>NC_068297.1:17318619-18568619 GCF_025860055.1 Xyrauchen texanus | reverse complement strand
GCTGTATCTCCTGGAACAAACCTGAAGGGTGACAGGCAGAGGTGATGCGAGACATCAGACAGCAGTGCTGGGTCGAGACCCTTCATTAGCAGCCAAAGGCCACCAGGTCAAGTCCTGCCTGAGGGAGCTCTGTGACACAAGCCTAAAGGAACGAGGCAAGGATTTGGTGAATCTTTATGTCTGTTTGAAGTACAAAGGTCTGAATAAGAACAGGCGCCAGGGGAAAAGATTGAAGAAAGAAAAAGAGACGGGTCAGAGCAAGTTCATGGAAGAGAGAGAATAGTGTACTTGAATTGTCTGAGTGAATTAGAGGCAATAAATATCCATCTGCTTCTCTCACAGGGTCAGACACATTGAAAATACCAATAGCTTGATTTTAAAACACTTACAAACAATTATGACTCGTGACAACAGCAAACAGATGTGGCCACATTCACATTGCTGTCTTTAAACACTCTAACACAAACACTCCCACTTGGGAATTTCTGTAATGTTTTGAAGCTGAAGTGAAGATGAGACTTTATTCTCTTCTCACCCAATACTCCGACATTTGGGGCACAAATCATTTACATATTATAAAGCAATAAACCATGGATTAGAAGGGATAGGGTGAGAAACAGATCAATATTTAAGTCCTACTTTACAGTAAATCTACATTTTCACTTTCACATTCAGCCACCTACTGGTTGTGGATGTTCAAAAGTGGAGATTGATAGTAAAAAAAATATTTAAATATTTATATGTTTCTCACCCACACCCATCACATCGCTTCTGAAGACATGGATTCAGACTATATGATGTCATATGTATTACTTTGATGCTACCTTTATGTACTTTTTGGACATTCAGAGTTCTGGCCACCATTCACTTGTATTAAATGGACATGGAGGGCTGAGATATTCTTCTAAAAATCTTTGTTTTTGTTCTGCTGAAGACAGAAAGTAATTCACATCTGGGGTGGCATGAGGGTGAGTAAAAGATGAGAGCATTTTCAGTTTTGGGTGAATTATCCCTTTAAACTTTGACAGGTGAAGAACTGAAAAAAGACAGTCAATGCGACTCTATTAAGGCAGATGGAGCTACATGTTTATTTATTTATATATAAAAAAATAATAATTTGCTAAAACATATAAAAAAGATAAATAACACCAATGGGGCGCTTTACTACTTGTATCACCACTTCTCTGTGTTCGCGGCTTTCAAATGGCTTCGAATCTAAACAGAATTTAGAGCCAGAACTATCCATTTTATTATAACCAATGTTGTAAACACTCTGGCCAGACTCTGTGTACAGCTTAGATGTTGATCTCCTCTATTAATAAGTGGAAGTGTGGGCTGAAGACCTCTTCCTCTCAAACAAATTGTCCTCTCTCTATGCTCTTAGTAGCTAATTTCATTTAAGTGCTTCAATTAAACGCTGTTTTGACGATGCTGGCATGGAAAGATATGCGCTGGGAAAGGATCAAAATGTTTTAAGGAATCTCTCCGCTTCTCTGGAGGTTAATATTTCATTTTCAGCCTAATTTGCACCAAATCAAAAAGACATCAGAAAGCCGGGCAACAGCATACAGTGGCTGTGAGCTCGGACCAGGCATGTCTTATTCCCTCCCATGTAGTCGAGGGAATTTCTATTACATCTATTTGAGCGGAAAATGACTGGGCACGTGCTATAGGCTAATGAAATGTCTGTCATGGCGACGTGTGGTGTGCATTTGCTTGCTGAGTTTGAGGGAAACAGGTCTTGTCTTCAGTTTAAATCAGAATTTTGCTAAAATGATGTGACAGTGTACTTTATAAGATGTAGCATGCCTCAATCACATATAATGAAGTGGAAAAATATATTACATTATAGGAATGTTAGCAGCCATGTAATTAGGCTACATGATGTAGAAATTGAGTAGAATTCAAACACTAGCATAAAGGTGCACCCATCTTATTTAAAAAAAAAAAATATTGTGCCAAAATTGTGGTGGCGAGGAGTCTTCATCTCATCTATTATAATTCTTTGTGTAAAAATTCTTATGTGAAAATTAACCTGTTGAGTGCACCTTTGTTTGCTTTATAGATCAGTCAAGGATTTGTTTTCTTTCATAAACACACATGCTCTCAAAGGGACTCTCAACAGAGACCAGACCAGTTTTGTAGCTCCATTCAATCTCATCAAAATGTAAAATCTCGCAAAACCGCAAGTTTGGAGCACCCTCTAGAGGCGGATGGAAGTAGTCAGAATAAAACTCAGTGATTTATGTCCGGTAATATGGATTAAATCCCTCGGAGTCAACATTAAACAACCCTCTCTCTCTCTCTCTCTCTCTCTCTCTCTCTCTCTCTCTCTCTCTCTCTCTCTCTCTCTCTCTCTCTGTCTGTGTGTGTGTGTGTGTGTGTGTGTGTGTGTGCGCGTGCGCGTGTGCGTGTGTGTGTGTGTGTGTGTTAGTTTTGATTGGATTGGATTGAGTCAGGGGATTTGTGTATTTAAACTGAGATTACTAATGTGATCCAACCTTTGAGAGCTTTCTACACTGACCCTTTTAGCTGTAACCTCTGAAGCACTACTGTGCAGAATCAGGATTATCTGCCCTGATTCATATGTGATCTGTGGCAGAAAAACAGATCATAGTCTCACATTTAAAAAAAAAAAAATCATAAAAAATAAAAAATTTCATAAAAAACAGTCTCTGAAAAAACTAAATATCATATGCAGTGTTGTTTCAAAAACAATATAAATCAAACTGATCTTGTTTTAAGGATTTTTAGATATTTTTAAAGGAAAACAATATAAAATATGATTTTTGCCCTAATATCAAAGGTCTTACTGGAAAAAAGAAATTATGATCTAATGTGAATTTTCTTGATAAGAAATATTATGTCCCTGGAAACATGTTCATGTAACATGGATAGAAACAGTATTATTAGCTTAGCGTAAAGCTGACAATTTACACAAGGTTTATTTCTATTTCTTCTGCTCAAAACTTACTTCAAACGTACTTCTCTGTCTGCTCGTATCAATCATCAACTCATCATAAGAAAGTGTTTCACCGCTGTTCAGATGCACTTTGGATCACATAATTTATATACATCTGAAAGGACTAAATATTAAATGAAACAAATGACAATAAAATGTAAGTTATCTCTTCAATAATCAAAATACTTTTTGAATGTAACTGTAGTGGACTACAGTTACTTGTATTTTGTATTTTAAATATGTAATCCAGTTATTCCCCAACCCTGAGGATGGATGAAATAAATTAACACTGTGTAAATTGTGCTATGTTTGTATTTGTTCATGGCACAAATTCTTTGGCTCTTTAATTATTCAAAGACTTATTTAGCCTTTGGAGGGCCTGCAATATTCACCATTATGATGCAGTTTCAATATATTTGTTATTAAAGACCAAACAATTTCAGTAAATTCTGTAATTTAAATGGAAATAATCTATTAATTTAATTAATATCACAATTACACCAACGCATGTGATACTTTTGGAAAAGAAAGGGATTCATTGTGTTACAAATAAACCATTAAATAACTCTCCAGAGTATACATTATAACACCCCTGCTTGAGTTCTTTGAGTTAGATTTTTAACAGTATTTTTTTAATTAGCAGACAAGATGTCTTGTCATGGTGGTCACTAATTTAAGTCCCCTCCATGATAAAAGAAAAACAAATTGTGTGTGTGTGTGTGTGTGTGTGTGTGTGTGTGTGTGTGTGTGTGTGTGTGTGTGTGTGTGTGTGTGTGTGTGTGTGTGTGTGTGTGTGTGTGTGTGTGTGTCAGTGGGTACTAATCATGGCTATGATGTGGCAGCTTTTCATTCCAGCACAGCCATTAAGACCACCAGTATGAGACCGAATAACTTTAAACTGGTCAATCTGAGAGAATGGCATTTTAATGAAAGAGTATCACATCTTGATTCTCCTCCCTCTCCACTAACTTACATGGATGGAGGATCAGATGTGTTGTGATCTCAGTACTGCTGTGATTGATAAGTTTTCTTTGGAAGAGGTTTCCAGCTTTTTTTAATCTTCATCTCTGCTGTTGGCTTTCAGAGGGGACGCAAATGATTTAGTCTATTTTTCCTTACGTTCAAGCAACTGCTGCCTCATATGGTGTTTTCAACATGAGAAGAGGATCGTTATTATTGCATGCGACATCTAACAAGAAGCCACTATCAACTACTTCTAATTCATAGCCCATAACATTACCAAATTATGTTACATGGCAGATATTGGACTAAACCATATAATCAAGGCAAAATTCAAAGCAGGTGATTCACTGATGATTTACCCAGGATGGACATCCATCATTACTTCCATTTGATGAAAAGAAGCTTGTAAGAGAAAGGGCTTATTTTCAAATCCCAAAAATTTAAACATGGTGGTTTTAGGGTCCACTTTAAATAAAATAAAATGAAATAAAAACCTTATTATGCTTCATAATAGCATGAATGCGTCGAAAAGCATTTTACAAAGGCATGTGACGCATGCAACATCGTTGTAATTTTTAGTAGTCTCTTGCCATCCAGTGGTCAAATGATGAACAGCATTTTATTTGCTTTTTGAGGACCTTTGCAACTCTTGCCGCGAATTAACACTATAGCAGCAACGTAGAATAAAAAAGACAATAAAATCCTGCCTTTCCTTGACCTAGGAGAGACTAGGTCTGTCTTTTAACTAAGACTTACCACAGATTGAAGCTTGAGCAATGCTCGAATACAGTAAACCACCCTGGAATGACAGAGAAGTAATCTTGGTGGCATTTCACATAGCTAATTCTCAACTGTACATAGTTAATGGCATTAAATGCAATGATAACGTTAAACCAGTCATCAATCTGCTTGTTTAATTGTACAGGTAAGACATATTTCATGAGTGTCAGCCACCAATAAAAACAAATAAACAAATTTAAAAAGCAAACAAAATTTATGCCATCATGATGAAATGAGATTCAGATTAGAAATGATGCCTTCCAACTGTGAAACAAAGATGCATGCATAAGAACATACTCTCACATAAAACCTGTCCAGATAAAAGCTCCTACTGTTTTAATGAATTTAGAAATACAATATCTTTTTTTTTCTTTTTCTTTTTTTTTTGCATAAGCACAAAATAGAGGGACAGAGTGAGCCTTGTGTCATATCATTAGGAGGGTAGATTTATGTCACAGGCATGTTTTTTTAAAACATTATGAAGGATTACACCTTTTTGAGGTTATATAAAAGCTCCTTATAATAACCACCCATAAATAATTAATATATGCATAAAATAGTCATGTCACAGCAGGGACTATTTTTCATGGACAACTTCCCAGAAATCCATTGTCTATGTCAGATATGAAAGTCAAAATTGCAATGACTGATTCATGCTCCTTCACAACCACTGACAACATTAAAACACCTTAAATTAATTTATTACATGGACAAGTCTGAGTCAAGTAAATAAAAAGAGAGAGACAGAGAAGTGTGAGGGGGATGGGGGCTACAGTCAGAACACATAGGCCTTCATAGCTACAGTAGATTTTTGTGCTAATCATTTATTTCAATTTTATTCAAAGACTTATATATACTGTACAACACCACAAAAGAAGCACCACATACATTTATTCATTCTCAGAATTTGGTATTTATTATTTGACATTAACATCGTGTTCTCTAATTCAAGGTTTGGAAAATATAAACACTGAACAACAAGTAAAAAAAAATCAAGTAAAATGATCATGAGGTATTACTGAAGAATCATTCAAACGGTTCAGATCTCCTTTCTCCCCACTGCTCCAATACCACGTGGCCTTTTCCTGAGCTACAGACCATTAAAAAAGTAGCACAAATAAGTAAATCTATTCTTAATTGCAGTGTGAACTTGTTTTAAGAATATGTTTCAATTAAGCTATAAAGACAGATCTTTGAAATGTAATCATGTTCTCAATAGTTATAAATAAATACAAAAAAACAGTCTGTTTTCAATATAATTAGACTTCCCCCAATTTTATGAACTTCATAAACCATAAAATCATATTAGTAATGAACTCACCCATTAGACTAGAGGGTAACTGGCAGCAGTTGCAATACCACATTGGTTTCTGCTGTTCCTAGACATCTTTATGTAGCCCTTGTCACCCCAGTTCAGGCCCCAGCTAAAATCATAGCAGTATTAGAGTTTAGTTGTGTTGTCTGTGTATTGTGCATTTCCTATAGTGTATGTGCAATTGTGTTCAGCAACTCAACTATTAGATGCAGGCTTCTTTATGCAAAATAATTGTCAATAAACTCCAGCCAAGTCAATTAAGCTAATATTCCAACTGTGATATAAATATAACCATTCTAGCCTATATGTTGATGGCTAACTCATTGTTAAACTGCTTTGATTTCTTAATTACTTTTTGTTTGTTTTTTTTTGTTTTTTCAATATATTTAAACTAGTTTTTTTGTTTACCTGTTCTTGACCAGCCAGTAGTCTTTTCCAGCATCAGTTCCATAACCAACGGCCAGGACACCATGATCCAAATCAGTGCTGCTGCAGTAAGGCTCATCATAGATACCTAACATTAATCATTACATTTATAAATCAGTTTGTCCAATAATTAGACACTTAGAACACCTTCACATAGCAAATTGCTATATGCTATTCAGTTACAGCTGGATAGTGTATTCTTAAGCACACTATACTTCGGTTTTGACACAAATGCTGAGCGTCCACGTACAGTTGAATGCTAGTCTTTCAAAGTCATTTGACCGTGCATGCATACACTGGTGGTTGGCGCACATGCGCTACGACTGCAATGAGATACTGGACTAATTCTCTTCAGGAATTTAGACCCATAAACATGACTCTTCTGTGAAACACAAAAAGAGCTACTTATAGCAAATCTAGCAAAGACAGATTTTAAAAGCAATCTTGCAAAGCAAGATTTTCAGGACAAGAATGACTTTTTTATTGCTTTTTGGGCCGTTTTGGAGCTTGACAGCCGCTGGTCCCCATATACTTAAATTAAATGGAAAAGAGCAGCTCAGACATTCTCCCAAACTTTTCATTTTTGTTCTTCCATGAAAGAACGAAAGTCATACAGATTTGGAACAATATAAGCATGACTAAATTATGATACAATTGACATTTATGTGTGATCTCTTTAATTTCATACCATAGATGAAAAAAGCTTGGAAATGACAGAGAGCTTACAGTCTTAGGTTACCTGATTCATAGAGCTGAAAGCTAATGTGCCCAGCATCTATGGCAACAGATATGGGGCCGATCGTGGCAACAGCTCTCTGTAGTTCACTTTCATCCTGTCTGGAAACACGTACATATCCTGTGCAAGTGGCACCCACAGTACTCGGGTTAAAACGGCACTGACCATCCTGTGTGGAGAATATTGATATAAAAAAATTATTCAAATTCTAAAATAAAAAACATAATCTAAAACTTTAAGGTTAGAATCTACGGTTATGAAACAAATCAAAGGAATAAATCTTGGAACATTTGCTAATAATACGGTTGTTTGTCCAGCAGTAGATTTACAGTATTTCTACTTTGTCCTCAATTAATTGTAAAAGGACTTACGTGGGCATCATAAGGATAGGAGTCCTCTGTATCCAGACCTTTATTGGCTTCAGTGTACTGGAAGGCCTGATCCATTAGTCCTCCATTACAGCCCATGTTCCCATAATCACCAGAGCAGTCCACCAGCTGCTGCTCACTCAAAGACAACAGTTTGCCTGTCTTTCTGAATGTCTGACCCTCCAGAGAACCAGTCTGAAAGATGTAAGAGGGAGAGATAGAAAGGCAGAGAGAGAAATTTTAAGTTATTACTATGTGAAACTACGTCAGTGATTTGTTATATGTGGAAGTATCAGATCTACCAATATTGTTACTGGTATATGAGTCAAATTTCACTTCCATAAAGAGATGGAAAATTAATTCTTTATTCCATTGAACACAAAATGAAATATTAGGCAGAATGTTTCCTCTGTCACCATTCATTTCCATAGGGGGGAGGCGGAAAAATCCAATGAAAGTAAATGGTGGCAGAAGCTAACATTCTGCATAACATGTTATTTATTTTCCACATTACAAAGAAATGTATATGTGTTTGGAACAACATGTGGGTGAGTAAATGATGACATCCCTTCAGTGTTCTATTGATTTCAGTGCTTGTACACTGTATCGATGATTGTAACATTTGCCGTTTAAGATCTGTCTCTAGTAATAATGTGTAACGTGTGTTCTGACTTACTGCACTGAAGGCCCAGCATGACCCACAATCTTTCTGGTCCTTAACATTGGTCACATAGCCCTTGTCCCTCCAGTCCACAGAATCAGGCAGCACAATGCCATTTGCCTGCTGGACAAATGTAGCTCCACCACGGGCCTTAGACGTATTGAAGGAGCCCAGGCATCCCCGGAACACCCGTCTGTACTCCTCATTGTCCTGAGAGGGAATAGAAGGAGGGAGGGAGATGTGCATTGAGTTTTTATGCTCAAATCATGAGGATTTCTGAAGTTTTGTTTTAATTTCTTACCATATCAGAAAAGTATGTCATGCCAAGTCTGTAGGATTTGATGCCCTGGTCTGCCAGAATGTTGTGAACCAAAACCAGTTTGCGATTGGTCAACCAGGTCAACTTACGTTGCACCTCCTCCTTCACAGAACTATATCTCTTACCTGATGTTTACAAATACAGCTGATGATACATTGTGTTTTAAACAATTGCTTTTAATGTATTTTCTGTGTTATTTATAATGCTGCTTTACTAGTTTCAATAGTTTTCATGAACTAATAATGTTAGAAATGCATTCTAATAAATGTTTTTTATTCATGTTAATTATTTAATTTATATGTTATTAAATCATATAACATATAAAATAATTAATTTAATATGTAAATGTTTAATTGATGTTTTGCAAATTTTTTTAATTACTTTTAGTAGACATAATTGTACATGAGTAAAATATTTATCCATTATTAAACGGATATGATATTTTAGTCCAAATATTATTATGATTATTAATAAAATTATGATATATAATTAACATTTATACTGTGTCTATAAATAATACATTGTGGCTGTGTGTGTGTGTGTATATATATATATATATATATATATATATATATATATATATATATATATATATATATAATAAAACATTGGACCATGAAGTCATTTTCATCTATACTAATTAACCATCAAATGTAATGTAAAAACTTGAATTATGAAATTTTAATTATAAAACAGTATATTAAATATATATATATATATATATATATATATATATATATATATATATATATATATATATATATATATATTTCCCCCTAGAAGTGTTTTCAAGAGCGTAGTTTGTTTTCAGACAAAAAAAACTAAACACGTTTCTTAAATAACCTGCTTGACAACCTTTGTACATGTAACCCTGGCAAATAACTCTGCAAATGTATTAGGTGCTTTGCTGAGTCAAATTACGTCATTTCTTGTACATGTTCAGAAACGAATCTTGAAGGACTCATCTTGAAATTCCTCAAAATTCTACTGCTTTTCCTTATTGCCTGAATACCTTAAGCGTTTGTTTGCTTTTTCATAGACCGGATCAGTTAGTTCCTTTACTCAATGTGTTGAAGCAGAGAATCTTTTCCCCTACACTGTTTAATTAAAACTAAGAAGGGCATTTCCCATTGCTTCCTTACCTAATTTCAGTTTCCATCCATGAAACTCTAAGTCTTCCAGAGAAAGACTGGCAGCATTCACCACAGCCAGAACAGTAGCAGCAACAATCAAAAACCTCATCCTGCACAGACAAATAAGAGATCAGATAGAGATACCCAAGATAAAACAGATCCAAGTGTCTAATTTTATTGTCTAATTTCTTCTCTAATACTCCCACACATTTCTCCACACAAAGCATTTTGTTTCCACAATACAGAAATCTATAATTAAACCTCAACATCCGTTCTGCATATGAGAGTTTTAAGACTTACTTGTGTTGGTATAGAGGTCTCCTTCAAGTTTTAAAGGCACCTGTGGTGTGAGTATGTGAGAATGGGGGAGTTTATATAGGAACGTTTAGTGTCTGTGATCAGGTGCCTGTCACGAAGCTACAAACAGTGGGGGAGGGGGGGTCTGAGTGCATAGCTCATAGAATGTGGAAATTACATAAAAATATTCAGTGAGACAGGTTTAGCTGAAATATTGGGGAAAGTGCTGTGTTGGAAGGAAGTTTCCTGTAAACACCAACCAAAGATTCTTTTCTTCTTCTTTTATTTTTTATAGCAAATTTGTTTACTATCTGTTCATTTTATAATATCATGTTTACCTCTGATCTAACTGTTGTTTTAGTCTGATCAAATATTGATTTTGTCAAGTCTCTCAGAGGCATAAAAGCAAAAAAAGTTGGGTTTTTGATTGATTGATTGATTTCACTGCATTAAAATACAAAAAAAAAAAAAAAAAAAAAACAGTTATATCCATGCTAACACCACAAAACAAAAGACATGTGTATTTTGTTAGGGAAGCATATTTCCTTCCAGTAACAAAATGCATGTGATACATAGTTTCATAAGAAATGGGGTGTGTGTGTATGTGTTAGTTGGTGTGCTGGTATGTGTGCATACGTGTCTGTATTTAAGCCATTCATATATGTTTGTATACAGTATAGTTCATCTATCATCAAATAAAATTGAGGCACATTGGAAATGTTGCACAGCTGTCAATTCAACAGAGTAGAAGAGTTACATGTCAAATAAAAATGTACATAAAGCACATACTATTGAGCTGAACTATGGATCAGTAATGTTGATCCCAAGAACAAAAGGTAATACATTAAAAAAAATATCTCTCTACACATTCTCATGTACTGTAGATGTTATGTGCTGATTTCATTTCACATGGATTTGTGATTAACAGTTGTTCCCTTATCGAGAGGTCTCTCCTATTGCGTAAGTAGCTTACGCTATGGGAAAACTCCATTTCTCGAGAAATATTGAAGTCTTTATGTAAAACGCATTGCAGCTGCACAGCAGACAGTGATGAGCCGAAGCAGCTCGGTCATTGGCTGTGCTGCGGCAACTGCTTCGAACCAATGACGGGCGATTTAGAACGCGCCACCAATGGGGCGCCCGCTTCGCAGGCTCATAGCCTGCTGAAATTAGCATATGAGGGCTATATAATGAGCATCCCGTCATTCCGGTTCTTTAGATTTAATCTCCTTCAGCGAAGACCTTCTCTTCGCTGGATCCTCCGGATTGTTGGAGTCTTTCGCCGCCGTTGACACGCTTACAGCAGGACTGCTGAGAGGACGCCGGCACCTTCAGCCGCCTTGAAGCCTTCTGCTACGCCATCCGGCGCGCGATCGCATATCCTTTTTCTTCTGCAAGCGTTCACCCCGCGACGCTTTTTAGAATTAAAGAGTAATTTTCCAAGCGTTGTTTCAAATGCCTTCAGCCTGCGCCTCGTGCAGAGGCCCTCTTCACGACGGAGATCGGCACGTCCTCTGCACTCGCTGCCTGGGTCTGGACCATGCAGAAGCTGCACTCATTCAGGGCGGATGCCCTGAATGCGACTCCTTGGGCCTCGCCGAGCTGCGCACTCGCTTTGCCGTTTTCACCGCAAGCGAGCCAGCTGCCCCCATGCTGCCACCTCTGTTCGAGCCGCGCAAGAAAAAGCGCCGCTCACAGAGGCTGCCAGAGCACCCCGACTTCGGTGATGTCACGCCGGCTCAGTCCACGCGTGCATCGCCGCTACCAGATGTCTCCCCGCAGCTGGTCCATTTCACGAGAGCAGACCTGCACCCCTCCAACGAAGCGGTGGGTCTCGTCTCGTTCGGCGCATCAGGGGATGACGATGGAAAGGATGACAGCCTCTCTCTTGACGCTGCATCTGACGACTGGCCGGGCTCGTTCGACCCCGCGCCATCTACAACAGCGGACACAAGCGCGGGCACCAGTATGGACTCGGAGATCGTCCATATCCTGTCTAAGGCCGTGGAAGACCTCGGGCTCGACTGGTCTTCTCCGGAAGAACCCGCCCGCAGCCGGCTGGATGAGTGGTTCCTGCAGGGGCGCCGGCAGGCCCCCCGACAGAGACCCTCTCCTTTCTTCCCTGAGGTGCATGACGAGCTCACAAGGTCGTGGAAAGCCCCGCACTTGGCTCGCCTAAAGCCTTCTTTCTCTTCTTCGCTCTCCTCAGTGGACAGTGCGAGAGAAAGAGGCTACGAGGCAACTCTGCCCCTAGAAGAGACTGTGGCCAACCATCTATGCCCACCCTCCACCGCTGGATAGAAGGCCAGAGCTTCTCACCCATCGAAGCCGTGCAGAACCACATCAGCTCTCACCGGTCGCGCATACGCCGCCGCTGGTCAAGCTGCGTCAGCGCTGCATTCGATGGCGGTTCTACAAGTGTTTCAAGCCAAACTTCTCCGCTCTATGGACGAGTCTGGACCTGAACCTGATGCTTTTAAGGACCTGCACAGTGCTACGGACGTAGCTCTGCGAGCCACAAAGGCCACCGCCCAATCCATTGGCCGGGCCATGGCTAACTTGATCGTCCTTGAGCGCCATCTGTGGCTAACGCTAACGGAGATGAAGGACGCGGATAAAGCACCCTTCCTTGACGCACCTGTCACTCCGAGCGGCCTGTTCGGACCTACGGTGAGAGATTTCACGGAGCGCTTCACTGCGGCACGGAAAGATTCGCAAGCTATGCATCACTCCCTGCCTAAGCGCTCCAGCTCATCTCAAAAACCACCCCAGCAGCAGCAGCGAGCCAGGGCAGAGCCACCCGTCTCCCAGCCGAAGAGCAGACCGGAGAAGGACGCTCAACGCCGCTCGCGTTCCGCTGGCCGAAGAAAGCCGCAGGAGCAACGAGGCCCTCGACCCAGAATCACCCTGAATACGGAGCCTCGTAAGTCTTCCTAGCAGCAGGAAGAAAAAGAGGAAGTACGTGTCTCGCAGATGCCGGACTGCTTCCTCTCAAACATTCAAAACATTACCCAGTCCCCTTACAGGCGGCTGGAAATGTCTATACAGCAGTCAATGGGCCAGTCATAAAACTCGCTCACCTGCAATCAAACGCCGTTTTTACGGCGACACACAGAAATCACCAAAAGAGTCATTTTCTGCCTGTGTCACTAGGGGTTCACATGTCCACACTAAAGTGCGCATTCCCACATATAAATACTGTCCAAACAGTGCCAAACACCTCCCCAGCTCAGGCTGGATGTCTCAAACATGTAGATTGTGTGCCTATTGTCATGTATGCACCGCTACACACAAGCACTGTTCCCACAGTTATAAACACTTCCCCAGTGAAAACGGGAAGTGCTATAAGTGTAGCGCGTGTGCCTGCTGTATTGCACGCACCCCTACACACAGCTACCCACACAGTTTCAAACAGCTATGCCGCAAACATCACAGATGTCATGCGCGAGCTAAGAAACTCCCGCTAAATGCGGAAAGCTTTATGAACGTGGCGGCGTGCCCATAATGATGAATGCACCCCCACTTCAAAACACTGTTCATACAGTTTCAAGCACTCATGCTGTCAGCATTTCGGAAATAGCGCATGTGCCTGTACTCTCACACGCACCTCTGCACTCGGCATTCAATACAGCTGCTCAGCGCGCACCTGCGCCTCTGAGAGCCGTAGATTCTGTGTTAGCACAAAGCGATTTGCCGGCGGGGCCCATACGTCACTGCGACACACCCCCAGCCGGCATTCAGCCCATATCTGTGCGAGCAGAAGCCTGGGAAAAAATCCCGACATGCGAAATGGGTTTTGAACATAATAAAACACGGATACTCAATTCAATTCGCTACGCAGACCACCCCGCTTTTCAGCGGTGGTCGAGACGAAGTGAGGAAAGATGTGTCACATGTTCTACGCACCGAGGTGCTCAAACTGATAGAGAAGGGCTATAGAAACTGTTCCTCCCTCTTTGAGCAAGGCGGGTTTCTATAGCCGCTATTTTCTCGTCCGAAAAGGACGGTGGCCTTCAGCCCCATCCTGGATCTCAGACATCTGAACAAAGCGTTAATGATCCGCTCGTTCAGAATGTTAACAACCAAACATATCCTCGCGCAAGTTCAGCCCGAGATTGGTTTCTATCAGTGGATTTGAAAGGCGCTTACTTTCACATCCCGATAGCGCCTCATCACAGGCCTTTTCTGAGATTCGCTTTCGAGGGACAGTCATACCAGTACACAGTACTACCATTCGGCCTATCATTGGCCCCTCGTACATTCACAAAATGTATGGATGCAGCACTTTCCCCCCTGAGACAGCGGGGAGTGCGGATACTGAATTACCTATTGGCTAATCATAGCACAATCAGAGGTTCAGTTAATGACACACAGATCTTGGACTATCAGCCATTTACAATGCCTGGGTCTGAGAATAAATTTTGCAAAGAGCGTGCTATCCCCCAGCCAGAATATTTCTTTTCTGGGAATAGTGCTAGACTCAGTGCAGATGACAGCATGCCTCTCATCAGAGCGCGCGCTCTCTATTCGACGCCTTGCAACATCGTTCAGAACGGGCGCGCACGCCCCCGTCAAACGATTTCAGAGAATGCTCGGCCTCATGGCCTCGGCATCAGCTGTACTCCAGCTAGGATTGTTGCACATGCATCCTCTCCAGCGCTGGCTCAAGAGCCGCGTCCCCACTCACGCGTGGCGCTCAGGCCACTTTTTGATCAGAGCGAATCACGGCAGTATAAAAGCCCTGACGCCCTGGAAAGCCATAAAATGGTATCAAACCGGCGTGAGTCTGGGCGTGAATACGCGGAGAAAAATGATCACGACAGATGCCTCCAAAATAGGATGGGGGGCCCTTTACGAGGGCAGGCCTGTTCCGGTTTTTGGTCAAACCCGAAAAGCCTACACATAAACTGTCTGGAAATGAAAGCGGTCGCCTTGGCTCTCAGAGCCCTGCT
This sequence comes from Xyrauchen texanus, assembly GCF_025860055.1. Taxonomy (NCBI): domain Eukaryota; kingdom Metazoa; phylum Chordata; class Actinopteri; order Cypriniformes; family Catostomidae; genus Xyrauchen; species Xyrauchen texanus. Next base: position 18,553,707 of record NC_068297.1, on the reverse strand, counting down.
TCCGTACCTGCAAAGCGAACACGTCCTGGGTCGAGCGGACAACATGATGGTAGTTTCAGTATATAAATCGCCAAGGTGGACTCAGGTCGAGCTCCCTGCACTCTATGGCCAGGGAGCTCATCCTATGGTCACAACACCACCTGCGCTCGCTAAGAGCAGCGCACGTGCCAGGCGTCCTGAACCAAGGAGCGGACATGCTATCCAGAGACAAAGTTCTCCCAGGAGAATGGTCTCTCCACCCTCGGACGGTTCAGTGGTTACTGGCGAACCTTTGGCGAGGCAGAGGTCGACCTCTTAGCCTCCAAGGAAAGCGCGCGACTGCCCTCTCTTCTTCTCAAAAGCACGGACGCTTCGCCCAAATCTGGCCGAGCCGCCCCTTGTATGCTTTTCCCCGATCACGATGCTGCCTCAGGTCATCAGTCGGATCAGGGAGGTGAAATGTGCAGTGCTCCTGGTAGCCCCACTCTGGAAAAACCAGACATGGTTTCCAGAGCTGGTACAGATGATGCAATCTGCCCCATGGCCGATTCCGCTGAGGCAAGACCTCCTCGGACAGGCCAGCGGGATGATTCTTCATCCCGGCCCCGATCTGTGGGCCCTCCATGCATGGCCCCTCAACGGGTTCCCAAGAACCTCCCCAGTGGAGTTCTGAAAACCATTGCTGAGGCACGAGCCCCCTCTACGAGGTGCTTGTATGCCCAAAAGTGGAACGTGTTCAGTGACTGGTGTGGTACCAAGAGCTTGAACCCCAAAACGTGCGAGATACCGAGTGTACTCGCTTTTTTGCAGGAGCTGCTGGAGGCGGGCCGCACACCCTCCACGCTCAAAGTCTATGTGGCTGCCATAGCGGCGTCACACAATCCTGATAAAGGACATTCATTAGGAAAAAACGATCTGATCGTTCGTTTCCTAAGAGGCGCTAGGAGGATGAACCCTCCTCGCCCACCTTCGGTGCCGATCTGGGACCTGGCCACGGTGCTGGACGCACTCAAAGGTGCCCAGCAGCTCTCGCTCAAAACCACGCTCTTGCTGGCACTCGCTTCAGTTAAAAGAGTGGGCGACCTGCACGCGCTGTCATCAAGCGCTGCTTGCCTGGAATTTGGACCTAACGACTGCAGAGTTGTCCTTAGGCCAAAGCACGGGTACATTCCTAAGGTGCTCTCTACACCCTTCAGAGCACAGGTGATATCTCTGGCAGCGCTATCGTCTTCAGCAGACGAAGGCGACGCAAATTTACTCTGCCCGGTCAGGGCGCTCAGAGTATATTTGGAACGTTCTGCCCTGTTCAGACAGACGGAACAATTATTCGTATGCTTTGGCGGCCGAACTAAGGGTCTCGCTGTCTCAAAGCAATGAATATCGCGCTGGATAGTGGATGCTATAGCGCTAGCGTATGAAGCCAAGGGCCTTCAATGCCCCTTAGGCGTCAGAGCTCACTCTACGAGAGCATGGCCTCCTCGTGGGCATGGTCGAGTGGGATACCCATTGAAGATATTTGTGCGGCGGCAGGCTGGGCCTCGCCTTCGACATTTATCAGGTTTTATAACCTACAGGTCCCCTCACTACATTGCAACATTCTATCAGTCTGACTGTGGAATGAACTGGAGTATGTACATGCTGGGCATTATCTCCTCCCTTATAAGGTCCGTCTCTGACCGGCTTAGAGGGTTTATTATGCGTACCAATACACAAAAACTCAGTACATAAGATATGTGTTTGTGTTTGTACAAGGAGCACCCCACCTTGTAGGTAAGGGCGCCCTGTCATACCCCACTAAATAGCTCGCCTCTGGCCGGCTCGTGGAACATCACTTTGCTTTAAGGCTCAGGCACCCACCTCTGGCTTTATACGGCGAAGTCAGCACACACGGCGTTTTACATGGGGTTCCCATAGCGTAAGCTACTTACGCAATAGGAGAGACCTCTCGATAAGGGAACGACTCGGTTACTAACGTAACCTCGGTTCCCTGAGAGAGGGAACGACTATTGCGTAAGCTGCCGTGCCTGTGCTTGGTCAGTCGCTTCAGTCGATTGAACCTAAAGAACCGGAATGACGGGATGCTCATTATATAGCCCTCATATGCTAATTTCAGCAGGCTATGAGCGCGAGAAAGCGGGGTGCGCCCCCATTGGTGGCGCGTTCTAAATCGCCCCGTCATTGGTTCGATCAGTTGCCGCAGCACAGCCAATGACCGAGCTGCTTCGCTCATCACTGTCTGCTGTGCAGCTGCAATGCGTTTTACATAAAGACTTCAATATTTCTCGAGAAACGGAGTTTTCCCATAGCGTAAGCTACTTACGCAATAGTCGTTCCCTCTCTCAGGGAACCGAGGTTATGTTAGTAACCGAGTCGATTTCCTGTGAGTTTAAAATAACATTTGAGTAGGAAGATGCAGACTACTTTCAAACACATAGCTTATCTCGATTTCTTTGAAACGTTTTACCATAACTGACATCCTGTTCACCCCAGCAGAGTTCTAAAGGTTTTGTCCCACATAACTTATTCTCTCTGCATGTTTATTACCTGTAACTTCATATAAGTCTTTTTCTCTCTTTCTTTTTCTCATAATCTGTATCCTGATACCACAATCCCATAATTTAACTCTCTCATCCCATCATAAATTCGGTGAACTGTACACTCAATGCCATTTAAACTAAAGGCCAATCATTACAGTGTCTTTCTTGGCTGTTTCTGTCATAACATAAGTTATAGATCAAGTAAAGCATGAGACAACAGAATCGCCAGCATTTGAAGCACATGGGGCAGATGTGGGTTAGTAGCTGTTGTGGTCATGGTGATGTGCAGCAGTTCCCATTACAATAAAAGGACATGAGATATTTTTTTTATTGACACAGACAAAAGTACAAAACTCATCTTGTTGCATCTTGCTTTTTTGTGTATGCTGCTTGGAGGATGTTTGTACTGTATATGTAGGAATGTGTGTGTTTGCTGATGTAATGAGCAGCAGACGAGGGCAGACGAGTTTGGATCTACATGCGGGTTCATTAAACAAAAGTGTAAACAAGACAAAACTGAAACTAAAACATGGAGACATCGAAGGAACACAGCAGGATAAACATGACAAGACAGGCAGCAGAGCAAACATCAAAACAGTCAGAACAACGAATGACAAGGGAATGGAGGAACAGCGGGGTTTAAATACACAGAGACATGATGATAACAAACGACAATCAGGTGCGAACAATGACATAGCGATGAAGGACGGGAATCAGGGTGGAGGCGGAGCCGAGGGAGGTGGCGCCGTAGGAGGCTCTAGAGGCGGAGCTGAGGGAGGTGGCGCCGTAGGAGGCTCTAGAGGCGGAGCCGAGGGAGGTGGCGCCGTAGGAGGCTCTAGAGGCGGAGTCCTGGGAGGCTCGGGAGGTGCTGGCTCTGGGACAGTCGAGGCTACAGGCGCTGGCTCTGGGATGGTCAAGGCTACAGGCGCTGGCTCTGGGATGGTCGAGGCTACAGGCGCTGGTTCTGGGACGGTCGAGGCTACAGGCGCTGGCTCGCTGACCGTGGCAGGCGTAGGCTCTGGCTCGCTGACCGTGACAAGCGTAAACTGGGGAGCGGAAGCCTTTCTTCTCCTCCTCCTCCAGGCGGACGAAGCTGGCACCGCTGGCTCTTTGACCAAGGCAGGCGTGGGGGTTGGCTTGCTGACAGGCGGGGCAGGCGTGAAGGGATGTGCCATAGACAAATGGGAGGTTACCACTGCGGGAGGAGAGGCAGGGTCCTCCTCAATGACGCCCACAGTGAACGGCCAAGCGCAGGCCAGCAGAGTCTCCTCAATGAACTTGCGGAGCGTCCAGCCGCGCGTCGCCGGTGGCAACCGCTCCTTGAGCGCACTGTTCAGGTTGGCCTGGAAAAACCCCACCAGGAAGGAGTCTGGGAAGTCCGTGGCACTCGCTAGCGCGAGAAAATCGTGGATGTGGTCTTCCAACGGATGGTCCTCTTGCATGAGGCTTAGCAGACTGCAGTTGGCTCGTAGAACCGCTGTTTACCCCAGCAGAGTTCTAAATGTTTTGCCCCACATAACTTATTCTCTCTGCATGTTTATTACCTGTAACTTCATATAAGTCTTTTTCTCTCTTTCTTTTTCTCATAATCTGTATCCTGATACCACAATCCCATAATTTAACTCTCTCATCCCATCATAAATTTGGTGAACTGTACACTCAATGCCATTTAAACTAAAGGCCAATCATTACAGTGTCTTTCTTGGCTGTTTCTGTCATAACATAAGTTATAGATCAAGTAAAGCATGAGACAACAGAATCGCCAGGATTTGAAGCACATGGGGCAGATGTGGGTTAGTAGCTGTTGTGGTCAGGGTGATGTGCAGCAGTTCCCATTACAATAAAAGGACAATGAGATATTTTTTTTTTATTGACACAGACAAAAGTACAAAACTCATCTTGTTGCATCTTGCTTTTTTGTGTATGCTGCTTGGAGGATGTTTGTACTGTATATGTAGGAATGTGTGTGTTTGCTCATGTAATGAGCAGCAGACGAGGGCAGACGAGTTTGGATCTACATGCGGGTTCATTAAACAAAAGTGTAAACAAGACAAAACTGAAACTAAAACATGGAGACATCAAAGTAACACGGCAGGATAAACATGACAAGACAGGCAGCAGAGCAAACATCAAAACATGGGAACATCAAAACAGTCAGAACAACGAACGACAAGGGAATGGAGGAACAGCGGGGTTTAAATACACAGAGACATGATGATAACAAACGACAATCAGGTGCGAACAATGACATAGTGATGAAGGACGGGAGATTTTTATAAATGTTTTGTAAGCATTTGTGAGAGTGTGTATCTGTTTGTGTTTATTTGTGTATCTGGATCTTTGGTTATTGTGCAGCCATGTTATAAATTGATATGCTTCCAGTTACAGTATGGCTGTAATGTATTGTCTGAATAGTTCTCAACTTGAGGGTTACAACCCAAAAATGTGTTGCAGGCCTGTTCGTATGGGGTTGTGGACAGCAGGGGAAAGCAATGCTGGATGCAAACATTTAAGTGCCACTAAGCATATAAACAGGCTTATCAACTTTTAAAGGGAAGTGGGAAACACTTCCGATATATTTTATTGTAGAGATCAAAGACATCCAATCAATCCGTGTGGTCTTTTTGGCACAAATTCAGAAACAATTCACAAAATGGAAGCAGGCTAAATTAGGCAGATGCCAACATGGACAGGGTGCGTGACATGACATCATCCTTAAAAACCTTCAACTAAACTATAAAATCTTAAATAAAGCTATACTGTTTATTGTACTATTAATAATTATACTTTTGTGTGATAAACAATTTCAATAGCTGTGTTGGGTTACCACACAATGTCCAATATAAAATCTGGATCCTGAAGCAAAACCAGTTGAGAACCACTGGTCTTAACCACTTAGCATATTAGAAATAATGACTGATGATTAGAAATCATCAGACTACAGAAAACTATCTGCTTACTGCTTGTCTTTCTGAACAGAACGGCACATGTCTGAAGCATACAACCTTTATGACTTCTGTCATGTGACATAAAAACATGGACAGACAGACAGATCAACAACAATAAATGGAAAATGCCAAACAACTTACATCAGCACAAACATACATGCCCACAAAAATATCTTCACAAAACAATGCTTTTATTATCTAACACATGATTGCCATGTAATGGTCCTGCCTTGTCCAGCCACGTGACAACAGTAGTTGCCACATTTGCATTTTATTTCTTAGATTGTTTCAGTCTCTATCATCTTTGCTGTCGACCTCAAATCAAGGTGGTTAGATTAACCATGAAGGACATTTCTGTCATCATTTACTGATCCTCATGTTATTCATAAACCCATATAACTATACGTAGAAAAAAGATACAATGACACAGAATGGTGGCTGATATTCTATTTGAGATCTACAGACTAAATACAGGTTTGGATCATCATGAGATTGAGTAAATTATAATATCATTTTCATTTTTGGGTAAACTACCCCTTTAAATTAGCCCCTTGATTGTAAATAATGTCTCAGAATAGTGAGTAACATCAAAGTGATATTGCAGAGACAGATACTGTATGCATTTTGTTTGAGAAACATTACAATAAATCACCAGTAGAGGCCGTAATTTTTCTCTATATATACAACGACCTAGTAGTGAAGCACATCTAAACAGCAAGTCCCAATTATGAATTGTGTTATTTGAATAATAACCCATCATTTGAAGAGCTCTATGAAAACTGAATCCAGTTTAATTATTTGCACAATAACCTGCAGACACACAATGACCCAAAGCTAAACTAAAAAGTTCACATTTGTAGCTTATGATGAAGTGACTCGGTTTCTTCCTTATTTTATTCCCGAGCTTTAGATCCACTGACACGTGCAATGACATCACAATAACGTGAATGTAAATAACTCCATACCTGTTCTGTTCTGGTCTTTTTATTTCATTTCTTTTTTATTAATTTAAGTAATTGTGGGGCATGTATTTTTTATTGCACATATTTGAATAATCAGCTTTAGTATTTTAGGTTGAAACGTGAATATAAATAGGTATTTACATTTATATTTTGTCAGTTAGCCGACACTTTTATATATATACACAGTATGGCCAAAAAAATTGGGACCCATGGTAAATAAGAGCAAAGAAGGCTTTGAACAAAAATCTGCATTAATTATCCTTTTGACATTTCATGAAAAAAATGACTAAAATCGAACATTTAATTGAAGTAAAACAATTGAAACGGTGGAAATATCTAATTATTAAATATATATTTTTCTCCGAAATACATACATCACCCAACACATTTTCTATGGGGTTGAGGTCAGGGGACTGGGATGGCCATGGCAGTCCCTTGATTTTGTAGTCAGTAAACCATTTTTGGTTTTGATGTTTGTTTTGGATCATTGTCCTGCTGGATGATCCAACCAGGGCCCATTGTAAGCTTTCTGGCTGAGGCAGTCAGGTTTTTATATTTTATCTGTTGTTATTTGAAAGAGTCTGTGATGCCGTGTATCTGAACAAGATGTCAGGGACCTCTGGCAGAAAAACAGCCCACAACATTTAAGTTCCAGCACTACATTTAACCATGGGCATTGGGTACTTCATCTCTGTGTGTGCCAAAAACATCTCTGGTGTTTGCTGCCAAAAAGCTGTTTTTTTTTTTTTTTTCATCTGACCATAGAACTCAGTCCCATTTGATGTTCCAGTAGTGTCTGGCAAACTGAAGACACTTGAGTTTGTTGATGGATGAGAGCAGAGACTTTTTGTCTTGAAACCCTCTCAAACAACTTGTGGTGATGTAGATGATATCTGATTTTTCTTTTGTCTTCTTCTTTTTTTTTTTTGACCCAACTCATTTCTGCAATTCTCCAGCTGTGTTCCTTGGAGATTCTTTGGCCACTTGAACCATCCTCCTTACTGTGCGTGGAGACAATATAGACACACATCCTTTTCCAGGCCGATTCTTAAGATCTCCAGTTGATTGGAACTTGTTAATTATTGCCCTGGTGTTGGAAATGGGCATTTTCAATGCTTAAGCTATTTTCTTATAGCCACATCCCATTTTGTGAAGCTCAACAACCTTTTGCCGCACATCAGAACTATATTCTTTAGTCTAACCCACTGTGATTGATGATTAAGGGAATTTGGCATGTGTGTTATTTCATATTTATACTCCTGTGGAACAGGAAGTCATGGCTGAACAATTTCATGTTCCTAATCACCCAGGTGCACTACAAAATTTTAAATATGAATGGGAATATACTTCAGATATATTTTACTCATAAGAATTTCAAGGGGTGCCAAAAATTGTGACCAACGTGTTCTGGAGGAAAATATTTATTTAATAATTAGATATTCCCCTCTTTCAATTGTTCTACTTCAATTAAAAGTTTCAGTAATCAGTATTTGTAATGGATTACAAATTGGGACAGTATTCTTGAGTGACAGATCAAAAAGGAAAACAATGCAGATTTTTTTACAGCCTTCTTTGTTCATATTTACCATGGGTGCCAATATTTTTGTATATATATATCATATATACAAATTATGTTTTATATATATATATATATATATATATATATATATATATATATATATATATATATATATATATATATATATATATATATATACAGTGCATTCATAAAGTACTCAGATACTATTAACATTTTATTATGTTGCAGTCTTATGGAAAAATGCCTTAAATAATTTTTTTCATATCAATCTACACACCTTACACCTTAAAGATGAAGCAAAAAACTGAGTTTTGATAACTTTTCAAATTTAGCTCAGGTTCATCTCATTTCTCTGGATCATCTTTGAGATGTTTCTACACTTTCATTGTAGTACACCTGTTGCAAATTCAATTGATTGGACATGATTTGGATAGGCACACACCTGTCTATATAAGGTCTCACAGCTGAAAATGCATATCAGAGCAACAACCAACCCATGAGGTCAAAGGAACTGCCTGTAGTGTTTAGAGAGAGGACTTTGTCGAGGCACAGATTTGGGGAAGGCTATAAAAACATTTCAGCTGCATTGAAGGTTCCCAAGAGCAGACTTAATTCTTAAGTAATTGCAAGTTGGCACTTTTTCATATTTCATATCCATAGGGAGGGGTACTAGGCTATGACAGGAACATGATATCATATTTAAATGCATGTTTATTATTGACATACAAGCACTTTTTAAGCTTAACAAAGCAAATGTATTCATTATCAGCAATTCAATCAAGTGACACACATAGAAAAAAAATAAAAATGGCTTCCCCTATACAACATCATACCACACATTCCTTGTCTACAAAACCTTATCAGTTCTATACAGTGGCTCGTTAACTTGGGAAACCATATCTTTTAATTGGACATAATTAATTAATTCTTTGAGTTCTCTCAGATTTACTGTAGCTGTTTTCATGGTACATTGCCTAATGACAAAAAATTTAAATAAAAGAATACCGGTAACAGCACTGGCCATAAGTGAGTTGTAATTGAAACACATAAATACTATATATAAATAATAATACTTTACAAGAATGAAAAAATTAAACCAAAGAAATAATACAAATGTTTATACATAATTGCCATCCTTAGTAGTTCAATCACCACGAAAAAGAACAAGAATATGTACAGCTTGCCAGTTAACACCAGATTTTGTTTTATTTTTATTTATCAATCCATCTGTAATCTGCCCATCATGTTTCATTCTGTACATGGTACCATTCCACATCTCAATGTCCAAACAGAGCAAGCTGGATTTTAACAACACAATAAATTAATAAAAAATAAAGATCAAAAAGAGGGGGAAAAGATCAAGAGAGAGAGAGAGAGAGAGAGAGAGAGAGAGAGAGAGAGAGAGAATGCAGTCTAGCACCCCTGCCTCCCCCCAGGCCTTCTCTCATTGCCCTATGTTCATATCTCCATGGTGCACACAAATAGTCCTGGAGCGTATTCAGAGCTTATGCAGAGCTGGTGCCGAGCCGTTGTGTGTGGGGGCTAAAGAAACAACAGTTCTGTTACAATGGGCCAAACTCAGGCTTTAATTGGATGGTCGATAAAGGGCTTCTCATTAAAACCAGTAGAGCTCCTTCCCTTTCTTGTGATGCTGGAGACCTGCAGTGCAAAGCAGACAAACACAATGGCTGAAAACAAGGAGGGCCCATACACACACAATCTCCATAGTGGCTGCAAGCTCTTTATATAATAAGCAACAACCACCATGGCCAAACAATCCATTTCCTTCCAGGGTTTGTGAATGTGTTGTGTGGCTCTGTTGGTTTTAACATAATTTCTATATGTTCCCAAACTGGGTGAAAATTCAGAGAACTTGATTATCAAGTAATTTTCTACCTGGAAGTTTTGTACCAGGAAGTTGTTACTATATTTAAATTACCTATAGGTCAAGTACATTTTTAGCATTGTATATGTTTCTTCCTTGTGTGTTCTTGTATGCAAAGGTATTACAGCCATTATACCTTGGCAGGTTGGGAGGGTGTAAGTGTAACACCTTGCAAACTATTATGACATTTTTTAAAGATAATTATTATACTTTAAAGATTTTCATTTTACTTGGCTGCAGTGCAGAGAGAAAAAACATAAAACAACAACTTTGAGATCAAACAGAAGCCTCTGCCATTTTAGGGGCCATTCAGACTGAATGCATTCTTGCGCTTGCAAAGCTAGAAGCAGTGAATGAAAAGAACCAAATAAGCATTTTTTTAAAGTTTAAGTTATTTTTTTAATTTTTCTAAAAAACACTGCACTTCTGCATGAGACACTAAAAAACAGAGAGACGTAGCACAGCAGTCAAAGATATACAGTCATCTATACTTCCTAGAAAAACAATCCAAAAACATTGCAGAAGGATGCATAAATGCGTTCGGTGTGAATGGACCCTTACTGTGTAGACAATCTAACTATAACTTGCACCTATTTAACAACGTCTCACTTTCAACAAATCTGTCAGGATTACTGGGCACTGTGGGCAAACATTACTTAATTAAAGGGATATTTCACCCAAAAATTGTAATTAACTCACCCTCCTGGCATCCCAGATGAGTATGACTTTCTTTCTTCTGCAGAACACAAATTAAGAATATTTCAGCTCTGTAGGTCCATACATTGTTAATGGGTGCCATCATTTTGAAGCTCCAAAGTCCACATAAAGGGAGCATAAAAATAATTCATATGACTCCAGTGCTTAAATCCATGTGTTTGGACATGATATGATAGGTGTGGGTGAGAAACAGATCAATATTTATGTCATTTTTTATCATAATTCTCCTCCCTGCTCAGTAGGGGGCGAAATGCACCAAGAATGTGAATCACCAAAAACAGAAGCAGGAGAAAGTGAAAGTGAAGGAAAAAGGACTTAAATATTGATCTATCAGATCGCTTCAGAAGATATGGAGTCATCTAGAGTAATTTTATGTTGCCCTTATGTGGATATTGGAGCTTAAAGATTTTAGCACCTATTCACTTGCATTGTATGTGGACTTACAGAGCTGAAATATTCCTCTAAAAATATGTGTTTGTGTTCAGCAGATGATAGAAAGTCATACACGTCTGAGATGGGATGAGGGTGAGTAAATTACATCAAAATTTTCATTTTTAGGTGAACTAACACTTTAAGAGCATCACTAGCTAAAGTTAAAATATAACGTGTCCTATCCACTTTTCAGATTTGTTCTATGTTCCTGCTTGTGTGATGTATTATGAAGCCCAGCTTTTATATCAGATCATCTTACCCGATTCCATGTTGAGGGCCAGGCTCTGTGCCATTTCCCCAGGCGGAAGCAGTCCCGGCCACGTGGGAGTGGGTTCAAGCTTTCCCATATCATAATGCCCAGGTAACGGCGGGAGATGTGGTGGCCGGACAGTGGGCATCAGCAGGGGGCCGTAGTGAGGATCCAACCCGGGAGAGGAGTACAGTTCGTGAAGGGGCCGTGGGGGAGCATAGGGCTGGCTTTGAGAGAAGCTCCAGGACTCTGATGGGTGTGGGTGAGCATGTGAGTGAGACAGACCCGGGTGCAGGGCCTGGGCGTATGGGTCCATAGCATAGGTGGGAGCACCTGTTGGATCACAGTGTGGTCGGCTGAGTGGAGATGGGTAGTTACTGTCCCAGAACGATGGAGGGAAACTGCGCCGGCTGCTCGAGGACGAAGCGTCTTAAAGGGAGGAAGAAAAAAGAGAAACTGACAAAGAGAACCAGAGGGCAAAATGTCACATTATTAAAGGGGCATTTCACCCTAAAATGAAAATTCATGTTGTTTCAATCTGATGGTCTCAGTAATTATTCACATTTGTTTGGTCTATTTTGCATACAATGAAGGTGAATTCTGACTGAGGCTGTTACAGTAGTTCCTAAAATTTGTCCAGGGTTGGGAGGGTTACTTTTCAAATGTAATCCATTACAAATACTGATTACTTGTCAAAAGTAATCAGTAACATAATCCCATTACCTTTATAAGAAATGAATGTAATCAGATTACTTTTGATTTCTTCAAAATCGCATTTGCGAATCATCATACCTTCTGAATGCAAACATGAATAATGTTATGAGTGATGTAGCTATTATTTTATATACGAAAAAACATGAAAAACAGGGAAACTGACTCCTTAATAAGGAATCAAAATATGTTCAAATGTAGAACAACTCCACAGATAAAAAGAAATGCTGTCCCAATTTCTGCTTTCATTACAAAAAATGTTCAGTTTCAACTGAAGTTAAGATGGAAATGAGAAGTCACACTAAAGTTTCGACGGCAGGCGTCCCAGGTACCAGAATACTGGCTGTTCGCCATGGTAATTTCTCCATTTCTATTCTGGATTACAGTTACACATCAAATATTTAATTAGAGGTTTAGCAGAGATGGCATTTATTTTTGTGTCACATTTGTACACCTGCAATATAAGGCTGTTGCACCTAGGACTCTCAGGTCAGATTTGTCACATGGTTTCATATGATTCCCAGCCCACGGCCTCAAATGTCTTTCTGATTGAATCATATGGTATTGCATTTGCTTCTAAAGAGCTTACCACACATCACAGAAATACACACAGCCACGTGAGAGAGATGAAAGATGGAAAAAGAGAGCAAGAGAGAAAGACAGTGAGTTAGAAAACAGCGAGGAAACCCATGATAGAGATCAAAACAGGGAAAGAAAAGGTGAAGAAAACACAGGGTTCCTACACTGTTTTTACCAATGCATTTCCATGACATTTCCAGGGGCATGTAAATATTGTATAAGTATTTAAAAATCATGTTATTATGCACACAAATTTGAGTGTACAGCTTGTATAACAGTGTGAATTTGCTGTCCCCTCAAAATAACTCAGCACACAGCCATTAATGTCTAAACCGTGGCAAAAAAAGTGAGTACACCCCTAAGTGAAAATGTCCAAATTGGGCCCAAAGTGTCAATATTTTGTGTGGCCACCATTATTTTCCAGCACTGCTTTAACCCTCTTGAGCATGTTCACCAGAGCTTCACAGGTTGCCACTGGAGTCCTCTTCCACTCCTCCATGACGACATCACGGAGCTGGTGGATATTAGAGACCTTGTGCTCCTCCACCTTCTGTTTGAGGATACCCCACAGATGCTAAATAGGGTTTAGGTCTGGAGACATGCTTGGCCAGTCCATCACCTTCACCCTCAGCTTCTTTAGCAAGCCTAGCCAGTGGTTGTCTAGGAGGTGTGTTTAGGGTTGTTATCATGCTGGAATACAGCCCTGCGGCCCAGTCTCTGAAGAGAGGGGATCATGCTCTGCTTCAGTATGTCACAGTACATGTTGGCATTCATGGTTCCCTCAGTGAACTGTAGCTCCCCAGTGCCGGCAGCACTCATGCAGCCCCAGACCATGACACTCCCACCACCATGTTTGACAGTAGGCAAGACACACTTGTCCTTGTACTCCTCACCTGGTTGCTGCCACACACGCTTGACACCATCTGAACCAAATAAGTTTATCTTGGTCTCATCAGACCACAGGACATGGTTCCAGTAATCCATGTCCTTAGTCTGCTTGTCTTCAGCAAACTGCAAACTGTTTTCAGGTTTTCTGTTTTCAAGACAACCTCTGGATATGACGCTGAGCACTTGCACTCAACTTCTTTGGTCGGCCTGTTCTGAGTGCAACCTGTCCTGTTATACCGCTTAATGGTCTTGGCCACCATGCTGCAGCTCAGTGTCAGGGTCGTGGCAAACTTCTTATAGCCTAGGCCATCTTTATGTAGAGCAACACTTCTTTTTTTCTGATCCTCAGATCAGAGAGTTCTTTGCCATGAGGTGCCATGTTGAACTTCCAGTGACCAGTAGGAGGGAGTGTGAGAGTGATGACACCAAATTTAACACACCTGCTCCCCATTCACAACTGAGACCTTGTAACAATAACGAGTCACATGACATCGGGGAGGGAAAATGGCTAATTGGGCCCAATTTGGACATTTTCACTTAGGGGTGTACTCACTTTTGTTGCCAGCGGTGTAGACATTAATGGCTGTGTGCTGAGTTATTTTGAGGGGACAGCATATTTACACTGTTACACAAGCTGTACACTCACTACTTTACATTGTAGCAAAGTGTAATTTCTTCAGTGTTGTCACATGAAAAGATATAATCAAATATTTACAAAAATGTGAGGGGTGTACTCATTTTTGTGAGATACTGTGTATATATATATATATATATATATATATATATATATATATATATATATATGCCAATTAACCCTATCCACATAATTTTCCTTTATCGTGGTGCCATTTATTTTGTGAAGTGCACCATTTCCTCCTGAAGCAACGCATTATGGGCAAACAGTTCAATTTTTGTTTCATTAGACCAGAGGACATTTCTCTAAAAAGTAAAAAGTATTGTTGTCTCCATGTGCACTTGCAAACTGTACTCTGAATTTTTATGGTGGTTTTGGAGCAGTGGCTTCTTCCTTGCTGACCAGCCTTTCAGGTTATGTTGATATAGGACTTGTTTTACTGTGGATATACGGAGATACTTGTTTACCTGTTTTCTCCAGCATCTTCACAAGGTCCTTTGCTTTTGTTCTGGGATTGATTTGCACTTTTCTCACCAAAAAACGTCTGTCTCTTGGAGACAGAATGTGTCTCCTTCCTGAGCGGTATGATGGCTGCATGGTCCCATGGTGTTTATACTTGCGTACTATTGTTTGCGCAGATGAACATGGTACCTTCAGACTTTTGGAAATTGTTTACAAGGATGAACTAGATTGTGGAGGTCAACAAACGTTTTTCTGAGGTCTTGACTGATTTCTTTTGATTTTCCCATGATGTCAAGCAAAGAGGCACTGAGTTTGAATGTAGGCCTTAAAATACATAAATAGGTACACCTCCAATTCAATACACCTCCTATCATAAGCTAATTGCTAATATTCTAAAGGCTTGACATAATTTTCTGGAATTCTCAAAGCTGCTTAAAGGCACTGTTAACTTGTAAACTTTTGACCCCCTGGAATTGTGATATAGTCAAATAAAAGTGAAACAATCTGTCTGTAAACAATTGTTTGAAAATGACATGCACAAAGTAGATGCCTAAATGGCTTGCCAAAACAATAGTTTGCTAATATTAAATCTGTAGAGTGGTTAAAAATGAGTTTTATGACTTCAAAGTGTATGTAAACTTCTGCCTTCAACTGTATATGTATGTGTTCAATATATATATATATATATATATATATATATATATATATATATATATATATATATATATATATATATATCCCTTATGTTGTGTTCTGACCCAGATAATATTTTTTTTTTAAGGTCCTCAGACTGGCAGTTCTAATTTGTCAGCAAATTCAAAAGCATTATTTAAGAATTGGTGAAATCAAAAGGTAGGATTGTAAAGTCTAGATTCTAGGCTTTAAAACAACACCAGTTTTGTTCAGATTGAGCAAGTGGTTATTAATTTATTACGTATTTTTTTCCACAGGTAGTGCCCCCCACAGGCTCGGTTTAACCTCAGTTCAGTGAATCATTCTATCAATAAATGTAAATATATTTAAATAGTATTTTTTCTTTTTTTTAAAGAGTAGTCTATAAAACCTGTTATAATTACTAAAAAAGTAGTTGATAAAAATATCTAATGCAATATCTTCTGATAATATATGCTATCTGAAATCATCTTTCATTTTTGACCATGAACACAAAATGTTTTAGCACAAAATGAATACAACAGAAGGGTTAATAAATATTTTACAGCTAAGCATAACTGGGGAAAAAAAAAATTATATAAAAATGTCCAAGACCTTTCAATTACTTTTAAGATTTTATTCATTTTCATGAATTTTTTATGCCTGAACATAGGCATAGAAGGTAAGTAGATGCCAAGAGAAGACAGAGAGGAACAAAGCCTTGTCCTGTCTATCCTAAAGGCCTATATAAGGTAGGAGTTTAAATCCTACAGAACCACATTTGGCCATCTCCTACTGTCATGTCAACCCAGTTTACCCCCAGCACCAGCACCAGCACCAGCACCAGCACCACCTCCACAAACCTGCAGACCTGCAGGGGGATGAGCAGGAGCTCATCCCCCCACCTGTTGTTTTTACTAACCCTCTTTCCCCCCAATCCCCCCACCCCTTGTAGAATGTCGGGAGGGAACGCAGGGGGAGCATGGTTTTAGCCAGTACTTTTATATTTAGAATTGCTCTGAAAAAAGACACCAGTGATGTAGCTGTGATCAGAGAAGGGATGGGTGAGCTCCTCATAAATCTGAGGCCAATATTGTGAGCTGTTTGAACGCGATACAAGCTCGAGCCACTGTGCTTACCAACACTTATAAACATAGTATCTGTTGAGAGGCAGGGAGTGTCTGAGAGGCTAGATGAAGATGTTACAGGGAGGGGAGAATATATTTGCTATATTCTCAATGCTTGTTGAGAATATAGCAAAGGTTTATTAAGGTAAACACACATATCATTTAGTGTGTGTGCAAGCACCCCTTTGCATTGCAGACAGTTGGTACTCCATGCATGAGACTACTGTTCAAACTTCAACATATTCAGTTTTTTCTCCCTCTTTCTTTTTGGCTGAACCAGTTAAAATCATACTTTCATTTCTCAAAATACCACCTTTCCAACAAACCACATAACATTGCTTGTTTCCTCTTCAGTTCTCATTCAACTTCAGGGTATTTCACATTCAGGGATAGTTCCCCCAAAACTATAAATTCTTACCCTCAGTTTGTCAAACCCATATGACTATTTTATTCAATGGAACAAAAACTGAGATGTTAGGTTGAATATAACAACATTCACAGAAAACGTTCAATGGAAAAATTATGCAATGAAAGTGAAATTTGACTGAGGCTAACATTCCAAAGAAAAGTCATACATGTTTGTAATAACATAAGGGTGATTAAATAATGATAGAATTTACATTTTTGGTGATCTATTCCTTAAGAGCAAATCAGTTTCATTTACATCCTTCAATTTGATTCAATTCTGCGCAGTTAATTTGAATTAAATCGAGCCCACTAAGTTTATTTATACATACAACCACTGTAAAATGCAATGCTTTTGAATTCCAGTCTGTGTCTTTTAGCTGTCTCAAAACCTTTTTTGTATGGCAGACCATGCCAAACCAATGGGCATTCCCATGCCACTATTAAAGTACTTTCTCCAGTGAGGTCTCACCTGTGTCGTTTTGCCTCTTTTTGCCCTCTGCCTCCATGTAGGTGCTGAGAGCTCTAGAGAAATGTTCATCCACCACACTGCTAATGTCCCCTTGGTAATAGGTGAAGAGGATGCATCGTGAGCTCAGGTATTCTGCCTCCCCGACCTCCTTGTCCTTTGTAGCCTGCTCCATCTCTCCAGTTGAGGTATACAGCGATGGGGAAGGACCCCCCGAGCTGGAGCTCCTGGCAGACACCGGGACACTCTCAGAGCAGCTTGGGGCCCCCGTGCTGTCCATCGGATCCCTACAGCGAGATAAGGGGCTTCTCAGACCAATGGGTGCCTAAGAAAGAGAAGTGATTCAGAACCATTGCGAAACACTCTGCTAATGTTTGTGTTTATGTGTGTGTTTATGTGTGTGTGTGTGTGTGTGTGTGTGTGTGTGTGTGTGTGTGTGTGTGTGTGTGTGTGTGTGTGTGTGTGTGTATGTGTTGCTCATACTGTACTGTAATATCGGTGTAAACCATTTATAAAAATATTTTTTATGTCTGTTTTACATATGACATCTAGCATCTAGCAACATATGACCCCCAGTCAAAAATATTAATTATTATTACCGAATCAACCCGACAACATAGGTTGCGCCATCAAGTCCTTTTTAAGGGTTACATCAGGTACATATAGCTCCTTAAGGAGACAACTGCACACTTCCAAGTTTTATAGTGTAAACAATATTTTTAATTTGACACGTGATTTAAACAATAAAAAAAGTGCATTCGTAAAATACAGCTGCCATTTGTACAATAACGTGCAAAGAAATTCTATTTTAAAGCAGCAACATTTACTTCATTGGTTTGAATATTTTTTTTCCAGACAGAAATCTGATATATGGCTATATTTGTGTTAAACAAAAAAATAATAAAAACTTGCTCATATAGGTTTTCATTGATACCCTATAAAAAAGTAACGTTGCTACGCGTATGCGAACTATATTTCAAAATGTATGTAGGAGATTTCTGAGTTTTGACCAGCTTACCGGTAATGTGCTGACGAACGCTGAAGATTTGTGCGCGTACGGTGTGTAATGACCATAAGCCGGGTACATAACATCCAGACAACTCATGATAACCCGCTCACCCCTTTTGGCTCGCAGGCAACGGAACTCGCGCTATTTCACGTGCAAACAGCAGGAGAACGTATAAGAAAGTCATGTAGAACGTTGCAACATCTCTGTGTCTGTAAGTAGAGCGCGCGGAGACTGAGCGGTGGTCCACGGTGATGCACACCTAGTGCGCGCTGACAGCTGCACTCGCGGGCCTGTGCTTTGGTTTATACCAGAGAATGTGCCCAAGATTGATCTTCACATGTCGACCCTCCCACCCACACCAAGACCCCAGACCACCCTCTAGTCTAAAATGTTGACAGCGTGACCCAGACAATGCAGTGCACGTCGGTGCATAAAGGGTTTGGGCTCCTATACTGAGTACAGTGGCAGGCCTTCTTGTTAATCTTCCATGATTGATCCACAAAGATTTTCCTTGATAGGTTTTGTGAACTCGCTATTAGGAAAATATATGGAACATAAATACTTTGCATATGAATTATGCAATGTACTTTGGATGCTTTTTGTTGTTGTTTGTTTTTTTTTTTATTATTTTTTTTCAAATTAGCACAGCTTTACTTTACTAATGAGTCATTTACAAATGCATTATATATCATTTATATGCAGTTAAAGCAACATGCTTATAAAGGGCAACATTCATCCAAAACTTGCCAAATAGTGAGCAATTTAATTTGCATGTTAAAATTCTTAATTAATACACATATTCATACTTAAATGATTTAAAATGCCCTCTTTAATGATTTATGTCACAATGTCGCAAAATAGACTATTAGATATTGAAAGAAGGAATTATGTCATTTTACACACTTGTTTTGGCCACTTCCTTTGTCACACTGACATCAAAAGAATGGTTTTACCTCATCTTATTTACCTGAACATGATTGTAAAGTCGCCCTTTTTATTCATGTTGTTAGAACTGTTTATCAGTGATTTATAATGTATTTATAAATTAATTATTAAGGTACCCCTTTTAATAATCCCTTTACAAAGGGAATGCAAACTGTTGCCAAAATGTTCAGGTTCATTTCAAATTTAATTTATCCAACTGCATAAATAAAGCATCATGTAGTGAGCTAATTTGCTTAGCTGAAGAACACTTATTCTCAGGGTGGTACATGGGAGTGATGTATAGACTGGGCACCCTTTCCATACCAGCACTTGAGCAAAGAGATTCCGCTCAGATCTAGCTCACATTATCACCTTCACTTAAACAAACATGATGGCAGTCCAACACGCACCTGCAAATGTCGTCTCTGTACCACTAGATTAGATTAATATTCCTAATCCAAACTTTTACTATTTTAGACAAAGAACAACAACTTCCTCTAGGCATTGATTTGTAAACGGTGTCAGATATTCTTTCAGATATTAAAATATGCACTGGGCCTTAAGTGCCAGGAGGTTTTTGACAGACATTCAAGAACGTTAAGAGAATCGTGTGGAATATTTGCAGAATTTCACCCAGCAGTGTTAAACAGAGAGGAATGTCCCTGAAGTGTTTGCTCAGGGTTGAGAGAGGAGATGTCTGCCAGTACACTATGTCAGCTTCAAATGACTGACAAATTCTGTGTCTAATATAATTGGTTTAAAATGCAACGGTTACATCATATGCAGGGATTCAGAAATATCTGTGCTTTCAATAACAACTACTAAAGTCAGCACAGGGCATTTCATGTGTCTGATTAGTTCTATAAACTAAAAACACTTGCAAAAACATCATGCAACTGGAACATTACAAGTTGCACTAACGCTTACTCAGTCTTGCAGCATGTAAAATATATTTGCAGTTATGGAGTAAGTTGATGGGAATTAGTGACAAATACTCTTGAAACAAAACTGAATCAAGCTTCGTTCTGCTTTTTTGTCATGAGTAGTCCTACATGTTTAATTTCCTGCTGCAGATCAGACGTTTTGAGCCCATGAACGTCTCATTTTACATGCATTTAAAAGACTTGTCTATATGCATTCTGGAGCGCTTAGGACATGCTGTTAGCCATCTCATTTCTGTCTCCGCTGAAGAGTACTTTGAAACTTTGGCTTGAGCATAGCTTTAATCTCATTGGTGTGTTTTTTTGGGATATGGTAGAATGATGCAATGCCACAGGGAAAGGGGTCGAGAGCTTCAGCGTGACGGACAGCTGCTCCTGACGGCATGCACAGCGAAGTTTAAAATGGTCTCTGCACCATGACCACATGTAGGAGGAACCACTTATATTAATGACCATGACCAATTGCTCTCTCTCTCTTTTCTGTCTATGTCTCTCCCT
Source organism: Xyrauchen texanus (assembly GCF_025860055.1). Classification (NCBI taxonomy): domain Eukaryota; kingdom Metazoa; phylum Chordata; class Actinopteri; order Cypriniformes; family Catostomidae; genus Xyrauchen; species Xyrauchen texanus. The sequence goes on along the minus strand of NC_068297.1, from coordinate 18,533,159 downwards.
CTCTCGCTCCCTTTTCTCTTAAAGTCTTCCCAGCAACACATATCACTCTCTACTTCTATTTGGAACAGTAAGTCATTTGTCATTACTAAGAAAACAGGTTGCATGACTATATGTGTATATGTGTGATGTCTAGCCTAGTCTGTAGCACAATCTCTGAGCCACAGGGTATGACCCCTGATGCAGAGCTCTTAGTGACCAAACTAGGGAACAGAGAAGTACTGACTGTCCCCCTCCTTTCTCGCTTCCCTCCTCTATTTCTTTCAAATTATTCCTGGTTCATTCACTGTGTAGGACCCCTCTTTCTAAGACTGTGTGCTAGGGTGGGTGTGTATTTGTAAAGGAGCAGAAAATAAATACAGATTACATCATTGTTTGGTTTTGACCTTGATATAGAAAAAAATCTCTCAGAACCTAAGAAGTCAGGTGATTGCAGGGCTTATAAAACCACATAAAACATATTGTGGTAAAACCTTAATAAGTGTAATAATAGTGCATTGATGTTTTTCTTGATATAAGTGGACAGCTGACAAAAGTATGAACATAAACGTAAACTGAACATAACTGTTTTATCAACTATAAGCTTTAGGTTGAACTTATATGAAGGCACAGGTTTTTTAGCAAGAACCCATCTTTTGGGGGGCAAATATTACTGTACATGTTATCTCTGAGTTAACAGAGGTAATATAAACTGCATGCATAATTATAAAACAATTTGCAAGATGTTGGACTTTAGCATGTCACACTGCATGACTCTGCTGGAAGTCTTAGGCATATTATATTTTTCACAAAAACATTTGTCTTAAGATGGTTAATTTATATATTCTGCTTTTAGTGTATCAGTAGGAAATATCAATTATAGATTTCAACATTCCCTTTGCAAATACAATTTAATAGATGAAGAACAAGGGGCCTTACAACAGATAGTATGGCCCCTGCAGAGCCCAGATCTCAACATCATTGAGTCTGTCTGGGATTATACGAAGAGACAGAAGCAATTGCCTAATAGATAGAAGAACTGTGGCAAGTTCTCTGAGAAGCTTGGAACATCCTATCTGCCAACAACCAAGAAAACTGTGTCAAGGTGTATCTGGAGAATTGGTGCTGTTTTGAAGGCAAAAGTGGACACACCAAATATTGATTTAGCCTTTTTATGTTTACTGGACTTTGCATGACATTAATTGATAAATGAAACTTATTTATGCCATTGTTTTTGAAGACATACTCACTGTGCAACATTCCCCCAAATGTCTAAAACTTTTGCACAGTACTGTATATAAAAGTTTCACATAACAATAAATATAGTGCACTTACACAGCTGTTCAGAAGGTCTATTGCAGAGAGAAATAAGCTATACTCTGATTATTCTTGAGAGGAGTACAAGAATAATTGGTGTAATGTGAGTGATAACAAGAAATGCTTGCCTAGACTTTTGGTGAACACATTTAGATAATCTTACAGCTTATTTATGTATAATATTTGTAATTACATAGTTTAAAAACGCATAATTTACAGCCCAGTCAGTCGGGTATACTGGGCAACTGCTTCCTCATTGGCACCTCCCTATCTGGTGGCTTGACACAGCGTCTTAATGCAAAGCCCATGCTCTAAAAACATGCTAAAAAAACAGACACAAGGATCAGATATGTCTGTGTAGCACACATTTACATAACCAATTTAAAACAGTGCAGACAAAATCATGTAAGGTGTATAAATAAAGTTGTTATATAATGAAATGCTCAGACGAAATGATTGCAATTCTGTTTGGTGGCACAGAAATTACACATTTCAAATTTAACTTCATGTTCTGGATGTCCAGAGCAAAGTGGAGTCACTGAAGATTTTTGATCCTCATTCAAGATTACAACAAACTTGTTTAGAACAAATCCCTTTTCTGCCTAGTTATCATACCTTCAAACAGCATGTCTCATAATGTTCCATCTTCTCCTTGGTGTGATCAGAATCAGAATCAGAATGACCTTTGTTACCAGTTATGCTTACACACAAATTTGTCGTGGTGACAGAAGCTTCCAGTGCAAATGCAACTGTACATACATACATACAAACATAGACATTTAAACATATATACATATAGTGACATAAAAAAAATAAGATAAAACAGATAAATATACAATAGAACAATAATGTTGTTCAAATATTTTAGATATACAGTTATGTGCAGGTGATGTAATATATTGAAGAAGAGATAGGATATGTTAAGGAATATAAATTAAATATGATATACAGTAAGTAGATACAGATGGATTGAATATTTCTCATGGTTGTATTGACAAAAGGAAAGTATATGGGGGCAGTTTTAACTGTTCATGAGGTGAATGGCCTGAGGGAAAAACCTGTTCCTGTACCTGGCTGTTCTGGTGCTCAGTGCTCTGTAGCGCCAGCCAGACGGCAACAGTTCAAAAAGGAAGTGTGCTGGGTAAATGGGGTCAAGAGTGATTTCACCAGCCCTTTCCACACTCTGGATGTAAAGTTCTAGCAGGGTGGGTAGGGGAGTGCCAATAATCCTCTCAGCAGTCCGAACTATCCTTTGAAGTCTTCTGATGTCTGACTTGGTAGCTGAACCAAACCAGACAGTTATATGTGCAGAGGACAGACTCAATGACTGCTGAGTAGAACTGTATCAGGCTGAACTTCCTCAGCTGGCTAAGGAAGTACAATCTCTGCTGGGCCTTTTTCAAAACTGAGTATATGTGGGACTCCCACTTCAGGTCCTGTGAGATGGTAGAGCCCAGGAACTTGAATTGTCCACTGCTGCCACAGCGCTGTTCAGAATGGTGAGCATGTTGCCTGTCTGTCAGAAATATGGTGATCCACTGACAGATAGATTCAGGAACAGAGTGCTGGGTTAATTTAGTTCATAGGAGAGCTGGGTTTATGGTGCTAAAAGCCGAACTGAAGTCTCAGTGTATCAGTGATCTGATCAGCCAGCTGTTGTAGCGCTGCACACGCTTGTGGAGGAATGTAAACACACACAAGAATAAAGAAGGAAACTCCCGTGGTGAGTAGAAAGGCTAACAGTTTATGAAGAGTTAAGTTAGTACAGCACAACTTCTTTAGCATTGTTACATCTATACACCAACATTCGTTGATGTAAAAACACGTTCCACCACCTCGCTAAACAGCTGGAAGTCCAGATGTAATGCTCTGTCCGGAATGGTTTCACTCAGCCAGGTTTCCGTGATGCACAATGCTGTAGAATTTGCAAAGTCCTTAAGTTTGCAGGTGAGGAGAAGTAATTTGTCCGTTTTGATAGGAAGAGAGCGGAGATTCGCTAGATGGATGCTTGGCAGCACGGTTCGCTTCCTTCGCTTGCGTCTTTTAATGCACTTGTACGGCACCACTGCTCCTCTGACTAAAATGTCCAGCAATATGTCTGAATACTCAAAAAAAGATAAAAGATTGTCTGCCGTGTGCAGACAATGTGTCAGCTCATCTATGGTAAAACTGATCTGAAATAAATGACTTAACACAAGACAAACAAACAAATAAAAACAACAAAAGAACTTGAGAGCTCCATACCGAGGTGGCCATTCACGGTCCCATGATGTGAAAGGAATTATTACCACAATTATAAGACAATTACAAATAGATTAATCTACTTAAGGTTAAGTTTGACTCTTTAGTGCTCAATGTTGCAGTTAGGCTTATGTTCAAAGCCCTAACAAACAGAGGGGAATAGATTAATTATAGCCTATAACACCGCTCACAATAAACCTTTTACGTATTAAATTTTAAAGGCTCTGATTGCGGCAAACAAATGGACTATCTTCCATTCATTATGTCCACCACCTCTGCACAAACAGAGATACTTCCTCCTTGGGCCTGTTTATTAAAAACTAACCCACTCAGTATGGATAATACGTGAACAAGCAGCTGAAGTAACTGATGGGTGCTACATTCCCACTTTGGCAACCTTGAGTGTCCCAGCGATGTAGACAAGCAGCTGATGTCATCTTCAGTGTGTGTGTGTGTGTTTATGTGTGTGTGTGTGTGGGGGGGTAGCAGGAGATTGTCACCCTGCTGTTGAACATTCCTGTCCCACAAGCACAGCAGGGCACTACTGCCCCTAGAGAATGATAGAAAGAGTGAGAGAAGGACTGAAGCAACTGAGGCCAAAGGAGATGCAGTTACAAAGCTGTCACATGCTCAAACAGCGATAATTTACTCTGCTGCAGTCAGATGGTGTTGGTGCTTCAGAATGCCAGGAACGCAGAAAGGTTTGTTAAAGCATGCTAAAGATGATCACATTGGCGCTCCATGAGAAAGGGCTGTTCCATCAAATGTTTCAGAGTTCTCCAATGCTTTCTCACCATCAAACATCATTGTGGGTTCCTGTAATGCAAATGATAGTGCAAGGTGCTAGCAATGCCATTGGGTTGATTTCCAGGGAACACACAAACTGATAGAAAGCAGCACAGTGCTGTAAGTGCTATGGATAAACATGTTTTCCAAATGTCCCACAAATATAAATGTGGTCTGCCCAAAAGGGACAATATCAGCTATACAATTCAGCTGTACCCTGAAAACTTTCAATTTTGATTCTAAATATGTTGCACTGTTGAATCTATTTGAGTCTAAATATGTTGCACTGTTGAAAATTATGTAGAGGGCTGTTACTGATTATGCATGAGTGCTCTGCTGTAGGCAACTGCTTTACCTTAAACATTAAAGGAGACCTATTATGCCCCTTTTACAAGATGTTATATAAGTCTCAGGTGTCCCCAGAATGTGTCTGTGAAGTTTCAGCTGAAAATACCCTACGGATCATTTATTATAACATGTTATAAATGCCTCTTTTTGGGTGGAATCAAAATCACGCTGATTTCGAGTGTGACTCTTTAAATTCAAATGAGCCATTCCGGACAGCGCATTACATCTGCCAGGCTTTCAGCTGTTCCAAGCGGATCGCATCGCGGAGTTAACAGGAAAATGAGAGGCGGTGGAACATGCATTTACATCAATGAAAGTTGGTGTACAGATATAACAACGTTAAAGAGGATGTGCTGTCCTAATTTGGAAGCGCTCTTTATTAATTGTAAGCCTTTCTACTCGCCGCAGGAGTTTTCCTCGTTTATTCTGGTGAGTATGTATATCGTGCCAAATGCGTGTGTGAACACAGCATTGCAACAGCTGATTGATCAAATCACAGAGACAGATCAACAATACCCGGACTCAGTTATTATTATTCTTGGGGATTTTAACAAAGCAAATCCCAGTGCACGTGAACTCCCCAAATACAAACAGCACATTACATGCTCCACCAGAGACAGGAATATACTGGATCATTGCTACACAACAATAAAGGATGCATATCGCTATGTTCCTAGTGCAGCTTTGGGAATCTCTGATCACTGTCTGGTTCATCTTCTTCCAAACTACAGGCAGAAATTAAAATCAACCAAGCCTGTAGTAAGGACTGTACAGAGATGGACAAACGAAGCAGAGCAGGAACTACAAGCCTGCTCCGATTTCATGGATGGGAGTGTTTTTGAGGCTGCAACCACAGACCTGGACAAGCTCACATATACTGTTATATCATATATCAGTTTCTGTGAGGATATGTGCATTCCTACTAGGACTTATTTATCATTCAATAATGATAAACCATGGTTTACAGGAAAACTCAGAAAGCTTTGTAATGCCAAAGAGGATGCTTACAGGGGTGGGGATAAAGTCTTGTATAATCAGGCCAGAAACACACTGAATAGGGAAATCAGAGTGGCTAAAAGACTCTGCATCAGTCGTGGGCGAGGCCTGCTCTAACGTGACATCACTTTAGAGCAGAAACTAAAATCATTCATTTTGACACACTGTATTTTATTTATAGAAATATAAGAAAGAGGAGTGGGTGGACTTTTAACATACACTGCCGGCTCACATTTATTTACAAACACTGTGTAAAAGTGAATTTTGCATAATAGGTCCCCTTTAAGGTAATCCCCCATTAATTTGAGGATAGTTTTAAAACTTGAGATTTTCTTTCATGCTGTGCCACCTGTACAGTTTAGATAAAGTGATTTATTTAGTGTTGACATCATAGAGTTTATAGCTATTTTTATTGGCCAGTAAATTGGTAGATCAGCCCTTAATTACAACGGTTGGCCAGTCAGACAGGGTCTACAAAATATACACTGTATACTGGTAATCAAGTAAGCATCCATGTGGAAAATCAGATTAGAATTATGTATGGCTTGAATATATACATGGTTTTACACTCAAGCATCTGTAATCCTTGACACATTTTTTTCTGTAAAATAAAACCCATCCTCATGATAACAAGGTCATTGGTCATCACTATCCAATAATTTTCCATCTCTTATTTCTCACAGGACACTGGAACAGAGTGGACACTAACGTCACCTCTGTGCAATCTCAGTGCGGGACACTATACTGTGATCAGTCCCATCCTTTTTAAGTATAAGATTCACCTGTCATTTACCAGTCACATGCAGCAATGGGAGATAGAGCTTGGTGACATCACAGCCATGTGAACATATTTGTCATTCTGAGAAATGAGAGAATTTTCTACCTTGTGATTGCTACCTAGTGATCTTACATTCTCATTTATTTTAACAGTTTAAAACAAGACCCTGTGCAATAGGTTTATGTCTGAACCATACACAAATGCAAGTAGTACAAGTGTATGTACAATGAAATTCCGGTATTTGAATGACAAGCTGTTCCTGAAAGATCAGCTTTTTAAACCTAGTGCCAGGAATTGCAAACATGATTCATCCTTTATTGTCCAGCTACATGTATGTTAGTGTGAAACTTTTCTTTTCTTGTGTTTCCAGTTCCAGTTGCGACATACATATTAGTTGCACAATAATACTTGTGACTTACACTGTATGTTCACACAACAAAACTTTAAAACATTAAAGGGTTAGTATAGCTTTTAGGCCAACAGATTCAATCAGAAAATTCAAAGTATACACACATCAAAGATGGTTAATAGATATAATTACTAAAGGGATTTACCAGAACAACAACCATTTTTCCATCAGAATAATCTTAAAAGATCAGACACTATGCTTTAAAACCCCCTGGGACCCGACCGTTACTGCTGTATACATTTTTAAATTCCCTGTTTGATTTGTAACTACTGGCATCTAATAAACGTGCCAAAAAAAAATTGAGAAGGAAATCGTTTTCCTAAAAATGTATGTCCTCATATGGGGACAGTGGGCAAAAGCTGTGAAATTTCAAATAATACCAAGCTATAGAAAGTAATCTTTTCTATCAGATTTTCCAGGAGTGTTGGTTATTCATGTTTTTAAGATGTTACAGACTTTACATCTGATTTTCTGTAAAGCTGATTTGGAACAATGTGTTTTGGGAAAAGCACAAATAAAAAACTATACAAATAAAATGTATTTGACTTGATTAGCCTTTTATATTACAATTTGTTTTGTACTTTGGAAACAAAATCTCAATGTTCGCTCTTTGCATTGTCAAACAAACAAGTGATAGCCGAAGCATTGCTGAAGCATTTTACCAATCAGAAATTAGCATAATTAAATCTGATACAAATAATGGCCATCGTCTTTTTATTACTGCCAACCATTTTAAAATAAAATTTAGCATGACAAATTCTGAATCTAGGTACTGACTACCATTGTCCCATGTCTGCCAATAATGTTGAGATGTGCAAACATCATCTGCAGCCTGAAACTGAATTTTGGGTTGGATTTTAGGATTGAATGCACATATCAGCATCCTTATAGCTTATAGGATGCTCCCTTGCTTACTAACTCCCTAATTAGTGGATGACTTAACCTACAATATGTTGTCTGACTGCACTGGTCTCAGAATAGTTTGAAAGGGACATTATTTTCATCCTATCTCTGTATACAGCCTCTTAAAGCAACATCTTTCAGCTTTTGGATAAACCTGTAGTGTGTCGTCATTGGGCGATCACTGATTGCTTTGATGACATTCACCTGTGAAAGTTGTACACAAAGGACTTTAAAAGAGAGGTGTGAGGAAGTGAAGAGGTGTTCGGAGGTGGTGACTTGTGGAGAATGTCTTGGCTGTCTCTCGGGGACAATAGGCCCTCTGGAGATGAAGATAGTGAGCTAGTTAGTTGCCTCTGAGTGAGCATAGCGAGTTGGAGGGGGGGAAACTATTATAGTGTCACAAATCACCTTGGAATTCCACTTGATTGTCATCCACCTGCCATTGCGACTCCGAGCGGGAGAATCCTCTGACGCGAACGTTGAACGGACAATGCGAATGAACTAAATGCCCCGGCTTGTGGATTGGCATCTTCGAATGCAGATACGGGTTGCTGCTGCCACTATCCACACCATATGGATGGGTCTTCTTCGCCCGTGGAGAGGGAAGTGTTTTAATTTATTCATGCATGTATGAACTGTTTTGATTGTGTAGCAGACAGCGGGGACAGGGAGGGAGATCAGGGAATGAAGACTGGGGAAACACGCCCTACTTGTAGTCACTGTGTTCTGTGCAGGCTGTATGTTACGTTGACTATAAAACACTGTGTGATGGTTAAGCGTGAAACTCACTGTGTGTAGATGGAGTGATGTGTTGCAGGTTTTCCAGTGTCTCTCTTCCCATTTCTTCATATCTGTACCCGTGATATTGAGTTTTAGCTTATGTATTTGAAATAAAGTGTAAACCCCTTTAAATTAAACCGGCTGGCTGTAGCGAGTCCTTGGACCACCGCACTGCACGAGAGAGTTATTACACTGGTGGCAGCGGTGGGATCAGCATTGAGTGCGGCGATTTATATTAAGTCTCATTGAACTGTTTTGTTGTGATAGCCTACGGTTTGTCAAAATGTTAGAGCCACAGGAGGCAGCCAGCGGTGTTAATGCCGTGCCGGTGGTAGGTGCTGAAGCTGCCGGAGGGATATCTGCTGCGTCGTCGTCCTGTTTTTATGCCCGAAACCTTTACGTGTATGGGACGTGAATAGTCTGATTGGGCAGAACAGTTCGAGATGGCTGCGGAGATTAATGGTTGGGATGATGTATTAAAGCTAAAATTTATGTCTTTGTTATTGTCAGGTCGGTGCACGGATATTTATTGTGGCTTGCCAGATGAGGCTCGGCAAAATTTCGGGCAATTAAAGGCAGCAATGGGTAGATGTTTAGAGCCCTGTGAAAGCACCGATTGGAATCGGGTGAGCTTCTCCTCGCGTAAGAGACAGCCAAATGAAACCGTGCGTGAGTTTGGAAATGCTTTGAGGCGTTTAATTCAAAGGCATATCCGTCGGTGGATAATACCACGAGGGATTTACTGGCTCGAGATCATTTCATTGCACATATAGGTTGTGCTGATACGCGTATTCATCTGCGTAGTGTGAAACCAGCCACTTTGGAGGGGGCTATTAATCTGGCATCCGAACTTGAATTAATTAGGAGTTTGGAACGTAATAGTGCCCTCCCAAATGCAAAAGTTTGTGGTGTGGTAAATTATAGTGTTGGGCCAGCTAAGGATGGGCAAATTCAAGCTTTGATGGGCATGGTGGAAGGGCTTCGTCAAGAAGTAAAGACATTGCAGAGTACTGTGAAAATATTACAAGATCAAGTGACCATGAATTTGTTTTCTCTGCCTGGTCATCAGGCTGATCAGGTTGTAAATAAACGAGATGCAAGGACTTTAAAAACTGACAGTGAGCGAGTGGACCCGCAAAACCGAGGTAATATTGAAGCTTGTTGGGAATGTGGGTGTACTCGTCACTTTAAGAGAGATTGCCCATATGTGTCGGGAAACGGGAGGGGGCGGGCCCGGTAGACCAGGAGCCCGCCCCTCTCTCTGTTGCATCTAGGTTTGGGGGAGCATGTCAGTCCCAGCCAGAAACGGGTGGAGTATATGTGCTTGGTAAAGTTGGGGGGGTGGAGACCCGCTTATTGGTGGATACAGGGGCACAGGTATCGATTGTACCCAAACAGTTTTGGCTGGAGGCAACAAGTGGCGGGGGTGATTTAGTAGAGTATAAGGGTAGATTGAAGGTGGCTAATGGAGATCGAATGGAAGTTATAGGCCAATGGAAAACCACTTGTCAATTTGATTCTCTGACAGTAGTGGTTGATTTTGTAGTGGCAGATATCAGCCCCGGTGAAGTGTTATTGGGGAGCGATTTCTTAGTCAAATTCGGTGCAAAACTGGATTTGAAAGAACTATGCTGCTACTTGATGGGGAAAAAATTTCTGTACAACTGCAAACTGATTTTTTAGCTCCTTCTATGCCGGTTGTAGTTCGCGGGGATACCAGGATACCACCACGCAGCGAAGTGATAATTTTGGGGTCAGTGGAAGGAGCGCCACCAGGAAAAATAGTAGGTATGTTGGAGCCTGGTTCTTCTCTGTCCCGCTATTGTGACGTGTTAGTGGCACGTGTGGTGTGTGGAGTCACCGCTGGCGTTATGCCAGTTCGCGTTATTAATGTAACTAAGGAAGCCCATACTTTACGGGATGGAATGAAAATTGGGGTGTTGTCTACGAATGTAGAGGTGGGGGAGGGTGCAGAGGAAGTAGATGAGGGGTGTGATGGTAAGATCTTGTGGTCGGCTGATGCTTTGATTTCTTATTTTGGGTTAGACGTGAGAGGGTTTAATGTAGAACAAATGCAAGCTATTCGTCAAGTGTTAGAGCGTTACAACCAACTTTTTAGTACGGGGACACCGATTTGGGTAAGACGCATCTGATTTGTCATCAGATTGATACAGGGGCTGCTAAACCTATTAAAATGGCCCCCCGTCAGGTTCCGCTTCATTTACAACAAGAAGTGACAGATCATATAAAGCAAATGTTGGACAATGGCATCATTCAGCCTTCTTGTAGCCCTTGGGCAGCTCCAGTAGTACCAGTTAGGAAAAAAGATGGCAGTCTGCGTTTCTGTATTGATTATAGGAAACTAAATGACTTGACACAGAAATACGCCTATCCGCTTCCAAGGATAGATGATGCATTGGATAGTCTGGCAAATGCTTGTTGGTTTTCGACCCTCGACCAAGCCAGTGGTTACTGGCAGGTTGAGGTTGACCCGAAAGACAAACCCAAAACTGCTTTCACTACACGACAAGGTCTTTTTGAATTTAATGTTCTTAGTTATGGCCTGTGTAACTCCCCTTCTACTTTCCAAAGGTTGATGGATTTGGTTCTGGCAGACCTTCAGTGGACCACGTGTTTAGTATACCTTGATGATATTATTGTTTTTGGTAAAACATTTCAGGAACACCTGGGTAGCTTGGAGCAAGTCTTTACGAACATATATGAGGCCAACTTGTAGGTGAAACACTCCAAATGCAATTTATTTTCAAAACAGGTATCCTATTTGGGTCATATAATTTCAGCAGAGGGCGTTAAGGCTGATCCTTCTAAAGTGGAGGCTGTGAGGGGGTGGCCAGTTCCTAGGAATCAGACAGAGGTTCGTAGTTTTGTGGGACTGGCCTCTTACTACCGGCGCTTTATGAAGAGATTTGCTGAGATTGCTAGGCCTTTACACCAATTGACGGTAAAGGGGAAGAAATTTCATTGGGAAGAAGATTGTCAAAGAGCTGTTTTAACACTAAAATCGTGTCTTAAATCAGCCCCAGTTTTGGCGTATCCGGACCCCTTGAAACAATTTATCTTGGATACCGATGCTTCCGATGTTGGGATAGGTGCTGTACTCTCCCAGGCGGAGGGGGGGATGGAACGTGTTGTGGCCTATGCAAGTCGATCTCTTACAAAACAAGAACGGAAGTATGCCACCACCAAAAAGGAATTGTTGAGTATGGTGACATTTACGAAACATTTTAAGCATTATCTTTTGGGGCAGAGTTTGTGCTGCGTACAGATCACAATTCCCTGCGGTGGTTGCATAATTTTCAAGGGATTGAAGGACAGTTGGCCCGTTGGCTAGAACAGTTAGCAAGTTTCCAATATAAAATTGTGCATAGGGCACGTAAACAACATGCTAATCGCGGATGCTTTATCGAGACTGCCGGGCGGAGTGTAATTTCGGTCAGGTGTCAGACCAGGTTGGGGGTGGGTGATTGAGGAAACCTGTCCTGTGAAATTAGTACAAGTGGCTAAATCGAGTGTAGGGCCATCGCCTGGAGAAAAGCTGGAAGACGATATGGTTAGGTTGCAGAGGGAGGATGGTGAGTTGGGGCAATTGTTCCAGCTGCTAATGAAGACACTAGAGGAGCGTGGGGAAGTAAGAAACTACCCTGAGCTGCAGAAATTTGTAAGAGTACAGGATCAGCTTCAGATATAGGATCAGTTATTGGTGCGAGTCCCTCCACGAAATTCTGATGCAGCTGATAAAGTACAGGTGGTACTTCCAAAGTGTCTGTTTCCGAAAGTGTTAGCCATGTTGCATAATGTAGTTACAGGTGGCCATTTGGGGGTGCAAAAACTACAAGGAAAAGTTAAAGATCGGTTTTATTGGCCAGGGTGGTTTGCCGATGTGAGGAGGTGGTGTAGTGAGTGTTCGGATTGTGGGTCACGGAAGCTTTTAGCTCGAACCCCACAGGCTCCGATGCATCCTTCTTTCACGTCTCGTCCTTATGAGCGTGTGGCTTTGGATATTTTGGGTCCACTTCCTGAAACCATTGATAAAAATCATTATATTTTGGTTGTGGGAGACTATTTTTCTAAGTGGACAGAAGCTTTTGCTTTGCCAAATCAGGAAGCACGATCAGTTGCTAAAGTTTTAGTAGAGGTGTGGGTTTGCCATTATGGTGTCCCTCGTAGCCTTCATTCTGATCAAGGCAGAAATTTTGAATCTACTCTGTTTCAGGAACTTTGCAGATTATTGGAGATAAATAAAACGCGTACTTCCCCCTATCACCCTCAGTCAGATGGGCTCATTGAGCGTTTTAATAGGACCTTGCTGTCTATGCTGTCCATTTTTGTGGATAAGAATCAACAAAATTGGGATTCGTTATTACCTTATGTGATGATGGCGTATCGTAGTAGCGTCCATGCCACTACTGGCTTTACCCCTCATAAAGTTGTGTTTGGGAGGGAGATGGTATTACCGGTGGATATTATGTTGAATGTGAACTTGGAAGAGGCTTTTGTGTCTCCAAGTGAATATGTGCAACGTATGGCAGAGATTTTGTCCACTGTTGTTGGGGCAGTGCAGCAACATCAGTTACAGGCTTCTGCTCAGCAGAAAAAGTATTTTGATTTTCGGGCCCAGGTACAGTATTATTCAGTGGGGGAATTAGTCTGGGTTCGAAATAAGGCTCGAAAAAAAGGGGTTTGCTTCAAATTGCAGAGAAGTTACAAGGGCCCCTTTAAAATAGTCGAGCGATTGTCTGATGTGTTGTACCAGTTACAGTCAGTTGATGGTGGGCCTACTATGGTCATTCATTACAATCGGTTAAAACCATATGTTTCTCAATTTGTTTCAGAGAAGCGGGAGGGAAACGATGAGTCGGTGCAACCACCACTGCAGCGGTTAGTCGACCCATCGACCCCTCAACGGGTGCCCCCTGTCGTGGCGGAGAGACCACCATCTGCAGAGGGGCGATCCTGCTTTGGGGGAACAAAGGAGGGAAATCTTCAACATGGTTCATCAGTGCCGTCAGCGCGGTCAAGGTTGGAGTATAGCCCGGGGCTGACGGTTGAGCCATTGTATGATGGGGGAGGCCCTGCGCAGATCATCACAACTCCTTCTGCCGAGGTGGTACGACCTCCACGACAGAGGAAGTTACCGGTTTGGACTAAGGATTACCACCTTGACTCGAGGACAAGTTCTTCTGGATTAGAGGGGGAATAGTGTAGTGTGTCGTCATTGGGCGATCACTGATTCACCTGTGAAAGTTGTACACAAAGGACTTTAAAAGAGAGGTGTGAGGATGTGAAGAGGTGTTCGGAGGTGGTGACTTGTGGAGAATGTCTTGGCTGTCTCTCGGGGACAATAGGCCCTCCGGAGATGAAGATAGTGAGCTAGTTAGTTGCCTCTGGGTGAGCATAGCGAGTTAGAGGGGGGGAAACTATTATAGTGTCACCAATCACCTTGGAATTCCACTTGATTGTCATCCACCTGCCATTGCGTCTCCGAGCGGGAGAATCCTCTGACGCGAACGTTGAACGGACAGTGCGAATGAACTAAATGCCCCGGCTTGTGGATTGGCATCTTCGAATGCAGATACGGGTTGCTGCTGCCACTATCCACACCATATGGATGGGTCTTCTTCGCCCGTGGAGAGGGAAGTGTTTTTAATTTATTCATGCATGTATGAACTGTTTTGATTGTGTAGCAGACAGCGGGGACAGGGAGGGAGATCGGGGAACGAAGACTGGGGAAACACGCCCTACTTGTAGTCACTGTGTTCTGTGCAGGCTGTATGTTACGTTGACTATAAAACACTGTGTGATGGTTAAGCGTGAAACTCACTGTGTGTAGATGGAGTGATGTGTTTCAGGTTTTCCAGTGTCTCTCTTCCCATTTCTTCATATCTGTACCCGTGATATTGAGTTTTAGCTTATGTATTTGAAATAAAGTGTAAACCCCTTTAAATTAAACCGGCTGGCTGTAGCGAGTCCTTGGACCACCGCACTGCACGAGAGAGTTATTACAAACCCATTGATTCTCAATATGATAATGCACATTGGATATTCGATTTCTAAGGTAAGTCAGGCTAATTGACATCGCAGGAGGACATCTTGTTTAACAGTGTGCTGTTTAAATTGCTGACATTTTTTAAATGGCATATCAGATGAAACTAGAGAGGTTATTCTTTTGATACAAACATGTTTCATTGTAAAAACTTAATGAGGTTTCTTTTCAGATGTAGTTTTGTTGGCGTTTCTCCCAAAGACAAACTCCACTGAGATCAGCGGTATGTTGTTGTGTCACATGACTCCGTGCTTCAAACGTTTAACCCTTTACTGACAACCCAGATTGTCCTGAACTAAATACAATAATGCTTAGAAAGTGAAGATTAAAGTGGAGATTTAGAGGAAAAAGTCTTTAAATATCACTTCTCACCCACATCTATTATATCACAGAAGATGGATTTAAACACTGGAGTCTAATGGATTACTTCTATGTTTCCTTCATGTGATTTTTTGAGCTTCAAATGTCTGATGGCTATTCACTTGCATTAAATGGACCTACAGAGCTGAGATATTTTTCTAAAAATCTTAATTTGTGTTCTGCAGAGGAAAGAAAGTCCTACACATCTGAGATGGCATGAGGGTGAGTAAATTATGAGAATTTTGATTTCTGGTGTGTGTGTGTGCGTGCGTGCATGAGTGTACTACATTAACAAGGATACGAGAATAGTAAAAACCTGAGATCCCCTACCTTGTGGGGCCCAGCCAGCGGTTCCCATGAGGGAATTATTATTTATTATTTTTAATGCAAAAAGGTTTCTGAGGGTTAGGTTTAGGGGTAGGGGATAAAAATTATCGTTAGATCTGTATAAAATCCATAAAACGCATAGAAGTCTATAGTCCCCACAATGATATAAATGTGTGTGTGTGTGTGTGTGTGTGTGTGTGTGTGTGATATTTTGCCATAACGTTAGGTAGCTATTGTTTAATTTTCAGCTTTATACATGGACAATGGCTGGTTTGTCATTTGATTGCAATAATGCATTATTTCAAGGCGTTGTACAACATCATTCTATGCCACCCAACAAACAACTCTTCTCCCGCTTAAAATGCAAGGCACACTATCACAGGCATAATTAGTATATAACTCCAATGCCACTACTCCTAAAGAAAGCATATATTTCTTAAAAGTGTAAGTATACCGGCCTTGAAAAACAGTCGCATGTGGTTTGGTATGTGTCTACGTTTGGTCCACGTCTGCATTGCATTGCCTCTGTGTTGGCCAATGGATTGACTTCTGTTTCTGTGGCTCCTCAAAAATGTTGTAATGGGGACACATAGTGGTCAATGGGTGACAGTGCAGCTTTAATTTATTTCAGGGCTTTCATAATGCTTCACATCAGCTTACCATAGCCCACAAATACAATGAAAAATCATTATAGCAACACATAAATTATTAGATATTTATTTTTACCCTTTTTTATCCACTTAAATCACCCAAATCATGTATTTTCTCCACTCATACTACTAACCCATTGATGTCCTCCTCCCAGTCGTATAGTGGCGCTGTGCCGCCACGGATAAACGTGCGGTGGCGGCTCGGCCATGTTGAAGTGTGGAGGAACTGCAGGCCGCCATTGTGTGTCTGATCTGCAGCTGTAGCGAGAGAGAGCGACACGGGCGCAAACATTCTTATAAACACTCGTTTCCCGTTCACTTTAACCCGCAAACTAAAACAGCCTTCTGGGAGAGAGAAATGTCAGCCAGCAGCCTTCTGGACCAGGTAAAGAGAGGCACGTTGTGAACATTGGGCAGAAGTGGCGTCGAGGAAGGTTTTTTTTTCACTCTCGCAGCGCGAGTTCAGGCCTGAGCTTCAAATAAACCATCATTTATTCTCCCTCTTTCCTCTCCAAACTCACTCCTTCATGAATCACCTGGACCCAATCCAGAGACCGAAAGGCCAAGCAAATAAAGGTAAGGGAAGTGCTGCTGTGATGTTTTAGCGCTGTCTGGTTCTGCGGTGCTGTTAGTAGGCCGTGTTCATAAAAACCCCGTTATTAAATATAGAGGTGAATCCTGCTCATTAACAATTCCAAATGAGATTAAATGAGAAGTGTGTCTTATTGTAGATGATTATAGATGCTTTGAAAACTGTCAGACCTTAAAAGCGCTTGTGTTTAAAGCACACGCTAACTAGCCGCTTAGCACACTGGTGGAGCCGATCGTGCAGATGAAATCTTGATACAAACTCAGTTACCTGAACACCCACATATCCTCATGTAACGCTGTTAAGTGTGAAGTTCAAATGTAGTGATGTATTGCCGCACACGCTCGTAGTTCAGCATCCTCAACAGTGGTCATGAGGCGTTAAAACACGCTGCCAGGAAGAACCTGTTGAGGGGGCTTTTCAGCACCACACTGAGTGTAACAGTGTAACCCATCACAACCCTTTACATATTGAATCGGTGTTTATCACCACGTGTTTGTGATGTTTGGGGTCAGAGTGAGAGACAATGCCCTTTATTAACTTTTTGAATTGTATTTGGTATCAGGTGTTCGTGTTTCCCATTAGTGGCGGCAGTCAGCGCTTTTTATGTTGATTTCAGCAGCAGTTGAATAACACTTCTGAAATTATATTTTTTGCATATGAAAGCACCCTTAAAGGTGTACTCGGTTAATTTTCCCCATTGAAAAAGATTTACTCAAAGAAATTAATTGTTATTTTGAAACGTATGTATAAAATCATGACCATTCACATGTAGGGCTGAAACGATTAGTCGACGTTGTCAACAACAACAAAAAATTGTTGTCAAATAGTCCTTTAAGGTAACATGAGATCACCTTAAACTGTAATGATGACACGTGAGAACAGCACTGCAGTTTGCGCCTGATCTGAGGAGAGGAAGAATTACACGGTTCGCAGTCCAGATGCACTCTAAACTTTCCAAAAAGCTTTAGGTGATGTAGATCACGAAGTATGAGGGAATTATTCAAATATACCAAATAAGTAAATACAGAAGCACTCTCGTTATGAAGGAAAACTTGTGTGGAGCATTTTTAAAGGAATCATCCCGGCATTACATATTAAATGCAGTTATATTTAATGCGTTATAGCTTTATTAAAGTTAAAATAATATGGAAGCAGATCATGTAAATAAATCCAAACTCCGAATCTGGCATTTTTCTGTGTGGTCAGCACCTCTTCTATGAGTTGCATGAATGTCCCGATTTAATGGGGGGAGATTGAAACTGCATCCGGCTTATACACACACTGTCACGGGGACACTAGTCCCTCAAGCACACACACTGAATGCAGCTAGATTATAACATGATGGCTTGTGACTTATTGAATCATAATATATCACTGTGCATTTCTTATTGTGAAAAAAATTGGCAATAGGTAGCTTTATTAATAAGACAGTTGAAGATGGATTGAAGTTAACAGAAAGGAGAGCGAGGCAAGTCTTTGCCCCATTATACACTGCAACAAAATATGTTTTGTTTTGGGTTGTTTTCAGATATGAAATTACACTTTATTGTCCACAGAGGGAAATTTGTTTTGGACTCAAGGTGCATTTATATTGACAACTACATTGGATCATAAAATAGCAATACAAATCAGAATAAACAATAAAAACATAAATCCCTACCCAGATTTTTTTTTACATTTTAATAGAGGTAGGTACATAAGCTTTTTTAAAACAATTATACCTACACATTGGCAATCTGTGCCGTCTTCCGGGGGTAACAATCAATTTTTATTTAAATATCTAAAACTCCTTTAAAAACAATTTTATATTTCATCTGAGGGCCGCAACAACAAAATCATTAGTTGTGGCCCTACTCATGAGATGAAGACTCTAGTCATATATGTAACCTTATAAAAGTTGTTTTATTCTACATGGTGAGGGTCCCCACATGGGGGCCAAGACAAAAACTTACTGAGTGCAGTAGGGCTGCACGATTTGGACAAAAAAATAATATTGTGATTATTTTGAGAAAGATTGTGATTTTAACTACGATTATGGTAAACCAAAAAAACAAACTACTAAGTATTTCCTGTTGAACAAAATTTGGTAATGTTTTGCATATGTTCTTCTGCCAAAAGTTTACAGAGTCCTCTGAAAAAGAACTGAAACTTTTATTCAATTCATCAACAAACAAATAAAACGGGTGTTCACGTTGAAACCGATGAACACCTGTATTATCGCTGGTTGGATGCTAGGTGGTACTATGGTGTAATTTTCGTTAAGCATGGTTCGGGTTAAGCCTACACAATAAAGCAAGACACCTTGATTTCAAACTTTAAACTTTTTTTTATTTGTTTTATCTAAAAATCCAAATGAAACTGGAAAAAATAAGTGTAAAAAAAGTTGACAACAGTTGTGAAGGGCAACATCTCTTTGGCAAAGAACCTACTTCATCTGTGCATTTTCTACTGGTCGGGTTTTTTCGTTTTCTAGGAAAATACATTGTGTGTGAATACATTTTTGTTCCCTCCTTCACGATATGTACACAAAGTTTGGAATAATGTACAGATTTTGCTATTTTGGAAGGAAATTGGTACTTTAATTCACCAAAGTGGCATTCTACTGATCACAAAGTATAATTAGGACATTACTGATGTAAAAAAAAAAAACAGCACCATCACTATTTCAAAGTCATTTTTGATCAAATCTAGACAGGACCCATGTCTAGTACTCATACTTTATTGCTAATTTGGTACTAGAAAATCACTTGCGATTATATCGAACACTGCTGAAAGCTATTTGGTTTGTTAAATGAAGCTTAACATTGTTTTTGAGTTTCCACACTCTGCAAAAATTAGAAGGAAAAAAATAAACGTCTTTCTCTTGAAACTCATCAGTCAATCATTGTTTTGAGGAATGAAGGCCATACAATGCTTAATATTGCCAAATAACTGAAGATTTCATTCAAAGGTGTACATTACAGTCTTCAAAGGACAGAAAGAGATGTGGAAGGCCAGATGCACAACTAAACAAGAGGATAAGAACATCAGAGTCTCTAGTTTGAGAAATAGATGCCTCACTTGTCCTCAGCCGACAGCTTCATTGAATTCTACCCACTCAACACCAGTTTCATGTACAACAGTAAAGAGAAGACTCAGGGGTGCAGGTCTTATGTGAAGAATTGCAAAGAAAAAGCCACTTTTGAAACAGGCAAAAAAAAAATGGTTAAGAGTAGGCAAAGAAGTTTTGAGTGTTATGGATCTTAACTCCATTGAGCTTTTGTGGGATCAGCTAGACTGTAAGGTGCTATGTTCTATCAGATCTGGACAAACTGACAACTAGAATGTAAAGGATCGGCAAAGCTGTCCTTGCTGCACGTGGAATATTTTTTGATGAGAACTCTTTGTAGTTTAAGAAGTTATGAAAAATAAATCTTCAAATTTGAATAGTAATTTTTCACGTTATTAATGTCCTGACTATACATTGTGATGAGTTGAATGCCACTTTGTTGAATAAAAATACTAATATCTTTCCATATTATTCCAAACTTTGCTGTGTGTGTGTGTGTAGATATATATATATATATATATATATATATATCCAGTTACTTCACAATAACCTGGTTGGTTGCATAAGTGTGAACACCCTTAAACTAATACTTTGTTGAAGCACCTTTTGATTTTATTACAGCACTGTCTTTTTGGGTAGGAGTATATTAGCATGGCACATCTTGACGTGGCAATATTTGCCCACTCCTCTTTGCAAAAGCGCTCCAAATCTGTCAGATTGAGGACATCTCCTGTGCACCGATCCCTCCTGTGCACAGACCCTCTTCAGATCACCCCACAGATGTTCAATTGGATTCAGGTCTGGGCTCTGGCAGGGCCATTCCAAAACTTTAATCTTCTTCTGGTGAAGCCATGCTTTTGTGAATTTGGATGTGTGCTTTGGGTCCTTGTCGTACTGAAAGGTGAACATCTTCAGCTTTCTAACGGACGCCTGAAGGTTTTGTGCCAAAATTGCCTGGTATTTGGAACTGTTCATAATTCCCTCCAGTTCCAGCTGAAGAAAAACAGCCCCAAAGCATGATGCTGCCACCACCATGCTTCACTGTGGGTATGGTGTTCTTTAGGTGATGTGCAGTGTGGTTTTTGCACTAAGCATACCTTTTGGAATTATGGACAAAAAGTTCAACCTTGGATTCATCAGACCATAACACATTTTCCCAAGTGCTTTTGGGAGACTTGATGTTTGTTTTTGCAAACTTCAGCCGGGCTTGGATGTTTTTCTTTTTTGTAAGAAAATGAGCTTCCGTCTTGCCACCCTACCCCATAGCCCATTCATATGAAGAATACGGGAGATTGTTGTCACATGTAGCACACAGCCAGTGTTTGCCAGAAATCTTGGGAATGTCTCTGTTGTGCCATATTTTCTCCACTTGATGATGACTGTCTTTACTGTGTTCCATGGTATATCTAATGCTTTGGAAATTCTTTTGTACCCTTCTCCTGACTGATATCTTTCAACAATGAGATCCCTCTGATGCTTTGGAACCTCTCTGCAGGAAAATCCTACTAGAACAGCTGAACTTTATTTGTGATTAATCAGTCACTTTAAATGATGGCAGATGTGTAATGACTTATATTTAACATGAGTTTGTATGTGATTGGTTGATTCTGAACACAGCCACATCCCCAGTTATAAGAGGGTGTGCACACTTGTGCAACCAGGTTATTGTAAGGTTTTTACTTTTTCCCCACGAAGATTTCAGTTTGTTTTTCGATTGAATTGTTCCCATTATAGGTCACATCAAAAGTGGAAAAAGTTCTGACATGATTTATCTTTGTCTCATTCTTTTACATCCCAAAAACTTGGCATTTTAACAGGGGTGTGTAGACTTTTTATATCCACTGTATATATGTGTGTGTGTGTGTGTGTGTGTGTGTGTATATACATGTATGTGTGTTTATGTAACCACCGTTCCATTTAATGTCAGGCAAGTATCAGTCTAAAAATGCAGGTGGAATATTACTTCAATGAACACAAAAACAATTATAAATATAAAAATAATTATAATGATGTTAATCACTGAAATATAAATCATGGTTCGAGGTGAACATGTTTTTGTATTATGTTTTAATCACAGATGTATAGGCTTCAGTGTTGTGGTCTCAACTAATCGCGATTACAATTACTGCATTCAATTTAAGTCTGCTCCTGTTGCATCAATGCTTTCTATTTACATGTTTTTGCAGCGGTTGGGTATTCTAATCAATAACTAACATGTCTGTTGAGCAATGGAACGACTATGGCCAATCAGAGCCGCTTGGATTAGTCCTCCGTCCTATCTGTAATGACAATTGTTCCTAAAGCGCAAGTTTTAAACCGTCTGAATGCCCAGATGTTTACTTAATGTTCCACCTCTGTTTGCGGTGGCACACGAAAATTAATACTAAGTAACATCACCTGACACTCGAAGAAGCTGTAGAACAAGAGCGAAAAGCACTTGGGAATTATTTTGGATTCATTGAGTATTTCACCGCTCTCTTTGAATGTAGATGTTAAATACACTGCAAATGAACAAACGGCATGAATGGGCACCTGTCTCACCATCATTGGGCTTACTGAACACAGTAATTTGGTCGATTTAAATCGGCTGTTAATAAATTTGAATATTGAATATACCTTCTATACTTTATATGGACTAATAATTTAAGCAGTAATTTAGCAATAATTTTATTATAAAAAAATTCAGAACATCAAGGGCAATAATTGACTATTATGATTTTTGCTATAATCGTGAAACCCTTGTCACAAGGAACTGCTCTGTGGAAATAAAGTGAACTGAACTCAAAGCACTTCCTAAGCTTAGATGTCTGGGGTCATTTGCAGCACTCATAGGCGATGCTGTTCTTGTAAAAAAGAATGTGCATGTTCCATGAGATTGCAAGCCTCCATACAAACAGCGTGTCATACAAAATCATAGTCATCTGTTCTTAATATAATAAAGTGTTTCTTCAAGCGCCTCTGTGTGCCGCAGGGCAAATTATTTGTAAAATGTATTTGATAATAATAATAGCCTAATAATTATTTAATACATTAATGGGAAAGCGAGCCAAATATCGTCTTGACATCGTCAAAGGCATTAGCTATTGGCGATCCCAGAGATCATCGTCTCTCGGCACAACCCCAGGGTAACCTCAAATGGACATTTAAAGCCCTCTCAATGAATAACGTTGGTGCATTATTGCATCTTCATTTTAACTGTTAGAGCACACCCACTAAATTCAGAATCACCCTCACAGATTTTCATCTGGACACAGGCTTGGTTCCCATCAGGAATTTTAACATCCGATAATGTTCACTGATTATCTTTTCATCTGATTGGCCGATGCTGATTTCACTTTTATCAGCAACTCTGTAAAAACTCTTATATGAAAGCTTTCTGCTCAATGTCACTGTAAACTGAATTGACCTGTTCATCATACCATAGTTGTTGCTTAACTTGTCAATAACTAAAATTGACAAAAATGTGGGATGGTTAAATGGTAATTAAATTAAATATTTTCAATTTTGTTCTTTACAAGTAGGCTTATACAAACTATTTTCTAATTAGATTGTCCTATAAAGAATGTAAAAATTAAGTTTGAATTGATAATCCATTGCTGTAATTGAACTTATGTGAAAGTTTTTAGTTTATCAGAATTTAATTTGATTATTTTGATTCATTATTTTAACATTTCATTTAACAATGAGTTGCATTATAGTATCTAATTATTTAGATGTATTATACATGCATTCCTTTCTTTTTTTGTTTGTGGAGTGGTGGTGGTGTAGTGGGCACATAACTAGTAATCAGAAGGTTGCTGGTTCAATCCTCACAGCTACCACCATTGTGTCTTTGAGCAAGGCACTTAACTCCAGGTTGCTCTGGGGGAATTGTCCCTGTAATAATTGCACTGGAATTCTGATGAAATGTAGGTTTTCAGGCTTTTTATTTAAAGTCACCCTTTTGAAGCAAATGTGCCCAAGTTGTTCATTAACATTTTCTACATTTTGCTCATCACTTTAAAGGGATACTTTCTCCTAAATACTTAAATTCAACAAACAAATTGACAGTGTACCACTGGAAACACTATGACTTTCTCACCTTTTTCTCCTCATGTGTTTGCATCCCTGGTAATTTGGAGTATGTTCTCTAATTTTTGTATGGTTCCCTTCCAGTGCAAAACGGAGGTGTTGCCCAAAAGGATACTTTGAACGATGATGAGTTCGAGCCTTACCTGAATGCTCAGCCCAGACAGGTAGGTCTTGTTTCAGCACTTAACAGAAGAGGGAACCCTTGGAGAGAATGAGCTAACTATTCTCGCTAACTATTCTCATTCATTATAGACCGTAATTGCATCCTGGTCTCTGGGCATTGTTTTCCTGTTATGGTGTCACTATGGCACTCTGCGCAGCATCCAAAAACTGCATAAGAGATGTTTTTATATGCATGTGTAGACTTGGTCAAGTCATTGTATTGATAGTGGCTGATATTGAGTTGCTGTCAAAGTTATAAGTCATTGTGATTAGTGGTCGACCAATATATCACAGATGCTTATAATCGGCCAATATTCTGACTTTTGTCATTATTGGCATTGGCCGATAAATTTTCCCATTTGGCACAGAAAATCGCCTTCTTGCATTTTAAGCAACTGAAACATGTAAACTACCGGTCACGGTTTGTTTTGTTGTTATGTGCCATCGTGTTACAACAATAATATACCATCTCATTTAAACTGTCTACATATCAGAGCCGTGGCAGACACGTTTGAGCTCATAATGTTAATGTGCTCACCCGTTTCATTCTTCTCTCTCCTCAACAGTTCCCTGTAACTTTGAACTGTCTTGTCCAATGATAAAAAGGCAAATATCAATAAAAGTAAAATCATATACCATCTGTGAATATGCGATTTATCTCATTTAAACAGATGTAATAAACAAACCTCACAAAACTGGAGTAGATCAGCATCCTGTGGAGTGCTCATTTACAGTTTAAGTCAGAAGTTTAATTAAACCTTAGCCAAATACATTTAAACTCAGTTTTTCACAATTCCTGGCATTTAATCTTAGAAACCATTTACTGTCTTAGGTCAATTAGGATAAATAATTTATTTTAAGAAATGTCGGAAGAATAGTAGAAAATTTATTTATTTCAGCTTTTATTTCTTTCTTCACATTCCCAGTGGATCAGAAGTTTACATACAATTTGGTAGCATTGACTTTTAAATTGTTTAACTTGGGTCAAACTTTTGGGTTTCCTTCCACAAGCTTCACAATAAGTTACTGGAATTTTGGCCCATCCTCCAGACAGAACTGGTGTAACGGAGTCTAGTTTGTTGGTCTCCGTGCTCTCGCACACTTTCAGTTTTGCCCACAAATGTTCTATCAGACTAAGGTCAGAGCTTTGTGATGGCCACTCCAATACCTTTACTTTGTTGTTCTTAAACCATTTTGCGACAACTTTGGAGGTCCATTTGGAAGACCCATTTGTGACTGAGCTTTAACTTCATGGCTGATGTTTTGAGATGTTGTTTCAGTATTTTCCTTCATGATACCATCTATTTTGTGAAGTGCACCAGCCCCTCCTGCAGCAAAGCACCCCCATGCTTCAGGGTTGAGATGGTGTTCTTCAGCTTGCAAGCCTAACCCTTTTTCCACCAAACATAACGATGGTCATTATGGCCAAAAAGTTCAATTTTTGTTTTATCTGACCAGAGTATCTTTGTCCCCATGTGCACGTGTAGTCTGGCTTTTTATGGAGGTTTTGGAGCAGTGACTACTTCCTTGCTGAGCAGCCTTTCAGATTATGTCGATATAGGACTTGTTTTACTCTGGATATAGATACATGTCTATCTGTTTCCTCCAGCATCTTCACAAGGTTCTTTGCTGTTGTTCTGGGATTGATTTGAACTTTTTGCCGCAATCTATGTACGTATAGTTTGCCAATATTACATTTTTGGAGTGGATAAATGGTGAGTTTAAAGACTTCAACTTAAGTGTATGTAAACTTCTAAATTCAACCATATTCTAAAGCATGTAGAGTGGTGCCAAAAATATTGGCACCCTTGGTAAATATGAGCCAAGAAGGTTGTGCAAAATATGGCTTTATTGTTTATCCTTTTGATCTTTTATTTAAAATATTCGCAAAAATATATCCTCCGATGTCCAATCAAAGTTTTATCATGAAACAAATATTTGTACCAGAATTATTGGCACCCCTAGATATTCTTATGCATAAAAATATATCTGAACTATATTCCTATTCATATTTAAAAAATTTAATACAGCTAGGTGACTAAGAACATTAAATTGTTCAGCCATGACTTCCTGTTTCAGAGGGGTATAAATATGTAACACACACATATATATATATATATATATATTATATATACACCACATTTTCTTAGTCATCTATCACAATGGGTAAGACCAAAGAATAAAGTTATGATGTGCGGCAAAAGATTGAGCTTTACAATATGGAATCTGCTAAAAGAAAATAACTAAAGCATTACCTATTTCCACCATCTGGGCAATAATGAATTATTTCCAATCAACTGGAGATGTTAAGAATCGACCTGAAAGAGGATGCATGTCTATATTGTCTCCAAGCACGGTCAGGAAGATGGTTCGAGAGGCCAAAGATTCTGTATGGATCACATCTGGAGAATTACAAAAATTGAGATTTTCTTGGGGTCAGAAAATCTCAAACTACAACCAGACGTCACCTGCTGTACATCACAAGTTGATTGGGAGGGTTTCAAGAAAATAGCCGCTGCTCTCATCTAACAAATTCAAGCGTCTTCAGTTTGCCAGACACTACTGGAACTTCAAATGGGACTGGGTTTAGTGGTCAGATAAAGCAAAAATTTAGATTTTTGTATCTAAATACAAATAGAGATGGGTTTGGCAAACAGAGAGGTAGGCTAGCCTTACGGAAAAATACCTCATGGCCACAGTTTTTTTTGCCAAAGGTCTTCGACATCTTGTTTGGATACATGGCATCATGGACTCAATCATATACCAACAGAAAAAATAAAATCTAAACCTTACTGCCAGACTGCTTAAAATGGGCTCTCGTTGGATCTTCATACAAGACAATGATCCAAAACACGCATCAAAGTCAACACAAAAATTGTTCACTGACCATAAAATCAAGGTTCTGCCATGGCCATCCCAGTCTCCTGAACCCCATAGGAAACCTGTGGGGTGAACTGAAGAGAGTCCACCATGTGGACCTCAGAATTTGAAGGATCTAATGAGATTCTGTATGGAGGAATAATCTCTGATCCCTTGCCATGTGTTCTCCAACCTCATTATGCATTATAGGAGAAGACTCTGAGTTGTTATCTTTGTAAAGGGAGGCTGCACAAAGTCTTTTATAAAAGAGTGCCAATAAATCTGCCACTCATATATTTTACACGCATTTCTTTTTTTTTCTTTTTTTTATCAAATATGTTGTTTGCATTTGTTTATCTAATAGAGGATTTTGAATGAAAGATCAAAAGGATAAACAGGCATATTTTTCACAGCCTCCTTTGCTCATATTTACCAAGGGAGCCAATCACTTTGGCCATCACTGTATTCTATAAGCCTATGCTTAGCAGTTCCCTGTCACTTTTCTAATGATATAATGCAAGAATCAATAAAATTTCTATTATATACCATTTGTAAATATGAAGATATCTTGTTTAAACTGATGTCATTCACGAAAATTCAGCGGTTTCTTCCCGTCGAGTGATCTAATATCTTCCTTTGAAGTGTGTATTCCATCAGTCAAGATCAAAAATTTCAGGATAAGAATGTTCCTCTAATAATTCGCAAATCATAATAGTCACTTAAGCAGGCGATCCAGGCCATTTAAACTGTCAGGAGGTTGTTGCTCGCACTGGATCTGGATGAGCATGTGAGTGCAACTTCAAAGTAAAAGCGCTTTGTGTGCTCTTATTCACCATGCACTGGATGAACAATTAATTCGATTAGGTATTTTTGGAGAAAATGTGATTGCCAATGTGGGCATGCTATCCATGGTTGCTGGACTATTGTGTGAACTGTTATTTCATTTTCCTAATATATTAATAAATTAAAAAAAATTGATTACAATATAGAAACCAGAAGAAACTACTATCTACCTTTTTTAAAATCCAGTATTGTTTTTAAATTCTTTTTTCAAAGTTGTGTGAGAAATTAAGTTAATATAGTGCTAAATAAGAGTTTATATTTTAGCAATTTTGTTATTTACTGTATTGTGATATATCGGCCACTCTGCTCTCTGGATATCGGCATCAACCATTTATTAACATGTCGGTCGACCACTAGTTGTGATGTATACATGTCTCTGGATGACTCATATGAAATTGTGCCAAAATGCAGCACTTTTGTTTACCAGAAAGTAGTGAAAGATAATTAGCGATTAAATTATCATTAAGTTTATGGACCTGTACAGACTTACTATATTGGAATTCCATTCAAATTAAAAATTACTGAATACATCAATCTAACCATAATGTATGATGTAATGACTTCTGTCAATGGATGTCCATCCTTCAGAGGAAAATGGGACACAGATGAATAAAGGGGCTTGTATTCACTCTGTCAAAGGAATGCTGGGTTCCTTTGTAGTGAATCTGTGTCACTGTTGCTCTCGCAAAGCTTATTGCTGGTATTGAAAATATGAGCGGGCTAAGAGCTGTGTGCCTGGAGGAGCGCCCAGAACACAAGTCTCAAGTGATCTTGAAACACTCTTCCCTGCATTCAACATGAGGTCTTTTAGTATACAGTGTGTCTTGATTATATGGTTATCCTTGTTTCCTTTAATTTACATTATTTGGCTGTATTTATTTATTTGAAAACCAGCATAAATTTCATAAATTATAGACTGGGCAAATCATTTAAAGTGTAGGAAAAACGTCTGCTTTCACCCTAATGTAACTGCCAAATTTATTCATACTTGTTTGCATTTTCTGGAGGAAGAACTTTGCTGATGAGAATAAACAATATGAAAACAAATTGATTCTTTTTTTCTTTTTTGCAGAGCAATGCCTATACGGCCATGTCCGACTCCTACATGCCCAGTTACTACAGCCCCTCTATAGGCTTTACCTATTCGCTTAATGAAGCGGCATGGTCTACTGGTGGTGACCCTCCAATGCCTTACCTGGCCTCCTATGGACAACTTAGCAATGGGGAGCACCACTTTCTCCCAGATGCCATGTTTGGCCAGTCAGGAACACTTGGGAACAACCCTTTCCTGGGACAGCATGGCTTCAACTTTTTCCAGAGTGGGATTGACTTCTCAGCCTGGGGAAACAGCAGCTCTCAGGGACAGTCCACACAGAGCTCAGGTTACAGCAGTAGCTATGCCTATGCTCCTAGCACGCTAGGAGGCGCTATGATTGATGGACAGTCACCTTTCGCAGCCAATGAGTCGCTCAACAAGGCAGTGGGAATGAATAGTTTAGATCAGGGCATGGCGGGGCTTAAGATTGGGGCTGGGGACATGGCGCCCAAAGTTGTTGGTTCTGGACTTCCTGGAGGGCCTCTGAGTCAGGTGTCGGCTGCTCCCACCATGCCTCCAGCCTCCATGGCTCCTGCAAAAATTGCATCTTGGGCAGACATTGCAAGCAAGCCGGCCAAACCTCAGCCTAAGCTGAAAACCAAGGGAGGTCTTGGTGGGACAAATCTGCCACCACCTCCCATCAAACATAACATGGATATTGGAACTTGGGACAACAAGGGGACGGTGCCAAAACCAGCAGCCCCACAGCAGGCTTCTCTGCCTACTAATGGACAGCCAACCAATCAGTCGTCTCCTCAACCGGGCACTACTGCTGGAGGGGTGCCGCAACTGCCCCTCACTAATGGACAGCTAGTTCCTCCTACTGGCCAACTTGGGCAGCACCCTCTTCCTCCCAGTGGCCAGCCGGGAGCTGTCCCACCACCACTGTCCCAGGGCCCTCCTGCTCCCCAAAACTCCCAACCAACCCGCTGGGTCCCTCCGCGAAACCGTGCCAACGGCTTTGGGGATGTAGCGGGTGGGCCTGGACAATCCCCTCCAAGTTCAGGAATGGGTGGGGTTGCTGTTCCAGCAGAGCCCCACCCAGTTCTGGAGAAACTTCGAATGGTGAACAACTACAATCCCAAGGACTTTGACTGGAACCCTAAGCATGGTCGTGTCTTCATTATCAAGAGCTACTCAGAGGATGACATCCATCGGTCCATTAAATACAATATCTGGTGCAGTACGGAACACGGCAATAAACGTCTGGACGCTGCGTACCGTTCACTGGCCAACAAAGGGCCACTTTACCTGCTCTTCAGCGTGAATGGCAGTGGGCACTTCTGTGGTGTGGCCGAAATGCGCTCGCCTGTGGACTACAACACCTGTGCAGGCGTGTGGTCGCAGGACAAGTGGAAGGGACGCTTTGATGTGTGCTGGATCTTTGTGAAGGACGTTCCAAACAGCCAACTTAGGCACATTCGTCTGGAAAACAATGAGAATAAGCCAGTCACCAACTCCCGTGACACGCAGGAGGTTCCGTTGGATAAGGCACGTCAGGTGTTGAAGATCATTGCAAGTTACAAGCACACCACCTCCATTTTTGACGACTTCTCACACTACGAGAAACGTCAGGAAGAGGAGGAGAGTGTGAAAAAGGTAACCTGCCATGGCCTTGCTCCATCAGAGACCTAACCTGTTTATCTTTTTACCAAGTTATATACTATATGCACAACGTGTTGATGCCATATTCACAATGTTTAGCACAATTTTGTTTTGTCAGGCCCAGTCCCTTTGATAATGCATGTCTGAAATCATACCATATCTTTAACTTGGGATAATAATTGCAGTTTGTCCAGTTCAAAACCAGAGTATAAGATTATTTCTTTATACACATTAACAAGGATATTATTGCAAAGAATATAAACACTTAAAGGAATGGTACAAAAATGAAAAGTCCATTTATTCACCCTCATGTCATCACAGATGTGTATGTCTGTCTGCATTCTGCATAAAACAAATGTTTTTTGAAGACTATCTTTGCTCTGTAGTTACATACAATGTAAGAGAATGGGTACCAAATCTTTTAAGCTCCAAAAAAAAGCACACTGGCAGCAATAAAGTTATCCACTGTGATTTAATCCATGTCTTCTGAAGCGATACAATCGATTTTGGATTAGAAGACCAAAATATAACTCCTTTTTCATTATATAAATCTTGACATCTGCAGTCGCCTTGGCCATAATGTTTTGAAGCTCATGATGTACAGTGGAAAAAGGAGTTAAGTGTTGCTCTGCTCAACACCAAAACTATTAGATGTCTTTCTGAAGACATGAATTCAACCACTGGAGTCATATGGATTACTTTTTTGCTGAATTTATGTGCTTCAAAGGTTTTGGTCACCATTAATTTGCATTGTATGGACTGGCAGAGCTGAAATATTCTTAAAAAAATCTTGATTTGTGTTCTGCATAAGTCATATTTGAAATGGCATGCACACTTTGGGGTTAATTATTCCTTTAATGTTAATGTTTTCAAGTTGTCTTCTCTATCATATACCAGTTTGCATAAGGGTAATAATACAGAAGGAACGCTTTAATGCTGTTTGGAAAATGCAAAATATTGTAAAGTGCAGATTGTATAATGATACAGGTAATGAAAATGCAGTTCTCTGGTTTTATGCACAAGCAGCTGAACCACATAGTTTTAGCAAGTGTACGTAGATGCTTTCAGATGTATATGTTTCCCTACATCATTTGAAGATTCACTGCACATCAATTCCCTTAACTCTTTCCCCGCCAGCGTTTTTTAAAAAAAGTTGCCAGCCACCGCCAGGGTTTTTGACGATTTTCGCTAAATTTTAATGGCCCGCAGAATATTTTCTTCCATGAATATATGAAGATGCTATATATCACAATAAAGATCTGAGCCTCTGCTTTTAGGCAAAAAAAAACGATTTTATTTTATCTTCATTTGTTCTTTTTTTATTGCGACTTGAACAGAGGTCGGTTTTGTCAAAAAACAACATTTCAGACAAAAAGCTGAGAAAAAGGCATGTTTATGTCTGATATTTTTAGCTTCTCAATACTCCATTTCTTCATGTTTGAGACGATCACAGTCTGTTTCTTTGATCAAAGAGTTGCGTACTCTTTCAAAACATGCGCAGGGGTCTTCCTTACCGTATAACACCTAAAACACGGAAACCCGGAAAATTCCGTGTTTGGCGGGGAAAGGGTTAAAGGGGTCATGACATGCCTTTTTTTTTATTTTTTATTTTTTTATTTTTTTTTTTTTTATACGTATTATTGCTTATAATATTAAAAAAGTTGTTTTGAACAAGAAAAGTCACAGTTGTAAAACATGATCATTTTCCAGCTTCATTTTGACCCTCTGTCAGAAATATTATTTTGGTGCTTCTTTAAGACTTGACAGAAAACTCTCACTGTTATGATTTGCTGTCTGCTTGTGACTGACCTGCTCTCTCCTTGTCATCTCACTGCTCTGCGCTACTGGGTGGGCTACAGAGTTGATAAGTAGGCATTTATGTGTTGTTGTGGAGCCAGTCAAATGCAAGTAATGTGGAGGAATTAGAGTCATTTTGACAGTTTGGTTTCAACAAACAGTTTTTCAGTGAGGAGGAATTTTAAAGTTCTGAAACTTACAGTATGTTTTTATAGTACAATGACCTATCTAAAATGTTATTCTTCATGTCATGACCCCTTTATCAGTTTGGAATTCTGTGCCACAATGACATTTCAAATGACATAAGCATACTACCAACCACGGTGTGATGAAAAGCTTTGCGTTTTGTGCAGCACTGCAAGAGAACATCTGTGTTTTGTTGACCTCATCAATTATCAAGTTACTTGGAAAATCTTTTTGATGTTGCCCATTTCAGATTTGGCCAAACATCTGCATACAGCAGTTGTTGGTTTTGCTTTACACATGCAAAACAGTGAGAATATTGTGAAATTCCTTAATAAAATGCCACAAAAGTAGCAGACAAAATACATGTTTACATTTTTATCCTGTAGTACCTGACTAATTTATAGTTTTGAGTTGTCTGTCACTTTCCTGTGCCTTTATTTGGTATTGTTTATATTCAGTGTAGTGTTTTCTGGCAGCATGTCACTGCACACAATGAACTCATGACAGTACACAATATGCATTTTAAATGGATGTTTTGTGAGGTGAACAACATTTATAGACTTGCCTGACAGCACATAATAATTATCTGTTGAAATGAATGAAAGAGCAGCAGCTTATTTGGGGGTGTGGTGTTGTGAGTGATGAGAATTTCAGCAGTAATGCTTCACACTAGTTTTTAGTTATTTGTATATCTGTGGGCTAACATCACCATTTTTTGCCCACTGAATATTAACATGAAAGGTGTTCAAGGTGTTATGGCTTTATATTGCTATATGAAGTTTTGCTTACTGAAATATCCCAATAATGCGTTATAAAGAGAGAAATCCTCAATGTTTTTTTTTTTCCAATGTTTGCATTTACATTTTGTGCTTTTCCTAACCAATGCAGGCAATGTAATTCCACCCTGTCTCCTTCCAGTGGACACACAGACTTATCTGATTTCTTAGTAACCTGACAAATGTCAGTGTCATTGCAGTGTGAAACAGCTTTTAGAATGATTGTGCACAATTTCAGAATGTTCCTGTTTAAAAACTGTTGTTCTGGTTGAAATTTTTTGGTTGAGTAAATAAAGGCTCAGGTATGCTTAATTTTTCCATGTTCCGGATTGCCTGACACTGAGTTTGCTCATTTGACCGTGAGTGGATATGAACGCGTTTTACACGTGCACTAATACCGAGCGCTGTCTTTGACTGACTGCTTTTGTCTTTGGAAGTGGAAAGAGAAATGGATTCAGTCATATGAATATATTTGCTTATGTTTTTCATTTGTTTACTTTGAATCTTATGAGATGCAGTAGTTTTTCATGGTAAATATTTGAAATCACTAATAAAAAAAAAACTTTAGTACCGATATTTTTACATGAGTATCGATCCTCTCGATACAACGTTGTATCTGAAGTATTGATACTTTACAGGTCTCCATACTGCGACTAAATTGGACACAAATGAGACGAAAAAATAGATTGCGACCATTTAAAATCTAATCGACCCTGGCGACAGTCAGGTTGTGCGGTTTTGTCAAATATCATGAGTTATTTAATATATTTTTAGAACGTGCACAACCAATATGTCTCTTGCCACTTTTCACCCATTCTGTTTCTGGCGATCTCGCTGCACCGCACGCAACAACAAAGTCATTGCGAGAGAGTCGTGAACAAATTACTCTTACAAATTATTTTTCAACCTGATTTTTTTCATGAATCACCCGAAAAGAACAGCGGGTTTGAACTAGGGAGCTCAGGTTAGCAATTTGAATCAGATTCACTTTCTCAGGATATCAGCTGTCAGTTAGTTCACTACAGTGTATTTTGGGCTTCTTTATAATTAAGTGTTTTTTACCACTTTTTCTTCTGGAAATAATTTTTTGGGATTGGAATAGTTCAATAAACTGTATCTGGGATTTCATTAAATTTGCACTTGTCGTCCGTATTTGTGGCCATCTGGTATCAGTAAAAAAAGATTAAGGCAATATATTAAAATTTAAATATATAATCAAGATTTTGACACTTAAGACATTTGAGGGACTTGTACACAACTATTACACAAAATGCAAACATTCATTGATGCTCAAGAAGACAACACTGCTATATGCATACTATATGTAAATAACTGTAATGCATATTCTGAAAGCAGTACTAAATAAAACAATTCTCATTTGTATAAATTATGAAAGAGGTGTGAACATTTGTGACAAAAGGGAATGCAAACTTACCTTAACTATATATATTCTGTTTGTTAAACCTTTCATGAATGGATTTTCGGCTGACTTCCTTTTCTTTGGCTTGCTTTCTTGTTTCTGAACAGCAATCTAAATCGAGAGAGTCTGTGATTTGGCTACTAAAAACAGCCATTTGGCTTAATGTTTCAGTTTTGGCACCAAAGTCGTCTTTTTATTCTGGAGCCCTGTATTAGGCCCACGTGTTGAAGAAATCTGAGACAGACAGACAGACTGTGTTGATTGACAAATTTGCATCACACATACTGTGCGCGTTCCGATTAGCAGCGTGGAAATCCGAAGTATACTTGGGCCTTAAGTCACAAGTTTTTCTGCACTCATTACGCTTCAGTAAATCTTTTGAGTAGACGTAATTTGTCAGTTAACCCAAATGTGATTGTCAATTTCATGCTTAGTTCACCCAAAATAAGTATTTGTTTTTAATTTTTTCACAAAAATGGAAAACGTCTACTCACTCAGTCCTCCAGCACTTTTATCAATATTCTTCAAACTTCTCCTATTTTGTTAAATAAAAGTTTAGAATGACATGACGATGAGTGAATTTGTATAACTCATGTGGGTAAAATGTCTTTCCTTTTGATTTTTGCTTCACCAGTATTTTGTTTTTTCCTATAAATGTGTTCAGCTACAAGTAATCTTTTGAATTGAATCTGTAGTTAAATGAAAATACCTCTGTAGTATACAGTCTATTTTGCATTTAATGCTTGACAATCATTTAATTGGACTAACAGACATTTCTCTATCTGGGCAGGTGGATGTTCAGGGGAGTGACCCGTACTCCAATAACTCCAGTCGAAGCCACTACAGAATGCAGGTGATGCATCTTGCAGATTCACACCTGGCTCATATTGTCCTTTAGTTGTATGCTTTAAAGACGTTTCTGTGAGCTTGTAAATAACACTGCTAGTTTAGGCAGCAGGCGTTGGATACACTTGTCAAATTTAATGTTCTTTAACAAGTCTAGTTAGGCTTGTCAGAAGATAACTGAAGTAGGTTCTGATTTCTTTGCTGAAAATTGGTTTAAAGGTGCTGTTTTTTTTATAGTTTTTATTTTTTATGAAATGCAGAAAACACTCCTATTACCTGTTAGAATTCACTGAAAAAAAGGTTTAATAAAATATCACACCCGTCTCTATAACAGCCCTAGGCTTGTTAAACAGTGAAAGGAAAAAGATGCCCGTGGGCCGCGGTCAAATAATTTGTTTCTGCTTGTGTGCATACACCGGATAATCCATATACTCGATATATTAGTGGTGTAAAGTGTCTTTTGAAATGTAAAAAGCTCAGGGGACACTCACCCCACCATCCCATTTCATCAACAATACAACATCTCCAAGTGTGTGCATGTATTTTTAGAGAGTGGAATTTTGATAGAGGGGGTGTGCCTAATTCAACGGCTGTGTCTGGTTCCAGAACATGACGGTACACTTGAGTTTTTACAGTTTTCCTGATGACTCCCTCACGGAGAGAAAATAATGAAGTTCTAACAGCTGTAATAATGCATTAAACTAAAATGAGGCGATAAACAGCAGGTAATGAACATTAAACAAACACACAAAAACCCTAATCTCTGTACTTGGTGTAATGTTAGTGCCGGCAGCATGACTGCTAGTGCAGCGATGTTTTGTGTGTTATGCATGTCCGCATGCATGTCTCGTTCACAGAATCCTGTTATAGCGCTCATCTGTGATCGTTCTGTTATATAACTTATGAAATGTGATCACAATCATAATGAAAAATCAAATATTAGAGAAATTAGAAATATCAAAAAGTTACAAATAAAAAAAAAAGTTGAGTTTAACGTTACAAATGTGTCCACTTGTAAAATACAAGCTCACACAAAATAGTGTCTTCAGCTCTACGTCGTTCTGTGAAGGTTATTTCAAGATCTATGCACCGTTAGGCTTTCTTTGTGTGTGTGTGTGTGTGTGTGTGTGTGAGAGAGAGAGAGAGAGAGAGAATATATAAATTCCCTACTTGCAGCACCTTTAATGACCGCATTGTTTTAATACTTAAACACAACATTCAATGAAAACGCAACTAGATTTTATTTATATATATATACACACACACACAGTGCATCTGGAAAGTATTCACAGCGCTTCACTTTTTCCACATTTTATGTTACAGCCTTATTCCAAAATTGATTAAATTAATTATTTTCCTCAAAATTCTACAAACAATACCCCATAATGACATTGTGAATGAAGTTTGTTTGAAATCTTTGCAAATTTATTATAAAAAAAATATCACATGTAGATAAGTGTTCACAGCCTTTGCTCAATACTTTGTTGAAGCACCTTTGCGAAAATTACAGCCTCAAGTCTTTTTGAGTATGATGCTACAAGCTTGGCACTCCTATTTTTGGGCAGTTTCTCCCATTCTTCTTTGCAAGACATCTCAAGCTCAATCGGGTTGGAGGGGGGAGTGTCGGTGCACAGCTATTTTCAGATAGGGTTCAAGTCTGGGCTCTGGCTGGACCACTCAAGGACATTCACAGAGTTGTCCCATATCCACTGTGTGCTTATGGTCGTTGTCCTGTTGGAAGATGAACCTTCGCCCCAGTCTGAGGTCCAGAGCGCTCTGGAGCAGGTTTTCATCAAGGATGTCTCTGTACTTTGCTGGGTTCATCTTTCCCTCAGTCCAGACTAGTCTCCCAGTTCCTGCTGCTGAAAAACATCCCCACAGCATGATGCTGCCACCACCATGCTTCACTGTAGGGATGGTATTGGCCAGGTGATGAGCGGTGCCTGTTTTCCTCCAGACATGTCGCTTGCCATTCAGGTCAAAGAGATCAATCTTCGTTTCATCAGACCAGATAAGTTAGTTTCTCATGATCAGAGTCCTTCAGGTGGTTTTTGGCAAAGTCCAGACGGCTGTCATGTGCCTTTTACTGAGGAGTGGCTTCCGTCTGGCAACTCTACCATACAGGCCTGATTGGTGGAGTGCTGCAGAGATGGTTGTTCTTCTGGAAGGTTCTCCTCTTTTCAAAGAGAAATGCTGGAGCTCTGTCAGAGTGACCATCAGGTTCTTGGTCACCTTCCTGACTAAGGCCCTTCTCCCCCGATCGCTCAGTTTGGCCAGGCGGCCAACTCTAGGAAGAATCCTGATGGTTCCAAACTTCCATTTACAGATGATGGAGGCCACTGTGCTCATTGGGACCTTCAATGCTACAGAAATGTTTCTGTACTCTTTCCCAGATCTGTGCCTCGATACAATCCTGTTCATCTACAGACAATTCCTTGGACATCATGGCTTGGTTTGTGCTCTGACATGCACTGTTAACTGTGGGACCTTATATAGACAGGTGTGTGCCTTTCCAAATCATGTCCAATCAACGGAATTTACCACAGGTTGACTCCAATCAAGTTGTAGAAACATCTCAAGGATGATCAGTGAAAACAGGATTCACCTGAGCTCAATTTTGAGTGTCATGGCAAAGGCTGTGAATACTTATGTACATTTTGTTTTTGTTTTATTTAAAAAAAATTATATAAATTTTGCTAAGATTTCAAACAAACTTCTTTCAGGTTGTCATTATGGTGTATTTTAAACTTTATTACAGGCTCTAGGCCCAACAACAGGACATACATCACAAAAAAAAGAGAGAGAGAGAAAAAAAAAACAAAAAAACAATTACATAAACATATACATTACACCCTTTTTCACAAAAATCTTAAAAGGCACTCATACCAATGCTTCCATAGGTGTGATTGATATCGGACCGAGCTACACCTGGGACTTGTGAGCCTTACTATAATATAGTTTCTTGACTCATCAAGTCGACCCATAAACTTAAACATTAGGTTCCTCAAGAGGGCCTGTAAACAGCTTAGCCTCAAGTCACAAAAAAGCTTACTTGCACTGCTGCTCCTGGGCTTCTTCAGCAGTATCCTCAGACAATCATTATATGCTACCTGCAGTTTACGCATGGTCTCCTTTCTGTAGTTGACCCATAATGGGGCGGCATACATAGGGGTACAGTAAGCACTGAAACAAGTGCACTTTCATATCATCAGAGCAGTAATGAAATTTCCTGACTAACATGTTCGCTTGTACATACAACATTCGTCTTTGCCTATACATGTCAGCATCATCTTCCATCTTGTCAGTAATGATATGCCCAAGATATTTTGTACAGTTAGATACACAGATACATTGCCCTGACAGGTAAAACATAGGAAAGTGCAGCTTCTGATCTTCTCTAGTCCTACAAACCAACACAACACTCTTCCTTGCATTGTACTGTACATCAAACTCACCCCCATACTTGGAGCATATGTCCAACAACTGCTGGAACCCAACAGTACTGGGGGACATAACAACTAAATCATCTGCGTACATCAGGTGGTTTAACAGAGTGTTCCCTATTACACATCCCGTCTTACATATCCCCAACTGCTTTGAGAGATTATCCATATATAAGTTAAACAGTGCCGGAGACAAAAGCCCCCCCCTGCCGTACTCCATTCCTTACACTAAATGGTGACGATAAGCGATTTCCCCATTTAACCTGCATGCTTTGTTTTGCATACCAGTAAGCCAGTATACGTATGATGCATCCCGGCACACCCCTAAGCATAAGTTTAGTAAAAAGCTTCTGATGATTTACTCTATCAAATGCCTTGGACGCATCAATAAACCCAATAAACATT
This sequence comes from Xyrauchen texanus, assembly GCF_025860055.1. NCBI lineage: Eukaryota > Metazoa > Chordata > Actinopteri > Cypriniformes > Catostomidae > Xyrauchen > Xyrauchen texanus. The sequence continues at coordinate 18,494,074 of NC_068297.1, read as the reverse complement.
GTAGAGCCCTGCCTCCTATAGGATTCAACAGCTTCTTTCAATGCATAGATGCATAGATCAGTACTGTGTTGAGACTTAAAGCCAAATTGATTTTCTGTGGTGTAAATGAGCCCACTAAGTCTATCTAGTAGCATCTTTTCTAACACCTTTGAAAGAATGCTAGCTAGAGCGATGGGTCTATAGTTATCCATACTCCCTATTTTCCCCGCCTTGTCCTTAATGACAATGTATTGTTTGTAGAATTGAGGAAAATAATGAATTTGGTTAATCCATTTTGGAATAAGGCTGTAACATAAAATGTGGAAAAAGTGAAGAGTGTGTGTGTGTGTAATAAATATATAGATATATATTATACACACACAAACAAAAATAAACACATTTTTAAATCTGTTTTTGCCTTAATAAATAAAAAGGTTTAAAAATTAAGTAATTTAAAGGCTTTTTAAAAGACTATTTCAATTATTTATAAATCCTTTTTTTTTTATATATATTATTTGTCAATTACCTCCCTTTTGCATTTTGTTTACTAATAATAATTTTTATTTTTTTCCATTGTCTTCAGGATCGCCAAGGACGTGTGAAGTAACAGGCTCTGCTTTGGCAAAAGACTGACAGGCCCTGAGCTTTCTCTCCCCGATCTTACAACCAGATATTTTCAGAAATTATTTTGGGGAAAGAATTAACCAAGGATTTGAAACAAGGAGAAAAAAAAAAACTAAATGAAGACTTTTTGATTTCTTTTGACCTAAAAGACTTACTTCGAACTTGTAGTAAAAGAAAAATGACACGATTATTCATAGGACTACAACTTAATTCTATAGGATTATAATAGTGAACCCAGTACTTCCCTCTTTTTTTTTTTTTTTTTGGTCCTGTTTTTTGTTCCGCTGCCTCTTCCTTCTGATATTGTTTTTGTTTTTTCATTTTCTTTTTTTAGAAGAACATCTGGTTTTACAGTCCAAGCACAATGCTTTGCTTCTCTCTTGCTACAATCTTGAGTGTTTTTTGTACATTTGAGCTCTTGTCCGGATCCTGTAGGTTCCCCCCACCCCTTTCTCTATAATCCCCTCTATTGGAGCAGAAACCATCCAGTCAGGATGCACAATTGTCATTGCCTTCGCAGAAGATGTTCAATTGTTAGTAATTGATCAATAGTCAGTTCAAAATATCAATAACTCCTAAGAGAAATAAAAAATTGTCTACCGACCTGAACCAAGATTAAAAAAAAAAAAAAAAAGTACATTCAAAAATGTTTAGGTTGTCTTTTTTTTTTTTTTGTAAAATAGGGTGTTTAGCAGGGGACTGTAAATGGAGAAGCAGATTTGAGTAAAGCTTTGGTCATTGGATCAGTTTTATAGTGTACAAAAGGGGCTGTTTGAGAGTTGTCAGCTTATTTTTCATTTACTCCTTTTTCTTATGCAAGTTTAAAAAACAAATTTTTGCAATGGGCTGCTGTCCTCCGTCTTTTTTTTTTTTCATCTTTCTCTTCCGTCTACATTGAGATGGGCCTTGGACGCTCTCTTTCGCATTATCGGTTCATTAAAAATAAATGTGGTATACTTGGCAAAACTTGTGTATGCATTTCCCCTTATTTGACTAAAAATTGTGTCATGCACTAACCCGTGTCCCAAACTGCCTGGTCCCCATTGGCCCAGCACCTACACTAGCTGCCTGCACACTTTCAACCCTCCTATGTTCATGTCGGTGCATTAACGAGTCCTGAAAAAACTGCTGGCATTTAGCAGTGTCAGAATAAAGATGCTGCACAAAGTTTTGAAGTCTGTTTGCTTTATGGTGAACAAAGCTGATGGTTGAACTTGGCATAATGATGATTACTGCTGAAGTTCATTTAGACTTCTTTCTTTAAAAAAATAAAAATACAAAATCTGGTTTACAGTGAGGGACTTACCAATGGAAGTGAATGGGGCTAATTTGTACACATTAAAATGCCATTTCAAAAGTATGGTCTCAAGACAATATATGTAATAACATCACCCGCAAACCGGTTCTGTGTAATGTTTCATTACTAAAATCGAGAGTTCTGGCAAACTTGTACTTGTTGCCACAGATTTACCATATATGTATTTGCCAATAATGGCAAAATGTCAATTGTTGCCTTAGGTTTGCTGCAAACATCTGGCAATTATTTATTTGCATGTGAAAATGAGTGGCAAGTTTGCCAGAACATTAAATACAATTACAATAAAAACGATTGTTAAACAACTTTACAGCTCAAATATTACACAAGATTTACAATAATAAATGTAAGTGCTTTCGTAAAATTATAAACTTTAAACGTCTGCCTTTTTAACCCTCAAACAACTGGTCCCATTCCGTTCCATAAGTGCCGCACGGTTACCTCGTTTTTTTATAATCAACAGATGCCACACAAATGTTGAGCTGAACTTGTATTGAACCCGTTGCTTATGGCTTAACGATAACACTAATGGTTCAATTGTCAGGTCTCAATGATAAATTAAGCGTTAAACCTAGTGCTCTGGACATGAGGCGTTATTTTCGTAGGGGTGTTTTTAGTTCTGTCATGGGAACTTGAAGAGAGCTTTTTCTCCCTGTCTGTTACCTAGGTATTTTTAAGAAATTATTGAATTCCTCAAATGTAATGATATAAGAAGTGCATTTGCCTTTTTAATTGTAGTTCTTACTTTGAATGGCATGTTTGATACGCTATATTTCTTTTACTCCTGCCGTGTTAAATACGGCCTCGCGATTGCGCTGTTTGCCACTTTGCCATCAGAACGTGTACGGGTTTTCCTTAAGTGTGAAACCCGCTCATGTGTGTTATACGTTTGCTAAATTCACTGAAGCTGGTTGGATTACACGTCTAAATTGCATGTCAGTATCCTGAAGACATAGTGGGCGTTCGTAAACATTTGCCATTCTGAAGAATTTAATCATAAAATGGCGGCTCGATTTGGAAGTGACGATGTTTGTCCATTAGGGGGCGGCAGATCTTCAAAGTGCCCAAACTGGTGTAAACGAGCCACTTTGAATTGACTGAAACGGACAAGTACTCGCATTTATGACAAATATGATATTTTTTTATTGTTTGATATTTTAATTAAAACGTTTTTTTTTAATCTGTCTAAATTTATATTCGGGTATTTGTACAAAAGATCAATCCAAACAAGCTTAGCTCATTATATTTGTTTGAAATGTGAACATACACAGGGCTTCTTTGGAATGTGGTTAAGAAAGAGGTGGAAAAATTGTGTCCGTATACACACCTTTTGTTTCTTGCCTTTTATGTCACAATCATTAAATGTAATATTTCAGAGGCCAGCAATTAAAAAAATTGTGAGGGGTGGGGGGGATTTGTAATTGGGGCTAGTTGTCACAATTTTTACTCCAGTGAATAAGGCCTAGGGTATGTTTTATTTTTGGAAGTCATTTTTTTGTATGGGCGCATACCATAAAATGTTGGTTAAAAAGTAAAGAGAAGTAAATAGAAAATTTCAACTGTTATTGCCAAAAAAATAATAACACCGTTTTGACAACATGCCTTAATTATTTACTTAAAGTTGTCATAATGAAACGACATTAAATGCCCTATCTTCGGTATTCCACCAAATTTCAAACCATTATGAAACACAAAACAATTCTTGAAACAGCAAAATGTCAAAGCATTGTTTTGGCCAAAAAAATATTGTACTTGATCAATTGAATTATTGGGAACTTATTATAATAAATAATTGTATTATTGGCTGTTTAATGGATTTGCTGAATTTTCTGTCAAATTTAAAACTTTTAATTTAAAATTTAAAAAGCAATTATAAAGCATAAACATCCCATGAAATGTGAAAAAATATCTAAAGGTTGTACAACATATCAAAACATTGTTTTGGGCCAACAGCTATTGCAATGAATATATTCATTTTAAAAACATGGGGCAACTTGCCTCATGACATTAATGAAAATCCCCTTGTCCTTAGAGCATGGTTCAGTATTCCTGTTGAAAACTGCCGATTGTATGCTAGTGTTTTTATTGTGGTCAGTTGTTTACCAAACAATTATAGCAAAAATATATTGATATTGTTATTTTTGTTTGAAGGACAGATTTCCCCAAAAATATTCTGATAAGATAGTACTAGGTGTTTGAAATCAACATAAAAAGTGCTGCCAGAGAAAGCAACCATTTGTGTGATTGGGCTTTTGGCTCAAAAACGTTCTGAATATGGCCTTTAAACTAGCCCAGGTCTTGATTATACATACAGGGTTTTGGGATACATCCTTGTATTTAAGCATATATCACCAAACCTTTCACTCTGTATAATAATGCGATTAAACTATCAGACTCAGTGGGTACTTCAGTACTGAGTTTGAACAATATGGCATTATTTTAAACTTGATATACTTTGGAAGCCTTCATTTGAAATTTTACAATGACAGTGGTTTTTGTGTTTGGGTAATCTGTCAAGGGTTGACGTGTCAGTGAGGTCACACACACATCAATCATTTGATCTCTTTAATGACAGTTCATGAGAACACTACCACCTTTAGTACTAAGATGTGTGTGTGTTCAGGAAATGAAAAAAAATCATGTTTGTCTGAATCAGTTCTCGTCTGGTTGCCAGACATGTGTTTGGCTATTGTTTGTGTGTACCCGAGTAAACTGTGCAAGGGCATTAAAGATATTAGTGTTTTTATTGGGGTGTGGTTTGGTGTGGATGATATTAGGGGTGTTTTGCGTATGGAGGGAATAAGATGCAGCACATGGCTCAGCCTCCCGTCTGTCTATATCATGCCGCCTGAGGGGCCCTTCTCTGACCTTGGCCTCTTCCCCAGGGACCCCTAAACCTCATGGGATCCCCAGACAACATGAAGGTGGGGAGAGGGTCGGCACGTGTCTTGAAGAACGTTGATGCAGTGCGTTTAAGACAGATGCAGTCTAGTCTGTCTCTTCCTCAACTGTGATCCTTCTCTGAAAATAAAATCAGTGTAACAGTAACCGTGTCTTCTCAGATTCATAGCAAATCAAATAGTGTACACTGATGTTCACGTTTGATGTTCCCATTATGATGTGGAGGCTTTTCATTCCGGAAAGAAAATAGGAACTGCAGAGAACCATAGGTTTTACACAAAAAAAGCAGAACCCAAATCAGTTAAATGTGTTAGTATTTTATTATTATTATTATTCGCTTGTTCTGCAAGAAAATCCTTATTAAAACAACACTGGTCCGTTGTTTGATTTTGCAATAAAACAATTCTGGAACAATTACTTAAAAAATAATACATGACTGTAGCAGTGCAGGCCACAGAGAAAGTCTGTAGCGATTTTCAGGCTTGTATAGATCATATCCGTGTGGCCACTAACAGGCTGCACCTGAATAACAAAGAGATGCAGGCCTCAACCCAATCAGTCTAGGGTTTAAACGCAATAGCTGTTGTGAATTCCCGATTCAGGTTCTTCTTGTAGGCTACCCCAGACAGTATTATCGCTTTTTATCCTGCTGCCGTTGCCGTCCGGATTGTGTGCGGGGTGAGGGGCCAGGAGCACGCGCTTCGTTTATCAGTCTGTTGTCAGTCGCGCAGCCGCGTGCGTTCAGCGCATTATCAAGAGGGCGCGTGTATTTTTGCCATTAGTAACGCATGGCCATGTCTGCAAAGACTGCTATTTACATAATAAAATCATTTCTGTATAACCGCGAGAGACCGATTTATTTCAGACGAATATTTAGTGGAGGTCAAATAAAAATATAAAAGAGACTATTTCCTTTTAATAGATTTCAAATTCGTTTAGCATAGGCCTACGTTAAAAATAAAACTGATTTAAGGTTTTTTTATTTAAAGAATAGGTACATTTGTAAATAAATAAAAGAAAAACCGTTGCGCCTTAAACGTTTTTTTGTTTGTTTGTTTTGGTTGTTGCTTTTACTACATTCAAATTATCTAGGATATTTGTTAATAAACAGGCGTATTTTTATTTATATAACAAAGAAAGTATCTAAATTCATTTATTCATAATAGATACTTTATAGCAATTGCATCTTTTAACCTATGTAAGCTATAACAAGATTTGGCAAATCTTACACATATTTGTCATGTCTGTGTTTTAGCCATCTCCTGTGGATCATACTGAAAGACTACAAAATTATAGGTATTTCTTTGAGCATCGTTTTGGACAGCTGAAAAACTATTTTCATATTATTTGTTAATGTAACTGTTAACATTCGCTTTACATGACTTTGCATGAATAGCCTATTATAACTTCAAAGACATAAAACATTTTTTTTTTTTTTTGTTTAACTGATTCTAGACTATTCACTCAAGACTTCAAGACGGAATAAGGCATCGATTTAATCCCATAATCACATTATTCTTCAATACACAAATACGATTATTTTACTTAAGATATTAGTGTTTCGTATAATATTTGCAGAATAAATGCAAGCATGTAACACATAACCTGAATAAAATGCAAAGCAATGTTCCTCTGATGCTTAGCTTAAAATAACAAGATATATATATATATATATATTAGTTATAGGCCTAGTTATTATTAATCATATTTAACAGACTTAAATTTAGCCTAGTTCTCCCTTGATAATTCCTCTGAAAATAAGTACAGATAGGCTACTGATATTCAAAGCTATTTTGGAAAATTGTCTCTTGGATCTCGGATGGTAACAAGATTGTATTTATTTGAAGATAGCTTAACACAAATAAAGCTATGGGGAAAAATAAACTGTATAACGCTAGGTATACATTTACAAAAGCAGAAATGCGACACAAGCAACTTCGATGTTTGGTCTTAATTATTAATATTAGTGATTAATATTTGCTTTTATTGTATTCAGTCATGCATTCCGTCGACAGAAATCTACCCTGAGGGGCATAGCCTCTCCCCAGACCTTTTTTTGGCTTTCTTTTGTGAGGGAAAATTCACAAATACGTAAACTCTGACCCTCTTAACATCTGCGGCACGTGCCCAGAGCGTTATGGGTGATTTATTGGTGACAGTTTGAAGGGAAATGATTTGCACGCTCGCGACAGAAGCATTACGTGGGCCTTGTGTTTTTGCTTGTACATGTGTTTTCCTGTTTAAAATGTGTAATCTATAGCAGGACTCTAGGCCGGCTCTGCTTTCTAATAAATTTAAATAAAATAAGTCAAAAATTCAATTAAATATCAAATATATGGATTGCACTTGATGCATTTGATTGGCCCAAAATTTATCACTAACATCTGAGGGCCTTAATCCTGTGCTTGCAACACCACCTATGCATGAGATTTTAATCTAGTGCCTATAATGATGGCTTGTGTTATGAACTGTAGCCTAGGTCATAACGCAACCATTGCATCTTTCGCCTACAAACATTTTGCAGATCATTATGTCAGTAAATATAATATTATAACATTAAGGCTTTTTTAAATTATTGAAGGCATATTAGGCCTTGTGTTTGTTGATATCCTATTATATCAAAATAAATCAGTTCAGGGTTGAAAATGACAGAGTAATGGTGTATGTATTATTTTTATTGTGCAAAGCAACTGTTATGTCCAGTATGAACCCACAACGGTTATAGTGACAGTGCAGAACATGACTTTGCCTCATAGACGAGTTGAATAATGATCAGTCTGAAGTCTCTCATTCTCTGTTTCTCAGGTGAGTGTTGCTGTTGGCTTCTCTCTTGGCATTCACCGCGTGCCTTAATTGTATTGAAATTAAATCAAGGTCCACTGTGAACACAAAGAGCACAAACCCAAGTTTCCAAACCTCACACGGCATCCTTCTCGTCCATTTTTTTCAGACAAACCCTCCATTCGTCCTGATCCTTGCAGTCTGTATTGCTCTGACTACAAAGATGCTTAAAACCCCTTTCCTCTCACCTGTACTCCTCCTCCTGCATCTGCTGAGGGCTTTGCTGGTGTTAGTGCAGTCCACACCAGAGTGCCTCATACAGTCACACACACTCCGCACACAATCTTGTGGACACTTGCAATCACACTACTGCATGTCTTTTTTTGAGGATTCTGTGCATTTTCCCAACGTGTGTATCTCGTGTATGTGACCTTACGCCCTTCTTTGAGTGGCCTAAATGTATGGTAGGATCAAAACATAAATGACAACATAAGACAAGACCACAGTGTTTCTCTTGTTCATATTTTACACATATAAAATAAAAAGCATTTTAACACTATCCAATTCAAATACGTTTACAACCTGTCCTGGTGAAATCCACAATGCTACCTTCACTCTGCACTGAATACATGACCTGAGAAATTGCAAGAGAGAGAGAGCGGGAGATAAAGAGGATCTACCTTTTGTTGTACCATTCTGCAAGAAGCCCAGGCACCTGCTTTCAGTTTCATTCCAGCAGACCTTCCCTCATCCCTGCCAAACAAAGAGGACCAGCAAAGCAGTGTGTGTGTGAGATGTGAAGATGCAAAGCTATGCACTGCTCTCCACCTCCGACCATTCAGCACGTCCACCGCCATGATGAGATGCCTGCCAGCATCGCAATGTAAAGCTAACGCTTCCCTATGACAGTCTGTTCTCTCTCTCCCTTCTTATTCCCTCTCTCCCCCTCCTCTCTTTCTCTCTCTGTCTTTTTTATTTCTGTCACTCTCTCACATCATACATGCACCTATACTGCAAGTAAAAACAAGTTCAGGTTAAAATCACATCAAAAGAGTTGAAGATGATGATGACATTTGAAGAAAAAATAAATGCATACATTACACAACAGAAAATGTACATGTATTTAGAAAATAAAAATGTTGTAATGTTCCAACACATCAGTTACAGCCATAACCATGAGAACACATACTAAAAATGAACCCGGAGCATAATCTATAAAATTACTGCTTTAAGGATTATCTTTTGCTCCTTTTTCCTGTATTCTTGTTCTATTGGGGGGTGGGGGGGAGAAACAGCCCCGTAGAGAAGTGTACATCCCGGTTTTTCGTTCTCTTAGTTCCGTCAGTTCTTGCTATTCTCCATCCAGGGATGAACAGTCCTGCCGAAGCTCTCTGCCCCAGAAGAAGCTCCATTCCTGAGGCTGGAGAGCTGGGTTGCAGGGAGATGTTCTGGGGTGGGGTGTAGGGGGCAGGGGAGAGGTAGGCAGGTAAGAAGGTTTCACGCATGCAGGAGGACAGAAGAGGGGAAATCAGGAGCTGGGATGTTGTAGCTTATTAAAAAAAAGCGGAGTATTCCCCCATACCATAAGCTATATCAGCCTGCAAAAATCCATCTGACAGTATGCAACACTAAAAAAATATTGTTTTTTTTTTTTTAAGAAAAAGTTGAAAATGCAAATATACATATATGAACACAGAGGCATATATGTATACAAATCCAGAGGAAGAGGGAAGGAGCAGGTATGCAGAGGATGAGCAGTTCACGGACACACACACACACTGTGCTGCGCTCACACTCGGGCTACAATTTATGCTCTTCGTTTGACACCACCCCCACGTCCCTGGGTACACACACACACACACGTGGGTGTAACGTCCCAGCTGATCGTGGTAGAGAGATTAGATTGTGGGGACAGCTGGCAGGGATTACACATGCAGGGGGTTGACTGAGCAGGGGAGGGGAGACCCTCTCTGACCAAGATACACACTTGAACACACATACACAGTCACATTATAACATAATAGATTCCACATTCATATAAAGGAAACTGTGCACAAATGCATCAGATACAGTCTACACATACCTAGAATTGTAAAAATATGACATACATGCTATATTTAGCTATATTTGGAAATTAGGTGCTCATACATACACACGTCATACAACTGGATATACACTGAATGTAAGGTACAATATAGTTCACGGCATGTGCATTTGACAATCTAGGCATTGATAGTTAATATATGGTAATTCATACTGACTACTTAGGGGGTGGTGGGGGATGACACAGTTGACCTTTGACCCTGGATCACTCCATCTTTTCAGGGTGATCAGCTGATTGTGGAAGGGGGGCCACAGGGAGGCAAACCAGTATGCTCCCCTGACACATGCACACACACACACACACACACACACACACACACACACACACACACACACACACACACAATATATCATGCATGATGTAACGAGCCACTATTTCACCAATGTGTTATATTGTTGCAGATCAGAGAGACAAAGCTTGATAAATGCAAAGTTATATGAATTTTATTTTAAATCTATTTTTTATTCATTCTTCAGCATCATTCTTGATAACCATGCTGTTAAATCTGGATACATTTCAAAGCATAAAACCCCAGTGAACGATAGCCGTACATTAGAGATCAATACACTTTAGTCTTGGGTTTTGAATAGGGTTTGAACTATTTTTTATCTTTAAATAAATGTTATGCTTCAGCATATTATGTGTGGCAAACTTTTTTTTTAAAATAATATAATCTTAAAATTGTATGCAGATGTACGTTTCTTTAAAAGATTCATTTGGAATTTGCTAATTTTAAATCCTTCATTTTTATGAATGATAAGAATTTCAAGAGTTGACATAATGTAAATATAAAATGTCATTTTTGTTTAAAATTCCAAAACATAAAGATGGAATATAGTGGGAGCCTAAAACATTCTCAAGCATCTTTAAAACTGTGCTTTGTGTGTTGTTTGAATACATTGCTGTTGCACTGTTTATGTTTCATGTCAATGCATGTTCCTGCATGAGATCCTTATTGTATATTTTTGCATTTTACAGTATGTGAGTGTGTATGCCCCAGGCAAATCGCACAGAGTTGAGGTGGAAGAATGAATGAGATTAGGACCACTGTGTGTGTGTGTGTGTGTGTGTGTGTGTGTGTGTGTGTGTGTGTGTGTCTCAGCACAAGCCTAGCCTGCATTCCTCCTAACGATAGTGTCCTCTGAGAGCACTTTAATCTATAATCTGACAGATTAGCAAATAGGAGCGTTTGAGCTGGATTATCGCCTCATTACATATGACGAGCATCCCAGGACCTGCTCCTTCTGCGTGTGCGTCTGTGTGTGTGTGTGTGTTTGCATATTCTATTTTCTTTTTGTGTGTGTGTGTGTGTGGGAGTTAATTTAAAAGTGGCTCTGCATTCATTGCGGTAAATTAAAAACATTTCACATGTGAGCATTAAATGCTACAGTTGTACTCTGACTTTTGAATACAGAATTTAAAATATTAATATTTTGTAAAAATCCCAGCCATTCTCTCCTCTTCTCTTTAAAGAGGCAAGAAGGAGCCATTTACAGTCCCAATCGAGAGACTTTAATTTTTTTAATCCCATAGTTCATATATTTTAATTTATGTCAGCATCAGATTAACATTTCCATTAAAGAGAAAACAAAATTAATTAACAAAAGCAAAGCAACCAGATGTTCTGTTGAAGCAGTCAATCTATGCACTGGATCATTTTAAAGAGGTCATAGAACAGATGGGTCACTAAACAGAGTCCTCACCGATGAGCTGAAACAGGACATTTTAGAGATTACATCAACTACGTGAGTGGTGGTGGCGTAGTGGTTAAAGCACAGGGCTGTTAATCAGAAGGTCACAGGTTCTAACCCCATGTTAGAACCCATCTAACCCCCATCCCCATTGTGTCCTTGAGCAAGGCACTTAACTCCAGGTTGATCCAGGGGGATTGTCCCTGTAATAATTGCACTGTGCAATTGTGATAAAAGCGTCTGCCAAATGCGTAAATGTAGCTAAAGCTAAACAACTTTAAAACTTAAACCTGCAGTATTTAAGTGGGAAAGATCATTATTTGAAATGAATGCTACCTACAGCATGTGTGTTGGAAGAAAGGAGTGCAGTGTTCATACGCATCTAGAGGTGTTAGGTTCTGTTATATGAGCTTGTGCTTTAAAGGTATATGGGTATAGTGCTGAGTTGACCATTATATGTGCATCTTAGGAGGGTGTGTGCCTATAGGCTATGCACAGATGTGTATGTGAGCAAGCACGGATGTGTGTGTTTTATACGTTGGCAGGGTAGTTTGTTAAATCGGCTGAAGACAGCATGTGGTGTTGTGTTCGCTGCTGCATTAACGTGCATGTACTCTGCCGTAGTGTGCATACATACACATGCATGCATATATATGCTATAATCCACAGTCAACTTTAAATATCTAGTGCAATTTGTTTTAAAATCACCACATAGACAACATATTAGCAAAACACCTAGTATGCAAAGCTGAATAGAATATCACAGCCATATGGTGCTCGGTAATTTCCTCAAATCTTATCTTAAATATTATCATAGATGTATTTAGCAGTAAAAGTTAACCCGTCATTTTGGCATACAGTACAGTCGATGTAATGCTTGTTATGGCAGTGCGGACTCCAGCGTAAAGCTGAAATCATGAGCTCTCGGTTCATTGTGGATGGATCGATGCCCTTCTCTCCCCCTGGGTCACCAGTGTTCTCCAGTGCCCTTAATATTAGTGGCAATTTCATTAGCTTTGACCACATCGCTGTCACAGAGAGGCCGACTGGGTTTTTCGGGCTTGGTGATTAAGTGGAACTGTGCAAGTGTAGAACTAGAGTTTTTTTTCTTCTTACATTTTTTTTGCAGGGAAATGATGTCCAAATGTACTCTGCATTTTTCTACCTTGGATCATTATTCGTTCTCTTTGTAGTTGAATATCTGGAAGACTCTCGTGTTTTCTGGAATACTGCATTTGGAATGGGATCTAGCGTCTGTCAGATGCTTCTTGAAATAATGATGCTCCTAGACCCTACAACATGACTAATTCCTAAAAGGATGAAAGTTCTCTTTCTGTCTCTCGCTCCCTCCCTCTTTTCTCAATACACCCCAATAGTCAGCCCAGCAACAGCACACAGAAGCTCCCAAAAGCAACCCCCTTCTCGCCGCCTCTGCATCCAGTGACCCAGTTTCCACCCCCTCTCTAAAACAAATCACTCAATGACCCACTTCTTCGTTTCGCACCACTTTAGCGTGCGCATGTGCTTCGCAAAATTATGCATCTGTCTTCGCTCTGAGGTGCAGAGGCATTTCATCTGTGTGTTTGGTTACGGAAAAATACTGCTGGCAGTATAAAATCCCCCACATTAATAATAAACGCACAGAGAACTGGAGCTTTTTCAGCCTTCAATAATAATGTCTGTTTTCTGCGCAAAGCTCCGGTCGTTTTTCAAAAACATACATAAAAAAAATCTCAGCATGTCTAAATATGTAAAGATGTCCTTCAAGGTCACTGTTTTCACATGACCATATAAAAACATCTGAGGAGTTTTTTGCAATTGTAATTATTTTAAGCTCTTCCTTTCCTCGTTTACTGTTCGTGGTTTTGATTTGTTGTTGGCTAAGTGCATGATTTGTAATTATGGCTGAATCCTTTTCTGATTAATGTACGTGATAATGCTCATACTGCTGATAATAAGAACAAGTCAGTGAGATTGTCAGAGGCGACAAAAAGAAGGCAAATCAATTTTGCGGACTATTTAAGCAGAGAGAGAAATTATCATTTTTAATAATCAGCGAAACTCACACATATAAACCAACTCAAAGTTTATAACTGGGTTACAGTATTCATAGGGTAACACATGCACACACACACACGTTGGTGCAGCTATCATTATGAGGACTGTCCATAGACATAATGATTTTTATACTGTAAGAACTATAGATTCTATCCCCTAAACCTCACAAAAAACTTTCTGCATTTTTACATAAAAAAAAAAGAAAAACATTGTTTAGTTAGTTTTTTAAGCGATTTGAATTATGGGGACACTAGAAATGTCCTCATAAACCATATTATTGGCATAATAACTGTATAGTATAATTACCAATATCACCTAAATAAATGTCCTCGTAAACCACCCAAACCTATATAATGATATATATATCATTTTTTTTATTAGCATTTCAGGAACACTCATGAAGGTGCCGTTATGAGCAGTGTTTGCATACTGTTAAACTCTTGAGTGCAGATGAGAGCTCTGATTCATGTTTATTTTAAACTAACAGTGGGACCTGGTCAACCTTACAAACTCCCTCAGAAAATGTGCATCATTAATTATTACAATGGCCTAAGTGTGTGCGCGCCACAGTAAATGAAAGGCACAGGGATCACACTGACCCTGATTGACTGGTGTCAGGATCCATATAACAGCAATTCATTTTCCTCAGTTAAGGTCCCCCCAGCCCCTCTCGCTTCCCCTTCCTCTGCCTCGATCTCCATCCCCATCTATCTCAAATGGATTCTTTTGGTGTTTTAGAACAAATGTAATCCATTTTCGTTACATCTGCCAGACAATAGAGACTTTCTGTTGTTTTTAATTTATGTACATCCAGGTCCCTATTTATTTGTGTGACAGAGAGATACAGCCATATTACATAGATATACAGAGCCTTAATTCCACTTTATTATCCAAATAAATTGCAATTTCAAACTGTTCTGTTCGAAAAGTTCTGTGCTTGGAATTGCCCAATTTACATTAACACATGATACATTACATGGCATGAAAATTACAGTATGACACAATTTATAAACATCATAATGTGTCACAATATATAGTAATGCAAACTCTCACATAATACGCTTCACATTTGTCCAGTACAACACCTCATAGAAGCAGTTCTGGGCTGGTAACACTATGATACCCTGTTTCTTCATTAATGGAATGTCCCAGATTCAATATAAGGCTGGCTCAATCTACAGCATTTGTGGCATAATGTTGATTACCACAAAAAATTATCATCCCTGAAAAAATCATTTACAGTAAGGAACTTTCTGTGGACTGAATGGGACCAGTCCATAAAACGTTAAAAGCCATTTAAAAAGCAAAGCCACGAGACGTAAACTTTATACAAGATTTTAGTGTGATAAAAATTATTTACATTTGTATCTAATTTCTTTGTCATGGCGATGTAATGCTGGTAAACCCTGTAATCTCATAAATGTGTTTACATTTTATGGCTTTACTTTTGAAACATTTGAAGTGCATGTTTTAAAGGGCACCTATTATGGCATTTAAAATGTTCCTAATATTGTTTTGGGAGTCCCCAACAACAGTTTTACATGCATGCAATGACAAAAAACACTTTTGTTGTCTTATAATATTTATTTATGTTTACCTGATTTGCTCACCGACTCCCAAATGATTCGTTCAACGACTCATTTTTCCAAACCCCTCCTTTAAGTGACGCTAATCTGCGGTGACTGGTCAGATGACCCAGTCAGTTGTGATTGGCATACTCTGTGCAGAGATTGTCGGAAACAATCACCGCTTTGTAGTAAAAAAATCTAAATCAGAGAAGGAATTTGAGTTGATTTATGTAAGCGATCATAGCCCAAAGTTCGGTGGTAAACACCCAATCAGTTATTGTTTGCGTTAGCCCAACGCATAAACATATTGGTAAAGCACTGCATTAGGTTATTGCTCTATTCTTTATGACAACTCCAATAACATCGACAAACATTTCACATATTTCAAAAAAATTGACACTGGAGATCTAGAAGCTGCGCTGAGCGTAACGTACACAACACACACAAATACTTATTAAGCATGCTAAAAAACACATAAAAGCAACAATTATTAATAATACTTACAGGTTGTGATTCCGAGGAGGAAGCTGATCCAAATAAACTTGGTACTGAACCTTCCTTCAGTATCAACCGTCTCGCGAATCCACACTTGAAAGCATTCATGTTCGTAAAGCAATCGTCATTAAAATGACGCGAACACAGCACAAGGTTCGGGCTATACTTGTGTGGTATAGTTGTAAATATAAACTCTAGCCACTGATTCTTCACATGCTCGTCCCTGGGCAGTGAAAAAAGGTAGCTTTTGATATGCACGTCAGAACACAGCGTCTTGTTGTCGACATGATGTTTTCAAGTTTTCCCTGGTGTCTGCGCGCGCAATGAGTGGGCGCGGCCAATTTGATAATTTTTCGTCTTGACGTCACAAGGAAAAGGAAAGTCGTTTCTGCTTCACAGAAGCATTACATTGACTCAGAGTCGACTCCTACTTTTGAGAGACAATAACTTTTTTTACGGTGAACTTTCATATATAAAACTTTGCAGGATGTTTTTGTTAACTTAAATCTATGTTACACACTACATGAAAGGTCATTTTCAAAATTCCATAATAGGTGCCCTTTAATGTTTATGGATTGGCCCAATTCACTTCCATTTTAAGTGCCTTACTGTAACCACTGATATATAATATAGAACTGGATTTCTCATGACGTCAAAAAAGTGAAGCTACTGCGCCACTATATTGCTATGCCCAAATGTTCCAATGTCCCATTGACTTCAAAATCATCTCATTTCAGCAAGTAAACATTAGTCATTTAATCACCGATTTTATATCTGAAATCTGCGTGTACATCCCTACAACGCAAATGTCCTACACATTTATTTATTTAAAGTATGGAATTTTTCATGTTTCTTGAAAGACCGAGCAAGTTATGTGTATCTATATCAAACAGTCTACCTCTAACAAACCTAATCGCCAAACAGATCAGCTGAATGTGAACAGTTCACTGAAACTGAGGTAAGATACAAACAGACATTTTCAGACTTTTTTTATTGTGAGTATCGAAGTGTTTGTTCAGAGTTACCTGTTTTTAACAAAAGTTGCCTTTATCTCGCAGTCACTTAATTAAGAGCGTGTATGCAGAGGGTGCGCAGAGAGGGCGACACGCAAAGTAAAGTTGGTTCAAATAAAACTGATCCACTAGGTTTAAATGGCAAACGAACACACACATGTATATGTCATGTATCCATGCATGACTACAGAGAGCGCTTCAATATGAAAACAAGCAAATCCTGGGCATTTAAGGAAATTTAGAAATCCGGTCTGACTTTTTTAAAGTCCTGTTCAGGGGTGAGGACGTATATTTACCCTAAACAAGCAAATATGACAGCTTTTCCTACCACTGATGATGGTTGTGCTGCACTAATGGGCAGAAAACCAGGCTAGGTGAATGCTCTGACATCGCGATCCGCTATATCTACTCCATAGTAACGAATATTATCCAGAACTAGCAAATTAAACATTAAATATGATTGTCACTAGAGGGCGAAACTGCAGTATCAGGAGATCAGAGTCATTGATGCTGTATGGCAGTTTGGGCACACCAAGATGGCCGGTCAAACACTTCCGGTGGCTTCACCTCCTGCAGGCAGTTTACCATTGCGTCAGCGATCCAGTTCTATCCAGTTTTCCTGAGCAACCACTTGGCAGTGTCATGATAATTCTAATTTCCTGTTTTGTTTTTCTGGTCACGAGATGGCAAGTATAAACTGCCAAAACGAGCAATCCAAAGGAGAACAACAAACATTTTAGTGTCACTTGGTGTAAAAATGTATTTCAGGCTGAACTTGTGCCGTTGTTGTTTGTCAGAAAAACTCAGAATAATTAATGATATCAACATAACACACCTCTGAGCATCGCTTCATGTCATCTACACACTGAGGTGAGGCACTGTCTATAAAAAACTTTCATCTCGATTCTGTGACGTATCTGCATGTTTTTTGACAAATTTTACAAATGTAATACCTTAAACACAAGAATATATGCAGATGCGAGAGAAAACACTGGAGACCGGATATTGAAAATAGTCGAATCGTGAAACTCTTCCGTGCTCAGGAAAAAGGTGGATATATCAGTGGTAACTACATTTTTGCTTCTTCTTTTTTAAATTGTGACAAGTCAAAATTATTTAATTTTAGTAATCAATATTATGCCACAAATGCTGTTGATTGATCTTAACTTGAATTGAACTGAAGACATTTTTTTTTTATGAATGCACATAAAT
Source organism: Xyrauchen texanus (assembly GCF_025860055.1). Classification (NCBI taxonomy): domain Eukaryota; kingdom Metazoa; phylum Chordata; class Actinopteri; order Cypriniformes; family Catostomidae; genus Xyrauchen; species Xyrauchen texanus. Next base: position 18,476,333 of record NC_068297.1, on the reverse strand, counting down.
AAAAATATCTGTAGATAATATATACCTGAAGTATCAATGGAATATTGTGAGGAAAAACAATCACAATATATTTCCATATATGCTTTATTACAATACAGTCTAGTAAAATAAACTGTGTTGACTCTTGAATTGCAGGTCCTATAAAGATCCATCAAATCACTGTCCTAGTTTTGCTCTGCACTGGAATCACCCTCTTTTGCTTTTCATCATTACCTGGAAGCTAAATTTCATCACAACACAACAGATGCATCTGTTCTGTTGTCCTGCTTTATAATCATTCAGTATAAATTATCATTGTTGTTTCAGTGCATTTACATGCTAGAAACGTACAACTAATGGTGCCTTGGGCTGTAGCACTCAGGAAAATGCAGGTGGATTTGGGATTGTAAAAGGGAAGATTTTCTGTGTTCTGTCATTTCTTGTATGCAGGGTGAAAAATATTATTTGTGATATTTGTGTGATATTTCTCAATATTTTCTTTTCAATTGTTGATGTGTTATATTTTTTATAGCATTGTGTTTCTATATTTCTGAGTAGCACAGGAAACCAGTGGCATGTGTCCAGATTAAACATAATCCCAGTACAGGATGCCAAACCAGGCCTCAGGTGAGACAGGAGCTTCAAGGGGAGGATAGGAGGAAAGACAGGTGGCCAGGAAGACAAGAAAGGTCAGAGGGAGTACTGTATCTGGGGCGCAGTGTTTGGATATGCCCTACAATATCATAATGCCCAGTGGAATGGGAAATAAAGATGGATTCAACTGCATAATTGTAATTGAATGTTTCTTTTTTGGGGGATTTTCTCCCCTTTTCTTCCCATTTTGGAATGCCCAATTCCCAATGCGCTCTAAGTCCTCGTGGTGGCGTAGTGACTCGCCTCAATCCAGGTAGTGGAAGACGAATCTCAGTTGCCTCCATGTCTGAGACGTCAATCCGTGCATTTTATCACATGGCTTACCACAGAGACCTAGTGCGTGTGGAGCCTTCATGCTACTCTCCTCGGCATCCCCGCACAACTCACTACGTGCCCCACCGAGAGAGAGAACCACATTATAGCGACCACAAGGAGGTTAACCCAATGTGACATTACCCAACCTAGCAACCGGGCCAATTGGTTGCCTAGGAAGCCGGACTGGAGTCACTCAGCACGCCCTGGATTCAAACTCGTGACTCCAGGTGTGGTAGTCAGCGTCTTTACTTGCTGAGCTACCCAGGCCACCTATTGAATGTTTCTTGGTAACATGAATACATTCAACCATTTTGAAGTCTGCAAAATGAGAAGAAACAATGAGAAAGTAAAAAAAAAGAGGGCATAAGAAAAGGAAAGAAAAAAGCAGTAGAAATTCAAAAGTTGGCACTTGTCTCTGTTGTCTGTGCAAGATTATAAGGAAGCTGTAATCTGACCATCCCATTTGGGGTAAGAGTGTCTTACTCAAGGCTGCTCTGAGTAAAATCAGGAAGGGTGGTGGGGGAGGGGGGGGAGGGGAGGATGATGTATCTGCTAACCAGTTAACGAGTTCACAAACTAATCCTGATGTGGGACTGGGTGGATGTAGCCCTGGATTGGACACTGTGGTTGCAGCGTGACCTTCACAGACATATTAATGATACTTGAGTGAGTGAGTGAGAGACAGAGAGAGAGAGAGAGAGAGAGAGAGAGAGATAGAATGGTTTTCTTTAGCGGTGACACAGAAGCATGATTTATTATTTTAATTAAGCATCTCACTCGAGTGAGACCAGCAAAGCTACAATTATGCTAAAATACCCAACAGTCGACTGCTTCTTTTCTTTCTCATGTTAATCAGAAAGAGATGTGTGTATACGTGTGTGTGAGTGTGTATGTGCATGCTATAAGCAGTCAAAGCATTACAACACTCTCAGCTGTGGCATAGATGCCATCATAAAACAAATCAATTTTTAAAACTAACCCATCAAACCTGCCGCCAAAAAAAAAAAAAAAGAGTAGGCCAATCCCTTCTGAAATGGCCTTAATTAATCTCTGATTAACACATCCTGTGAATCTATTTATCTCTCAAAATGCCCTTTTCTCTCTCCAATGTCTTCCTAGTTCCCCTTCTCTCTCTCACTTTTTTTCTCTCTCTCGCTCTCAACCTACTGTAATCTATCATTAACAAAATCCATATATCCAGTCCTCCTGCCATTTGAGCATATTCAAACTCCTATGATCGGAACATCCAGCTGGTACTAGAAGCATCTGCCAAGAGCATAAATGTAAATGATCAGTCGTTAATGGCCCTCTAACGGTAACGAGGAGAACGCATGAAGCTGCAAATCTATCCCCCACTACTTATGAAAGAGATCCCATTTTTGCTGCAATCTAACAGAGGCATCTACCTGACAACCGTTTTGTTGCCATTTACAGAAACACAAGTTCAGCATCCCACCACCCACTCTTAGTTCACAGACCTCAGAGACTATATAATCGCAAACACCAACCCACAGAGAGAGAGGAGATTTTCAGGGGAATGCATTAAATTTAATACAATCTATTAAATGTAATGAAAAAAAATCATATATATCCCATATTTGATTATGTTCTGATCAACAAAACCCCCCCTGCCAATAAGGGGACCCCACCAGTAGCATGGCCCATCTTTGCCTAATATCATGTAAAGAACAAAGAGTGACTTGTTTTGTCTCCTTTTTGTTTCCTTTAACTTATAGGTCCACATGGAATCTATGCATGCAGAAAATGTCCATTTGCATGTACAGTTATTAAATATTTATATTATAATTTTTGGCTAATTTGATTATGATTTTGGCTATCAATTTTGACTCTCAGCTCAGTTTAACACACTGTACCATGTTTAAATATATTCCATATTTCCCCCCAAAATCGGCACAGAAAATGTGGAAAAACGTCTGCAGATTCCATCTGGGCCTGCTTATAACTTATTTTATTATCTCTTTAACTTACAGGATATTGTTATTGTTCCTTCTTTTATATATTTTGCTATAACTAATTAGTTAATGATTCTTATAAAGAACAGTGAAAAATAAATAAGTAGGCAAAACAGTTCTCACTACATAAGGCTTTGGTAATAAAATGTACCATTATTTTTAATGGTTTATTGAATTCTTTATTTTCATGCCAAGTTTCAAACAATCAAGGAATGGTCATTATTTAAAGGAATATTCCAGGTTCCATACAAGTTAAGCTCAATCGACAGCATTTGTGGCATAATATTGATTACCTCAAAAAATACATTAAGACTTGCCCCTCCTTTTCTTTAACAAAAGCACAAATCTGGGTTAATGTGAGACATTTACAGTGGAAGTGAATGTGGACCAATTTTTGAACATTAAAATGCTCTCATCTTCAAAAGTATAGCCACAACATAAACAATATGCATGTTAACATGATTTTAGTGTGATAAATTCACTTACTAACCTTTTTTGTGTAAAGATTGTACAACTTTTTTTGCCATGACGATGCAGTCAACAAACCCTAAAATGACCTTAAAATTACAATTTAAACAACTGTACCTCTCATATAATACATGAGTTTCAACAGAATGAATGTAAGTGCTTTTATGAAATTATAAGTTTCAAGTTTTTGCCTTTAAACCCTCAAAACAATGGCCCATTCACTTATGTTGTAGGTGCCTCACCTTGGTTTCTTTCTTCTTCTTTTTTTTAAGAATAGGAGGGACAATTCGAAATGTTTTGTGTGGAAGGAATTAATGCAAGTATTTACATGCACAGAAATAGCAATAATCATGATGAATGGATTCCAGATGCTAATATAAATGTATGCAGCCCTGCTCCGTCTACGACAGCACACAGATGCTCAGTTTCGCCATGCCGGCAGACGAAGTGACGGGGGTGCTGGAAGCTCATTTGCATTCCGAACAGTTATCTTAATGTGGATATTTATTTTAATTTAATTTCTTACCCGCACATACCGCACAGGAGGCTTTTGTGGCAAAGTCACATTAACCTATGGCTAGTTAATATTCAGCAGACGAACTTCCCCCAGCATTTGATGAATATTCATGAGGTGGGCGAGGTCCTCTTACTCCTCCATCTCCATTGCGCTTGAGCGGAGCGGACATGTTTACTTCTGCAAGCACGAGCCGAGCGCACGCGGCCACAGTAATCATCGTCATCGCCCTGCAGCTCGCTCTGTGTGTGACACTCGCTCAGATCAGTATGGCCAACAAGAACGTTTTGCCCAGCAAAGAGCTCTCTCTGAAGGGCAGGGAGGAGAAAATGGTCGTGGCAGGTAAATTACGTCTCTTGAAATTTTGCTGCCACGCAGCAGGTCATCTGAAGGGACATTTACGTTACTCATGCATTTCTAACTGAATAAACGTTCCTACGTGATACTGCATCCGGGACATTATCAGGTTCCATCGCCAAACTTCCACATTCGAAAACCACGGTAACCGTAAAACCAAGCCAACATACCATCACTGCCACAATAATTACCACAGCTATTTTTATAATAGCTGAATGACAATGGTATTTAGGCGGTAAATATGGTTACCATGGTTATTTTTTGTAAAGTTAAACATTGAAGATTTATTTCTTTTAATAAACGTAACATTATTGTAAAAGGAAGGTAACGTTACATTATTACAGTATGACAATGTAACAATGGCAATTTAAGATAAATGTGTGATTGATTTAGCAATAATGTGAAATGTTATTTCTCTCATAAGGCTGAGATGCTCTTTTGAGGTTCAGTGCTTAAAGGGATAGTTTACCTAAAAATGAAAATTCTCATCATTTACTCACACTGCCCCAGATGTGTGTGACTTTCGCATATGGTGCCTGTTTAAGTTTACTTTGACAGCTGAAATTGAAAGTTAAAGGGGAGATTTAGAGTAAAAGGGAATTAATCAATATTTAAGTACTTTTCACTGTAATTGTTTACTTCCTGTCCCTCTCCAATGCGTGTTCACGAGAGGCCCGAGTACACGCAGCCTCTCATGTAACGCAAGCATGTTGCGGTGTTCAAATGAAAGCAAAACCAATTACAATTGGTTAACTTTCTAATAAATAATAACTGTAACTTTTGTTAAGCTTACAACTTGCAAATGCGCTGGAAAGCAGCGTTGCCATACTAGCCATTAGCATCTGCTCTAGGGAGTCTTGGTTGAGTTTTTGTGTGAAACATGACAGATAAGGAGGCAACGACAACTCCCAGGCACTGGCAACCTGCCAACAATCCAACAAAACTTGCTGTAATAGTCCAACTACTTATGCTGCTGTCTCGTTGTTTTGAGGTCGGAGAGCCCCAGGATGTTTTCTTTTGAGATGCTTGTGCATAGCACTTGTGCTGCTGTGGTAGGTGATTTCACTTTTACAAAGCATGCAGAACATAATTGTTTTAGGACTCTGTTTAAAGAATTCCCAAATTGTTGAAGATCTGATTCAAGCTTTTTGAGATGGTCTCATTTCAGCATGCCATCATTGGGGAAGCAATGAAGCAACTGTGTAACGCATCAACGCATTAAATGCAAATCAACATATTTAAGTAATCAACGTCATCGTATCACTTTTATGGTGCCTTTTATGTGCATTTTTGGAGTGTCAAAATTTTGCCACCCATTCACTTGCATTGTATGGACCAACAGAGCTGAAATATTCTTCTAAAATCATCATTGTGTTCAGCAGAAGAAAGAAAGTCACACATCTGGGTTGGCATGAGGGTGAGTAAATGATGCGAGAATAGTTGACTCAAAAATAAAAATTTGTTTAATGGAAAATGTCCCGGTGCGTTACAGTTAGGAGAAATGAGGAATATAAATGTGCTTAAGTTTGCTGAAAATAACATCACAATGCCAAAAATCATAAAGTTCCTAAATGTTGGTTCTGTTTTCTTTATGCAAACTATAATTCCATCCATATGAAGATTACAGTCACATGACCTCCTTTTCGATATTTGGCCCAAAATTTGGCCCACTCACTCATTGCTCCTCCCTCCAGCTCCTCAAATGTTTGTATTTTCCAGGATACAAAAACATTATCAGCTCATAACTATAAATTCAGTGCATTGTTTTACATGTCTGCTATGGTTAGATTCAAGGATCATAAAAATTGCATAACAATTGGCTTACGCGAAATAATTTTTAGATGACCAGACAGTTGTGAACAATCATTAATAAATAATGCAAGTTTATAATCTCCTTTTAGATAAAAAAAAAAATCTATCAGGCAATTTATGTTTTTTATATATATATATATATATATATATATATAACCATGGCAGTTTTGCTGGCCTGGTGCATCCTGGGAGCTCTAGTGCCCTAGCAGTGTCCAGGGGCCCATCTGTGCATTATGCGCATGAAAGCTCCGCCCCCGTCACGCATTCCCGGCCCTTCTGTCGAAGCAGCTCGCTATCACGACATGGCGGAAGCTTCCGGGCCTCTGCATCTATGGCGGGTGGAACAGGGTTTTGGGGAGGATGATCAAACCTTACCTGCTGTTGCCATTCTGGCACAGTTTGGCTCAAAACAGCCTGAGAAAATTTACTTATGTCATCGCCACAGTCACGCCTCTTTATATAAATGTCTTTATTAGCTGTGTTTTTTAATGAGACTGATTAATGTATGTGCAGGACAGTCTATACATAAACATTGTTTTTTATAGTTATATTTTTGCACAGCATTTGTGCACAAATATATACAAAATCCAGTTTAATTTTTAGTAATGTATTGTCAGCTGCAGAGCAGCTTGGGGAGTACCTTTTTAGAAAAAGAGTAATTCATGAAATATGTAGTTCTATTCATTGTGGAATGGTGTAACACCTTAATACTATTAGTTTTGACTAACAAAGACCTTGTTTTGGGAAATTTCTCTTCACTTGTGTGTGTATCTTCTGTAGTAAAGTGCTTGCTACCTCAGTGTGATTTAAAGAGCAGTTTTATGTGACCTTGTGGAGGTTACTGGGTGGCTGCTAGTGGTTTTTCAATGCAACACAGCATACACAAAGAGGAGGCGCATTCCACCATGGTCAGGCTGTATTTAAGAGCTTCACTCAAAGGCACAATGGTGACAGAGGAAAACTGTAACCAAAGTAGCTCTCCAGTGAGTTTCCCCTGTCTGAGATTGAAAGTGTAACCTTTGTGTTAGTAGTCTAGATCCTCAACACTTAAAATAAAATACTCTAACTACAGGACATCCAGAATAAATCAACAACTTTTGTCCTGTATTAAGAACAATTCTATGTTATGGAAAAATTTTAACTTGTGTGTAGAACTAAAATCAGCCATTGTATTGGGTTATCAAAATTATGTGAGCATTTACTAACCATCATGTTGTTCCAAACCCATATGATTTAAGCCCAAAGTATACTTTGGTTTTGACATGAATGCTTAACATTTGCATACAGTCGAACATTAGCCTTTCAAAGTATACTTCATTTGACTGTGCATACACAGGCAATGCATGTGTAATGCTGTGTTAATGCATGTACACTACGACTGCTATGAGATACTGGACTATTTCTCTTCAGTGGTTTATACCCATAAAGATGTCTTTATAGTTCTTCAGACTCGAGTTACACTAAATCCAGTTATCTCCTGACATGCTCATGTGCGCTCATCCACTGTTGTTGTTTCTACCTTCACCTCGTGTTGTTTACCTGTGATTATATCTTCTAGAGCTTCTTCGTGACCAACTTATTAGTGCAAATAATTCCAGGCAATTGTGCATTCTGTGTGTTCAGAGTACGCGCTGTTATAAAAATTGGGCCACACTCGTTCAGTGCTCGAGTATTCTGCTGATGATGAAATTTGCATCACTCGTGTGTACCCATATGGTTTGCGTTCACATCTGACCAAAGTATACTTTGGGTTTTTCTTGCCTTGGAGCAAAAAAGGAGATGTTAACATCTCTTTTTATGTTCCACAGAGGTGAGAACGGGACATACGGGTTAGCAATAATGAGTAAACAATGAGAGAATTTTCATATTTGGGTGAATTATCCCTTTAACAAAACCATATTCATCAGCACAACAATGGATATTTTTATACAGGCTTTGATTTCAAGCCAATAGACAAGAAGAGATGGTAGGCATAAAATAACCATACTGAAGTACACCAGCCCGATTATTTCCCATCTCTCTCCATCATTTAGACAGTTGGTTTCATCAACCATAATTTATAATCATTACCAAATCTGAAGTTTGTTTCTATTGTGTCCACATTTTTTGAAAATGCTGTTTTCTACTGTTGTGTCTGTCAGCTTATAGTTGTTCTCTGTGTCTCGGACATCAGAATTCTGGAGGTGTTCCTCAGATTACGTGCACTATCTTGCAAACTGTAGCAATGAGGGGGGCCCAACCTCACCATAGCAACCGGAAATAGTTGCTTGGATACAGGTTTGAATAGAAAGTATGGTATGAATGCATCAGCTGTCGCCATACTTGAACTTGTCAGTGACTCCAGTGTCTTGGACTGATTTAAGTTGACCCAGAAAGAGCTGGTGTTGCAGTAGCCCAACAGAATTGTTTGTGAATGCACAATTTTTAACAAGAATATAAAGGCCCAGTGGTCAAGACACATTCGGACTGAGATTATTTTGATTTTTCGTCATATTCAGTGTCATTAACTCCGCAGGAAGGCCTTCATACACAGTGTAGACCTAGGTTTGTTCTAGTGCTGCACGATTAATCATATCGCAATCGCGATGTCAGCCTGTGCGATTATAGGACGGCAAATGCTGCAATTTTATTAAATAAGTGCATGTGTGGACGTGACAGCCCATTCTCTCTGAGAGCTGTTTGCCCATTTTCTACGCCGCTAATAAAAATAAGACCAGTCAGTCTCAGTTTAGGGAGTGGCAAGTGTGGTCATGTCAGTTTCCTCAGCGTAGAAATCAGGTGAAGATGGATGCCGAGCCGACCAACACTGAACTGGTGGCCAGAAAAAATCATAGCTTGGCTAATATGTCTTTATTTCATCAATAATTAAAGTTAATATAATATGGGAGTGTGACATGTAAATAAGCTCAAACTCCAAAACTGTCATTCGCTGTGCGGTCAGAGCTACCAGTCGCGTAAGAAACCCAATCTGAGCAGGAGTCGAGACCGGGAGAGATTTAAAGTTCCGCCGGCTGATGAGCACTCTTAACACTGAGACGCTCATCTCTCACACCTGCTGTCTGCAGCTCGCAGCGTCATCATCATCATAAGATCACCATGATAAGATCAATCTTATGTGAAAAAGAACACTAAAATTACAACAACAATAAAATGTGTGTGTGTGTATGTATGTGTATGTATGTGTGTGTGTGTGTGTGTGTGTGTGTGTGTGTGTGTGTGTGTGTGTGTGTGTGTATAAGATATTAGATATTATTTAATTTTGTACAAATATTTTAATTTTAAAACAATGTGCATTTATAGTTGTTGCTAGGTTTGTATGTTTGAGTTGAAAAATACACATTTCAGCATTATCAGTAATATACACTCACCTAAAGGATTATTAGGAACACCTGTTAAATTTCTCATTAATGCAATTATCTAATCAACCAATCACATGGCAGTTGCTTCAATGCATTTATGGGTGTGGTCCTGGTCAAGACAATCTCCTGAACTCCAAACTGAATGTCAGAATGGGAAAGAAAGGTGATTTAAGCAATTTTGAGCGTGGCATGGTTGTTGGTGCCAGAGGGGCCGGTCTGAGTATTTCACAATCTGCTCAGTTACTGGGATTTTCACGCACAACCATTTCTAGGGTTTACAAAGAATGGTGTGAAAAGGGAAAAACATCCAGTATGCGGCAGTCCTGTGGGCTGAAAATGCCTTGTTGATGCTAGAGGTCAGAGGAGAATGGGCCGACTGATTCAAGCTGATAGAAGAGCAACTTTGCCTGAAATAACCACTCGTTACAACCGAGGTATGCAGCAAAGCATTTGTGAAGCCACAACACGCACAACCTTGAGGCGGATGGGCTACAACAGCAGAAGACCCCACCGGGTACCACTCATCTCCACTACAAATAGGAAAAAGAGGCTACAATTTGCAAGAGCTCACCAAAATTGGACAGTTGAAGACTGGAAAAATGTTGCCTGGTCTGATGAGTCTCGATTTCTGTTGAGACATTCAGATGGTAGAGTCAGAATTTGGCGTAAACAGAATGAGAACATGGATCCATCATGCCTTGTTACCACTGTGCAGGCTGGTGGTGGTGGTGTAATGGTGTGGGGGATGTTTTCTTGGCACACTTTAGGCCCCTTAGTGCCAATTGGGCATCGTTTAAATGCCACGGCCTACCTGAGCATTGTTTCTGACCATGTCCATCCCTTTATGGCCACCATGTACCCATCCTCTGATGGCTACTTCCAGCAGGATAATGCACCATGTCACAAAGCTCGAATCATTTCAAATTGGTTTCTTGAACATGACAATGAGTTCACTGTACTAAAATGGCCCCCACAGTCACCAGATCTCAACCCAATAGAGCGCATCGTTGGGATGTGGTGGAACGGGAGCTTCGTGCCCTGGATGTGCATCCCACAAATCTCCATCAACTGCAAGATGCTATCCTATCAATATGGGCCAACATTTCTAAAGAATGCTTTCAGCACCTTGTTGAATCAATGCCACGTAGAATTAAGGCAGTTCTGAAGTCGAAAGGGGGTCAAACACAGTATTAGTATGGTGTTCCTAATAATCCTTTAGGTGAGTGTATTTGTGCATTTTCCTTGATAACTAAGCAAGTTGACTCATGACACCATTTGTTTATTATATCGCTATCGCAATATTAACCTCAATAATCGCAATATAACTTTTTTCCCCAAATCGTGCAGCCCTAGTTTGTTCATATGTTTATACTTGAAACAGGGGACATGCTTTCTTTGAAGCAGTATTTTACTACAAGAAAAAAATGGCTAAATTGATATGAAGTGAATCTATATTTTACACTAATTATTTTAAATTGATCTAATAGGATTTCAATTACAATAACCACTGTTGGGTAGTAACAGATTACATGTAATCTGTATTACATAATCAGATTACAAAAAAATCAATTACTTTTAATTGGATTGTTACATTTTAAATGACATGTAATCAGAAAACAGTTAGTTTATATAGATTACATGATTACTTATTAACATGGCAATGGCAGTAAATTGTTAATAATTTATTGATCATCCTATTGATTTTTTTAATCTTTTAAATTTTTCTTTATAAATCAGCACACCGTTGATATACGTTCGGTAAATCAAGTGTTTTCGGAAGAGAGGGGGAGGGTTGTGTGTGTATAGCACTCAGACCTAATCCTAGCTACTAGCCAGTCAAGTGAAGATGGAGCAGTCTACCTCAGCATTTAACCACTGGATCTATAGAGATAATTACATTTTTAAGGAGATACTGGGCAAAAACATCACTGTGCAATGTAAACTCTGCCTTCCAAAAGTTAATATCCTGTCAACTGCGAAGGATTCTACATCAAATCTAAAAAAGCATTTTGATGAATATTTGCATGGTTTTTTAACTTTACATCACAAATCTAACCAACTTAAACAAATATTTTCAATTATTATTTGAATTATCACTCTGTGTGCAATATAACCATGTGTCGCAATGACTTTGGAAGGGTTTTGTCCATCAAATGCATCAAAATTCACATACACGTCATTTCATATCCAATTTGCACCATAAAGTTCATTTTAGTTGCTTTTGTAGTCAGCTTCAAAAGTATATTTGAATGCTCCTTTGGTGTATTGATTGCTTTGAGATGTTTTTTGACATTGATTCACAAATATAACTGGTCTGATCTCTTACCACACAAGGATGCTGTTTGTAAAATGGCAAAATTGCATGACTACATTTGTGTTAATGTGCCCCAGGTACCTGTCCATAATTTTAGAAACTCCCATAAGAAATGCCTTTTACACTCAAACATATTTGAGCCTGTCAATGATGGAGGGCCTAGACTTTTATCAGCATCATGGGGAAAACATAAAAACTTCCTTCATATTTTTACATTTGAGATAATTTATCTGAATTTGTGGACATAAGCACACCTCAAACAATGTAACCATGCAGAATTAGGTTGAAAGTAATCAAAATAACCCCAAAAATTATATCTATGAGATTACGTTACTGATTGCATTTTTTGTCTTGTAATCAGTACCTGATTACAATTCACAGGTAAACCGCCCAGCACTGACAAAAACAAATGGCAAAATGATCACCAGTTGGCTGAGGAACCATGTTTTTGATCTCTTCACCTTTTCTAGATATACACCAATTCGAGAATGGTCAAGATTTAGAATTGTCTGAATCACGTATGCAAAGAAGATCTCATTGATTGTCTATATCAGAAATTCTCCATTCTTATTCTTGTGTCTTGAATGTTAGCAATATTTGAGCAATTGCAAAGGCTATATAAGGTGCCACAAGGTTTAAGGAAACAAGGACCCAACACGTGAAATCCATCCATCCAACCAATCAGAATTCATCCATTCCAATTTATATGGGCATGTGCTGCAGAGTAGTAGAATCCTTGTGACTGTGAAAGTGCGGGTGCCAATCACAAAGGGTCCTTGGGTCAGGAGAGAGTTTTCAACCATGGAGAAAAGGAATGTTTTGAGGGTTTGTAGTGCAAGTGGAGGGTCATTCCAGTGGCATGATGATTGACAGACAGACCTCAATTTATATATTCTGGGGTGAAAAATGTATATACTGACAAATAATATTTTTGATTCTGCATGATTTCTGATAGTTGAAAAGGCGATTGTTTTTCCCTCCTTTTTTTGGGACACAGTGCACTACAAATTAGGTCCATTCTTTATAAAGTTAGGCAAAAATAAAATCCGACCGCTCCAACAAAAAGTCCACTTCTGGTTCTTTTGTCAAGCTCATCCGCCTGCCTTTGCCTTACTTCCTTTTTCCCTCTTTTCCCTTTGTCTACGCTGTCCTTTTTCGGCAAAAGGTTTTGTGGTGTTGGCGAAGCATCTCTTGGCACAATCACAGGGCACAGTTAAAGGAGGCAGACTGGCACTTCCTGGACCCATTCCAGAGCTCCTCGGGAGAAATACCCACTGCTGTGGATGGTGTGTATGTGAGCGAGAGATAGGTAGAAAAGAGGGGGAGAGAGAGAGAGAGAGAAAGGCATTATGGGAAGGTGAAGGGAGGAGGTTGGAGTGGTAGAGAGAGAGAGAGAGAGAGAAAAAACACTTGTTTTTCTGTGCCAGAGCTTCTGTGGATGTTGGTTGCGTTGGCGTGTTTTTGGCCAGGTTCACTTTTTTCCAGTTTGTTTGTTTGTTACATGTTTTCTGGATGGAGGGAATTGTACATTCATCTGCTGCCAAACGGCACAAAGGAATAAAAGACAAAAAACATGTGGTTCCTTATTTTTGCCACACTCATCTGTTGCACATCCCTCACCTTTATTCCTCTACCCATTCCTGTCCTCATCACTCTTAAATACTTTTGTCCTCCATTTCTCACCTTCTCTGCATGCAAACATTTATTTTCCTTTTTTGCAGATCCGTCCTGTCAGAAATTAGAAATGGCATAATTGTATGCTTGGCTGGCAGGTCAGTGCCAAGTGGTCTGTTCGAACATAGTGAGAGCTAGCAACAGAGTGTGTGTGTGTGTGTGTGTGTGTGTGTGTGTGTGTGTGTGTGTGTGTGTGTGTGTGTGTGTGTGTGTGTGCGCGCGCAAAAAAATCATCACCTCAACAAGAATAATGTAAGCTTTGCTTGTCAAGATGACAAAACAAGCTGTTCTTTTTTTTTATCTTGATTTTAAAATGTGCCCTTTTTTTCTACCTGGTTGTCTTTGTCTCCTAGTTGTTTGCCTGTCATCTTGTTTTCTTGAATGTTAAGCAGTGTTCTTTGTTGTTGAATGTGCTTAATATGCAAAACAGGCTAAACAAAAACACTGTGTTCTTTAATGTTGACCTGTTTGCATTCCTTTAAATTGCTGAAATACTTAAAGGAATAGTTCATCAAAAAAGAAAATGTACTTATAATTTACTCACCCTCAGGCCATCCAAGATGTGTCTGAGTTTCTTTCTTCATCAAAACAGAATTTAAGAGTTTTAGGATTTTATTCAGGCCTCCTCCTTTAAATAATGCAAGTGCATGTACTCCATATTTTGATGGTCCAAAATGCATATTTAGGGTGCATCAAAATAAACCACATGACTTCAATCGACAAATAAAGTTATTCTGAACCCAAACAATTGATTATTTTTTAGAAACAATACAATACTATATAATTTTTAACTACAAATGTTTGCTTCCGTACATCTCTGAGAGGGATGACGTAAGCTTGTTGGTAAGGTCACGCATCATGTGGAGGAGGCGAATCATTGTTTACAAGAGAAACTTGCACAGACCACAGACCAAGCGCTGTTGACAAACCAAAACAGTCCAAAACAATTTAAATTTTTTTTTAAATAAAATAAAAAATCACTTCAAAATATTAAAAAACATCACTGCAGTAAATAACCATCCTTTATTTCAGAGCAATGCGGTTGCGTTTTCCACTTGTCCTTTTTCTTTAGCAGAAATACATAGGCTATATGACTGCCAGGAATTTAAGCCACACAAGTTGTAGTTAGTGAAACCAAGTGCGAGAGCATTTTCTGAGATTCACAGGATTTGTACGGTGAGATCAATGGTACAGGTGATATCACACAGAAGAGAAGCTTCACAAACTGAAGAGGAGGTAACAGGCAAAACAACAGGGTAAACACTATACAGATATTGACGAAGATCTTTATTTACAGGTAAATAAACACTGCAAGTACTTTATGTAAGACTTGACAGTGAAGTGGCATGAAGGTGAGCTATTTCACATACCTGAGTTAGCTTTAAAAACAGCACGGGCACAGCCGATGAATTCAGATATCGACCCTTTGTTTCTTTCGATGGTCTGAATCCTCAGGGGTAAATGTTCACAGCACATCCTCCAATATTTGAGAGAATGTAGGGGTGTACTGATATCCAGGTTCAGCATAAGCCAGAGCTTCAATCGCTCATTATCATGTATTTGCAATCGATGAAAAGTTCATATTTTACATTTACATTTATGCATTTTGCAGACGCTTTTATCCCAAGCGACTTACAGTGCACTTATTACAGGGACAATCCCCCGGAGCAACCTGGAGTTAAGTGCCTTGCTCAAGGACACAATGGTGGTGGCTGTGGGGATCGAACTAGCGACCTTCTGATTAACACTTATGTGCTTTAGCCCACTACACCACCACCACTCATATTTTTCCCATCATGCATCCAGGATACACATGCCAAACGATAATTTTGAACAATACACATATACAAATACAAATCTACAGCAAAGACAATTAAACTTTTGTACAGTGCTGCTCCTCTTGTAAACACTGACGTGCTTCCTACCTCCTCCACGTGACGCATGACCTTACCAACGAGCTTACATCATCCCTGTCATGAGCGCACGTCACTGAGATGTACGGAAGCAAATATTTGTTTTAAACAATTAAAAATTATATAGGTATTGTTTTGTTTCTAAAAATAATAAATCGTTTGGGTTCAGAAGAACTTAATTTTTTGACTGGAGTCGTGTGGATTATTTTGATGCACCCTAAATATGCATTAGTACATTCACTTGCATTGTGTGAAGGAGGAGGCCTGAAATGAAATCCTAAACATCTTAAATTCTGTTTTGATGATGAAACTCATATATATCTTGGATGGCCTGGGGGTGAGTAAATTAGCAGCACATTTTCATTTTTGGGTGAACATTTACTTTATGACACCTTTTGTAGATTTTTTTTTGCTTTCCCATGCCAAACTAGCCACCGCAATTCAAGGGTGTTGTGGGTAGTTACTATGGCTAATGACTATTTACTAGCTGGTTGTTATGGAGTTTGGGGTAGGGATGCACCGATCCAATACCTGGATTTCTATTGGTTCTGTTACAAGCATTTTTAGATGGATTGGGTATCGGCACTTACCCGATCCAAATCCGATACTGTGTGTTAGTAATGTTAGACATTACTGTCAAGCTCCAAAAATGACATAAAATACCATAAAAGCACAGTTAAAGTAGTCCATTCATGCATTTTATTCAAAGCCACCTGAAGAAATGCGATAGCTTTGTGAATTACAAAAGGCTGTGTTTAATGAGTAAATATATAGTATACATGTGCAGCGCGTTAGTAAGTGGCGCTGCTCTGTTGACCCACAAATATAGCATGTGCATGCTGGTGTTGCACTCAAGCTCTCAGAGTGGTGCGCAATATGCGAGCGCTCCACACAAACAACATCTCAGATGTAGATGCTCAGCAGTTCGGTTTGCTTATAACATGCATTTAGAATGGCACCAGAGGACCTTGTTAACGGATTTATTTGTATAAGAAGTGAATTAAACTAATGTGAACTAGCCCAATACAGACACTTACATGACTTCCTGGAGTGTTCTGACCATCAAAATAAAAGTCTCAGGGTTTAAAGGTTAAAGGTGCATGCCTGAAATACTGTATATTACTCTTGTTTAAAATTCTAAAAGTAAATAATAATAGTTATAAAAATATTTGCAAAAAAAAACGTATTCTCTACTGAAGACTTTCACTTAAATTACTGTTAATTTTGCTGCTGTATTATCCAATAGATTAGTTAAAGTTTTTCTTAATAGGCTATACATTTATACAGAAATAATATGTAGTTAGAGGTTTGTTTTTCTTTACATATAACATAGTACCCCAATTAGTATCACACAGTGAAGTATAGAAAGTAGTGGTGCACCGATCAGGAAATTTGAGGCCGAGACCGATCTCTGATTTATTGTTTTCAAATACATAATTCGTATTTGTTTGAAATTGATAACAACATTTAAGTTGAATGGGTTCTAAAAAATAACAAAATGAAAATTGGACTGATGTCTTGCAACTACATTTAACAAAAAAGAGATCTGAATCCTTAAAAGTCCAGATGAAACTTGATTTATTGTCCATTACTATACACTATGTACTGCGTTTCTCTCAATATCTATTGTATGAATTGTTAAAGGGTAGTATCATCTCAAATAGAACACTGTTTTATTTAACAAAACAAAAACATTCACTGTTTTATAGCAATCAGAAGTGACATTTAAAATGCATGTGATGTGTTGCCACTAGCTTTAGCCCACATAAGTCAATAATAAACATATTTACACAGCATGGGGTGATGTTAAAGCATACAACTCACTTTTGCTGTCTGCACAAAATTTTTGCTAGTTGCCACATTAAAAATGAATTACAATTGTTTTGTCAGGCCAGCATCACGTCCAGGTAACAATCCCCCTACTATGTAGGGCAGGCCGCAACTGTTGAGTGTATCAAGTGTTCAGTGTTCCACACTGCTCCGTTTCAGTTGAAGAAGTACATCATCCTGGTACTCAAAGTACTCCTGTTGCATTTTTCAGTGTGATCACACAACTCACACTACTTACTCGACAAAATAGTGTAGAATAGTGCAAAAGTATGCAATTTGAGACCCTGCGTAATTCTCATTGCTTAACAAGGCAATGGTATAACTCCCCTGAATTAGCCACAAGATTTGAGGCATCATTTGGTGTACACAACAAGTTTTGTACTGAAATTAATAATTATGGTAAGAGGTGCTTTTATAATATTTATATAATATAATAGTTATAATATTTAGGTGCTTGTGTGCTCTATTGTATGTGGCTTCCAATCCAATAAGGGGACCCGTTGTTTTTTTTTACCATTATAACATTTTAACTTTTAAACAGTTTACAGTAGTTTTTGCAGTCTACTGTATAATGGACAGATTTTATTATCAGAATATCATTCATGATTTAATTAGCATAATCTAAACTTTATAGAGATTGAATTGGGAGAGAGGTGCACAATGCCCTTAATGCACTATTATGTGTGTTTGTTTGCAAGGCTGTGACCCATTTCTTTATCCATATGCTAAAATTAGTTTGCTGTGTATAAACCACTATCCTTTGCTGCCTGGAGATTTAGGAGGTAAATCACTTCAGTCTTCTTAACTCTAATCCTCCCCACATCTGTGCCCCTTTTCTCTTCCTATTTACTGCTCTAATTCCAGTATGGCAGTTGGCCTCATCTATCAAACTCGGGAAACATTTTGTTTGTCCATCCCTTTTCTCCATGTGGCCTAATCCACTGCAGGTTGTTCTGCAGGGCTTTCGGAAAGCTGGTGTTGTCTTTTTCTGATGCATTTGAGTCGCACATGGTTTGTGACCTTCTCTGGATTGTTAAGGTGTGTGTGTGTGTGTGTGTGTGTGTGTGTGTGTGTGTGTGGTGTGTGTTGAGTGGGGGTAGGTTCAGTGCTGTAATCTGCTAAGTGTTTCCCACTGCAGAAACAGCAGCACTGATTCAGCTTAGCCTAAGCAGACCAGCCAAATCTGCAGTAATCCCAAGCACAGAGCCACAGTCTGACTGTACCATCTCGAGCAGCGCCACCTCCTGCCATATGCACACATACAGCCCATACCTACCGAAAAGATCAGCATAGACCAGCAGTAACTTCCATACTGGTCAAGGCCGGTACTAGACTAGTAGTCTAGGATAGTATAGCTATGTCTGGTGAAGCTGGTTGACCAAGGAACATCTTGCTTGCTAGTTATGATAGTTTACCAAAAGAATTCTATCATTATTTACTCACCCTTTTGTCCAAACCCATATGAATTTCTTCTGTGGATTATAAAAGGAAATGTTAGGTAGAAGAATGACGCCCTCAGTCACCATTTACTTTTGTTTCTATTGTTTTTTTGTATGAAGTTAAAAAGATGCAATGAAAGTGAATGGCTTATGACACTTGAACACCAGCATCTCAAACACAACTTATGCTTGTCTTCTCAGCCAGAATCTGCTGACTTTTTTATATTTTCTGCATTGATTTAGGGGGAAATGCCCATATATACCAGAAACATTTAATCCCAGTGTTTTTCTTACCTCTGTTTCTGTAGCAAAGCATGCCGCCAATGGAAACCCCACAGTGGAGCCATTTTCTGATTGCATGGAGATGGTCATGTTTGGTGAGTTGCTGGGTTTAGAGCCGATCATGTTCTAGACATTTCATTAAGCTCAGGATCAAAAATCTGAATTTAACATTTATCAGTGTCCAAACACTGTATGTGAACACATTCTGTAGCATCATTTTAATCTCGGTTTTCTTTGTCTTTTGAGTCTCTGATAATTTGAGAACAATTTTGGTGTGGCTCAAAAGCCCTGCTGTAAAGATCAGCACAGCTTGTCACCAGCATATGATGTGCATTGGTACTAGTGCCCAGCATTGTATGCTGGTGTCCTCACCAGGCTTCTTAACTATCTTAACCAGTGAGACTTTCTTGGTGAATAAACTTCAAGTTCAGAGAAAAGAGCATGCTGGTTTAACAGCTTTCATTGTTGAATAGCATGGCTATGCTTGTCCTTCAGCTAAACCAGCAGATAACTAGCATAAACCAGCCTGAATCAGTATGTAAATTAATTCTGGTCTAAGCTGATCTTTTCAGCAGGGTGGGATTTTGAAGGGGCCCCCGAAGTGTCACAACTTCCTGAATTCGTTTTTTATCATTTGCAGATACAGTATACCCATCAACAAAAACATTATAGATTTTAAATAACTACAGCGGTAGTTAGGAAGGGCTTTATAATGGAATCCACAAAATAAGTTACAATTTCTCTTTGGGTTGAATGATTTTTCCACAAAGAATTCACTTCTCTTTTTTTTTTTTTTTTTTTTTACAATTATACTTATTATTTGTTGCCAATGTTCTGTTAATGTTCAGGTATGGGCTGTTTCTGGGGAGCAGAGAGGCGTTTCTGGAAGATTCCTGGAGTTTTCTCCACACAGGTGGGCTACGCTGGGGGATTCACACCTAACCCCACCTACCAAGAGGTGTGCTCAGGTGAACACACAGAACCAATCATACACATGGATGCTGGTAGACTGTATGCGGTGTATAAGCAGCTATGTTTAGGCATATCTCAATAAAGCATAGACCTCACAGTAGAGCAATGCATTATTTTTGACGTGAATGAAAACGAGGCTTTGAGGGATAGACTTCAATGGCATCCACTGTATAAATCTCCTAGGTCGCATCTAATTTTCCAGTAGTCATGTTTTAAACAACAGTACAACTCATTAAAGACGCTGTACATACATTCCTCACTGCCTCGTCATTCCCGTCAAAAATGAAAGATGGTTCTACTTGAAATGTTGATAAACAGACATATGCCTACGTGCATACACTCAAATACACTTTTTCAACTGCTTAACTGTTCCCAGATTAGTGTTTTGCTGCAGCTTTTCCAAAAACATTCTCTTCATCTGCAGTGAACTACCCAGAATGCACTGCTCTCTCCCAGATCTGCAGCCCCTCCCACTTCCTCTGTGTGACCTACTTGTAGCTAGACAGTTCAGAAGAGATGAGTTGGGAGTTATGCAGCTGTGATGTTGCAGTTTCTGAACTGGTCCCAGTGAAAAGATTCTGACTGCATCTCTTCAGAGGACTGGCCCACCACACACACACACACACACACACACACACACACACACACACACACAGTGGTACTTATTATGGGGTGGTCACACTACACTTTGCACTCCATTCATTCCCATTCAAAGGCATCTGAACGCATACAACACTGCTTACCAAAGTTCAAGCTTGGTTAACTCTGAACCGTGAATTTGTACGACGAGAGAACGTGTGACCAATAGAAGATCGAAACGTCACACCTTAAACTCTTGGCTCAGTGCAAAGAATACATATTTTAAAGCTATGTGTTTTTTTGCAGGAAAGTGAGTAGACAATTTATTTGAACATTTTTAATATAATGTTATGTGTGATGTATGATTTACTTACACCAGAAGCATCATATCCTGGTTTGTTGCATTGTCCAAAAATTATTTGCGTGCTCAAAGACTAGTGTGACCGCCCCTTTAGTGTGGAGTGTGGAGGTGACCAATGGCCTGGAGAATTGTGTTGGTTTTCGGAGTTAAAATGTAGATTTTATTATTTAGAAGAGTGGCACAATGCAAAATGCATACAATTTTAATAAAATATCTAAAGAGGTTTTCAGTAGTATAGGTCATTGTGGATCATTGTTTTTGTCAAACTGAGGCATGAGTCAAAATGAGTTCTGTGGTGATAGACAGCATGTCACAGATGCTGTCGATATAGCGTAACTTGTTTTAAATCTTTTTTCATTAAAAAAAGTTTTACTTCTAAAGAAAAGAATTGTAATTTTGAAACATGTATAAAATAATGATGACACATGTTATGAGGACTTCACTCATTTCAGTGACCTCATTAAAGCTGTTTTATTCTACATGAAGAGGGTACCCTCATGGGGCTGCCATGTTAGATCACATGACCAGCCAAATACTACTCCCTTGATCTCCGT
The DNA here is from genome assembly GCF_025860055.1 of Xyrauchen texanus. Taxonomy (NCBI): domain Eukaryota; kingdom Metazoa; phylum Chordata; class Actinopteri; order Cypriniformes; family Catostomidae; genus Xyrauchen; species Xyrauchen texanus. Next base: position 18,454,984 of record NC_068297.1, on the reverse strand, counting down.
AACCACCTTCTTATTAAACACTTCAACTCATGGATTAAATTAATCATGGCTGATTGTGAATCGTACATTTCTACTATGGCATCAGTTACTGAAATACATTTTATTTGAATGATGTGTCATCCAGGTCCTTAAGTGTCACTACAAGTCCAAGACAACATGCACTCCGTAACATTTTGGGACATTTTGGACTTACAGTGACACCTAGTGGTGTGGATACAGCATCATTAAAAATCAGCCGTTTTCAGTTACAGATGCGATTGTAGAAATTCTCTATTCACAATCAGTCATGATTCATTTAATTCACATGTGAAAGTGTCCAATAACAAGACGGTTCCTGAGATTAAGCGAGTAGTGTTCAGCTGGTCATGTGGTCTTAAAATGGCAGCCCCATGAGGTGACCCTTTTCATGTAGAATAAAACGGCTTTCATAGTCCTCATCTCCTGTGAGTGGTCATGATTTTATACATATATTTAAAAATTCATATAAAGAAAAAATTACTGAGTGAACCTTTTTAAGAGTAATTCTTTCAGTGTTAAAATACTTTCTTCTATACCAATTTATTATGCAGAGGAAGCTGTAAATAAGACATCCGTATGTTGATTTCCCAACAAAGTCTAAACACTGGTTCTGTGGCTCTGTCAGAACATTATTAGTTGGAGCATCCCAACTAGCCTGATGTAACAACAGTAGCTCAGCCAATGGTGTGATTTTGAAGCCGGAATATATGTTGGCCTGACAAGTAGAAGACGGGGGAATTCTGCAAAAATATTTGAAGTTTTACAGTGAAATGCCTTGCTTCGTCTTTAGAGGCTAATAAGAACACTGTACTTATGCAATTTTAGTACTATCAGTATGGGTATCAAAGGCTTTTATCAAAGTACAGTCTGAAAAACAAGCTCCTTTTGTGTGGAGATAGGGTAATATTAAACTGCTTGAGGGTTATGCAGTCTGATCATGGGTTATCATAATCATCATCACCATCATCATTACAGAAAGAAAACATAGATATTTATGTATGCTTCCTTTTGCATATGTTTTGTGTAGGGCTAGGCAAAATGGATAAAAACTAAAAATTGCAGTATATTATTTTTATATCATATTAGGCTTTAGCTTTTTAACATTATTCAATATGTTTCTCAATATTTATGTATTTACTCTGAAATGGCCACCAAACAGACATGAAGCTATGTAGATTTTATATATTTAACGTTAGAATTAAAATCCTGTAATAACAAGCAAAATGAACACATTGAAGAATGATATTTGATTGTTTTCTTTATATTAAATGTGTATTGCTTAGTTTTATATTGCCAGAAAAAACATCCCAAATATATTTTAAATATTCAATATATCGCCTAGCCCTGATTGAGACTGATGTAAGTTCTTTGTCCATCATTCTCTCCAGGATTAACTGGACACACCGAGGTAGTGCGAGTGGTGTTCTCTCCTAAAGACATCAACTTAGAGAAACTTCTGCGAGTCTTTTGGGAAAGCCATGACCCCACTCAAGGTAGCCCAACACACCTATCCCCAACTCTGCACCCACACTTACACAGATGTCCATAGAAAGACCCCACGGGTGCAAGATGCAGTGGTCCAAAAGCAAACCGCCTCATGAGGTTAAAATATGTTTGTTACTGTGTGTTTGACTGCATCTGTGTGTTCAGATTGGCCTGTGTTTGTGTGCTGGAGGGGCAGGATGATCTCACGGGAATAGGAACAACCTCAGACAGTCTATGTTAATGTGTCTGAGACCAATTCAACCGTGAGAGGAAAAGAGACACTGCGTGTATGTGTATCTACTAGAAACAGACCAATATTAAACACAGCTGATATTTTGAGTCAGTTTTATCCTTTAGATCCTCATTTGAGAGTAAACCAGTCTTGCTGTTTGCCTGTGAGACAGCACTAAAGATGGGACTGGAAAAAATGAATATAATGAAATATAATGAATTCACTCCATAAAAATGAATTGCTTATGCAGAATGAATAAGTGTCTGTCTATCTATCTGTCCATCCAGCCATCCGTCTCTCTCTCTCTCTCTCTCTCTATCTATCTCTCTTGCTTTCTGATGTAACCGTGTGGCTGTAGTTGCTATTTGGCTCTCTGTGCTCAGTCACCCTGAAACAGAGAGAGAAAAGAGGAAGAGACACTCCTCTGAAACATTTATAAAGCCTGAGGACCTGCAGAGCACACACATAATCAACACTACCATTTAAAAGTTTGGGGTCACTTGCCTGAAATGTTTCTCATGATCTTAAAAACCTTTTGATCTGAAGGCGTATGCTTAAATGTTTGAAATGAATTTTGTAGACAAAAATATAATTGTGCCAACATAATTTATTTAACTAAAAACTAAAATTTTATTTAAAAAAATAAAAGTTTTTGTAATGGATGACTTGGACCGAATAATTAAGAAATGCAGCCAATAAGTGCCCAGCATATAGATGGGAACTCCTTCAATACTGTTTAAAAAGCATCCCAGGGTGATACCTCAAGAAGTTGGTTGAGAAAATGCCAAGAGTACATTTCTGCAAAATCGAGGCAAAGTGTGGCCACTTTGAAGATGCTAAAATATAACACAGTTTTTATTTATTTTAGATTTTGTTTAGTCACCGCATAATTCCCATATTTCCATTTCTATTATTCCATAGTTGTGATGACTTTACTATTATTCTAAAATGTGAATAAATAAATAATAAGTGACCCTACACCTTTAAACGGTAGTGCACATTCAGCTCTCATTCATCAGATGGAGTACAGTCTTTTCCTGAATAGATTTTGTGATGTCTGTGGTTCACTCAGTCCAATACTGTGTGCATAATTTCACCCTAGAAATGACACATTCTCTTCTGGATCAATAATCAATAGAAGTATATCTGTCAGTTCAAGACACAGCCCTAAAACCAGCCTCAGTTCAGTTTAAGAGCATGGTTTACATTGAACCATTTGTGTGAAAGCAGCTATAACTAGGATTTAGGGGCTGCAGAGTAGTTCTCAGCATCTGATTCTTTCAGATGTCAAATCATCAGTTTAAGCTGACATGATTACTGTGTGTGTTCAGTTTTGTGCCGAGTCTCGAATTCAAATCATGTTCTGAAGGTGTCTGAACTTTAAAAAGTTGTACAGAACACCATCATCCTGTCAGCCAGAACACCCCAGAAAGCAGAGAGCAGAAAATTACTCCTAAGAGCCAGGAGTAGTTTTCAGAAACGGCTTTCAAGTATCATGAATGGCATGAATATCTTGAATGACCTTGCTCTATTTTCCTGTACCCACACTAATATTAGGATTGTGACAAACAACCTACAGTGCATCTGGAAAGTATTCACAGCGCTTCACTTTTTCCACATTTTGTTATGTTACAGCCTTATTCCAAAATTGATTAAATTCATTATTTTCCTCAATTCTACAAACAATACCCCATAATGACAACATGAAAAGTTTGTTTGAAATCTTAGCAAAATTTATATAAAAAAATTAAAATAAAACAAAAACAAATGTACATAAGTATTCACAGCCTTTACCATGACACTCAAAATTGAGCTCAGGTGAATCCTGTTTTCACTGATCATCCTTGAGATGTTTCTACAACTTGATTGGAGTCAACCTGTGGTAAATTCAGTTGTTTGGACATGATTTGGAAAGGCACACACCTGTCTATATAAGGTCCCACAGTTAACAGTGCACAAACCAAGCCATGAAGTCCAATGAATTGTTTGTAGATGAACAGGATTGTATCGAGGCACAGATCTGGGGAAGGGTACAGAAAAATCTCTGCAGCATTGAAGGTCCCAATGAGCACAGTGGCCTCCATCATCCGTAAATGAAAGAAGTTTGGAACCATCAGGACTCTTCCTAGAGCTGTCTGCCCGGCCAAACTGAGCAATTGGGGGAGAAGAGCCTTAGTCAGGGAGGTGACCAAGAACCCGATGGTCACTCTGACAGAGCTCCAGTGTTTCTTTGTGGAGAGAGGAGAACCATCCAGAAGAACAACTGTCTCTGCAGCACTCCACCAATCGGGCCTGTATGGTAGAGTTACTGACGGAAGCCACTCCTCAGTAAAAGGCACATGACAGACGTCTGGAGTTTGCCAAAAACCACCTGAAGGACTCTCAGACCATGAGAAACAAAATTCTCTGGTCTGATGAAACAAAGATTGAACTCTGGCCTAAATGGCAAGCATCATGTCTGGAGGAAACCAGGTACCGTTCATCACCTGGCCAATACCATCCCTACAGTGAAGCATGGTGGTGGCAGCATCATGCTGTGGGAATGTTTTTCAGCAGCAGGAACTGGGAGACTAGTCAGGATGGAGGAAAAGATGAATGCAGCAAAGTACAGAGACATCCTTGATGAAAATCTGCTCCAGAGCACTCTGGACCACAGACTGGGGTGAAGGTTCATCTTCCAACAGGACAATGACCCTAAGCACACAGCCAAGATAACAATAGGAGTGGCTACGTGACAACTCTGTGAATGTCCTTGAGTGGCCCACCCAGCCAACAAGAAATGGTCCTCAGAATGTCCCCTAAATGGCCTCTACGACGTCCCACGTACATCCGTGTGTAGGGTCCTCTTACCGTCCTCCGGACGTTCAAGGGGACATTCACAGAATCTTTCCTTTGCCTTAGTTGCAAGGTGTCAGGTCTGATAATAAAAGGGAACACATGGGCGAAAGGATTTTTTCAAGTGTTATGGAAATGTCAGATAGGGACGGTCTGGCCCGGACGAACATTGGACTTGAAGCGAATGTTCGGAATGTCCTTGGAATGTCCGCCAGCAGACGTTACAAAGCAGACCAAATGTGGACCTAAGTGGATGTTCGCAATGTCTGGGGTAAGTCCCCTGTTTGCTGGGCCACCAGAGCCCAGAATTGAACCCGATTGAACATCTCTGGAGAGATTTGAAAATGGTTGTGCACCGACGCTCCCCACCCAACCTAATGGAGCTTGAGAGGTCCTGCAAAGAAGAATGGGAGAAACTGCCCAAAAATAGGTGTGCCAAGCTTGTAGCATCATACACAAAAAGACTTGAGGCTGTAGTTGTTGCCAAAGGCGCTTCAACAAAGAATTGAGCAAAGGCTGTGAATACTTATTATGTACACGTGATTTTTTTTTTTTTTTTCTTTTTAATAAATTTGCAAAGATTTCAAACAAACTTCTTTCACGTTGTCATTATGGGGTATTGTTTGTAGAATTTTGAGAAAAATAATGAATTTAATCCATTTTGGAATAAGGCTGTAACATAACAAAATGTGGAAAAAGTGAAGCACAGTGAATACTTTCCGGATGCACTGTATTTTCAAAATCGAATAGACATTGGATTGTCTGAATGACTAGTTGTTCTTTTGGCCTGTATAAATAGGCTGGGATTATGTCCACTAGACCCCAATCAGATGTAATTCTTTGGGGGGTGTTCACATTGGACACATTAGGGGCTTTCCAACATCGGGCCGAATGGTTATCATTGCTGAACTATGCCGTCTGTACTGATTTGAACTTGTTGACACGATTACAGTTTCTGTTATAGTGCTGGGAAATTAGGATTGGAATGGACTGACAGAGGAAGTGACCAAACTTAAGTCACCACTTCACTAAAGCCATTCCACCAGCATGGTTGAATATATTTAGCCAAATGTGCTGAGATATCTGGGCAAGGAATGGTTTGCAATTGCACATACTGAACCATTCTAAAGTGGTAATGCTACTGACTAATATAAAAATAGAAAAGCGCTTTTCTTGCGATTAAAAACAGGAAGATGGAGCACAACAGTATGGAACAGAATGCAGAGGACTTGTGACGTGTTTTTAAACGTTGAACTATTTTAGACTTGACAAGTCGTCTTAAATATGCAATGGTCGTTGCACGAGGCGCTGACAAAACAGTGAGATGCAACAGGCTAAGATGTTTTCAAACAACCTTTTTATTGAACAAAACAATCATAGTCTACACAAAATGGCAGATAATATGAAGTCCAACATCTTCAAAGTCTGTGGATTTTGTTGATTTTATTGGCTGTTGCAGCTGTAATTGAGGATTAATTCAGAGACAGGTTTTAACATGCAACTTCTCACACTAAAACCTTCTCAAGATAATATTGTCTCTTAATTCATTACCATTTGAGCCACCGCAGATAAAAATATTAAAGCTAAATAACCTGACTTATCGACTAGTCTGTTATTCCAACCCATTCCTATCAAATACACACCATCTGTGCACAGCCATGGGAGAACATGTATAGAACTAGGTATGAGCTCAGCTGTGCATAAAATCTAGATACACATGCCCTGAAAATGCCACCCTTGCACTTACAACTTTATGTTTTTAACAGCATTTAAAAAACCAAAACTGTTGTACTTGTCTCACTTGGCGTCTTTCGGCCATGTATCAACACCCTGCAGGAGTTTTGGGTAGAGAGGCACGATGAAGAGTGCTGCCCATGTGCGTGACAGAAGCGTCAGGTTGGGTTTTTTGGCGCAGGCTGCTTTGTTGTGATTGGCTGCAGAGAATCAGGAACATCTCTGTAGGCTGTTCATCCATGCATGCTTAACGCACACTCCATTTGTCCGTACCCAAATGCTCACACTGAATCATCTACCATACCAATCTGTGTGTGTGTCAGTGAAGTACTATGAAGGATAGGCGTTTTACACTGAATCATTTACATTTATGCATTTGGCTGATGCTTTTATCCAAAGTGAGTTACAGGGCATTCCAGGTTCAAGTTTTATCAGTGCATTCCTTGGGAATCGAACCCATAACATTGGTGTGCCCACTTCATGCTCTTCCAGTCAACACACAGTAATAAATTTGATATTTTATACAAAGAGACTTACAGTGCATTCAAGCAATACATTTTATCAGTATGTGCATTTTTGGGAATCAAACCCATGACCTTGACGTTGCCAGCACCATGCTCTATTGGGCTACATGAACACACTGGTAGATATGTGAAATCATAAATGCGTGAGGTTTTATGTGTGTGTTACTGTATATAGGTTGCATACGTGCAGCGTTGTGCACGGAGACCTGTGTATTCAGCTGCTGTCTCACAGTTCAAAGGGTTCTGCTTTGAGCAGCATGATTTGGGAATCATCCAATCACGGCTGGGATAGCAACATCCACAGCCAATCAGACGCTCCCAGCACGCTTGCTCTGTCAGGGTCATGGTATTGCAAAACGTGCTGTGGCTTCCCTATAAGTTACACTCATTTTCTAAATATATGGGCAATATTTCATGCAGTCACTCATGCTACATTTCTGGCAGTGCTGACAAAACGAGTACAGGAAGCCGGGGATGGGGAGAGAGGCGAGTGGGGAAAATTGGGTTCCTGGATGTATTTGACGAACAGGAAATGACTGAAGCCAGTGTAACAATTCTATTGCCTGTGGCAAACTGAAGTAGTGCAGTCTTCAAGACACACACGATCAGCAGTTTGTTGCCCCCCCCCCCTCCACACACGTTCCCCCCCCCACACACACACGTTCCCAATGGACCCCAGGGCTCTCAGTCTGTCTACAGGATAACAACATCTTTTCTTCCCCCTCTTCTTTTCCTTCCACTCTCCTCTCATCCCCCATCCCTGGTTTCCTCTCTCCTTCCTCCTCCATCCCTCGCTCCCACTCACCATCATCCCATCAGCATTTCCGCAGTGACTCGTCCAATTCAGTATTCTTACTCTCCGCTTTTATCTCTTAGTCACTTTCTTCTCTGCCATCCTGTGCTCCCTTTCTCTGCTCAAACTGAAACGAGAGAGGGTGGGCCTCTCCCCTCCTTTGTCATCGTTTTTTTTCCCCGTCTTACCACTTTCATCTTTTATCTTGTCATGCTGTTTTTTTTTTTTTTTTATTTGCAATATTTATGTAGCTGCTGCTATCAGAGAGATGCATTAATGCACACTTTACGGGGGAGAGACAAGATGGCTGACAGGCTTTTTGTTTAGCCATACATTTAGCGATGTATTAATGGTCTTTGTTTTAAACATTAGTAACAAAAACCTTGTAGAGTTTGATTCATTTTTGTGAATCAGTTTAAAATGTCTGTTTCAGTTAATCAATTCCAAACTGATTCATCAATATGTTTGAGTCATCTCTCAAAAATATTCACTGAAATCTGTGTGGCATTTTACATGCTTTCTAATGTTTTAGAAAAATATATGTTGGTAAATATAGCTGTTTATTACCATATATTGTTATATTGGTGCATATAAAATAAATGATAGATATAATTCTTTGTTGCGTTCATTTAATAAAAATCGTGTGGAAAATGTTTTAAAATAAAATGTGTATTATTATTATTATATATCTTTTTACTGTGTTTTACTTGTTTCTCCGTAAAAAACATTTTTTTTTATACCATTTCATAGCAAATCTATAATTATCGAATGTCATCAAACGATTAAACGTATTGAAATATATATATTTTTTTGCTATATCGCTCAGCCCTATTTTGGGTGGCATTTTATACTGAACCGTGAAGAGCAAAGCATCGGCACACATGCTAATTTTATCCCAAAACCGTTTGCTGAATCTCCATAATCCCTCAGCAAGCCTCAAACGCACTTGATTTATCATTGAAAACAAAGGTTATTGGGTTCAGTTGTACAATTGTGCACATGCCACCAAATGGGACAAAAAGAAAAGGCTGTGTTTCTAAATTAAGAACCCCCCAATCTTTTTGGGGTTCAGTCAGCAATGGGCACGTGCCTTTCAGGGTTGACCTCGACCCTGGCCCCTCCCTGGCAGGGCTCATTACATTTTGTTAATCAGCTGAAGGGGGAGGGGTTGTCAGAGGTCATTTATGGCAAGTAGATGAGAAACCGTTAAAGAAATGGTTGTGATTGAACAAGGGGTAAAATGTACTTTTCTTGTAGTGGTAATAAAGAAAGGTTCTTCTTGAGGTATTTCGGTTACATTTAATTTCACTTTGTGTTGTTTTTTAGAGGCTCATCTCAATTAAGTTTAATTTTATAATTATTTATTTATTTCAATTTTAAGTGTTGTTAACTTAGAAATTAAAATTGTGTCATCATTTGCTCACCCTCTTGTTGTTCCTAAAACATTCTTTCTTTTGTGAAACACAAAAAGATATATGTTAAAGAAAATCCTGGCCATAAAAGTGAAAGGGTACTGGGGCTGCAAAGAACCAGAATGACAAAAATGCACCATAAATGATCATAATAATATGATGAAACTAATTCATACAACTATAGGAAGAAAGTCATACAGGTTTGGAACAACATGGGTGTGAGTAAACAATTACATATTTTCCATTTTTGGGTGTACTATTCTTTTAAAGGCTTTTTCTGTTGAGAGAGAGAGAGAGAGAGAGAGAGAGGGAATGGGATATGAACATTCTGCAGGCTGGATTCAAAACTACTTGCATCCCTGTGAGCAAAATTGCCTTTACAGTTCAGTTTTATTTGAATTATTTTGCCAGTAGGTCTTAAATGTCAACAACATATGTTTGTCACTAATTATTTTACATTTATGAACTCCCTGACATTTCCATTAAACTTGAATCATTCATGAATCATAAATTAATTCCTGCATCAAGTGGCCCGTTGAAATCAGTGTGAAAATGTATGTAAGAATGATTTTACTAACGATTTACCAGCACACACAAATTTATTCTGCTTGTGTTTTAATTATAGATATATCAGTGCCACAAAATATTGTCTTAAAAATCAGTCTAGAAATACTATGTTATTATAGACAGTTCTGGGTTTGTTGAAGTAATTATGTTGTGGTCCAGAAAAATGAGAAAGAGGAAGCATCATTTGAGGGTGCTGAATTGGTCGCCACCTAAAATCAAAATGTCAGTCCAATACTGTAGCAGGTATGCATTAAAGATAACACGCATACATATACTGTACATACCATATTCTGTTCACAACAGATTTTAAGTGCGTATTTGTTCGAAAAGAGTGTTTAGAATTTGTGTGTGTTTGCAAGAAAGAGGTTGTGTTGATGTGTGTGTAGATGTGTGTTACATAAGAGGTGTAAAAATAGACCCAGCTCTGCACCATTCCTCTTAGTTGGCTGCTCTCGCACGCACACTGCTACACCGTACCTGCAGGGCGCTGCTCTGAATAACCCCTCACACATACACACATAAAGCATCACACATTTAACTTTACTCACACACAAAATGTGGACATACTCTTATCAATTTTGTGAACAACCACGCAATAGACAAATACACTCTTTAAAATATATAAAAACCCTTGACGCACATGAGTTTGTGTCCTTTCCGATGCATGAGTTTGAGCTTCCTCAGTGCTTATGAGTGGTGATTTTCTCCAACTCTGCCCATGGAAACAAGAGCAATGGAGTAAGTGACTACAGTGATAAACCCAGCAGACTGAGATCCGTCAACATGACACATGATTGACACGTGGTGTGACAGGGAACCTTATGCTTCAGAAAGATGCAGAGAGGTCTCTGAGGCTTTTCGCCCCACTGCAGTCAGTCCACACATTTCACAACATAAAACGCTGTTGTTGTTTCAACTTAAAGAAATAGTTTACCCAAATTTTTTTTTGACATTTACTCACCCTAATGTTCTTCAAAATCCATGTGCTGAACACAAAAAGAATTTAAAAGAAATCTTCACATAGATCTTTTCCACACAAAAATCGTCCATGGACTGTCAAGCTCAAAAGCATAATTATAGCACCATAATAGTGGTCCATGTGACTTTTGCACTGTTTTTCAAGTCTTCTGAAGCCATATGATTGCTTTGTGTGATAAACAAATTGAAGTTTTATTCACTATCGACTGAAAATCTTCTGCTCTGCTCCAGCTCTCAAATCAAATATGACAGCAAGTTACAGTTAGGAATATTATAAAATATAGATAAATCGATTAATGAACGGCACATTATTTTCTTGATGTGTTTTTGAGGCATTGATATATTAACATTAGCCAATATTTAAATTAGAAGTCTAAATTGTGTGCTTTCCAGTTCATTCCAAGTTAAAGGAATATTCCACCTAAAAATGAAAATTTTCTCATTTTCTCCCCATCATGCCATCCCAGGTGTATGACTTTCATTCATTTGCTGAACTCAAATGAAGATTTTTAGAAGAATATCTCCATACAATGCAAGTGAATGGGTGCCAAAATTCCGCATAAAAGTAATCCATATGACTCCAGTGTTTAAATCAATCAGAACTGATATGCAGTTGTGAGTGAGAAATTCACTCACAATTCTCTAAATTCTCCTCCCTGCTCAGTCAGTCTCCACTTTCACTTCTACATTCTTCTTCTGTTTTGTTGATTTACCTTTTTCATACATACCACCCCCTCCTGGGCAGGGAGAAGAATTTCTAGCAAAAAAGGACATAAGTATTGATCTGTTTCTCACCCGCATCTATAATGTCACTTCTGAAGATATGGATTAAAACACTGGAGTCGTATGTATTACTTTTATGATGCCTTTATGGGCTTTTTGGAGCATCATTCGTTTGGCACCCATTCACTTGCATTGTATGGTCCTGCACAGCTGATATATTCTTCTAAAAATCATAATTTGTGATCTGCAGAAGAAAGAAAGTTAAAGACATTTGGGATTGCATAAGGGGAGTAAATAATGAGAGAATTGTCATTTTTGGGTGAACTATCCCTTTAATTCATACAGGCATCACACACAGGATGTGTCAATGCAATCAGAGACTGTTTAGCATGTGGTGCAGGTGGCAGTCTAAAGTTGTGAATCTACTCACCATACACACTAAAGTTACGAAGGTTTTTGTACTTAAAGAATGTACAAAGTGTGCAAAACAATTTGAAATGGCAATCTTTTTAATGCATTTTCTCTGTGTAGCCTTGAGGTTTCATTCAAGCTGTCAAACCAAAGACATACTTGTAACTGAAAATACATTGTGTAAGCTATATGAATGATACATAAACACACTATATCATCCAGCAGTGGCTAGAGTAAATAATCTAAAGTCCTTTGATAATGATTTGGGTTGAATTTAATGAAAAACTATGCGAGTTCCACCAACAGTAGCCCATCTTTAAAAATGCTGATATAGATAGATAATCATAGAGAACATTTCTCATCCCTGTGAAGAATGCAAAAAAAAAAATGAAAATGTTCACTGAGAACTAAAATTCTCAAGCCCTGTTCAACAAACTTGAACACTGATAAATGTATGCTTGTCATCTTTTTCTTTCATTCATCCTTCCAACTCTCTTTTCCTCCCCATCCTCATCATCACTCCAGGAGAGCGACAAACTGCTGATAGTGCAAATGTCTGGATTGGTTACAGCAGCCTAAAGGGATTGTTATCAGTCAACATGCTCCTGTTTGTGTGCATGCTCTCACGTGCATGTTGGCACATGTACAGCTTATTTACTCACAAGTACACATGGTAAATCTTTTCTTCTCTATTTTTAAAGCAAAAGGTGACTCTTCTTGACCTCTTCATTAAGATAAGTGGTTTTCCTGTGGGGTAGAGAGCGCTGGTGACATTTATGGGGTCAGATACTTCCCGAACCTGCTCTCTTACCCTGTTTGTGCACTGCCACCATCATGTGCTCTTGGATTGCGCGTGGTGTTGCGAGTGTGTGTTCAGAGGAGAGATTCTCTGTTTTATTCAGCTTGAACAGGGGGTTCATCAATAATAACTAAGTGCTGTGATGGAGGCTGTTAAAAAGGGCACTGCTTTGTTGGGTGCGGAACACAGAGTGCTCATCAGTTTCTTTTTTTTTCTCTGCTATTTTGAGTACAAAAAGTCCCACGCACTGTCATATAGTTTATGAATCTTAAATTATATCACACAACGTATTGGCCAAAGGCCTGGCATTTTAAAAACTGTTCTGATCTGCTGGAATATTTAAAATATAAACTAGCCAACTGGATATTTCAGTTACATTACACAGCTAATGGTATAGAAGATGACAACCAAACATGTAGTCTTTTACCAGTTTATTACAAATCTTACATGAACTAACATGTAACATATACATTAACAATTATATATTTTTAAATCATCATTAACCTAGATTAATAACAGCTGTTTAATTCAGTTCAGTTTATTGTTAGTTCATGATAGCTAATGCATTTACTAATGTCCACAACACAACCTTATTTTAAAATGATATCCAAATACTCTATGCATGTACAAATCCCATTATCACAAATTGCCCATCACCCATCACAACTAAAAAGCAACCACTCTTCTTCTTATATCATGAAACTGAACACAGGTTCATCATTGAGACCCATAGGGGGACAGAGTTTATAAGGGATAGATCTGATATACTTCATGTCTTTCATATGAAAGTGGATGGATTTATAGGAATAATCTAGATGTAATTCTGTCCAAAAGATTCATTTTCATTTCTAGAATTTATTTCCTGTTTCGTTTGCATGTATGATGTATTCAGTCACTGTGATGACCATACAGGCCTCAGGGTCGGGGGAAGGTCTAGGGCTGTCACTTTGGAACATTGGTGGATCAGCCAATCAGAGTGAAGTGCTTTGGCCTTTGAAGAGGGAGCTACAGAAGGCATCATGCCATATAGAGCTCATGGCAAGATGGCCAACATCCAGTACTGCAGAGAGAAAGATGGAAAGAGAGAGCCAGCAATTCACTTTGGAGGAAAATGACAGGAGAATACTGTAAAAAATAAAAATAATGTTGTCATATACTCTTAGATGAAATTGTTATTAAACTTTGACTTTTTTTTTATTTTTATCTGATATTGTTGCATCTCAGCCAAATTAGATGCAGCTTGCTAGTATTGTTGGAGATATCATTTGAAAAATTATATAATTGTGTGAGTATGACATTTTTGTTTGCGTTGTGAATCTATTTAAAATAATTTCTGTGTGTATTTTTCAGGAATGGCTCAGGGGAATGACCATGGCACACAGTATCGTTCTGCCATCTACACATACAGCGCAGAACAGCAAGAGCTAGCCATGAGGAGCAAAAACATATATCAGGAGGTGCTCTATCTCTGAACACACATGTTTCCTTAGTTATCTAAAAGCAGAAATCCCATAGACTTCTGTTGTTTTTATATAAAGCCTATTAACAATACAAAGTATTAACAAAAATACAGATTAAACTCACTTCTGGGGATACATTTGTTAATTGCATGCTAATTAAACCCCACACACATATATTGAAGGCCAAGTCAACCTCAAAAATAAATTTGGTTTAAAACCGTTTTCCATTTCCTAACATCATGCTGTCCAAAATATGTAGTACTACTCTAGAGATTCGAAAAGTCTCAGTTTTTGTTGGAGGTATACACCATTGCAGTTTGGATAAGAAGCATAAACTTAGCAAAATCAATGCATTTTCAACTGAAAGCGTATTTATAAGTGTGGACGTGGCGTTACGTTTATTTATGTATAAATCATTTTTCCAAATCAAGATGTCCCTTACTGTCCCAATAGGGATTACATTTTTTAGATTAAGCTATATTCTGGGGATAATATTTTCCTAAAACAATAGCTAATTAAACCATACACATTTATCTACAGCCACGTCCACATTAAAATATTTTGGTTGAAAACTCTTTTCCGTTTCCTAACATTATGCTGTCCAAAGTATGCGGTACTAGAGAATAGTTTTGAAAGTCTTTTTTATTTCTTTGGGGGAAAACAGTTTTGCAGTGTGGATAAGAGGCGTACACATAGCAAGATCAACAAATTTTCAAATGAGAGTGTATTTATAAGTGTGGACGTGGCACATAAGTATATGATAACCATATATCGTAAAACCCTACACATCTATTGTTTTAAATTAATTTATTGATACTGTAATTACAACAGCCAAAGTCTACTGCTAAAAGAACACTTTTTTTTGCTTTTTTTTTTTTTTAGCATAAGAAACCAATTCCATCTAGTGACATCCCAAAAGGAGAGTTTGCCAGATTTAGTAAACTTCTGGGGACATATTTTTCCCCAAAGTATAAGGAAACACCTTCACATAATACACACAGCTCTGCATGATGTGTCGGAATTGGTGTTCATGAGAAATAAAGCTAAATAAGGAACAATCCCATCTTTCTCTCCTCCATTCTTAGCCACTCTCTGGTTCTCTGCTGCCGCCCACTCCTATCAGAAATATGCATTTGTGGATGCTCATAACCACCGCTCATCTGGATGACTGGACAGTTAGACCTATATAACTGGGTGGCTAATAGCAGTGTGATGATGCTCTCTATTTTGAGATGTAGGAGCTTGGGTAGCCCCTTAGCTACTCAGGTCATCAGTCATGCTTTGCAGGTTTAGATGTGATTTTGGGGTGAGGGGAATGTGATGTTGACAGGGAGGTTGGGCAGCCCGCCTTGGCCTTGTGTATAGGGTGAAGGGTCATGCTTGCGGGAAGCAGCTGTGGTTAAAGGGAAGCAATCAAATCAGAGGACCGAAACTGACATGCTGTTGACGGCCCTAGTGACCCCACAAGCTTAAATGTACACAGGGATTGGCACCCCACAGACTGCATGTTGGAGATTGCATTGAGAGAGAAAGAAGTCCATATTGAGTTGACCTGATTTAACTAAAAATGTTGATGTAATATTGTAGTCAAAACTGCTCAACCCTCATATTGGGTTATATCATAAACATTTTGAAGAAAAAAAAGATAGATATGCTGGAAATTTTTTAATTTTAAAGCAGATTTTCGTTATTATTAGTGGTGTTTACAAAGGCAAGCTTCACTATAACCTTTGCTCATACTTAAAGGGATGGTTCACTAAACAAAATGAAAATTACATAATTTACTCATTCTCCTTCCATCTTTTCTCTGTACAATGAGAGTGAATGATGGCTTAGGCAACATCTCTGTGGCAAGCAGGGTGTGGCCGAGCTGCAAGGATGGACACCTGGGGAGGGGAATTTTCTCAAATCAGCTGGGAGATTAAAAGAGATTTACATTTGGATTGTTCACCTGGCTCCCACTTCCTCCTCCGACAAGAGTGTAAGAGATCTGTTATGGTGTCAATTTGTGCTATTATTGGAAGTCATATGGGTTTGACACAACATGAGGGTGAGTAAATGATGACCGAGTGTTCGTTTTTGGATGAACTATCCCTTTGGTTAGCTAGCAACCATCCAGAACATCCCCTAGCAAAAGCATGGCTACATCCTTGCAACCACCCATAACGCCCTAGCATTTTGTTGGCAAATTCTGCATGGGTGTGTACCTTTCATATTTTCTTTAAAAAAAAAACAAAAAAACTGTAGTTTACACAATGTTTGTTAGCATTGAGCATGTGTACATGTAGTATCTTACACCGATAATGCTTAATAAGCTGACTATGTGTAAGGACAAGTGTCTTAAACGTCTTTCCTTTATCAGGGTAAGGTCACCGATTGGTACACAGATTTTTACCCATTAACACGTTTTCTTGTTGCATGTTAACACCTTAAGCCCCTTTTTTCAGCCTATCCAATGTACACAAGTGCTCATCAATACAGGCCTAACTAAGCTCTTGGATGAGCTAGCCCCTCTTAGGCTATGTTCAGACTGCAGGCAAATCAGATTGTTTTCTCAAATCAGATCTTTCTTTTTTTTATTTTTATTTTCAGGCAGACTGTCCACACTATTTATTGCAAGTGATCAAATCAGATTTGTGCATTCAGACATAACCAACCTATCTGCATGGGTTGCTTTGGTGACGATGCTTTCAAAACAGTTGTGGGAAAAATGGATGTGCATCATCTCGCTCTCCAAATAAGTGCCCTGTCCAGTCGCGGTGCAGAACTCCTCCATTGCACAAGAAAATCTCAGCGATGGAGGAGACTGGTACGTATTGTGAGATACCGTGCTGCAGTCACCGATTTTTGATGTCATCATTGCGTCATGTTAAGATTGACGCAAAAGACCATTTGAAATCCGAATTGAGCAGCCAGAGTGTCCAGACTGAGACGCATCTGAAAAAATCCGATTTCAATCGCATTTGAAACCACCACCTGATTTGGTTTGAATCAGATTTGGAAATGATTTTTTGCTGTCCAGACTATCAAAAACTCACCTGGATACAATCTTGATATGCAAAAAAATCACATTTTTAGTGGATTTTAAGGCCATAGTGCCTGAAAAAAAGAAGAGAGAACAAGAAAGAAAATGAAAGAGAAAAGGATAGAGGAGAAACCCAATCCTTCAGATCTGGACCAACTGCTGTTGAAATTGTTTTTGTGTTGTTTTTCTGTATTGTGGCTGGACAGTAGAACAGCCCGCTGTGGCACGGCACTGATTCTGTCTTTCAAATCTTTTAGAATCCAGCTTTCCCTCTTTCTTTCTTCCCATTCTCCTCATCCTTTGCTAAGGGCAGCAACAGAGCAGCTCTGAAGTAGTTTCGAAGAACAGCTCGTTTACATAAGCAGCAGTGATGAGATTAAACATGCTAGCCCAGAGACATGCTAAAATATTAAGCATTGTGTGTGCGTGCGTGCAGTTTGTGTGTGCCATACAATGGAAGCGCTCAGCTGATTGTCACAGCGGACATTGAGAATTTGAAGAGGGAAACAGAAAATGAAAGACAGGAGTGATGAGTGTGGAGAGATTGATAAAGCGTTTTTGAGGACACTTAGATCAGGTCAACTTCAGGTGATAAATCAGGCACACACAGGAAATAAATTATTAGTGCCCATTGAGAGTCACACACCATCAGTGATTGCAGCCAGGGAGAAAGAGATGGAGGAGCGGTAGAGGAAGAGACACTCGTTTAACCGCTGTGGCTGAGGAAGAGAGGGGCGCTCTAATAAAATTTAGAAATTTGCAGAACATCAAAGAGTTTGTATTCAGAAGTGAAAGGAAGCGAGACACAAAGATAGAGTGGAGGTACAATCCTGCTGCAGTCAAGCACATTCTGAAAAAGTTATTTTGGGGATTTGAATTTTCTTTGTTTATCTGCTTGAGTTATGCTGCAGACATCAAAATTCTATTTTATATTTTTGTTTTGGAAAGTTGAGAATGATGTCTTCCTGGCCTAGATTGGAGACTGTGGAGAGATGGGTTTCTTAAGCAAAAACAATGCACCAATGGGATTAAAATAAACTTTTAAATCAAAATTAACCTTATTTACTTTTTCAAAGGTGTACTCTAAGTTTTTGTTTATGTTGTGCTGGCTGATATGGCAGTCGTCTTGGACTTATTGAAAACTAGAAGCTTGGATACGGCATCTCACCAAAGCAAAAGTTCTCTGTTACCGATGCCGTTGTAAAAACTTGCTATTTGTAGTAAGATATTATTCTTACTCGAAGCCCAGCTTCATTTAAAATAAAATAAAACAGCTTTTATTAGGCTACTGTACATGATTTAAAAGTTTTTTTATTCTATTCATTTCTTAATGTGTAAAGCATGTTTAATGAGGAAAAAAATACACCTTTGAAAAAAAATGCACCTTTAATTCCTGGTATTGTTGTGTACCAGTCATTGCTAATGTACGGTGCACATTTGTCCAAATTATTGAATTATTTGTCTTTATAATCTTTCATCAAAATGTAATAACTTACCATTGCAAGCACTTTTAACATTTAATCACAGGCAGGATATGAATTATTTGTAGAAATATATTTATTATTATTTTTAGTTTTAATTCATTTGTTATCAGGAATAGACATTTACAATTGTAACAATGTAATTATTCATTTAAAAAAATTATCACTTACTAGTAACGTGCATCACTGATTTGTGAAATTTGAATTTCAGCTTGTAAAAGATTAATTATAGATATCTGTTCTGTTGTGTTTCAAAGAGCAAGGAATGAAAGATTACTGAAATTCTACTAGTTAAAAATGCACTTTCAGACATCAAGGATTATGTTTTTACTAGTTTATGATATAAGGAATGGCAATATCTGTGAGTAATGATGTTATTTTTAAATCAGGAACTAAAGTTTTTACTAGTATAAATGTAATTACAGATTAACATCAAGATCATGAGTTTGATTTACAGGGAACACTCAACCTGATACAATGTATACCTTGAATGCACAGAATGTTCGAGTCACTTTGGATAAAAGCATCTACAAAATGAATAAAATGTAAATGTAAAATTGCTCACAAAAAATTTTCTTGTTAAATATCCTATTGCATTTGGAAATACAGTATGTCATATTACGGAAATAAATAGGGTTGCAATTGGTTTCACATGGACTTTAAAGGGGTCATATAATGGTACATGCACTTTCAAGTTGATTGTACTGAAATGTGTGTTGGCTGTGCCTGTACACAACCATCCTATTAATGATAAAAATCCATCCAGTGTTTTTGTTTTAATCTCCTTATATATTTTCCCCTGCCTCAAATCGAGCCGTTCGACCGTGTGACGTCACACGGTCGGACGCCCCTCCCAGGATTGTTCATTGACAGCAGTGTTTCAACACAGACCCGCCCTCGCTCGTGAGCGAGCTGTCAATCATAGTCCGTCATCATTGTTGATGCCTAAGCGATTGTGGTGTTTGTTCTTCGGTGTAATAACGAACACAGCAGTCATTTTGATGTTCCTAAATCTGAACCGCTGAAGACGCAGTGGCTGAGTTTTGTTTACGATGGGAATATTCCCCACGAGCAATGTCAATGCGTTCATGTTTGCCCAAATCATTTTTCACCAGACTGCTTTATAAATGAGGGTCAGTATAAAGCTGGTTTTGCTAAGAAGCTGCTGCTGAAAAAAAGATTCGGTACCAACTATTTATATTCCCTCTGCACCTCCAGAAGAAGTAAGTGTAACGTTTTATTAACCTTTATATTAATCTTTGCAAATCGCTTGCACGCTTCACAATGAATGTGGCTAATATTTACGGAGGGGCGGGGTGACCAAAGCTCATTATCATTTAAAGTCATATGCACTGAAACGGCGTGCTGAAATCAGCTAAAGATTCATATTAACTTGTACAAAAATGGCATTATATGACCCCTTTAAGAACCAGGGAAACTGATATGCTCTAATCACAGTAAAATGTTTATTGCCATAAAAATTACTGTGTAATGATCATAAATTCTAAATTCCCATTGAAGAAAATCATGTGACTGGATTTTCTTCTAAAATGGGGAGTGTTATCCAGTTCAGCTTCCCAAAAACGCTCCATCTAAAACCAAAATCTCTTTCTCAGCTCACTGTCATGAAGGGTGTAATCTCAAACACATAGACGCTCATACTCTCACACTTTGATCTGGGGTCACATGACCCTCCACTGCTGCCTGTTCCCTCTCACAAAATGCAGGGAAAGCCAAGAACGACAAAATGGATCCCTGACTGTATCTCACATGCATACAAACACACACATACACTCTCTAGCACAGACAGTTATCCATACACACAAAACATACATGAAGACATGCATAAATGCAGACCACTCAAGCAAAGAGCAGCCTTGGCCTTTACACAGTGTACAGTTGTTACAATATGCACTTGTATTTTTAGCCTAAAGTGAATCACACACATATACTTTAAATGTATTCTGTACAAATACTATACACCGATCCGCCACAACATTAAAACCACCTGCCTTATATTGTGTAGGTCCCCCTCGTGCCACCAAAACTGTGCCAACCCGCGTCTCAGAATAGCACTCTTGAGATTATATTCTTCTCACCACAGTTGTACAGAGAGGTTATCTGAATTACCATAGACTTTGTAAGTTCAAACTTGTCTGGCCATTCTCTGTTGAGCTCTCTCCACAACAAGGCATTTCGGTCCACAGAACTGCCACTCACTGGATGTTTTTTGTTTTTTGCACCATTCTGAGTAAATTCTAGAGACTGTTGTGTGTGAAAATCCCAGGAGTTCGGCAGGTACAGTAATACCCAGCCCATCTGGCACCAACAATGCCACGGTCCAAATCTCTTAGAGCAGATTTTTGTTTCCCTCATTCTGATGGTTGATGTGAACATTAACTGAAGCGCCTGACCAGTATCTGCAAGATTTTATGCACTGCACTGTTGCCACACGATTGGCTGATTAGATAATCGCATGGATGATTGTTGGTGCCAGACAGGCTGGTTTGAGTATTTCTGTAACTTCTGATCTCCCTACACACAACAGTCTCTAGAATTTACTCTGAATTCTGAGATGCGGGTTAACCCTGTTTTGGTGGCACAAGGGAGATCTACACATTATAAGGCAGGTGATTTTAATGTTGTGGCTGATCAGTGTATATTCACACATATAATGTATACACATACACATGCTTCATAGATGGTGCAACAGGGCAGTCAATATACAGTTGAAGTCAGAAGTTTACATACACTTAGATTGAAGTCATTAAAACACATTTTTTTAACCACTCTACAGATTTAATATTAGCAAACTATAGTGTTGGGAAGACGTTTAGGACATCTACTTTGTGCATGACACAAGTAATTTTTCCAACAATTGTTTACAAACAGATTTTCACTTTTAATTGACTATCACAATTGCAGTGGGTCAGTTTACTGTGCCTTTAAGCAGCTTGGAAAATTCCAGAAAATGATGTCAAGCCTTTAAACAATTACCCAATTAGTTTCTGATATGAGGTGTAGTGAATTAGTGTACCTGTGGATGTATTTTAAGGCCTACCTTCAAACTCAGTGCCTCTTTGCTTGACATCATGGGAGAATCAAAAGAAATCAGCAAAGACCTCTGAAAAACAAATCGTGGACCTTCACAAGTCTGGTTCATCCTTGGGAGCAATTTCCAAATGCCTGAAGGTACCACGTTCATCTGTACAAGAAATAACCACCATGGGACCACGCAGCCATCAAACTGCTCAGGAAGGATTCTGCATTCTGCCTCCTAGAGATGAATATAGTTTGGTGTGAAAAGTGTAAATCAATCCCAGAAAAACAGCAAAGGACCTTGTGAAGATGCTAGCGGAAACAGATAAACTTGTATCTATATCCACAGTAAAATGAGTCCTATATCAACATAACCTGAAAGGCTGCTCAGCAAGGAAGAACTACTGCTCCCAAACTGGCATAAAAAAGCCAGACTATAGTTTGCAAGTGCACATGGGGACAAAGATCTTGGAGAATTGTCTTCTGGTCTAATGAAGAAACATTTTTACGGTTTGGCCATAATGACCATTGTTATGTTTGGAGGGAAAAGGGTGAGTCTTGCAAGCCGAAGAACACCATACCAACTGTGAAGCATGGGGGTGGCAGCATCATGTTGTGGGGTGCTTTGCTGCAGGAGGAACTGGTGCACTTCACAGAATAGATGGCATCATGAGGAAGGAAAATTATGTGGATATATTGAAGCAAAATCTCAAGACATCAGCCAGAAAGTTAAAGCTTAGTCGCAAATGGGTCTTCCAAATGGACAATGACCCCAAGCATACCTCCAAAGTTGTGGTAAAATGGCTTAAGGAAAACAAAGTCATGGTATTGGAGTTACAAAGCCCCGACCTCAATACGCTACAAAATGTGTGGCCAGAACTGAAAAATCGTGTGCGAGCAAGGAGGCCTATAAACCTGACTCAGTTACACCAGTTCTCTCTGGAGGAATTGGACAAAATTCCAGCAACTTAATGTGAGAAGCTTGTGGATGGCTACCCAAAACGTTTGACCCAAATCAAGCAATTTAAAGGCAATGCTGCCAAATACTAACAAAGTATATATAAACTTCTGACCCACTGGGAATGTGATGAAGAAATAAATATAATATAAAATAATTAATTCTCTCTACTATTATTCTGACATTTCGCATTCTAAAAATATAGTGATCCTAACTGACCTGAGACAGGGAATGTTTTCTACGATTAAATGTCAGGAATTGTGAAAAACTGAGTTTAAATGTATTTGGGAAAGGTGTATGTAAAATTCTGACTTCAACTGTAACTGCTGTTCCTTGACTGGTGTATGATGTAATAGCTTTTAGCAAAGAGAAACTATACAAGCAGCAATATTCAGCAGTTATGACCTACCCTAGTTTGCTCGTGCAGGAATTTTGCTGTATAGCTTTTTACTTCATAGAAAGAGCTACATTAATATTTATTATTTATGTTGCAGTGTTAAAAGTAGGACAAGCTGTTACAGCTGCAACATCCATAAGGTCTGTGAGTGTTATTGTGCATGTTTGCTTGTAGGATGTGTTTGTTCTAATACATAAGGTGAATTTACTCCCACAGAGACCCACAGGGAAATATAAAAGAAATTAAAGCTGATGTGAAAATGAAGGGAATTGTGGTTGACTTCTGTTAGTGAAAGCAGTAAATACAGTGGAAATAAGAAGAGAGAGAGTGTGTGTGTGGGCGGGTTTGGGTGGTTTATGAGGAAATTTTTTTAGGTAACAAACTGGTAATTACAAGGGTATTATGCTATAAATGTGGTTTAAGAGGGCTCTTCTAGTGTCCCCATAATTCAAATAGCTTAAAAAAACATACTAATCCATGTTTTTATGACAATGTAAAAATGCAGAATGTTTTTTGTGAGGGTTGGGCATGGAATCTATAGTTCGTACAGTATAGAAGTCATTAGGATAGCCACACCAATGTGAGTGAGTGTGCGAGAGAGAGAGAGAGAGAGGATGCATGAGCACTTACTTAGTACCACTAGTTGAGTCATCAGAGTCCTATGAAACATATTAATATATGCAAATGCTTATGTAATCTCTCTCTCCTTTCCCACTCTTTCAGTCTGTCTTTGCTTGACTGTCCACAGAAATATTTTCCTTCACCGGAGAGAGACAGACCACTGAGCTTTGACTGCCATCTTTCTGACACCAAATCCTCACACATATATTAATTTTCTGAAATGCAGTACACATTCCCATCCTTCTACACTATTATAAATTATTTGCACTCATAAATGGTTATAAGTCTCTTTTTAACTTATTTGTTCTACAGTCCTCATTTTGAGTTGGCTTAATTTTATGTGTTTACCAAGTTTACCCACGACCGTTTTAAATAAATGTATCTAAATGTACAATAAAAAATTTCAGATATGTTAAAGTCTGTCACAAATCATTCTCACCTTTGTTGCCTTCTAAATATATTAATT
This sequence comes from Xyrauchen texanus, assembly GCF_025860055.1. Taxonomy (NCBI): domain Eukaryota; kingdom Metazoa; phylum Chordata; class Actinopteri; order Cypriniformes; family Catostomidae; genus Xyrauchen; species Xyrauchen texanus. The sequence goes on along the minus strand of NC_068297.1, from coordinate 18,431,026 downwards.
TAATTTACCAGTGAATGTATTTTAGGTACAAAAATGATGGGAAATATTGGTTCTTCTATAGGTATCTTTTTTTTTTATTAATGTTCAGGCTGCTGTTTAGCTACAATCTTGAGGTGCAGCCTTTTATTTTTGACAGCCATAGCAGACTGAATTCTGCAGACTTCTGTCACCACCTATTGGCCGGAGTGTGAAACTACATGCAATTATAAACTATGTGCGTTTCTAGGCATACAAATATGTTGATAACAACCACAAATTAAGCGATAACGGTTTTTCTGTGCAACATTAAATACGGGGTAGTGTGCAAAAATATTTCTTGACCGTTTATGACAATACCCCGTTAAACCAACACGTTTAATGCGTTTACATGGCCACACACGTTGCTGGTTTATTAAGCATACAGGTGAAACTCGAAAAATTAGAATATCGTGCAAAAGTTCATTAATTTCAGTAATTCAACTTAAAAGGTGAAACTAATATATATATAGACTCATTACAAGCAAAGTAAGATATTTCAAGCCTTTATTTGATATAATTTTGATGATTATGGCTTACAGCTTATGAAAACCCCAAATTCAGAATCTCAGAAAATTAGAATATTGTGAAAAGGTTCAGTATTGTAGGCTCAAAGTGTCACACTCTAATCAGCTAATTAATCCAAAACACCTACAAAGGGTTCCTGAGCCTTTAAATGGTCTCTCAGTCTGGTTCAGTTGAATTCACAATCATGGGGAAGACTGCTGACCTGACAGTTGTGCAGAAAACCATCATTGACACCCTCCACAAGGAGGGAAAGCCTCAAAAGGTAATTGCAAAAGAAGTTGGATGTTCTCAAAGTGCTGTATCAAAGCACATTAATAGAAAGTTAAGTGGAAGGGAAAAGTGTGCAAGAAAAAGTTGCACAAGCAGCAGGGATGACCGTAGCCTGGAGAGGATTGTCAGGAAAAGGCCATTCAAATGTGTGGGGGAGCTTCACAAGGAGTGGACATGGGCTTCAAATGTCGTATTCCTCTTGTCAAGCCGCTCCTGAACAACAAACAACGTCAGAAGCGTCTTACCTGGGCTAAAGAAAAAAAGAACTGGTCTGTTGCTCAGTGGTCCAAAGTCCTCTTTTCTGATGAGAGCAAATTTTGCATCTCATTTGGAAACCAAGGTCCCAGTGTCTGGAGGAAGAATGGAGAGGCACACAATCCAAGATGCTTGAAGTCCAGTGTGAAGTTTCCACAGTCTGTGTTGGTTTGGGGAGCCATGTCATCGGCTGGTGTTGGTCCACTGTGCTTTATTAAGTCCAGAGTCAACACAGCCGTCTACCGGGACATTTTAGAGCACTTCATGCTTCCTTCAGCAGACAAGCTTTATGGAGATGCTGACTTCATTTTCCAGCAGGACTTGGCACCTGCCCACACTGCCAAAAGTACCAAAACCTGGTTCAATGACCTTGGTATTACTGTGCTTGATTGGCCAGCAAACTCGCCTGACCTGAACCCCATAGAGAATCTATGGGGCATTGCCAAGAGAAAGATGAGAGACATGTGACCAAACAATGCAGAAGAGCTGAAGGCCGCTATTGAAGCATCTTGGTCTTCCATAACACCTCAGCAGTGCCACAGGCTGATAGCATCCATGCCACGCCGCATTGAGGCAGTAATTAATGCAAAAGGGGCCCAAACCAAGTACTGAGTACATATGCATGATTATACTTTTCAGAGAGCCGACATTTCTGTATTTAAAATCCTTTTTTTTTTTTTTATTGATTTCAGGTAATATTCTAATTTTCTAAGATTCTGAATTTGGGGTTTTCATAAGCTGTAAGCCATAATCATCAAAATTATATCAAATAAAGGCTTGAAATGTCTTACTTTGCTTGTAATGAGTCTATATAATATATTAGTTTCACCTTTTAAGTTGAATTACTGAAATTAATGAACTTTTGCACGATATTCTAATTTTTCGAGTTTCACCTGTATTTGGTGTAAAAACATGACTGTATAACGTGCACAGTATGACAAAGCTCTTTTCGACTATAGTCAAAACAATGTTCCCCTCTCTCTCTCTTTTTACTTCTTTGCTAAGGAGCACATCTCCCTCAAGTGCACATGTGAACGTCTGATATACTGTGTTTGATGTTCATATTACTGTTTGCACTAGTACTTCCAATATTATTTTCCGCTGTTGGAGTTTTGGGATGTGGCCCCTAGAGGGAGACAGAAATTAATTCATGTCTCTTCTAAGGAGTTTTGGACATTTTGTCTGGCTTTAACATCAAAGACAGAAGGAAATGTTTGCTTTAGTTCAAAAATGAGTTGCTTCTCCCTAGATAATGATTGAATTTATCCCTTTTGAAAAAATGTTGTGTGTATTCTTCTGTTTCTCTGTCAGGCCCTGACTAAGAAAGGTCTTGGTGCGATCACAACAGAGGTCCGAGAGCACACAGGTTTTTACTATGCTGAAGATTATCATCAGCAGTACCTGCACAAGGTGCCTAAAGGATACTGTGGGTTAAAGGGCACCGGTGTCACCTGCTCTATTGGGGGAGAGAAAAATGAACTCTGACTCAGGACATGCAGACATGATTGTCTGCTGTTTTAAAATAGAGAAGAGATGTCTGTTGCTATGTTTAGAATGGAATACTAGCTTAGAGCTTTCTGCATAATGTGTATTATACTCCTTGTTCTGTCAACCTTTTAAAAAGTAGCATGCGTTATACGAGAATGAGAAATGTTTCAAACAGTAGTATGCTACATTATTGTGTTAAGATGTGTTTTTTGTTTAATTCAGCGATTGGCATCTAGTTATCTCAGTAAAAAAGATTGCTTTGTTTTTCCAGTTTTGTGTAAAAATTTCTAAACTCCTGTCATTCTGATCAAATAATTAAAAGAGGCAAAAAATTATAGCTTTTTTATTCATTACATGAAATGAAGGGTTAAGTCAAGTTCATTGTATTGTGGCATACGCACATGCAGTGTGCTTTGGGTGTATACTGCAAATGTACTACTAAGTAGGTCACCTGGTCATGCTGTATATACAGAATATTTGCATACTGTGCTCAGCGTACATACTGCAGGCAGCCAAATAGAGTAGTATGATTCTGAAAATGGCCCGTTTGTGTCTCTCTTGTTTCCCTTTGAAGCAATAAAAACATTTTGTAATCCATGTGAATTATTATACATAGCTGAGAGTACTTGTGTTGCATTTATTAAAGTAAGACACTTCAGTGAGTGTATTTTTTGACCGGATGAGTCAGTACTTGTGTGGTCGTTGTTGAATCTCTAAAACTTGCAGTCTGCAGAATGGGATGCTGTACTAATGCCTTCTGCCGGTGCTATTTCCTCAAGCAAAATCCTTCTCTGTCTGCACTAGAGGATCTGCTGTGTGGCAGCCCCTGTGCTCTGACCATTCTCTTTGTTCTCTATGGACATGTAGTTCTGCAGAATTCTTGACGCTACATGACCCTTTCTTTCTAAATGTTACAAACTCTGCCTCATGTTAACACTTATTTCTGCACTTGCTTTGTAGAATATCTGGAGTTTTCATGACCTTGTCAAGGTATCGATTAGACTATGTATGCTTAAAACTGTTTTACAATAGTAGTAATTACAGAATTTATAGGGTTAGTTCCAGTGACCGAAATTAAGTTTTACATTTAAGGTAAAATATTTGCCCCCTGGATTTTATTTATTTATTTATTTTGTACCTTTAATAGGACTTTTTTGTCTCATCCATTTGTCAAAATATCTTAATTTAATACATTTATTAATACATATTGTCAATATAGGCAATATTTTACCTGTTATACTAAGATTTAAATCAACATTAACTCATATTTGTGCCATAATACGTATGACTAGGATTATAATAGAATATTAAGAACTATGTCAGATGTTAAAAATAAATTAATAAAACTCAAATTCATTATTAGGGCATTTTTATGCCCGGATATTTTAATTTCACTCAACGACATGTTAGGATGTACAGGTATGTCACTTTAATGGCACCTTATATATATATAAAGTGAATGGCTGTGGTCCTGTCTAGCAACTTATTGGACTCTCTGTGCACTTTAAGTCCCTTTGGTCTTGTGGTACATGTGTGATGTACCACTAGATGGCAGCACATGTAAATACTTTATATGGGGTGGCTGTGGCTCAGGTCGTAGAGCGGGTCGGCTGCCAATCGCAGCGTTTGTGGTTTGATTCCCGGCCCACATACCGAAGTGTCCTTGGGCAAGACACTGGACCCCAAGTTGCTTTGGTAACTTCTAAGTTTAAAAAAAGCGCTATTTAAGTGCAGACCATTTATCATATAAAGGATGTGTCCATTTACACATCTACTGTTGGTTAACGCCTCTGAAAAGTGAATTAACAATTAATGCCTTTTGAGTCTTTATAAATAGACATTATACCTCACAAATTAGTAGCCTGAAGTGCAAAATGTCCCCTGTCCTACTTGGCATAATCAGTCATTGTTGCTGTACACACAGTTGTGTATGTGACTGGCTGTGAACTTTAGCTCTACACATCAATATCATCCATTATGATTATAGCTGTTTTATTCATTATCAGACTTGCCCCGGTCTAATTTGTGTACAAATTGAACATTAGGCTTGATTGGTATTATTGCTGTGTTCATTTTGGACATCAGACGTGATCCAGTCAATTTATCAGTTTTCCTTAAAGAAATAGTTCACCAAAAAATGACATTTCCTGCATGTTGTTCAAAACCCGCATTTCTTACTTCTGTGGAACACAAAAGGATGTTATGATCACAGATTTCCATTCTGTAGCGATAAATAGTGCCTCACTTTAATGCTTGAAAAAGCACCCAAAACTGGAATAAAAGCAGTTAATGCAACTCGTGCATCATATTCCAAGTCTTCTGAAGGTTTTGATCACTTTGTATGATGAGTAGACTGAAATTGAAGTTATTTACTCTCAAAACAAGTCAATATACCGAAAATGTAAACCTCATTGGCCTCATAATGAAAATTCATGGTATCCTGACACTAGAACTAAGGTTTATGCTGTGTTCCATTCAACTCAGAATATTTAAACTTTCTGCTTGGACAAAAATGCAATGGAATGCCCCTTGAAGTCAGACTTCCAATTTGGAAACTCGTGTGGAAATCTTCAATTCTGATTTCAAAGAGTTAAAGTTTCTACACAACATGATATTTATGCTTGTTTAACAAATGTCTGCAGACAGGTGTACAAAACATGGTCAATTATACTCTCTTGATAATCATACTACACCTGTGCACAAATTCTGACTGAGTGAACAGGTTTCAAACCTCGCAAACTTTGGCAAATCTAGGAACTTTTTTCTCAAGCACTAATTTTAGCCTATTTACCCACTGCTCTTTTCTAAAGTAACTTTTAAAGGGAAAACGATGACGAATCAATTATTGGCCATTAAACTGTTAATTGTACACAATATGTGTCAAACTAAATGGTGTTTTTTTTTAATTATTATGTTTTAAAGTACTAAGTAAATCACACAAGTTCTGATCTTTGTGGGTATTTAAGAATAAGGTTACAGGGACCTTTTAGTTATTAGTTTCACTAATATTTAAAGATTTACTATATATTGTAAATTACACCCCTCAGATGTATGATTCAAACTTACAAACCTTTTCATCAAAGGATGGACCCAACCCAAGAGGTCATGGTTAAGCCCTGAATATCCACTGACCCTAGAACCGCCCCTTGCATGAACTACTGTTATGATACTTTTGGATCCTTTTGAGGCACTATCTCTGCCATTGTATTGAAAGTTTGACTGCGACATTCATTAGAACATCTCCTTTTGTGTTTCGCATATGAAAGAAAGTAATCGGTTTGGGTTTGTAATCACATGAGGGTCCACAAAAAATTGTTTGAGATCATTTACTTGGCAGACCCCCTGTTTAAGACCCCTGTTCTAGAACATGCACTTAAGAATACTCTAGACAGGCCTACAGCGAGTTCTAGTGCTAGAATGGGGGTTGGGTGTTCTAAAACTGGGTCAAGAGGTTCGAACCAACAGAGGGAGGATTCTGGAAGCTCTATGTGGTATGTTGTCATCTGCTCCTGTGTTGATGATGTCACTGTGTTATCTCTCATCTCTGACTGTGTCTCTGGGATGAGAAGCAGACATGATTTACCCAGCACCTGTATGAGGAGACAGATTTCTGGGAAACGATACATACACAAACTACTCCCACATGTGTGCAATATGCACCTACCTGTGTTTTCACTACCAGATATGCATAGGGGTAATTTAAATGCTTTTCCCACAATGTTTGGATCCCATTTAACCCTGATGTTCTGTTTGAGGTCTCAGAAACACCAAGGCCACTGTTATAGCTGCTTAAAATTGAACTATTAATGTCTTTTCCTAATCTCAAACTTGATAGCACACTTCAATCATCCTCTATAAAAAGTTGGCATTATTTGTTGGAGATATCAACGACAGATAAAAACATTAAACATTAAAAATTAAAGACATTTTGGATTCAGTACAAATGAAGCTCAATCAATAGAAGTTCTGGCATAATGTTAAATACCACAGAAAATTATTTTGACTGTCCCTCATTTATAAAAAAAAAAAAAGTGAATGTGGCTAGTCAATAAACATTTAAAAACACATTGTTTTAAAAGTATAACCCTAAAGATGTAAACATTGTAATCTAACATGATTTTAGTGTGATAAAATCATATATTTACTGGTGGAGGTTGCTTACCAGATTACTGGGTTTCTGGTGTTGCATTGTCATGACAACAAAGTTTTAATACTGGATACAACTTTTCACAGGAAATGTTAATAAGCTAATTAAAATGTATGTAAAAAATCTGTGGCTATATTTTTAAAACAGGACTGGCCCAAATCACTTCCATTGTAAGCACCTTACTATAATAATGGTTCTCTTACGAGAGGTTCTCTTGTATTGAGTAAGCTAGCTTACGTTACGGGAAAGATTCATCTTTTCTGAGATATTGAAGCCAAAAAATTATCCTTAATTTTGTATCATTTGTCAACGCAGTGCAGCAACTGCAGACCTTGAGCGGGCTAGCTAGCGAGCTCATTGGTTGCTCTGCGGCAACTGCTGCAGCCTATAGACGAACTTGGGCGAACTCGCGTCCAATGAGAGGCGTCCGCGCGCTTACTGCATCAAAGCCCGCCAAACTGGGCGTGGCTAGAGTGCATATAAGCGTAGTTCGTAGGCTGGAACCCTTATTTTCATCTCTTCAGCGAAGCTCTTCGCATCTCTGAACTGGAAGCCGCGTCGCCGTTTGAGGGGCATCTAGCAAGCTTGGACAGCGCTCGAAGAAGCCGGCCGTCTCCGCCACCTTCAGCCATCCTGCGAGCTACGCCATCCGGCGACGTATCCTTTTTTAGAGCAAGCTAGTTCTTAACGAACTTCACAAAAGAGTAACGGCGTCTTTTTAAGATGCCTCGCACCACTTGCGCTTCATGCCGCGCCCCTCTCAGCGCCGGAGACCGCCACATCATCTGCGCTCTCTGCCTGGGACTGGGGCATGCAGAGCTCGCCCTCGCTGAAGGCGGATGCGACCTCTGCGAGGAGCTTCCGATGTTGACCCTGCGGGCTCGACTCGAAGCGCTCAGAACCAAAGCCGCCTTCCGTTCCGCCGCGCAGGAAAAAGTGCCGCTCCCAAAGGCTGCCAGAACCGGTGATAGAAGCGGCTGCCTCACCGGAGCCTCTCCCTCGAGCATCGCTCTCACCCTCCCCGCCCCCCCGGGACGCACAGTTGCCGCCCAGCGGCCGCACTGCTGCCATCATGATGTTCCATCATGGCTTCGGACAACGAGGAGTGCTCAGGCTCCCACGCCTCCTCCTCGGCCCAGGAATCCAGCAGGACCCGCGCCGGAGTCGAAGGGGAACTAACACGCCTCCTCACACAGGCCGTCGACCGCCTCGGGCTCGAGTGGTCACCGCCCCCTGAGCAGGCTCCCAACAGACTCGACGGCTGCTTTCTTCAGAGCCGTCGCCGCGCAACACCCGCGGCCCGGGCCGCTCCCTTCCTGCCGGAACTCCACACTGAGCTTGCAAAGTCGGTGGAGCGTGCCTTTCTCGGCCAGGATCCGTTCCCACGTCTCCACCCCTCTCGCTCGGTTGGACGGCGCCACCGAGAAGGGCTACTCCTCCATCCCCGGTCGAGGATTCGGTAGCAGCACACCTTTGCCCGCCCTCCGCAAGATGGCGGTCTAAGCCAGTGCTCCCGTCTAAGGCCTGCAGAGCGACTTCCGCCTATGTTGGCGCGCCTATTCCGCTGCCGGCCAAGCCGCATCTGCTCTGCACTCCATGGCCGTCTTACAGATCCTCCAAGCGGACCTTCTTCGGAAGTGGGATGAGAAAGGCAGGCACCCAGAGGCTGTTGCAGATCTAAGAAGCGCGACGGACCTCGCCCTTCGCGCCACCAAAGCTGCAGCCCAAGCTCTAGGGAAGTGCATGGCCTCGCTGACTGTGACCGAGAGACACCTGTGGCTAACGCTAGCCGACATGGGAGAAGCAGAGCGCTCCACGTTCCTCAACGCACCGGTCTCTTCGGCTCCGCGGTGAGTGGCATTGTTGACCGCTTTTCAGAAGTCCAGAAAGCCACCCAAGCCATGAACCTCTTCCTGCCGCGTCGCGCTAGCTCCTCTGCAGGCCGCCCACGTGACCAGCCTCCTGCACGAGCCTCTTCACAGCGCCCAGCTCAACAAGGTCAGACTTCTCAGCGTCGACAGGGCGGCCGCCCTCGATCGCGCTCATACAGCCGCCGCAGACCGCCGCCCCCCCGCGGGCCTCGGTCTAAGGTTGCGCTGAAACCTGAGCAACCAAAGTCCTCCTAGCCTTGTTGAAAAAACGACGGCTCAGTCCGCCGCGGCCGGACCACCGTCAAAGCTTCAGCCCCTGTCAGTCCCCTCTCTCAGGCTACTACAGTGGTGGATTCAGCAGCCAACAAGCCGGTGATACTGCCCGCTTGCCTGCACTCAAACGCCGTTTTCACGGCGACCCAAATAAATCTTGTAAAGAGCAAACATGCCTTATGTGTAGAAAATGTGCCCACAATCCAGTGTTCACCCATACACACAAGCATTACACTTCCCGTGTTCCTATCAGAGCCCACTCACATAAAGCGGACACAGCCCGCTCGAGTGTTAGAGTCAATAAATGTGCCCACGAATCCGTGCGAGCGCCCCTTCTCTGGCCGCTCTGTCACACGACCAGCCTTATGTGTAGAAAATGTGCCCACAATCCAGTGTTCACCTCTACACACAAGCATTACACTTCCCGTGTCCCAATCAGAGCCCACTCACATAAAGCGGACACAAACCGCTCGAGTGTTAGAGTCAATAAACGCGCTCACGAATACGTCGCGGCGCCCATTCTCTGCCCGCTCTGTCACACGGCCAGCAAACACTTCTCTGTATGTAAGTCCGTGCCCGTGACTATGCTCGCGCATCACTTAACAGATGTGACTCTTTCCCCATTCACCTCAATCGGAAGTCACTCACAGAACAGCCGGTCCCTGCTGTCTGCGAGCAGTCATGCATAAGCACAGTAAGTGCGCTCACACATTCTGTTCAGCGGCTGTGTGCGGCAATCAGGGCGATTTGGCCATTCACCCTCTAGCGTTACGCTTCAAAGCGTGGGAAGCTATCCCAGGGATATCCAAATGGGTGTTAAGCACAATAAAACAGGGCTATTTGCTACAGTTCGATCGCCGCCCTCCCCGCTTCAGAGCTGGCTCGAAACTATTGTGAACACGGAAGCAGCCTGCATGCTTCGTTCAGAAATAGCAAACCTTCTGTGCAAAAGGGCCATAGAGAAAGTGCCGCCTTGAGCTGAGCGAGTCGGGGTTTTACAGCCGTTATTTTCTTGTTCCCAAGAAAGACGGCGGCCTCAGACCAATATTAGATCTCAGGGGTTTGAACAAGGTGCTTGCAAAAGACCGTTCAAAATGCTTACAATCAGGAAACTCCTCACGCATACACGCCAGGGGACTGGTTTATCTCTCTCGATCTGAAAGATGCCTACTTTCAGATTCAGATAAATCCCTGTCACAGGCCATTCTTGAGATTCGCCGTCGACGGCCAGGTTTATCAATACACCGTCCTTCCGTTCGGCCTGTCTTTAGCACCCCGTACTTTCACGAAGTGCATGGATGCGGCGCTCGCACCCCTGCGGAGTCAGGGCTTGCGAATTCTGAACTATTTGGACGACTGGCTGATTATGGCACAGTCACATACGGAGCTTCTGTCTCACAGAACAGTTCTCCTCAGCCATCTGAACAGTTTGGGTCTTGCAGTCAATTGGACCAAGAGCTCACTACAGCCCAGTCAGGCAATTTCCTTCCTTGGAATAGAACTAGACTCCGTGGCTATGACGGCTCGCTTAATCTACACAGCGCGCGCGCGCCGTGTTCAGCGACTAGCCGTGTCCTTTCAGATGAACAGCCTCACGCCTCTGAAAAAATTTCAGAGAGTGCTAGGTTACATGGCCTCAGCCGCAGCAGTACTTCAGCTGAATAGCCCGCTTCAGCATTGGCTAAACACCCGCGCGTCTCGCCGGGCTTGGGCCACAGGCCGCCAGCCGATCAAGGTGACTCAGACCTGTATTTCAGCTCTGCAGCCCTGGACAGTGGCCGAATGGTATCAGCGGGGAGTGACGATGGGAGCTGTATCTCGCCGAAAAGTCATTTCGACAGACGCGTCCAACACGGGTTGGGGCGCGGTCTGCGAGGGCTCTCCGGTTTTTGGCCTATGGTCAGTTCAGGAAAAGCTCCTTCACATAAATTGTCTGGAAATGATAGCGGTTGAGTACGCACTTGTGCGCTTTCTCCCAGTCATTCAGGGTCACCACGTCCTGGTCCGTTCGGACAACAGATCTGTGGTATCCTACTTAAACCGTCAGGGCGGTGTCAGATCCAGGAACCTCTTCCATCTGACGAAACGCATACTGAGTTGGTCCCAGTGCCACCTGCGCTCGCTGAGGGCGACGCACGTGCCAGGCCACCTGAACGACGGCCCAGACAGACTGTCCAGAGACAATATTCCTCCAGGGAATGGTCCTGCACGCTCAAACAGTCCAGAAGTTATGGCGCATATTCGGCAGAGCAGAGATAGACCTCTTTGCATCAGAAGAGAACTCTCACTGCCCAATATTTTTCTCGAGCGAGGGCAGCTGGCCCAGGACTGGCCCAACCACCCGCTTTACGCCTTCCCTCCCATCTCGTATTGCCACAGGTAATGCAGAGGATCAGGAAGCACGCCACTCGGTGCTCCTCATAGCCCGCGTTGGGAGAATCAGACATGGTTCCCGGAGCTTACGCAGCTGTCACTGACAGCGCCGTGGCCCATCCCAGTGAGAGCAGATCTCCTCTCTCAAGCTCGCGGCACGATCTGGCATCCCCACCCAGAGCTGGGCGCTGCACGCTGGGTGATCAACGACTACCCGTCGCTCTGCCAGAAGGGGTAATAAACACCATCATACATGCTAGAGCCCCTTCCACGAGAAGACTCTATGCGTCAAAATGGTCTGTGTTTTCAAAATGGTGCACCGACAGAGACCTGGACCCACGGACATGTGGGGTGTCGTCGCTGCTCGTGTTTTTACAAGAGCTGCTGGATAAGGGCAGATCCCCATCCACGCTCAAAGTGTATGTGGCGGCCGTCGCGGCGTTCGCTGAACCCCTGCACGACCAGTCACTGGGAAAAACGAGCTGGTCATCCGGCTTCCTCAAGGGAGCTAGAAGGATGAACCCCAGCGCCCCCATCGGTTCCTATCTGGGATCTTTCTATAGTTCTCGAAACTATGAAAGCCCCTCCTTTCGAACCGCTTCAATCCGTGGATTTGAAATACCTTTCACTCAAAACCGTTTTTCTGACTGCCCTGTCATCAGTCATACGTGTGGGAGACCTTCACACGCTGTCTATCAGCGCTGCGTGTCTTGAGTTTGGACCAAGTGACTCCAAGGTCATTTTAAAGCCTAGACACGGCTATGTTCCCAAGGTGATCGGTACTCCTTTCAGAGCACAGGTCATTTCCCTATCGGCGCTGCCAGCATCCGATAGCGAACGATACGCCAATCTCCTTTGCCCAGTCAGAGCACTGAGATTGTATACTGCGCGCTCCGCCTCTTTCAGACGCTCTGAGCAGCTTTTCGTTTCGTTCGGAGGGCGCACCAAAGGTCTCGCCGCCTCGAAACAGACACTGTCTAGATGGATAGTGGACGCTATTGCTGCCGCATACGTGTCAAAAGACCTGCCATGCCCGTTGGGCATTAGGGCTCACTCCACTCCACTAGAGTTTTACGATGGCCTCATCGTGGGCATGGTCCAGCGGGATTTCCATTCACGACATATGTGTGGCAGCGGGCTGGGCTTCCCCTTCCACCTTTGTCAGATTTTACAATCTGCAAGTGCCCGCCCTGCAGGCAAAACTACTAGCGGTTTAATACGCTACAGCTCCCCTGGTGAGCTGCACTGATGGGACTCATTCCACACAGACCGGCACCGCCGCTCTGTCGTTCCCTTCCCACTATGTGCTTATGTATTACACACACACTGGCTCGCACTCTTGCCGGCCAAATATTATTTCCCCACTCACAAGGGCTCCCCCGGGTCCCCCAACCCCCGGGGCTCATGCAGTGGATGCTTGGCGCGACGGCGTTGACAATGGGTTCCCGTGAGCGTAAGCTAGCTTACGCATATCTGAGAGAACCTCTCGTAAGAGAACGAATCGGTTACCTAACGTAACCTCGGTTCTCTCTAGATGAGGGAACGAGTATTGCGTAGCCGGCCGTGCTCGCGCCACGAGCGACTTTCGCTTCATTCAATGAAAACCAGGGTTCCAGCCTGGTCCTCGAATCTGATTGGATGAGAGACGTTCCATGAGCACTGATGGTGTGACAGCATCAGCACTCAGACGCTTCACTGTATGTATCACTCCGCTTGTGTTCATGCTGTTCAAAGTGTAAGTATAGTGCATATGTGTTAGGAGTTACTGTCTTTATTTTTTGAAATTACATATGTTAGCAAGGTGGTGGCAAAAGATCATTTTTGTGTGTAATATGAGCCAGTTGGTCACGTAAAGTGAATCCATAGTCATTGTTTATATAGAACATTGCTCTGTGAGTTTCCACATTGGATACATAGTGTTTAAAATGGCGGAGGACATCGCTGTTTCTTTTTTTTGTTATCAATTTTTATTTTTATTTTATCATTGATGATGTTAGGATATTGTTTAACATACAAAATGACGAAGACAATCAATCAGCCATTACAAAGGTAGATAAAAATCAAAATTAACAGTTCAAATTTTGATATGTAAAAATAAGTAATTAAATACAAATAATAATATATTAATAACAAATAAAAAAAACTGGTCAGTTACACAAGAGTAAATTACAAAGATGCATCAAGTAATATTTGAGACATAATATGCTTCAGAATATATGCAAGACTATATATGTACAGCAGATTATATAAAATAAATACATCCATACAAAATTCTTGACATTGAGACCTGTGGAATAGCACTGAAAGAAGTCTAAGACATTTAGAGAAGAAGCGAATAAAACCAGAACCATAATTATAACGAACTATATAAAAATAATAAAATATAAAGAAAAAAAAAGAAAAACCAAGACCAGAGAGTGTATGTGGTTGGAGGGGAGGGGAAGGGGGTGGGGGGGGGGGGGTCTCCTTAATTTAAATCAGTAGACCTTTAAGCTTCTCCAAAGTTTTGGCCCAGAGTCTAATGATATCTTCTCTTGCACCGTGAATGCGTGCAGTTGACAATTCGAGATACACCACATCTATAAACGTGAGAACCCAATATTGCTTATTAAGAGAATGTGGAGGTTTCCATCTCATTGCTGCTAGTTTCTTGGCAGCTGTCAAACCAGCTAAAAACACTCGTTTCTGAATTTTGACATCGCTGTTTCTATAGTGAATGACATTTGCGCACCAGCTACCCTGAATTAGAGATGAATACCCCTGCTTGGAGGTCTGTATTCCATTGAGAAAACTGACCTTCAGAAAGCTGTAAGCATCTTTGATTGGGTGTGGGTGATCGCACACGCTCCATCTCTCTCTCTCTCTCTCTCTCTCTCTCTCTCTCTCTCTCTCTCACACACACACACACACACACACACACACACACACACATCCAGCCGGTTATCCTTGTTTATCCAATGACTTGTTAGAAACAGCACAAGCCATGATACTATTTCTGAAGTGAACATTTGGAATTACTAATGGAGGCTTGGACGCATCATTTGTTTTGAACCAGCAAAGGCAGATTCTGATCGGTCACGTACTATGTAGTTCCATGCACAAATGCGTTTTTATGACCGTACTCAGTTATTCCTAATTTTTAAAAATTTACTTGTTCATTGAACTGTTGTATATAAGCAATATCACACTCGCAGTCGTGCTATATGGCCCTACATCAGCACTGCTGTAATTACCTACGGCACTCAGCCTGCAGCCGATCACAGCAGTGCTGATGTAGGGCCATATCGCACGATTGCTCGTGTGATATTGCTTATATTTATATATATATATATATATATATATATATATATATATATATATATATATATATATATATATATATATATATAAACAAACAAGGGACTAGTCCATTTTTTTTTTCCTGTGGTAATCAACATTATGCCACAAATGCTTCACTTGCATTGAACCCAGAATATTCCTTTAATTTGAAATTCTTGTAATTGTATTATCTAATTATTGTTCTCAATGTAGAGATACACTCCTGCAGGCCAAATTGACCCCAAACAGAAGCATCGTTACTACAGTGGAATGGATACAGTTACCATTCTGAAAAGTACATGTCTACTTTGTGGTAAACTGTTCAAAACTATACATTTTCAATTTATAAACTAACCATTTCAAGGGAACATGAGGGTAAGCAAACACTTTTGGACAGGTATGTTCTTATACAGAAAATGTTGTCACCCGCATGCTTTTTATTCTTGTTTTCTTGTTTTTCTGTAAGGTTATCTTCATTCATTTTCTTGCTGATGAGTGATTAAGTTGAATCGCTATGTCCAGTACAGTCACATATGTATATACCAACACACACACAGGTGTGGTGGTATGTTCATTCAACCAGACACACACACACACTTATTCACACACCTTGGCACACTGACAAATCTAGAAAAAGCTTTTTTGTTGACCGCAGTCTGATTTCCTCTGCTCTATTTTCTCTCTTTTTGCTTTTCTTTTCTGTCTTTGTGTCTGTCTCTTCCTGACACCTGTGTGTAGGTGTGGACCGTGCTGCAGGTGCTCTCTCTCTCTCTCTCTCTTGCTTTTTCTGTCTGTCTCTCTCTCTCACTCTCTCGTCTCTTCCTCCACCCTCCCCCATTTATGAGGTTATTTTGGTATGGTGGTGATATATTTTGCATTTGTGCGCATGTTTCTATCTGGCTTGTATGTGCCTCATCGCTATAAAAATCAGCTTCACACTGCATGTCCCCTTGTGGTTACTGCTGCCTGCCTATCTGATAGATCAACTTTTTAAGAACCTAGTTCTTAAAACTGAAATAAACTGTGTTGCTGGAAAATCTGCCTCAGTTGTATCTCTGTGATATGAACTACATGTTCCAGCAGGACAGCCGTTTAAGTCTTTGTATTAGTTTGATTGTGCAAAGAAAGGATCCAAAATTAAAAACCACAGAATGTCAGTTGGATTCTGCCAGTGGGCTGCCAACTTTTTAATGATTTAAAACATTTTGTATTAAACAGTTTAAAGTAAAAACATTATGCTATGTTATGGTGGAATTGGGTAAATTGGGCCAATTTTGACAGGTACCTTAATTCACCCTATTATTATTTATTGATATAATAATATTGTAATATTAGTATGATGTATTATTATAATGTGTATATATATATATATATATATATATATATATATATATATACAGGACATATACACAGTAGGCCCTATATACAGTACATACACACATTAGGCCCTATATACAGTATATACATACATGGTAGGCCCTATATACTGCATATATACACACACATAGTAGGCCCTATATACAGTATTTACACACAGTAGGCCCTATATACAGTATATACACACACAGTAGCCCCATATACAGTATATACACACATTGTAGGCCCCACACAGTGTGTATATATATATATATATATATATATATATATATATATATATATATATATATATACACACACACACATATATATATAAACTCAGCAAAAAAGAAACGTCCTCTCACTTAACGTGTGTAAATATTTGTATGAACATAAAAGCTGCATTAAGTACTGCAGTGCATCTCCTCATGGACTGCACCAGATTTGCCAGTTCTTGCTGCGAGATGTTTCCCCACTCTTCCACCAAGGCACTTGCAAGTTCACAGACATTTCTACAGAGTACAGGCCTCAGTGTAACATTCATTCCTTCGATGATAAACGCGAGTCTGACATTCACCCCTGTTGAGACAAAACCGCGTTTCGTCAGTGAAGAGCACTTTTTGCCAGTCCCGTCTGTTCCAGCGAAGGTGGGTTTTTGCCCATAGGTGACGTTGTTACTGGTGATGTCTGGTAAGGACCTGCCTTACAACAGGCCTACAAACCCTCAGTCCAGCCTCTCTCAGTCTATTGCAGACCTTCTGAGCACTGATGGTGGGATTGTGCATTCTTGGTTTAACTCAGGCAGTTGTTGTTGCCATCCAGTACCTGTCCCGCAGGTGTGATATTTGGATGTACTGATCCTGTGCAGGTGTTGGTACACTTGGTCTGCCACTGCGAGGACATTCCATCTGGTCTCCCTGTAGCGCTGTCTTAGGCGACTCACAGTACGAACGTTGCAATTTATTGCCCTGGCCACATCTGTGGTCCTCATCCATCCATGCAGCATGCCTAAGGTACATTCACGCAGATGAGCAGGAACCCTGGGCATCTTTCTTTTGGTGTTTTTCAGAGTCAGTAGAAGTTCTCTTTTTGTGTCCTAAGTTTTTATAACTCTGACCTTAATTGCCTACCGTCTGTAAGCTGTTAGTGTCTTAACGACCATTCCACATGTGCATGTTCATTAATTGATTATGGTTCAATGAACAAGCATGGAAAACATTACTTAAACCCTTTACAATAAGATCTGTAAAGTTATTTGGATTTTTATTAAAAAAAAAAAATATCTTTACAGTTTCCTGGAGAGACGTTTCTTTTTTGCACAGTATACAGTATGTATATATACTGTATGTGTATGTATATATATATATATATATATATATATATATATATATATATATATATATATATATATATATATATATATATATATGCTGTATGTATATACACTCACCTAAAGGATTATTAGGAACACCTGTTCAATTTCTCATTAATGCAATTATCTAATCAACCAATCACATGGCAGTTGCTTCAATGCATTTAGGGGTGTGGCCCTGGTCAAGACAATCTCCTGAACTCCAAACTGAATGTCAGAATGGGAAAGAAAGGTGATTTAAGCAATTTTGAGCGTGACATGGTTGTTGGTGCCAGACGGGCCGGTCTGAGTATTTCACAATCTGCTCAGTTACTGGGATTTTCACGCACAACCATTTCTAGGGATTACAAAGAATGGTGTGAAAAGGGAAAAACATCCAGTATGCGGCAGTCCTGTGGGCGAAAATGCCTTGTTGATGCTAGAGGTCAGAGGAGAATGGGCCGACTGATTCAAGCTGATAGAAGAGCAACTTTGCCTGAAATAACCACTCGTTACAACCGAGGTATGCAGCAAAGCATTTGTGAAGCCACAACACGCACAACCTTGAGGCGGATGGGCTACAACAGCAGAAGACCCCACCGGGTACCACTCATCTCCACTACAAATAGGAAAAAAGAGGCTACAGTTTGCAAGAGCTCACCAAAATTGGACAGTTGAAGACTGGAAAAATGTTGCCTGGTCTGATGAGTCTCGATTTCTGTTGAGACATTCAGATGGTAGAGTCAGAATTTGGCGTAAACAGAATGAGAACATGGATCCATCATGCCTTGTTACCACTGTGCAGGCTGGTGGTGGTGGTGTAATGGTGTGGGGGATGTTTTCTTGGCACACTTTAGGCCCCTTAGTGCCAATTGGGCATCGTTTAAATGCCACGGCCTACCTGAGCATTGTTTCTGACCATGTCCATCCCTTTATGGCCACCATGTACCCATCCTCTGATGGCTACTTCCAGCAGGATAATGCACCATGTCACAAAGCTCGAATCATTTCAAATTGGTTTCTTGAACATGACAATGAGTTCACTGTACTAAAATGGCCCCCACAGTCACCAGATCTCAACCCAATAGAGCATCTTTGGGATGTGGTGGAACGGAGCTTCGTGCCCTGGATGTGCATCCCACAAATCTCCATCAACTGCAAGATGCTATCCTATCAATATGGGCCAACATTTCTAAAGAATGCTTTCAGCACCTTGTTGAATCAATGCCACGTAGAATTAAGGCAGTTCTGAAGGCGAAAGGGGTCAAACACAGTATTAGTATGGTGTTTCTAATAATCCTTTAGGTGAGTGTATATGCTGTATGTATATACTGTATATATAATAATAACAACCTTTAAATTATTATAATGATATTAGGATTATTATTATTATTATATGATTATATTCATATACTGTTCTATGTTTTAATCTGACTGTTAAACTATTTTAATAGTTTTTTACATAAGTGATATGAATGAATCAAATCAAATATATTTTAACAGTATATCTGACTTTATCAACTGCAAACCTTCTAACAACTTTAACCTCAGTGAAAAATCTATCATCAGAAGTTTATCTAAGTGGCCCAAAAAATTTTTTGCAACTCTAAAACTTAATGTGCCAACATATTTTCTGAAATAGCCACAACAAATATATGAGGATCAAAATCTCAGTGTTTTTGTGATAGGTTGTGTTTCACAGACTTGATGGTAGGACTACAGTTCATGATGCTGTGAATGACACAGTGGCACGACGATGAGTTGTTTGCTACAAGTTTGTAAGAAAGAAACAGATAAATACGTTGTTTAAGGACAAAAGGATGCAATACATTTTCATGGCTGATAAATAAATAAATATGACCTGTAGGCCTATTTTTTATTCAATCCATCTTCCATTGGCAGGTGATGCAAATGTTTACATTTGGACCCAGTTCACAAATGATCAGCAGTTGCTATGGGAACAGACATACAACTTCAGAACATTTCTGGGGGATACTCTTTCTCTCATTCTGTTTTTCTATCTCTTTTCCCTTTTTGTCTGTATTTTAGCCCCCACTCTCTGTTTCTGATCATATTGGTGACTTTGTGCAACAGTGTGAAGGCAGTGAGTGTGACAGAGCCAAACTGTCCAGGTGCAAGTGTCTGACTCCTCCCTCTCAGTCACACACACAAGCACGCACTTCGGCACAGGATGAAGACACTCGGCAGTTATTTCTGTCTTTCCTGTCTTGGGTCTCTCTCTCTGTCACACACACAGGTGCAGCCGAGAGTCACTCAGTGGGGAGGCCACCAGCCAGTTACATGCACGTGTTTTGCGACCGGACACGATGACTCACTAATATTTCCCTCCCACTCCCTCAGTATGTGTGTGTGCATGAGTGGTGGGAGGTGCTACCATTACAGTGGAAGAGTTCAGAAATCCCTAAAAGGAAAGATGTGAAGAACAGAATAAAAATAAAGGTAGAGAGAGTATGAGTTAGGCAGTAACACCAGTGTAGCACAATGCCCACATCTCGCAGATGTGCCGTCCAGAGAACAGTGAAGCTTACTGGGCAGCACAGAGACAGCAGTGTGCCCTCAATATACACACATACACTTTCTTGCAATCAGATGTGATCGCTCCATTAGGAGGTTTCTCAGCTGTGGCCGTTTCATCAGAGATCTCACAAACACACTCACATACAGCTGCAAACACACTTCACACACACTCATTTGCTTATGCACTGCATCATAGGGTGACAAACACAGGCACACCTCTGACTGTGTGGTTCACATCCCAGTTGGACCTCTGATCTATGAGAAAGTTCACATGCACATACTGTACAAATGGGCATCATGCACCTTTTTTTTTTGAGGGGGTATCACTGGCATTCCTGGCTCATATGGTGATATAAGAAATGACCAAAGAAAAAAAGAAACACTTTTTAACTACTTTATAGAAAGCGTAAGGTCTAGTGATAAAGTTTTTGTTTTGCATGAAAGAGAACCAGGGTTCAAATTTAGACCAGACATATGTTGTTGTTTTAAAAAAATAATCCAAGCAAAATTGCAACTGAAATTGAAAGTGGTCACCATGCGTTTTCGTAGAGTATGGAAATTAGCTACTTTTCCAAGTGTTGGCAATGGAAAAGAGCCACGTGTTTTAGACAGACAGCTTTTTAGCTAAAATAGGCATTTTCAAAGATACAAATGGGATTTGGGGCATTTAAATTTAATTTAAAATCTATTTGGCTCGAAAATATGGGGGACACTGCCAACACACCCAACTTTGCCTAAAAAGGAAGAGGCTTTTGTGTGGCAGATATCATTTGCGCTCTGCTGCTCTGAGTTGTTCTCATGCTTCATCAGAAAAACTTTATCTCATTAGAACATCAGCAAACTCTTGTAGATCTTAGATATGTATATCTCATGCAGTGTTCCGTTTTGGCCAGCAGACCGAAAAACTCCATCTTTTCATTCTTAATTTCAGCTTCAGTTATGATTGACATAAGATAAGTTAGATAGGAATCCATAAGTGGCCTTTTTGCTCTAGAGTCTAGATCATTTTCAGACTGCCCAGAGAAAGGTTTTATTGCTCAAGAGTTTGCGTGCTCTTTAATTGCTCAAGTGAGTTCTCAGATGTTTCTCCTAAAAATGAAAATTGTGGCATCCGACATCCAGAATATTATACTCATTTTAAAAGGAGTTCATCATATACTCACCCTCATGCCGTCCCAAATGTGTATGATTTTCTTTCATCTAATGAACACAAAGATTTTTAGAAAAATATCTCAGCTCTGCCCATCCATTCAATGCAAGTGAATGGTGACCAGAACCTTGAAGCTCCAAAAAGCACATAAAGGCACCATAAAAGTAAACCATACGACTCCAGTGGTTAAATCCATGTGTTCAGAAGCTATATGATAGGTGTGAGTGAGAAAGAGATCAAGTATTTTTTTTTTACTATAAATCCACTTTCAAACAACCCTACTATGCACGTACTTCTTCTATTTTTTGACGATTCACATTCTTCGTGCATATCATTACCTTCTGGCCTGTAGTGCAAATATGATTTATTTATCGGAGTGACTATTTGCTCTAGGTGTACATAGCACCTTCCACACAGTGCGGCTAATTGCACTCAAATAGTCCGGTAGAAACACAAAAATGAAAGAAAAACTGTTTAAAATGTTTCTGCAATGGCATAGGATGTAAAGGTGGTGTGGATATGTTTTTTCCCTATGGAAGGACCCGGGTTCGATTCCCACTTTTTTCACTTTTCCCCATAATGTCTCCACTCTTAATATTTTCACTACTTATAATAATAAATAAACATGAATATAAAGTTTGATTGCCTCACAGTTATTTGGTTACAGTGACAGTCTGGGGGTTTAGAGAGATATTTGATCCAGGTAAAATTTACCATGGTGTTTCTACAGATATGTTGTGTAAATACAAGGGCTGTTGATTTAACATGGTAATTCAGTGCGATTAATTTTATAAAAAATAACATGTTAAATAAATTAATCGCAATGCCCCAGACCGTAATAAGGAAGATTCATGTGAAATGCAAGCTTGTAGTACCACTTGTTTACTCCAGAGAGCAGTAAGTGAAATTTCAGCTGTGTGAGCAACACACAGTTTATACAGTGAACAAAACAACCATCCAGCAGCAGCACAACACAAACAAGTATTACATTCTTGTGTTCAAAACATTTGATGGAGTGCAAATCCGAACTAAGTGAAATCAAGATGTGTTCTAAGTATTAAACTATATTTAACTTGACACAGTGACCTAAACATTTATGTTTATGATGCAACACACCCGAGACAATACACAAGCTGACACAGGTGTACATTGACGGGTCCTTAAACAAGCCCTCATAATAACTCTCCAACTGATTGACAAATTCACTTGTGTAATGGATTGCTGTGAACTGTATGCCAATGATTGACTTACCCAGATAGCAAAAAATATCCGCACGGCTTCTTTTTGCCGCCGTCCCTAAGCTGTCGGCTATAGGTGCGTCCCACTGGCGGGGATGAAACGTTTGCCGCCGAATTCGTCACTCCCATTTCTTGCGATATGCCGGCAAGCCGCTTTGGAATACAAGGATTTCTACTCTCAAAATCGACCAGCCATGTTGGCTATTATTATTTTTTGCTCCAAAGCCATTAGGGTTTATAACAGAGTCTTGACTCTTGATTCCATGATAAGGTAAGGTTTAGGAAATGACATTTAAATTACTTTGAAACTCTGAAGCGATTATACAGTAATATATGTAAAATATATTGAATTATTTTATGCACTTGAAAATTGTTTACATTTCTTTGATTGCTGCGCATTTGAGACATGCACCAATAAACCAAAAAGAATTCCTTTTGTAAAACTTACTTGGCAATAAATATCTTTATGATTCTGATTAGGTTTTAAAATAGATATTTAATTCATGGTATGAACAATTTAGCAGAATAAATTGATGAAGTTAGACTTTTCACGAATGCATGACTATCAGTGAACAGTGAAAGACATCTGCAACATGGCCAAAATCTCGGGTATACTTTAATTTTTGAGTGTATGGTGAAGCTAGAATTGATAAGACCGCAGTTACAGGCTTGTTACTTTAATAGCCCGATGTTCCTGGGGACTCGGCTAAGGTTATTCATGTTTAATGTAACTCAAATCAAATGAAAACAGTTATTGTAGGCAGGTAAGTTTCCCTAACTGGTCCCCTCTGTGTAAAATGCGTTCTTATTCAAGTTTTCAACTCAGTCATTCGTTTAAGATGCAATCTTGTGTTATAAGTATTAGGCTATCATGATTATACAGTGAGCAAGCTATATAAATAAGTATTTAATATAATAAAAGTGTAGAGCAACAACCGAGGGTGTAAGGTAAAGGCTGAATATTGTAGATTTATTACAATATGTTGCAAGTTTGAATTAAAATACCTGTGGATATGCAGGAGCACACACTCTACAAAGGCCTGACTGGAGATTTGCCTGATCTATCCGTCATTCAGGTGAGTAGGGATACAACAATAGCACATTTCACTGTACAGTATGATATATCAACCAAAATCTGTATACCAATATTTCATTATTTTCTTTTTCCTCACCTTTTACAAACAAATATTCTGCTTCAAAAAAAAAAATTAAATTGATGTTATCATAACGGTTCTTCATTATGAACTTGTATGCCATGCATAACATACTGTGGATAGAAATTACAGGGAAAGTTACTGGTATGATAATTGTGGTTATATTATATTACTATTATATTTAGTGTATTGCTAATCAATATATTGTTACTTCCCAGGTGACAGCGGTTCACTTCAAGAGCAGGTGAAGCAATTTGGGACAATGTTGAAGACATTTGCTCGCACTGGGCAATCGGGTACAACTTGCAAACAACACCTGTGGTTGTTGGTGTAATTCCCACTGGGGCCACCTGTACATGTAGTAGACCTAGATATAAATGTCATAGTTTAATAGTTGAAGGACCAGGACTGACTACTTTATTCTTTTATTCTGGGAACCCCTGTAGGTGCAGATCAAACCCTAATGCTGCGACGTCTTGGAGTTTGGCGATGTTGTGCGTAGCATGGACAACAAAATGCAATGCTGCAACATTTCAGTGCCAATGTGTCTGTTGGAGAGTTATCCTTGCCATGGGACCTGTTACTCCCCCCTAGACACCCAGGAAGATTTGGCGTTGCTTGACAACAGTTTGAGGCAGGATAAAGAGCTCCAGCAACGATTTGTAAGTGTGCCGATTTCGTTTATAACGCCATAGGGTAATCTAAAAAGTAAAATTAAGATCGTACACTGCATATTCTACAGTCTGAATCCACAGCCTGTCACATTTTAAATTTATGAGAAGCTTCAGAGAAATGTAATTTGTAACATGTTTTTTTTGTATTTTCAGCTTCGGTTTTTGGCAATCAAATGTGGGAGGGACCTAAAGACAACCGTGTGGCTGAATGCTTCAGAGTATCTTCTCTAATCACCTTTCCATCAATACAACCTGGACTGGTGTAGGGGATAAAGCATGTTTTAGAGACATGTTCCTGAAGACCATTGTTCAAAGTAAGTTGGATATTTTGTTTTATATTTAAGTAGATGTGTATGACCTTATGCCATTCAAATGGAATGACAGATCTTTATTTTCTACAGGAGCCATCCGGAAGAACCCAGCAACCCAGGATGCCACTGATGAGGCGATCCAGGTTAACGTTACGCGTTACCTGAAAGGAGCATCTGAACATGAAGGTGGAAAAAGGCGCCGCACAGCTGAGAGGGACCCACAGCCGACCCCTTAAACCTAGGGTGACTACTGACACCCCAGCATCACTGACAACTGGAACCCTTTCTTTATCCTGCAGTCAGTAACATCAAGACCCCTAAAAAAGCCTGCTAAAAGTGTCAGACTACACTCACCCAATCCACACTGTTCACTGTGGAAATTGCTTTTTTTTTCTTCTTCTTCTTCTTTTCTCTCGTGACCCTGCTTTGAGGGCAGCTCCTTGGATGAATATGGGATGGTTTGTGCTTTTATACAGGCACACGAGGAATCACTGAAGATATGCCAATTTGCACTGCCTCATTCTGGAGGTCGGGGAAAACCGGTGATTCTTAGCCCACTACGCCACGCAGTCCCCAACCTCTCCAGACATTCTGATTGGCTGAGTTCTCTACAGCCAGATTTTCTGCTGTTAATTATATTTATTCCCACTTGTTGTCATGTGTAAGTTGAATGTCAAAATGTATATTATACCTGTTATCCTGCACATTCCTTGATACCAAAGATCTCAATTATTTCATATACAATTTGCTGCTTATTTCATTGTTACAGTGCTTAACTATTCTATTTTTAAATATAGCTTGTAAATCCTAGATTTTACATCTAATACTTGATATTTGCACATTATCTGGTATCAAATATTCTACTTACCGTGACTTTAGTATTGCTTATTTCATTCCGTCAGTGCTTAACAATTCTATTATAGTTTGTAAATCCTATTTCATGCCTGATATTTGATATTGCACTTTCATTCCGTCACAGTGCTTAACTGTTATTGTTAAATATAGCTTGTAAATCCTTGTGCCACAGGTCAGCATTGCAGTTATAATGGTATATTCTACTCCAGAGCTTTACTCTAAATTATTACCACTTAACCTATTGTTAGAAATGACTTGTAAATATGATGTTATACCTCAATTTATTTGGTATCCTGCACTTTATTTGGTACCAAATATCCTCATTGCTTGTGTTTACTGGTAATTCTTTTCATCCCAGAGCTGACCTCTTTATATTATTAACAATTATTGTAAGTGTTACAATAGTGTTTTTTAAAAAAGATTTTTTTTTTTACCAAAATTGAATTGGAAACCTGCATGTTCTTTAGTGTGTGTGTGTGTGTGTGTGTGTGTGTGTGTGTGTGTGTGTGTGTGTGTGTGTGTGTGTGTGTGTGTGTGTATATAATGTTTGTATTTTTCTGTTATTTATATTTCAGTGATCTGACATCTTGTTTCAATGACAGTTACTGTACTTTGAAATGTGGAATTAAAACGCCAAATGGAAATTTGTCTGGTTTGATCAATCATTATTCTTGATAAACTGCATGCTATATATATATATAGCGGAACGAAGGCGATAGGAAGGCAGCTGCCGCTTTTAAAAAGCGGCTGCCGCCGGCGGTGCGCCGTCAAACGTGTTTGCGATATCGCCATTCTGCCGCTTCTGCCGCCGGAGCACCGCCAGCGGCCCGCCGACTTATTGCTATCTGGGTATGATCAATAATATGTAATAAACAATACATTGTATTCTAAAGCCACTTTTGTATTGTCTTATCAATGATGAACTCTTCTGCCACAAGAATGTAATGCACTTTAATTATCTGAATATTTTTTATTTGTATAGGCCTAAATATATATAATTTTTAAATATTTAAAGATAACTCTATATAATTATTTCATCATTATATATTGAATTATTGTTATATGAGGGCTTTCTCATCATAGATTTGTATATGAGATTAAATGTGATTAATCGCGATTAATTAATCGGGACACCATGTAATTAATTAGATAAAATAATTTAATCGATTGACAGCCCTAGTAAATACAGTAACTATGTTTCATTTTTCGGTTACTATGATTTAACTACAAAATACAATGATTATACTATGGTAACTGTATTAAAACATGACAAGGTTAGGGTAAGGTTTAGGGGTTGGATGTAGGATGCAAACAATAAACACACTGCTCTTTAATTAGCAACAAAAAGCATCTTCTTTGCACTAAGTGTAAATAGTGTAAGATACTATGTGCACTTAGTTCAAAGAAGATGCTTCTTGTTGCTATTTACACCTAATGTGGAAAGCATCTATCGCTTTGCACTTAGTGCTAATAGCCTCTACCTTTATTTATACTGTTCCTTTGCTTTATCCCTCTCTTTTTCTTTTTTCTTGCTGCCCAGTAGGTGGCGATAAATGCAAATCGCTAAAAAACAGAAAAACTCAGTCCTCTTGTGAACTCGCATAGGGGGAATGATAAAAATATAGATTTATATATATCGCTTCTGAAGATATGGATTTAACCACTGGAGTTTGATGGAGTACTTTTATGCTGCATTGATGTGCTTTTTGGAGCTTTAAAGTTCTGACCATATTCACTTGCATACCTACAGCTGAAATATTCTTCTAAAAATCTTATTTGTGTTCTGCAGATGAAAGAAAGTCCTACATGCCTGAGATGGCATGAGTGTGAGTACATGATGAGAGAATTTTCATTTTTGGGTGAACTAAACAAGATTTTAAAACTTTTTATTGAAGCCTGTGTTTGGCTGAAGTCTAGTTAAGGCCCCATGCCCCTTTAGAGTGTATGCACTGCCCAAAGTATGGAAGGAATAGACACAAGCTGCTATGTTAATAAACTTTTAATTTGCTCAATTTCAGTTGGCCATGTTTCTTTTAAAAAATGTAAAGAATTGTTGTCCTTTCATTTGGACCCAAACAAAAATAGGAACAAATGAGAAAGCTGTTGACATATAGTAATAGTATACAGCTGTCAAATAAATGTGGGTTGCACAGCTTAGATACTAATTCTAGGGAGCATTTTATTAGACATTTTTGATTTTATGTCAAATCTTTATATTTTTATTGCAAAATTTGTATATCTTGGCAAATCTGAAACTGCAGATGAGGCACATGTGAGATTACAAAAGTATTTTTCTCAGGAGAAAAATGTGAGAAGCAGGAGTCTAAAGCAAAGGTCTTTATTTGCTGTCCATTTAATACAATTTCTTTCTTGGAGAAAGAATTGAGATTGTAAATAGATCTCATTTGTAATTTTTGTCCAACGGGTGATGTTTAAAGTAGATGTTATGAAACTTGTAGATGTTGATTTGTGTTGCACTCAAGCCAAGAAGATATTTTTCAGCAGATCTCAAACCTGGGCATCCTGTTTTTGTGCGATCAGCTCTAGCCCAGCAGAAAGTATCAAGATGTTAATATCAGTGCAAAAAAGACATGTTTTTACTCTGTGGTTACTCAGGGCTCTTTTACTGCACAAACACACTCTTACTGCAGCAGGCCGCAGAGCACAGTCTGCAATACTGCGTGGGCGAACCTCGCTGTAGCTTTTAACTGCGTGGGACAGGCAAATGTGTATGACTGTGTGTATATGTGTACGTTTGTGTGTGTGCGAAGGACAGGTTGAGGACGGGTGCGGAAAGTGTACCTTTCCAAAACTGCACCTCGCGTTGCCCTGCAGTGACTCATTTCCATTTGTTTCTCCTCTGCACATTGCTGCCTAAAGTATATGCACACAAACACACACATGCAAAAGTGTCATGATGGCATTTAATTGGCAGTTCTTACACATATTTATATGAAAATGCCCATTTATTTTCTCACAGACAATTGCACACTTTATTAATTTTGTGCATTTGCAAAGTGCATTTGCATTCTAAAAACATAATCACTTACACATGGGAAAGATTCAATCTATTTATTTATTTATTAATTTTTTTTTTGCATCTTCTGCAATGATTATGGGATCTATGAAATTCTGTGAAACTTGTTTAATTATGGTCAAATATGTTAAACTTGTTCAGAAAGCAAAGTAGCCAAAATATAAAACATTTAAATTCCCTCCACACACTGTGTATGTATCAGAGGATTAAACATTTTAGGAATAAACGTACAGTAGCTCCAAAAAGAACTGGAAACCTTTGGATACTAAATCTACACTTATGAAGTCAGTTCTCCTCATGTTCAAATAAACTATGGACATTAACCATTAACGTTTGGTAGCTCAAAAGTGTCCAAATACTGTACTTTTTGTCTTAATTTGATAAAACAATATCTGTTCTTTTTATAATTTGAAACCTAGCAAACTTTTGATATGTTTTGCTTAATACGTGCGCTTGTGCTGTCTTTACAATAAAAGCCAATTAGTTAGATATTTAGCAAAAAATAGATTTTTAATTGTGGCTTGAGTGTCCAAATGCATTTTGGGGCCTCTATGTATAACAATCTGTCTGTGGCTATGGTAGCTAGAAACAGAGCTAGCTATAGGGCCAGTGTTGCCCTCTCTCTATCTTTTCTCTCTCTTTCTCTGATCTGTCTTTCTAATCTCTTGTTCTCAATGAGATCTGACTGATGAATGTTAGGCCCCAACACATTCAGGGCGAAGTGCTTCTTTGCTCAGAGTCAAAAAGGAGATCAAAACAGCTATGCAAAGGCATACTGTTTTCAAACATTCAGACACCCGCCACGCTGCAGGGGGAGGCATTAAGAGGTACATTTAACTATGAGGGCGCTCAAAACTACATGTAAAACTACAACTAATATGACATTAAAATTAGTTATCAGTGACGGTTTAGACATGGGCAGACGCCTTGGGCGGCATCTTGCACCCCTGGTCAACAACTTTTGGCGCGTTCTTATTTAGGAAACCCCACCACCCATCAACAACTTCGGTGGCATTTTCATTTAGAATCCTATTATCCTATATAGAATTTAGAATATTATTGATAATATTCGCATATTAAATATCCCATATTTTGAATGTAGTTAATAAACATAGAGAATAAATTATTTACAAAGACCAAAACATTGTTAATGAAGCCTCATAATGCAGTAGTTCGATAAGTCAGTAACTTGAAAAAGTGGTATTAAACCCACATTCGTAAATAGCATCACCCATAGACCAAACACAGCTATCCTGGGCTGGCTCCCCAGATCTGCAGGTGCACAGCAAGATGGTAAGACAGACTGATAGAGACAGACAATCTATTTTTTTTTAACCCTGACCTTGAAAAACATCCGGTGACAAAATACTGGTCTGACATCTTGTGGATGGAAAACTTAGAGGTGAGTGTGTGACTGCACTCAATGTGAGGTTTTCAGAAAGCATCATACTGTTTACACACACACACACACAGGGTGTCTCTGTTGTGGTGGGCCGTGCTAAAGTTTCCATTCCGATGAAGCATCAATGACTCTTCTGACCACATGATCCATCACATCCAACTGACTAAGAGTAGATTGATTTTCTGTGTCATACCTGTAATGTTTGAAGACCCACTGAAATTTTACTTAAGTTGCTTGAGGTAACTTAAGAAACTTAAACTGCAGCCATAATTTTTAAATAGGGCTGCCAATCGATTTAAACTTGTAATCAAAGTAAGAACGTGATATAATGATTAAATAATCGCAATCCACATATATAAATATTTGCTGAGAAGGCCCTCAAATAACAATAATTCAAAATATAATGATTCATTATGCAGTAAATAGTTGCAGACGAGTAATGCATTGATTAGACAATACAAAAAGTTGTTTTAGAAGGCAATATAATGTTTATTTCCATATTATTGAACATTAGCCTATCAGTGGACGACAGTCACCTGCATTCATTTTGCAGTTGAATTCATCAATCTGTTCAAGGTGGATTTATCAAAGGGGCTTTCCTAAGGATGCATCAATGCAAACCTACATCTGACGGACGCATTTGGAGCTTCTCACTTGGTTGCGTCACGTTAAAAACACTGCGTTTTTACATTGCTGTGTCGAATTAAATGTAGTCTGATAATTATAAATACATGTCTCGAGATCCCTGCATTCAGAATTGTATTCCGTCCAGCTGTTCTTGAAGCCAAGAACTCATTCTCAATTTGTGCTGTCGCTGGTGTCAAGCAAGCCCAAGTGTGGTTTGTTGCCTATAAAGCTGGAGTTTCGCTTACTGCCCCCCTCTGAAAACAGGTGGTACTTCAAGCTTGAATTACTCTGATGTTTGGCAATATTTCTTATTACGGTCTGGATACATCATTAATTGGGTTAATTTTTTAACATGTTATTTTTATATAATTAATCACACTGAACGAATGCATTAAATCAACAGCCCTATCTTTACGACAAGGTGGTGCCAAAGTTACAATTTTAAGTTCATTGCACTTCTACAACCCAAATTAATTACTGAAGAGTAGAGCTGAAAATCTGAAAACTCAAATCAGTAAAGATTAAGCTGAACTTACAAAAGTCTTTTAATATCTAAACTGTATGTGCACATGTTTTGGCGTTATATGTGTATGTTTGCATACTTATGGGTCCATGTATGATTGTGTTACTATATGCATGCTTATTTCCACGATTGTGTGTGCTTCTATGTGTATGTGTATACTTTCACTCCTACATAAGAACTGAATAGGAATGAGTTGTACAGCGTCAATACTGTGGTAAGCCACAGACAGAAATAGCTGATGTACATTTTTGATGTACTCTGGCCTGGAAGTCACCTGTGGAAGAGAACACAGGAGGTGAGGTATCTTTTAAAGATGATGGGTGCTGACACATTTCATGAAAGTACCCATAATCATAATGCATACTTTATCATACAACACCTCCACAGACAGCAACACCCAGGCAGAATATATATAGTCCTATTGCATAGGAAGTTCAAACATGCTAAGCTGTTACATGCTTAAAGGGATTGTTCATTCAAAAATGAAAATTATCTCATCATTTACTCACCCTTATGCCATCCCACATGTGTATGACTTTCTTTCTTCTGCAGAACACAATGATGATTTTAGAAGAATATTTCAGCTCTGTAGGTCCATACAATGCAAGTGAACGGGTGTCAAAATTTTGAGCCATCATAAACGTCAGCGATACAACTAAGTATTTTACTTATAATCCAGTCAAAGCAGTTTCTTGTGTGACGTATTCGCATTGCTGTGAAGTTACATCTGTAATTCACTGTAGTTCTCCATTCGGTTGAAACATCCAGGATGAACACACAAACACACTATTGTGAGTAAAGAAACAGATAAATACAGATCAAAACCAACCAAGCTACTGTACAGCATTCCTCCTCCTCATGTGCCTCAGTTCTCACGTGTTTCAAGTGTCAATGCGATTATGTCATATGCGCATACCACTGCTGACCGGAAGCATAATTTAGAGTTAAAAAAATAAAAGTGCTTAATTATTTATCTTTTTCACACCAAAAGCAATCATGTTGCTTTAGAAGACGTTAATTTAATAGCTTGTGTCATATTTATGATGTTTCTGTTGACTGTCTGTGATTTTTGGAGCTTCAAACAAGAAATCACCATCCTCTTGCTTTTTAAGAACCTACTGAGCTAAGATATTTTTTTATTTTTCTTCAAATCGGGTGAAGAAAGAAAGTCATACACACCTGGGATATCATGAGGGTGAGTAAATAATTTATTGATTTATTGACTTAAATATTGATTTGTTTCTCACCCACACCTGCAAATCGCTTCTGAAGACATTGTTTAAACACTGGAGTCATATGGTTTACTTTTACACTGAATTATGTGATTTTTGGAGCTTAAAAATTTTGACGCCCATTCACTTGCATTGTATTGACCAAAATAGCTGAGATATACTTCAAAAATCTTCATTTGAGTTCAGCAGATGAAAGAAAGTCATACACATCTGGGATGGCATAAGGCTGAGTAAAACTATTCCTTTAAACATGGTAAAGAGGCCATGTTCTCCCATTCCTAGCATTTGTCCCGCATAGGTGCAGGGTCCTCTTCGTGATAGTCCACATATATATTTGATTTGGCACAAGTTTTTATGCCCTCCTGACACAACCCACAGTGGCTGGGAGACTCTCATCCACACACATATAGGGCAATTTAGAGTCTCCAATCCACTTAACCTGCATGTTTTTGGACTTGTGGGGGAAACCGGAGCACCCGGAGGAAACCCACACAAACACGGGGAGAACATGCATTCTCCACACAGAAAGGCCCTAGTTGAGCCAGGACTCGAACCTAGGTCCTCCTTGCTGTGAGGCGACAGTGCTAACTGCTGAGCCACCATATGAAATACACTAAAACATTAGCACTACAAAAGTAAACATTTTTGTATAACATAATAGAATAGTATAAGTTTTGAGACCCCAGTCAGACTGTGGAAGAGGAATGTTTATTCAACATCAAGGCCATAACCACCCTATAGACATAGAGGTGGAGATGTACTCTCCCCAACATTCAGATTAGTGTTCAATCAATATGGGGTTTTCAATGACAGATTTTACAACTTTTACATTTCGTCTCCTATAAATTTGAATATTTTGTTTCATCCTTTCTCAATATTACTCATCTCCCATCTAATACTACCCATCTCAGCCATCTCCGTGGCGACATTTTGCTGAAGGTCTCCAGGCTCTAGTACCCACAAGGGAACGTGAGCTAGAGCAGCACCCTATCCTGCTGGCATAGTGGCATCATTCTAAAACTGGTATTAGCCATTTCCTGCTGGGTTCGTTGGCGGGTGGAAGTGTGTATATGTGTGTGTTAGAGCAGATAGCACCTGGCTTGCGCAGCTGTGGGTCTCCTAGCAGGGGGGAGCAGGAGGAGGGGAATAAGGTCCTGCACTGTCACAAACTGTGTGTGTGTGTGTGTGTGTGTGTGTGTGTGTGTGTGTGTGTGTGTGTGTGTGTGTGTGTGTGTGTGTGTGTGTGTGTGTGTGTGTGTGTGTGTGAGCGTGTATTTATCACTTTGTGGGGACCAAATGTCCCCATAAGGATAGTAAAACCCGAAATTTTTGACCTTGTGGGGACATTTTGTCGGTCCCCATGAGGAAAACAGCTTATAAATCATACTAAATTATGTTTTTTGAAAATGTAAAAATGCAGAAAGTTTTCTGTGAGGGTTAGGTTTAGGGGTAGGGTTAGGTTTAGGGGATAGAATATAAAGTTTGTACAGTATAAAAACCATTATGTCTATGGAAAGTCCCCATAAAACATGGAAACACAACATGTGTGTGTGTGTGTGTGTGTGTGTGTGTGTGTGTGTGTGTGTGTGAGCGTGTATTTATCACTTTGTGGGGACCAAATGTCCCCATAAGGATAGTAAAACCCGAAATTTTTGACCTTGTGGGGACATTTTGTCGGTCCCCATGAGGAAAACAGCTTATAAATCATACTAAATTATGTTTTTTGAAAATGTAAAAATGCAGAAGGTTTTCTGTGAGGGTTAGGTTTAGGGGTTGTGTTAGGTTTAGGGGATAGAATATAAAGTTTGTACAGTATAAAAACCATTATGTCTATGGAAAGTCCCCATAAAACATGGAAACACAACTGTGTGTGTGTGTGTGTGTGTGTGTGTGTGTGTGTGTGTGTGTGTGTGTGAGATTCATATGTGCATCTGCCTTTCTATATCTGTTGCCAAGAACTAAATGGTAAAATACATTTTAAAAGTGTAGTTTGGTATCTTGTTCATGGCCTTTGCACCCAGTAAACTAGCTTTTTACTCTTGACCTTGGTAATACTTCTTAAAGGGATGGTTCAACAAAAAATAGTTGTAATTCCAAACCTACAGTACATGACTTCCTTTCATGAAACACTAAAATAATTGTTAGGCAGAAGGATAGCCCCAGTCACCATTTATTCTATAAGTTTATGGTGATTAAGACTAACATACTGCCTAAATCCTCCTTTTGTGTTACATGGGAGAAAAATCATCATATGATTTTGGAACAACATGAGTGTGATTAAATGTAGAAAGAATTTTCATTTGTAGGTGAACTATCCCTTCAAAAAACAGAATAAAACAGACCAAAATAGTCTGTTATTTCTTCAGAAATAAATAAGAGGCTATAATATCCTCTTTAAGACGAAAGTCGTTATTTCATCACTGGAGAGTTTGTTGAAGAACAGGGAGCCCTGCAACAGATGTCATTTTCAGCTAGGTTACTGATTTCAGTATTTTGGTTTCATTAGAGCATCTGATGTGTCCTAAAGACTAACAAAGTAAGGACATTCTGAAATTTGTGGTTAAACAAGTTTCTTTACTAAGTTTGTGAATCAAAAAAGAACAAAAAATCCACTGTCTCTTGTTTTCATCAATTTCAAAAGTTAAGTAAATTTAATATATAATCTTTTTTTGACAGTATCATAATTTTAATATAATATTCTAATATATAATAATAGAATAGAATTTCTAAAGCATATTTTCTCTTTACTTTTAACACCTCTGTTTGTGCAACTATACAAGTCACTTTGAAAGATCCTTTGTTCCTTGTATAGTTCTTTTGGAGTGCAACAGCCTTAACGGATACACTCAGCATCTGTTTTGTGACCTTGACTCTGAATATCTCCCATTAAATGTCTTGAGCTTTTCTAACATACCCTATTTTTACTTTAGCACTTTTTCTATTTTTCTTTTTAATTACTAGTTTTTATGAATTGGCTTCAATCATGTGTCCTAAACGCAAAATGTTTGATATGTTCAGTTGCTTCACTGCATGTGCGGGTCTACAGAAAGAAGTGAGATTAAGCAGTATCCTGTAGGGGGCACTTTTGATCTTGGAAAGTCCTTTGGAATGCTGCATAGAACATGATTTATTGTGTAGTACATAATGTTAAACCAATAATAGCTAAGATATTCTGGGGGATTCACTGGTTGGTTGAAAGTCCTTTTAGTTCAAACCTAAAGGCTGAGGTTTTTTTAAGGGTTTGTGGAACTGCTTGTTTATTTTACTTATATCTCTCTTACTTCGGAATGTATAAGAAAACCAGAGTGTCTTGTGTCATTTAGGTGAACATAAATACTTCAAGGTGTGTGTCCAGGTGGAAGTGAGTTATAGCATAGCATATCAAATACCCCTTATTGACTGCAGTGTCCGAATGTTGCTGACTGGTTGGATGAGGTTGTCCTGTTGTATCTGTTTTGTTTAGCTTATATTACACAGCTCAGAGAAGCAGCTACAAAAAGCCATCATGGGCATTTCACATGGTAGGTTAAAGGTGAGAGGTCATCACGATTGCGGTCTCAGAGTATTGTGAAACCTGTGACACAAAAGCAATTAGTTAAAGACCACAGTGTAAATTATGGAGAATCATTAATGGCTCCAGTCAAGACACAGTCTGGCATAACTTTAGCATATTATAATAGTCTCTGCAATTGTACTTGTCAAAAAATCATTTTAATGATTTCTTGAATGCCGTATAGGTCTTGGCTTTTATTGAAGTTGTGTTGTTTTAACTTGTCACAATGAAAACTTTAATTGTCATTTAATAGCATATTATATACATTTAATAGCATATTATATACATTTAATAGCATATTCTATCCATTGAATGGCTTAATATATTCTTTTAGCACAATTTAGAAAGAAAATGTTCATATAACACAAAACAATTAATGTAATGGCAAAAAAAAAAAAGTTACAATTAACATGCAAACATTTCATGCCATTTTTATGGCATGCAGAAATTGCACATACAAATAGCACTGGTAAATCACATGTGACAACTTGCCCCTCGACCTGACATTTGTCCTAAGAGCAAAGTTAAAACATTTATTTTAAAATGTACCTTCACGTTAGACCTTGCCATGAGTATAGCTGACTTTTGCCTAAATGTATGACAGTGTAGATTTTATGTGTTCCCTTGTTTACCCAACAGCTATTGCAAAAACATAATTAAATTGTAATTTTTTTTGAAAGGATAGAATTCACAAAAATTATTTTAATTACAAGTTCTGAAATAGGTGTTTGAAACCAACAAACAAAACCACTGGTATTGATAACAATCATGTGTGTAGATTTGGACCTTTAACTTAAAGGAATAGTTTAACTAAAAATGAGAATTCTCTCATTATTCATTTACCCTGATACCATCCCAGATGTGTAGCACATAGAAGGCAGCATAGAAGTAATCCATGCGACTCCAGTCGATTTATTAATGTCTTCTGAATTGAATTGATTGGTTAATGTAAGGAGCTAGTCAATAATTAAAATGTTTATAACTTTAAATCACCACTTCTGTCTGAGCTCTGATGCTGTTTGAAATGGCCGAACTCTCGCATGACGTTCATTCTTCTGTTGTAAATAAGTGCCGCTTCCAAATTCTCGTGTGAACTTGCTGACGTGCTTCCAGGCAGGACTGCTGGCAGGAAACGCTTTTTAAAACGTAATAACGTTTGAGTTACTTAGATTGATTTGCTTCAGAAGACATTCATTGATTGACTGGAGTTGCATGGATTACTTTTATGCTGCCTATATGTGACTTTTAGACCGTCAAATTGCTGGCACCCATTTACTTACATTATAAGGACCTGACAGAGCTATATCGTCTTCTAAAAATCTTTATTAATCTGCTGAAGAAAGACAGTCATACACATCTGGGATGGTATCAGGGTAAATTAATAATGAGAGAATTCTCATTTTTAGTTAAACTATTCCTTTAAGTCAAAGGTCCAGATCTACACACATGATTGTTATCACAACCACACAGTGGTTTTGTTTGAAGTATTCCTTTAAAATCTTGTTGTTACTAAGAGCCTTTCTAACAACAGTGTGACAACTAGCCCCAGTCTCCCCTATGAATAAAATAATCTTATATTTATGTTAAATGAGATATAATGGCAGTGTAGGCAGAACTGTGACTGTATGTGTGACATGGTCAAGTGTTTTTTATTACAAATGAATGCCTTTTGTAAATTACTGGCAATCAAATTTGCGAGCTTGACTTGTGGTTTGCTCATTGAGTAGATTTATCAATTTTGAACAGGCACTGATTCATTTGTTGTCTAAAAAAAGTAGCATAGCATGTCAAACAAACATGATAAAATCTCACCTGACCTAATGAATCATGTACTGACCCAATGGGAAGTCAGAGAGAAGGGGGGAAGAAGGAGATTCCCAAACAGGCTGTTTAATTGATTAAAGGAATAGTTAACACAAAAATGAAAATGCTCTCATCATTTACTCACACTCATGTCTTCCCAGATGTGTATGACTTTCTTTTTTCTGCTGAACACAAAGTGTTTAGAAGAATATCTCAGCTCTGTAGGTCCACACAATGCAAATGAATGGTGACCAAAATTGTTAAGCTCTCAAAAGCACATATAAGCACATCCTCATAAAAGTAGTCCATACGACTCCTGTGGTTAAATATATGTCTTCTGAAGCTATACAATCAGTTTTGGATGAGAACAGACCAAAATATAATGTAACTCCTTGGCGATCAATATTTCAAGTTCGATTAAACTTCCTAGAGCGATTTAGTGAATACGTCAAGAACTGGGAAGTGTAATTATGCTTGAAATCAGGGTCGTTCCTACAGACTCCAAAATCACTTCTGAAGACATAGATTTAACCACTGGAGTAGTATGGATTACTTTTATGTTGCCTTTATGTGCTTTTTGGAGCTTCAAAGATTTGGGCACCATTCACTTGCATTGTATGGACTTACAGAGCTGAAATTTGCTTCTAAAAATCTTCATTTGGGTTCTGCACAAGAAGAAAGTCAACACACATGTGGGATGAGATCATTTTTATTTTTAGGTGAACATTTCACTAGAAGAATATTAGGGTTCATTTTTAACTCAGTGAATTAATTAAATCTGACAAACTGTAGTTTACCACAAAACATCCTGTCATCATTTCCTCACCCTCATTTTGTCCCAAATGTTTATGACATAAGAGCTGTGTCCTAAATGATACACTATACACTATGCACTTACAAAATTTACTATGCACTCAGCCATGTTGTGTATGAATTTTAAAAGTATAGTAATGTCCCAAATGGAACACTTCATTTTATTTACCACACAAATGCATAAAGTAGTATGTCGTTTGGGACACAGCTTAACATTCCACACTCCATTTTAACAGTTGAAAAAGTGCATCATCCTTCTTTTTGTTGCGTATTCAGTGTAAACATACTATTCGCACTACTTACATTTCAAAATGACAAACCTTTTTTTTCTAGTTCTAGTTTTTCTGGTTAAATGTCTTTCTTAAGAGGGAGATATTGAGCTGGACTGAATTCTATCCTGCAACATTGAGCTGAAGGTGGTGTCTGTCTGACAGACACAAGCCTGTTTCAGTTCTCATGGTTGGGTCCGGTTTCCCCTCCCACTGCTTCCTTATAAGTAATAAACACAGAAATCCAACACCTCACAGCTCACCGACGACCGTTTGTGACTTATGTTCGATCATCCATGCCGAAGGGCCAATTTCACGGCGGACGATCACAACGACCAAATGTCTCCTGTCGTCCTCTGCTCTCTCTCTTTGATGAGTACATATGGAATGAGAGATGGAGGAAGGATGGTCAGGGTATATTCTGGCAAACCGTTTGCCAATCACGTCTAGCAATCGGCAAAGCAAAATGTGGCACACGCCATTTGCCAACAAGCGATGGGTAACTCGCAAAGCACGATGTTTCTTCCCGTTTTCCCAGCACGATACCATAGAACAGCATAAAGAGGGGTGAGAAGTAAGAGGTGGGGCACCAGTTAAAACATTTCAAATTTAAAGTTCACGCAAACAGGTATTAATAGACAAGTTTTAGTCAATAAATATTGATTGTTTATAGCTAAATCCAGTGTTAAAGTAGAACACAAACAATCTGCTGGCTATATTTGGAACATTATAAAACCAAAGTGTACGGTCACTTCCACGTATTCGTTCAGGGGCTTAAGTAGCTACACCGGCTCGCGATTACCTGGAGCTGTCAAAATAACTGAGAGAAGATGATGAGTTTTTAGAATTTTGCAGAAGCACTCCTAATCTGGGTATTGAATTTATTGTGTTAGCCTATATTTCTTAAATTGCACACAAGCATGAAAACAATGTAGGCTACTTTAAATATTTGTATTATCTTAATGGGCCATGAGTGATAAACAAATAGCCTAATGTATAACCTTGATTATTTTCCAAACAAGATGACTTATGCCTAAATATCCCTGTAAACCAGATAAAGGAGACACTTTTATTTTTCACTTTGTTTTGAACATTACAGTTGATATAGTTTTAATAATACAGGTTTGTTGTAAATGTCATTTTATTAGGCTATATATTTTTAAGTTGAATATTTGATTGAATGTGTCAGTTGCAAAGGCTGGTATCACTGGGATTGCATGAGCAGACCAAACTTTGATTTGTCTGGGATCCCAAGACCCTTTCTGAAGTATGTTAATGTGTGTGTTTAAATAAATCCGAATGAGATTTTACCGGAAATATGTAACGTTAGTGCAGTTCATAAAGTAAACCGCGTAATTTAAATTTCGCTCTGAATTCCCCC
Organism: Xyrauchen texanus; assembly: GCF_025860055.1. NCBI lineage: Eukaryota > Metazoa > Chordata > Actinopteri > Cypriniformes > Catostomidae > Xyrauchen > Xyrauchen texanus. The sequence continues at coordinate 18,391,221 of NC_068297.1, read as the reverse complement.
TCTGCATACCAAGCTCTGATAAACTATATGATATTTCCATATCTGTGTGTCCATCTTCATACATGCTCTTTATAACGTTTTCATATGCTGATAAACTCATGGTACCGACTAAGCTGAGTTAGAAGTGCACCCACTGCATTTAAATTACGCGGTTTACTTATAGATATGGAAATATCATATAGTTTATCAGAGCTTTTTGGATTTATAATGTTCCAAATATAGCCAGCAGATTGTTTGTGTTCTACTTTAACACTGGATTTAGCTATAAATAATCAATATTTATTGACTAAAACTTGTCTATTAATACCTGTTTGTGTGAACTTTAACTTTGAAATGTTTTAACTGGTGCCCCACCTCTTACTTCTCACCCCTCTTTATGCCGTTCTATGGTATCGTGCTGGGAAAACGGGAAGAAACATCGTGCTTTGCGAGTTACCCATCGCTTGTTGGTAAATGGCGTGTGCCACATTTTGCTTTGCCGATTGCTAGACGTGATTGGCAAACGGTTTGCCAGAATATACCCTGACCAAGGATTGTAGGATTACAATGACTGTTAGATTGAAAGAAAGTGTTTGCGTGACTCACCAATGTTTGTCGAAGCAAAGACAGATGAACTAGCAATATGTCGACAAGCACATATGCAAGTTAGCATGGTCACTTAGCATGTAGCATGGTTCTCTTTTTTGTGTAAAATTATTACCCTCATATTTCAAGAAACTACACCTTCTGTTCCGTGCTTCATTTAGCTAAAGTCTAAAGGCACACACACACTCTCACACACCCATAGACACACGTTTCGAGAACCAGGTGTATGAAGGTAAAATAGTGCCTAAATGATTTGCATGGTCAGTGTAAGACTTGTAAAAGCATAACTGAAATTGCAAGTGTAAAAATAAATTGAATGCGCACAGAACGTTTTGTAAAGGTGTAAATCAAGTTGCAAGCGTAAGAAACACATTTTAAGTAATACTTTAATGCTTTACATAAGTCTAATTCATGTGTTGTGAATCTGCAATTGCATATTAACACAAAGTAAATTTGATGTTTATTTGTCTTCCTTTTTTTCGCACTTACAATTTTGGCACTGTTTTTGCGCCTGAATATGGCAAAAAAACATGGCCAAAAATGTGCAAACCACAATAATTGATATGCAGTTGATAATGAACAGCAAAACCGATTGACTGCATAAAATCAGTCTGTATGTGTAAAATAAACTACTGCAAATATGTAAATGACTAAATGAATGTCTCGCTTTACAACTACAACAAGCTTTTGTCTCCCCTCAATGGATGTTACAAATGGAAAATGCTCATATGTGCCCATACGGCAGTGGTTCTCAACCCCTTACCTGGAGCCCACCCAACACTACACATTTTGGATACCTGCTTAATCAAACAAACCTGATTCAACATATCAGCTCATCAGTGGAGACTCCTGAATTCGGTGTATCAGAAAAGGGAGATATACAAATTGTGCAGTGTTGGGGGGCCTCCAGGAACAGGGTTGAGAACCACTGCAGTGCCCATACGCCCAACAACACTTCCCGCTTTGGCCACTGGGGGCAGTGTTTTACAGCACAGAAAGATTTTAGCTAAAGAAAAGTCAGCCTATTGTTTCCCATTTAACTGTGAGATCATTCTGCTGTCTTAAACTAACTTTGCCTTCTCTTTTCAAGCTAAATATCTAGATAAATGCTATTTATCACTATATTTTTGATTCATGTATAGGACATGTTTTCTGGTTTTATTAGTGTATATTAAATATACATTTGTTAATTTAATCTTATCATCCTATTTGTTTATAACAATTAACCATGTTTTTACTTAAATAATATCATAGTAACCATGACTGTATGGTCATACATTTGGTTCTTAGCGTGTAGTATATCTAACTACTTTTTAGCTTGCCTATAGTTATTTTAAGTTAGGAGATGTTTGTGATGCTTGGTGCTTGGGAAGCTACAGTTTCAAAGTAGCTTCCCCCTACACTGCACCAAGTCATTTAGAGTTTGACCCCTTTCACTTTCATCATATGGAAAAGAGCAGCCAGGATATTCTTCAAACATTATGCTTGTGTGTTTCACGGTAGAGAGAAAGCAATGTGGGTTTGGAGCAACATGATGGGGAATAAATTATGACAACATTTTTATTTTCTTGAGAAGATCACAAAGCAGCAGAGAGGAACAGCCATTCATATACATCTTCAAATATACATGGTAAGTCAGGGAATTACACATATGAGTTGTTTCTGCTCATTTTGTTTGGCTTGTGGGAATCGCTCAGAACCTGGTATACACAAAAATATATATTCAAATGTCAAAGACGTTGATAGTGAGTCTATATACCTGTAACTTGTAGTAGAGGTTAAAAGGAGTTGATGTGTGCGTGTGTTATTAATGCCCTATGTGCTGCAGTGAGAACAGATACTGGTTAGCTGCTGTGGTTGCACTCTTGCAGCGGCAGGAAACAACCCAACCTGTGATCTTTGCAGACTCTAATGGAAAATTCACTGAAACAGAAAAAAAGTGTGTGTGTGTGTGTGTGTGTGTGTGTGTGTGTGTGTGTGCGTGTGCGTGTGTGCGTGTGGTGTGTGACAGAGAAAGAGAGATGATATGCTGCTGTTCTATTGTAAAGGATGCCAGCTCACTGCATTAATGCTAAAACTCATCTGTATAACCCTTTTTTGTGGAGATGTGTGATGCTTATAGCTGCTTATACAGTTCAATTCACTTTGTGTTTCATAATTATAATGATCAGCTGGCTGATAAAGATCATGTATTAATGTCTTGTGCATTCACTTACTGTACTGTTTAAAATTACATATTTGCTCACACCTGTCCTGTGTATTTGTCTTTTAAAATCCAAAATATAACAGTTTGTGCCAATGTTTGTCTGATTGAAATGAGAATGTTTGACATTTTTGGGTGTTGGCCTGTCAGGGTAGTGCAGAAAGATATGCACGTGTGTGTGTGTGTGTGTGTGTGTGTGTGTGTGTGTGTGTGTGTGTGTGTGTGTGTGTGCGTGCGTGCGTGTGAGATTGTTTCTTTAATATGACATCTCCAACAGCTGTGTATAATCTCCCAACACAAGCATACACATTCTCACTCACACTCTTTTCCCATTTCATCTGCTGCACAATAGAACAAAAGAGCAGGAACTGCCACTCTCCCCCACTGTCCAATCAAAGCCGTCATTATTTCTCAGCAGAACACTCCCTCAGGAAGTGCCATCTCCAAAACACGGCAGCTGTGCTTCTGTGCTTATTATGGGCCATTATGAGAAACAGAGACACAATAACAGAAAAAACATACAAAATAGCGTATCTGGGCCATTGTGTATGCATGTGTATTAAGGTCCCCCACTGAGTGAGAGCGGTGCTTCATGGTTCCATCAAGAGCAACGCACCCGCTCGAGAAGATTCTGAGACAACATCGTGCACCACTCATGACTTGAGCTCAAATTACAGCACAAAGCCTGGGCCAGGTGACAGCTAACATTTTCCAGATGTTAGTTTAATGTCATTTAGAGGTTACGGCAATACAGAAGCTAAAGCGAGGCAGAAGAATCGCAAATAATATGGTGATATTTTTTGGGGTGAAATGAGTGTATGATTCTCTATTCACATGTGATAAGATGTGCGGATTGACGGTCTCAGACTCGGAGGCAACTGAGATTCGTCCTCCGCCACCGGGATTGAGTCACTATGCCATCACGAGGACTTAGAGCAAATTTGGAATTGGGCATTCCAAATTTTAGAGAAAGGGGGAGAAAATCAAAAAGGAATAAGAAAAAAAATGTCACTGTTTGAGTAGCAGTTTGAGAATTTGGCAGCTTAATTTGGTAGCAACATTGCAAAAACTAAAAACAATAAGCACCAGCCGCCACTGCTACATTAATAACTCGCAAATAATGAGGGAGACTCGACTCACAATTGATTGTTTAAATTAAATGTAAACAATTACAGTTCCTATCTACTTAAATGTGGAATGACCAAAATCTCTAAAACAGTTGGTCAAGATCCAAGAAAATTTTTCAAATCAGCAGTAAAATCTTAGAACAATGATATAATAGATTGTGCTTCTTTAGCTCAGATCACACACAAAAAAAAGGTTGGTTCAGCTAATGCCGTTCTCGAGTTGACTGACAGGCATTGTCTGTACCTAAAATGTGATTTGCTCTTTTACCTGTAAGGCGTTGGCCGTTCCAATTTCTCCCATTCAAACCATTCTAAGACCAGTTTGCTAAAGATTTCCATTGGTTCAAAAACACTGTCATTTAGGCAGCAAGTCAGCATGCCTACATTTTAGAATGCAGCCATTATCTCTTGGAGCATGCCTATTTATCTTAAAATTATACCTATGTACGCAGCTCACTAGATTGTGTAACAAAGCCTCATTCTTTTCATCTTCAATAGATGGAAAAAGTGGTCACACATAATATGTAAACATTGCATGATTAATAAGCTTTTCTTGCTTCTCTCTCTCTCTCTGTCATTACTGATGGTCAGACGTTGGTAGATGTCTAAGAGCTGATAATTAACTCTATCCGTTGACACTGATGAGCATCTCTGTGGTTATTTAACACCCATTACAGAACAAACAACACACACACACAATCCTGCCATTAAACGTGCCTCTTTATCACAAAAAACAAATTCACAAATACAAACTCCCGATCACATTTACATCTTCTCACATCCCGAAACACTCATAACCACCCCATCTTAACTCATAGTGCAAATGATGTTTTTGTTTATTTGAAGAGTTTCACACTAAGGACAGTTTGTTTAGTGAAGTCGTTTCTCACTGTGGGTCTTATCTTAATTGCTCTGTGCTTGTCTCTATATGGCCTCTTCACAAGTCAAAGGTCATCAGCTCTGTGTTTTAAGGATCCCCCATTCCCCGACCGGGAATGCCTATAATCTCATTCTGTCACCCTGACATAAGCTAGAACACGACCAGATCAAGGGCCATTGACCTCTTGAGCCTTACTATTGTTTCTGTGCTAGCTTCCCTACTGACTTACAAAAAAAATACCAATTAATGCAATGACCTTGAATAATTACATCAATGATGTTTTGCTGTTTTACCTAAAGGGCCATAATGTATGCCTGTCTATGTATTCATCAATCCATCTAGAGCTTCACAATTACTCAATGTAGAAATGCAATACATCGGGCAATTTTTTAATGGTTGTCAAAATGCCCCAACTTGAATTGAAAGCATTAAATGATTTTGAATATACACTACTTCTATATGACTCTCTGAACATTGATCTCTTATGCAAAGCAAACCCCCTAGCAATTATTTCCATTTCCAAGTCACACAAGAACCTCCAATATGTCATTGTGTCCTGTACCACTACACACACATAGTGGGACAGAAAGCAAATGATGATATATAAGAGGATAAGAGGTTAGTTACGTGTGTCTGATTAGCTGACTGTCTATCCATGTTGGGGCTTAAAATCAGGTCTCTTATTGTGCATGAGTGTGTAGCATCTTGAAGTAGCAGAGAAAGAGGCAGTGCCCTGACCACAACCATCTCCAACTTAACATCTTAAAAACAAAGGAGATGGTTGTGGATTTTAGGAGGAGGAAGAAGATACCGTTAATCCCAATCGCCATCCAGGGCAGTGAAGTAGAGATGGTCTCCAGCCACAGATATCTCGGTGTTTACCTTGATGATAAGCTGGACTGGAAGAGCCACATGGAGACAGTGTATAAGAAGGGTCAAAGCCGACTTTATTTTCTAAGAAGGCTTAGGTCATTTAACATCTGCCGTCCTTTACTGTGTAACGTCTATCAGACAGTGGTGGCAAGTGCTCTGTTCTTTGCTGTGGTGTGCTGGGGAGAGGGTGCTCGCATAGGAGATCTAAATCGAGTCAACAAATTGATAAAGAAAGCAGGATCGGTGGTGGGGACTAAATTTGTATGATCCAGCATGTGGTTGAGAAAAGAATACTCTCTAAACTAAAATCAATCATGGACAATCCCTTACATCCAATCCATGCTCTTGGGGTGATCAACAAGAGCACTTTTAGCCATAGATTGATCGCACCAAAGTGCAAGTCTGAACGTACCAGGAAGTCCTTTGTACCAGCGGCCATCAGAATGTTTAATGATTTATGAATATTCACCTGTTACTGAATATACTGTTATTAATTCTGCTATTGAATATCCTGTTTTGAATATGCATCTGTTACTGATTATTCGATATAGGTATTATTGTTATGTATTATGTATTGTTATTGAGTGTTAAAGCTGCCGTGACAATATAATTTCCTGCAAAGGATCAATAAAGTATCAACAAACAAACAAATTGGAACAGCAAAAGAAGGGAAGCCATGTCAAGAAATTAGCTGTTTGTTTATCAATGGCTATTCTATAAAAAAATATACATATATATATATATATATACATTTGTGTGTGCGTATGTGTGTTTTGAGGTAGAGTGACCAAAAGGATGCTGGAGCATCTTTGACCCAGAAAGAAATGTGTGCACATTGGATCTAATTTACATGCAGAGACATGCTGAAAGTCTGCAGTTAAACAATGTCTGGAAAGGACAAGAGGTCTTTTGGCCTGGGTTTGACACCCAGTGGTCTCTCTCTTTCTCTCCCTCTCTGTCTCACAACATCTCACCCTTGTTTATACTTCTTTCATCCCTACTCTTTTCCCCACGTTCCTGTCATCTACATCCAACTCTTTTCTCAATCTGTTTTTATAGTCGGTGCATATTCTGTGTGATCCTCATACATTTGACCCCAGTATAACTGCCTACTGTGTAGCCCAACATAACCTTACAATTAATATGCAAACATAACCAGTTATGCAATTTAAGGACATAGATCTGGTACTCTGGCACTGCATGGGTTTATGCTTCACCCACTGTCCTGGAGAGCTCTGACTATGGTGATTTTATTTCTCTCCACATAACCACCATCTTGAACTTTACAAGGAGCACAGTCATGCTAACAACACCCTCTCTCCCTGTCACTGTCTCTCCAAGAAAAACTGATATCTCTGATATAACTCTAACACACAAAGAGACTGATGCAGCAAGATGCATTACACACATGAAATAGACCTTATCCACAGATATTCACAAGACTGTGAGGAATAGACTTACAGTCTCTTCAATTGGTTCTACTGTTGTTTAAATTTGTGTTGAACATCTTTCCAGAAATGTTTTGTCAACAAAAAATCATGAATTGTGAAAATGATGATTCAGGAACTGGCAGCTTTATACAGTGCATGCCATTTAAGAAACTATAGGTAGGCCATATATTCCTGATAGCCTTCATTGCTGTTAGGGATATAGACATCAAAAATGTAATATGGCTCTACTCTGAATAAGGTCTATACACCTTAGTCAAGGTAGATGCCATATTGAATTTTTCACAATTGAAAACAAGGCTGTAAGGAATAGATATCAAACGGATTTCTAGTTACAACACCTTCACAGTCTCATTTTCATTTGCAAAAAAAATGGCATCTACTTTGACCAACAGTCACATGACATCTTATTAATTTGTGTTGATTTGTTTGAGATGGAGAAAATGTAAAATATCATACAACTTGGTTTGTACGAAAGATACAACATTTATTCAGACTAATCAATCAAACATAATTTCAAATCGATACATTATAGGCATCACATTTAGCTTCCTATCCCAACAGTTTATTTTAAGAAACAAAACATCTGTGACCAAATTTTGTTTTATGCAATTCAAATGTAAAGATGTATATCACTAACCTGTAATACACTTCCCTCATCTAATTCCAAACCATGATGTTTCCTTTCATCCGTGGTACACAAAATGTATATTCTTATTAAAGGAATGTGTAAAGGATTACACTTTATGTGGGGCCTGGGTAGCTCAGCAGGTAAAGACGCTGACTACCACACCTGGAGTCACAAGTTTGAATACAGGGCATTCTGAGTGACTTCACTCAGGCTTCCTAGGCAACCAATTGGGCCGGTTGCTAGGGTGGGTTGAGTCACGTTGGGTTAACCTGCTCATGGTCGCTATAATGTGGTTCTTGCTCTCGGTGGGACATGTGGTGAGTTGTGCGTGGATGCAGCGAGGAATAGCGTAGGCTTCCAGGCATTATGTCTCTGTGGTAACACATTCAACAAGCCACGTGATAAGAAGCTCGGATTGATGGTCTTAGACACAGAGGCAACTGAGATTTGTCCTCCGTCACCTGGATTGACATCACTACGCCACCACAAGTGTATTGGGAATTGGGCATACCAAATTGGGGACTAAAGGGGAGAGAAAAAAAAGGATACACTTAATGTTTAGTTTTTTTATCCCCTTTTCTCCCAATATGGAATGCCCAATTCCCACTACTTAGTAGGTCCATGTGGTGGCACGGCAATCCAGGTAGTGGAGGACACGTCTCAGTTGCCTCCGCATCTGAGACAGTTAATCCACGCATCTAATCACGTGGCTCATTGTGCATGACAATGCGGAGACTCCCAGCACATGGAGGCTCATGCTACTCCCCGTGATTCATGCACAATTTATCACGTGCCCAATTTAGAGCAAGAACCACTAATCGTGACCAAGAGGAGGTTACTGTGACTCTACCCTCCCCAGCAACCGGGACAATTTGTTTTTTTAGGAGACCTGGCTGGAGTCACTCAGCACACCCTGGATTCGAACTGGTGACTCCAGTGGTGGTAGTCAGCATCAATACTCGCTGAGCTACCCAGGCCCCCTGGTTTGGGGTTTTTAATTAGGAAAAATCAAAAGAATGCATGTTCAAAACCCTGATGTTTCTTTTTCTTCTGTGGTACAAAATGTATGCCGCTTATATAGGGCAGGTAAACCAGAATGCTGTTTTCTCACAATAACTGTTTTGTGGTGTCCATGTAAACATAGTCACAGATTATCCTATTAAAATTATGGTTAGGTTTAGGCTTTGGGTAAGGGTTTAGACTTAAATTAGGTTTAGGTTTGGATTATAGGGTTAAACTCAGGAGTAAAAGTTGTATGTTTTTGTACAAGCTAAATCATACGATTTATTACAATTTTGCCATATCATACTATTATTAGGCTACAACTACTCATGAGACGTGTTGAGCTTGATTATAGTCCTTACAACAAACAGAAACCTCTTGCTTCTTTATTCTCACTCTCAATTTGTGACTTCTCAGGGAAAATATTTTTAGCGAGGTAAAAATTTAGCTATGATAAATATTATTTGTCAGTGTCATACAAAACGTGTTCTTTGTTCTTCCTTTCTGTGATCACAGTCGTGACGTTGAGATTTATTAAGTCCTCTGGCAGGCTTCACATCACTAAAGAGGCGCTGCCACTCCTTTCTCTTTGGAGCATATTCTTGAGTCATTGCTTGAGGTTTTCGTCTTCCCTCGGCTATCCCTTTTTGCCAATGGACAAATAGAGAGTCTTTGTCGACGAAGAGAGAAAAAAACGCCTCGAAAGATTTGCTTTGGTTGTGATGAGGGCGGGAAGGGGAGGAGGGCCGCGCTAATTATGCACGGTGATTGTTGATGGCTTGATTGTCTGCGTCCAGCTGCACAGAGGAGCGGGAGCGAGCAGAGGGCGGGGACGCGGAGCAGGGCAGACTCGCTGACGCCAGTCGCCACATTCTCCCATGCGATGAAAAAAAGCCCCGATTGTACCGGACCTCTTCCCGCCAGCGCCGAGGCACCTGATCTACTGACACCGCAGTCAAAATAGTCAACAAGAATGAGATTGAAAAACGTCCTCATCTGTACATTTTGTACTTATTTCTCCCAATAAAAAACAATGTAGCCTAGTTTTATCTTGAATCAGGGTGTTGACACAGGTTGAACAAATGCTGCTGTAGCTAATGGGAGATCAAAAGGCCGCATGAGAGGTCAGTGCACGAGGCACATGATGCGTCACTTTATTAGGGAATATGTTTAGTGGTGGATGTTTTTGGCATGATCAAAAACTGCACATTTGTATTCCTAAAGCAGGACAAAATAACTACAATAAAATCAAAACAATAATTGTCAAAATGCAGATTTTTTTTTATTACAAAATGCAGAATAAAGTTATATATTAACCACTGGCAATGTAACAAAAATAATAATACGAATTACACAGCCAAAAGTTTGGAATAATGTACAGATTTTGCTCTTATGGAAAGAAATTGGTACTTTTATTTACCAAAGTGGCATTCTACTGATCACAATGTATAGTCAGGACATTAATAACGTGAAAAATTACTATTACAATTAGAAAACAATGTTCAGAACTTCTTAAACCACTTCAAAGATTTCTCATCAAAAAATCCTCCATGTGCAGCAATGACAGCTTTGCAGATCCTTGACATTCTAGCTGTCAGTTTGTCCAGATACTCAGGTGACATTTCACCCCACACTTCCTGTAGCACTTGCGATAGATGTGTCTGTCTTATTGGGCACTTCACACACCCCTTACAGTCCAGCTGATCCCACAAAAGCTCAATGGGGTTAAGATCCATAACACTCTTTTCCAATGATCTGTTGTCCAATGTCTGTGTTTCCTTGCCCTTTCTAACCTTTTGTATTTCTGTTTCAAAAGTGGCTTTTTCTTTGCAATTCTTCACATAAGTCTTCTCTTTACTGTTGTATTTGAAACTGGTGTTGAGTGGGTAGAATTCAATGAAGCTGTTAGCTGAGGACATGTGAGGCATCTATTTCTCAAACTAGAGACTCTGATAACTGATCAATAACTCCTATGTGCATAGAACACTATCTCATAATATGTTATGTTTACATTTGGCATCTTTTTGCACTACTGTGTACTGGTCAGCGCTGCACTGTCTCTCACTGTGCCTATTGTCCTGTTAATTTTTAGTAATTTATTGTACTGTCCCGTACTTTTTGCACACATTTGCACGTGCACTTTATATAAGTATGTTATTTAGTCTGTGTAGTCTCATGTGGTTCTGTGTTTGTCCTGTGTTGTTTTATGTAGCACCATGGTCCTGGAGGAACGTTGTCTCGTTTCACTGTGTACTGTACTAACTGTATATGGTTGAACGACAATAAAAACCACTTGACTTGATGTACTTATCCTCTTGTTTAGTTGTACATCTGGGCCTTTCACATCTCTTTCTGTCTGTCCTTTTAGAGCCAGTTGTCCTTTGTCTTTGAAGACTGTAGTGTACACCTTTATATGAAATCTTCAGTTTTTTGGCAATTTCAAGCATTGTATAGCCTTCATTCCTCAAAACAATGATTGACTGACGTGTTTCTAGAGAAAGTTGTTTCTTTTTTGCCATTTTTGACCTAATATTCACCTTAAGACATGCCAGTCTATTGCATACTGTGGCAACTAAAAAACAAACAAACAAAAAAAAGACAATGTTAAGCTTCATTAAAAAAAAATAAATAGCTTTCAACTGTGTTTGACATAATGGCAAGTGATTTTCTAGTACCAAATTAGCAATTAAGCATGATTACTCAAGTATAATTTGTTGGAGTGATGGCTGCTGGAAATAGGGCCTGTCTAGATTTGATCAAAAATGACTTTCAAATAGTGATGGTGCTGTTTTTTTTACATCAGTAATGTCCTGACTATACTTTATGATCAGTTGAATGCCACTTTGGTGAATTAAAGTACCAGTTTCCTTCCGAAACAGCAAACCTGTACATTATTCCAAACATTTGGCCTCCAGTGTATGAAGACAACATTCTGTGCAACATACTGAAGGCCTATATTGTCACAATACATAATGTTAGATCAAAATTGACCTCTGCCAACCAAACTTTTAGGGAGTTGCCTTGTAGCTAAATTGCTCGCTATGTATAACTCTGCGATAGTTAAATATTTATATTATTTTCTGTTGTCAAATATCCAAAAATGTTATTCTTTATTTTTATTTATCAACGGTAATTTGGTAGCCTGCCTGCAGAGGGCAACTTCCCCTGCTATTTGCTTTAGCCAGAAAATTAAGGCCTAAACTTTTTTGTTTGTTTTTCTGTTTGTTTGCAGTTGTGCACTTTGGCCAACGTCAAAATACCAGGCCAATTTTTACACTCAATTGCTTAACACGGCCTGCAAAGACGTGCATTTATCCGGTTGCACCCACATAAAATAAAGGTGTGAACTTGCCATTCACAACTTTTAATAAGTTACTCACATTTTAATAGGCTACCAGTTTGAACACGACAAAGGTGAATTACAGAATACTGTATGCTCCATTCAAGCAAAACAGGAATGTGTTTCTTACTTGGGTCTATTTCACTATTATGCTATTACAGTCTGAGAAAACAGAGAGTTATTTTTGTATTAGTTTAACTAATCTAGCCAAACTGAAGGACTTTTAAACGCGCAACTTTTAAAGTGAATGTAAATCCAGCTGTGCGCCGCTGATAAAATGTGCGGGCAGATCTAGATCCCTTGAGGGAGAGATAGGGTGGGTGCTTACATTTTGATTGATAGCTGTACTGACCAATGAGAGCGGCTCCATGGCCGAGACCACTCTCTCGCCCATGGGGGTGCGCGTTGGAGCGCGTGAATGGATGACGTCTGGAGCTCGGCGCCAGGCTGTCTGGGACTCGCGCGTTAGATCAACACAGCTGGAGCGGGACAGGACACACAGCTGGCCCGCCAGCGCATTCCTTCACAAAAACAGCACTGTGAGAAAAGAGGAGACACATTTTTGGTGTAAACTAAAAATGCACTGGGTTAAAACTGGAAATAGCGTCAGTCTGTATTGGTTGTAACTTGCAAAACTTCCTCTTTATATGATATAGAAGAGGCATTGGAGTCAAGTATAGTTATGATCTATTTATAGATAACGAGTGCCACTTTTAGAATGTAGGGAAACCGCGCGCGCTGTGGTTTGTTTTCAGATGTTCCTAGGTTCATTATTAATATTTCCATCATCGTGAGAATATTTGGAAATGTTTGCTATGGGCTTATACATTTAACGAGATCTAAATGTACGCTTTCTTTGCCAGGCACGATAAAAGAGAGGCATTCTGCCATCTATATAATACTGTTTACTGCACGGGTCATAAAGTAGCCTATTTCAGGTAAAACAAATGTAATCTAGTGTGTGTGTGTGTGTGTGTGTGTGTGTGTGTGTGTGTGTGTGTGTGTGTGTGTGTGTGTGTGTGTGTGTGTTTTACAGTCTCTTAAGGATGTAATTCTCGACGCCAGTGTGTCTTCTGGTCACGGGAGTAGGGCAGGCTACCTTATTTATGGATTTGATCCATATCATGCACTTCTGCCTAAACTAAGCGGATGATTGCATTTTCCTCCCACAAATGTTGGCTCGTTGAACCCAAACGTGTCCACTTGATGTAAATGTTTGTATTCAATTATATTGTGTATTTGCATAAATTACACGTTTATAATGTACAGTGTGCGAGAAACCAGTACCTACATTTTATTTTCCAAAAGGTTTTTCAGCTTTAAGTTAAGTAAGTTTATATTTAATGTAATGCTCTAACTGACCCAGCTCCGTTTAGGTTCACTGACCCAAAATCAACACTCCAAAAATATGTGGTATTCTGACAGCTCTTCCTCATTCCACCAATTTCCCTCTGAGTGACATGCCAACGCTTCCAATGACTAGTTAACTATTTGCATATGGCGGGGCTCATCGTCTCATACGCCTCTTTTTATTGGCTCAGCCGAACATGAGGGTTTGTTTATGTGTGGAGGGGGCGGTGCTACACAAAGCAGCGCTTTAAAACGAGTCGCCTGCCTTCGCACGCTGCCATCGTTCAGTGAGCGCGAGACGAGAAAGGAGACGAACGTTTGTTGGATATCAACCAAGCAGGACAACTACATACATTTATCTCACTCTCCGGACCTAGGAGTTCTTGAGATACGGCTACAGTTGGATTCTACTAGCAAGCCAAACTTTCAGTCAGACCACGTACCCAGAATGAAGGCTATCTGTCCCGTTCGGTCTGTCAGAAGCTGTTATGAGGCAGTTTGCTGTGTCTCAGAGCAGAGCCTCGCCATCAGCCGTTGCAAGAGTCCCTCTGAGGAGCTGTCCGACATGAATGACTGTTACTCTAAACTCAAAGAACTGGTGCCCAGTATCCCTCAGAACAAGTCCGTGAGTCAGGTGGAGATTCTTCAGCATGTAATAGATTACATCTTCGACTTACAGATAGCGCTGGAAAACGAGACGGACACAAACAACGCGTCCGACTTGTTCATGTCAATGAAGGTGAGCGCGTCATCACAAGTCTTTAAAATGTATTTATTATTTATAACGATTATGACTTAATAATAGTAATCTAGTTGAAATCAATATGAATAAATATACTCTTTCCCCCTCATTAGAATTCAGAGATGACCCGTAATTTCTCCAAAGAGGATGGAGCTCTGTGCCATTAGGACAGATGAATGACAACGTCAACGGTACACTTCTGCTTCTTTCTTCCTTTCTTTCTTTTTAATAATCTGAAATAGATTTACTATGTTTGTTTGACTTTTATTTTTAACTCATTACATTAGTCAAATGTTGCAAAGTTGTAATCAGTGAAAGCAGTAGGCCTAGTTGCTAGTAGACAGGTATTAATTAATAAGTTAAACATTTGTTGCGTTAATTTCATTTTGATAGAGTCAGACATCTATAACAAAGTCTGTCCACCGCTCTCATTTCTTTTGCTCATCGTGCCAATCGGCAAACAAGCTCGGATTCCCATATCAGTTCCAGCAAATTAAAGTTTTTCAGTTGGCGCCAGACTGTCTGTTGTCTGCCTGTATCCACTGTGTGTGTGTGTGTGTGTGTGTGTGTGTGTGTGTGTGTGGGCAGGTTTAAGAGGTTTACAAGGACCTTTTTTAGGTTACAAACTGGTAATTACAAGGGTATTATGCTATAAATGTGGTTTATGAGGACATTTCTAGTGTTCCCATAATATAAATAGCTTAAAAATCATATTAAATTATGTTTTATTGAAAATGTAAAAATGCAGAAAGATTTTTGTGAGGGTTAGGTTTAGGTGATATAATCTATTGTTCTTACAGTATAAAAATCATTATCTATGGAGAGTCCTCATAATGATAGCGGCACCAACATGTGTGTGTGCGTGTGTGTGTGTGTGTGTGTGTGTGTGTGTGTGTGTGTGTGTGTGTGTGTGTGTGAGCTGAGTTAACATTCTCCCTCTCATATGCTGCAGGTGCGGGATAGAAACTTTCTCCTCCACTTGTGGAAGAAAAGAGAGTGAAGGGGTGAGTCGGGTGAAGGAGTGAGGCTCTATTCAGAGTGTGGGAAAGCAATCTGCGCCCCTCTCGAGATGTCTATTCTTTGGTCACTGGACACTTAAACAAACCAAATCCGTGGAGTTTTGAAGATCACAAAAAAGAAAAGCCTTCAGATTTTTTTCTTAATCATTCCTATTTTTTGTGGCAGCAATCAAACATTGTATATTTTGTACTGGCTACATTCCTGACTATTTGGACTAACTAATATCTCTTCACACACCCTTCCTTCCCAGCCATTCTTGGAGAATAGCCTCCCCGTTTTTTTCTTGAAAACATTTCCACATTTCAGCATGGCTGCCATTTGGTCTCACTGATTGACTCTATCACTGGGATGATGTACATATTGTGCTTGAGGGTTTTTTGTGCTATGGGGTGGGAAGGGCCTTAGGCAATGGGAATATATATACATACACACACACACACATGGATCAGAATTTGAGCTCTATAATATAGAGTGGATTGTATATGTTTGTGGGGATTGTCTATTTCTACAGACTGTCAAATCAACGAGTTTCATAAACTCCTTTATGTGTTTTGTTTGTACACACTCTTTTTACACAAGAAAATAAATCATACAAATAAAATGAGAGATGTGGAGTTAAGTAGTTTTTCATAAATGACTGAATGTAGACTTTTTACTGTCTTTATAGCTTCAGGTATCCTGAATAAATACCTTGTGGAGATGTACTGCAGAGATAATATAGGTTCTCTAGTATTATTGTTGTTACTACTAGTGCTACTACTACAATTATTCTATTGAAATAAAGAAGAGTAAAACTGATGGCCTGCACTCCCTCTCCCCTTCAACTGTTTGGATTTATAGTTAATTTATTAGATGGCACATCATAACAGATTCAAACAAAAAATGGGAAAGTGCTTAAGAACTATAATAGCAGGAATCAGAAACTGTTAAATAAAACAAAAAAGAAAGTTTAAACAAAATTACAATAAATTACTATTCATTTTCCACATTGAGTCATCATGTACTTTTTCATGTCTAGCATATGATTTGTTACAGGGTTATGCAACAATGTCTAAATGTGAGTCACTTGTGTGTATTTATATAGAACACTACTGTCCTTTGAGTGTCTGTGGTTTATTATTTGCTCTCTCAAAAAGACTCCGATTTGCCCACAGACCTAGAATGCAGTTAAAGTGTTTCATCTTAAAGCCGCTGACCATCTCAATAATTATGATTTAGCCTATTAAGAACGTGTGTGTTCTGTGTTATTAAACATAATATGTCTTATAGCGACATCTAATGTTCAAGAATGAATCAACATGCACCATATAAAGTTGCACAGCAGACAAAGCACTGGCGCCATCGTGTGGCATTTAAGTAAATTAATTTTGTGTTAGCTTGTGGCGAAAATTTAAGTTACGTCATTCGGTTTCCTTTATTTAATTCATGAACCAACTCTCTGACTGTATTCAATCATCTTAATCGAAAAAGAAATTGGCAATTGTAGAAATTACTTGATGGACTTTCTTATATGGACTCATATATAGATTTATTTTAATGTGTTACAGTACATTTCTGTAGGCCTAATCTGTTCTGAATGTGTTAAGTACATGATTATTCAGTGGTGTTTACCTTTTTCTGTCTTTCCTTTTTTTACAAATAGCATAGATTCTAATCCTGTTATTTGAAATTTTGATCGTATGTGTGTTCTTTTTTATTTTGTGCAAGCATGATGATACAGAAGAGCCTGCAAAAGCCACAATGTAGCCAAGTAATTCTATGCACATCCATAAATCTCTCCAGAAGAGGACGCATTACAGCACATAAACAACTAGTGAAGAACCATATTTTTACAGCGGTTCTTAATCTTGATTAATGTTGATGTTAATGTCTACATAAATAATACATGCATGCATGAACTAACAAAGTATATATATATATATATATATATATTACCACTGACCAAGATTTAAAAATGTTTATCAAATTTTTATCACTAAGCTCTTAAAAGAGGTATCTCCTGTAATTTCAGAACCTCTTCTTAATATTATTAACTCCTCGCTAACCTTAGGACATGTCCCATGAAACTTTAAAATGGCTGTTATCAAACCGATTATTAAGAAGCCACAACTTGATCCTGGAGAACTAGCTAATTATAGACCGATTTAAAATCTCCCATTTATGTCAAAAATACTAGAAAAGGTAGTATCCTCACAAATATGTTAAATTCTACAGAGAAATTGTATATATGAACAATTTCAGTCAGGATTTAGGCCTCATCACAGAACAGAGACAGCACTTATCAGTTACAAATTACTTGCTCTTATCAACTGATCGCGGCTGCATTTCACTTCTAGTGCTTTTAGCTTTTAGTGCTGCATTCGACACGATAGATCACGACATTCTCTTGAATAGGCTAGAAAATTATGTTGCCATTTGTGGAGTTGCATTAGCATTGTTTAGGTCATATTTAGCAGACCACTACCACTTTGTCTATGTAAATGAGGGAAGTCAAACCAAACAAAAGTAAAATATGGCGTGCCACAGGGATCAGTTTTAGGGCTTCTGCTTTTCTCCTTGTATACGCTTCCCCTGGGAGATATTATTAGGAATCGTGAAATAAGTTTCCACTATTATGCCGACGATACACAGCTTTATATTTCTTCAAAACCTGATGAGA
Source organism: Xyrauchen texanus (assembly GCF_025860055.1). Classification (NCBI taxonomy): domain Eukaryota; kingdom Metazoa; phylum Chordata; class Actinopteri; order Cypriniformes; family Catostomidae; genus Xyrauchen; species Xyrauchen texanus. Next base: position 18,373,361 of record NC_068297.1, on the reverse strand, counting down.
TTTCACAATTCTCCATATTAGCAGAGTGCATCAATGAAATAAATGATTGGATGGCCAGAAATTTCCTTCTACTCAATTCTTACAAAACAGAGGTACTAATTATTGGACCAAAAACCTCTAAAAATAAGATGCTAAAATATAATTTGACTCTTGATGGATTTACTGTTACATCATCTTCAACAGCGAAGAACTTAGGTGTTATATTTGATACCAATCTGTCCTTTGAAAATCAAATTACCAATGTTTGTAGAACAGCATTCTTCCACCTAAGAAATATTGCTAAATTAAGGCACATGCTCTCTGTTGCTGATGCCGAAAAACTAATTCATGCGTTCGTGACCTCAAGACTAGATTATTGTAATGCATTACTGGGAGGATATCCAGCAAGATCAATAAATAAACTTCAATTGATTCAAAATGCAGCAGCCAGAGTGCTGACGAGAACCAAGAAATATGATCATATTAGCCCTATTTTATCTTCGTTACATTGGCTACCTGTTAAATTCTGTATTAATTTTAAAATTCTGTTAACTGCGTACAAAGCTTTGAATGGTCTAGCTCCGCAGTACTTAAGTGACCTGCTATCACGCTATATTCCATCACGTTCATTAAGATCGCAAAATTCTGGCCTGTTAATAGTTCCTAGAATATCAAAATCCACAAAAGGATGTAGATCATTTTCATATTTGGCTCCTAAACTATGGAGTGTTTCTCTAACACTGTTCGAGATGCAGACACACTCACTCAGTTTAAGTCTAGACTAAAGACTAATTTATTTAGCTAGCCATACACCTAATTTATCCTTCAACCCACAATTAGGCTGCTTTAGTTTAGTCTGCCGGAACCAGAAACATTGATCATGATTTATATATCTGCAATAAATTTAATGGCATCTACGCTAATATTATTTTATTTGTTTCCCTGTCTCAACCTCGGGACTCCAATCCTGAGGTCACCAGAACAGGCTGGATCCAGTTCCATTCCTGCTTTGTGTTGGACTCCACTGCTACATGTCTCTGAGTGATGATGTCTACATGCAGTCGGTGCCAGCCAAACATCACTTCAGTCTATTATGATGGACTTCAGAGGATGAAATGATGCCAACTCCAACCATAAGACATGTAATACTTCATATGCCATTGTCTGAACCTTGGATTTAGGATGGACCACACCTTACCTCACCAAAATTACCGGCCAGGTTGAACTGGGTTTCACATCCCTGATCACTGCCTGCATCACCTCGGTCTATTGTTGGACTACACTCTTGAAATGGAATACATAGACTATCAATTACCAACAAAAGCCTTTATCAGCCAATTAACAATGACAATTGCATCTATGTGAACTTCTGCAGTTAATCCAGGATGGACTTCAAAGACATTAGTCATTAATCTTACATTTCATACAAAATCTATGTTTAAACACTGACTCTTAACACTTACTTAGTTTAATAATTTTAAACCATGACTTTAACTATACATAAGTAATATTTACATTATATTCATGATGTTTCCAGAGGGGAATTGGCCCCCACAGTGAGTCTGGTTTCTCCCAAGGTTATTTCCTCCCATTAACCAACATCTTATGGAGTTTTGTGTTCCTTGCCACAGTCGCCTTCAGCTTGCTCACTGGGGTTATTAATACAATTATCATTTAATTACTTATTTTTAAACATGATTACAATCTTATTTTATCTAAATTATGAATCATCACAATGATGATTCATCGACATTATAGACATTACAGTTTTATCGTCTGTTAATGCCTGATCTTCTGTAAAGCTGCTTTGAAACGACGTGTGTTGTGAAAGGTGCTTTTCAAATAAAAATTTACTTGTTAATTATACCTAATGTGTTGATGAATGTTTACTTGAATGTTTACTGTAATCTTTACTGGTACACAAAAAGAGTTGTTAGGCAAAATGTTAACCTCTGTCACCTTCACTTTAAATGTATTGGGGGAAATCGGTGAAAGTGAATGTAACAGTGAAAGGATGGGCAAGAAGAAGGCAAGAACTGGCTGAGCAGGAAACATAAAGTTTAAAGTTTAAATTTAAAATAACATAAACAAACATGAACACATACACACACACAATGCTGCTACATGTGTCACTCTTTCTCTCTCCATCTGGTCTCTGGCTCCCCTTTGTCTTGCTATTCCACTGATCAGCTGTTTCAGTGCTGGCTGTGCAGCCTCATGGCCTGGCCACCCTCCTCCTCGTCACAGTGAATAGTAACAGTTACTGTCTAACAGTGTTGGGGGTAACATGATAAAAGTAACGCACTTTAGTAAAGTAATGTCATATTTTTTTATTTTAGACAATTATATCTGAGTTACTTTTTAATAAAGTAACTTGTTGCTTTTGTACACCTCTTCTGTCCCTGTATTGCAAGAAATCAAGAGTAAAAGTGTAAAAGTTAAGGGAGGAGGTGAAGTGCATGATTGGCATTGTGTTTCTATAGCGTGTGAAGCCAGAGACTGAGATTTGTTCATGTGTTAATTCACACTATATTACAAAAATCAGTAAATGTTTATATGACTATATATGACTAGTCTTCCACTGGCCACGACATGATACACAGGGTGAAATACTCGCTCAATTCACTGACTTCTGTAACCAAACTGCTCCGTTACAGCTCCCCTTAATTGGGAGAATGGGCTGATAAAAGCTGACTCTGGATCAGTGGCTCCGAGCAACATTCTACATGTTTGTGTATGCAGAGAAAATGTCTTAGTTTCTTAAAATATTCTACTTTTATTTGTTTATAATAAACAAGTAGTTCGATTCATGAACCAAACCATTTTTATGACATATTCAAGTTGTATCAACAGTTGTGGTGTTTGTACGCAAGGTGGATCAACTCAAAACAAGTGTGCACTGAGATGAAATATTAATTTATTAATTAGACATATTCCTTGAACCTGTTGTGCTGGCATTCCCCACTGAATGTTATCCTGACTTCTGAAAAACATGACTCGTTGTCAACACATGATGACAGATTTGATGCAGGTTCAAGTGTTGGACTTTGCTGCTTTAGGTAAGACAGTGGTTATTCTTCATTTTTCATATTGGCTGCCATGTTTATGGAAAAACAAATCATGCGTATTCATGTTATTGATTCTGTATTTTAAATATCAGGTGACAGTGAAGACCTACTTTCTAAATATCTGTTTGTTTACAATGTTGTTTTGACATGAGTGTTGTACAGTAACTAGCATGACCTGTAATGTCTCTTGTATGCAATGCATGGCTTATTTGTATGGAATGCATAGCACAGCAGAAGAGAAAGTGGCTGTAAGAAAAAGGTAACGCAAATGTAAAGTAACATTTTATTTTCCATAACAATAACTTTTTAATTAATTATGTTTCTTTTTTAAAGGAGTAACGCAATATTCTAACAAGTTGCTTTTAAAAAAAACGTTATACAACACTGCTGTCTAATATATCCTGTTGTATGCCACAGAAGATTGGAAGTGATATGGGTCTAGAACAACACAAGGGTGAGTAAATGATGACAGATTTTTCATTTTTGGGTCATCCTTTTAATTCAACACTCAGAGGTCTGGGTAATGGACATGGTAACAGAGATTAAACTATGCAGTATATGGACCCTTTGAATGTTTTGTTTTTCTACATTTCATGAATGATGAACATCCACTGATTCAGTATGTCATCAATTTGTACTTGTTTAAAAAGCTGGGGATGATTGCTTCACTACTACTATTATATTTGGGAGGAAGGACTGCAAAACCATCAGTGAATCACTGGGCAAATGGCTGGGTGGGAGAGTCTCAATAATCATCTGAAGCATGGCGGGGGTTTAGTCTTTGTGCCAGATGATAAGATCCCTTTCAAGCACAAGGCTCTGTTGTGTTCTGTTCCTTTTTGTGGGTCTGTTTATGAGTTCAGAATGCTTGTTTTCTCCTTCAAATTCTCTTTTCACTGAGTCAGGCTACACCAGTCTCAACAATTTTCCCATTTTGCTGTTGAAAATCGTTGACATTCAAGATCTGTGTGTGACAGTGACACATCTAGAAACCATAGAAACACAATATAGGTATTCTTTTAAGATTATATTTTTGTGTTTTATTTGTTTTTAATGTGTGTTCATGCTTCGATGTTTGTTTCTCTATATTTGTTGTTGTTTACAGAATTCAACTGTAGCGATCATGGGCATTTAGTCATAGAACAAATTGGTATTTTAAGCGATTAACGGATATGAAAATTCAGTTGTAAAACTAAATTTAAATATAACTATGTTATGTTTGATAACGCTGTTATTGCGTATGAACGCCCTTGTTCCCAAAAGGATCCGCGCTGTCGCTTTAAGAGGTAGGCACCAACGGCATGTAAATATATTCAGAATCGAACTAGCCCCGGCGTGCCGTCAGCCAATCACAGAGCACTTCAAACCGCGGGAGATCCAAATTTCGCGCGACGTAATTTGGCGCTAAAATAGCCCTCCTCTGTAGAGCTAATGTAAAAGAAAAGCTCTTCTGCCGGAGAGAGATTACAGACAGACAGACAAATAGATAGATTGATAGACACATTTCTCACCATCACCGGCTTTGCGCAAAAACAAAAAGAAGAACATTATTTCTTAGCTTTATTTGTTTTTTGAAACGTGGATATATAAAGCTTAAGAAAGCTGGACATTTTTATATATGTTTAATTTTAAGTTATTTTATGTGCAAGTTACTCTCGTGCAACTACAACAAAGGAGAGAGAACTGGTACCGAAGCAGTAATATTTCGGTTTTTGTTATTTTGAACGCATTATTTATCTTCAGTATTTGACAGTATTTATTATACTTAAGAGCAAATTGTCTGTTGTAATTTTTAATATAGCCTATTTTGTTAAATATAACACACTGCATAATTTTCGCGGGTTTTCTTTCATTTCGCGTGAAAAATGATTCGGATACCCAGAGGGATTTCTCCTGCTTCAGGAAGAGGTGCAGTCGTTGGACTCTCTTGCCAGCAGAAAACAATGTTCTCCGGGATGAGGACAGATTTTTTCAACACTGGACTTGCGAGCCCGCCGATGAATTCGATACCGGCTGGATACTTCACTCAAATCGGCAACACGACAGCTGCGGAGCAGAGAGCCAACTGCCTGTACGCGACCCCTCACGGGCCCGAAGCTAAGCCTGTGCGAACCCCACCGGCCGGCTGCCGGTAAGCCTCTTTCCACCACCACTCATGCACAAGCTCTCACTGCAACATCATGAATATACATGCTTGCTATTTCAAGTACTAATACAATAATATATCATTTACTAACCCACAGCAACAGTCACACTGTAAAATCCATTTTTGAACGTAAAAGCGTCGTTTGTGGCCCCACCAGGAGGTTTTTGTGCCAACTATGTTGTACTCTTTATAACCAGTTCCTGCTAAATGAATAAAACAGGCCAGTAATTGGAGAGCATGACCACAGCACTGCATGTATATTTCAGTCATTTTGGACAGACAGGACCTTTAGGGTTATTTCAGCGGGGTTGTGGTAGAGGCTGATGGATGGGGGAGGGTATTTATATGGGCTAGCCGGGGGTATGCCAAGCGATGATCCTCAGATTTGACAGGAAAATACAGATTTATAAAAACATAAAGTATTCCGATATTTGGAGCCAAGACTTACCTACGTGCCCCGCTTTATTTAGTTAAACATGAATGAGTTTGCCTCCTACAAGGAATGTCCTGGGTCTAATAAACGTTAAGCTCAATCGACAGCATTTGTGGCATATTGATGATTGCCACAAAAATTTATTTCGACTCATCCCTTCTTTTCTTTAAAAGAAGCAAAAATCGAGGAGACAGCGAGACACTTACAATGGAAGTGAATGTGGTCAATTTATTGAGGGTTTAAACAAAGAAATGTGAGGATTATAATTTTATAAATGCACTTTCATTACTTCTGTTAAAACTTGTAAAATGTTAGAGCTGTAAAGTTGTTTAAATTGTAATTTTTACAGTCATTGTATTGTTTTAGGGTTTGCTGACATTACGTTGTCATTTTAATGAAGTTGTAAAATTGGCTATAACTTTACACAGAAAAGGTTAGTATGTGATTTTATCACACTAAAATCATGTTTTCATGCATATTGTTTACGTCTTGAGGCTATACTTTTGAAACAGTGAGTATTTTAATGTAAAAAAAATTGGCCCCCATTCACTTCCATTGTAAGTGCCTCACTGGAACCAAGAGTTTTGCTTCTTTTTTTTAAAGAATGGAGGGACGTTTCAAAGCATTTTTGTATTAATCAATATTATGCCACAAATGCAGTAGATTGAGCTTAATTTGTATTGAACACGGAACAGTCCTTTAAAAACCACCTGTTAAAAGCCTGCCACATTACAGAGAATGCTTTTAGATGATGCAGCTGTAGTTGTCATTATGATGTCACTTTCTTCATGGTACACTTGTCTCACAAGCGTAACCTGTTGGAAAGGTCATGGTAACACTCTCTGCTCCAGGAACCGTCCAAGTGAACATTTGAAAGAAACTTCACGGTGTGCTGCTTACTGCTTCCAGCTGATAAACAAAGAAATAATTACAGGCTCACACTGAAGAATATGGGGCAGCGCAGATAACAGGCCAAGCGTCTGCATGGAGGATTTGATGCACATGCTTTAATAACTCTAGAGATAAATCTTAAGAAGCTTCTCTGGGTTGGATATGATACCTGATCAACTCAAAATGGTTTCTCAATTATGAAATCTTGTGGTCAGATTAGGGCAGAATGCTGGTCTTGTTACTAACTTTTTCCATGATTCCAAACATCCTTAATTTCCCCATGTAGGCTGTATTATTAAAATACATCATGCTTAATTGTTAGCTGTGTACCTAGTGAATCTGCACATGACATGAACAGCCCCTATTTTCCCTTCAGTTGTTTTTTTTTTAATCACAGCGGTTTGCTACAGTCATATCTCCTGCTGTGAGAGTTTCACTCTTTTTCCTCCTCCCTTGAATGATACTTTCCCCCGTTCAGTTTGACAGGACAGCCAAACCTGAAGCTCTCTCTTCTGCTATCAAACATTTGAACCTCTGTTCAGATATCTTCATAAACTTATAAATACTTTTTTTGGATTCTGCAGAAACACAGTTCCCCTAAGGTTAACTTTTCTAAAATTAACTCGCCTTGTGTAAGTAGCAAATATAAATCAGTTAATGCCTTAAACTGATTAATTTATACTAGTTCAGGGTCATTAACAGTAACTAACATTCTTATATGTAGATATGTATGTCAGTGTTCTCTGTTTTCACACAAATCATGTCCTGTAGTAAAACCAGCCTTTTGATTTATGGGTTTCATATCCTTTATTAATAAAGTCTGAGAGAGTTCAGGATATTTCAGACTTTATTAAGTCTCCCAGATTATATTTCTCTTATCATAGGTTATGTTAATGTATTGTTTAGAAAATGCACAACAATATAGAACGCAGCAGTAATTGCTGTTAATGAAATGTGGTTTCTGCAAGCTCCAGAGAAGGGAAATAAAGAAATCTTGAGACTAGAAAAGGTCAGAGAGACCACTTGGTCTCTGGTTCACTCCAAACTCACATGTCTGAGATCAAGTGATCAGCCACTGGTCTGTGATCACTACGTTGAAGTACAAGTGAATTGGCTTTGTTTCTGAAGACCCTGGTGACAATCCTTTCCTCCTCCTTTATCCATCTTTCCCTCCGGGGCCTCCAGTAACCAGGTGTTGTATCAGCGAGGTGGGTGAGGGGTTTCAGGGTAAAACAGCCATAGCTGTTGAGTTCTGTGTAATACAGATCACTCCGCTTAGCCCTGTCTGGGCAAGTTTTGCATTTCAAAAGTGTCCTCCACGCTCTTCCTTTTCATCTGGACTTCCCCCTTTCTTCTTTTTGCCTGTGCCTCTCTTTCACTTTTACACTTCAGACTATGTCATTGATGCAGAATGACCTTTCTCACTTTGCACTGTGGGAAGAGAGAGTGTGTATGTGTTTTACATTTGGGAGTGGCACAGGAGTTTGTAGGTAATTCCTGTCACTTGTATCTATGTGTAGGCATACAGAAAACTTTTTCAGGCAGAATATAATTGTTTAAAAATATCTAATATTATGATTAATCAGAAGCAGGGCTGGACTGGTAATCTGGCATACCGGGCATTTCCCGGTGGGCCAACCCACTTTTGGGCCGATCAGGGGCGTAATGGCCATCGAGAGAACCAGTTAGTGAGAAATTCAGGGAAAGGACACTCAGAGCAGAAGACAAAGGGGGAGGGTTGACTTGACATATAATACGCTTTAAAGAACGAGCCTGCAGAGGAAGTGAATTGAAACACTGGAACATCTCCGGAAACATGAAACATGTACCAGATGAACAGAGCAGTGTTAACTGCACTAGCAGAAGTATAACCAAGTGAAAAATACACTTATGTTAAAAACACTTACTGTATATTTAAGATACATTCGCTTAAAGCAAGTCGAAATATCATATATGCTGCTTCTCAATTAAATGTGTATTTTATTAAGGGTTTTTAGAAATGTTTAAATGGAAAACATTTCAGTGATTAATTCAGTGAATGTCATTTAGAGGTATTTTTAAAAGCTGACCCCCCATACTTTATGTTAAAAACATAAAGTATGTTTTATAAAAACATACTTTATGTTTTTATAAATCTGTATTTTCCTGTCAAATCTGAGGATCATCGCTTGGCATACCCCCGGCTAGCCCATATAAATACCCTCCCCCATCCATAATCGTTAGTTGCAGCCCTATCTGTGGGATCAGACCAGATGGGCGATGTGAGATCCAGCTTTTGATACTTAGGACCATTGAGGAACTCATACAAAACTATTACACAAGGTGCAAACATTCACTGATGCTTAAAAAGGCAACACACTAAAATATGCATATTAAAACTTAATGTAAATACCTGTTATGTAGATTCTGAAGGGCAGTACTAAACAAAAAAATATATTTTATATTTGTATAAATTCAGACAGGGGTGTGAAAACTTATGAGACAAAGGGGAATGAAATTGTGTGTACTCAACTGTACAGTATATATATATATATATATATATATATATATATATATATATATATATATATATATATATATTCAACCAGATTAATGAGTTATCAGCTGTCTTTTCTTTGGCTTTCTATCTTGTTTTTGAACAAGAGCAATCTAAATTGTGAAATTCTGTGATGTGGCAACTAAAACAGCCATTTAGCTCCTAAATGTTTCAGTTTAGGAGCCAATGGCTCCTTAGTCGTTTTTTTAGTCTGGAGCCCTGTTTTCTCTAGTGCCTACACACAAACGCAAACATACACACATACCTTTCACCCAATTGTGCTGTGGTTTATGATTGTAGCTTAGACAATGGATTTACATATCTTTAGGAAACTCCTTGGCCTGGAGAGGTTTCACCAGTTCTGATATAGATATGGTGCTCAGAAAGCAAACAATCTTAATAGTGATCAGAGTTAGAATTTTAGAAGGTAAAGCTGCTCTCAGACCAGTGCTTAGAAGTGAATGATTCAGCTTCAACTCCATACGATCTGAGCCAGCATTTCTCACTTCTCATTTCCCACTTACACCGGAAATGGGCAGAACCGACCACAATCTCTTACACATACGAGATGCTGTTTTGAGAAACCAAACCACAAAAATGCAAAAGGTTTGCAATAGCATAAGGTTGTGTAAATTATAACAGAATTTTGGGGTGAAATATCCCTTTGTGGTCTTGACTCTTACATAAATACATAAAAGTAAAGGGGGGTAGTTGTGTGTAAGACAGATAAGTTTAAAAAAGCCAAAAAAAGAGCAGAAGAAAATGAATGAGTAAAGGAAACCCAACCACCTGCTCAGCAGTTCCAGATGTCAGTGACAGGTGTAGATGTCGTTTAGGTCAGAACAATGCAAGCATTTTAAAGACACACAAGATGGGTAGGCAGCTCTTAGCACATGCTCAATGTCTGTTAAATATATATTGGATATATATTTCTTAAGTTACCACATTTTATAACATTTTTAAGAAGGTTACTCTATAAAATATTCATAACATGCTACAAGCTTCTGTCACGGCTAATTTCCATGCAGATTTAAAAAGCTGATGTATAAACATGAATTGAAAATGCCTGCAATTACTTTACAGAGGGACATGATATGTGAGCAACAGCTGTGTTGCTGCCTGTTCCATTCACTCTAGTAGATCTTCCTGCAATTCTCTAATAGGGATGAAATGGGCTATTGGGAAAAACACATAAGTTTGCATTTTGCAACAGGCATTAATATCCAGATTAACTTCTGGTATTGAATTTGGTAATCTTGAGTTCATAAACTATCAGCATCTAAAGGAACTGTTGGAGATCAAACTTGACTTCTAAACCAGTTTGTGGAGTTGGTCTGTCACAGCCCACCTGTGGAATGCTAAAGATTAAAAAAGAAAACAAAAAAACCTATCACACTCAACTGTGAATTATAGCATCTGGTTGTCATATTGTCAGCAGTTGTATCTTGAAACAACTTTTTTTTGTGCTCTGTCATGCTTCTCAAAAACTCGTCCTTAATTTTCCAGTTGTTTAAAAAAAAGTTGTTTCAAGATACAACTGCTGACAATGTGTAGGTGTGTATGTGTGTTTATTTGTAACTTATTCTATGATTGAATGAACAGGATTAGCAGTTGGTAAATTGACCCTTGAATGAAATGTCTGTGGTATTAGTGTGATTGGTTTGAATGTCTCCCTCCACTAAAGATATACAAGAAATGGGTAAGATCTTCATGTTTTTTGTATAGGGATGGATTTTAAGTGTCAGGTTGCATTCGGGCACTTGAGGAAGCAGTGAGTCAGTGTAACTCAAGGGGAGGGATTGTTCTTGATCAATGCAATAAGGCTGGGCAATATGTCTTTAATATTTTTCAGCCTATTGACGATATTCGATATACACTGAGGGCCAAAAATGTTGAATAATATACAGATTTTGCTCTTATGGAAATAAATTGGTATTACAATTTGAAAAAAAATTCAGAACTTTTTAAACTACTTCAAAGAGTTCTCATCAAAAAATCCTCCATGTCAAGAGACATTTCACCCCACGCTTGCTGCAGCACTTGCCATAGATGTTGCTGTCTTGTTTACAGTCTAGCTGAACCCACAAAAGCTCAATGGAGTTGAGATCCATAACAATCTTTTCCAGTTATCTGTTGTCCAATGTCTGTTTTTCTTTGCCTACTCTAACCTTTTCTTCTTGTTTTTCTGTTTCAAAAGTTGCTTTTTCTTTGCAATTCTTCCCATAAGGCCTGCACCACTGAGTCTTCTCTTTACTGTTGTACATTAAACTTTCTCAAACTAGAGACTCTGATGTACTTATCCTCTTGTTTAGTTGTACATCTCTGCCTTCCACATCTTTTTCTGTCCTTGTTAGAACCTGTTGTCCTTTGTCTTTGAAGACTGTAGTGTACACCTTTGAATGAAGTCTACAGTTTTTTGGCAATTTCAAGCATTGTATATCCTTCATTCCATAAAACAATTATTAATTGCTGAGTTTTTAGAGAATGCTGGTTTTTTTTCCATTTCTTAAATAATTTTGACCTTAAGACATGCCAGTCTATTGCATACTGTGGCAACTCAAAAATAAACACAAAGACAATGTTTCATTCAATGAACCAAAGAGCTTTCAACTGTGTTTGTAGTACCAAATTAGCAATTTAGCATGATTACGCAAGGATAAGGTATTGGAGTGATGGCTGCCGGAAATTGGGCCTGTCTAGATTTGATAAAAAATAACTTTTTTTAGGGGGCCTGGGTAGCACAGTGAATATTGACGCTGACTACCACCCCTGGAGTGACGAGTTCGAATCCAGGGTGTGCTGGATTCGTTTGTAGATTTGTATAATAACATGTAACTGTTACTATTGTTTAGAATTGCGCAAATGCTTCAACCTGTAGTACTTTGATTTCAGGATGCATGTGAACTGATCTGAGACCGCCGCCACGTGCGTGCACACAGATCGCCGCATCACTGGTTTGTTCTGAATTGCACACAGACCATGTTTATCTGTCTTTAAATCACAGCCTTTTGTGGAACCTGGTCTACTAAGCAAACAAATTGGCCCGGTTGCTAGGGAGGGTAGAGTCACTTGGGGTAACCTCTTCGTGGTCCCGATTAGTGGTTCTCGCTCTCAGTGGAGTGTGTGGTGCATGGATCACAGAGAGTAGCATGAGCCTCCAGTGTTGTGGGTCTCCGCAGTGTCATGCAGAGCGAGCCATGTGAAAAGATGCACGGATTGACTGTCTCAGAAGCGGAGGCAACCACCTGGATTGTGGTGAGTAACCGCGCCACCACGAGAACCTACTAAGTAGTGGGAATTGGGCATTCCAAATTGGGAGAAAATACTTTTTTCAAATAGTGATGGTGCTGTTTTTTACATCAGTAATGTCCTGGCTATACTTTGTGAACAGTTGAATGCTACTTTGGTGAATTAAAGTGCCAATTTCCTTCCGAAACAGCTAAATTTGTACATTGTTCCAAACTTTTGTTTAGGGCTGGACAATAATTCAATATCAATATGTATCGCAATATAATTTGTTTTTTCAATAACGGTGAAATTATTTTTGAACACATTTCCGATATTTTGATAGGCTACATTACAGCATTTGTCACTTATTTTTGTCAAGACTAATTTATTAATGACTCTGCATCATCTGTATTTAAGAGAAAATAATCACTTCATCCGATGCTTAAAGTGAATAAACTAGCCTTGCCGCTGCCAGTCTACTTGCTGGAGTTCCACAATTAACGAAGCAATTCGAACTCCACCGGACTTGTGTGTGTAGGCGACGTAAAGGGGGAAAGCAGGCAGTGGACCAAACCACTGTGGTGCAAGGTAGGGGGGACTCAAAAGGTTTCTGAACTTAATACGCATTTTTTGGCCCATTTGTATTGTTTTACTACTTACAGGTATTTTAAGTATATATCATTATATTTTTTACAATTCACAGCGTGGTTTTTAATAATATTTTAAGGAGGGGAAATATATTTTTTATATTGACAAAGGTGAGAGTTTTATGTTTATTTGACATTTCTTGTTTGTATGAAGGCTAATTGCAAATAAAAGCTGACCATTAATTTATTTGTACAGCTTTTATTAAAAATTATATAGTTTTAAAGGAAGAGGTTTCATAGACTTAGCAAATTCATTTTTCAGAAGTTTGTAGGTACATTCATCCATTGTGTGAGGCTTTTATATTGTTCATATCGATATAGGAAATAAATTGCATCACCCGAAATTAAGAAATATATCGTGATATACGTTTTGGCCATATCGTCCAGCACTACTTTTGGTCCTTAGTGTATATCTAAATAATTATGTATTTGCTCTAAAATGGCTCAAAAGTTTTATCAGAGGAACCATCATTTCATCCAAACAGCCATTGAAGCCAAGTAGATTAAATATTTTAAAGACATTAAATAAAAATCTAATAATTAGTTTTTCATTAAAGGTGCAGTTTGTACGATTCAGAAACCCTTGTTATTAATGATACCTTGGGCCTTTAAGTGAACTGCAGCTACCTGTTGCTCATGCTCATGCACACACTCCATAGGAACACGAGCGAGCATCGGCCAAAACAATGACGTAACGTACAAAGAGACTGAACGTGATCCACTGGCGTCATGCTGACAGATGAGGTAGCATAATTAAAATTACACAGTTATGACTGTTTTACTACAAACTTTGAGACTATATATTTTATTTGACTCTCCAGTTCTGGAACAGGGCTAAAATAAAGTGTAGATTTAGGTCTGAATATGCAAGATTGTAGTTTGAAGTAATCACTTTTCTTTGCATGATACAGTGACTGCATTTATACAATAGCCTATGTTGGCGCTTACTTGTCCAATAAGAAGAACACCAATTCAGGGTTGGTTTTGATCCCCAAAACCGATCGAAGGTCCCTACAGGAATCAAATGCCCTGCCGATGTACTCTCTAGTTTTCGCTCGACCACGATCAAGTTCCCACATAGCCAGATGGGATTCAGTAGATACATTTGTTATTTTAATTTTTTGGCTTAGTCAGAGTTTGTGTAGGAGTCGGTCGGTGTTGTGCTGGGAGCTGGCCGTTTGCTGGACTCCATTTCTAAGATAACGTTACCTTTTGATGAAGACTCTTTGTTGTTGCTGTTGAATAGCGAAAGAGAAGCACTGAGGTAAGGCTCTCGGGAGCGCGCATAAATGTCACATCCTTTGGATTTTCCCGGTAAAATCGACCCCTTCCCTTCGCATGAAAACCAGTCTACAGGCTTTAATAGGCAACCCAGGAAGTCCGGGAAGGGCAAATTTTTTAAGTTGCATTACTAGCCATTCATTCACACATTGGCAAAAAAAAAAAAAGGTGAATATTACATGAAAATTGTTACATACTGCACCTTTAAATAAACATAAGGGATAATTAAATTAAATTATTTTCATTGATATGCACTTAATATTTATATTTCATACACAATGATACCTGTACATAGTAGCTTTATAAAGAAGCGTTATTTACCTTCATATGTTTTACTAATACATTTTGTAATGAACAATGTAGGGCTGGGTACTGACGACAGATTTCAGGATTCGATTTCGATTCACAAGCTATCGATTCGATTTTGATCCCAAATTCTGTTTCTGTTTATTTTAGATATAAAAATCAACACTCAAATAAAAACTATTTTATTTTGCATACAAACATTTTACATTTAAATAAGGCAGTTTTTATATCAACATTTTAATGATATAATTATGTTTCTACTTGAATTTGTTGTAGAAATATAAACATTTAAACGGTGGCTGTCATAACTTGTTTTCATGACAGATTTATTCAAATATACAATGAATGAGACATCACTAACAAGGATGAATATAATGAATATGTAATATAGTGCATATATTTAGCAAAATGCTCCTCTAAAGTTTTTTTCTAGCTAACTATCGAGCTATGGACATGACTTTCCTGAGGTAAATGTAGGGTTACGTGACATATTGTTTACAAGCTGTTTTATTGACTTCTTTTCGTGGTTGAAACACCGATTGGGGGATAACATGAGAGCTAATACATTTTAGTAAGTTGTACTGTATCTTTCAACATACCTTATGATGTTCATTCATGTTTATTTCACTCTATAACTAGTAGTAAAGAGGAAGAGATGATCTGTTTTCGCACGTTCCGCACTGCCGCTTGAATTGACCGATGTGTCATGTCAGCAATCTGTCGTGTCATATTAAAGAGCGTCAAAACAGAATTTATTTATTGAATTTCATGATAAAATTTACAGAATTTGAAAGCTGAGACTTTGTTTAATATCAAAAGTAACAAAGCACAATGCTTATTGCAATTATTATATGGGAGGCATGCTACAAATAATGTAGAAGGAATGCAAAGACTTATTTTTTAACCCCAGTTCAACATAGCATAATACTAATTTATTACTGTGGGCAAGTCAGGTTGATTATAATATAATGCTGAATTATTGTTATTATTCTGATTATTAGATTTGCATTATAGAAAAGTAATATATTTCTGTCCTTTTCACTTCATCTTAACATGGGGCTTTTATTTTGACACCGAAAGTGCTGTTGTATTTAATTCAACTTCACACAGAGCTTTTATTTCGACACTGAAAAAGCAACCTGTATTTGACAGTTTACAATGTTCTGCATTTCCTGAAATGCTGTAATCTATTCTGTTATTCTGTGCCACGTTTGTAGATTTGTATAATAACATGTAACTGTTACTATTGTTTAGAATTGCGCAAATGCTTCAACCTGTAGTACTTTGATTTCAGGATGCATGTGAACTGATCTGAGACCGCCGCCACGTGCGTGCACACAGATTGCCGCATCACTGGTTTGTTCTGAATTGCACACAGACCATGTTTATCTGTCTTTAAATCACAGCCTTTTGTGGATTAATAATCGCATATGACCAACTCGCCATTTTGATGTTCTTTTGTTTAATTGTGCAGCCCTGAGAATTAAAGCACATTAAAATAATCGCGATATTCACGATATTGGTCAATCATCAGCAAAATTATCTCGCTTACATCGTTAATATTTTATATATCACCCAGCCCTACATACAATTCAAACTACACTTTCATTCAAGTGTGTCTCACTGCCAGAGCTTTTCAACACGCTCTTTCCTTTCTTAGGGGGACAACAGCACATCTGGCTGACCTGAGGAGCTTTCGGGGTCTATATCACAATGTAAATAATCTAAACCACAACAGTAAATGCAATGTAACGTTCTTGGAAACTATGGTACAATGCTGAACCTCAGTAGCTACATTCACTCAAATAGTTGGGAGTAAAAACTACATTTACATGTATCTAATAAATAGTTAAAAGCATGAAGAATGAGATGTTTCTCATACCCGGTCACATTAGGCTAATCATTTAACCTTTTACACTAATAATTTTCAAATGCTGATAATCAGTTTTTCCCAAGTCTTTGAACTTTCACCTTTACTTTAAAACCATCTCACTGTTCTCTTGTCTTCTTTTGTGTGTGTGTGTGTGCGCGTGCGTGTGTGTTTCAGGCCAAGAGGAGGCTAGATCTGGAAGAGCCACAGTATCTCCCTGAATTTCGCACACCAAAAGGGAAAGGAAACTTGGCATTTGTGAGGGTACCAAGCCCCAAAAGTGAGTAAAACAGACTGATCTAGAACAAAGCCCCTACTTTTATTTATTTAAGACTTGAGTTTCCACATGTTGAATGTTTTAGGGCCCTTCAACACCTGTCCAAGCGTCTTGCTCCCCTGATTAGAACAGCAGCTAAATAACACTTTTGCTTCTCTCTCTCTATCTCTCTCTCTCTCTCTCTCTCTCTCTTGCTGTAGCTCCCAAGTCTCCTGGTGACCGCACTCGTTATGACACTTCTCTTGGGCTGCTGACAAAGAAATTTGTTGGCTTATTGAGTGAATCGGCTGATGGGGTTCTAGATCTGAACTGGGCCACGGAGGTTTTGGAGGTTCAGAAGAGACGCATCTATGACATCACAAATGTTCTGGAGGGAGTGCAGCTCATACGCAAGAAATCCAAGAACAACATCCAATGGCTGTAAGTGTGTCTTAGGTTCAACATTTGGTTAAAAGACAAGATTCATACATATGATGAGGCTCAGATGACAAAAGTTCACCCAAATGTAAATTTATGTCATCATTTACTCACCCTTATGCCATCTCAAACTCGTGTGACTTTCTTCTGCAGAAAACAAAGATTTTTTCATAGATGTGGGATGTTTATATTCATACAGTGGAAGTAATTTGGGTCCAAGACTTGCTAGCTCCAAAAAGGACATAATGTAACCCAGGGCATGCTTCTTCATATATATATATATATATATATAGTATATATATATATATGTATATGTGTGTGTGTGTGTGTGTGTGTGTGTGTGCATTTTTGTAAATATTTGATTATATCTTTTCATGTGACAACACTGAAGAAATGACACTTTGCTACAATGTAAAGTAGTGAGTGTACAGCTTGTATAACAGTGTAAATTTGCTTTCCCTTCAAAATAACTCAACACACAGCCATTCATGTCTAAACCACTGGCAACAAAAGTGAGTACACCCCTAAGTGAAAATGTCCAAATTGGGCCAAATTAGCCATTTTCCCTCCCCGGTGTCATGTGACTCATTAGTGTTACAAGGTCTCAGGTGTGAATGGGGAGCAGGTATGTTAAATTTGGTGTCATCGCTCTCACATTCCCTCATACTGGTCACTGGAAGTTCAACATGGAACCTTATGGCAAAGAACTCTCTGAGGATCTGAAAACATTATTGTTGCTCTACATAAAGATGGCCTAAGCTATAAGAAGATTGCCAAGACCCTGACACTGAGCTGCAGCACGGTGGCCAAGACCATACAGCGGTTTAACAGGACAGGTTCCACTCAGAACAGGGCTCAACATGGTCGAACATAGAAGTTGAGTGCACGTGCTCAGCGTCATATCCAGAGATTGTCTTTGGGAAATAGGCGTATGAGTGCTGCCAGCATTGCTGCAGAGGTTGAAGGGGTTGGGAGTCAGCCTGTCAGTGCTCAGACCATACGCCGCACACTGCATCAAATAGTCTGCATGGCTGTCGTCCCAGAAGGAAGCCTCTTCTAAAGATGATGCACAAGAAAGCCCATAAACAGTTTGCTGAAGACTAGCAGACTAAGAACATGGATTACTGGAACCATGTTCTGTGGTCTGATGAGACCAAGATAAACTTATTTGGTTCAGATGGTGTCAAGCGTGTGTGGCGGAAACCAGGTGAGGAGTACAAAGACAAGTGTGTCTTGCCTTCAGTCAAGCATGGTGTGTCATGGTCTGGGACTGCATGAGTGCTGCCGGCACCGGGAGCTACAGTTAATTGAGGGAACCATGAATGCCAACATGTACTGTGACATACTGAAGCAGAGCATGATCCCCTCCCTTCAGAGACTGGCCTGCAGGGCAGTATTCCAGCATGATAACGACCCCAAACACACCTCCAAGATGACCACTGGCTTGCTAAAGAAGCTGAGGGTGAAGGTAATGGACTGGCCAAGCATATCTCCAGACCTAAACCCTATTGAGCATCTGTGGGGCATCCTCAAACAGAAGGTGGAGGAGTACAAGGTCTCTAACATCCACCAGCTCTGTGATGTCGTCATGGAGGAGTGGAAGAGGACTCCAGTGGCAACCTGTGAAGCTCTGGTGAACTCCATGCCCAAGAGGGTTAAAGCAGTGCTGGAAAATAATGGTGGCCACACACAAATTATTGACACTTTGGGCCCAATTTGGACATTTTCACTTAGGGGGTGTACTCACTTTTGTTGCCAGCGGTTTAGACATTAATGGTCTGTGTGTTGAGTTATTTTGAGGGGACAGCAAATTTACACTGTTATACAAGCTGTAGACTCACTACTTTACATTGTAGCAAAGTGTCATTTCTTCAGTGTTGTCACATGAAAAGATATAATCAAATATTTACAAAAATGTGAGGGGTGTACTCACTTTTGTGAGATACTGTGTATATATATATATATATATATATATTATATATATCTCAGTGTTTCCCACAGGATTTTGGGAGACTATGGGGGATGGACCTCACATAATGTCTGCGGTGCATTTCCCTGAGATGCTCGGAGTTCAACTGAACGAGACACAAGTGTTTTTTTTCCTGCGCGCATGAGACATCTGAATCCAGCTTCTTAATCAATTGGTCTTTATTTAGTAAAAGGGCTTCGGTGCTTTAAAACTACACAACTCTATCACTGGTGAGTGAAATGTAAATATTTACTTGTTGCCAGTGGATAATAACAGACATTTTGGTCGCATAATGTGAAATTTACGAGTGATTTACACGCAATGTAGAGGGATGGTTAACGTTACTTACCTCAAAAATGTGTCATCCTCCTCAACCAAATAATGTAAGATGGCTCCAGGAATGCTCCAGTGTAGATACCTGCGAGTGTGTGTGAATGCGTGAGTTTACAGCAGTGGGGGAGGAGTAGACTGAACTGACTTGCGCACGAGAGAGAGAGCGCAAAACACAACCTTTTATTTTGTTATTATGAGACTGAGAAGTGCAAAAATATTTTTCAAGAGAAGTGTAAGAATGTTTTCGGTTCATTACGAGACCGTGGCGGGGCAAATTAGACTGTGGCGGGCCGTCAGATTGCATTAAAAAAAAAACTGTCAAATTGATCTGCAGACAATATTTCACTTTCTGAAATATTTCTGTATTGTGTACATGTATCATATCAAACATTCTTCCCTATCAGAAAATGTTAATTCTTACCTACTCATCTGAAATGCCTGCCTGGCTGCTGTCATCCCCCTGTCCCTCACTGATATTTCCACATATGCAGTAAAACAACAACTAATCATTTCTATCGACACCTTTATCATCTCCACTGAACACATTACCTGTTTTACACATAGGCTATATCACAGCATGCTCAGATACACAAACATATATCAGCACAAGCTTAATTAACATGATTATTACATTAAGCATTAATATAAGCAAACAATAATGTAAATAATATATCTTATTCTTTTACTTGTATACTTGAGCAGCAATCATAAACAAACTTATAGCGTTAAATTAGTACAAATGTGCCACCGTATTACTCTACACCTGTTCACCTATTCACTACTCAATGCACATTGCATACTGCTCAGTGCAGTGCTATTCTTATTTGCTGTGGTACCAAATTAATTAAAATTTAAATTAAAGAATTGTATGGATTACCTTTATGCTTCCTTTATATCTGTTTTGGAGTTTAAAAGTGTTGGAGCCCAGTGACTTGGATTGTATGGACAAAAACACCTCATATCTCCATTAAAATATCTTTGTTTGTGTTCTGCAGTTTGACGAGTGTGTAAATGATGAATGATTTATCATTTTTGGGTGAGCTATTATTTTAAGATGGTACAGTGTCATTCTTAAAGGGCCCTTTTTTTTTCCTTTTTGACAACTTTTTAAAGGTCTGAACCCTAATTTCCCTCAAGCTGAGTGCAGAGTTCTGCTTCTATTTTACCTAATGACAGATATTATTATTATTATTCATGTTAAGGCCTGTTTTTCTTGATCAGCCTGGTTTTATGCTTGTCTATGCCGTCTTCAAACAGACTGTCCTGTGCTGTGTGCTGTAGGGTCAGTGGTGTGTTTGAGGGGTCAGCCAGTGGTGCAGAGAAGGCCAGCACTCTGAGAAAAGAACTCTCTGAGCTAGACAGGCAGGAAAAAGCTCTGGACGACCTCATTCAGTCCAGCTCAGCACAGCTACGAAAACTCACAGAGAACAAGGACAACCAAAGATATCCTTTCAGTGTGTGTGTTTGTTCAGCGAAGAAATGTGAAGGAGCGATTTGTCACTTTGTCATTTGTAAAGAAAACGCTTGTAAACCTGCTCAGACATGCTGTGCAAACAACCTGCATCTCTGCTGCTACAATTCAAGCAGCATAAATATAGATACTATCAAAATTTTTGCAGTTCTCTTCAAGTGAGAATCTTTATAGTTCAGTTCCAATAAAATAACACGCTATGCTAAGTAAAGTCAATGTAAAGAAAAGTCATTTTAAAAGCTTTTTTTCCTTAACTCAAGCGCACATTAGGATATGTGACCCATCAGGACATCCGCTCCATAGCCAGCCTGAAGGATGAAACTGTGATCGCTGTAAAAGCTCCGTCTGAAACCAAACTGGAAATCCCAGAGGCATCCGGGGTCAGTAATAGTATTTCCTTTAATTGAAAATGAATAAATCTACCTGATTATGTTGATTCAAATGATTATCTTCTGGTGTGATTTGGATTTTGCTATGCAGATTTAAAAAGGCCTTGAATGTCAGGGCCGATTTGCCTTCTGTGAGGGTCTGTGTCTTTGTCTATTTTTTTTTAAATAAGTTTGAGTTGTTAAATTCAAATTCTTGATTGTGCTTATACTTCCTCATACGTGGAATTATGAGGTGTTGCTTTCCTACAGTAATTTTATATATATATATATATAATTATTTCTGCCTGCAAGGTATGTTTGTTTGACATTTTAATTTTCATCATCAGGAGTCGCTGCAGATTTACCTGAAGAGCAAGAATGGCCCAATCGAGGTGTACTTGTGTCCTGAAGAATGTTTGGATGATGTTAGTCCCATCAAGAATGTCACACCCAGAAAAGATTACCCACAAACCCCCAGTGCCACCACACCCTCTCTCTTTCCACCTGCCAAATGCCAGCCAGCAGAGGGTGAGACAATTGCCCTGAGCTTACTTTATTTTTTAAAGGACAGGAAATCAAACAGCAAAAAAGTGTTAAAATGGTCTGGCATGTGCCAAATTAACTGTACTTTTAAATGTAACACACCTGGATCTTTAGGCCCTTCCCCACCTACAGTTCTGGTACTTTTCCCTCAATACATTTCTAGATGAGAACTCTTACGAGGAACGGAAAACCTGACGTGACCTTCCCCCTGTTGTTTTCGCATTCAAAAAAGGAACCACCGTAGTGACGTCATCTAGTATCGACCATTTGTCTGACATTATTTGTTTGCTCATTTCAATAGCAACAACTGCAATATCAACAACATTGATGGAGAACATGGGGATTGAAGCTACACTTTTGTTTGTTTAGGGCTGTTTATTGGAAAATGTAGGCAGCTGCCTTATCAGTTAATGGTGTAAACAACAATGTGAGACAAGGCAGCGGAAGTGCGCTTTAACCACAGAGCCCACGCTGAACTCAGTGGTCAACATGTTAAAAATGCACTATAAGTGTCCTACAATTCCTATACGCCCCAAAGTACTTACCCCGCAGTAGGCGCTAAAAATGTCCCCTAAAACGGCTTCGAGGAACTATAGTCCCTTCGGTGCGAAAGCTATGAAAAGCACTAGACTCGGAGAAAAGTACCTAAAACAGGCTTTAGTACTGCCCGTGTGAACTGCTTGTGGTGACATTGTGTGCAAGAGTTGTAAGACTAAAGAGATGGTTATGTGCGTCATTGTTTTTGAGCATTGTCATTTGGGCCATTTAATGGAGTCAGGAGTTTTTAAATGGTTTACTCTTATATATTGGAATATTTTCCAAGTTTTAAGTCAAATTTAGCTAAACACTTCACTTGAGAACAAACCAAACATGACAGGCTGATCAAAGAGTCAACTGATGATCTCTACTACTACTTCACAGGTTTGCTGTCTAAGCCACAGCCGTCAATGACAGGCACCAGTGGTAGCACCTCCCTACTTGATGTGGAAGGGATCCTGGGTCTGCCTCCTAGCCTTATGCAAATCACAGATGACCAGCTGCCTGGAACGGCCTTCACATCTGACTCCTCCATCCCCTTTGTTAGTTTCTCTCCTCAGCTCACTCATGATGACTACCTCTGGAGTCTGGATGATGGAGAAGGTGTATCTGACTTCTTTGACACATATGATCTGGGAGATCTGCTCAACATGAGGCATTAATGTCAGGGGTCCTGTTCCAGTGTGATTAAACAATAATTGATTGTGTGAATTAGTTGAATTCAGACACTGATCCTCATTACAACAGACACCTTCACAATTTGACATTGAATGAATTTGTAGCATAAAGTGCACTACTGAATTAGGAATGGAGTTTTTAATGGAGTTTCCCGTGTTTATGATTAGAAATACTTTAATTAAAAAGTGAGCATGTGCCCTCTAGTGGATATATGTGTCATTCAGATACATTATGAAGCCATATTATTTCTGAGTCATACAAATAATAAGGTATTTTTTGTGTGTATTGTTTAGTTATAGATATTTTGGACAAAACAATTATTTGTCAGGTGACATTACAATTTATTTTGTATTTTTTCCCATGGGCAAATTGTTGATCTTTGTAACTTTATTTAGTATTGACCAAAATAACTTCTAATTGCCTTGTGTCTAGGTATGAGCTATAGGACATAGTGTTTTATCTATTGTGAGTAAATCTTAAATGGGATGAATTGAACTCAGGTAATTTTAAATGCTTTTATTGAGCTTTAACAATTGTAGTACAGTTGAACATTGCCAGTAGAGGGCTGTGTGACCATTTCTAGCTGCCCTCAGTCAAATGTGCTTCTGAGGATGTGTATGTTGAAGACTTGTGAATTGTCATGTTTTGCATCTTAGCTCCATAACCAGACTCAACAAATCTAGACTCAAGTAAAGCAGAGATTTGAAAAGCTGTTTCTAAAAAATGATTCAGATTTAGTCATCATCTATTCAAATTGAAAACAGTGCTTGGGTTTTTAGAAATGGGTGCTTGTCTGTTCATTCTACCTCCATTTTTTAGATTAATTAAACCACAGTGAGGTAGTGCCTTGTACTTGTAGCAGTGGCTTTATCCCAGGTCATGAAGTAGATACTATATAATGCCTGATTTTTAAGCACTGACATGCATGTATGTTAGTAGAAACCTCAGAGAATGTACATATTTGGCAGCTAAATTTTACATTACCAAATGAATTATTCAAACTGATAAATTGATACATTTTAGGTCTGTTCAATGACTAGAATAATTTTTCCCTAGTGACGTTAAGTTGAAGTTCTGCTCCACTCTTGTAGTAAAGGCACGTTTAAGGGGATCTGGCAGAAACCTTCTGTTTGAACACTGAACTACTTCATGTACTGCTAGAAATACAAAGAAAACTTTGTTGTATGTGTGGAGTTTGGATTCTTACCTCCCCTGAATGGTAGATTTTATTGCTGCAGAGATAGACTACAATGTAAAAGAAAAAAAAAACATACAATGCAGAACATGTCTGGTTTGGGAGGCAATATAGAAAATTGCTAATTTTTAAAGCTACATTTCCTCACCCAGTTTAAGTGTGTTCTACAATCATTTCTCAGTCAGACTGAAATAAATAAAACCTGAGCAAAAAAACAAAGATCTTGTAGGATGCTGAACCTTGGCCTTAATACTCTAGATTTGTCAACCTAGGATTCTAGAACTTTAAGCCTGGATTTGTTATCATTTTTCAAGATCTATACAGCATTTGTCAAGGTGCCTTTGGGTTGGATTTAAGAGTAGTAGTAATCTGATTTGATCTTTGTCTAATTAACTTATGGATAACTTATGCCTTGTGGGAGGGTGTACAAAAATGTTATCTGGGTTTTGCTTTATGCAGCTCTCCCACATGTGGACAACTGTCCTGTCCTTACAAACTTGAAAAATGTGTGTGTGTGTGTGTGTGTGTGTGTGTATATGCATGATGTGTTTACTAAGACTTGACATTTTTGGTGAATTTGGTTGTAGTCCATAATGAATTTCTTTTGCGTTTTCGCTTTTTAAATAAGCATTATGTTTTTAAAATTGTACAGAATAACTTTGTATTTATAGTTTTTGTATTTGAAGGAAATTGGAAATTGTCTCAGGATGTCATTTTTGGAAGACCGTCTGTTTAACAGGCAGCACTTAGCTTTTGATATATTGTGATGTTTAAAAGTCATGGTGTTATGTTTTGATTCTTTTTAATAAAGGAGTTTCTGTTAAAAGTTACTGATTTGATTTGTATTATGTGAAAACTGTTTTTGCCTACAGTCATTGAGCTAGGGAGTTAGTTAACATGTAAAATAAGGAAGTTCCATAAAGATGTGAAAGTGAACGGAACATCAAGACTGACACAGAAAATATAAATTGTCTGATACGTTTCTTACATATTTGCAGCTAACCAGGGAGGTCAGATGTTTTTATTTAATTAAATATTTTTTTATAAATCCATGATTCTAGTTGTAAACAATGGTTAAAACCTATCAAGATAAGATAAAAACAAAACGTTTCTTTGTGGTATGTAGTGTTTTCTTTTTCTCTGTTTTTTCTCCACACACATTACATGATCTGCTGCTTAAATACAGATAAGCTTCAAAGTTATGTGTTGTGTTTTATAAAGCACAAAATCTTTGTCAATTTCATCCAGGCAGGCTCAGACTAGCCCTCTGATCATCTCATTCATTTTATAGCTGCATCATGGGAGACCACACATGCTCACGTAGACCTATTGATAGACTTATATTAACACAATAACTTGATAGTTGTGCTCACTTTTTGCTTTACATGTTGACCTCTTATTGTAAGGCTAAGATATCTTGTATTTACCACTAAGAATAATACCTAATATTACTACCATTAATTGTCAAAGACGACACGATGACTGATTATGTTCCTGAAATCTTGTAAGTTATGTGTTTAAAGGATAATTTACACATTTAAAAGGTTATATTTAAAAAATAAATAAATGTCCTTCTTAAAATGTGAGATTTAGTTTATTCTATTTACAGCCATAGGTTTATTTTCAGACAGATGTAAAAAATAAAATACAAATACATCTGCATTTATTTAGATATATTATGATAAAAAAAGAAAAATCTTATTTGTAATAAATTAGAGTTGCATTTCACTCTTCTCTGTATAGTTGCCTTGAAACAATATTTATTGTGCAATAAATATTTATTTATCAATTAACAAATATTTATACCATTAAATTTGAAATTAATTGTGAAAAGCAAAGAAAGCTAAAATGTTGGTTCCAGTGAGGCACTTACAATGGAAGTGAATGGGTGCCAATTTGTTAACATTACAATTCTCACTTCTTCAAAAGTATAGCAACAAGACATAAAGGATATGCGTGTAAACATGATTTCAGTGATAAAATCACTTTCTAACCTTTTCTGTGTAAAGCTATAGCTAATTTTCCAACTTCATTACCTTGACGATGTAATGTTAAAAAACCCTAAAATGTTTGTAAAAATGACAATTTAAACAACTTTATAGCTCAAATAACACATGTGTTTTAACAGAAGAATAAATGTAAGTGCTTTTATAAAATTATAAGCTTCAAATTTCTGCCTTTAAACCCTCCAAAAATTGGCCAAATTCAATTTCTTTGTAAGTGTCTCACTGGAACCAAGATTTTTGTTTTTTAAATGAAAAGGAGGGATGAGTAGATATATATTTTTGTGGTAATCAACATTATGCCACAAATGCTATTGATTGAGCTAAACTTGTATTGAACCTGGAATGTTCCTTTACTAAAAAGTAAATATTTTCCATGAAATATTTTAATAATTTCTTTTGGCTTCAGTACAATGATAATATAAAAGTCAATTATTTAATTTTGCAATCATGTCTGTCTTTATAATATCACGTTTACTATTGTTCTCACAAAGGGTCTATTTTGCTCATAACTCAGTTTTTACTAAATGTATAGTCACTTTGTTAAGCCTTAGTATGGCAATAATATTACAATAACATTCTTAGGAAGTCTTGTACAACCTTGATTCATAT
Source organism: Xyrauchen texanus (assembly GCF_025860055.1). Taxonomy (NCBI): domain Eukaryota; kingdom Metazoa; phylum Chordata; class Actinopteri; order Cypriniformes; family Catostomidae; genus Xyrauchen; species Xyrauchen texanus. The sequence goes on along the minus strand of NC_068297.1, from coordinate 18,346,573 downwards.
GGGGGGACAAGTCTACATCAAACATGTTTGCACACACGCATTACACAAGAGAGTTTCCAGGGGAGGAATTTGAATTGCCCAGACAGACAGTCACTCCCTCACAAAAACCATGAAGTAAAGTAACAGTCTATACCAGTCAGTCATTAGAAACAGGAATTGCTTCTTATCCAGTTTGAAAACAGACTGTGGTGAAATGAGGCTTGAAAGGGAGGTTCTGTGACTTGTTTTATGAATATGTTGGGTGGTACGTCTGTGTATGCCAGCCTACTGGGGAGGCAAAGTCCAAATGTTTAAATTGTTTTAATAAAGATCACATAATTTCTTCACTGATAATTCGAGCATTTCTATTCCCTCTCTGAGAGGTGACATATCTATCATCTTTAATCAAGAACTCATTCCTCCTCTCCACTGTCTTCCCTCATCTTTATCTTTTGCAGTGTTTTACCATAAATGTGGCCTCCCTGAACTGACATGACTGCATAAATGATACTCCTTCTCCCGTTCTACAGTCAACACATCTTGGTCAGTTTGGATGGGAGGGGCGGTCTGCTGGGAATCATTTTGGTCTGTGCTGTAACCTTTCCTGGAACACGCCTCGATTTTCTTTCAGCAACAGCAGACTCCACCCCATTCCACGGCCCATTGGATCAGCTGCATTCCAGATTAAGCCCCTTGACACAGGTTATTGGCTGATTTTGAAGAAACGTAACAATAGAGGAAGGACAAAAGCCAGCCAATTGAACATGCAGCACATTGTGGCAACACTGAATGCAACTTCAAGATATGGAAGTGAGAGGAATAATGCAAGGGTTGTTTAGAGGGCTGGTTAGATCTTGCCGAACAAGAAACTGCTTTAGAAGTCCTCTAAATTGCTTTTTCACTTGCTCCATACTTTGCATTACACTACCTTTCACTTTTCTCTCTTCCATATGCACACAAACATCTTTTCTGTCCTTTTCACCCACTTTCCTTCTCTGACCCCAGCCTTCCTCCCCCAGAGTAGTGACGTCCACCCAGTTAAACTCAAGAGTTCATCTCAGCTTTTCAGAAACACAAGCAGCCACACAAAGAGGGGCCACAGCCAGAGGGAGAAAGAGAGTATTGTTTGGCCACAAAACCTCTATTACGTCAACAATAACTCATGAAACCAGTACAAAATATGAAAAAAAAATTGTGTGTGTGTTTTGGAGAAACATTGAGTGTGGCAGGATGGAGTTTTCCTGACAGAAATTAGGATCACCAAACCAATACTCCTTCCTTAAGGAAAAACTAGACTTAAAGCAGTAGACACACAGTACATACACATATGTTCATTTTTCTAATCAAAGCTTGTTGTCAAAGCTTGCAATTTTCATACTCCCCAAGTCTGTGTACAGACAAAAGGCCTTGTGATTCTTCATGGCATTTACTGTATACTATGAGGCAAATTATAGTGTCCATAAAAGTCTAATTTACTAATTTGAAGTAATAATCAAATTATAAACCGTGCAATTCTTATGCATAGGGGGATAAACTTCAACACATTGCATCATAAGTAATATTACACTGTATAGTTAAAGGATATAGTAAGATGCACATCTATTCGGAGGCCCAGGGAGGAAAAGGTAACAGGTATTGCTCTGTCATACCTGTAGGGGAGGTGGGAAAGACAATTCTCGATACTTTTGTTATACAAAAAGGCTGTGGTGTTCAGCAAATTCTGGCACATAACTTCGTCCTACAGAGATGTGGAAAATAGTCTTTTTGTCATCCGGACTTTGTAAAGCTGCTCTAAAGCAACAAAGCAGCAGTATTCAATGTGCCATTTCAAATCTAAAGAGTGCACATTATTGGGAACAGGCAGCAATTGTGTTTGTGAAGCTTTTATTTAATTTTTCTGGGGTGGGTTTTATTTAAACTCTAGAAAGAAATAGATAAAACAGGTTCGTTCATGCACACTAAGGGCGAGTCTTAAGGAAATAGCTTATTGCTGCTGACACCTGAATAAAGAAGAAAAGAGTACAATCTTTTCCAATGGCACCATTATATTCCATAGCTCCATTTAGAGTCCATGAATAGAGCTCACAATACACTGTCTTTACAACAACCCAAATACTTATATTAACTGAAGAAATAGAAAAATATAAAATTTCAGGAAAACATTAATGAGCACTGGCACAAAAACCTAATCACAGAGGAAAGCAAAAAATGTGTGTAGCCATATGTATAAAACAACCTTGCCACATTCCTAGTTTTTAGTTAAAAGTAGGGAAGAGTGTCAAAAAAAACAAAAATATTGACCATGAAAAATCATGACCAGTGGTTCTCAACCTTTTTGACTCCAAGGCCCCCACTGTCCAAGACAATATTTGAAGGACTGTAGCTGCCAATAATATGCAATAACTTATTTTAACTTTTTGTTTTTTATTGTATTAACCCTACCACTAATGTATAACTTTTTACACTATGGGCAAAAATATATTACGTTTTTGGTTCAGAAATGTTATTATTATTGACTTTTATTACATTAAGAATTGAAAATGTATTACGTTATTGGCGGTTATTACATTAACGGTAGTTATTATATTAGTGGTTACTACAAGGCCCCCTCGCCCGAAACTAGATGTGTCTGATTAAAATAATTAATCATGGATAATTTCATTCTTGAAGTTTCAGATAGAGTCTCTTTATAATTTGTATGCATCTTAAAGTATTTTTTTAGCATTTTAATTAGGTAGGATTTTAATTATTTGAATGTTTCTTATTATTAATTAATTTCGAGTCACCTTGAGGCCCCCTAGTGGATCCTGGCCCCCTGGTTAAGAACCACTGCACTAGACCTCACATTTTCTCCTCGCACCCAGTGAGTACAAACATTCCCACGTGATGCTGGAACGAATTCCCTCCCCGCTCGCGCGCAATTGGGACGCGCTATTGACTGCACGTGCAGCCCAGAGAAAGACAGTAGATTAACTTTCACGAGATACTTACTCTCCAGCAGCGCGGCGGCCGGACGCTCACACGTTTCATCGCAGATATGAAACCACGTTTAATTATCTTTCAGTGGAAATCACGCACACTGCTGGATTTAATCTACTTTATATGAAATTCGCGTGAACTTTTTTCTTGGAGTTTTTTTTTGTTTTCAAGTTCGTCGGTTGCTACTGTTGGATTTTAAGACGAAGCATGCCGGAGAAAATAAGCATTTCGGATTTCGTTTCATTGGCGAAAGAGGACCTGTCGTCCCCGGGAAGCTCTGGATTTCAGTCAAAAATGAACGACTGTCGGAGCTCTGTGAGCGCGCTTGAGGAGGTGAGGATGCGTGAACGCGCATGTTTACCTGCGCAGGTGGACGACACCTTTTGAGTGCAAGTCTCAGTGTGTTTAAGGAGACAAATCCCTGACACAAGCAACATATATGTGAGAGTGAAATACGAAAGTTTCACGTGCACATATTTAAAGACTGTTTTTTTTAGATGATGACAGCATATCTTTCAAACTTAGCAATTTATCGAGATTTTAGCTAATTGCAAAGAGTTTATATTAACTAAACTACAGGATTGAACGGGTTTACTACAGAAATAATACTAGTCTCATAGAGATTTGTAGAATGACATGCCTCCACTGTTTTACAGCGCAGGTTTGACCTTAATAGTAATAAAAATGGTTTGTGTCTGGACCATATAACAATATCTGAGGTATATTTGACTAAACAGCATCACATAATATCAAATGTGAGCTGTGTGTAAACAAAATAGTAAATCTGTGCCATACTGCATGACAACAAAATTGACCTCTTGCCATTCAACAGATTGTTGCTAGTCAACACCAGTTGTTTTATTGCCCAATTGCTCATTGTACGGGCTCCTGGTATGGGACAGTACAGGAGTCACAACAAGGAAAGTGGAGCAAGACATTCAGACCTTGATGAATGTGCGGAGTTGTTGGCTGCAATGCTTCAGTCCTTAACAGTGAGACTGGAATGGCAGGGGTGCAAACACACTTTAATCAGACTCTTGAGCGAAATCACCCCACAGTCTTGAGCAGCCGCACCATTTCACTGAGCAGTAGTGTTAGGGACTAGTTCACCCAAAAATGATAATTCTCTCATCATTTGCTATTGGTGTTCAGTTCTGTCTCGAAAGTATTGCTGAAAGAGTTTCACTATTTCTAGAACTATTGGTTAACTAACATTCATAGCACAAGGAGTTATTAAACTCTTTAGGAGTTTGAGGAAATATCATTTATAAAGTAATTTTAAGGTTCCAAGGAAACATCACCATTAGAACAACTTGCTCTCAGTTTGTGGTGTGGGAGCGCTTTCCTTGAATGAGTCAGAGATGTGTGTGTGTGTGTGGTAGTCATTGTTTTTCAGGATTGTTAAAGTTCAGTCAGCTCAGGTCCTGATGGGGCAGATATCTCAGATGTGTTCAGATTACTTGTGTAAATATGGAGTTCTGAGTGTGTTTGTTCAAAGCTTCAGAGTGGAAGTTTTAAGTATGTTTGAGGCCCAGGGGCAATGCATGTGTGTGAATGTATGTGTTTTTGTGAAGTTGAGCTCTTGAAGGACTGTTTTGGTTTGAGAGGCAGAGTTTGTTTTTGATGAAGCTCTGGCTTGCAGCTTGCAGCATGCTGAATAATCTGGAGGAGGTTACGGCCTATGATAGCCAGAAACTCTTAAGATCCCACAAGGACAAATGAGTTTGCGGAAAACACTTATGATTCTAGAATATTAATTTGATTAAAACATGGCCTATATGTGTGTTTTGTACATGTCTCTGTCTGCTTGTAGCATGTGTCTATAGTGTTGCCTGCACTTTATGGTGGCAAACACAAAAAGAAACTTAAACTCTACAAAGTGCCTTAGATAAAGCTATAGACAGCCATACATAAGCTGTGTTTATTTTCTGTTGCCTCTGCGGAGCTCCTTGGTGCTGCCCATCCCATGATGTCAGGAGTTATTGTTCCAGCATTTAAGACATATTGTTGACCAACACAAAAAATAATCTTGACATGTCCCTTATTTGTTTAAATAACAAACCAAAAATACAAACAAAACAAAAACAATTGCTGTTACAGTATGGCACTTACAATGGAAGTGAATGTTCCAGGTCATAAACATTAAAATACACACTGTTTTAAAGTGTTGCCACATGATGTTAACATTATGGGCCCTATTTTAAGAGCACTAGCGCTAACACAGCGTTATGTGAAAAATCACAAGTGCAGTCAACGTGCATGGTCATGAAGTTTTGGAATTTTCATACAAGTATCACCGGTCCTACTTGACCCGCCCGAGCAGGATTCGAACAGCCGATCCCCGGCATGGGAGACAGATGCGTTAGCAAGGAGGCTATGTACTGTTCGGTCACTAGTGCATCTTGAGGCCAGAAGAGTGAGGTTTACACATTGAACAGCTATCACGTATCAGCTGGCTACCGTTTCACTAGCATGTGCTAAATCTAGACGCAAATGGGTTTGACGAAATTGAGCGCACAAAGCGCTAATGTGCAGGGTCAAGTCAGGGCTCCAAACAAACGTTTGAGATCGGTGTCACCAAGTTTAAATTGTTTTAACAGTGTTATTTGTAACAAGAACATGTTAACTACAAGGAAGCATGGATCTTCATTACCATAGTTAGATGTAACATGATTTCTATAAAAAAAAAACTGTGGCATTTTTGTAATTGAAAACAATACCTGAAACACTTAAAAACTATAAATACAAAATCTAAACATTTATAAACTGCCATATCTGTAGCGAAAATGAATGATATTTCCTCACTCCCCTAATGTAGCAAGCTAGAGTAGTAGAATAATATTGATTATGAATAGATTTTTGCCTAAAATACTATAGTTAATACAGTTAGTGTATGTATTTTATAGTTCCTTGGTTAGTGTTACAAAATTCATTAAATGTTTTTATGGGTGGTGATGTTTGAAATGTTTCTGTCTATGCATGTCACCGTGTTTTGTTTGTTTAGAATGTCAGGCCTTTAATGTATTTTTAAACTAGTTTGCATGAGATAATTCTCTGCAGAATTCAAATGGTTTCTGCAACTCGTGCCATGCTTCTCACTGGTTCTCGCAGCACTGTAATGAAAATAAAATTGTCTCTTGTTACATATCCTTACTTGTAAATCATTGAAAAAATCTAAGCAAGGTAAAAGAACATGCAACCCAGGCTGTTTAATACAGGTTACGTTTTTACTGTGTTGGCTCTCCACTTGATATCCAATGGAAAATCTGGGTCCTAAAGCAAAAACAGTTGAGAACCACTGTTTTAGAGTGTTTGATATTATGAAGTTGTACTATGTGTCTCGCCACTTACTTGTAGTGTTCTGTGCAGTCTTTTCCCATTTATATTCTGGTGATTGTTGTGCTCTGGACCTACAGTGGCCACTAAGCACTTTTTTAAGTACATACCATGTGACTAAAATGTGTGCCTTTCTTTTGGCTGGCACTCAGATAGTGTACATGGGATGGGCACTTTGATGAAGTGTTTTGTCCTCAATCTGTTTATTTCATCAGCGTTGTTGAATGATTGCTTGATAAGAGAGTTAACCTCAAGGTTAAAGTGTTGGTGAGTTTTTGCCCTCAGCTGGATAAACTGGAGAAATGTACGTATTTTCCAGGAAACCAGGAAAAATAAAAAGAAGGAAGTAAATAGGCCTAAAGCAGGTCATCAATTTTCTTTGGAAGAACATGAATGTACAAATGTCTCTTGAGTGCACACAAACAAAGAGCATATTCAGTTATTTGAATGTGCAATAAACTAGGAAAAAGATTGTTAGTGATGTAAACAAGCATTCAAGTGTGTGCCACATGTCTGCCTGTCAACAAAGCATTAACCTGTCTCGAGTTTGGAGTGTGAAACTGATTTTCTTGTAATTTTCAGGATCCCATGAGTCCATGTGTCCTGGATGTTACCCAAATAGTCAAAGACGGCAACAGAGCAGAACATAACTGATTTTATTTTTGTCATGACACTGATTTATTATGTTAAATAGACTAAATAATTTCACAAAGTCTGAAGACAGTAGACTTAAATATGTTGCTATGTCAAAAATCTATTCAGTTTTTGTTATTATTAGAATTTCTGATAAAGTTTTACATTTACATTAATTTCACTTTCATAGCAGTTAATTTCTTACCAAAGTGGCTAGCGTGAACCTAGTGGACCAAAACAATATTTTTATTAGCCATTCTCCTCCATAAACCTCTGATATTGGCTTGTAAATACCAACAGGATTGATTCCCACGGAGGTGTGTCTCCTACACTGATTCTTTACTGTAAACGCTGTCTGTTGTGAGTCATTAGGTGGTTCTGTTGTCTTTTGGAAGGCTGGGTTGCTTTCAGTCACCTTTGCCTCACAGATTAGCATAACAGGCATCATCACAGCTGCGTGACTTGTGATGTAACTATTCTGATGCTTTTTCCAATAGAAACAGTTGAATGTTGTCCCATATCAGTAGTTAATGTAACAAAATATTCATTATAAAATGCTCTCTGTGCAGCTCATATAAATAGTGATGAATGTCTATACTTATGTCTTTCTCATCTCTCTGTTCACCTGCACCAGTCTTTGGAACAGGACCAGATGTCCCTACAGCGGATGAAGAAAATTGTAAAGGCAATCCACAACAGTGGACTCAGTGAGTGCCATTGCATTATCATTTGATTCTTTGTGTTCCTTGTTTAAGATATAGATGATATGAACCCATACATGGCAATTAAACAATGAACATAAGAAAGATACACAGAAAGATTCATTCTGAGAGTTTGTGGCAAAATATGAGGTGGGTTTTTGGAAGTCTTTAGAACGTCTGGTTCTCTGTTGCTCTGTATAGACCTTGAGACTGCTTAGGTCAGACCTTTCATCCATTACATCACACCCTGATCTTTGCATGGCCATGAGGCAGCACAACTATCCATATTTTCACATTTATTTTTGGTCACATAACCAAAACAATTTTATAATATGCAAATAAAAGGGAGAACTGTAACCATTTTTCAGATCCCAGTTTGTTGCGAGATTTAAGAAATATATTTCCCTGACAAAAATGTGCTGTGTGGTCTCTCTCTCTTTCTCTGTCAGACAAATTAAAGATGACAGAAAGTGGGGCCCAGGCTTGCAATGACATCAGAGCCACTGAGCTCAAATATAAAGCAGATTGTGTGTATGTGTGCTTTTCCTGTTTTTGACTCAGAAGAGAGTCAGAGTGTGAAAAAAAGAGTAACTGAAACATTCTTCATTCTTTTTTTTATAACCCAAGAGTTCACCTGAGTTCACGAACGTGCTATAGACCTAAACAAAGACATGCACAGTACAGTTTTTGTCCCTTCAAGCTCGGGTATACTTCGTTTTTTGCGTGCTGTTCTGTCTCGCACACGGTTGAGCACTCAGCCTTTTAAAATATACTGTTTTGGCCGTGAGCACATATGGACACATACACACAACATCTGCTTTAAGTGCTGTCAACGGCAGGCACATGTGCAGACGATGCGCACAGACAAGGACTGTGCTGATAAAGATATTTGCATCACACGCACTGTGTGGAAGATGGACTGGCACGTGGGAAACCAAAGTATACTTTGGCCTTTAGTCTGTTGATCTTGCATGATGCAATTAGCCACTGGTTTGACCTCTGTTAGCAATTTGGCTGTAAGTCGTGGTCTTATTCAGACTATTACATTGAAACTTATCGCAAAATCACATCTGGACTCTCTAACCACATATAAACTTTACAATACACTGAAACATTAAGGGGGATATCTGTTTAAATCTGTTCTTCCTCTCTTAAATGAGAAAGTGCACCGCAAACCTGGCTTGTACACAATTTATGATGTTTTGATGTGCTTACAAAAGTACTGACTGGAATGATCATGATTTCTGGGAAATGTGTCTCAGATCTGCCAGCTTCTCATTGCTGACGCCGCTTCCCCTGTTCAGTTAAAAGCAAAGGAGACCCCATACATTTTATCCTTGTTTCCCCACATGCTCTCTTTCCCTTTTTCTCCTTTAACCAAAATCAGATGCTTCATTCCGGTAACACTACTAGTGAGGGGCCTTGATTTCTTGCCCCTGAGGAGGGAGGAAGTTTGGTTCAGGAATGAGTAAACTCTTACCTGAACCTGATAAAATCACCACGCTCTCTGATTCACGTCTTTCCTCCATCCTGATCTTTCCATAAAGATAGCTGCGATTTGTACCTATTGCAAATGCTTTTATGTGGCTCAGAGCTTGTAAATCTTTAGCTCTGTACAGCATCAAGCAGATTTATTTCTTCAGAGTGTGCAACAATATCTTTACTCATCCTGGTGGAAACAAATATGTAAACAAACAAAATTCTATCTGGCAATGTTTGAGTCCAGATTCTGTGGAAATTTTGGGTCAGAAAAATCTGCTCTTTCATTGATTGTGCTTGCTATGACACGCATCACTACTATTGCTCACTATTAGAGTTAGAGATTTGAACAAACCGCTAAAGAGAAGAGTTAAACTACATAACAAGTAATAAACTTTGCCACAGACATGAATAATACACTCACCTAAAGGATTATTAGGAACACCATACTAATTCTGTGTTTGACCCCCTTTCGCCTTCAGAACTGCCTTAATTCTACGTGGCATTGATTCAACAAGGTGCTGAAAGCATTCTTTAGAAATATTGGCCCTTATTGATAGGATAGCATCTTGCAGTTGATGGAGATTTGTGGGATGCACATCCAGGGCACGAAGCTCCCGTTCCACCACATCCCAAAGATGCTCTATTGGGTTGAGATCTGGTGGCTATGGGGGCCATTTTAGTACAGTGAACTCATTGTCATGTTCAAGAAACCAGTTTGAAATGATTCAAGCTTTGTGACGTGGTGCATTATCCTGCTGGAAGTAGCCATCAGAGGATGGGTACATGGTGGCCATAAAGGGATGGACATGGTCAGAAACAATGCTCAGGTAGGCCGTGGCATTTAAACGATGTCCAATTGGCACTAAGGGGCCTAAAGTGTACCAAGAAAACATCCCCCACACCATTACACCACCATCACCAGCCTGCACAGTGGTAACAAGGCATGATGGATCCATGTTCTCATTCTGTTTACGCCAAATTCTGACTCTACCATCTGAATGTCTCAACAGAAATCGAGACTCATCAGACCAGGCAACATTTTTCCAGTCTTCAACTGTCCAATTTTGGTGAGCTCTTGCAAATTGTAGCCTCTTTTTCCTATTTGTAGTGGAGATGAGTGGTACCGGTGGGGTCTTCTGCTGTTGTAGCCCATCCGCCTCAAGGTTGTGCGTGTTGTGGCTTCACAAATGCTTTGCTGCATACCTCGGTTGTAGCGAGTGGTTATTTCAGGCAAAGTTGCTCTTCTATCAGCTTGAATCAGTCGGCCCATTCTCCTCTGACCTCTAGCATCAACAAGGCATTTTCGCCCACAGGACTGCTGCATACTGGATGTTTTTCCCTTTTCACACCAATCTTTGTAAACCCTAGAAATGGTTGTGTGTGAAAATCCCAGTAACTGAGCAGATTGTGAAATACTCAGACTGGCCCCTCTGGCACCAACAACCATGCCATGCTCAAAATTGCTTAAATCACCTTTCTTTCCCATTCTGACATTCAGTTTGGAGTTCAGGAGATTGTCTTGACCAGGACCACACCCCTAAATGCATTGAAGCAACTGCCATGTGATTGGTTGATTAGATAATTGCATTAATGAGAAATTGCACAGGTGTTCCTAATAATCTTTTAGGTGAGTGTATGTCAAATATCATGGCTTGTTTAGTAGAGATGTGCAAAAAATTGCTTAGATTTTGAGTCTCTCTCTCTTTTGACTCTTTACATTCAGTTAATTGTACATCAGTTTCTTATTTGTCTTTTTAATGAATGGATCCGCTGCCTATGTTATTTAGAGAGCCATATATTTAGTCTGTGTGTCTGTTAGGTCACAGGGAGATGCACACAGTCAATGACACAGTTTAAAACAGATTTGTTGGCAGTGGACTGTATGTTCCTGAAGACATGCTTGCACTAACACAGATGTGGCTGGGGCTTTCAAATGTTGAACTTGGGCTGAATTTTCTTAAAGGAATATTCTGGGTTCAAAACAAGTTAAGCTCAATCGACAGTTTTTTTTGGTGGTGTAGTGTTGATTACCACAAAAATTAATTTCGACTTGTCCCTCCTTTTCTTTTAAACAAGCATAAATCTGATTTACAAAGAGGCACTTACAATGGAAGTGAATGGCGCCAATTCGTAAACGTTAAAATAATCTTGTGGCTATACTATTGTTTAAATTGCTGCAGTTTTATTAACCTGTGGACACACTTGCCTGTGACCCAAGTGGAACCCCAGATACCTAACTTCAACCTGCCCAGTTGCAAACTTCTTTGGGTTGGCTGAGGACAGCCCTCAGATGTTGCATATGCCGCCTCCAGTCATTACTATAAATTGTGATATCGTCTAGATATGCAGCGGCATATGCTGGATGTGGTCTGAAGATCTTGTTCTTGAGGCACTAAAATATGGCCGGGGCTCCAAACAAACTGAACGGAAGCGTCATGAATTAGTGTAATCCGAACGGTGTGGAAAAAGCTATTTTTTCTCAAGATATTGCCGTTTAAGATATAACCCTTTGTTACGTCCAGTGTCGAGTAAAATTGAGCCGCACCCAACTGACCAAGTAACTCGTCAATTTGCGGCATTGGATAGGCGTCAAATTTGGACATCGCGTTCACTTTCCGGTATTCAACACAGAACCGGACCGAGTACCAGAACTACCGGGCTGGCCCAATTGCTGTGCAACTCTTTTGGCCCAATTGCTGTGCAACTCCTATTTCAAGCATTGCCTCTAATTCTTCCTAAACATTCTTTAAGCTGTGACAGTGAGAGGCTATCTCCACAAGGGATGAATTAATTTGGTTTGAGAGTTACCTCCGGCCCGAGCTACACCCTTTCTGGAACTACCATTGCCAAGGCTACAGGTACCGCCTCCCTCTATGGTTTGTTGAGGTGGTAGATTTGAGGTGCCCCTCCCTTATCCATTCACCCAACCTCAGAATCGAGATCTCCAACTCATCGTGTGACCTCAAAGGGTCCTTGCCACTTGTTGAGTAATTTGGAGCTCAATGTGGGCAGCAATACAAGCACTTTATCTCCCTGTGCGAATTTGCGTAGTTGAGTGCTCCTGGCATGCAGTCAGCGTTAACATTTTGTGTTTGGAGCAAATTCTCTTGTTTTACCTGCCCCAGAGTGTGGAGTTTTGCTCTAAAGTCAAGAACGTATTGAATTTGTTTTTTGCTATTTGAAGGTCTGTCCTCCCAAGCTTCCCGTATGACATCGAGCATGCTACGCAGCCAACGCTCATTGGAGGCTTTCGGGACCTCTCGTAATGCAAACAGCAGGGGTTCGAGCCACTTCTCCCAATTTTTTGCATCTTTGTGTACAATCTTACGAATCTTGTTTTTCAAGGTCTTATTAAATCGTTCGACCAACCCGTCGGTTTGCGGGTGATAAACAGTGGTGCAAATGGATTTAATGCCTAATAATTCTGTGGCATGGGGTGCGTGGCTTTTGTACTTGATGGGTCACTCTCTCCCTATCTGATGCTCTGGCGTCCCTTTTAGGTCTCCCTCTGCATCACTTTAATGATATACAGGTGTTAGGGATAATTGTGAACCAGGTGACGAGGCTTTCCGCTGTCTGTCTCTCCCACAGACCGACACATTATCAGGCCCCCCGTGCCACAAATTTGTACAGTTCGCGTAGTGTACGTGACATGAATGTTGTGCCTTGATCAGTGAGGATTTCCTTTAGAATCCCCACTTGGGAGATATTTTCGAAGAGCACCTCCGCAACACTACGTGCTTAGATGTTGCGTAGAGGCACTGCTTTCTGATATCATGTTGCATAGTCCACCAGAACTAACACAAAGCTATGGTAGCATGCAGTCCGCACTAATGGCCCGACGAGGTCCATTCCAATTCTCTTGAATTGGACCACGATCAATGGCAGTTTTGGGGTGGCCGGTGGATTCACCAACTGACATTCACAGCATGCCACACACCATTTGCATACTTTCCGTGAATGCCTGGCCCAAAAAAATGGGCCATTATATGGTTCAAAGCCTTTTCGTGACCTACCATTGGGTTATAGTGAGCCGCCTGGAAGAGTTGGCACTGGAACTACTTAGACATTCCTCAAGGAAGTTGGGAGACAAACTGCTCCAGTACCACGAGATCGCCAACCTCCAAGGCCAAAGTGGAGTATTATTCGAGCCTGATTGACTCACTGTATAAACACTGATAATTGATGTCCACAGAAGAGGAAGCGACTGCTAGATTTTCGATTAACCAACTCTTGAAAAATCCCTCAAAGTTTTCTGAATGTGATGCTAAATTCTGGCACAAATGTGAACCTCTTTTTTCCCCTTCTCCACTCTTGAAAGATGAAACTAACACCATATTCTGCAACTCCATTAATTAATAAAAGTGATTTGACATTGAAAATATAATTTTTAGGTCCAAACGTATGTGTTATGAAGGCAGACGAAAGAAGACTAGGGGTGAGGATCTAACTGTGGTTTTTATTGAAAATGATAAAGACAAACAAGGCTGGACGTCAACGTCCATGATGGGAAAACAAAACAAAAACACGAAAAGACATCCAAGAAGGACGCAGCCTGGAGAAACATCCACGGAGGGCAAAGATAACATACAAACATCTACATTCAATGACCGACAATGACTGGAGAACAAACAGGGTTTAAATACACAAGCACAATGATGACTAAACGACATGCAGGTGAGACCAATGAAGTGCATGGGCAGTGATGAGGGCAGGGAATTATGGGAAGTGTAGTTTTCAACAGTTGACAAGTGAAACACGGGGCAGACAACAGGGGATCGTGACATAACCCCCCCTCAAAGAGCGGCTTCCAGACGCTCTTAAAAAAAAGAAAAAAGAAAACCCACAAAAACAAAATAGTCCAAGGGGGGTCAGGCAGACCAAGGAGGGCACAAGGGGCAAACAGACAGTCCAAGGGGGCACAATGGGAAAACAGAAAGTCCAAGGGGGGCACAAAGGGCAAGCAGGCAGTCCAAGGGAGCCACAAGACGGGGACTGGGTCAGGAGGCCTGGGAGGTGGCCACAGGACAGGGACTGGGTCAGGAGGCCTGGGAGCTGGCCACAGGGTAGGGTCTGGGTCTGGAGGCCTGGGAGTTGGCCACAGGACAAGATCAGGAGACCTGGGAGTCAGCCACAGGACAGGTTCAGGAGGCCTGGGAGTCGGCCACAGGACTGGTTCAGGAGGTCCGGGAGTCGGCCACAGGGCCACAGCCATGGAGAACTCCGAGGGCGGAGCCATGGAAGTTTCAGGTGGCGGAGGCATGGAAGGCACTGGAGACGGAGCCGTGGTAGGCTCAGGAGGTGGAGCCGTGGGAAGCGGAGCCGTGGGAGGCTCTGGAGGCGGTGCCGTAGAAGGCTCTGGAGGCGGAGCCGAGGGAGGCAGAGCCGTGGGAGGCTCTGGAGGCGGAGCCGAGGGAGGCTCTGGAGGCAGAACCGTGGGAGGCTCTGGAGGCGGAGCCCTGGAAGGCGGCTCGTGGAAGGCTCGAGAGGCGGAGCCGTGGAAGGCTCTGGAGACGGAACTGTGGTAGGCCGTTCCGTAGGAGGCTTGGGAGGCGGTGCCCTGAAAGGCTCGGAAAGCGGAGCCCTGGAAGGCTCGAGGCTACAGGCGCTGGCTCACTGACGGTCGAGGCTTCAGGCGCTGGCTCACTGACGGTCGAGGCTGCAGGCGCTGGCTCACTGACGGTCGAGGCTGCAGGCGCTGGCTCACTGACGGTCGGGGCTGCAGGCGCTGATTTGTTGACCGTGGCATGCGTGAGCTCTGGTTCGCTGAACATTGAAGGCAGAGCCATGGGAGGTTCTGTGGATGGAGCCGTGGAAGGCGGAGGCTGGATAGCAGAAGCCTTTCCTCTTCTCCTCCTCCTGGCGGACGAGGCTGACAACGCTGGCTCGCTAACCGTGGCAGGCGTGGGCTCTGGCTCGCTGACCTTGGCAGGCGTGGGCGACCGTGGCAGGCATGAAGGGACAAGCCATGGAAGGCTGGGGGGTGACCACTATGGGAGGAGAAGTAGGGCCCTCTTCAACTACGCCCACAGTGAACGGCGAGCCGCAGACTAGTAGAGTCTCCTCCACAAATTTGAGGAGCGTCCAGCGGCGAGTCGCCGGTGGCAACCGCTCCTTGAGCGAACTGTTCAGATTTGCCCTGAAGAACACCACCAGGGAGTATTCCGGGAAGTCCGCTACCTTCGCCAGCTCCAGGAAGTCGTGAACGTGATCCTCCACTGGACTGTCCTCTTGTTTGAGGCAGAGAAGTTTATAGTTCGCCTGTTGAACCACTAGATCCATCTTGGTCTGTCGTTCTGTTTTGAAGGCAGACGAAGGAAGATGAGGGGTGAGGATCTAACTGCGGTTTTTATGGAAAATGATAAAGACAAACAAGGCTGGAACAAATGAAACGTCCACGATGGGAAAACGAAACAAAAACACGAAAAGACATCCAAGAAGAACACAGGCTGGAGAAACATCCACGGAGGGCAAAGATAACATACAAACATCTACATTCAGCGACCGATAATGACTGGAGAACAAACAGGGTTTAAATACACAAGCACAATGATGACTAAACGACATGCAGGTGAGACCAATGAAGTGCATGGGCAGTGATGAGGGCAGGGAATTATGGGAAGTGTAGTTTACAACAGTTGACAAGTGAAACACGGGGCAGACAACAGGGGATCGTGACAGTATGACATCATAATTATATCACCAGATCTTGAATTTGAAAAATCCACAGAATTCATGATGTTGAAAAAAGTCTAGTGTCATTTAATGTAATAGAGTGTAATTGGATGTTATCCAAAAATGTTGCTGTTAATTTATATATTTGAAAATATTTGGTTTGAGTTTACCAACAAAAAATCCAGGTTGTGAAATTCAAGTGTTAATTATTAAATTGGTGAAATTCTGGTCTCAATATTCAGGTTGTTGAATATGGGTTGAGAAATTCAGGTGGCAAAATTCAAGGATGACATCCGGGAATACAAGTACCGTAATTTCCGGACTATTGAGCGCACCTGAATATAAGCCGCACCCACTGATTTTTAAATAAAATATTATTTTGAACATAAATAAGCCGCACCTGTCTATAAGCCGCAGGTGCCTACCGGTACATTGAAACAAATTAACTTTACTCAGGCTTTAACGAAACACGGCTTGTAACAAAAATAAATAGGCTTTATGTCCGGGAGAGAAAAGCGGTAAGGGCGCTTACACCTGAGCTAAATTATGTCTAACACCGGTGTCTAATTTCAGTAAGCATGGGGAGAGCGGCATAAAAAGGCAGCAGCCACACAGCTGAGAGAGTGACACATGTCAGTCTAGTGTTGGCGCATAGAAGAATTGAGAAACTTTATAAAATTGATTGTAAACATTGCTGTGGCCATTAAAAGCCTTACCTGGAACGTCAAGTGCCTTGCTGAAAATTGTCACACTGGTGCCCATGTGACAGTTTTCCCAAGAAGGACACGTGAAGCAGGGCACTTGAAATTAGACACCGGTGTTAGACATAATTTAGCGCAGGTGTAAGCGCCCTTACAGCTTTTCTCTCCCGGACGGGCGCTTGACCATGCCCCCGCTGCCACACACGGCTTGTAATAAAACATTTGCAGTAAACAGTAGCTTACCAAGAAAGTCATTGGTCACTATCTTCCTCGTCCTGTGCACTGAAACCACTGAAGTCATCTCCTTCGGTGTCGGAGTTGAATAGCCTCAGATTTAGTTGTCTTTTTGCCAATTCAATTCCTCACAAATTGAATTCAATTCCTCACGCTGCTGTTTCCAACGTCTTATCATCGACTTATTAAGACCAAGCTCCCGTGCAGCAGCTCTATTTCCTTTTCCAACAGCCAGATCAATCGTCTTCAACTTGAAAGCAGCATCATATGCGTTTCTCCATGTCTTTGCCATGGTGAGGGTGACAAAATTACTACCGTAATCAGAATGATGGGAAGTTTGAGCGTGCTCGATTTAATCTAAACAGTAAACAAAAAAAGTTGTTTTGACCTTAACCCGTTCGGCAATTTCATTGGTCTAATGAAAGCGTCACGCCGGCAAAAAACTGAACACGTCACAGAATGTTTTTTTAAAAACATTTTTATAAAATTTGAAAGCGGGAAAAATCCATATATTAGCCGCGTCATTTTATAAGCCGCGAGGTTCAAAGCGTGGGAAAAAAGTTGCGGCTTATAGTCCGGAAATTACGGTAAATTCAAGGATGACATCCAGGAATACAAGAGCAAACGATTGTCTGTGTAATCCATCTCTCTCTTGGACAATTGCAAAGCGATGGAAACAACTCAAAAGTAATTTTAAACAACTGTGACAACAACATTGTAAAACACAAAAAGGTGTATTTTAGGGATACATATCACACCTGACTAACAGCAAGTTTCACCAATAATCTTATTTAATAATCATATGGGCAAAGTACATTTACCAATGGAAATAAATAATCAAACTACCTAATTTTAAATGCAAGTCTGCAAAAACATAAATTAAAAATCACATTTTAGTTGGCGAGATGTATAACGAGATATTTTTTTATAGATCTGTTAAAGGGTTGTGGGATCAAAAATAGTTGAACATTTATATACATAGACCTATCAGCCACAACATTAAAATCACCTTCCTTATATTGTGTAGGTCCCCCTCATGCCCCCAAAATAGCGGCAACCCGCATCTCAGAAAAGCATTCTGAGATGATATTCTTCTCACCACAATTGTACAGAGAGGTTATCCGAGTTACTGTAGACTTTGTCAGTTCGAACCAGTCTGGCCATTCTCTGTTGACCTCTCTCTTCAATAAGGCATTTCCGTCCACAGAACTGTCGCTCACTGGATGTTTTTTGTTTTTGGCACCATTCGTAGTAAATTCATTCATTCCCATGGAAAGCCCAGCATGTGTTCCTACAGATCATCATTTGTGAAGCTGGTATATCTGTGCTGCTTTGGCTCTGGTCTGAATGTACCTGTTTATTTTTAAAACCATGGATCTGAGAATTCTTTGATCTGTGGTCTTTTTGGTGTTTTTGCCAGGGGCTCACTGTGCTTCAGATGCTTTCATTGTCACTCCTCAGTATCTCAAAATCCTGTTTTACTTTATTCATTTGTTTACGAGGGGTTTACAAGTTTTACAAGATATTTTTAACTGTGCCAACTTTTAACTAAATTGTGAACAATTAGGTTATATAACCGTTTCTGATTATGTTTTTATCCTGATTTATTATCAGGATAAAAACTTGGGAATAGCTTTGCATTTGAAATGCTTATGTTTTCTATGGATTGTTTGCTCAATGGCTAGATTGTCTTGATGTTCATTTATCTGATGTTGTGTTCTCAGATCACGTGGAGAATGAGGAGCAGTACATTGAGGTTCTGGAGAACCTGGGAAACAGTCACATGACACAGGACAGCAATGAGATCTCCACAGGCTTCCTGAACCTTGCCGTCTTCACACGAGAGATCACTGCACTCTTCAAAAACCTGGTGAGCAGGATGCTATCATGAGCTAAAGCTGTGAACTTGGAAAAAGCCAATTAATCGGCAGATATTTTGAGATTATTGGCATCAGCCGATAACAAAACTGGTAATTCCCTGTTGTGTCAGTTTCAAAAACTACTGATGTCCTCATCAATGGATAATGCTGTTTCTGTTTTTAAATATTTTGTGTGAATGTTTTGTAAATTGTGTAGTTTTTTATAGATTTGTTTTGGACCTCTCATTTTCATTCATTAAATTCTATATCTGGATCACATCAGCTGACCTGGAGTGCGTTTCCTGTACAATGAGGTAACTCACTGCTTAACCACCAAAGTGCGATGCATCGTTGGAGAAATGACCTCTTCTATTCACGACTGTCTCCTCGAAACGGTTGTAGCTTTGTTGTACATCCATCATTTGAACCACGTTGCTTCAACAATATAGAGCTGTCGTTATTACTTGTTAATTAAGTTATGCTGGGGGTGGAGTAAAACTTGCGTGAATTAAATTATAATGGCTCATTTAAATGTTCAGAATGCCTCTTTCTGCAAAACCCCAGAATTAGTCATTTTCTTAAAAGCATGTAAATGTGGTATAAGTCTTGACAAAAATGAAAGGTGTGTGTGTATATATGGAATGAAAGATATAGAAGCCAAAGTCAAATGATGTGCACATTGCAAACTTACAAGGAAATATGCTTCCAACCACAAGATAAAGAGTTATATTTCCAACTTCACAACTGTGAGATGCTGTTTGCAAATGTTTGTTGGAACATTTCGGGAAACACCAAATCGTTGAACTATGTTGGTAAGTATGGAACTTGTAACCATATTTGGCTAACAACGCTTTTGGGAAATGCACCCCTGGTCTCTGCAGGATCTTAAATCTGCAATTTTGGAGCATTTTAGGGGGCATTCACACACCCAATATGTTTTGTGTTTGTCTGCACTGTTTTTTTATTGTTTTTCTATGCAAACATGCGTGACGGACGTCTTTGACTTGCTTGCACTGCTTGATTTTTTTTTTTTTAGCATCTTGTGTAGGAGCACTGCATTTTTTAGAGTCTGTGACAAGTTAATTGAACTTCAACTTTTAAAACGGTATCCAAAGACACCTGAATTTTGTTTCATTCGTTGCACTGCATCTAGCTTTTTCAATGTAAGAACGAGTTCAGTCTGAACACCCTTCAGTGTAAAGCTCAGTGAAGCATTACTTGTATAATTCAAGGCCAACGTGACAATTTTACCACCTTCAGTCAAGATTTAACAAACCAAGCGCTGCTCTGGCTTTCAGTACAGTTCAGAAAGCACCATTGGGTGTGTGTCTGTGTGGCTTTTCTTCTTAACAATTCATGAATAAGAAGCAGATTTACAGCTGTACAAATTACTCTGGGGACTTGGAGGGGTAGTGTTTGTGTGTGTCTGCATGGGTTCAACAGCTGCAGGAGAGGGCCCCTCAAACCACAGCACCCGAAACCCTCCAACTGATAGTTTCCATGGTGATAGTAATTTATTCCAGATCTAAGAGCATGAGTGGACTGGAACTAACCACGGAGCTGTCACTCACATGATCACCAGGGACAGGAACCTCAGCTTAAAAATACAACAGTAACTCGGCTAAGAAAATAAACTCAGTTTGATTTAGCGCCCTTGTGCTGGAGGCCATGACTTTCCCTCAGAGAGAGACACATTTTTCATATTCATGGAGATTTATACGTATCACGTCCGTTTCACTTGTTTGAACAGTAAAAGGTTATAAATCCATATTCAGCACCATAAGTAGATCACTCTGTAATGATGTTTAGAGAGTGAGCGAGAGATCTGAGAAGCGCTGGACAGATAGTTATGCTCAAACGCAGAGGTCACACCCCCGCGGTAGGGTTGGGTTTTCTCGGACAAAGGTGTGAATCCTAGCTGCCCAGACCGACCTTAAGTAGTGGAAGTTTGTCGTATGACCCTAAAGACCTTGGCCTTGCGCTATTTGCGCTAGTAGGAGGTTTGGTCGCACGACCTGAAAGACGCCTCATTTGTGGCACCTGGACAACCCATTTGTGATGGTTAGGGATATATTTAGCCAATTATAAATGTGGTAACATGGTATATGTAGCATCTGCAAATGCCTTGAACATAATTGCTTGATTAAATGTCGGGAATGGATGTGAAGCAATGTCAGAAGATATTCTGCGTGGACATGCGAACAATGTCATAAAGTTGTGGTTTGTCATGAAAATAGAAGACACCAAATTAGAAGAATACCAAGCTAAATACCATAGACTGGTGTTTTTTTTACTTAATCTTATGGTTTGGAGCTTTGTAGATTGTTTCCGGCATAATGCAAGTAATTCCAATAACTTTGTATTATTGGCATGGTGTCGATTGGAGTTTGTGCCTGAGGGTTGGATTTAATAGATACAATATGGGTGCTGTTTGCAGTATTGTGGTAAATTAAAATAATTGTTAATATTGATGACCTGTAATAAATTCTACTGGAAAAACTGAAATATTGGTGTATAAGCAAGATGTCAAGATGAATCCATGCTGTTACTTTAAACTTGGGTGGAGTGTAAAATTATGACAGATTGTTGAAGGCTTTTAAAATCATGCAGCATTTAAGTTGTATGATCAAGCTTTAAATAAAAGTTTGTAATCCAATGATTTTGGCAAAAGCAGAGAAGACTATCTGTAAAATAAAGTTTGATTTTACCTGCATGAAGTGTTTGTCCTAGCGGGAGGAGGGAAAGTCATGTTATAGTGTAGAGATGAGTGGAATTTTGTAGAAGCACTTGCTTTGTGTTATCAGGGTTGTGTGGTGAGGTGAACTCGAATGCTGAGAGGAGGCAAGACACATTTGCAGAATGATTACGAATGAGTTGGAATGTGGTGCATGACCCACCTCTTGCAGAGCCGAATTTGGCTCATGTCCGTTCGGACAGAGGCTGTGTATAACTGCAGTGGGCTTTGGAATGGTCACATGGATGGAATTGGAATGGAGCTCGGAGGTGAGCTACTGCTAAAATGTCTGCGCTAGTTTGAAAAGAAGTTGTAATTAGAGTATCGGCCGATTTAAAAGGAGTTCGCTGTTGCATGATTGCCCCTGTGTTCCGAATGGGATAAATCATACTCCGAAGAGCACTTTGAAGCGAGAACAATCGTAGTATTTGTGTTAGAAGATGACAAACAGAATCGCTGAATGGATCATGCCCTAAACTAGCTGCGAGGCAATGAGGCTGAAAGGAATCACCTGTGCAGGAGAACAAGATTGAAACGTTGGGCAGCATTGAAATGATAATTGAATTAAATAGTTCATCTTTTGTTTACCTTGCATTCAAATTAAGCTGTAATAGTTCTCAGATGACATGAAGCTGGAGCATCGCCCGTTTAGGGAGGCAGGCTTATGTGATGGACTGCTTAGATAAGAGAACATATCATAGAGAGCTGTTTGACATGCATACAGTGCTGAAGCAGCAAGTTTGCGGAAGCAACATCACGCTATGAACTGCTTGGACTAATAGAGTATTGAAAGAAAGACAGTAAAAGTATAACACTTAATGTGGTAATCAATACTGCAAAAACAAATTAGCTGCTGTGACAGTTTCTGTAGAATAACAAGATTGTTTGTGCGAATGCTTGGCAATGAAGTTGCATCCGATGATCCAAGTCACTTGCATGGGTCTGTTCATGGGTAATGGGTGGGGCTGAATGCCAGAAGACTCGATGCCATGAAGAGGTAAGCAGCTGTTTATGTACTCTTAAGGCAGACATACACAGATTTTCAGCTGTCGTTTGAGCTCTTGACCATTTATTTTCCAGTCGGGAGAGATTGTGTAGAAATTGTTGGTGCTTGTGTGGTCGTGGCTCACATCGAGCCTCCCGATCATTTTTAAAACTGTCTAAAAAGTGCACTAAAGGAGCTATTGCCTCCAGCGGATCCTCACTGGACATTATTTTTCAGTTTAATAAAGCTGCGTGTAGATCCTCATTCCTTACCTGCCTCGTCACACTACCTGAAGTTGACCAATATTTGTATGTGCATTTTGAAATTGTACATAAGAAATCTCAAATGCTCTGATTTAGGTCCTGTCTCTTTAAAGCCCTCCTTTCAGAAAAGCCCATTGTGCTCTGATTGGTCAGCTGGCCTAGTCTGTTGTGATTGGTCAACCGCGTTGAGCATGTGTCGGAAATGTAACGCCCCTTACCATAGCCAAGTTTTGCATACCAGCTCTAGCCCGAGACCAATAATTAAAGTTTGGAAGAACAAGCTGATTGACCCGAACCACCTTAGCAAGCACGACTTGAGCAGGATGTTTCACAGTGGTAAGTTTTAATTTAGCAGATTTCTTACAAGTACACTGTTGTTTATTGTGAACCTAACAAAGCTTCAAACAGAAGACACAGTGCATCTAACCCATTGCTGGAATGGGTGTAGCTGAACTTTTTTCACCCGAGATATGAACGGAGAACAGAGGCTTACTCCCTGTAAGTGAGCATGTTAGCCGTAGACAACCGTGGATAGCAGCCATAACATTACAGCTTGTAATTATAGAATTATGTAAGACTCTTAAGATTGACAATTTTTTACACAGATTTAGGTAAAAGCCAGCCCACAGTTGAATTGTAAACCTTTACCAAAACAATAACATTACATCGTAAGTTAGCCGAGCACTACCATGGATAGCAGAGGCCTACAGCTTTGCACTGGGTGTACACCATAGCTACAATACAAAACTCTGCATTTGAACTCTCTGTAGCAGATAAATCCACAAATAATCAACCAGGTTGTGATTCTGAAGCACCAGATTGTCCCAATAAAGTGGGAACTGCACCATCTTTCAGGTGTAACTATCTTGAAAATCCGGCATTGGTTGTAGTTGTACTGCTAAATAGTGAAAATACATTTTAACTACTGATTGTTCCATTTGTGTTACATAGAGATGTAGATACTTTACAGAAGAAATGGCTGGACTGCAATCCAGACGTTTCTTGTAGTTCTTCAGCAGTCTTGTCTGTGGGAGAGAATAAATCCCCTTTGTGTGGACTTTGTGCTATGTAACTTTGGAGACCTTTTACATGCACAAACAGCTATATTACACACTAAAGGAAAGGTAAAATCCCAAAAAGCATAAAAGGAGTTGTTTTTTCTCACACATTCTTTCCAAAGGAAGATTTATACTCTCTCAGCACTTAATTGTGCTTTGCAGAGGAGAAATCCCAAACAGAGTTCTAGATTTAGACATTTTAAAATGCAGATTTATGATTTGTGTCCATTCACCCCTCCAGAAAACCGGACTTGTAGGACATTTAGCCATAGAAAAGGTAGAAACGTATATGTTTTGCCAGCTAAAAATGTGAGCACTCATTTTGAAAAAGGAGTTAAGTGTGCACTATGTTCTTGTTGACTTCATGGAATTTCAGTTTTAAGTTTCTCTCTGGCTTTTGTCTCTGTTACACTATATCTGCTGGCCTTTTTGGTTTTTAATGTGACTCTTTCTCTCTCTCTCTCTCTCTCTCTCTCTCTCTCTCTCTCTCTCTCTCTCTCTGTAGGTACATAACCTTAACAACATCATCTCATTCCCTCTTGAAAACATGTTGAAGGCAGAGTTGAAAGACAGCAGGCTGGTGAGTGATACTGACACCTGTGTCACATTACTCTACTACTACTGGATTACTTCTGCATACTAGACTATATGTGTCAAAAATGTTACCAACTGCACCAATTCAGCATCATTAAGGTCAATTAGAGAGGCTGTTTGAGTCATGCTTCTAAAGATTCCAAAACAATGTGTCATGTTTTGTTCATTGGATGAAGTGTTGTGACTAAATTTGGCATATGGCAGCTGTTTTTAAAGAAGTTTGTTTTTGGATTATTGTATTTTCTAATGTGTCTGACAGACAATACCTGCACCACACCTTTTTTTATTAGTTTAACCTGTAAGTTGAGTGAGACATACAACAGCTCTCTTAGATCAAGTTACACCTTAAGAATGTAGGATGCACATCCTGACATCATTACAGTCATATTACACAATTATTGATTTTCCACAACAAGGTGGCCTGCAATATTGCATTAATTTTTAGGGTGACGCAAAGCATTTCAATTTGTGTGTTTACGTATCCATAAACGCAGGGTATTTGTGTGCGTTTGTGTCCATAGACACTGTGAAGTTAATGATGTCCAGTACACCAGCCAGGGCTAGATTATAGAAATCATTGGCGCCAATGGTCTCTACGATCAACTTAAGTTTGCAATGCTTGTCCATTGATAATGTAAATTTTTTTTTGGTAAAATGTGAGTAAATAATGTGGAAAATAGGCATTCATTTTAAATCAGTCTTTAAATTGGTCATCGGCCTACTTGCTCTCTAGATATCGTATCATTACAAAACCCACTATCCGTAATGCTGTCTTTCTTCTTTCTTTCTCTCTCTCTCTCTCTGTCTCTCTCAGGAGCTGAAAAAACAGATGGAGAAAAGCTGGAAGGATTATGATGCTAAAATGTGAGTTTTAATGACTTTTTTGACTCTTAAGAGACAGATCCTACTCATGGATTCCAACTTCCTGTGACCTTCAGTTCAAGACCAGCACTTGAATTGTACCTAAATCCCCGAGTATATCAGATCGCGCACTGCCGACCGCGTTGTCTTTCTGAATATACCCTTCTGACAGAGTGAGTGAATACAAACGCATTCCCAGTATACAGCTGCATTGTGATACTTTATTAGTACAGACAATGTCCGGCAATGCGCACAGAAATTTGCTACATCCGCATGTATAGAAAATCGGGGCCGCACTTTGCGTCACGCATATTGTGAGCGGAGCGTTCAGCAACGCAGACAACCAAAGTATACTCAGAACTTAAGACTTCAGTTTGGTGTCTGAAAGATATTTTCACATGCAAAAACTAAGTGTGCTATAAAATCCCTTTCCCTTTTTCATATTCATTCCTCTTTCTCTGTGTTTATCAGAGGGAAGCTGGAGAAGGAGAGGAGAGAGAAACAGAAACATGGGCTGATCCGGCTGGAAGGGACAGACACAGTGGAGGACATGGAAAGAGAGAGGAGGAACTTCCAGTTGCAGATGTGTGAGGTAATGCTTTGTGTGTGTATTTCATCTCGGCTAGAGTGGCTGGTTAACAGACTATAAAACGTGCACAGTTAACCTGACCGAGACCACATTGTGTGAATGTCTTATGGAGAGTAAGTGCAGTTAGTACAGCTATGCACGGTATGTGTGTGTCTACAGCAGGTCATTCTACTTAGAAACTCAAAAAGTCTGTTGTTGTGTCTGAACTCACCTCAAACTAAGAAACTTGTGTGTAGTTGAAATGTGATCCTGTTCAAATCTTGTCTGTGTGTATGTGTGAGTGTGTGTGTGCTTAGTGATAGTTTGAGGACAAATTTGTCCCCAGAAGTGAGCTAAATCTGACAAAACCTCCCTTTAGGAAGTTTTGGGAATGTCCTCATTTGGAAAAATTATTCATACATAAAAGCATTTATTTTTACTCTAAACTAACCATAACCTTTTGATTCTTATAGTAATTATAAATAGCTTTGTATGAATCAATAGATGTCTATAGTATATCCTCATTTCGATAGCCAGCTAAACATTTGAATGTGTTTGTTTGGTTATTAATGACCTTACTACCTTACCAGATGTCTTGTTGGTGGCACGTCCAAGTTCCAAATACTGCATGTGTGTGGCAGTTACCAGGGCAGGGGGAATTTGGGCTACACTGCTTGATCCCAGCTGTGGTAATAGAAAGAATAAGGGAAGTGTGAAGTTGAGGAATAATGAAAGAGAGGGAGAGAGAGGGGGATTTTTGAGAGCCACAGAGCTCCAGATGTTTTCACTTTGTTCTTTTTTATAGTAGAGACATTCATTATTCCTTCCAAAAACTGACTGACCACGTGACCATCTTTACCTTTGGAAAGTTCTAGTATGTGTTACTACACAAAGTACATTCTCACCTATTTAAAGTGGTGTTTTAGAAATAACATGGAATGTGAGGCAACATTTGACCTCCAGCAGCTCCTTGACCTCTTTGAGGAGCTTGGAGAAGAAAGTCTTTTCCTCTTAAAATCTTGTTACGATATGCTCATGTATGATGAATTCTAGTAAAAGAATCAGCACCAGATCATTTAGTTCCTCTTTCAGTTCTTAAATCATGTTTGTGCTAAATTCATCTACTTTTTGTTTGTGCTGAGTCAGAACACTGGGACAATCAATTAACCTTCATCACTGACAAACATCCCTGACTTAAATTTATTTATCTGTTTTGACAGTACTTACTGAAGCTTCAAGAGATGAAAGTCCGTCAAAGTCCAGACCTGCTGCAGAGCCTGATAAAGTACTTCCAAGCTCAACTTAAGTATGTACTAATTAATTCAGAACCACTTACTTTCTTTTCAGAACCAAATTCAACTCAACTTGGCTTTAGTATATCACCAAGCTGTGGGTCAGAAAAACTGGCTCTAGAGAAAATCTTTCTTCATCTCTTTTATATAAAAAAAAATCACTGATCAGGATGATTGACTGGTCTTTGAAGAGTTAAATCTTGCTCTTCACTCAACAATAGTCTTTAATCAAAATCTTGAAATGTCTATGTGGCTTTGAGGGTGTGTATAGTGGTGTCATTTCTATGTAAGATAGCTAAGCTCTGGTATTGTTTGTTCAGTTTTTTCCAGGATGGCCTAAAAGCTGCAGAGAATCTTGGTCCATTTGTGGAGAAGTTGGCAGCCTCTGTACATACGGTAATAACACACACACACACACACATACTTTCTATGTTTTGAAATATCTCTGTTCTCATGTTAGTCATGGGCTCAGAGTAGTTTTAGCATGATAAAATATGACACTTTAAATTCTTTATGAGGAAGATTATAACTTCATTGTGGATTTTACATGTCTGGTCTGGTAGAAGCTGTTCGTTTAAAAGATTCCCTGTTACATTCCTTGAGTATTTTTTTCTTTTGAATATCAGGGAAACATTTTGTTTTCCACATTGTGTTGGTGACCGCACAAACATTATATTGATTGAGTCTAGATTCTTTCAACTGCCTTTACCATTATTAATCATCAGTTTAACAGCAGCAAAGTGGTGGTTATAATGATATAAATGTGCAAGTCTTGGTTGTAGAGATGTTCTTTCAGTTCTAGAGCCTACTGAACAATATTTACCTTCTGATGTTCAAGAATCTTCCAGGTATGATAAATAAAGAATGCTAGAAATAAGCAATAAGGGTGTTTTTGTTACGGATGGCGCTCAGCAGGGTGCCTGCAGTCCCTTCAGCCGTGATTTGATATTAACAATTTAGCACAGCCTCGAGTGAAATTATTGCTTGTTAATTACTAAATGATAAAAATATTAAGGATAACTTTTTACACTAAAATGTTATATTATAAAGAAAATGTATTAAAGCACTATCTTTCCACTAGAAGATATAATCCCTGAGATGTAAACAGTAATGGAAGATGTGTTGTACAGTGATATACACAGTAGGTAGGTGAACAGTTGTTTTGTGTTGTAGTGGTTATTGTATATTTTAGCATGACTGGAGCACTCTATTAACCAATCAGCATCAAGGGCTGGAACTATCTGTTTTATAACTTTAAATCTGGATTAGTTTGACATATCACACAACAATAACCGTGTTGATAAAATTATCTTTGTGCACTATAGTTTGTTGCTTTCCTTGATATTTTGTGCGTTTTGGGTTGTTACGAAAATGCAGGCTGAGGCATGTGGAATTGATGTTGAGATGACTGTGTTTTATGATATAACTGGTTTGGTAGCGAGTTGACAGTTTTTGTTTTTTAACTTGTCCTCACTTGATTATAACATCACAAACAGCAGTTAGAACAAAATGGAAATTAAACAAAAAAAATGAAACAAGTACAATCCAGCTTTCAGAGAAAACATTTCCTTTTATGGAAAAAAGAAACCAATGGAAATTGAAGAAATTTGTACTGAGAGCCAAGGCATAATTTTCAACCATAATTCCAACTGGCTTCAAGCAATAAATGATGCCTGGCAGTTTGGTTTGGTTCTGAAAAATAGAGGAATGTGTTCCAAAGTGAGCCTGTACTCACTGTCCTCCTTATAGGTGTAAACTGATGTTAAAAGCTCATATATTCTACCCAGAACAGTGTGTGTGTGATCTGGACTTATCGCTGTGATCTGTAATGGCTCCTGTATCAAATGTTTTATAGTGGTGGCCAAAAATATTGGCACCCTTGGTAAATATGAGTAAAGAAGGCTGTGAAAAATATGTCTTTATTGTTAATCCTTTTGATCTTTCATTCAAAATATTCACAAAAATATATCCTCTAATTGATATCAAACAATTGCAAACAGAACACAATTTTTAACAAAAAAAAACAAATATTTTTGTCAAATATATGTGTGGCACAATTATTGGCATCCCTAGAAATTCTTATGAGCAAAATATATCTGAAGTATATTTATGACTATCTGTTTCAGAAGGGTATAAATATGAAGTAACACTCAAGACAAATTCCCTTAGTCATCTATCACAATTGGTAAGACCAAAGAACTTGTGATGTGCGGCAAAAGGTTGTTGAGCTTCACAAAATGGAAAATGGTTATAAGAAAATGGCTGAAGCATTGAAAATACCCATTTCCGTTAAGTTGCACCCCGTTTTCTTGCATCTGCACAAGCTATGGACAAAAGTTTCCTGAGTGCATATAGGTGAGTCCAGTGTGGATTGAGAGGGGTGTTAATACACTCGGTGACCTATATGAGATTGTTTGAAAATTTGGTCCAACATTTTAGGATTCCTAGATCTCAGTTCTTCAGGTTCTGCGCCACCTGGTCTGTACTGTTTTTGGGAGTGGCATACACCCCCTAAAAGGGCAGATACTTGGTGTGATAACTGCTATTGGTAAAGGTCATGGGGCATCAGTGTACTACTCCCTGTTAATTCAGAGTCTGGGGGATAGCACTTCAACTTCTCTCAAGAGATTATGGGAGAGAGATTTAAATTTGGTATTGGAGTAGGGATTGTGAGCTAAGATTCTAAAAAAAACGTCAAATCTACATCTAGATATTCAAGGGTACGTCTGATGCAATTTAAGATTTTGACTCGATTATATTGGACCCACTCTAGATTGTATAGGCTTGGTCTTAAAGACATAACCACCTGCTGGCGATGCCAATCAGAAGATTGGGACACATGTTTTTTGGGGATGTGTTAAGATACAGGAATTTTAGTTGAAGATTCAGGGATTTATGTGTGATGTGTTGGACATTTGGTTTTCATTTTGCCCCAGACTCTGAATTCTGGGTGATGGGGATGTCATTAATTAAAAAAATTAATCAAAACCTTAATGCCTCAGCCAGAAATCTTAAATTGAGTTTGGATCTTCCAGCAAGACATTGATTCAAAACATGCATCAAAATCAACACAAATATGGTTTACATACCACAAAATCAAGGTTCTGCCATGCCATCCCAGTCTCCTGACCTGAACCCCATAGAAAACCTGTGGGGTGAACTGAAGAGGAGAAATTTGAAGGATTTGGAGAGTTTCTGTATGGAGGAATGATCTCAAATACCTTTATGCATTATAGGAGAAGACTCTGATCTGTTATCTTGGCAAAGGGAGGCTGCAGAAATTACTGACTAAAAGGGTGCCACTAATTGTGCCACACACATATTTGACAAAAATATTTGTTTTTTGATAAAAATTGTGTTGTGTTTGCAATTGTTTGGTATCCATTAGAGGATATATTTTGAATGAAAGATCAAAAATGTAAACAATAAAGACTTATTTTTCACAGCCTTCTTTGCAAATAATTACCAAGGGTGCCAATATTTTTGGCCACCACTGTTTGAGTTTATGTCCATAACTAATGTTCAATAACCAGAATCAACAAACAAGCTGCTCAGAATCATGGCCTGCCTCATCATTATGTGATTGTTTCACAGGTTCGGCACAAACAAGATGAGGAAGTTAAGCAGCTCTCTCAACTGCGTGACAGTCTTCGAACACAACTACAGGTGGATGGCAAAGAGGTAACAACACTACGAGTCACAGAATGTTAAGATTTCTTGTTCAAAGTAATGTATTTCCATGACTGTAGTCAGATGTAATAGAAAAAGGCCTATATGTGGCGATAATTTGAAACTCCAGTGAAGTTCAGCAATAATGATGGTGATGATGAATGTGATGTTCTGTTTCATCATAGGATTTTCTAAACAAGAAGAACTCTAGCCATGGATATAGCATCCATCAGCCGCAAGGCAATAAGAAATATGGCACAGAGAAATCTGGCTTTCTTCTTAAGAAAAGTGATGGGTGAGTCAAGATGCATATTCTTTGAAGCTTCCAAACTTTAGCAACTACTTTACAAAGTTGAGAAGTTTCAATAAGTTTGAACCTCAACCCCCCCCCCCTCCAAACACTCAAAAAAACAACAAACCCCTTATTCAATTTCATTAACATAACTTATTCAAGGTTTTCCAGACATGATGCAATGTCCAGCTCCTGTTTGCTTTTGATCACATGGTGTTTCTGTGTGATCCTCTGGAAACACTTTCCATACACCTCTCAGTGTGCAGTAGTATATATATATATATATATATATATATATATATATATGTCCCTTTTTCGACACTGAGAGCACATGAGATGAAGGAATGTCCTGAGAGGATCAGTTGACAGCTGAAGTACAGTGTGTGATTCTGATTAAGAGAAAGGGTGTGTTTCTCTGTAAATGTGTGTGTCACACTGTTCCTCATACAGATGTTCTCTATTAAGTGTGGTTTAGACTCTGGATGCATTACACTCTCTTAAAAACCTCTGAGCCCATCCTACAGCTCTGCACACACAAAAACATGCCTACATCCCGCCAAGCTGATGTGGTTAATCACTTATCTTTGTGTGTGACACTATAAAATCAGTCAGCAAATTTGAATGTCCTAACCTCACTGGAGAGCTTCTGAATCAAAAGAAATCTCCACTGACCTCTGAAACATCACATTAAATCTGCTTGGAACGTATTGAATTTCTTCTTGCATTATTCAAGGCATAGAAGGGGTAGTAGTCTCGAGTATGTTTTAAAGGCTTCACTGTAGTATCCTGATTTTTGTCATGATAATATTTCTGTTTCAGGATCAGAAAGGTCTGGCAGAAGAGGAAGTGTGGGGTTAAATATGGCTGCCTTACCATTTCACATAGCACGGTGAGATTACACTCTCACTCACACATGCACACAGAATGATTGGAGAGTTTGACTCTCTACAGCTTTTATTTATGCTTGCAGTTTGCAGTTAACTGAAGCTGCAGTTGTCTAAGCACATAGTGCGCTCACATAGTATTGACACACAACGGCTGTTCCCTATGCCTGGAGACACAAGAGCAATTATTTGAACATCATTATTTTTAAGAAATGTTTGTCATTCATGTATACGACTATGAAAAGTCCTGTGCATGTTTGCTTAAACAGTCTTAAAATAAACTGTGGGAATTGGATGCTGTGTTTTGAGCATGTTGTGATCTCTTTCAGATCAACAGACCACCAGCAAAGCTCAACCTCCTGACCTGTCAGGTGCGGCCCAACCCTGAGGAAAAGAGAACGTTTGATTTAGTCACACGTAAGTTCCCCGCTCACATGTGTGAATGTACATGAAAAGATTAACCTGATTTTCAACAAATATGTCAGATAGAGATACAGATATACAATTTATTAAATTTAATGCAGTTTACAAACAGATTGAGGAGAGAAATTTTATTTAAGCTAAGAATGTACACTTCCAGAAATAAGCTCTGTTTGTTTATCCTTTTAAATACAATTGAGAAAATTACTGGCATTTTGATGTTAAAATTAACCAAACAAAGTTGTGTGATGTGTAACATAAGCCATACAAGGTGTGTAGTGTATGTAGGTGTGCAGAAGCATGTAGATAAAATCTGAGGAACAGTCTTTGTATGTGTAAAAGTAAGTGAATTGAGTGCCTTTTTTATATTTAGCTCCTGAAGATCAGGATTGTTTTTCCCATGTACCTTTTGCATAAAAGCCCACTCAGTTCTAACACACACTCTTATTCTTACAGACAATCGCACATACCATTTTCAGGCTGAGGACGAGCAGGAATGTTTGATGTAGGTGCATGAATCTGTACTCAACCATGTTCAGAGAAATCTTTCAGCACTGCAAACAACATGCACAGACATGCAGGAGGAAGCTGGTTCAAAACCTGCTCCCCTGGATGAGAGAGAAAAAGAGTCAAAAGAGGGATAAAGAATTATAATGAAGTTACTTAAAGATGCTACGGATGTTTTTGAAATGTCACAATAGAGCGCAACAATGAATGGCCACATTTTCCCCATTCATTTTACCCGTTGGTAAAAAATTCCTCATTAAAGTGTTCTAAGCCATGAACCAAACCAACCAGCTCCAACATAAATCGCATCATTACAAGCTTTGATTTGAAGCAAAAAAGTATGTGAAAATTGTCAAAATAGGTACAGTATGTAGAGCAGAGGAGGGCGGGGCCGGGCTGGAACAATGCACGCCCGGTCCCCAATCAGCCCGATGGGTGATAAAGGCGGCCGGTGACAACAGTTCGAGAGAGAGAAGAATTACAGGCAGCTGCTCCGTTTCCAACCTGGGCCGGTTCACCCCTCCTTAGAGGACAGGCGGGCATCCCTCCTCCTTCCCAGGTTTCAGCACCAATGTTAAGGGGGTTAAGGGAAAGGAGGCGAGGACCGGTTTGGCAATATAAATAATAGTTTAATGATACACTGAACCAAAAACACACAAACATAAACACACAGAGCAGCTGCCTGTAATTCTCTCTCTCTCTCTCTCTCAAACTGTCATCATGGCCAACTTTATCCCTTGCGCACCCCCCATCAGGATGATTGGGGACTGGACATGTGTTGTTCCAGCCTGGCCCCACCCTCCTCCGTTCTACAAGGTACAAGACTGTGTACTTACTCTTTTTTATGAAGGAATTAACTACAGGTACAGTCCCATTGCGGATGATGGGAGTTTTACTTCCAGAACCCAAATGTTTCAATCTTTTGGTGTTCAGTTTTAGATGAAGGCAGTGATAAGAACTCAATCCTATTTTTTACAAATTTGTTTCTCTCTCTCACTCTCCTACTGTAGATGGGTGTCTGTGCTGCAGAACAGTAAGGAGGAGGCCTTAAACACAGCTCTTGGGGGTGATCCACTGCAATTTCAGGACAGCGGTTTGCAGGAACTCGTCCGAGCTGTCATCTCTGGCCTGAGAAATCTGCCTGGCAATGAGGCCTGCTGCGACTGTGGAGCTCCAGGTCTCAATTGCAGATACTGACATATTCAGATATAAAAAAAAAATACTGTTACAAAGTCACCAATACTGTTATAATGCCAGACAGTAGATGGCATTGTTGATTGATGTAATTCTGAAATGCTAAGTGTAACATTATTTGAAATGAAGATGTCAAAGAGAAAAGCTTAAATTTATTTTAGCATAATTTGTCACTAATATGTATTTGAGATTTGCATACATGATTTATTGAGATTGGTTAAGAGAACAGTTAAATATGCAAGCATGTTTGTTGTACAGAGCTCCTGCATTATTGTTAGAAATACAAACAAACAAACTTCTATGGTCACCAGAAGGTGTTTATAGCTCAATTCTGACAGAGAAATGTCTAAGTGAGGTGTGTTTATCTCTGCTCTTTAGACCCTACCTGGCTCTCTACTAACCTGGGCATCCTCACCTGTATTGAGTGTTCAGGAATCCATCGCGAGCTCGGAGTACATCACTCACGAATTCAGTCTCTAACTCTTGACGTGCTTAGCACCTCTGAACTCTTGGTAAACACACATTCATGCACGTAAACTATTAAGTGGATCTCCCTTGAACTCGCATACTCTCTTTTGAAAGTCATTCATATGAACTGGAGGCCGTTGTTTATTTAATTTCATAAGCTATTGATGTCATGCCATTTACTGAAGTTATTCAGTTTCCATTACTCACCTTCTAACTGATCTTTGTCCAGTGTTTTTGTAAAAAAAAAAAAAAACATTTATCTTGAACTTCTAACCTACCCATAATACCCTGATAGTGATTCAGCAGTTTGTCACAAGTGACTTGTTTTTGGCTTCATCTGTTCATGTTTATGTGAACTTTTTATCCTCTGACAGAACAGCAGAAATATTCCTTAATCTAAGTGCATTCATGAATCTTATTTTGTTGCTAGTTTTGTCAAACTACAGCTCAAACGCGCCACTGAATATGTGATATTTGATATACAGCTTGCAGTGAGCATTGGAAATTCCAGATTTAATGACATCATGGAAGTCAACCTGACCAATGATTCAATCAAGCCCCTACCAAAGAGTGACATGTAAGTCCTGCTGCACAGTTCACACGTAAAGCTCCATTCATTATTAATATAAAAAATAAACCATCACTCAATTCTCTGTACGGCTTCATACTTAATGTGTTTGTGTGTCTTTCTCAGGACAGCCAGGAAGGAGTTTATTGTGGCAAAGTATGCTGAACACCGCTATGTTCTTCCAAAAGAACACTCTGAACTGTATTGTGTGTATGACACCGTTAGGAGTAAAGACCTCACATCACTGCTGCAGCTCTATGCAGAAGGAATGGACCTTTCGAAACCAGAAGCCACACCTGAAGGACAGGTAAGATACACACACTTTCTCTATGAAACAATGAGCGAATCCACTGCTACATACCCTTATGTCCTGTTCACACAAACAGCAGATTTATCACTAGAGATGACCAGGACTTTCGTTCCTTGTGAGCTTAGTCGCCACATAGCATATTTGCTCTATGCTCAAAGTTAAACTTGTCTTTGTCACATCGCTGGGCACGACCACATTGCATCACCAACAGTCCCTGTTGCTCATGACAAAAAGATTGCTGAATGTGTGAACACCCCTTTACATGTCATTACAGTCAAAAGGCACACCATTTATGAATATGTAAAGGTAATCAAATCTCTGAGCTTGGATACATCCTGTCAGGCTACACTTTAGACATGTCTTGAGATGCTTTAAAGATTTAGAGCTTTCAAATATGTATGTCTGTCATATGATACTTTGTATGGTTGAATTACATTTTCTTTCAATTTCTCCTTGATCAGTTCTGTTAGTTGTCATCTATCATAAATCATTCTCTCTCTCACTCTGTAATTCTGTATTTCCTCTCTTATTTCCATCTCTAATCAGATCTCGCCTCTTCTCTGCCCACTCAGGAAGTGAGCACATGGCGTGTAATTACTGCTTCAGTTGTGTTGTGTGTGTGTGTGGGTGAATGAGTGAAAGAGTTATTTGGCTTAAATCTCTATTATTCTAGGTCAGAAATGGACTATGATTCAGTAAGTGGCTGAGTCACAAACATATTGAAGAGAATTGTAGTATGGCAACTCGCAGCCTAATTCATTAATCTTCCCATCACTCTTTCTGCAGTGCAGTGTGATTTATTGGCATGATGAATAAACTGTACTTTTTTTCCTCAAAGCAGTAGCATGTTGGCAGCAGCATGTAGCTTCATCTCATTTTCACCCTGTGTCTCACAGGACCTTAAGGAGACCGCTCTTCACCTAGCTGTGCGACTGGCAGAGAAGACCTCTCTGGCTTTGGTGGACTTTTTGGCTCAAAACTGGTGAGATAAATGCTCAAATGTATTCACACTGTTAGGTTTTGGGACCATATTTGCTAACAGGTGTGACTCTTGAATTGTCCTGTTCATACAACATCTTACAGGAGATGTTGTATGGAAATTAACAAAAGCTGTGAACAATTAACTGAAGTCAATCCCCTTTTCTTGCGATAGCCTTGACTAACGCCTGTAACCATAGTGACAGTGACTTAAATATTAAAGATTGCATCTTTCATTAAACCAGAAAGTACTATCCCAACTAACAAAACGTTATTTAATAAACGAGTCCTGCTGTGTGAACACAGCCTTGGGATAACCGCATTCAATATACTATTTGAAGGATGTAAACAAAAACAAAGGATTTAGAATGCTATTGGCATGGGAGTATTTCCTGTATCATTACATATCCTTTAAATATGGCGGAGTTAACCTATTTTCTCAAAGAACATCAAAGTTTTACCTGAAGTGACTTATCCAGACATGTTGTTGATACTGATCTAAAGATTTGATGAAATTGTATCATAGTTTAGATTCTCACAATGATTTCCTCAGTGGAGATATCAGGAATGTTGGATCACTCCAATTATATGGGAATGGGTGAATGAGTCACAGTGTAAAGTGCTTTGAATACTGTTAAGGTTACAAAGGCACTATATAAGTGCAGACCATTTACCATTTATAATAAATGAAGCCATTCAATGAAGCTGTCTGTGGACAAGGTAAGAATAATTTTTTTGTGTTCAAGCAATAGAGATGTCACTTTTACCAAAGAATAGTCTTTGAAATGATCATCTGACCCGTGTGTGTGTGTGTGTGTGTGTGTGTGTGTGTGTGTGTGTGTGTGTGTGTGTGTGTGTGTGTGTGTGTGTGTGTGTGTGTGTGTGTGTGTCTCTCAGTGGCTGCCTGGAAAAGAAGACTGCAGAAGGAAACACAGCTTTGCATTACTGTGCACTATACAGCAAATCAGAGTGCCTGAAACTGCTGCTCAAAGCAAAAGCTGCCCTACACACAGGTATCACAATAATAACAGAAGAGCCTCATAATACAGCACAAATGATAAATGAACAATACTGTTGAAATGCCTAAATAGCTTTAGCTAACCTCGCACATCCACAGGGATTCAGGAAGGATCTCGACTTCATTTGTCTATTTATTAGTTCCATGTGTCCTGTTTTTGACCTGATCCATTGTTTTAACTGTCCTGTAGTGAACTCAGCGGGCGAGACTGCACTCGACATTGCCAAGAGACTGCAGCACACACAGTGTATTGAGCTGGTGAGCATTATTACAATAAAAACAGTTATTGACTTTGGCAGGAGTGTGTATGTACTGTATGTGAGCATGTGTTTGTGGAGATATTATCTTGATGTTGACTGAATAACATTTTTCCTGTTTAATATCCTGCAGTCTCGTATGACACAGTTTTCATGTAGAACTTCCTCTCACCTATCTATATAATAGTATCATTATCACATAAAGCAAACTGATTAGCTGTCATAAACATCACAAATGATGCTATATTAATAATGAAAAGGGCCAGGGATCATGGCCACACTATGAGGCTGACCTTTCACTAATTACAGTCCTAAAACAAAACCAAATCTAGAGCTGGATTTCAATATGAAATGATCTCCATGTGTCAGTACTTTTGTCTGCTCTCACTGATAGAACACTAGTGTGAAATAACAGTTTAGTCAAAACTGAGTCATTGAATTGGCCGTGTACTGTTTGTACATTTTGTGTGTGTGTGTGTGTGTGTGTGTGTGTGTGTGTGTGTGTGTGTGTGTGTGTGTGTGTGTGTGTGTGTGTGTGTTTAGCTGGAATTGGCCCACAGTGGGAAGTTTAACTGCCAGATCCACGTTGAATACACTTGGGAGACTCCACAGGACATGTATGACAGTGAAGATGATCTGGATGATAGGGTATGTAACATGTATATGCATATAAAACCGTGTTTGAAAGTTTGATGTAGATTAATGTGTTTTTTTTTTAAATGTTATAGCTATATAAAGGTTCATGAAAGTTTCTTGTGTAAGAAAAAGTGATTTTGATGTGCAGATAACCATTGAAACATGTCAGTTTTGAGTCTTAAGTGTTCTGCAGAATGATAATGTGTAATACCTATTTGTTTAGGTGAGTCCACATTCTAAGGGTTCACGGTCTCCGCTGCCACCTTCAGGCAGTAATGGGCACTTCTCGTCTGCTTGGAACTTAAACAAAAGCAGTCCAGCAAGGACCTATGAGAATATTGACTTCCTTTATCGTAATCCACCCAACAACAGTGCCCCCTCTGGTGGCATAATGCCACCTCCCCTGCCAGCTAAAGCAATACAGAGAGGTGAGGTATTTGTTTGGTAGCTTTTAAATTAGTTTTTGTACAAGTTTGTTTGGTTCCCACCATGGAGTTTGTTGGGTTCACACCTTTAAACTATGATGCTAATCAGAAAAGTTATAATAACTAGATAGTCTTTGAAGTAGCTATTGATAACCAAACATAAATCTCCTGATAAACAAAACGAATCAATGAAATTAAATTTTATGATATAGGCTCCGCTGTCTAAGTAGTTGATTTACAAACCCTGCAGATTTATTGCAGACAAATGGCAGCCAAAATAGGTCAAAGATCATTTCTGTCCCCACAGGTCAATCAGATCCTCAGATCTCGGTTTGCATTCCAGAGACCCACGCACCCCACCGCCAGCGTTCCCATCCTTCTGGATGCCTTCAGAGAACCTCCGCTGTGATGGAGTCTTCAGGACATGCACCTGCACGCGCTCTCAGTACTGGAGCAGCGAAAGGACAGAGACAGATGGTGTCCTGGGAGGGACAACCTTCCTCTGGGACGGAGAGCAAAAATCACTCCACCTCTCCACAGAGTCAGAGAGGGCCTGTCAGGTTACAAATTCAAAATCCATTTTGATCACTGTGGGAATATGCTATATTTTTGTTACAATGTTTTTACAAGTTTCCTTATTATTTTACCTTGAGGTTTTAATTATTTCATTTTGCACCCAGGTCAATATTGTACTAGCACAGCGCAGCTATTTGCACAGCAGTCTGTTGGAGCCAGACAATGTGACAGTCAACTTCAATAGCAGAAACAGACTTGGTTAAAATATGGAATTATAATTATCCAAATAGAAGCATATTGCATTTTACATTAGGGTGCAAATAGGCATGTGGGGTACAAAATAGTATACTATTTACATCATGGTGCATACATAGCCATTTGTACCATGGTGAAAAAAGAATACAACACTGAAAACACCCAAAAGTAAATAGTATATGTTATTATTTACATTGAGGTGCAAATAGCATCTTTACTTGTTTGCTTCCTTGAAAGCACTTTTCATCCCAAAATCTGTGCTGTTTTGGTATCTATGAAGCATGGTATAAAACACTTTATAATATGCAGCCAGATTCAACAAGAAATATATCAGAAATTAAAAAAGATTTTATTTATACTGTCATCTAGTGGTTAATAGAAAAAGAACAATAAAATTGTGTTATAAATTAACTGGTTATAATTTATAATATATACAGCAGCCTGGATCCCAATAAATACTTTAATGAATAGAAATTAATAAAATGTTTAAAGCCTAAGACAGTTTCCATAACATCCACTAAAGTCTTGATGTTTATGAGTAAATATTTTTTTTTAGTGTGCTTGTGTGTGGCTCAGCTGGGACAAAATGTTCTCCCGAGCTTCAGTAATGTTATGACAAAATGTTATGTCTCACAGGACCACAATGCTACAAACTACTTCATACAATACATACATAAAATACAGCAAGTGTTGTGCATTCATACATGCAACATGAGATTATACATAGTGCAAAAGGATACAAGATAATATATGTCAGTATTTTGATTAATCATTTTTCAAATATTGTTTTTGGATCTGCAGTTCAGATAAGACAACCTCATATCGGCGCACAAGCAGTGGGAGTCAGGGAAAGTGTTCGGTACCATCTCCAGGATGTGCAGGCAGTCAGGAGGAGCTGAACAGCTGTCCAGTGGGTGGAGCTCCCAACCCAGCCCCACCTCCAACTAATGCCAATGCCAGCATCAGTGCCACTGTGCCAATCCTATTGCCACCACCTCGCTCACGCAAAAACGCCATGGTAACAAGCCATGCAATGATCATTATCTTGTGCAATATAAAAACAAATGAACAAATGTCTTGCAAAAGAACTGTTTTGAGAATTAGGACTTCAGTGATATCTCTATCTGTTTACATATTTACATAATATGTATACCAATATTTTATGCAATTTGTTATTCCTTTATTTGTGGACACCCCTGCTAGCACATTCATTTTTGTGGGTGTCAGATTTCTTATAGGCAGAGACCCAAGAAGGTCAGAGCTTTAGTGGACTGCAGAGCGGTTGGTGAGGATCAGTTGGCTTTCTTTAAGAATGAGGTCATAGTAGTGATGGCAACTGATGACCCACACTGGTGGGTAAGTACACATGCACTAGAGCACACACTCTTTGACCCTGTTTACACCTGGTATTAAGATGTGTCTCAGGTGATTTGATCACAAGTTGTAAGGTGACACGCATCGCTGTTAACACTTGGCCAGTCATATGCATCTCATGTGACCTCATGTGTTCGGATTTCATAGGGAAGGGTCTCAGGAATGTGTACATCACTCATTATGTCAGTGTTACTGAATGATGGTAAAGTGCAAAAAAGTAACAAAAAAAAGAAATACAAATACAGCAAGAGAAAAATGAGCGTACCTTTCTCCCAAATATAGGTTGTTGTATTTTACGTCCTTATTAGGTGATGTGTGAGTCTAGTCAACTAAATGGTTCTGAGACAGCTCGTTGACACTGGAATTACTAGTCGGTCAATATTTTTCCTACTAGTCGGTCAATATTTTTCCTCATTCAAATATTCAACATTTTTACACATTTATGTTTGTCTTTGTTTTTAAAAGGATGCTTTTAAATTACTGTCATGTTTATGTTATATTTTATATTACATTTGAATTATAATTAATTATACAGTTACTACAAAAGAGGATATCTGGAGCAGATGAATACAGTTTCATTTCACTTCAGGCCTCATACTTTTTCCCCCTCTCACTTGTGCCATGCGCAGGAAAATGTCCTCTTGCTAGACAAGCAAACTAGCTATGGAAATCACTTCAGTGGTGGTGCGACAAGTGAATATCCAAAAAGTTGGCTTGCAATTCACTATGGATGTTTTCACATTTGAGTCTTGTTTAAATCTCTGCATGCTTGCTGGCTCAACTGACTCGAGTCTTTCACCTGACCATGTTGACGTTAATTTTGCTCATCAAAAAATTATGCTCTGAGTAAGTAGCCTAGAAAGTTACCATTTTAGGCAAGGTATGCCAGTTATTTTTTACCCTGCTGATTAAGAAGTCTATTTTCAACGATGTGCACACTGCTTAACTTGTTAAACTATCTTTTATTCTGTGCGCACATCATGTTTAGAACAATATTGTACATTAAGTTTATTGAACACTTCTCACAGGCCAATTCTTTTCTATCCTAACTATTATTGGTTAACGGTTCTCAAATTAGATCATAATGCATGTGAAATACACAACTTTTCAGTTTTGGCTTACCTGTTAATTATTTTCAAAAATGTCCTGACTGTTTTAATATGTTAAGTAACTTTTAATCTGCGAATGACATTTAAAAGCTATTAGGTTTGCTCTTATTGGTCCTGCACTGCCTTTTTGTTCTATTGTTTTCAGTAAATATGCTTATATTCACTAACGTTGATTCTGTTAATGCGTGTTATGTTCTATATTGAATGAACAATGATCATAATGTAAGGCATGCACGTGTCAGATAAATACCCCATTTCAGCAGAATTTTGTGTCTGATTTGGCTACTGGAATAGATGAAATATTTTAAATGGGTCGCATGAAATCACAATGTTTTTTGACCGTTTTCTGAGTTTTTTTTTTTTAGACTAGTCGACTAATCAACTCCAAAATTTAAATTTAAACGTCATTGAAATTAGTCCTTCAACACATCCCTACTCTGTATGTGGTTTTTGTGATCAGATCACCCCGTTTACATCTGTATTTAGTGCAGACCACTTAATCCCAGGGATAAACAAAGTCTTTCTGCTGATATGTAAATATAGCTGCACATATTTTCTGTTTATGGTGTTTGCCTATACCTGTCAATAAACTACCAATGTTTAAAATAAAAATGGGTTACAGTAGTTCCTCACTGATTTTGTAAACATTTACATTTCCTTCCCAGGTTGGCCATATAGAGGGAGAACCATCCAGAAGTGGCTCATTTCCAGTCAACTATGTACATCAAATAGGAGAATGAATCTCTATGAATGTTAACATCATACCAAGTGGACCAAGTCCACTTTAGAGTCGCTAGACCTAGAAGCTATAGAGATTGTATCTGGTATACGCTTAGAGCTGAAAAGTTCAAATACTGGAGTGGATTGGATGCAAAAAGCTGATCCACTGATCCATATCAGTGCTGTTCCTAATGTATTTCAGTTCTGTTTATCTGGATTGAAGGTTTTGGCAGGTATATTGTAAACGGCCCATGAATGACTGGACTTGAATAGGCAGAAAAGGGAAGTAGGCCATCCAGCTTTTGCTTGCATTTATGAAAGCCAAATGGAACCAGCTCTCGCTGGCTTTGTTTTTCAATTAAAAGCCAGCACTTGTTATTATTGATGCTGAAGTAAAATAATTTAGACTACATAGAAATTCAGATCATCGCAAGAAAAAAAGACAATCAGGCGCCCTTGGAGTTTTCCTGTCTGAGACTGTTGCCTAGACTGGGAGGCACTGAACTCATTTCTTAGTGCTCTGCCTGTGGTTGGTTCAATAGCTCAGTGTAATTGTGCTCTCTGGACATTGTTTTATACTGTCAGGTGTTATGAAATGCTATATAACCTTAATTTTGGCCAGACACTAGGTCCACCAGACTTTGAGTTAAAGACTGAGTAATGTATTCTGTTTTGTCTGGCTCTTGTGCACCGACGTCTCCTATTGCTGCTGATTCCCGGACATCCAGCCCTGCACTTAGAACTACGGCAATTCACAACATTCAGTGTGAAATACATCTCAAATCAATTTCCAGAATCCTCAACTAGAACACCAGAATATTATCTATCTGACCAAATATATTTTTTTTAGTCCTTGTTGTGCTTTAATTTGCCAAAAAGCCCAGAATTCAGTATTCTTAAGGCCTATATACTTCAGTTTTTAAAAAAGATTCAGAGCACATCAACTCGGAACAGTACAGTAGACAGACACTGTTCTGTCTTTCCATGCATAAAGACTGTAAAATAAAAATACAGTAACCCACAGCCAGTTTTACAGCTCATGTGCATGATTCTTATTTTATCTGCCTTGTTTTTGGGATAGTTCACCCAAAAATTTAAATTCCCTCATTTACTCACCGTCATGCCATCTCAGCTGTGTATGACTTTTATTTTTGCTGCTGAACACAAAGGAAGCTTTTTAAAAAACAATCTCTGCTCTGTAGGTCCGTACAATACAAGTGAATGGTTGCCAGAACGTTGAAGCTCCAAAAAGCACATAAAGGCAGCATAAAAGTAATCCATATAACTTTTTTAACTATGAATTTTCCTCCCTGCCCAGTAGGTGGCGATGGAATGATGCATGTGTGTCGCCAAAAACAAAAGCAGAAGAATGTGAAAGGGTAGATTTATAGAAAAAAAGGATATAAATGTTGATCTGTTTCTCGCCCACACCTGTCATAACACTTCTGATGATATGGATTTAACCACTGGAGTTTTATGGTGCTTTTTTGGACCTTCAATGTTCTGCCCATCATTCACTTGCATTCAATGGACCTACAGAGCTGGAATATGTTTCTAAAAATCTTCGTTTGTGTTCAGTAGAAAAAGAAAGTCATCCCCATCTGGGATGGCATGAGGGTGAGCAAATGATGAGATAATTTGAATTTTTTGGTGAACTATCCCTATAATGTTATGTGGCATAATAGTGCCAAAACTAAGTGTTTTTTCAGTGCCTGCACATATAAAATCTCAGATCAGATATTCAACAAAGAGCAAATACTTACATTGTATTTAATCCCTCTGTTAATTCTATAAAAACAACTTTTTAAGAATAACCACAAGTGCACTACATAAAGTGCCAATATTCAGTGATAGTCTGGAAAAGTCTCTGTCAGTTTTATATATGAAGAAATATAATTTTCTGTAATTCATGCCCTCATTTACTGTTTATTTATGCATTCTTCTCTGTCACTGTATTGTTGTCAGTCATCATCGTTATTATGGGGTCTCCTCTCCATACTGAGGTGGTTTTATGGAGCATTTGGCATGTGTCTAAAACCAGCAGACTCTGTATAAATGTTTGAGAGTACACAACAGATGTTTCCCCTCTGCCATCGCATTGACTATCTTTGAAGCATTATTTGGGCAGAGGTGAAAGTATGTACTGTTGGCACCAGAGGTCCAAAATGGTTCTGCTGACTTTGTGTTTTAGGAAAGCAAGAGGCAAATGGTAATGCTGCTTGTAAATAGTGCTTGTTGAACTCAGTTCTTTTGTAAACATGCATCACTGTTACTATATATTTTTACTGTTAAGAAATGCCTGTTCTGTTTTTTTTTTTTTTTTTTACATTTTGCTCGGCATCTAATATTTTTTTTTA
Organism: Xyrauchen texanus; assembly: GCF_025860055.1. NCBI lineage: Eukaryota > Metazoa > Chordata > Actinopteri > Cypriniformes > Catostomidae > Xyrauchen > Xyrauchen texanus. The sequence continues at coordinate 18,301,682 of NC_068297.1, read as the reverse complement.
TAGAATGGAAAGTGACTATTAAAAGTTTCCAAGACATATGTAAAGTACTGTCTCGATTTGACATGCATTTCAGTATGCAAGTTAATCTGACTGTACCTCCTACATTGAATTAAAAAGCTAGTGTGAAATTGAAGATAGTAAGTAAATTCTACATTTGTACATAAAAGCTAGAACATTAATTTGAACATATTAGAATTAAATATTATGAGTGTTTGTTTATCTTTACAATGCATAATCATGTACCAGTCCTTAAGTAGAAAACATTGTCATATTTATTTGCTACTTTGTGTAAATTTCACAGGTAAATGACATTTTGTAAGTAAATTGTACTTTCAAACTTTTCGAAGCTGGTGTTTCCAGCATTGAATAATCAATAAGCTTGCATAGTTTCACTGTTTGCAAGTTGACTTAACACCATTTTTTTTTTTTATCATTGATTGTGTTATGTTTGGTAATCTCTTGTTTTGTGATATCTGAAGTTAATTTTCTACTTAAAATTACCCATTATTGATCTGTTTATTGTTACCATCATTGTGTTTTGTGTACCGAGTGTTCAGGTCTGCGATCATATATTTAACATCATTTACAGTAAGATGTCGTTGACTGATAGATTACATGCATTAAGCTTTCCTGTGGAAGGCTTCTGTGTGTTGTTATATGTACATGACTAAGTACTTTAAAAAGAACCAAAAGATCTAATCCAAGTTTTGGTGATAATGTAGCATAATGAGATATTTATAAGCAAATTTTCATAGGCCGGACATCTTTGGGAACACCAAAGTAGGTAAAAAATGTAGACCGCTCAAGGGTTAAAAAAAATTTAAAATTAAAATGCTATTTAAAAACAATTTCAAACACTATTACACTTTTTAAAAAGCATGAATTAATTCAGTGATATATTGCTTGAGTAAAAAGAATAAACAGAGAGTGAGTAAAATTGACTTGAAACAGAGTATTGCAAAGTAAACTTTAAAAGTAAAAGAATTGTGGATAGCATTTACTTGAAAATATGGTCTGTTATATTTAACTAGCAATTTTAGTGTGAAAATCTTAGATTTTTTCTTAAGTAAACCCTACTCTAAATTATTTTCTGTGTAGTCTCTTGACTTTGATTCAAATCCAAGTCTAAACCTTTGCATTTACTGTAAACCTATAAGTTTATTACAACATTTTTTTTTAAAGATCTTGCATTAAGTTTTTATCAGGAGAAATGAGAAAAGGGTCTTATTCTAGAATATATATAAGCCCCATACAATCCACACACATTCACACAGGCTATCCTCATTCTTCTGCAAAATTGTTCAAATCCCTAGATTAAGAGAGTAGCATCTTTTGCAAACAGATTATGCACACACAAATCCATGGAGATGTATGTGTGTCCATATTAGTACGTTTTACTGAGAGTGCCTCACTTCCAACAGCGTCAGTCCTCCACATGGGATGAGCCTAATGAATGGTTGCCAGCACTCAAGTTGTTTACGGATTGAGAATCGTTAGCTCTTAGTGTCCGACTGAGCTGTTGCATAATTGACAGGTCTTACATCACTGGGCAGGGGGTCCGAACGAAATGATGCTATAAGTCTCAGGTTCAACAGAAGCTTTGAAACAGATATACACAGTGATGATCCACAGGCTAAACTTGTTTCATACAAACTTCATTTACTTACAGGAGGCCTTTTTAACTGTACTAATGGCAATTTAGCAATAATGGAGATAAAATACCCTTGGTGCTTGCTAAGGAGAAAGTACTTGTACTATGTTATTGATATTGTGCTTTATATTTAGATAAATGTGTCTGCCCCTTTGAAATCAAACTGGTTTGCATTATGGTATGGGAAATGAAATATGTGAGATATCCTTAGATTTTTGACAGTAAATCATGGCTGACTTTAAGTAAAGTACGCAAACCATAAATTTCCTTTCTCAGAAGTTTAATTACCAATATTATACACCAATATACAATATTTTATAGGTCATCTGAGAACTCAACACTTAGATTTCATAATTTATTTGTATGAAGAATCACCACGGGGAAGCTTTTCACTGGACTAAGCTCAGCCATAAGATCAGGGTTATTCTAGGTCAAGGTTTTTCTAGTGTCATAGCTTTTGCCATTATGTTTAATACATATGTTGTTGTTGTGACATGACATCTTGCATAATAAGTGCTTATACTAATCTGTGTGTACATTGCAAATGAAGTAACAAATGGATGCTCTTTTGCTCTCTATAGCCTTAATCTTAAATCCCCGATGTTGTGTGTTCAGAATAAATTCTGCTGGTGTTCAGAACCAATATTTATGAGTATTGTGAAGTGTCTGAAGAGCGTATCAGATTTAGAATTCACCCCAAAAAAAGGCCAGAAATTCTGTTTTAAATTTTTTTAGATTGCTGTCTTGTTTTTTAAATATTGAGAAAAACAATTCTTAATCAGTATTGTTGTCTTATTTTTCAATAAAATGTCTAAATGTCCTTAAAACAAGATATACTTGAGAACCAACATTTCTAAGACTTTAGTAAAACTTAAGACACCACGACTAGAATATATCTTGAGATAGGTTTACCATATGCCTTTGGCATGTTAAAAAAAAATAAAACATTTGCTTAATTTGCTTATGTGTAAAACAAAAAAAATAACTATTTGACAATGGGGTAAGAAAAATTATTTAAGATATATTATCTGAAAACCAGTCTTAATATCTAATGCAGTTAGATACTTGCTTCCCAAGTAAATGTAGACTGTTCCAATACATCAACTGGGGAGTTTTGAGGTAATGTAAGTGTGTCTGCACCCTGGTCATAATGAGAGACAGACTGTACAGTTGAAGTCAGAAGTTTACACACACTTAGGTTGAAGTCATTTAAACAAATTTTTAACCATTCCACAGATTTAATATTAGCAAACTATAGTGTTGGCAAGTCATTTAGGACTCAATTTAGTAATTGTTCCAACAATTGTTTACATACAGATAGTTTCACTTTTAATTGACAATAACACAGTTGCAGTGGGTCAGTTTACATACACAAAGTTAACTACCTTTAAGCAGCTTGGAAAATTCTAGAAAATGATGTCAAGCCTTTAGACAATTAGCTTATGATAGGAGGTGTACTGAATTAGAGGTGTACCTGTGGATGTATTTTAAGGCCTACCTTCGAACTCAGTGCCTCTTTGCTTGACATTATGGGAAAATCAAAAGAAATCAGCCAAGACCTCTGAAAAACAAATCGTGGACCTTCGCAAGTCTGGTTCATCCTTGGGAGCAATTTCCAAATGCCTGAAGGTACCATGTTCATCTGTACAAGAAATAACCACCATGGGACCACGCAGCCATCATACCACTCAGGAAAGAGATGCATTCTAGAGATGAACGTAGTTTGGTGCAAAAAGTGCAAATCAGTCAACAGCAAAGGACCTTGTGAAGATGCTGGAGGAAACAGGTAGACAAGTATCTATATCCAAAACAAGTCCTATTTCGACATAATCTGAAAGGATGCTCAGCAAGGAAGAAGCCGCTGCTCCAAAACCATCATGAAAAAACCAGACTACAGTTTGCAAGTGCACATAGGGATAACGATCTTACTTTTTGGTGAAATGTCCTCTGAACTAATGAAACAAAAATTGAACTGTTTGGCCATAATGACCATCATTACCTCTCCGGGAACCAGCACCTTATCGTGGTGGAGAGGTTTTTGTGCCCTTATGATCCTGAGGGCTATGTTGTCTGGAGCCAGGTGCTCCTGGTAGGGTTTCCCAAGGCAAAGTGGTCTCAGGTGAGGGGCTAGACTAAGAATGGTTCACAAAGACTCCATGGATAAAACGGCAAGAGGAGGAGTTACCCTGCCCGGAGGAAGCCCGGGGCCCCCGTCTGGAGCCAGGCCCAGATGGAGGGCTCGTCGGCGAGCGCCTGGTGGCCGGGCTTGTCACGCAGCCCAGCCGGGCACAGCCCGTAGAAGCGACGTGAAACCCCCCTCTACATCCCTTGGGCCCACCACCCATTGGAGAAACCGCAGGAGTCAGGTGCGCTGCCATATGGGTGGCAGTGAAGGCCGTGGGCCTCGACGGACTAGACCCGGGCAGCAAAGGCTAGCTCTAGGGATGTGGAATGTCACCTCACTGGGGGGGAAGGAGCATTACCGGTTGGATCTGGTGGGGCTTACTTCGATGCACAGTTTTGGCTCTGGATCCGTACTCCTGGATAGGGGATGGACTCTATTGCTCTCTGGAGTTTCCCAGGGTGTGAGGCGACGGGCGGGTGTGGGGATACTCACGAGCCCCCGGCTGAGCGAAACTACGTTGGAGTTTACCCCGGTGGACGAGAGGGTCGCCTCCCTACGCCTACGGGTTGTGGGGGGGAAACCTCTGACTGTTGTCTGTGCATATGCACCGAACAGCAGTTCAGAGTATTCGGCCTTTTTGGAGACCCTGAATGGAGTCCTGAATAGGGCCCCAGTAGGGGACTCCATAGTGATGCTGAGTGACTTCAACGCACACATGGGAAATGACAGCTACACCTGGAAAGGCGTGATAGGGAGGAACGGCCTCCCAGATCTGAACTCAAGTGGATGTTTGTTATTAGACTTCTGTGCTAGTCATGGATTATCTATAACAAACACCATGTTCGAACATAAGGATGCTCATTAGTGTACGTGGTACCAGAGCACCCTAGGCCGAAGGTCGATGATAGATTTTGTAATAGTGTCGTCGGATCTGAGGCCATATGTTTTGGACACTCGGTTGAAGAGAGGGGCAGAGCTGTCAACCGATCACAATCTGGTGGTGAGTTGGGTCAGGGGGTGGGGAAAGACTCTGGACAGACCTGGGAAGCCCAAGCGAGTAGTGCGGGTGAACTGGGAACGTTTGGAGGAGGTCCCTGTCTGCGAGATCTTCAACTCACACCTCCGGCACAGCTTTTCAGGCACCCTTGGACCGGAGTGGGAAATGTTCAAAGCTTCCATTGTCGAAGCCACAGTGGAGAGCTGCGGCCTCAAGGTTTTAAGTGCCGCAAGGGGTGGTAACCCTCGAACACCGTGGTGGACACTGGTGGACAGGGAAGCCGTCCGACTGAAGAAAGAGGCCTTCCAGGATTTGTTGTCCCGGAGGTCTCCGGAGGCACTTGCAAGGTACCGACAGGCCCGAAGGGCTGCGGCCTCGGCCGTGAGGGAGGCAAAGCAGTGGGTGTGAGAAAAGTTCAGAGAAGCCATGGAGAAGGACTTTCGGTCCCACCAATGTGCTTCTGGAAAACCGTCCGCCATCTTAGGAGGGGGAAACAGGGAACCATCCAAGCTGTATACAGCAAAGATGGGATGCTGTTGACCTCAACCGAGGATGTTATTGGGCGGTAAAAAGGGGGATCAGAGAGTGTGTGCCAACTACAGGGGTATCACACTTCTCAGCCTCCCTGGTAAAGTTTACTCCAAGGTGCTGGAAAGGAGGGTTCAGCCGATTGTCGAAGCTCGGATTGAAGAGGAACAATGCGTTTTTTTGTCCTGGCTGTGGAACGACGGACCAGATCTTTACTCTCGCAAGGATCCTGGAGGGGGCCTGGGAGTATGCCCATCTGCTCTACATTTGTTTTGTGGATCTGGAGAAGGCGTATGACCGGGTCCTCCGGGAGAGACTGTGGGAGTTGCTGCGGGAGTACAGGGTGAGGGGGTCCCTTCTTAGTGCGATCCAATCCCTGTACGTCCGAAGCGAGAGCTATGTCCGGGTCCTCGGCACGAAGTCGAGTTCATTCCATGCTTGGTCACCGCCAAGGCTGCGCTTTGTCACCAATCCTGTTTGTGATATTCATGGAAAGGATATCGAGGCGTAGTCGGGGTGGGGAAGGTGTGCGGTTGGGTGGGCTGGGGATCTCATCGCTGCTTTTTGCAGATGATGTTGTCTTCATGTCATCATCGGTCCGTGACCTTCAGCTCTCACTGGATCGCATGGCAGTCGAGTGTGAAGCGGCTGGGATGAAGATTAGCACCTCTAAATCTGAGGCCATGGTTCTCACCAGGAAACCAATAGAGTGCGTACTCCAGGTAGGGAAGGGAAGGAGGTTTTGCCCCAAGTGAAGGAGTTCAAGTACCTCTGGGTCTTGTTCATGAGTGAGGGGACAATCGAGCGGGAGGTTGGCTGGAGAATCGGGGCAGCGGGGGCGGTATTGCACTCGCTCTATCGCACCGTTGTCACGAAAAGAGAGCTGAGCCGGAAGGCAAAGCTCTCGATCTACCGGTCAATTTTTGTTCCTACCCTCACCTATGGTCATGAAGGCTGGGTCATGACCGAAAGGACTAGGTCGCGAGTACAAGCGGCCGAAATGGGCTTCCTCAGAAGGGTGGCGGGCTTCTCCCTTAGAGATAGGGTGAGGAGCTCAGTCATCCGTGAGGAGCTCAGAGTGGAGCCGCTGCTCCTTTGCGTCGAAAGGAGTCAGTTGAGGTGGTTTGGGCATCTGGTAAGGATGCCCCCTGGCCGCCTCCCTAGGGAGGTGTTTCAGGCACGTCCAGCTGGGAGGAGGCCTCGGGGAAGACCCAGGATTAGGTGGAGAGATTACATCTTCACACTGGCCTGGGAATGCCTCGAGCCCCCCAGTCAGAGCTGGTTAATGTGGCTCGGGATAGGGAAGTTCGGGGCCCCCTGCTGGTGCAGCTGTCCCCGTGACCCGACTTCGGATAAGCGGTTGAAGATGGATGGATGGATGGATGACCATCGTTACGTCCCTTTTCTTTTTTTGATGAGTCAATCTATAATATCATGTAACACTCATTGAGTTTTTCCTGGTATATTTTCCCCTTAAATGGATAGTTCACCCAAAAAAGATAATTCTTTTACTCACTTTCGTGCCATCCCAGAACAAAAATGTTGATTTTTAGAAGAATATCTCAACTCTGTTGGCCCAAACAATCAAGTAAATAGGTGCCAAAATTGTGATGCTCCAAAAAGCACATAGAAGGCTATAGGGCATTGGAACTGATTTCAGCAGAATTTGTTGTTCTATGCTATGCTTGATCAAGATTTCCTTCAGGCCAGTTGACCTATCAGATTCTGCTGAGAGATTGACTGTTTGAAATAGACCCAGCCATATTAGTTTCTCTCTCTTTGATATTAGATCAGCATTTTACACATTCAAATTGGCTCATTAAAAGGTATGTGAAAATGTTTCTAATGTTCAATATTTAAGACCAAAGTGATTGAATGTATTATCAATAAATGCACTGAAACATATGGAATTGTTTTCATGTCAGCTTTCTTTTTCTTTTAGCAAACTGAACAAATTATGCAGCAAAAATTCAGTGAGATGCTTCTGCATACATTCTTTTAGACAAGAAACAAGGTATTTTGGAACTGTTGAATCTTGCTCTGTGAAACAAAAGTTTACATAACAGTAATTACAGAATAGGACATTTTTTAAAGACAAAGCCAAAATGTAGTTTCATCTTGAATAAAACTTTGCTAAGCACATTAAATACATGATTTCAAAGTGTGATACATTCTTATAGTGTTCAGAAGCATTTAAACGAATATAGTCAAAGCTTAAATTTAAAGTTAAAAGAGTCTGTAAACCCTACTAAATGAATTTTTTCAGAACAGAAATACAAGCTTAATAGTTAAGAGCAGTAAGATGTACATTAGCAAGGAGAATGTTATATTACAACTGAAAGAACAAATAATGAATCAGCTTATATAAATAAGTAAATGCAACAAAACTAAGCAGGACACACAAAACTGTTTACAAAGATTTATACATTTAGAGTCTCATGATGAAACCCCATAGGATGACCTCATGAGACATGGACACAAAGGACAGACTTTACATTCATCCTGCGAGTGGGCACAAAAAGATCTTTGGAAAAGCATTTTTTTTTTTAATACCAGTCTTAGCAAAACTCATAAAAGGTGCAGTGCAAATATCAGCACTTAAGAGTGACTCAGGCTGAAGTGTCCTTTACAATAGAGTGTAAATGAACCCCATATGTACAATAAAGGAGATAAATAAGGCATTTGATAAATATGCAACTCTATATAGCTTTTTGAGACTAGTAATAAATGCCTGTGAGAAACACGTTTATACAAACTAAAGACCCTTCCAAAACTTTACCATGGTAACTGACAATGATTGGTGTTAAATTGGGCTAACTTACTACTAGCCACCTTGTCATAAAAAGAAAAAGAAATTAAAGCATGTGACACTGTTTAAAGGAGAGTCCATGTTAAGCTATAATGGTAGTTATCGTAGTAATGACAGTATTTGGGCAGAATCTATGGTAATCAATGGTAAATCTTTGCAGGGGAGCTCATTAGATTTCCAGTGAAGCAGCCTATATTTTTTATAAAAACGGTTTATTACCCACTTCAGAGGCTTTCAACAATATTTAGAACATGCAGTTTAATTTGTGGTTGATATGTAGCTAAAGAACGTGGCAGGGATATTCATTGTCTTTGGGACTTTAAAGCAGCCATTCGTGTGTCCTAAATCTGCTATAATCTACAGCTGCCTAAATCAAATCCCTCCCAAAAATGAGGGAGATCCACGCAACCAAAGTCACCCAGGTGCTCTTTCATTGAAAGACTGTAAGTAGCCCTTGGATTCAGAATCAGTCACCTCTGCTGTGTTTCTTCAATGCCTCGTCGATATAAAAGAATGAAAGATTGCAGTCTGCAGGCATCCTGCCCCCTCATATCTCCTGACATAAATGCAACGGCATTACACGCACAGACACGCGTGGGTGTCACACAGAGCTGCAAAGACAAAAAAGCACCAGGCAGGCAGTAGCATATATAGAATACAGTAGTATACTGCAGACCTTACTACAGGAAAACATTTTATAACTATGGAAAACAAAGATGTACATATTGCATAATATAATGCAACGATTAAATGTTTTTTCGGATATGATGCAGCAAGTAGAACGACTGTCTAGGTTACACAATGAAGCAAGAAGTCAACAGATTGCAGGCTACATTCTCCGTGGTGATGTACAGTCCTGCTGGCCTACTCCATGGTACTGCATAAATCTATCTGCCCTAGGTAAGGTTATTCTGTTCACTGAAGACCTACAAGTCTAGCCAGATCACATCACTTCTTTCAGAATCTTCCAGCCTTAACCGGTTCAAGCCAAGAATAGAACTCCCCTGTGCTTTCCTGAGGTCCCAAAACACACTTCACCATTCAAATGAGGCTAAGCTGGAGCTGTTTGGTCTAAGAGAAAGAGGAAAAGCAGAGAAGACTGGACGTTTCCATCAGAACACTGTTGCCTTAGAAAACATCCAATTCATTATTAAATATGCTAAATTTTAACTGAAGCTGAAAAAGTTATAGCAACCAGTATGTTACCTGTTATTTGCCATTCCATTGTCCATTTCCGCTTATTATCAAGTGAGTGATATTATGTTAAAGGAATAGTTAATCAAAAACTAAAACTAGTGGATGAGTAAATGATGAGAGAAATCTTTAAATCTTTCTTAAGATTGCTAAACGTCCTGCAGACCCAGTGAAAACCCAGTGCATATACTATCTAGGTTCATGTTACACTGCAAAAGGCATTCTTATTAGTGTATAGTCAAACTTACTAGCAATGTGAATTAAATCATACAGCAAGAAGCTCAAAATGTCCTCCACCTTTCATTCATGAGCCGTAATTTTGGATGATCTGTTGATTTGAAAATACATTCTGAAGGAAATGAAATCAAGGTCAAGGTTGCTAGGCGACAGGGAATGAGAGAAGTCACAGATGGAATGTTTATATAGAGAGAGAGTGATCTCCACTCCTTTCTTCCCTCAAAAGGGGGCATCTGGGCACTCAAATGAGAGGAATAAAGCATGTGCATACCTCCTGACAAATCCCACTTTTCTCAGACCCCTACAGGTCCTACAATCATAGGGATGATCCTTGAGCCCATTGGCCCTTTAGTAAGACAAGTGGAAAGGTTCTAAGAAAGTCTGACAAACAAAACACTCTATTTTTGCTCACCTTACTGCAGCAGGAGGAGGATGTAAATGCAAAAACCTTTTTTAATTTTCCTTCTGTGGAACAATCACAGGGAACTAAACCTGAGTGACTTTCTCTGGAGCTATAGCACCCTTCTCTCTGTTCTTTGTCATTCACATATTATCGCAGACACTGCACCACTAAGCAACCTTATAAACAAGTGTAGCACATGCACAGAGCTCTAGGTCAGTCAAAACAGCAAATCTCCAGTGTCTCATAGTCAAGCAGCAAAAATGAGGCATGCACCATTTCGATGGGCTGCCTTTCGGTTTAAATGGAGCACCATTTAAGTTTCCAGTTAACAATATTTACAGATAAAGAAAACATTTAGAGCATTTCCTATCAAACAGCAATAATGACCCTTTGACATCCTTAGTTCTGAAGAGAGTGATGCCATGGTGACACATTTTGCTATTTGAGTTTGACCGGCCAAGGGAGGCACGTTCTCAGTCCCAGCATGGAGGCGAAGACAATAGTGGGCCTGTGCCGTTTAAACCGCAATCCTTTTTTCAACCGCTTTCCATTCTCTGCCACATACAGCTCGCCCTGTTGGGCAGCAGTGGTGATGCGTGCCACCAACTCTCCGTGTTCCACAGCCTCCTGCTCGGAGCGGACAAACACCTCCCTGAGCTCCTCCAGTCGTCTCTCCGTCTCCCTGATGACGCGCTGCCTCTCCTCCACCTCCAGAAGGCGTCGGCGAGCAGCCTCAAACTCCGTACTCGAGCTGGGGGTTACCAGCTTTGAGGAGGGGGCAGTGACAGCTGTAGAGTGGGGCTCAGAGCCCATCTGTCCAGCAGGGACTCTCCGAAAATCCCCCATGGAGATAGATCTCCGTTGAGAAGGTGACGGTAGGATGAGGTTAGTTGAAGAAGAAGAGGGATGGATCTCCATAGCAGATGGGAGAGAAGATTCCTGATGTATGCTGGTCTCTGCATCACTGTCAGAGTTCTCATCCTCAAGCTGGTGCTTCATGTTTGCGCACTGTTGCTGTTGTTGATTTTTGTCCAAATGTGTTGTGCTCATGGTGTTATGCTGGTCTCCTCTGTCAAGGTAGAGAGAGCTGGAGTGCCGTGTTGCTGCCTCTGAGATGCTCCATTCATTAATAAGATACCAGCGCTGTTACCTCACACTGGAGGAGACTCGTCACACTCTATTGGACAAAGGGATGCTGACTTCGCCACAGCGGATTGGATGCTCGGCTCCCGCCCACTCATCATCCCCTCTCTTCCTCTTTTTTCCCTCTCCCTCTCTTTCACTCTCTTCCTTCCCTACAGAGGTTTACATCAGCTCGGGCAATGACAATAAGCCAAAAAGTGGGTATATTTTTCAACATCTCTCTCTTCCCTACTTACCACTTTCTCTTTTTCCTCATCCCCTGGTCCCTCCCTTTGTTGCCCTTAGCAACAGAGCCAGATATCAGATGGTTTGTGGGAAGTCTTTGAGCAGAATTAACAGTGTCCCCTCCCCCCACAATACACACACTTCTTTCTTTTTTCTTTGAAGTTATCCAATCATTCTGCATCTCTCTGCCTCACACTCTTTTCCTCTCACGCAAAAAAGCTAGATATGTTAGATCATTCTCAAATAAAAATTCGATGATCTGCTGTTGCCAAGCAACAGACCTTGGCACTTATAAAATTAGCAGCATATTCTAGATTTCAAATAACATTAAATAAGATGTTTATGGGGGAAACAATTCACAGGCTCTCAAATGTCTAAAGCCAATGCCAAAGTATCTGATAAAGTTCAGAAGTCAAGTGAAGTCATTTTTATTTGTATAGCTCTTTTCACAATGCACATTGTTTCAAAGCAGCTTTACAGTTTAAGTTCACCTCTGGCTAAAAAGCATGAATTTAATGCCATTAATAGTTATCTGTGCAAAATTTGCATGCAGGGCTCAAGGAGGTCAAGTAAAGAGTAAAGCCTCATTTTCATTAACCCTTGTTTTGTGTTCCTGTCATTTTTACCCCAGACAATTTTTATATGTATATTATTTTTTGTTTTCCACAGGGAGTGACCCCCACTGGCCCAGTATAAGCTCAGTTCAAATCTATTAATAAAAATAATAATAAAATATATATTTTTGAAAATATGTTCAAAAAATAAATACAAAACCTGTTATAATTACAAAAAAGAAGTTGATAAAAAGATCTAATGCAAGATCTTGTGATAATAAATGCAATATGAGAGATTTATAAACAATCTTTGTTGGCCTGTCATTTTTGACCTGGAACAAAAAATGTGTTAGTACAAAATGAATGGAACACAAGGGTTAAAGTATTGTTGAAACTAGGGCTGTATCTAGGGGGTGCCCAGGGCCTATTTTATCACACTTTTCAAAAGCACACACAACTTTTAAACTCATCCATAGAGGACAGAAACAGTGTAATTTGTCAAACTCCAATTATTTAACACATTTCTGTATTTTGTCTTGTGAAATCAGGTGTGCTTATTTTAGTTTAACCCAATTCACAGTTGATGAATGGATCAAACTCTGAATGCTGGAGTAACACCTGATTAGCATGCATTGCTGAAGCTTGCTGTCATACTGAGAGATGAGAGATGAGGGCCCAGCTGTGTGTGGACTCTTATCTGTACATCTAAGAATGCTCTATCCATTTCCCAAGACCAATCTTAACCCGACAACACATCATTATAGCCAAGCTTAATGTGAAACCAGCCTATACATTATGCTGCTTCAATATAGTGATGCTGGGAAGAGACCACAAAGGAAGTTTGCTCAGATCTTAATGACACTAGTGGTAACAGTAAAATCCACACAAACATCCCGTCTAACGATTGCATCAAACCACTGATTATAAATAATTCAAATGTTGAAGAAAGGTTTTATAGAGTCACAATCTACAAATGCATTTTGGCACAGCTTTAATGCCCTCCATTCTCTCATGGTTGATAAATAATACATAAACATTTTATATTGTGAACTGAAAGTCTTAGTATAACTGTATATTGAGCATTGTCTTGTTTAGTGTATATTGTATGTAAATTGCACACCATTATACATTCTTCTACATTTGCACATTCACAAACTGTCTTATGGGTTCAAGCTATACCTGCAACAATTATCACCGGCCCAGTAATGTCTAATAAATATATTCTATTCTGATTATCTAAACAGGTTATAAAAACTTGCTGACAGCAGAATCTGGTGAAATAAGCAGTAAGAATGACTGATAACTTGATGAGCCCTTGTTTTTGTGGTTTGGCTGGTGAAGAAAAGCTGGGACATGGTGCCAAACGAGAATCACTCAGCCATGCTTTAAATAACTGTTTAAAAGCTCCATTCATCTGAGATTAGAGCAGTTATTGGTAGGAGGGGGCAGGGGCTTCTCGGTGTTGTGCTTTTAACTCAAGCGTTCCATCAATAATGTTGTATTATGAGGTGCTGTAGGATGTTACTGCACTGATTAAATGAGAGATAGAATGGGGATGAGGGCGGGGGTTGTACGGAAGATCAGGGTTTAAGTCTTGAAAATGTTTTAAAGGTGAGGGAGGTTAATACATGTTGATGACAGATTGGAATACTATGCACCTATGAATCACACAAAATAAGCCCAGGAATGTGTTTTAAGTAAAAATATAAATATAAAATATATGAATATATATATTTTTTTAAAAGTCAATTTTGATTCATATAGACTTTAAGCTTGTGTTGTTTCTTTGAAATGAAGAGTTTGGGGTTATACCTGACAGGCTTTTTTGGTTGCTTATGCACCTGGCCAGCATTTGTTACACATGAGAGAAAATTATCCCTTATAGGAATAGTTCACCCAAAAGTGAAAATTCTCTCATCATTTACTCACCCTCAAGCCTTCCCAGATGTGTTTGCCTTTCTTTCTTCTGCTGAAATCAAATCAAGATTTGTAGGAGAATATGTCAGCTCTGTAGGTCCATACAGTGCAAGTGAATGATGGCCAGAACTTTAAAGTTCATAAATGCACATAAATGCAACATAAAATTAATACATAAGACTCCAGTGGCTAAATCTTCAGAAGTGACATAATAGGTGTGGGTGAGAAACAGATCAATATATAAAAAAAAAAAAAAACAAAAAATATATATTTAAGTCTTTTTACAATAATATTCACCTTTGACCAGCACCTACCAGTAGATGGCGGTATGCATGAAGAATGGGAATTTCCAAAAAACTGAAGAAGTAGAATGTGGATATTTAGAGTAAAAAAAGGGCCTAAATATTGCTCTGTCTCTCACCCACACCTTATATCGCTTCTGAAGACAGATTAACCCAATGGATTCTTATGGATACTTTTTTTTAGAGCTTAAAAGTTTTGGTCACCATTCACTTGAACTGTGAGGACCTACAGAGCTGAGGTATTATTCTAACAATCTTTGTTTGAGTTCTGCAGAAGAAAGAAAGTCGTACACATAAGGGATGGCCTGATGAAGGTGAGTAAATTATGTGATAATTTTCGTTTTCGACTGATCTATTCCTTGATCTTACTTTGAATCAGAGTGTAGAGATACACTTTAAGTAGAGAAAACAGCAGCGAAACACTATTTGGACAATTGGACCTTTACAGTTAGGCCTCAAATTTGTCAATACACATAAAAAGATACTGGCCACTTATCTGAGATTCTGGGTTCCTGTTTTACAGATTACACAGTATAAAAACAAAAAGATGTCTCTCGCGCTTTCAAACGCGCACACATTTCCTTCAAAGTTTCAGTGTTTCAAAGATATGTAGCTTTTGTCCACATAACTTGTGTGCAATGTTTAAATGACTAAATGGAGGGAACGGCACTACAGATGAACAAAATGTTTTCAGTAGCGTTTTCAAAAGTAGCAGTGTAGCTTGACAAAATGGCCTTAATGAAGCATTAATGAAATTCTCTTTTCAAAAGGCACAACTTCTTTCATGAAATGTGATTAATTTTTAATCGGTTCATTCAGGCAGTTGATTTAAATGACTGTTGAAAACATCAGATTCATGCTTGTATTTTATAATAGTCTCTCACCTTTTCATTAAAAGCTTGTAGTGTACTGCGTTTTCCAAAGGGGAGGGTATAGAGATTATGTGAGATAACTGGAGAAATGCAGATGGGCAAGAGAAAAATATGTTGAAGAAAATCAAGAGAGATTAAGCAGAACGGATTTAAAACAGACAGGTGAACAAACAGAGATACTGTATATAAAAGCACTTTAACATTTGCTCATTGTTGATTTAGACAGTCTCATAATCCTAACGTCATCAGTGGCCTAATTCTTACGTACTGTACAAAGCTCTCATTATGTCTGACTTTTAGAATGTTAATCCATAGGGCGTATTGAAAAGTAATGTGCCCAAAGACAGCCAAATACAATGAGGTAGAGAAAGAATGACCCACTCACCCATCACAGCAAAAGAATAACAATCAAGATAAGAAGATAAAGAGAGCAAAAGATGGACAAGTCAGAATGTTTTCTTTTTTCTTTTAATAGAAAGGCATCAGGATGAAGGTTCTTAAATTCATGCCCTTAACTGTTGAAGTAAAGGGTGATAATTCACACTCTTTCCACAAACACCACCACATCATCATCCACCCTACCCACCCCAACATCAGGCAGGAGAAACAAAACATTTACACAGTAATACAACCAAATGCTGTGCCAAATAAAGCATTTTTTTCCCTCAAGGAAAGATAAATAAATCACAAATAAATGTTTTTTTTATTTATTTATTTAAGATTAGGCAAGAAGAACCCCAAATACCACACAAAGCAAAGAAAATGTGGGTGAAACAGAATGCACAGTTAAAGAGAATTATGTGGTTTTGTCTTGTAACATTTCAAAAAGCAATTAAACACTTAACGTATGTTGTCCTAATTCATAGGATTCAAAGGTATTGTGCCAGAACTTCCGATTAATGTTCCATGAAACAGCCGCATGAGTGAAAGTGGTCTATTGCTGAATCTTAAAAGGCATGTTGTCAGTTTCACTAGCTTTTATTATGCATTTTTATTATTATTATTTTACTGCACTAATGAAACTGCTATCAGAACCAGATAGGTTTCTAGATCACTACAGTTTCTAATGTTTGTGTTGGAATAATGCTTATAATCCAAGACATTTGGGATGGGGACTACAAAACAACACTGTGAGCACAACTTAAAACAGTAAAGATGTGCTTGACTGGCAAAGGGTGCAAACCTTTTGAGCAAGACAAGGCTTTATGAATTTGCAAGGCATTGCCAAGAACAGCCTGAGAACAATATAGTCGATAATTCCACCACAATGGGCTTCTTAACACAGAACTGTAAACAGGACAGACCAGGTAAAAATATACACAATTATTAAACAATTTCCATAGCTGTCACATTTTGACATTGTGCTCAACATGTCTTTATAAAATAACTTCTCTTTTAGCAAAACAACAACAACAGAATCAAACACAGAAAAATCACTGGTGTACAAGAGCAACTTGTTCCATGCCATGAGCTTCAGATGTCATCTCACATTCAGACTTTGTTTATTTCTTTTCTTTTTTAATAAACATACAAGAGACATTTTCTGATCAGTCTTCACCAGTGCTGACAGGGGCACCAAGCAAGAGTGCTAAGTTGGGGGAAAAAAGCAACAAGACAACATTATACAAATCCATGCAGAAAGCACCTCCGTTCTCCCCTCTGGTTAGGTTGATAGTCATGTGAACATGCTCATCAGATTGTTATGGAAGTTATATTTAACCGTTCTTCGTTCAACTGGGTGAAAAATGACCCAGGAACAATGCTTTTTATCTTTCTCTAAGATAACTTTATGATGGACAAAGCGAGAACTACTGGAAAAGCTGGACAGCAGAAAAGCTTCCAAGAAAAGTACATAATGACTGTTGTTCCCTTCAAGGACACAGGCAAATCATAAACATTCAACGTGATAATCCAGTTGAACAAACTACAAATATAAAAAATAAACACAAAAAGAAAAACAAAAAGTTGAAAAGCAAAAAACAAGCATTCCAAAACTCTGAATACAGCAGTGTTGATATTTAGGGATTACAGTACCAAGACATAAAAGTACTGGCAATATCATCTGTTTCATAACAGTATCCTTTACCCGGTTCTTTGAAATGTCACGCACACAAACACAAACATTCACCCACTCCTGAGCACAGAACCCTCACTGGCCCCGCCCTCCAACTTCATCAGTCAATCAACTTCCTTGTCTATTATACTTGACAGCTCACAGGCAGGTTGAAAAGACTGTCTTTAGTCTGCGGAGCTTCAGCGTGGTCCTTGCATCCATCCATCCTTTCCAAAACTGCATTCAGGCAGGAGTACTTTTCCAGTTTTCCCTCTCTCGTTCCCTACAGAGAAGTTGATGGGAGCTTTTTCACCCGTCTTTGCGCCAGAAAAGAGGACTCAATGGGTTTCAGCTCTGGGGGTGGTTGGGAACTTTTCAGCGCTGAGTATGTGGCAGCCATTGCCCCCTGTGAGGAAACAAGTAGGACAATGAATATTGAACAACGGATAGTTCCAACTGTAAATTCTGATTGGATGAGCAGTGTTCAATGTTGTTGTAAAATGACTAATAAAGCACACATTCTGTATTAAAATTGCTAGTACATACTTGGCAACTGCAAACAGTCTACGGTTACACTAACCAGCTATATACTGTCATTTGGAAGAAGACTTATTTTTTCTGATAATTAATGCCTTGGTGTTAACAGTAATTTAAGAGACAGAGATATACACACTGTCTGTTCACACTATCCCAACAAAGACCAACATTTCAAGCAATCTGAAATTGGCTCTTAGATTTAGAATGTTAGAAGAATGTAGGGAAACAACTGTAATTTTTACACTATCCCAGTGAACACCACAATTTGAAACATTATTAAGTTGACTGTTGGATTTAGAATGTTGGGAAACAACTGTTATTTTAAAACTGCCCCAATAAACACCACAATTTAAAAAAATCTAATGTTGACTGTTGGATTTAGAATATTGGAAAACTCAATTTTACACTGCCCCAACAAACACCTACAGGCTTTAACATACTGATTCAACAAAACCCAACAACCATTGGAAGTTGGTGTTTGTTGGGACACAGTGTACTAGCCTTACATGTAGCCCTGTAATTCTTGGCAGCTGTACCTTTACAAGCTTGGCATCTTGGTGTTGTAGCTGGCTGTTGGGAAGCTTGTCTCTTTGAACAATCCAGGGATGCTTCAGAACCTGCTTGGCTGTGAGACGTTGGTGAGGGTCCACATGGAGCATCTTTGAGACCAAATCCTACAGAGAACAATATGTGTATTTGAAAGAACTTTTACCATTATGGCAGAAGGGTTAATATAGAAACACACCACTCCAAAAAGAGCAGTCTGAAATGCTGAGTGGATGGGGTGGGGTCATGGCCTACTTTGGCTGCATCAGACACCCTGTCCCAGTTGCCTCCAATCAGGGTAAAGCGGCCACTCCCAATCCGACTCAAAATCTCTTCTGGAGTGTCCTCTGGTCCATTGGCAAATGGTGTAAAACTGAGAGAAAACAAAAGAGGGAAAATTACTGTGTGTGTGTTTTTTCAGGGTTCCCATGTGTGGAAATTGAAAATAAGAAAAAGACCAGTATTTATTGTTTTTTATGGGTATACAGTATTGTATGTAGGGTGTGTGGGGGTTTTTGTGTTCTTACCCAGCAAGCATAGTGTATAGTAATACTCCAAGGCTCCAAATGTCACAGCCTTCGTCATAGCCCTGTCTCTTCAGCACCTGCAGCACAAAACAATTCATAAAAGGCAACTTAGTAACCATGAAATCCACTGTATAGCACAAAGTTATCAGAGAACTTCATGACAGATAGTAGACAGATAACAATTTCCAGAGAACTTCAGACAGATACAAATTGTCCTTTGCTACCAATCCTTGCTGTTGAGAAGTCAGCACAATTTAAATTAACCCCTTTTCACCTAATATCATTAAGTGCAAAACATGGGTCATTTAATGAGTTTATTGGTCTATACAGAATTTCCCTGTCTGTCATGAGAACAAGTGCTCACCTCAGGTGCTACAAAGTTGGCTGTATAGCAAGGTGTCATGAGGAGGCCGTTGTCTGCCCGGAGCTGCTTCGCGAAACCAAAATCACAAATGCGCAGAGATTCTGGATTTCCAGACTCATCAACATAGAGAATATTACTGGGCTTCAGGTCCCGATGCACAACCTGCAGGAAAACCAGAAAACACACAATTACATTAGGGCAAGATTCAGGGAAGTGTGGTTCAATGGTGAATTGATTTGAGACCATTATTTTTCATATTACAGGCACTGCTATAATGCATGCCATAAAAAGCTACAGGTTAATAGAGTTAGGAAAAATTTATTGTGGTTCTTCTGGGAATGAGGTCAAAATGTTAAATCACATTAAACTTTGAAAACTAAACAGAAGAGGGCCTAGGAGAAAGCCTTGGGGAACACCCTAGAGAGAAGGGGGAATGCAAAGCTCTGCCACAAGCTGTGAATTATGATGACAGTTTGTGTGCAAGAGGCAAGATTTCTATCTACAAGATAAATGTGATTGTGTTAGTGCATGCATGTTTTCTCACCCCTTGAGAGTGCAGGTATTCCATAGTCTTTGTGATAGTGTGCAGTACTGCACTGGCCTCTCTTTCTGAGAAAAACTTTTGCTTGAGTATTCTGTCCAGCAGCTCACCTCCTCGCATCAGCTCAGTAACCAGGTACACCTGCTTTCCATTATCATACACCTGCAATACAACATACCTCACTGAATGACTTTTTTCTTTTCACATTGGTTCAATTTTGCACTGTTTTTTATGCATTCAGATATTGCTTATTCAGGTTGTGAAACATCTAACAAAACTACGATGCCTGTCCTGAAATATTTCTGTTTCTACACAGTACAGAGATAGTCATCAGTTTGACATTATGCAGTTTGGTGGTGGTTAATGTAATTAATAAAATATTGAGTTGTAGTATTTCTCGCTGTTTGGATTATTATGCATAAATCAAATTTCAATAATGCAGGAGATTCCTCTATACTACAGTTCATTTTGAAATATCATATTTTCTTGAAGGCACTTTTTTAGTGCTCGTACTTACATCTTTCAGAGTTATGATGTTGGGGTGCTGGCCGTATCTCAGCAGGATCTCAATCTCTTCAGATGGATCAGTGCTTGTTTTATCGATCACCTATCAGGAATATAAGACATGTATCAGTCACCTCAAAACGACATGCATCTAAGAACCTCCTATCAGCAAACACATTTGTTACAGATCATCTTTTGATAAAAGACGATCAGAATTTTCTTTTGATTGTCTTAAATGAATGTTGTCAACAAAAGACCCATTTTAAAATAGAAAAAGGTCATCACAGATATCAGATATTCAGATTCTCAACAATATCAATTTTCACAAAGTAACAAATATTTGTTTGTTATTTCTGGACAACACAAAAGGATTGAATGTAAGGTGATAAAGTATTCTGCCAAAATAGAGTATCTGATGGTAAGGTAAACTAACATTTCCAATAACGTTGATGTCAAAGAAATAAAATACAATGAATGACCTCAGAGTCAGTACAATATTAAGACTGGCCTCTTTAAGGGATCAATGCTCTAACCTTTGCTGCATACTCTGTGTTGGTTGCTTTGTGTATGCAGCGTTTGCAGACAGAGAAAGAGCCCATGCCGATGTCCTCCTTCAGCACATAACCATCACTGAACAGGATGTTCTTACCGTGAAGCTGCTGCATGGAGACAGGTGCACAACAGAGAAATGAGAATTAGAACAGCATGCTCACAAAACTCTGATATCAAAAGAGCAAAATATCACAGTACGGGATCACTGAAGAATGAATAATTAAACATTTCACACACAGACACAAAAACTATTAGACACACTCTTACACACGTTATTTATAGGTTGAACTCAGTACAAAGCATGCTGGATAGTAGAGAATGATTATATCACTAATGGTATATTAGTAGAGAACAAAATGGCAATTACACAGTGCAGAATCACACAAAGAACTAATTTTCCACCAGTGACATCCTGCACTAACATTAAACCACTTTACCATGGCCATACTTCTATTGAAATGATGCCATCTAGTGGTCAGCCATTTGACATTCACTTCATAAGGAAAATACAATAGGTACATCTAACCATCGGAATAATTAACTAAATATCTGATAACATCTGTGGCATGCTGTCAATAACCAAATAATTTTCTGTGGTAATAGATTGTAGCTTGAACCTGGAACAGTTCCTTTAATGCTGTCTCACAGCAGCTAGAGGAAAGCTAAAAGTCTCATTAACCACAGTAAATCAATTGTTGTTTAAGGGATAGATGGTTTTCTAAAGCTCAATGATTACTCCTGTAGCTAGGTTGGTAGAGCATGGTGCTAACAATGCCAAGGTCATGGGATTGTTTCCCAGAGAACACATGAACTCTTCAAATATATACTTTGAATGCACTGTAAATCGCTTTGGGGAAAAAAGTGTCTGCCAAATGCATAAATGCATCTATAAATGTCTGGGATCTTTAACAGTGAACACTGACCTGTACAACAGGGTGTGGAGGGGGCTTGGACGGCTCCTCTTTGCCCTCCTCCTCTAGCATTGCCGTGGCAACAAAGCTAAAGCCCCGGAAGAGCTGATGAGCTCCAGCGCTGGGGGGAACACCTGGGGAATCTGAGAAGGCCAAGTAGAGAGGCATAAACAGAAACCATGAAGCCCACACACATATTCCATATTAGTTCAAATACGACTGCTGATGACATTTGAAAAATCAACCTAAAGCTCTGAATATACTGATGAGCTCACCCAGAAGATCAGTCAGAAAATACAGCCATCTGGTCAATAGCTAGTTTATTCATGCAGAAATTGTGCAGAAACATTTGTTTTAATGTCCATTTCATCAGCCTAGAAGAATGGTTCACCCAAAAAGGAAATTCTGTCATATATTCAGCCCTCATGATTTTCCAAACCTGTAAGCTGTTATTTTTACCATGCAACACAAAAATAATTGTAAAATAATCTTCACATTGATCGTGACCATGCCTGTCAAGCTCCAAAAAAGCACGTTTTCCATACTACTCGTGCACTATATTCCAAGTCTTCTGAAGCCATACCGTAGCTTAATGTGAGGAACAAAATCATTATTCACATCATCTTCTCCCTCCAGTGAGCTGTAAACTCAAGAAACGCTTCGACCGAGTCATTGAGTAGAACTCTAGAGCTGATCAGTCTGATTTGTGAACTCTTTGCATAGAAAAAAGCCACTCAAATATGATAAATTATTCTCCTTTTGTGCTCCACGTTAAATAGCAATCCGGTTTAGGATGACATGAGGGCGAGTAAATAATACTGACAGAATTTTTATTTTTGGGTTACCTAATCCTTATCAGTTCTTTCCATGCTACAAAAAGAAAATGTACTATAGGCTTATATTTATAGAAAGCAACAGAAACTTTAGAATCCTCAGAGGGTTTATATGTCGGGACTCGAAACATTTCTGGTGCACATCTGAGAAGGGATCAATTGTGCTTGATGCAATCATAGACTATAGATCTCAAACCTTTAGGGGTGCGAGAGGTGAACTCAGAGTCGAAATAAAAGGTGTCGTCAGGTCTGGCCACGGCTGGTTTGAATGGAGGCTTTATCTCTCGCCTGAAAAGTTTCTGAAAATGATTGGAAAAAGATTTTGGTTTACTGGTGGTGAGGATGACACTTGAATAGAAGTATACCAGTAAAATTGCAAAAATGTAAGGTATGTTCTTACATTCCAGTCAATCGTCATAAAGAATGAGTGGCGTTTGATTTCTTCAGCTCCATCTGACCCAGATCCTGGAAGAGTTACAGAGTTAGAGTTAGCATGTACAGATTAAAACTAGAAAAAAAAACAATGCTGTGAAACAATAGCACATTTAAATTAAATTAATGTCATGGAAAACTATTTTGAACAAATTTCAAATACATACATTAAAACACGACCAATTATTCTTTATCGGAGAAGGAAGCCCTTCACAAGATAAAAATGCTGGTTTTGTGAGAGATTACATGAAATCACAAAGAATATATAAGACAAACGAAATGTGCATATATTTACGCATATGTGTTACCTAGTCTGTTGGTGGGGTTCCTCTTGAATAGAGCTCTTAGTAAGCTCTGAGCTTCGGTGCTCAGAAACTGAGGCATCCCCAACCTCGCCCTGCAGAGAAAACCCAAACGCTGATCAGGCTACAAATACTGAATAATGTTCAGAATATATGGGCAAAATCAACATTAATACAAAATGGGGTTCCATTACAATTTAAGAAATAGTCCCCCAACAGGAAACCTCTGTTATTCAATATTTACTCGCCCTCATGTGATTCCAAACTTTTTTTCGTCTGTAGAACACAAAAGGAGAATTCTTGAAGAATCTTTATACAATGATAATTCATATTCAGTCAAGCTCAAAAAAGGACACCATAAAAGTACATATGACTACTTTGAAGTAGGCCTTCCACAGGCACAATATTTGATTTGAGAACTGTGGTAGAGGGGATGATTTTCAGTGAATATCGATTTAAATTTCAGTCTGTTCCTCAAACAAAACTTTCATTTGGCATTTTAAGACTTGCGATATAGCATACAGATCCATATGGACAACATATATGGAACTTCTATGGTGTTTATTATCCTTTTTGGAGTTTGAAAGGTGTGGTAACCATGAACTGTCATTGTATGGAAAAGATCTGTGTAAAGATTCTTCAAAAAATCTCCTTTAGTGTTCCATGGAAAATAACAACAGCAGACAGGTTAGTAACGAAAAATTATGACAGAATTGAAATAACATTTTGGTCTGTTTAAAAAGTTTTTCCTCATTTAACCGCTTCCAACAGATTTCCCTATTAAGCAAACCAGTGAAATGAAGCGCTGCACTGATGATCCAAAACACAGATGAAGTCTTAACCCTACTATAAAACACATTTATTCTAAATGTTTATTTTAACAAAACAATTCACAGTATTGCTTAGTTCAAAAAGTCTTCATCTTTATTTTTTCCTATTAGGAGAGTTAAAAAATAAATAAAAAAGCTCCAATCTCAATGGACGGATGACCCTATGGATCCTCACTTCAGGATGAGATTCATAGTTTCCTTTCTGTCCTTTCCCTGGAATGGCAGTGATCCCGTAAGCATCTCAAACTATACAAAAGCCAAGCAGAAAACACTCATTATAACCCAATAAAACCAAAATAAGACAAACCAAGTGACAGTGAATGCTTTGCCCTGTCAGTACATGAATCTGGACGTACCATCAGTACCCCAAATGACCACCAGTCAGCACTGTGGATATGTCCCTGCCTGTTGACCACCTCTGGAGCCATGTACTCCACCGTCCCACAGAAAGAGTAAGCCTTCTTCTCATGATCAATAGCCTCCTTACACAGTCCAAAATCTGAGAGGGAGAAAAAAAATAAAATAAATCGGAAACAATCAAAACAGAAATTCAAACTACAAATAAACAAAAACAATCATACACTAATGCATGTAATTAAATGCAATTAAAATATTATGGCTGAATTGGTGCGCTTCTGTATACACTGGAGGGGTAGAGGGTCATCTCTGCAGTGAAACAGAGACAGATAGGAGGGACAAATAATAATCATGCAGTGTAAAACTGCAGAGGCATAACACACACTGTTCATACATGTGAAATATGCCAACAGCAAAAAAACTGTGTGTGTGTGTGTGTGTGTGTGTGAGAAATAAAAGTGAGAGGCCACATGTGTGTGTATTGTACCTGTGAGTTTGATATGTCCCTCTTCATCTAGGAGGATGCTAAAATAGAGAGAGAATTAGGGTGAATGACTGTACCAAATATCTTAAATTAATTTTATGAGCAAAACCGATGCAGCCACATCAGCACGATCCAATGAAGTTGTTCTAACTTGTCTGCATCTAAACACTTAGCAGTCAGCAAGCCTCCTGTCCACTGTTAATGTTTAGTACATGTTTTAGTATCTTGCAGTCCTAACAGAGAGTATGTGGAGTGATTATCTGTGTGTGTCTGTGTATAAAGTACTTCTCAGGTTTGAGGTCTCTGTAGATGATGCCGAGACCGTGCAGGTGATCTAAACCCAGTGCCAGCTCAGCCAGATAAAACTTCACATCTTCCTCAGTGAACATCACCTGAACAGCAAAGAGTGAGCAAGAGTGAATACAGACATAACTGTGATAAAGATGATATTGTGCTGTTATTAATATTCTCAACCTCTTTTGACAGTCTGGTGAAGAGATCGCCCCCTCTGAGGAAGTCCAGAATCAGATAGAGTTTACCTTCCGTCTGAAAAGCTGCAGACAGAAATTGTGCATGTAACAATGAATCAACGCTGACGCCAATCTGAGCAATTCTGTATTTACTGATAAGTTTGCATTGAAACTCCATTAAGTAGGTAAATTACATGATCATGATTATAAAAATGTCTATTGTTTGTTTACTCAATCATTAGTCACTTTACAGTCTCCATGTTACTTATTACAAATTAATATACTGTAATTTATGTTTAAATATACATTTATTCTAATTATACACTCACTGAGCACTTTATTAGGAACACATACATTAACACCTACTTATTCATGCGATTATCTAATTAGCCAAGCTTGTTGCAGCAGTGCAATAAATACAATCATGAAGATACTGGCTAGGAGGTTCAGTAAATGTTCACATCAACCATCAGAATGGGAAAAAAATTTGATCTCAGCGATTTGGACCGTTGCATGATTATTGGTGCCAGATGGGCTGGTTTGAGTATTTCTGAAACTGCTGATCTCCTGGGATTTTCACTCACAACAATCTCTAGAATTTACTCAGAATGGTGCCAAAAACAAAAAACAAGGAAACGCCTTGTCAATGAGAGAGGTCAACGGAGAATGGCCAGACTGGTTCAAGCTGACAGAAAGACTACGGTAACTCAGATAACCTCTCTGTACAATTATAGTGAACAGTATAGCATCTCAGAATGCACAACATGATGAACCTTGAGGCGGATGGGATACAACAGCAGAAGACCATGTCGAGCACTTTGTGCTTGGTTATTGTATATTACTATTAATTATACATAATGTTCATTTTATTATACAGGTCATTAAAATAATTATAATAGTTACTGTAAAATCAATGTGTAATTACAGGTTGTTTGACAATATATATATATATATATATATATATATATATATATATATATATATATATACACACACACACATACTCACCTAAAGGATTATTAGGAACACCATACTAATACTGTGTTTGACCCCCTTTCGCCTTCAGAACTGCCTTAATTCTACGTGGCATTGATTCAACAATGTGCTGAAAGCATTCTTTAGAAATGTTGGCCCATATTGATAGGATAGCATCTTGCAGTTGGAGATTTGTGGGATGCATATCCAGGGCACGAAGATCCCGTTCCACCACATCCCAAAGATGCTCTATTGGGTTGAGATCTGGTGACTGTGGGGGCCATTTTAGTACAGTGAACTCATTGTCATGTTCAAGAAACCAATTTGAAATGATTCGAGCTTTGTGACATGGTGCATTATCCTGCTGGAAGTAGCCATCAGAGGATGGGTACATGGTGGCCATAAAGGGATGGACATGGTCAGAAACAATGCTCAGGTAGGCCGTGGCATTTAAACGATGCCCAATTGGCACTAAGGGGCCTAAAGTGTACCAAGAAAACATCCCCACACCATTACACCACCACCACCAGCCTGCACAGTGGTAACAAGGCATGATGGATCCATGTTCTCATTCTGTTTACGCCAAATTCTGACTCTACCATCTGAATGTCTCAACAGAAATCGAGACTCATCAGACCAGGCAACATTTTTCCAGTCTTCAACTGTCCAATTTTGGTGAGCTCTTGCAAATTGTAGCCTCTTTTTCCTATTTGTAGTGGAGATGAGTGGTACCGGTGGGGTCTTCTGCTGTTGTAGCCCATCCGCCTCAAGGTTGTGCATGTTGTGGCTTCACAAATGCTTTGCTGCATACCTCGGTTGTAACGAGTGGTTATTTCAGGCAAAGTTGCTCTTCTATCAGCTTGAATCAGTCGGCCCATTCTCCTCTGACCTCTAGCATCAACAAGGCATTTTTGCCCACAGGACTGCCGCATACTGGATGTTTTTCCCTTTTCACACCATTCTTTGTAAACCCTAGAAATGGTTGTGCGTGAAAATCCCAGTAACTGAGCAGACTGTGAAATACTCAGACCGGCCCGTCTGGCACCAACAACCATGCCACGCTCAAAATTGCTTAAATCACCTTTCTTTCCCATTCTGACATTCAGTTTGGAGTTCAGGAGATTGTCTTGACCAGGACCACAACCCTAAATGCATTGAAGCAACTGCCATGTGATTGGTTGATTAGATAATTGCATTAATGAGAAATTGAACAGGTGTTCCTAATAATCCTTTAGGTGAGTGTATATATAATATAATATAACAATATAAGCACTAATGAGTAATAGAATTGAACATAACTGCAATGTTCATTCAGTAGTAATCATTACTAATGTAATTACATAGACTTTGTACAGTTAAAAGCCCTGTTTACTCCATACATCAATAAGAGCATCAGAATAATCAAGACCATTAATAGCAATATTTAATGCTATTAATCTGAGTCAGTACTAAGGTAATGATACTGTAATATGGATTCTGTACAGTAAGAAGCCATTTACTCTTCACATCAATAATAGCATCAGAATTAGTCAGGAACACAGTCAGTAAATAACTACAGCTCAATACAAATAAATACAGAAAGGCACTTCCAAAAAAACATATCAAGTCTGACTTCCACTTTCTTGAAATTCTTTTTTTTATGTGGCATTTAAAAAAGGGGACATATCATTATAAGTCATTTATCATCAAAGCGGATATCACACTAGCTCACCATAATGAAGTTTAACCACAAATGGATGGTTGACCTCTGCCAGGATGTCTCTCTCCATCTTAGTCCTCACACGATCTCTCACTGTAATAAGAACAATTTTACTACAGTTTATTAGAAAAACAAAAGTAAAAAAAATAGAAATCTGCCACAGGTTGACAGTGAACTTCATGGTCACTTTAGATCAGGGGTGTCAAACTCGGTTCCTGGAGGGCTGCAGTCCAGCAGAGTTTAGCTCCAACCCTAATTAAACACACCTGGCATTTTGGAGCAGGTCTGAAACAAAATTCTGCAGGGCTGTTTGTTTGACACCCCTGCTTTAGATGATGAACACAACACTATGAATATTAACTACATTAAAGGAATATTTCACCCAAAATGACAATTCTGTCTTCATTTACTCACCCTCATGTCATTCTTCCTTGAAAAATAAATAAATAAAAAACACATCACAGTATTGTTTAGCTACAAGGAGATGTTAAGTAGAATGTTAGCATTAGTCACCATTCACTTTCATTGCATCTTTTTCCATACAATGAAAATGAATGGTGTTTGAGTCAGTCATTGTAACATTCTACCTAACATCTCCATTTGTGTTCCACGGTAGAAAAAGTGAGACAGGTTGGAATGACAGGAGGCTGAGTAAATTTTATATTTTTGGGTAAACTTTACCTTTAACTGATTGTAGCACCAGTAATAAAACCAACAGTTAAATATAAGCAAAACCACATATTATGTACATTTTTCTAAAATAATAATTGGTAAAATGATAAAAAATGGTAATCAGTTAAGAGCGCAGCATGAAGATATTTTTAAAGTGATAGAGATCAATGCATTTCAGTTTTTTTTCTCAGCAGGTGCAGATGTTGCTCATAGGAAGTGATGTTATCAGCTTCCTTGAGAACAGACTGTAATATCTGAAGGGACTTTCCTTTGAGGAATGGAGAAAAAGAAGGATGAGAGTGAAAGAAAGAGAGAGGAACATAGATTTCAGTGAAAAAGGTACAGAAAACCTCAACATTTCTGTAAGCATGGTGGGTTCTCTCTCATTGGGGTTCACACTAAACAACACAGGAACTGAGTGTGCCCACAGAGGAGTTATTGACAACAACATAAATTCAGATTTGCATTTGAGGAAATAGGCTAAAATTCACTCACAATTTACATATAAAAGGTGATTAAAACTGTGTTTGTGTATATCGATGATGCAAATCATGTTTGATAGCTTTGACTGAGCAGACTAAAATTGGTAAAAACTGGTAAAAATTACCAAATGTATATATACACCACCAATAGGGTGTATATATCCATTTTATTTGAGAAAAAAAGAAAAAGATTCAAAAATAATTTCCATATGCATTTACAATGTGTAAAGTAATCAATCGCCTTTGAATAATTTCAAAGTTGAGTACATTGCAATGAAAAAACTTAAATGACTATTTTTATTTAGCTAAGCTTACTTTTATAAATTAAGCTTCTCTCTGTTTAGTTCAACATCAGTGTTTGTATATATTGCCCACCCATAACTGTCACAATTGAGATCAATTATTTGCATGGTTAGAGTAATTCTCAGGGTGGGCATCTGTGTAATGTAAGTAACTGTTGTTCTGTTGTGTTGTTTCTGATAGCAAAGGAAGCCTGTGTGTGTGTGTGTGTGTGTGTGTGTGTGTGTGTGTGTGTGTGTGTGTGTGTGTGTGTGTGTGTGTGTGTGTGTGTGTGTGTAAACTGATGCTGTACCTTTGAGTGTGGCCTTTCTCAGGACCTTCATGGCATAGAGCTCATTATTATCAGGTGGTGTTACCTTCCGTACCAAAAACACCTGCACACAAATAGAGCACATTTCACTGTAGAATCCAGCCAAACTGTAAGCTGAATGAGGCAGAAAGTTACTCAATACATGTTGATACTCTGTTTTTATAGTCATTTTATACTGAAGTGTGTTATTTGTCAATGGTAAAATACACTCCCCTAAAACAGCCTAGTATACAGAGACAACAATAAAAAAGACATTTGTAGGTTGACTCCTCCCTAAAATGTAAACACTATGGCACTATCAAAACAGTACTCTGTTTGTTTGAGCATCCTGACCATCTGTTTTTGACCAATGGCAGATCATCAACTGAAGTGCTTCCTTAGCCTCTTTATCTACCTGTTCATCGCCAGCAATCCCATACGGCCCAGTATCCAACAAAAAAACAATATTGAACTCTTGTATTTTTTAAAGAGTCCACTTTTCCTATTATGCTAATAACTGTAGGATGTTCCGTTTTCAGAGACTCAAGTGCTTGCAGACAGGATTTAGAATCTGTGCAAATTCAAAAGAGATGTTGTTGTTCCTTTTCTATTTGTTTTAGAGATTCAGCTGTGGAAATGTAATTTGTCCAGGGATACACTAAATGCAAAATAGCTGCTAATTGCTGCAGCTCTGAAAAGGTTTGCCTTAAATCCTCAACAATTCCACTGAATTATATGATTCCTCATTTTCAAGTAGGTAAGACAAGTATCTGCCCTTTACCTTTGCATTTTGGAGACAAGCTTCAACTTGAGGAATTTATAGTCTCTGTCATTTCAAAATCGCTATTCTTTAAAAACATTCAGTCTTTTATGTTTTCCTTTCTTGATTTTTTTGTAATTTGTTGTATATTTTTCCCTCTTAAGGACTGTTTGTGCTCATTTGATGCTCTTTCATCTTCCTTGGCTTGGATTTGATTTGTCATTATTTGACTTTGTGTTCCTTGAAATTCTGTTACTGACATTTTGTGGTTTCTCACTATTCACCCAGGTCAAATCAGTCTTACAGTCAGTGGTGCCATGGTTGGTTTCACCACAGAAGCATATGTTTTCCTCAAATTAAAGGATGGAGACTTCTCAACCTGTTTGCTTCAGCTGATCCTTTCAACACATTTTATTCTTTTTCCTTTATCCAAATCGGACATTCTTTTGTTGAAGCTGGGTGATTAGATGAACAGTTGCTGCATTTTGAACATCCCGATCCATGTCCTTCTCCACAGTTGCAGAAGATTGGCAAATTTTTGACAGTTGTAGCATCTCAATGGGTTTGGAATAAAGATATTGACCGGTACACTCACATATCCAATTTGAATCCTCTCTGGAGGTTGGGGTTAATTAAATGTCATAATGTCTTAATTATCTGTTCTTCTTTTTCGATTGTAATTCCTCTTAACATTAATTACACCTTGTTGAGTTAATTCTGATGCTATTTCAGCCTCATCCATGTTGTGTAGCTCTCTTGTGCATATAATACCTTTGCTGCTGTTCAATGATGGGTGATAAAATGCATTTAGCAGTACATTTGCCAGTATATTTGCATGCATGATGGCTTTTCTTGGAGCATTCTACTAGGATTTGTTCGGATCTTAGCTTTTTAAAGTCTTTAACTGTTCCTGCTATGCCTGTAATGCCTTTCTGTATTGCAAATTTAGACAATTTTGTAAGAGGAACGTCTGTTATTTGTGATTCTAACAGTATACATCTCAGCCAATTTTCACTCTTTTGCAAGTAAATACATCCAGTAGCTTAATCATCATCCAATGTTTGTTCTATCATCTGTCGTTTTTTTTTTTTTTTAGCCATGTTTGTGCCAACAGCCAACATGGGGATGCACAGAGCCGCAGTTATCCTCCAGATATTTACCAAGGATACAGGGGTGATATACTTGAGCAAAAGGAACAAAAAATTCATTTTACTCAATTGACCCTAGGCCAAAGCCCTTTTTGGTACATCTTGACTAGCCGATTGGTTGGATCGGGTCCTTCCAACCTCCCGTCTATGTGAATTCGAAGCCTAAGTATTGCGTTGGATCTGAGTCAGCCACAGCATACCCATTCCTCAAATACCAGGTTCTCGTCCTCCCCAAACACGGGTTGCAACTTACGGCAAATAAGTCACCCTGTTTGTCACCTCTTATGATCAGCAAGGGGGTGCTAGGGACCTATTCTACCCCAGGTCCCCACGGGCCCCAACAACTGTTACAATCACCACTGTAATGGGAGCGATTGTAACAATTTCACATAAATTCAATGTTATGATCTAGTCTCTCACTATAAATCTAATAATGTTAGTTACATTAGGCAGAAATAAATGTTTCTTATTTCAAAAGAAATTAGGTACATTTGTACCAGTCTGAGAAATCTAAAAGTAAATGTAAAACTTTTTTCTTTTATGATTGTCTCAAGTCTTCCCTACAGAAGCATATTCTTCTGTGTGTGTTACCTTTCCAAAGGACCCCTGTCCCAACACTTTGAGCAGCTCGAACTGTGAGGGGTCTGCCTTCTCTGCCCCCTCCTTAACCACATTTGTGATGTTGATCTCCTTGATATCTCCATCTTCCTGCAAAACATAAGAGAAATAGGGATATCAACCAAATTAGCTTGCTGAAGAGCAGGTTGCGTAAAACATGTACAGAGCTCAGTCAGAGCGAAGGAGCTTGGAAATGAATATCTGATTGTTCAAGATGCCATGACAATCACTTCTTTGGCAGTACAAGTAATATTACTGAGAAAATGAACTAGCAGAAGAGAAGCAATCAAGAAAAGCTGATATATAACGCTGCTTAGTTGCATATCATTTCCCAAACAAGACCCAAAAATATATTTTTCCTCAGCCCAAACCAGTCACAATTGGTCGTTGAGACACTGAAAGGGATGCTTCACCCAAAAATAAAAAATATCTAATGATTTATTCACCCTCGTGCCATCTCAGCTGTGCATGACTTTCTTGTACTAAACACAAAGATTTTTAGAAGTATATTTAATCTCTGTACAATGCAAGTGAATGGTGACCAATTTTTGAAGCTCCAAAAGCACATAAAAGTAATCTGTATGACTCCAGTGGTTTAATAAAAGTCTACTGAAGTGATATATATGTGTAAGAGAGAAACAGATCAATATTTCAGTCCTTTTTTCCCTATAAATTCTCCTCTCTGCCCAGAAGGGGGCGATATGCACAAAGAATATGAATTGCCAAAAGCAAAACAAGAATGTGGAAGTGAAAGTGGAGATTTATAGTAAAAAAACAGGACTTAAATATTTATCTGTTTCTCACCCACATATACACTTATAGCTATATCATATAGCTTATGAAGATATGGATTTAACCGCTGGAGTCATATGGATCACTTTTGTGCAGCCTCTATGTGCTTTTTATCTTCAAAAGTATGTTACCCATTCACTTACAGAGCTTAAATATTCTTCTTAATATCTTCATTTGTGTTCTACAGATGAAAGAGAGTCATACACATCTGGGAAGGTATGAAGGTGGGTAAATAATAAGAGAATTTTCATTTCTGGATGAACTATCTATCTCATAATTTAATAATTTTGGTCAAACCGCTTGAGTGGATTATCATTTGTATGTCATTCACCAATCCTTACTATTAAAAGATTGAATTAATACCACTTTTAATGACAAATAAGTAAAATAATTGAATGAACACAGCAGAAGAGCAGCAGTTCTGATGGGTGTAGTTGAGAGGAGTTGCTCATGTGATTTAAAGCCATAGAGACAAACACTTAATCATCAGATCATCTCAGTGGACAGTGATAACACAGTATATCCTTCATTAAAATATACAAAATAAATATCTACTTTAGAATATATATTTCATCATCTCTTAATTAAATGTCACATTTCTCCAGTGAAAAAAAAATCCTCAAGGAAGTAGAGAGTTAAGAGTTAAAATGGAGAAGGACATTTCTAATAACTTAAGTAAAGCAAAATTAAAGTCTGCATTCTGAAATAATGTGGAAAAATACAGTAGATTTCTCCAATCCTTAGCAAACCTACTAAACTTACCTATCACACCTTGTTGCTCTAAAATATCAAATCCTCTTAAGTTAACTTAACCACACATATTAAAATCCCATTACACTAACACAACAAACTTCATCGCCAGCTGCAAAAGCAGCTGCTTGTACACAACCCATACTAAATGTGTGACACCGCTAATTCACCAGAAAAAGAAAAAAAGAAAAAAGAATCACAATCTGAAACCCCATTCGAATGAAAAGATTACCTCAATGGAATTTTACATTCACACATTGTGGCAGATACTACAGCTTATTATTTATTTAGGCCTAATTTATATAATGTTCAGTTTTATAGTAGCCTAGCCTGTTGTGTTACAACTACAAGCTTCATCCTTAAAACTCTATTGAATTAAAACTTCAAGAATATTCTTTACAGGCTTTTTTAAATGTCAACCAGTAAATTGTGGTGTAGATTAAAATGGTGGATGATCAGGAAATGAATCAATGAGGCCCAACTGTACCTCAGGTTAGCAGTAAGCAACCAACCTCAGATTAATGTATTTTTTTTCTTTGTGGTTCTTGTGCATCAAAAGCCTCAGTTCTACTACAGTTTAAAAGAGCAACTCAAACCAGGAGGTCAGCGTTCAAAAAAGTGCCACAGCGCTCTAGAAACACACTACAACATCTCTTATAGAAGTTCTCATGCACAGAAGCTACATACAGTGCATACACCACATGAAAGATGCACTTAATGTCAGAATTATGTTGCTTATATTGGTGTTAGAGTGTTTGACTTCTAACAGTATAAAATGACATTAAAATATTTTATTTACACTGTTAATCTCAGAAATGTACACACTGAAAATAATGGATTAAAAATCTAATTTAAACCTGGATATAAACAGAAAAGTTGTTAGGATTTGATACAATTAAATTATTAATTAATTTTAACTACATTAATGAAGAAGAAATATTTTTAATTCTGCACTAGATCCAGATCTCCTATCAAATATGCAAATTTGTTCAATCAAGTGATTCTTACCATGACAACAACTGTCATGGCCCAATTAAATAAAAAGCGTAACATATACCAAGAGTTCTTCAAACAGCAATGCGATCTGCATGTGTGTGTGTACTGACCGTCCACAGTGTGTGCTCATCAGTTGAAGCTGCACTAGATGGAGTATGGATGGAGCTTGTGGTGCTGTTTGTCTCCTCACTGGACTGAGTGCCATTTGCTAAAGTCTTACTGTGCTGCCGTCTGAACAGGTAGATTGTCAACAACTGACTGACTTTAAACTTCCTCTTCTCTTTCTCTCTCTCTTTCTCCATCTCTTCATCTCTCCTCTAGCCAGGGCATCCCACTGTTACCCCCATCCGCCTACAGTCAGGCCGGCAAGGTCGACAAAACTCATCCCAGAAAGAGAGCAAGCAAAGTCTGGTGTATGTGAGGGTGTGTGCTGTGCCTTACTTGAAAACTAAAGTTCGGCAGACAGGAAGAGGAAGGAAGAGACCGAGACCTGAAAACTGAGCTGGTGAGAAAAAAAGAGAAAGACAGAGAGAGAGCAAAAGGATGTGACAGTCAAGTTTGATAGAAGGCTAATAGCAAAGAGAAAAAGAGATCTTAGAAAGAAAGAAAGAAAGAAGTCAAAAGTCTGAGTCCACTTGTGAAAATGCTATGCACAATTTAATAACTTTAATTACAAATTATAATAGTAACAATTTGAGTGAAAATTTAAATTGAAAAATTTACATATTTTTATAATCTGTTAATCCATGATCTGACAATATTTCCAAGAGCATCTTGTGTGCTTCTTTGGATGAGATAATCTGACCTTTACGTTTAAAGTATTTAACACGGTCTATGACACAAATTTGATTATTTGATTAGTAATTTCTTATTCATTTTACTTCATAAAGTTCTGTTTTAATTTGATCATAATTCTAAATCTTTATTTAAATAAAAAGTTAAAATTACATTTTGAATCCTAGCTTTTCATTGTGCACTCCCACTGAACCCCACTGTGTGCGGCTGAGATATAGATGAATGTCTGTTTCCATCGGTTGGACACCTAAATGCCCATCCTGTCTCATATTGCCTTGCTTATTTCCCCTCTCGCTGATCTCCTCCCTCACCATCAACAGAGCTAAAAATACTGTGTAGCTTTGAAACACACAGGTCCTTCCTCTGGCCCTGACCACTGCAGGCTGATCTGACAAGAGGAAGTCATATTTGAAGGAACAATCACCCAGAGCCATTAATGTTCAGACTTTCTGGCATGCCACATCACTCCTCTATCCTCTATGGTAAACCTTATTTTACCCTGAGCTGACAGACAGCATGATAGAGCTCAGCTGGTGAGGAAAGCAGGTTGAAGCAAAAAGCTCAGATGCTTCAGGCAACTCTTACCTTCCCAGTGATATCAGCAAAGTCTCTCTCTACCCAGGTGATCTGGGACTTGTGCTGTACAAGTGGGGTTAGGAGAAAGAAGTGAACAAAAAGAGAGTGTCAAAACTGAGAACAACATGACCCTGTTTTCCTCTCATTTCCACCCCTGTGCGCTGATGAACCATCTAAGGGGCCGTTTACACAGAAAATATTTTTGCGTCCGTTTGAGCTGTCTTTCCAATTGTTTTCCTATGTAAACATGCTCAAGACATTAGTTTTGATGGTTGCGCGGTGTCTCGCACAAGAGCGCCACATTTTTAGATCCTCTGTCATGTTAAAGAAAACCTCAACTGTTGAAAAAACGCATCTTCAGATTCCTGCATTCTACACTATTCATGCCACTCCATCTAGCTTTAAGGATATGTTTGGCCCCTAAGGATTCTTGAATCTTCTTTCCAGATTTTGTAAGGTAAAAAATATAGTCGTTCAATGCTGAAACTGCAAGAAACTGTATAATACA
The DNA here is from genome assembly GCF_025860055.1 of Xyrauchen texanus. NCBI lineage: Eukaryota > Metazoa > Chordata > Actinopteri > Cypriniformes > Catostomidae > Xyrauchen > Xyrauchen texanus. Next base: position 18,265,122 of record NC_068297.1, on the reverse strand, counting down.
GTGTATTAGGTCAGTGGTTCTCAATTGGTTACAGTTCAGGAACCAGATTTTACTTTGGACATCAAGTGCTGACCCAACATACTGTAGTAAAAAAATTCCTACAAAAGTTAACGCAAATTTGAAACACTAAAATGTATCCAACATTTCGGTTGAGGGAACTAAATGTAACAGGTCCATTTGCTACCCTATTTTGGCCAGTTTCTACCATGTGGCATATGTTATGGTAACACTTTACAATGAGGTTGTATTCAGTAATTGGCTAAATCATTAGTTTCAGCACTTATTAATCTTGTTGAAGGTTAATTTCAACATATACACATAAATTGTATATGTTGAAATTAGGAGTGTGAATCTTTGGGTTTAAAACTAATCAATTCAATTGATGATTCATAGGTTTTCGATTGGATTCAAAAGATTTTTTTTTCTGCAAATTCAGAATGATTCGATACACAATGGAATTCGATTCACACGAGACAAGAGCGTGAGTTGTAATTTGCTCATTTGATAGTCAGTAGCTGTCCTTAGGAGAGATCAGACGGGGGGGCTCAAAAGCGGTTCAGAAAACTTTCAGTGAGAGTCATGGATGGAATGGAGAACTGGCATGAGCCCAAGAAGGGCGAAACAGGGCAGCGCAATGAGAGAGGGACAGCTATGAGGGTGCGTTCTGAGGCGCATTAGTGTACGATGCCGCTTATGTCTCCATTAAGTCACACATGTTAACTAATAAAATATTTATACAGTATTGTGCAAATGTTTTAGGCACTTAAGATGTTTCACAAAAACCTTTGTCTTAAGATGGTTATTTATATCTTCAGCTTTAGTGTGTTAATAGGAAATATAAACGTTAGACTCCCAAACATTACTTTTGAAAATAGAAAAGATTAGAATAGAAGAACAGGGAGCCCTGCAACAGATATCATGGCCCCCACAGAGCCCCCCACTGAATATTGAGTCAGTCTGAGATTACATAAAGAGACAGAAGTAATTGAGACTTCCTAAACAGATAGAAAAACTGTGGTGAATTCTCCAAGAAGCTTGGAACATCCTATCTGCTAAGAAAAACTGTGTCCAGGTTTTTAAAGGTAAAGATGGTCACACAGAATATTGATTTCACTTTTTTATGTTTACTGGACTTTGTATGACATTAAGTGAAAAATGAAAAATATTTATGGCATTATTTTAAGACATCTTCACCATGCAACATTTTTCACAAGAGCCTAAAACTTTTGCACCATACTGTATATAAAATATTGTACACTGTTTTGTCGAATCGAGATTCATTACATTTGTAGCTTTTTAAATCGATTATTGACAGACACTTATGATTCTCAATAAAATAAACGTGACCTTACAAACAAGCTTACATCATCCCTCTCATGAGCGCTTGTCACAGAGATGTACGGAAGCGAACATTTGTATAGAAGTATTGTTTTGTTTCTAAAAATAAAAATCGTTTGGGTTCAGAAGAACTTCATTTGTCGACTGGAGTCATGTGGATTATTATATTGTTGATTATAACATTTTGGACCGTCGTAAAATGGAGTACATTCACTTGCATTGTTTAAAGGAGGAGGCCTAAAATGAAATCATAAAAACCTGATGAGGAAAATTTTGATGAGGAAACTCTGATACATCTTGGATGGCTTGAAGTTGAGTAAATTATCAGCAAATTTTCATTTTTGGGTGAACTATTCCTTTAACACAACAAAATGATCGAAAAAAACAAAAAATTAAAATGCAAAAAAGGTCGCACAAGGGTTAACAGTTAAACACACAATGTCATCTGTCATCACACTTCCGGTGTCATTAGGCCAACATCTTGTTCTGTAATAGCTAACATTGCTAATGCTCTCCATTATATCAAGTTGAACTAAAACTAGACTATTCTTGTGTTTCACAATGCTGAACAATTTATGAAGCTACAGACTGCAGCTTGTGCATCATAAACCAGACGTTTCCTGTTTCACAAATTCAAACCAGAGTTTGGTCACGCAAATTTAAATTTTTTAAAGCTGTGAAACATGAGGGATGTGCATGCTTAATAAAATAAAAACTGCTGCAAAAACTACATTTAATCTTCAAACATTAAAATGTCCAACAAAATCCTCAGTCCTAACAGCACAAATGAAACCTTAAAACATGCCTGGACTTTCCTAACCACAACTGAACAAGTTGGGTAACACAGGTGTGATATCTTAGCAGGTTAGCGGAAAAGCAAGATTTTGCGTTTTCCTGTTCCACTCTTTCTGTTAGTTTTCTGTCAGTCACATCTCCCCTCTTCCTCAACTCCTAAACACACACTTCTCTGCTCCCCTGCCAGCTTTCGAATCCCTCAGGTAAAGGACAGGTACACTTGCCTGTTGCATGTGTGGCTTGGTGCGGAAGATATGCCTCCACATCTCCACCCTGACCCATGTCAATGAAAACAGCGGCTTCAGCGAGGTTTGTTACTGAGCTCCCTCTCTCTCTCTAGAACACAGACCTCTTGAGTTATGAGAAATGGAGAAATGGAGAAAAAAACGTGAGTTTAAGAATAGTGATGTGTATTCAGATGACAGTGGAGGAAATGGTGAAACTTCAGAGAAAAACCACATGTCAAAACATGGGTCACTCTGTTCCTCCCTCTTGCTGACACAGACATCTTTCCACACAAAAACATAAAATGTTTTGAGTATAAATGAGTATAAAATAAACTTACATTTGTAAATGTAAAATTGACCAAAACTAAAGCTGACCAAAAAGAGACACATTTTAAGTATTTAGAAATATTTTGATATTTAAAACATAATTTTTCATGCCATTCATACATTTTTAAAGCCTTATAAGGAAATCACATATTTTTTTATTAGATTTTTGTATTAAGTTAAATGTGTAAAAATGACTTCTTAAGGTGTACGAAGCACACATGCAGAAAAAAAGCACACCTTAAGAAATATGACAATTAATCGTGAAAACCCTTAACAAGACAATTAAAGGGTTAGTTGACCCAAAAATGAAAATTATCCCATAAGTCACTCACCCTCAAACCATCCTAGGTGTATATGACTTTCTTCTTTCAGCCAAACACAATCAGAGTTATATTAAAAAATATCCTGTCTCTTCCAAGCTTTTTAATGGGAGTGAATGGTACCTTAGATTTTGAAGCCCAAAAAAGTGCATCTATCCATTAAAAAAGTAATGCATACGGCTCCAGTGGGTTAATAAAGGCCTTCTAAAGCGAAGTGATGCGTTTTTGTAAGAAAAATATCCATATTTATAACTTTATAACCTATAATCACTGGCTTCCTGTAATGGCCGTCCGCACGTTCACAAGAGAGTCGAGTTCCGGCGTATGACGTAGTGTAAGCTCCGGTGAGAGAATAGAGCAAAACAAAATGCCGGTCACGAATTAGAAGTCAACAATGAGTATTTTTAAAGGAAAATATTTCGATATAAGAGAAGAGGAGATCGAGTTTTTTGCCCAGTCCTATTTGTTTGAACCAGAGTACACCGTCCAGGGTCTCTGGGAGATGGAGGAGGCTGCAGGCACAAACAAAAGAATCTGGTAGATGGAGAGTATGGGAGATGTGGTGGTGCTTATGCAGGAAATGCAAGGTAATGCCAACAGAGTCTGAGAGAGTTTGCTGCCATGAATGGATGATTGGAATGACTGGATAGATGGACGAACGCACCATTTTAAGACTAATAGAAATCTACAACAACCCACTTCTTTCCGCAGTTTTCCTTTGTTGTAAATAATGCTCACTTCCGTGTTCGTCACTTCTCACCGAAGCTAGCGCTATGCCTATGTCATATGCCGGAACTCGACTCTCTTGTGAACGCATGGACGGACGTTACAGGAAGCCAGTGATTATAGTTTATAATCTTTGTTTGTGTTTATAAGAAAGAAAGTCATACACATCTCGCATGAGGGTGTGACTGAGAGAATTTTTGGGTGAACTATTCCTTTAATTACGCTTATAAAAAGACCATGAACATTAAATATTGTGAAATGGGCTTGAATTGACTGTCAAGTTTGTAAGTCCCTTACAAAAGGTGATATTTTTTTAAATATTATAATTTAGTCAGGTATAGTTGGTACAATATTTTACTTATTTTGAGTCACTCATTTTACCATACTGACTAGCTTAAGCTCCCTTAAGACACCGGAGTTTGTCTTTCACAAGCTTTGATGGTTCGGGGGACAATTCTCTTTGCAGTTGTTTAGAAATTGTAGCATCATTATTTGTATCTACTGAATTTTACTTATTTTATGTTTTATATTTCTGCTTCATAGGTTTAACAAGCAAAGTCTTTCCAGGTTCCCCCTTGGAACCTGGTTATGTACTCCCTGGAGTACACATGCCCCTGGCTGGGAATCACAGCCCTGCACAGGCCATGAAACCTCTACTACAAAGGATATGAACAGGGCTGGACTGGTAATCTGGCATACCAGGCATTTTTCCTTTGGGCTGACGCACTTTGGGGCCGATCAGGGGAGGCCCCAAACAATTTTTGGGCCAGTTGCTATGTAAAATCCTGGGCCGATTTCTCTTCCCAGGCCAGCCCTGTCTGAACAACACTCACATCTCAGCATGTGTTGCTTAGCACCAGGCTCTGCAGAGTTTCCTAGCAGGAGCCACATGCGACTGGTCTCTTTGTGTGGCCATCTGTTGCACTGGTTTTACAGAACTGCTCATTCTGAACAAAGACACTCGCAGCTGGTGTGTATGGTTGTGAGCCGCTGTGAGAAAAAATGACAAACGGAAGCGATGTGTATCAGTCATGCCAATCGGCTGCCAAAGGGCTAGAAGAGGCTTAATAATTAATTGGCAGACATGAAGTGGGAAAAATTTTTCTTGCCTCTTTGATCAGTGAAAAGTGTGCATGAATAGGGCCATGTATACAGACCTCAGTGACAGGGTGAATAAACATGAGATTGTAATGAGCAATAGTCTAGTTGGATTGGTGGTCAGTAACTGAGCACTTCATAGTTTAAGAGGCATGCATTGTTCTAGTGCAGTGGTTCTCAGCGGGGGCGGTACAGCCCCCCAGGGGGCGTTCAAAGGATGCCAAATTAGTAGAAAGGGGGTGTTAGGTTACAAATGGGGGGCATTATCAGTCATAATAATCAAATATATTGTCATGTTCCTCTTTGCATTAAAACATTTATCTAGACTTGGAATATATCAGTTGGTTCTCAATTATATCAGTCAAGTGGTTTTTATTGTCGTTTCAACCATATACAGTTAGTACAGTACACAGCAAAACGAGACAACGTTCCTCCAGGACCATGGTGCTACATAAAAACAACAAAGGACCAACACAGGACCACATGAGACTACACAACGAAATAAAATACCTATATAAACTACCTATATATACCTATATAAAGTGCACGTGCAAACATGTGCAAAAAGTACAGGACAGTACAACAAATTACTGACAATGAACAGGACAATAGACAGTGCAGCGCCGACCAGTACTCAGTAGTGCAAAAAGATGACAGTTTCTAAAAATGTAAACATAACATACTATGAGATAATGTTCTATGCACATAGCAGTTATTGAGGTAGCAGACAGTTATAAAGTGACAGTTATTAAAGTGCAACTCAGGACACGTGTGTGTCAAACCAGTCTCTGAGTATTGAGGAGTCTGATGGCTTGGGGAAGAAGCTGTTACACAGTCTGGCCGTGAGGGCCCGAATGCTTCGGTACCTCTTGCCAGACGGGAGGAGGGTAAAGAGTTTGTGTGAGGGGTGTGTGGGGTCGTCCACAATGCTGGTTGCTTTGCGGATACAGTGTTTTTTGTAAATGTCTTTGATGGAGGGAAGAGAGACCCCAATGATCTTCTCAGCTGTCCTCACTATCCTCTGCAGGGCTTTGCGGTCCGAAACGGTGCAAGTCCCAAACCAGGCAGTGATGCAGCTGCACAGGATGCTCTCAATAGTCCCTCTATAGAATGTAGTGAGGATGGGGGTTGGGAGATGTGCTTTCCTCAGCCTTCGAAGAAAGTAGAGACGCTGCTGGGCTTTCTTGGTGATAGAGCTGGTGTTGAGGGACCAGGTGAGGTTCTCCGCCAGGTGAACACCAAGGAATTTGGTGCTCTTGACTGATCTCCACAGAGGAGCCGTCGATGTTCAGCGGAGTGTGTTCACCTTGTGCTCTCCTAAAGTCAACAACCATCTCTTTTGTTTTGTCGACATTCAGGGACAGGTTGTTGGCTCTACACCAGTTCGTCAGCCGCTGCACCTCCTCTCTGTATGCTGACTCGTTGTTCTTGCTGATGAGACCCACCACGGTTGTGTCATCGGCGAACTTGATGATGTGATTCGAGCTGTGCATTGCTGCACAGTCGTGAGTCAGCAGAGTGAACAGCAGTGGACTGAGCACACAGCCCTGGGGGCCCCAGTGCTCAGTGTGGTGGTGGTGGAGATGCTGTTCCCGATCCGGACTGACTGAGGTCTCCCAGTCAGGAAGTCCAGGATCCAGTTGCAGAGGGAGGTGTCCAGGCCCAGCAGGTTCAGCTTTCCAATCAGGTGCTGGGGAATGATTGTGTTGAATGCTGAGCTGAAATCTATGAACAGCATTCGAACGTATGAGTCCTTATTGTCTAGGTGGGTGAGGGCCAGATGGAGGGTTGTGGTGATGGCATCGTCCGTTGAACGGTTTGAACGATCACGCAAACTGCAGTGGGTCTAGTGAGGGGGCAGCTGGGTCTTAATCTGCCTCATGACGAGCCTCTCGAAGCACTTCATGATGATGGGTGTAAGTCGCGACGGGACGGTAGTCGTTGAGGCAGGACACTGAAGACTTCTTTGGCATGGGGATGATGGTGGTGGCCTTGAAGCACGTTGGAACAACGGCGCTGCTCAGAGAGATGTTGAAGATGTCGGTAAGAACATCTGCTAGCTGGTCTGCACATCCTCTGAGCACTCTGCCAGGAATGTTGTCTGGTCCAGCAGCCTTCCGTGGGTTGACTCTACGTAGAGTTTTCCTCACATCTGCCGTGGTAAGACAGAGCACCTTGTCGTTGGGAGGAGGGGTGGACTTCCTCGCCATCACGTCGTTCTGCACTTCAAACCGAGCGTAGAAGTCGTTCAGCGCATCTGGAAGGGAGGCATCTTTGTCACAGGCAACTGATGTTGTCCTGTAGTTGGTGATGGCCTGGATGCCCTGCCACATGCGCGCGTGTCACCGCTGTCCTGGAAGTGACTGTGGATTCTCTGGGCGCATGCGCGCTTTGCCTCTCTGATTGCCCGTGACAGTTTGGCCCTAGCTATTCTTAGGGCTGCCTTATCGCCTGCTCTGAAGGCGGAGTCTCGGGACCTCAGCAGCGTGCGCACCTCCGCAGTCATCCACGGCTTCTGGTTGGAGCGTGTGGTGATGGTCTTGGAGAAAGTGACCATCTTTCTCTATATGAGTTGGTACACATTTGTACCGCAGTTCATCTGATATCGAAGTCTAGCAACGCATCTGAAGTATCTGGTTTAGCAGCGTCAAATACACAGGTGGAGTCACAACCTCAGCTAATGCACCTGTATGGCTCTGTAGATGGATACGGCTCAATGAACAGAGCAGCGTGAGTGCAAATCTCTTCAACCTCAAGCTCTTAAACTCTCAGCTTTGCAAGAATCAGTGAGAAGCAAGGTGCAAGAAGTGGAAACCATTTGAATTCAGCACAAAATTCTACATCACTACCCTTGAATTTACTATAGTAACACTAACTTTACTTTAGGCAGGAATAGATTGATAATAAATATTATCATGTCAGTACTTCAGCTCTATTCAATTTGTCATAGGCTACATTAGGGGAGTGAGGGAATAGAATACATTTTTGTTCCAATATATACAAAATTATATTTTGTATTTATTGTTTTTACATTTTTTGGAGTAGATCTACTGTTTATAATTAAAAAAAATGCCATAGTTTGTTTTATATAAATCATGATACATCTAGCCTACCACTTAGATCTACCATTGACCCCTGTTCTAGTGTCTGCTGATTTGGAAGTGTAGGCGCAGTTTTGGAACCGGCCGCTAGAGGGCAGCGCAGCGCTATGTGCGGCGGAATCAAGGCTCTCGAGCACGCTGAAGGCTCATTAAAGTTATTTTCTCATGAGAAATGACTAAATATGGACATAAAACCAGTGGCTTACATCAATAAAGTAAGGCAGTATAATAGAACAGAAGGAGGAAGGAGAGAAAGTTGAAAAAGATAAACTCTTAATCTGCAAAGTGCGAGAGTGTGTTGCAGAAAAAAAGTGAAAAGAAAACGGAAGTTCAGTGGTTCTAAAATGTGGCAGATGCAAAACTGAAGTAGAGATAAATAATTGATGCATGTTTAAATGCATTCAAATTCAATTCAAAGAGAATTGTGAATTTAACCTTTCCAACTTACAGAAAGCTCAAAATATGACTTGAAAGTACAGATTAATGTAGGCTTTGTAAATCCTTTGCTTTTAAATAAAACAAACATCTTTCATTCCCTCTGATGACTCTTCATCATCAGGGACACACCGATTTAATTCAATATCATGGTAATTTAAAGGACTATTGTGCCATTATCTGACCTAAACCCATCCAATCCTTGGTAAATTCAGTCTGAACAAGCATCTATAACCTGAGGCAGTGACTGGCATGAAACAGAGCAGCTCAGTTCAGTCAATCTTATTACTGTCAGAGACAATATTGAACGCTAGACACTCCTGCAGAGATCAAAGTGCTCTTTCAGAGCTCAAGACCCAGACATATGAGGTGATTTTCTGCAAATGCACAACACAAATTTTCTTAAGTACAATCATGGATAATCAGATTCTATTGATCGAGATTTTATCTGTTCACTGTAAAACCTTTTTCTGATATTATCTGCTAGGAATCAAATAAACCTTTGATTTAGTCTGCATACATGTTAGAGATTTCTTTATCATCTTTGCTCATTAACGAAAAACAGCTCTAGCCAGCTGAAACAGGTCTCACAGCAGGTCAAGCTGATCAATTAGCTGGTTTAGAGGGATTCGGAGCACTTTTCAGTTGGTTAGGCAAGGAGTCCACCTTAGACCAGCACACTAGCTTAGGCTGGTTTAAGCCGATTGTTTTCCAGCAAGGATAACCAACAGAAATATCAGTGTTTGAAGTACAAGGCTGTTCTATCACATTATTAAAAGGCTAAAATCCAGTGGATTATACTGAGATTTATTATGACTTTTAGGATCATACCCCAGAGCCATTTTTATTTCCAGCAACAGATCATTCATGACAAATTGCACAAATACACAACATTCCACACCCTTTACTTCAGCATGCGAGCACATGGGTGGATACATACTCCTTAAGCTCATCACCAGTCATACTGAAAACAGCTTTAATCCTGATATCTTCAGTAAAAAAAAAAAAAACTTGCTAGTGAACAGGACATGTCAAAATAATTTAGTTAAATAATTTTAGAGAGATTGCGGTGGTTGGATGTTCATTTCTATGTCAGAAACTAGAGATGCCCTGATACCGATACGGGTAGCAGAATCTGGTCTGATACTTCTGCTCGTAAATGTGCTTCAATACCAAAAAACTATACCACCTGACATACAAATGTAATTCCGTAAACATTCAGTGCACAAATTAAAATCACATTATGTCCTAGTGTGATTATTAAACTGCAAATACTGTGATTTAATGAGATAAATATATAGTTTGCACGCACATGCTGCGCGCTTCAAATGTGAGGAGCCAGTGTTTTGCCGATGCTGGCTGCTCATCACTTATTTGGCTCATAAAACACCGTCAAGAGCATTTCGTTTTGATTTGTAGCAGATAACTTTTTAGCGCAAAGCACATGCAGACTTTATATTCATTTCATTAAATGGCAGCCTTTAGCATTTTAATAAATCACATTGGGCCAGGCAGCAACCTGCTTTTCTGAAAGTGAGAAGCTCTCTTCAAAAACACATAGAAACGGAAAGGGCTTCACTCCAAAATAAAAGCTTGTTTTATTATGTAATATTCTAATACTACTACTACTAATAATAATAATAAATCAATTGTAACAGAGCATCAATGTTATATTTTGGATTGTGCTGTGTGGTATTAAAGCACTTAATTTGATAAAAATAATACAATATTATTTTGTAAATTAATTGTTCAATTTTAATTTGATAAAAGTTGTAATGAATTAAATTATTTACACCATTTAGATGAGAAAACCGAAATAAATTGTTGATATGAAATAAAAAAATAAAAAACAGGTATTGGCGTCGGTGAGTAGTGAAAAGGAAGTATCGTACTTGTACTCGTCCTCAAACAAGGGTATCAGAACATGCAACATATCAGATTCTGAATCGGAGAAAATCACTTAAAAGTTATAAAATGTTACTTTTTTTTTTATTTGACATAGTTAAGCCAAACCTGTTTATCACAAGACAGATCATGGTCTAAGAGACCTGTTTTCAGTTATGACTCAATTTTGACAAAATGTGTAGTTGTTACATCTTGCTTTTGCAGGGCAGTATAGAAATTCCCATGCATTTCTTGTGACTTATTTTATTATTTTCCATGACTTTTTAAGGCCTGGAAATTTTATTGATTTCCTGAAACTCAAAAACAAAAAAAATATTTAATTGGTACCAACATGTGGGATAGCATACAATGCTTCTTATTTGACCCAAAAGATCAACAAAAAGTTCCCAATTTATGAAAATAAATAAATAAAATAATAACAAAAAATGTAGGGCATCAGCATAGTCTTTGTAATGTCATACCGCTCTCTGAGGTGTACTGCAATGTTGACATTGTTCTTGTACAACCCATCATTAGTTCTGACTGTGATTGTGAATCACCTCCAATGACATTTGTCAAATAGCAAGACAAAAAAAATTATTCTTATGCAGTACATGGGGAAAAGGACAGCAAGTGGTAGCGCCTATGCAAATCATATAGGTGTAAGTACTGGAAAGAGCAGATGGATTTAACCACACTGTTTAAAGGTGCAGTATGTAACATTTTAATGTAATAACCTTTTTTTTTGCCAATGTGTGAACGGCTTGTAACACAACTTAAAAAATGAGTCCTTCCCGGACTTCCTAGGTTGCCTATTATGTTTTTCATGCGAAGGGAGCGGGTCGATTTTGCCGACATTGACTGCATTTATACGATAGCCTATGTATCATGCAAAGAATAGTGATTATTCAAACTACAATCTTGCAAAGTCAGACTTATATCCACACTTTATTTTAGCCCTGTTCCAGAACTGGAGAGTCAAATAAAATATATAGTCTCAAAGTTTGTAGTAAAACAATCAGAACTGTGTAATTTTAATTATGCTACCTCATCTGTCAGCATGATGCCAGTGGATCACGTTCAGTCTCTTTGTTTTGGTTGATGCTCGCTCGCGTCCCTATGGAGAGTGTGCACGCGATCACGAGCAACAGGTAGCTGCAGTTCACTTAACGGCCACAAGTGTCATTAATAACAAGGGTTTCTGAATCTTACACACTGCACCTTTAAGTGAACAGCCTGTTTGACACTCAATACTGAAACATAATAGGCTGTTAAAATGCAAATACATTCAGAGAGTTTGGAGTGAGTCATGTCTAGTCTGGAGGGGCTAAAAATTAGTGGTTTCGGATTGGAGAGGAGAGATCATTGGTTTGTAAATTCGTTTCTTTTATCCAAATGTTTCAGCCACTAAAACATCTGAATAGAGAGTTAAGTACACAGACGGGAAAGCTTTTACTGTATAATTGTAACGGTAAACTTTGTGAACTGTAATGCTTTTAACAGTTTAATCTTTCAACAAGATTTTATAGAAGAAATATAAATGAACCTGTAAACTCATTCTGTTCTTCATATTTGCTCTTTAAATGTGAGTATATATTTATAATGGAACAATTTGTACCTAATTAAGCATTATAATTGAACTGTTTTGTAATAGAGTCACGTTTCAGACACCCTCTGGTTAACCTCATTGATTGGACACATTTCTTTCATTTTAATTTCAAATATCATATCAATATATGGGATCAATATCACATAATACATTATACTTCCTAAGGATAAAGGTCACATCATGACCTTGTGAGCTGAATACCAAGTTCAAAGGCAGTACACTGCTCTGGAGATAGCACAGAGAAGAAAAAATACAAATGAAAAGAGGGTGAAAGAGCAAGAAAGGGATAGAGAAACTATAATGAATCCTTCAATTCTGGTTATTGAACTTGAGATATGCAAGTCAGTCACTCTGGAGGGAAAGTGCCCATTAAGAAGTACAAATGTTAATGTAAATACTTCTGACAACATTAAAGATGAAATTAGTAATTTCTGTGCCACTAGCATCACCAAATGTAAATGCAAAAATACTGAATTGTTTTATTTCATTTGCCACAGATATGCCACAGCACCACAGTGTTTACACTTTTTGGAGAAATCAATATACAAATTACTTACAAAGTTGTTTCTACACATTAAGCTGCAACAGGAAGTATTTTAACATCCCCAAAATGTACACTAGCATTTGTTCAAGTTCACACATGTCTCTCACACACACACACACACAAACACACACCTCAGATTCCCCTTAAGTACAAGTTCATACAATACTTTACATGAAAAGGACAAACAGAACCATTTTTAAAGTGGAAAAGCACATAAGAGAACAGCTTTCTTCATATCACTAAACTACAGCTTCTGCTACCATTCAACATAACATTTTATTCTCACTTTAAGACATTTATTACATCAGGGAGGAGATGCAGAAGGTGTATATCTGTGTTTTAGTGAATCAGCGATATGAAAAAGTAATTGCAGCACTGGTGGCTTTATGACAGAAGCCTGTTTGTAGAGCCTGTCTGAGATTTGTGAATGAGTTAAACAAGTCAGGTGTGAATGGAAGATTGGGGTAGCAGGGGGTGTCAGAAATAACGGGAGTCACCGTAGCGATGAGGATGAGCAGAGTAACCATGGAAACTGCTGTCAGGATGGAGACATGTTTGCAGAGGAGAGCCATGGGAGCATCAGAGGGCTCTTTATAACAATATGCATTTGCAACAATGCAATGTGTATTATACATGGACAGTATACAATATGTGTTGTTGAAATGCAATAGGGGACAGCAGTGCTATACTTTAGCTAAATCTATTGTATGTTAAACAAGATCTTTCTAATTATTGTATAATTATCCTATATGCATTTTTATGAACTCATTTACTGATAGATTATATGGAATATTTGCACTTTAAAAAAAAAAAATCACATGTCACACTAATGAATATTTAAGTGAAAAGAAATGGAGCGAAAACGTGCTTAAAAATGTCATGCATATTAGCTTTATACTTGCTTCTAATTTTATGCCATTACAAATTCTATTATCAGCATAACAATTTGAGTTGATCCATGTTATAATCCCACCATCATTATGATAATGTTCAAAAGAGCATCTTGTTTGCTTGAAAGGAAATTAGATTTAGTTTTTATGCCAATATGACAATTTGACATAGAAATAGAATTTATTTGTTAAAATTTTTTTTTATTGAATTCCAAATGTTCGGAGTAGTTACAAGGTTCAAATGTATGCATCTAATTATATTATTACAAGGATGTTATTTTCGGTGTTATTTGTCAACTGTTTTAAGTTAACTAGGACTGGGTAAAAATATTGATTTTCTGTTGCCTTGCAATCTTCATTTAAACAATCTCAATATCAATCCTTAAAGGGGTCATATAATGGTACATGCACTTTTTCAAGTTGATTGTACTGAAATGTGTGTTGGCTGTGCCTGTACACAACCATCCTATTATGATAAAAATCCATCCAGTGTTTTTGATTTAATCTCCTTATATATTTTCCCCTGCCTCAAACCGAGCCGTTCGACCGTGTGACGTCACACGGTCGGACGCCCCTCCCAGGATTGTTGATTGACAGCAGTGTTTCAACACAGACCGCCCTGCTCGTGAGCTGAGCTGTCAATCATAGTCGGTCATCACTGTTGATACACTGGAGCAGAATGGCGCTTAAGCGATTGTGGTATTCTGTTCTTCGGTGTAATAACGAACACAGCAGTCATTTTGATGTTCCTAAATCTGAACCGCTGAAGACGCAGTGGCTGAGTTTTGTTTACGATGGGAATATTGTCAATGCGTTCATGTTTGCGCGAATCATTTTTCACCAGACTGCTTTATAAACGAGGGTCAGTATAAAGCTGGTTTTGCTAAGAAGCTGCTGCTGAAAAAAGATTCGGTACCAACTATTTATATTCCCTCTGCACCTCCAGAAGAAGTAAGTGTAACGTTTTATTAACCTTTATATTAATCTTTGCAAATCGCTTGCACGCTTCACAATGAATGTGGCTAATATTTACACTCAGGGTACATTACGGCATGTTTTCCATAACGTCACGACGTTCTCAATATAATTCATAACGTTTATAATGAACAACGCGTTATGGTTATTGTGTTATTAAAAACTGTGTACGCAGGTGTTACAGTTAACATGGTAACACTAAGTTACACCTGGTTTACTTGTATGTTACTGATTAAGAAGTAATGTCAAAAAAACTGTTATACGGAGAATAACTCCAGAACGGAGGGGCGGGGTGACCAAAGCTCATTATCATTTAAAGTCATATGCTCTGAAACGGCGTGCTGAAAACAGAGCTGTTTTTGAGCAGGTAAAATTAGTGTTTTCTTAAAATACTAATGAGAATTTTTAATAAAAGTATATTACAAAGTTTTCATTTAGACCCTAAAGATTCATATTAACTTGTACAAAAATGGCATTATATGACCCCTTTAAATCCCAAGATCAATCTTTTACTATAGGCCTATGTGCAACTTTCTACAATGAGAGTAAATAATTCGCATATGAGACCCAAATTTGCGCTATGCGACTAAGAATGATTGTGATTAGCCACTGGCTGGTAAATGTTCAGATTGCACTCACCAGTGATTGAGTAGCTTATTGGCTAAGAAGTTCACCATCGTTTCACTCCATGTTAAGAGTAAAATTTTGATTTGAGTCGTTTCGTATAATGGGTGTGCAAAGACAAGATCCATGCAATCCATTTGTCATTGAATAATGTGTCTTAATATATCTATTTTAATAATGTCATTGTAATCACGAATAGCATGGATGACAAAAAGAAGCCATTTGTCTCTATTCTCATTATTATGCGCTCATTTACAGACAGTATAAATAGAACAGCCAGTTTTCTTAAAGAGACTGATTTTTTTCTCAGGCAGATCTAGATTTGTGATCACCAATTGTCCAACTGTGCCTAGATTCAGGGTTAAACCTTTTTTTATTTGCCGCATGCACAAAATCAGGTTTTGTTGCAAATGTATGTGTACAGTCAAATGCTAGCCTTTCAAAGTATACTTCACTATACTGTATGAACACTGGTATGAGATACTGGACTGTTCTTCTTCAGGAGTTTAGACCCAAAAAGCTGTCTTTATATTCCTTAAATCAATTATTTATTTTTCTTGCAATACCAATAATAACAGCAATAACAGTTTAACTTTCAAAAACGTGTTTTCACGCAGTTGCTTTATTAGTGATTTGGATTACAACAAAAAGCCAAAGATACAAATGATTTCTCACTGGAGCAGTTTTGGTAGTGGATATATTTCTCTTATTTTTTATGCATCTCTGCTGTGTGTTGCAATTATGTCACAATGATCTTTGATAGTGACAACCACTAGTTTTAATCAGATAAAACATTGGATCAGAACAATATGGATAATGTTAAACTGGGTAAACTCATTTTTAAGAGCACACAGAGCTGCTGTCTTTTACACCTGGGCATAGAAAAAAGAAGTAGCACAGAGAAAACAGATGACCTTAATACTTGCATCACAATGACTCTGGACACACCTACACACACACTTGAAAATATGACGTATGCTTACGTGCAAACACCCACCCACCCAGACGGAACTGATTAATGCACACACACAACCCTCTGTGCATTTTAATGCTATCCCCCAAGAGCAGAAGAGCACCACTCGTTAATTCATAAAGCATGATCTGTTCAACCCAGCACTCTTAACACTATGCACACAGACTCCAAAATACACCATCAATGCCTCATGTTTTCTTATGGGCACCAAATAACAGTCTGTCCCAGATGGCTGGTCATTTTAAACAATGAAATAAGACAAGGACTTATGAGCCCTGTGCTCCCCTCAGAGGATAAAATATCTTGAAATTATAGTAATTTCTGGAGGCCACCAAGTAGCTATATTGTTGGTTGTAGTGGGCGTTGCTTCTATGTGCTTTAACATTATTAGTGGGCTGTGCAACTGGCCATAACTTTTGAGATTATAATCACAAATGGGCTGCATTAGGCTTCCAGTTAAAAACAAGATGTTAGGCGGTTCTGCTGTATGTGCTATATGGAAATAAGAAAGTTACGTTGTGCTTGTATAACAAAATCAGAATAGATTATATCCAATGTTGTTACATCTTCTATTCAGGTCACGGACAACACCTATATGTTCCCAGATGAAGCATGTTCAGAATCTATTCATACTACTCATCTGCATACCTATAGAACATTCTGTTTTACAGACTGAGAAGGGTGTCCTGCATCCAGCAATATACACTCAGACAGTATGTGCTTTTGGATTTAGGGAATGACTTACAGATGCTTTGTCACTGCAATTTGCTGTACAGCTATGTATAAATGCCCTTAAATTAACCAACATTTAATATAACAAATATTCAATCAATAGCCTAGATGTAGATTTTTCAATGCCTGAAGCTTACGATGCCCCCCAGCCCCCAATCTTGAACATGTAGTTTCAGTTTTTAGGCTAATAGTCCCTAAGAACCCTCTACATTGATTGGGCACAGGTGAAAGGTAATTGTATTCAGAGTCTGTAAGGAGTTTTAGATCAATACCATCCTCCTGCCACAGTCTTTTACCTTTTGTGCGGAATGGATGAGATTTACGCATATATGATAGCATACAGACAGCGTTTTAAAATACAGTGTCGGTTTTGTGACTCTGCGATATTGACATTATCTGAATCAACAAAGCCAGCACAGTGTGCCGTTGTTAAACAATCAGCAACCCTACAATAAAGACCAATGATACAAAAAATATCTGGTGTGATAATGTTTTCAGCAGGCCGAACACACCTTAGACATAGAGGGCCAATAAAGGGTAATGATTAAACCTCTGAAACACACGGCTTTGTCCAGAGTGATCTGAGGGTAGAAAGAATGTCTGGAGATGAATCAGAGTAAAGCAAGGAAAAGGGTGCTGTGTTCACAGCAAGGGCAGTAGTTTAAGATCTCAGGTGAAGATAAATCACGACACGCTTGCACCTGAAATAAGTGTGTGAAGGTCGGCCAGGAAGAGCAGCATCCTGAGCAGTTAAACAGATGACGGATGTGAAGTACAGAAGGGCATCTTTAAGCCTGGCTGACTTTTCTAATTTCTTCAGGCTGTTTGATGAATGGGGTAGAGTTGTTTGTGTGTAATTTAAAGCACTGCAGCAGTACAGCATGATTGTCACTTTAACACGACAAGAGCCAGAGAAGAGGTATAGACTGAAAGGAAATCTTCAACTCAACACTGCGCTTGACAAACACTGACAACTGGAGAAGAAAAAAACTTGAAGACTACATATTGTGAAAACTCAACTTTCTAAAGATGGTAGAAGAAAGCTAATGAATTCTAAGATTATGTTCACACTGCACATAAATCTGCACATTTGGTAAGACATGAAATAAGATCCATATGTTTAGACAATGTAGTCAATGTCCTGTGTATCTACATTGGTTGCTATAGTAATGATGCAAGAGTGACGCTCCTGTTCTACCAGTTCTGTACGGGACTCGAAACGGCATCTCCGGCATGGGAGGCGGGAGCGCTAACAAGGAGGCATCAGTCACTTACACCATACATTGCACAGCTATCTATCAGCTGGCCACCGTTACATAAGCATCTGTACAAAGCTAAGAGACTTCGTCATATGACAACAGAGTAGCAAGCGTGGAAAGAATGTAAATTTTGAATGTAAATGTAAAACAGCATTCTGTTGACCGAAGTGAACCTCTGTGAGGTAAAGATTCAAAGGCACAGCAGGAATCCTTGAGCCTCGAGCAGAGATCTGTTTGCAGTTTTTGTCTGACAGTGACAGCAGGGTCATGAGGAGGGAAATGCTTCAATTCAGGCTGAAACAGCTGTGATAAAAAAACACATTTCATCACCTACAGACATCTGAATCTATTTCTGCCTCCACACAATATATGTCTAACACAAATCCAGCCGCATCAAAGGTTCTCAGCAACACAAATGTAAACAAACTTCCAACATCTAACATCAAAGCGTATATGGCATGAAACAAACAAACTAACCTGATTACAATCCTCTCACATCAAACATTTGTTTTAGTGGAGAAGTAGGCTAAACAAAATAGCAGCTAATAAAAAAAACTTGCTGAGCCAATTGAAACAGTAACAGGAGGCTTAGCATCCAATCAGGATTCAAGTTCAACGATTTAAATGATTAGTCACTAAAGGCAGTTCATCCAAAACAGAAGATTGTCATAATTTACGGTGAGTTCACGTCATGTTGGAATTACTGTAATTATGAGATGGCAGCTCATATATTGTACTCTGAGCTAATCACGTCCTCAGACCTCGAAAGTTATTTGTTTCTATAATAACACTTACAACGCAAAAGCAGATTTGTTGCTGAATAGCAAAATGTTTATCACTACATGAATTAATTAGTTTAATTCACCATCTATATTTTCTTGCTAAATAGTTTAGAACAAAAGATACAATTCTCCATGTATCAATGGCATAATAAAACAGCATATCAAACAGAAGTATGAAATAGAAAAACTGTTGAGGCATTAAAATATTGGCTCTTTTTACATGACGTCATGACTATCAGGTAGGAGCTTTCATAGAACTCCATATTTACAACTTGTAATAAGTTCTACGAAGATGTGAACAAATTTTACAAGTCAGAATCTTGTAATTACTGTAAATCTGACGTGAAATGAACACACTATTACTCACCCATTCGGTGTCATTCAAGCCCATATTGTTTTCTTTTGTGGAACAAAAGCAGATGTTTAACAGAATACAACAATAGTCTGTATAATTTATGCTCTATAGGGTCAGTCCATGTCAAGTGATTCAATACAGGCTGCTTGACTATTTTTAATTTTCCTATTTAAAAAAAACAAAACAAAAACATTGAGTGATTACCTCTATGTATTGGTATTGCAAAACTACCAGTTTTGAGCAGAGATATTAAGGTTTACATAAACAGCTGTTTAAATTTGTTGTGTGCCATGACATTAAGATGGCCGTCGTGGTTAAACAAAGTAAAATATACATAGAAGTAATCACTCAAAACAAAATTAGGAAAATTAAAAGTGGTCAAGCAACCAACTTTACAGATATTGGACCACTTGAGATGGACTGACCATATATTCAAAGTCTTCTAACGTCACACAATAGTATTGTGTAATAAATAGCCTGAAATTTTAATAATTATTTGCTGAAAACCCCAACCAAATCTCACTATTGTTGCAGGAACTCAAATGTAGTGCATCAGCATGTGTCGCGCCAAAATGTGTCAACGACTCTACAGCTCTCTCTTGGGTACTTTTTAGGGATGCTGATGATTTAAAGATGATCAATTAACTGACATTAGTAATTTGATCAATCAAGCATATCAATCATTGATTAATTAATTTCAGCACAAATGCATTCAGCAATCATGACTGCAGATGTTGAAATAACTGCCTATACAGTCATCTGCTGTTAGAGGATACACTGTCACTTGCATGCTGTGCTGTGTCTGCAACACAGAGGCTGAGTTCAAAAACTAGAAAATTAACTAGAAAAAAAAGGCTGTCAGTTAAGCCGTTAACTGATAAGGCAATAAAGCCCTGTTCACACCAAGGCAACAAGTCAGCTGCCAACGTATTTGAATGCAGCCAGAATAAGAATCACAGACATCATCTTGTAAAGATGAAGCAGGCTCAATGTAATTAATCATGGAGTGTTACTCTATAGATTAATTGTTTCTCTATAGATACACCAGAGATGCACACATACACCGTATAGTGTGTTAAAGTACAACATGACAAGAACTGTTAATTCGCCAGTCTACATGTTTCATCCCAACCTACAATTACATCAATGATCACTGGGAAAGCACAAAGGCACATTTAGCTAACCTCTCAGCAGATAACTGATGTGTTATGTACTGTGTTTACTAAGGATGGTATTTTTGTTAATTTTGTCTACTCGAATACTCCTCTAATTACTCGTCGAGTACCCGAGGGGCAATGACATGTACATAACTGCATACTGTATATAATAACATGACAAACATCTTTGGCTGCTGCATTGTGTCTTGTTGTTGTATTGCCTATTCATTATTTTAGGCTGTTATAAAATAATCGGTTACAAAATGTACAAAAGATTGCATAATCAAAAATATAATACACCATATTTATGTGAAGAGTCGCTGCCCAACTCAATGAAAGAATATGCACAATGCACGTCTGTCTGTTCTTCCTTCAGGATAC
Source organism: Xyrauchen texanus (assembly GCF_025860055.1). NCBI lineage: Eukaryota > Metazoa > Chordata > Actinopteri > Cypriniformes > Catostomidae > Xyrauchen > Xyrauchen texanus. Next base: position 18,244,590 of record NC_068297.1, on the reverse strand, counting down.
CATAGTAATCTTAGTAAAGCATGCACCTGTTTTTTTAGTGACTCGAACAGTCTATTTTCAAATGGCTTAACAGGAGACGCCTTAACCATCACTTTTTAATACGCGTGTTAAGTTGAAGTTCAGTTTTGAAGATGCTGAATTATGTTCCATTTAGATGCGCTCTGTCGAGCCGTTTGAAACACTCGCCTGCTGTATATGTGTGTTGAGTTCAATGCCACACGCCTGGTGTGGGGAAAGCCGCGATGCTCCATATTGTTGCTGCTGTGATGATTCATGAAGCATTCCATTCAACTCAGAGAGTCAGAATTTCCACATTTCAACTGGGGAAAGTGCAACGAAATGACACTTTATGTGATACTTCTAACTTGGAAAATCATGCTGAAATCTTCAACTCCCATTTCGTCTAGATGCAGGTGTGTTACGTCATACAAACATTTAGGCACCCATGGCAGTGAGGTTCAGTGACAAACATTCACTTTTATTGAATCATATCCATTAACGAGTCAAAGTTGTTATGTTAAATAATAAAATGTGTTTAGCAAACGTTTTGCAGAGACAGGTGTTCAAAACAGGGTTAATTACATTCTCTTTTGATTATTGTAATGAGCATTGCAGTGTATATCAGTTTGTTTACTATGAGATGTCTCGGACAATCAATATACTCCTCAAAATCACAATGTATTCAATTTTAAAATTTAAAATAAGCTCCCACTTTGACACGTGTGTGTTTAGTTGTCAGGTAATTGTCACTGAATTGCGAATTAAGTGAAAAGTCACATCATGCGTGATCACAATCGATCATCGTTTTCATGATCGATCATTACTTCCACGTCCGAGTACCCAAGTACTCGAGCTCATTCCTAGTGTTTACGCAGCATGTTATGATTTGAATGAATTCCAAATAAAAATCCCATGATCCACAACCTGAGTAATTGTTAACAGTAATTCATTAACAGTGATTAAATAATTCATAAATTTGTACTAAACATAGTAGGGCTGCACAATATGGGAGGAAAAATGCGACAAGTTTTTGGAAAATGCGATATGATAATCCTATGATGAAGACGAAGTTAATTAGATCGATCTATCTATCTATCTATCTATCTATCTATCTATCTATCTATCTATCTATCTATCTATCTATCTCTATATATTACAACAAGTCAAGTTCGTATTCATTTAAAAATTAGTTCAATCAATGTGGAACTTTTATTTTGAAAAAATTATGAGCAGAAGCGCTTGTCATAGACATTCGCTTTCTGCTTTGGTTTAACATGCTTGTCAGTCCGTGCTGAACTGAGACGAATAATTTCACAAGACAATCCATTAATTAAAACCCATCCTTTGATATATATACACACAGACCATGAATTAAATTTTTTTTTTTTATTTATGCTCTTTAATGGTGTGTGTGACCAGAAGTTGATTAAGGTGGTCAGGGGCCCCTAGGCTGCTCTTTGTGTGAGGCCCCCCTTAATCATAATATTTTTACTGGAAAAATGTATTTAGTGCAATACATGGTCCACACGCAAATAGTAAGGTGAACTGGCACACACACAGACACACAGACACACAGACACACACACACATTGAGACAGCCAATACTACAGTGTTTCCTCTACATTCCTTTAAGTGGTGGACCAAAGAAAATTACCACCACACCACATAGGTCAAATGAGAAATGAACATTACAAACAAAACACAAATAAAAACAAGCACAAGTCCCAGTGCTTAGAAGCAGCCCTTTAATTATAATCAAGAAACACCGGCACTACAACCAAAACTAACATCAACAGAGATGTAAGTGGAAAGAATACCAGATATTACCCTCTGCCACCACAGCCACAAAACTATTACAAAGGAAATATGTAACTAAAAACAGCAAAGCAACAGAATTCCCCGCATTTACAGTTCAACTGCAAGCTGGTAACTGCTTTTAGCTTAGGCTACAGCATAAGTGCAGAACACCCTGTTTTACTGAGGCCCAATCACAACATCATTACTGAGACTCAAACCACTGTGCAATACACTAAACTGTGTTTAAAAAAAAAGCCATAAAACTGCAGCACAGCAGCAGCACATAATAACATAGTTATTATTACAGCAATAATGAAACAGCAGCACAATAATAAATATGTACATATTGTTGCATATTCCTACCTTTCGAAAAAAAAAAATCTTGATTTTCTGGCAGAGAAGTCCTTAATTAGGCTGGTAAAATTCAATTTGCACAGAACGTCATTTTCAATGGACATCAGAGACAGGTGGTTTTGGCCCATCGTCAGGGATGGACTGGGAAGATAAATCGGCCCTGGATTTTACATGGCTACTGGCCCAAACCTTTTTGAGCATGGGGGGTCACTGTCCTTTTCTGCATATCGTGGCGCCGTTTTGTTGTCCGATATGCATAATGCGGCGGCTCATTTTAGCTTATTGCGGCCCATTCGGCACATTTCGCGGCCGACCCACCGGCCCGCTCAGTTCTCCTGATGGCCAGTCCACCCCTGATCGCCCCCAAAGTGTGTCGAAAATGGCCAGTATGCCAGATTATCAGTCAAGCCCTGCCCATCATATCTCAGTCAATTTTTAATTAGTCTCAGTTTTGAAAAAGAGTGCTCCCCGCTGGCTATATATCAACATTTGGAAACAAGAATTGTAGTTTTCTTGCTCTTATAAGTAGCAGCAGTGACCTTGCTGAGGTGTCCTCGTTTTCTTTGATAAATTGTCCAATTTCGTCCACAAAATCCTCCTCTAGATCACATGAATATTTCTTCTGCAGATTAGCTGCTCCTGTGCGAAGATCTTGAAGTATCCAGTCAAATTAGGGATTTTTGTTCAGTATATCTTGGTCACATTGTTACTTTCACCTTTGTATTTTCATTGTGCTCCACTATTGTACTTTCTTTCGGACATTTGCCGCTATGCCGTCTAGCAATAACAGTGATGTAAATTTAAATAATTGACATGATTTGACCAGCAGCTGATTGGACAGATGTGACCCAAGTCATATATATATATATTCCTAATAATCACCTAAAGGATTATTAGGAACACCTGTTCAATTTCTCATTAATGCAATTATCTAATCAACCAATCACATGGCAGTTGCTTCAATGCAATTAGGGGTGTGGTCCTGGTCAAGACAATCTCCTGAACTCCAAACTGAATGTCAGAATGGGAAAGAAAGGTGATTTAAGCAATTTTGAGCGTGGCATGGTTGTTGGTGCCAGACGGGCCGGTCTGAGTATTTCACAATCTGCTCAGTTACTGGGATTTTCACGCACAACCATTTCTAGGGTTTACAAAGAATGGTGTGAAAAGGGAAAAACATCCAGTGTGCGGCAGTCCTGTGGGCGAAAATGCCTTGTTGATGCTAGAGGTCAGAGGAGAATGGGCCGACTGATTCAAGCTGATAGAAGAGCAACTTTGCCTGAAATAACCACTCGTTACAACCGAGGTATGCAGCAAAGCATTTGTGAAGCCACAACACGCACAACCTTGAGGCGGATGGGCTACAACAGCAGAAGACCCCACCGGGTACCACTCGTCTCCACTATAAATAGGAAAAAGAGGCTACAATTTGCAAGAGCTCACCAAAATTGGACAGTTGAAGACTGTTGCCTGGTCTGATGAGTCTCGATCTCTGTTGAGACATTCAGATGGTAGAGTCAGAATTTGGCGTAAACAGAATGAGAACATGGATCCATCATGCCTTGTTACCACTTTGCAGGCTGGTGGTGGTGGTGTAATGGTGTGGGGGATGTTTTCTTGGCACACTTTAGGCCCCTTAGTGCCAATTGGGCATCGTTTAAATGCCACGGCCTACCTGAGCATTGTTTCTGACCATGTCCATCCCTTTATGGCCACCATGTACCCATCCTCTGATGGCTACTTCCAGCAGGATAATGCACCATGTCACAAAGCTCGAATCATTTCAAATTGGTTTCTTGAACATGACAATGAGTTCACTGTACTAAAATGGCCCCCACAGTCACCAGATCTCAACCCAATAGAGCATCTTTGGGATGTGGTGGAACGGGATCTTCGTGCCCTGGATGTGCATCCCACAAATCTCCATCAACTGCAAGATGCTATCCTATCAATATGGGCCAACATTTCTAAAGAATGCTTTCAGCACCTTGTTGAATCAATGCCACGTAGAATTAAGGCAGTTCTGAAGGTGAAAGGGGGTCAAACACAGTATTAGTATGGTGTTCCTAATAATCCTTTAGGTGAGTGTATATATACACACACACACAATACAATATACATATATACACACACACAATACAAAAATATATATATATAGAGAGAGAGAGAGAGAGAGAGAGAGAGAGAGAGAGAGAGAGAGAGAGAGAGAGAGAGAGAGAGAGTTTGCAGTATTATAGTCTTCTGTAAAAATGTATACAAATTGACATCCCAACCCTCTACAATCATGTTGGAGAAAGAATCGTCATTGGCTAGTGCAACGGACGGAGGGCGAAATTTTGGATCGTGATTCTACACCCCCGACCCCTTATCAGGCTAATCAAGCCTCCGAGAGTGATAAAGGCTGACTGCGGCTGGAGGTGCGACAGAGAGAGAACGTTTACGGGCAGCAGTCCGTCATATGTGTGTGCTTGTGTCTTTGGTTTAAGTTTTTCATTAAAATATTATTTATATTGTCTAGCCGGTTCTCGCCCCCTCCTTTCCATTACTCCCTTTACAGTTAGTAGATTTTAGTTTTTTTCCTCGCCAGACTTCTGACGACATGCAAGCATAATGTAAAAAATATATTAAACAAACAGAGAGAGGGCCTCTTCATATATATATATATATATTCAAGCAGTATATTTTAATTTTTCTTTTTTTTTTTGCTTTATGATTTTAATCACATTTTAGCTTTTTAAAAATGTACAAATTTCACATTCTATCAATTTATATGATGTCATGAAATCACATTTTTAGTAATGATACAAGCTGTTGTCACTGTTTGAAATTTCGTACACATTTTTAACAAAACAATTCACAAGGTAGGAATCTAAAAATTTCAATTAGGGGGTCACTGTTGTCAAACAAATGAATGACCTGTTTTAGGGCTATAATGAATAATTGTCTGTTTTAGGTGTTTCACGAATATGATGATTAATTAACATACAATTATATTACATTATATTACATTATATTACATTATATTATGCAATAGACAAATATTTCTGCCTTAAATTCTTCATTTTCACACATTATTTTAAGGCTCTCTGATGAACTCACAAGCCCTTATTTCTCTTGAAGGAAGACTTTGTGTTTCTGTTTCTTGCATTTTATCATCTCCACAGAAATAGAGCAGGGCATCTCCTCTGTCTCACTGCGTGTTATTAACATTGCGTGAATAAACCCACAATGACCACATACATTTGCCATTACATGACCGTTTTGGGAAACTGGAGCACTTTGCATTTACAAAATTAATAGTTTATACCTCGTTTATATTTTCGCGGAGTTTGGCACAAGTCAAGTGTAGATGGTGTGCACATCAGAGTGCTTGAGAAGTGGTTCATCTTCACACGTTCTCAAGAGAGCTGCTCTTGTGACATCCGCGGTGCGGTTCCCTGAGATGCTCGGAGTTCAACCGAGTGAGACACAAGTGTTTTTTCCTGCGTGCTCATGAGACATCATGCAGGGAAAGACGAGGCTGAATCCAGCTTCTTAATCATCTGCTTTTTATTCAGTAAAAGGGCCTCGGTGCTTCGACACAACACAACTCTATCACTGGCGAGTGAAATGTAAAAATGTTTCCTGCCAGTGGCTAATAACAGATGTTTTTTGGTTGCATAGTGTGAAATTTACTCGCATATGTGAGTGATTTACTCGTAATAGAGGGCTGCATCCTTAGTACTTTTTTGTTTTAGTGTCATTTTTGCTCAACAATCCAAGTTCCTATTCAACGTTAACTGTATGGAAAAGAGCAGCTTGGACAGTCTAATAAACCTCTCTTGTGTGTTTCACAGAAGGAAAAAGGTTTGAAATGATATCAGTACATAATGACAGTTCATTTTATTTTAAAGAGAGACAGAGTTTGTTTGTTTGTTTGTTTGTTTGTTTGTTTTAATGCCATGCCAGCTTCTATGGCTATTTTCATGGCGAGAAACGTGTAAGGAATTCTATAAAAGGTTTTTAAAATATATTTTCTAAAATTGCATTCAGTTTGACTTTGTTGAAAATGTATTTCAGAGTGCTGACTGAATAAAAAAGGTTTCTCACGGGGTTAAGACCATTACAGTCTAAAGAGAGTCAGAGATCATGACCGTGATAGACTGAATCTGTGCCCTTCAGATTGGACCACATCGTCAGCAGTTATTACAGATCATCAAATAAATTAAGTAGATATTCAACATGAAAATCCATTTAAGGTTTGTTATTGCAAAACCACTGCAGCTGAGCTGTCATTCGCTGATAGGGTTGAAAGTGTTTTATCTCAGCAGCAGTCCAGATAAGGCCAAATTTACACAGGAGATCTCAGCAACATACAAATTAATAATGAATAATGAATCTGTGTTTGCAAGATGCAAACACAGCAGTGAGAGTGAATAATGCAATAGACTAATAACACAAAATAACTCTGAAAGAGAATATTTAAGCTATGTTTGTGTGTGTGTGTGTGTGTGTGTGCGCGTGTGTGTGAGTGTGTGTGCGCGTGTGTGAGTGTGAGAGAAAAAGATATCACTAAGCTGTTAGAGGAAGACAGATAGAGAAAGCGATCAAGGAAAAGCAGATTTCATTTGCAGTGTGGACATCAATAGCTGTAGGATTCTCTTTATTGTAGAGACTCTGCTGTCTGCACCAATCACCACGAATGATGAACAATAATCGCTGAAATCATGATACACACACAAAATTCTCTGTCTCAAAGCATTGGACAAACTCCATGTAGCCTTCCTCCTGTCTTCTATCATAAATGAAATAACCAATGGAAATAATTGTTGACTAAGGGTTTTTTGATTTCATCAAAAACAACGAAGATGAAAAGACATTAAAACATAGCCTACTATTGATGACAATAAAAAGCACAGCAAAATTCTTTATTATCAATGCTTTTAGGAGAAGAAAAATGGAGAAAGAATTGATTCAAATAATCTAATCATATGTCATATACCACCCTAAAGTGCTATATTTTGCAAGAGTGACTGCAGATCATTGCACCTATTAGATGGCTACTTTTCAAATAAATAATTAAATGGACATTAAATAATGATTTTGAGATGTAATTATTATGTGAGAAGAAACCACAGAATTAGCTGAATTCAACCTCTGGTTTGCTTCGGAATTCTGTTGGTCAGAAGAAATCAGAAATCAGAATATATTGCGTTTATATTGTGTTTATATTGCGAAAATGACCGTCTGTCCATGGCTATCCCAGCTACGAGGTCACCGTTTCATGTTCAAAAATACATTTTGATGCCATGTACAACTGAATAAAAAACAATAAACGGTTGATAACTCCTTTGAGTGTCTGCATGCATGTATAATTTTGTTTGGACAGTTAGACAGATTCTTTAGTGTCCGCAAATACTACAAGATTGTGATGAAATGGCGCTACCTGAAGCTGTAAACAGGAAAACATTGTTCCATTTACAAAGGTAATTACAAGCTTTTAATTCCACAAATCAGCACCCTTATAGAGATATACCTGACAGTTACTATAGTAACATTCACTGTAGTAGTAACTATGGTATTTTGCCAGAAATAGTGTATATGTTTGAAATAAATGTTAATATTATTAGCCTACAACAATATTAAATATTGTATATTAGGGCAATAAAAGTCACTTTTATGGAGGATGTTTTTATTATTTACATGTGTTTAGGATATTGTTTTTTATTACAAATTCAATAGATTATTATTATTATTATTATTATTATTATATACAAATTAATACAATAATTACATCAAACCATGGTCATTTATTATTTATTTTTTTTACCTGTGATTAACATGATCTTAGTAATACCATGGTTAAACTCTGGATACTATGCACAAACAATGGTAAATTGTTATAAACGCAACTAAAAAGCAGAATTTAACAAAAAAGCTTTAAAACCTGGACACCTCATGAATTAAGTATGACGTTATGACCTTTTCTCCTTTGTAAATATTTTTATTCTAATGAACTTTAATTGAAAAAGGTCAATTAAAAGGTAGCTACACTCAGTAACTCTTTGTTCATGTCATCTTGGACTTACATTGACAACTAGTTGTGTGGATGCAGCATCATTCAAAAGCAGCAGTTTTCCATTACAGATGCCATTGTAGAAATTCACTATTCACCATCAGCCATGATAAATTTAATCCAAGAGTGAAGGAGTCCAATAAAAAGATGGTTACTGAGATTAAGCCAGTAGTATTAAACTGGTCATGTGATTCTAAAATGGCAGCACCCATGAGGGGTGCAGTATAAAACAGCTTTTATAAGGTTAATGATATGAGTCCTCATCTCATGTGAGTGATCATGATTTAAATGTTTTATGTTTCAAATTTATAATTAATTTCTAAAGTTTCTAAAGGAGCACTGAAGGGATATGTGTGTTTGTTTGACTATTGAATTCAACAGTCTTTCTCAGGAATCGCTTACTCCACCTTTGATCAATCAGAATAGCGCAATATGGAAAATTCAAGCAATAGATCACCCAAAAATTATAATTCTCTCATCATTTACTCACCCTTATGCCGCCTTAAACTTGCACTTGACGCTTGTGCAGTACACTGCTGTAAACATGCTCTGCCCATGTATGTGCTCTGCACACATGCTCTGTGTATACATCAAGCATGAGGCAGTGTAATCGTGGTTCAAATCATGATCGTGCCTAGGAGACTACAGATGGCATGATTTATAGTGAAAAAGGAGTTACATTTTGGTCTGTTTCTCACCCAAAACCGATCGCATCATGATCCTTTATTACATGAATGCAATCTGGATTTCCTTTATGCCGTCTTGCCTTTTTTGATGCTTGGAAGAGTTGGATTCCATTGACTTGCATTATATGGATATAAACACAACACATCTCCATCAAAATATCTTAGTTTGTGATAGGCAGAAGAAATAAAGTCATAAAGGTTTGAGACGACATAAGGGTGAGTAAATTACAAGAGAATTATTATTTTTGGATTTAATAACAGCTTCTAAAGCATGAAAAAAATACAACACAGTAATACACAATTTCTTCATTACCAGCTTTCTCTCTCTTCCTCAACTTATCCATATTTAAAACCCATGAAGAAAACATCAGAATGAGAGAAAAAAAGTGTGAACCACAGGAGAGAAACATAGAAATCTGCTTGAACGTGCATCTGACTTGTTCACTGAAGGATTCCGCACTGCAGTCAGACACATTAACTTAACACACTGCACAGAACACTGGTATGATGTCACACAGAATGATGTCATTCTGCTGAGAGTAAGGGAGAAAACCTCAACCCATGCTAATGACACAGGCAAAATGCACCAGTGATTCTGCTGCAGTGCATGAGAGAGGGATGCCAGTCTCTTAGAAGAGCCCAGCACTCCAAAGAGTAAGACACAACACAGGCAGTTCAGATGACTTTTAGTGAGAACATGAGTAAAAAAACTAAATGAAATGGTAAGAGTTGTAAGAAAGCGCAGAAATCCTTAAAGAAGAAGAGGAGGTTTTCCCGTGTCTGTGTAGTGCTGAGCAAGACCACAGCAGTCATGCTGAAACGTTTCTGAAATGAAGCACTGCTGGTATCGTGGATCAGCAAGAAAATTAATGAAAACTGAGCCAAGCCACTCATGGCAGGACAGCATGTCAACGCATGCCAACACAAACACAGAGATAAACACTTCATCAGGATATATAATGTGAGTGTAGGCTGAAGCTTATATCAAGTTTGGTCTTCTGTTTGTATTAAATCAACAAACGCATCTTCCAGATGTAGGAACAGGGTCCAGAATTAACAATCTTCAAGCCTAAACGAGAATAAAAATTGGCTTTGGTGAGTAAATAAAACACTGGCCAGTTGGAAGTTAACTTAATTAGGAGCTAATCAAAAACTACAGACTACAGATAGTCTGACCCATATCGATGTAAGTGACAGGAATGATGTCACAACTCATGCATCTTCTGTCTAGATACATTTACCATAATATATTTATCCAAGCTCTAAGAAGTTTTTTCTTAGATTTTTTTCTTAGAATGAAGAATATTTTTCACATTTAAATCACCAAAATAAATATAATAAATAATGTTCTTTTTAAAAATCACAATTTGTCTGTATATTATTGTGACAGATGCAGTTTCACTGAGAAAAGTAGACTGGCTCATAGTGTATATGATGCTGCAAGTGACGCGATAACCTGCGCTTTGACACAAACATGCCTGGAAACAAAGGATGTGAGGAAAATAGAAAATGATTCCACTATCAGAAAGACAAAGAAAATAAAAATAAAATAGTGCAATATAAAGTTCAATGGCCAATAAGAAATAGCCTATTTATGTTCACAAAATTTCAATTCACCTGCCATTGGTAAGTCTGGCAAATAATAAATGTGTTGTGTGTGGAAGCTGTCTCGCTCACTCACATATGGACAAAATCAAATGTCACTCTGGGCTTTTGTGATTTCTGTCAGCACACAAACTTCAATCTAACCATCTCATAACACTGTCTGAACCATCAGCAATCAAATTAAGAGCAATTTAAACAAGTACTACTGCTGGGTGAAAGAAACTGCTTTGACACATCATTCCCAGTGGGCAAGTGTGTGTTAGCCTGACAAAAGTGAAAGATAAAGTAAAAGTGATTCATAGTATGGTAAAAGGTTTCATGAGAGGCAGAGAAACATTGCATGTCAGGGTGTGGCAGTTAAATCTTTCACTGAAGATTAAACACAATGAACTGAACATGTGAAAACAAAATACCTTTATAGCACCTCTAAATCTAAACTGTAAGGCCTGATTAATTTCATACTTTGAATGAATCATATTAACTTTGAGTCATCGGCAGTGGTGCCACTAGACAAAAATGACATCCCGGACTTAGTTTATTAGAGCCATTTCATTATGCAAAGTGTAAATGTTCCATTTTCCCATGTTCTTTTTTTTTTACTTGGTCTGTTAATATTACAAACCTCATTAGCCCATCAGCTGAAGTTTGCCTAGTTCTGTAGTCTTCACTGAATTGCTGATGTCAGGTAAGTGATGGCTAGCCATATTAGGATTACCGCTCACAAATTTGTTCAGTGAACTGCTGATGCAACCGGCTGGAGTGTGTTGGGGGATTTAAATAGGCTTGAGAACCGAGAACTGGATCTTATTAAGAAATGGCTCCAATAAAAAAAAAAAAAACTGATGAAACACCTAAAACAACTAAATTACTCTGACGGTTTTTTCAATGCTGCCTCCTTAATAAATGTATAGTGCAGAACACACAGAACGTCCAGATTAGTCCGATTCCTGAACTATTGGCTCCATCACACTTACAAAGAAGAGTGTCTTTATCAATACCCAGCCCTACTGATAATGACATTTGTCTGCTTTCAAAATTCATTTCAATTGACAGTATAGACCAAACCCTTTTTCCGTTCATGTCTTTCCCAATCTCAAGTTTGTTTTTTGGGGGGAACTGTATATTTTTCTCCTTGGAGACAGCAGATGATGTTGGAATGTAAAACATGCCCTCACAAAGGCAAGCCTAAGCAGGATACACACACAGATTCGGACCGTCAAACCAACCAGATCATGATCACACACGAACACTAACTGTTTGCGGTCAGGCACAGAAACAAAACGCAACAGGATATGAACACAGACTGCTCGGAGGTCTATCAACACTGGATCTTAAAGGGATAGTACACCCAATTCGGTCATCATTTACACACCCCAAAGTATTTCAAACCCACATGACTTACTTTCTTCCATGTATCACAAAAGGAGGCAGAATGGTAGCCTCAGTCACGGTTCACTTTTAATGTATTGAAAAAAGATCCAAGTGATTGCTAAGGCTAACATTCTGCCTAACATCTCCTTTTGTGTTCCACGGAAAAAAGAAAGTCATGTTTGAGGGTCAATAAATGATGAGAGAATTCCCCTTTTTGGGTGAACTATTCCTTTCATTCAACTGGGACACATGCACAGCCTCTCTCCACGGAAGACAGTCTGTTTGTCATCTTTGAGGGAGCAATGGGCTATATGCACGCATAACTTCTGCGTTTGACGCAAGGATGCTCTTGGGTTTCCGGTTGGGGAGATTTAAAGCGGAGGTAAACGGGATTATGGCAGAGTCTTCTAAATTTTCTCGTTGTTTGCCTGAGTTGCCAAAATTTAGTATTAATGATGTGCGAAGAATTGTACGAATGTGCAGTACAACGCCACAGAGCAAGCTTGAGAAAGGTTTCAAGTTTTATGTTTCGTCTTATCTCTGCAATTATGAAGGTAAGTTCAGATAGCCTGAACTAGTACGTTATGGCTAACATTGTGCTATTATTTTTACATTCCGGCCAGCAGCAGACTAATCACACTAATATAAATGTTTGGCATGTAATGTGTTTGTAATTTTGTTTGTAAAAGTGTCAGGTAAAATCAGGGCCACAAATGAGATCTCAGTGAAAGCTCAGTGTTACCGCTCTATAAGGAAAGCAGAGACTCCACACCAACTAAGAGTAGGACTGGTATTTTGAAAGTGACGTTCAAAGTTCTTTTGAACATGTTCTAAGTTTTTACTTTTCTAACGTTACCACTGTTCATTTTGGATAACCACAGATGTTATCTTAGCTAGTATGGATGTTTATTGTACAAAATGAATAATAATAAAAAATGTAATGCAGTTCTATCAACGACAGATGAATAGCACTGCGTTATTGCAAATTCTAGCTGAAACAGTGGTAATGGAGATACACTGCTGCAAAGTTTGTTTCCTATTTGCACATACAGACTTTTTGTCAGTAGCTTTCCAACAGTGGATGCAAACGAGTTAATATCATTGACAATGAGCTACAAAAAAATATTTTTGTATGTAAAAAAAAAAAAAAAAAACGACTACAAGAGGAAAGAGTTGTAGGTGATAGTCATACTTGTTTATAAAAATAATTTACTCATTAATCATTTTGCATACACCATTTTTATTTAAAATATAGAAAAAAAAAAGCATAAACAAAATGAGAGGTTGCTGTTTTGTGACTAATGTTCCTTTAGTGTATAGTCAAAGAGTATAGAATCCCACATCAGTTCTCGGCATAGCAGTGCTCTACGATCGGCGGAAGTAATCAAGCATCCTTAAATTTCACCGGAAATATGTCATGCACCGCCGTGCATAGAGCCCATTACTAAGACTGAATGAGTGAATGTGACCTGTGCTCAAGGCTAATATCCACACACAAAGCATTGGCTTACTAGACTCAACCCCAGCTTGCCTGCATTGCGTCACCATGGTTACACAAAATATACGTGCATCGTGTCAGATCCAAACCACGAATGTATAAAAGGCAGAGTGTTCTGTCCACATCCTTGACTAAAGTACATAGGGTCTATTTTTTCACTTTATATATACACTGGGAGATGTTCCTATAATACTTGTGAGCATGTGGGTTGTTAAAAGTAGAAATTCTAGAATACCCCTCTCAAACTATGGCCAAGTTCACATCAATACTTTTTGGTTGAAAATGCATTGACTTCTCATGTTTAAACCTCTCATCTACACTTGAACATTGTTGTCCTGCATCGAAAATTAAGACTTCGAAAACACACTCTACTTTGTAAAACAATGTTAAGATTTCCAAACAGTGTGGATGTTGCCTAAAGTACTCTGGCAGTGGAAACATGGTAATGTGATGGGATGGTAATAACATATATACCTCCAAATCTACATTGCACTATTCATATAACATGGTATTTACCTGGTACTCCAAGGCCCTTCAAAGAATGGGCATTACCATGATACATTTCCAACAAATACAAAACAGAACACAACGAAACAAAAAAAACAATCAAAAACAAAACAAAGAAAAAACATGGTAGTACTATGGCACTTTAGATACAACATGCTTCTCCTGAGGGAAGTGTTTAAAGAGGTAGTTCACCCAAAAATGAAAATGTTCTCATTAACACTCCAGATATGTATGACTTTCTTTCTTTTGTGGAACACAAATGAAGATTTTTGGAAGAATATATCAGCTCAGTAGGTCCATAAAATGTGAATGCTTAATCATGAAAGTAATCCATATGACTCCAATGGATTATTGTCTTCTGAAGCGAAACGCTAGGTGTGTGTAAGGAAAAGATCAATATTATTATTTATTTTAATTCCTAAAAATGAATAAGGGTTGAGGTCACGCAGCCTCTCGCATGACGCAATCACGTTGGCAAGATTACGCGAGAACTGATGCGTGAAATACGAAAAAAACACGGGAGCGCAGTGTTGTTTACAACAGAGGAGTATATAAAATCATGCATAGATGCCTCATTCGGCTGGTTTGGATATGTCAACTGCTGCACCATCTTCAAGGAGAGCTGTTTGAATTAGTTTGAAAGCAAGTGAATGGAGGAGATACCCCAGACCGAGCTTCCTTGCTCAGACCGCTGCATAAACTACTTTTGTTTGGAAACAGGATTGTGGTCTATAGAATCAGCTGCTAATAAGGGATCTACATATGAATGTCTATGTAGATGAGGCTTTCCTGTTGAAAGGCAGGTTGAACTCTACCCTCAAACTGGATGGTAGCAAACGTTTTTAGTAAAAAGTTTTAAATATTGATACATTTCTAACACACACCTAGCATTTTGCTTCAGAAGACATTAACTAATCCACTGGAGTCATATGGATTACTTTTATGGTGGCTATTAGGGATGCACCTGGATCGGTATCGGGTCCGATACTGACGTTTTTAGATGGATCGGGTATTGGTCCGACGAGCCCGATCCAAATTCGATACTGTGTGTTAGTCATGTTCGTTACTGTCAAGCTCCAAAAATGACATAAAAGAACCATAAAAACACCATTAAAGCAGATCATATGACTCGTGCATTTTATTCAAAGCCACTTGAATATGTGTGATAGCTCTGTGAATCTCAAAAGGCTGTGTTTGGTAAGTAAATATACACTCACCTAAAGGATTATTAGGAACACCTGTTCAATTTCTCATTAATGCAATTATCTAATCAACCAATCACATGGCAGTTGCTTCAATGCATTTAGGGTTGTGGTCCTGGTCAAGACAATCTCCTGAACTCCAAACTGAATGTCAGAAAGTAATTTTGAGCGTGGCATGGTTGTTGGTGCCAGACGGGCCGGTCTGAGTATTTCACAATCTGCTCAGTTACTGGGATTTTCATGCACAACCATTTCTAGGGTTTACAAAGAATGGTGTGAAAAGGGAAAAACATCCAGTGTGCGGCAGTCCTGTGGGCGAAAATGCCTTGTTGATGCTAGAGGTCAGAGGAGAATGGGCCGACTGATTCAAGCTGATAGAAGAGCAACTTTGCCTGCAATAACCACTCGTTACAACCGAGGTATGCAGCAAAGCATTTGTGAAGCCACAACACGCACAACCTTGAGGCGGATGGGCTACAACAGCAGAAGACCCCACCGGGTACCAATCATCTCCACTACAAATAGGAAAAAGAGGCTACAATTTGCAAGAGCTCACCAAAATTGGACAGTTGAAGACTGGAAAAATGTTGCCTGGTCTGATGAGTCTCGATTTCTGTTGAGACATTCAGATGGTAGAGTCAGAATTTGGCGTAAACAGAATGAGAACATGGATCCATCATGCCTTGTTACCACTGTGCAGGCTGGTGGTGGTGGTGTAATGGTGTGGGGGATGTTTTCTTGGCACACTTTAGGCCCCTTAGTGCCAATTGGGCATCGTTTAAATGCCACGGCCTACCTGAGCATTGTTTCTGACCATATCCATCCCTTTATGGCCAACATGTACCCATCCTCTGATGGCTACTTCCAGCAGGATAATGCACCATGTCACAAAGCTCGAATCATTTCAAATTGGTTTCGTGAACATGACAATGAGTTCACTGTACTAAAATGGCCCCCACAGTCACCAGATCTCAACCCAATAGAGCATCTTTGGGATGTGGTGGAACGGGAAGAACTGCAAGATGCTATCCTATCAATATGGGCCAACATTTCTAAAGAATGCTTTCAGCACCTTGTTGAATCAATGCCACGTAGAATTAACACAGTATTAGTATGGTGTTCCTAATAATCCTTTAGGTGAGTGTATAATATGCACATGCAGCCCCAGCACGTTAGTGAATGGCTCTGATCTGTTGACATGCACTCGTGGCTATTTTAGCCTTCACATTTGAGTGCTACTCAAGAACAACAACTCAGATGTAGATGCTCAATAGTTCGGTTCACTTATAATATGCATTTAGAACAGCACCGGAGGTGCATTTTACCAGAATTTGAATAAGAAGCAAATTAAACTACTGTGAACTTGCCTACAAACAGACACATTCAGGACTTGAGAGTTCAGAATGTCAAAATAAAAGCCTGAGGGTTTTAAAGTATATGATGCACGATTGAGAAATATTACGGTTGTATTTATAAATTCTAGAAGTCAATAATAATAATAATAATAATAATAATAATAATAATAATAATGTATTATTATTATTATAATAATTTGTTTACAAATTATAACAATATTTAAGTTTAATGGGTTCCAAAAAATAACTGTGAATTAAAAGTGAACTGATATCTTACAACTAAATTGAACAAAAAAATAGATCTGAATCCTTTAAAGTCCAGATACAAGTTGAATGTTTTTTGCACAAAAAAAAACTGCCTTCTTTTCTACTGAACACTTAGACTGGCATTACTGTTAATTTTGTTGCAGCATTATCCAGTAGAGTGGTTAACAATACATTTTTCTTAATAGTTTGTACATATACATTGAAATAATGTGTAGTTAAAGGTTTGTGTTTCTTTACATATAATTAGCATCACTCAGTGAGGTATAGATATTCTAAACTGATAATGAAAAAAAACAACACTGGTACCGGCCTATACTTACATTTCAGATATCGGAATCGGACGAGAAAAAGTTGTATTGGAGCATCCCTACTGGCTATATGTGCTTTTTGCCACCCATTCACTTGCTTTTTATGGACTTAAAGAGCTGAAATAGATTTCTTTCAGAAATCTTCATTTGTGTTTTGCTGAAGAAAGGAATCTGGAATGGCATGATGGTAAGTAAATTATGAGAGAATTTTTTTTGGGGGGGAAATATTCCTTTAAAGAGCGGATAGTTCCAGTGATAATAAGTCAAGCATTTTGTTATTTAGGAGTAAAGATCAAAGAAATAACATTATCCTTTGATGTGCCATAAGGCTATCTCAATACATAGAGCTCTGTCATGTGGGGTCACAAGATTACAAGGAAAATTAGAGTCTCAGAAACACACACAATCTCACAAATAAGATGATGCTACATTGCAATTACAGATGCTTGTGTGTGTGCGCGAGTGTGTTTTCATTGACCAGTAAATTAATCCAACTGAAAATAGAAGATGTGGCAGACTCTAAAAGCTGATTTATACTTCTGCGTCGAACCTACGGCGTAGGCTATGTGTAGCTATGGCCGTTATGGTGTAGCCTACGCTGTAGCCTAATGTGCACCTCTTCAAAAATGTAACTGCATGTTGTGTCTACGCAGACCACAACATCTGTGATTGGTCCACTTTAACCAGGCCGCCCCCCAGGATGATAACAAGGATATCTGAGGTAGCATCGCATTTTATCAAAGTTTATTTGAATATCTGTGCATTATATTAAATTGTTTTGGCCATTAAAGCGACTGTCTCAACTGGCAGCATCTGCTGTTTTGTTTTCATGAAGTTAAAAGTGAAACACAACTTAACGGCAGGATTTTTTTTTTCTGAAACAGTTTTACGTGCCCTTGCAATAAGTTTTGCATTTCCTCGCAATAGTTTGTGTTCCCTCGCAACAAATTTGCCATGGATTACTACAGTAACCAGATGTGGGTAGAGTAGCCAAAAACTGTCCTCAAGTAAAAACACAAATTACTTTAAAAAAAATAATTATTCAAGTAGAAGTAAAAGTACAAACATAAATAATTACTTGAGTAAGAGTAAAAATGTATATGTGAGTAACTCATTACTTAGACAAATTACAAATAGACGTTAACTCCCCTATATTCCATTACATAATACACATTGAACATGTACTACAAAATTATTATTACTATTATTATTATTATTATTATTAATGGAAATTCTGTCATCATTCACCATTGTGTTGTTCCAAACCCAATGACTTTCTTTCTTCCATTCAACAAAATAAGGAGATATTAGACAGAATTTTTGCCAGAGTCACTATTTACTTTCAGTGAATGTTTTTCTTCTCCATATTTTGAAAGTGAATGGTGACTGAGACCGTCAGTCCCTAAGAGTCTATTAAATTCTGGCTGAGCTATCACTTTAAAGAGATAGTTTACCCAAAAATGAAAATTCTCTCATCATTTACTCACCCTAATGCCATCCCAGATGTGTATGACTTCCTTTCTTCTGCAGAACACAAATCCAGATTTTTTTGAATAATATTTGAGCTCTGTAGGACAAATATCCAAAAAGCACATAAAGGCAGCATAAAAGTAATCCATAAGACTCCAGTGTTTAAATCCATATCTTCAGAAGTGATATGATAGGTCTAAAAATCTTAATTTGAGTTCAGCAGATGAAAGAATGTCATACACATCTCGGGTGGTATGAGAGCGAGTAAATAATGAGAATTGTAATATTTGGGTGAACTATACCCCTTTTAGGGCTCTTGTCAGATCTGGATGAATTTGGTAATAATAGAGATTTGGAAACATTTCTAGTAATTATTACAGTGAAAACGTGAAACATCCCACAAGGAAATTATATATAATGCTGAAATATAAACCAGTATATATAAAAAAATATAAAAGAAATGCTGTCTGTTCGGACTCCAACAGTACTGTCTGTTGTCGATCATGCGAATGGCAGAGCAAAAAGCATTTATTTTAACTTGGATGTTTACATGGATCCGCCTGAAGTAGCTGCCATAGTTTCCAGTATCCCCACAAGGGCGCGGGGTAGATGCGTAAATGCTGCTCATGACATGCGGGACAAAGCACACTGATATATTGCTGCACTGATTTAAAAATATACACTTACCAGTTACAGAATCACCCTGAAAATAACCATCACATTCACACAGAAAAGCCAGTGTTAGCATTAGAGCCAAAACTTACCTCAGCGTGCTGCCTTAATTTGGAGAGGTGATTTTAATCTTGAAATATCAGCTTGGTGTTAAATGATGGCATTGTATGATGAAACTTATTTTTTTCACTGTGCAGAGCGCAGAGTGTTTCACTTTGAAACGTTTGCTGCTGCAGCAGTGAATGAGCAACAGTCTGTGACAGCAGCATGCACAGCTGTGTGAACTTCCGCTTTCGTAAAAGTCCCATTCAGTAATCTTGCAATAAATTACATATTAATTAAAATTAAACCCAGTAATGTAATGACAGGAACACTGCCCATTGTAAAAGAAGTAAAAGTAAAAATAATTAATTATAAATTTACTTGAGTGAGATAGGAAGTACCCACTTTTAAACCTACTCTAAAAGTAATTTTTTCCCCAAAATGTTACTCAAGTAAATGTAATGGAGTAAATGTAGCACGTTACTACCCACCCCTGCACTTTTGCCCAAAAACATTTATGTTAAAATTTAAATCCTGAATCCAATATTTTCAATGTGGTCTCAGAACTTTAGATCCCACTGTACAAACACACTTGGAATTTTGTATTTTAAATTTGGAATTTTGTAGGTGTGGGAGCCCTTTTTGAGGTCATCTTGGTGTTCTGCTTCATAAATGGAGCCGAAAGGTGTGTACTCAAACAAAACTGGAGCATACACATGAAATGGAATAGATTGCCAAAAAAACTCGCTACAGTACAAAACATGCTACAGCTCAGGCTAAGGGCATCAGATAACATCACTGCCAGGCAGCGCCACAAAGCAGCCACGACAGCTGAAAAATTGATGAGCAAGCATAAGACTCTCTTTAGGGAAAATGACCTCAAAGAGGTTTCAGTCAACCATAGGCGATATCAAAACCCCTCTTCAAACACATACACACAGAGCTCTAAAACACGCAGACTTCTTTAACACACTGGATGTGCACAAAGCCTAAACACACGCATACACACTCACATAGTACGTAAGGCACCCCCAGCTGTGCCGATCGAACCTAAAAGGCCATTATCTAACATAAGAGCACATACTAATCAAATTTACACCAATGGAAAAGACATTATTACCCTCCCTTCCTTTTCCATTGGGATTACAAACAAGCATACACACAGACAGACTGTCATTCAAAACCATTTTTTCACACAGAAGTGTTGTATTTCAAGCTCCTAAGTGAAATCCTCCCTATGTCAAAGATATTTCACAGCTCTAGGATAGCTCACCCCGAAATGAAAATTCTGTCAATGTTTATTTATCCTCATCTTGTTCCAAAATTTCACAAAATGTAATTTATGCAAATACAGTTCATGACTAAAATATAGGTGACCTTAAGTGGTGCATGACTGAGAAGCCACAGTCTGTTCCACTGCATCAGCCCAAGCATTGCTATCAAATATTAATATACCTTCATAATGACCCACAGTCTGTATCTGAACCGGGTCAGGCAAGGTTCTGCTGAAAAGAAAAGTCTGACATCTAGAGGGACATGATTTATAGCTTCAACAAACACAAGAATAAGTCTCTGTGTCAACAGCCATATTTCACTAAACAAATGGCTGTTGCATTGAGTCATATTAAATTTTTTTAAGCTGACAAACATATATACTAAGAGTATTCTGAAAAAGGTTGTACTGTAAATGACTGTTTATATCATTGTGCACATTGAGCATGTTTATTTCACCAATGGAGAGCTTTGACCATCATTAACTCCTCTCACATTAACACAAAAACCCCTCTCTCACTCTTTGAGAGATTTCACACATTTATTGCTGGACTCCATTTGCGTATGAACATACGCTCATTAAAACCTTTTATCTCTAACAACTGACAAAAAAGTGCTATGTTTTCAATGGACATGCTTGCTTTCTCCATCTCTTTTTAATGCATAAAATGTCACGTTTTTGGCATGCCATGAAAACAAGGCCAATATAGTCAGCAAAGCAGAGCTTAGCAAAAACACAACAGGGGCACTGCTCATTAATTTAACAACATTTACTCAAAAAAAGAGCAGCACATCATGTGAACATTAATTATGGATGAGGTAAACACAACTGCATGACTATGTGAAGTGACACTAAATCCACAATAAAATGTCAACACTATGACATTTGAGTAAGACTTCGTCTATGTACAGTGGCTTCAATAAGAATTTGGACACTTAAGCCACATGTAAAATATATGACTTTAATTGCATTACAGCCTCTAGCGAGTAAATCAAATTGCATATGTGACCAAATTTCGCACAATGCAACTAAAATATCTTTTGTTTTTTAGCAACTGGCGAGTAAATATTCAGATAAGATTTTACTCGCCAGAGCTTGAGTTGTGTAGTGACGAAGAAGAACTTGAGCGCCTCGATCATTTTACTGAATAAGAAGCTGGCAATTAAGAAGATGGATTCAGCCTTATCTTTTAAAGCGTGCTGTGTCTCGCGAGTGCACGCCCTGAAGAAAATCTACCTAATTTGCCTGCAGTGGGTCGGGAACTGTCACCATCTCTTTAGTTCAGCCATGAAATGGCATAAAATTTTAATTTAACAACGTCAACACAGACTTTGGTAAAACTTTTCCCCGGACTGTTTTCACAACATTCTCCATTTTACAGCATGGCTACAGAAAAGTAACGCACCTGTTGGATGTCTGTTAGAAGGTAAAAGAGCTGCAAAACTCGAGAGCTTGTAGA
Source organism: Xyrauchen texanus (assembly GCF_025860055.1). Classification (NCBI taxonomy): domain Eukaryota; kingdom Metazoa; phylum Chordata; class Actinopteri; order Cypriniformes; family Catostomidae; genus Xyrauchen; species Xyrauchen texanus. The sequence goes on along the minus strand of NC_068297.1, from coordinate 18,222,669 downwards.
TTACATTAATATTTGTACAAGCAAGTCATACACATTATACAAGTTTCCTTTTGCTTCATTCCATGTATTTTGTCTCTTAAGTTAAGACCAAAAGATCAAAAATAATTTCTAATCATACATTGCACAGATGAGGGGAAAACAACCGTGCAACTTCTCTCTTGTTAATGTGCTCTGTGCTCATGCAATCGTAAACACAAGTCCCCTGGAATCTATGCCCCTGCATAAACACTTGCTCATATCTTAAAGGGACAGTACCAATTTAGCGCTTGTTATACATATCAATTAGGGCTGCAACTAACAGTTATTTTGATAATTGATTAATCTTCTATAATTTCTTTGATTAATCGGATAAAAAAAAGATGAAAAATTTCCTGTATTTTATTCAAATATGATTTTTTTTTTAAACAGAAATGATAAAGGCCATAAGGATTTGGTTCGATTTACATTATTACTTTCAGTACTGTGGCAGGGCAGAGGGCATGGCTGGGTCGTGATGCAACACACCCGGCCCCTAATCAGGCTAATTAGCCATCGAGGGATAAAGGCCGACCAAAGATGGCAGTGCGACATAGAGAGAGAGATTTACGGATAGCTGTCCGACACCTTTGTGCGTTTGTCTTTTGTTTAAGTTTTTTATTAAATTATTATTTATATTCTCAAGCCGGTTCTCGCCTCCTCCTTTACATTAATCCCTTTACAAGAACATAAGCAAAACAGTTAATTTCATTACTTGTAAAACTTTTTAGAACAAAAAGTAATGTTCGTTCAAGAGTAAAATAATAATGAATAAAATAGTATTGTCACCGACTACATTTCTCTTAACTATTCTTTTAAAAAATGTTTATCCATTTTTTTTTCTTTTTTTTTTTTTCTTTGTATTTCTTTCTCTCTCTCTGCATTCTTCCATCTTCTTTTGTGCTTCCTCTTTTTCTTTTCTTTGGATCCAGAGTCTATTCTATCAGATTGTTATTACAACTTTACTAACTCTGTAGAATGGCTAATATTCCTACAATGACAGGCCACGGACTGCGACTAATCACTTAAAATGTCAAGGGAATGAATAACAGTATTAAGGTTGGTAAGGTTCTATTGCATTTACAACATCTTAAGTCCGACATAATGTTTCTGCAAGAAACACATCTGCCAACTGCTGACATGCTCCGAATCAAGAGGGCTTGGATGGGCCACTTGTATCATTCTAAATTCTCCCAAAGATCTCGTGGGGCTGCTATTATTATTCATAAGAATGTCATGTTTGAGCTGGCCAAAACCATATCTGACCCCAATGGCCGTTTCGTTGTGGTCACGGGTAAGCTTCGTAATGTACCAGTTGTCTTAGTTTCTATATATGCCCCTTATTGGGATAATGATGAATTCTTTGTTAAGTTTTTTTCCAAGTCTCCCAAATGTGGATGATCACCACATAATTATTGGAGGGGACTTCAGTTTGGTCCAAGACATTTCGCTTGATAGGTCTTCCTCTAAACAGTCTGGTTTATCCAAGTCAGCGAACGTAGTATTAAATTATGCCTCCCAGCTGGGACTCACTGACCCCTGGAGATTTAAGAATCCTCAAGACAAAGCTTTCTCATACTTTTCGCACGTGCATCAAACCTTCTCTAGAATTGAGTTTTTCTTGTTGGATAGCAAACTGTTAAACTGTATTAATGCATGTACATATCACACAGTAGTGATTTCTGATCATGCCCCCGTTTCAATTGATATTGCTTTATCCCCCGATAGATTTTCACCCTCCTTTTGGAGATTTGACTCTTCTAGATTATCAGATGATACATTTAAGGATTTTATTGCCTCGCAGATTCATATTTATTTTGAACTCAATCAAACCCCAGATGTCAGTAGTCTTACTCTTTGGGAGGCCTTTAAGGCTTTCATCCGTGGCCAGGTTATTTCCTACGTTTCCCAATTGAGGAAGGCAGAAATGTCTAGACTATTAACTATTGTTGAAGATCTGCATAAATTGGACGTGATCCTTGCTGCCTCTCCATGCCCCTCCTGTTATACTAAACGGCTAGTTACATGCAGAATATGATCTTTTAATGACAAATACAATAGTGAGACAACTTAGACAACGGGAAGGGGCTCGTAGGGTCAGCGCTTCAGGATGGATTTTAAGAGTTAGGTCCCCAGCAGGTGAACTCATATCAGATCAAGTTTGGATCAATTCTATATTTTCAGAATACTATGCTACTTTGTATACCTCAGAGAACTCACCAAATGCTTCAGCAAGCTTTGATCTTCTCAATTTATTAACCTTCCCTAAAATTGATGGAAGTCTTGCTGGAAGTTTGGGCGATCCAATCTCGGAGCTAGAAATACAAGAGGCCATTAAATCTATCCAATCTGGAATGTCCCCTAGCCCTGATGGCTTTACAGCTGAGTTTTACAAATCTTTTACCTCCCTGTTAACTCCTAACGTGACAAGGCTATACAATGATTCTTTTACAACAGGCCGCCTCCCCTCAACCCTCTCCGAGGCTTCTATTTCTCTGCTCCTTAAAAAAGATAAGGACCCCACTTCCTGTGGTAGTTATAGGCCAATATCACTCCTAAATGTTCATTTTAAAATTTTGGCCAAAGTTTTATGTTGTCGGCTTCAGGTGGTGCTGCCGACCTTAATCTCCCATGATCAGACAGGTTTCACTCCAGGAAGACATTCTTTTTTTAATACCAGGAAGCTTCTTAATATTCTTTTCTCCCCCTCATCTGATTCTCCGGAAATCGTCCTTTCTTTAGATGCTGAAAAAGCCTTTGATAGGGTAGAATGGGTTTATCTTTTTTTTGTTTTGGAGAAATCTGGATTCGATTCCAATTTTATCTCTTGGATTCGGCTTCTTTATTCATCCCGTCGCCTCTGTGCTCACTAATGGCTTGCGGTCCCCTCTCTTTTCTCTTAACCGTGGGACACGTCAGGGTTGCCCTCTTTCCCCTTTACTCTTTAATCTTGCTATAGAGCCTCTTGCTATCTAGCTTCGTAGCCACAACGGTTTTGAGGGAATTTCGCGTTACGGTCTAGTTCATAAACTTTCTCTTTATGCTGACAATCTCTTATTGTACATTTCTAATCCTGCCTCTTCCTTGACTATTATTTTGGAAATTCTTGATAAATTTGGCCACATATCTGGTTACAAGATAAATTTGCAAAAAAGCGAACTTTTTTTTGTTAATGCTCAGGCCAGGAAGCTCTCATACTCTCTTTTTCCCTTCAAGATTGCACTAGGTGGATTCCAATATCTTGGGATTTTTTTTCACTAATTCTTATAATTTATTTGTTAAGAATTTTCAACCACTTGTGGATAAAACCAATTTAGACCTGTCTAGATGGACCTTGCTTTCTTTATCTCTTGTCGGTCGCATTAATCTTGTTAAAATGGTTATTTTGCCCAAATTCCTTTATCTTTTTCAACATATTCCAATTTGCATTAATAAGTCAATTTTTACTAAATTTGATGGCACTTTGCATTCCTTTTTATGGGAAAACAAACCAGCGCGTCTCAAAAAATCAGTTCTTCAACTTCCTAAGTCTAAAGGAGGCCTGGCACTTCCTAACTTCCAACATTATTACTGGGCTTGTAATATCAACCAGATTCTCTACTGGAATAGCCCTGTCCACGTTGAAACCTGCCCTTCTTGGGCCAATATAGAGGTTGCATCATCAAAAGGAACGTTATATTCTGTTATTTGCTCTCAGCTTCCTTTAGCCATTACCAAAATCTCAACTAATCCAGTTGTCACTAGCTCTATCAAAATCTGGGTCCAATTCAGGAAACATTTCGGTTTTCATAGAGCTTCTATCTATACACCCATTTTAAATAGTTACCTTTTCGCCCCATCTTGCTCTGACCCTGCATTCCACACCTGGGCAGTCAATGGCCTTATTACGCTTAATGACCTGTATGTAGATGGAGTCTTTACAACTTTTTCACTTTTGTCTTCTAAATACAATCTTCCCAGTAGTCATTTGTTTCGTTTTTTTCAGGTTAGACACTTTGTTCAAAAGTGGTTTCCCTACTTCCCCAATCGCCCGCCTGAATGCCTCCTTGATCAATTTCTCACCTTAAATGCAGGCCAGAAACATTTTATTTCAGTTATTTATAACCTAATCAGTACTCTTAATGTTGACCCTACTGTTTCCCTTAAAGTGTCTTGGGAGCAGGACTTAGGAGTTGTTATTACTGATGAACAATGGAGTGGCATTTTGAAACTTGTTCACTCCTCATCAATATGTTCCAGACATGGTCTATTGCAATGTAAGGTGCTCCACAGAGCTCATCTTACTAATGCCCGATTGGCCACATTTTTTCCAGATAAGAGTGATGCCTGTAACCGGCCTCCTGCTGACCACCTTCATATGTTTTGGAGCTGCCCCTAGCTAGCAGACTTTTGGTCCAATGTTTTTGATGTTTTAAAAATGCTCTTAACATAGACCTGGATCCCAACCCATTGACAGCCCTTTTCGGCATTTCCTTGAGACCTTACTTAACTGCTTCATCTCGCCGGGTTATTCTTCTTAAATGGAAACATGTTGCCCCCCCCAACATACGATAGGTGGATCCAAACATTTTTTTGCTGTATAAGACTCGAGAAGTTGAGATGTTTACTTTCTGGATCCCTTAAATCTTTTCATAAGACTTGGAAACCTTTCTTAGACTATATTAAAGATTTACCCTGTTCTCCTTATGCTAATGGGGAGGCATTATAATCCAATCCTAGCAACAACTAATAGATAAGAGGAAAGATTCATATTGGAGAGAAAAATTTGTTATGAATACTATTTCTAACTTATTATTACTAATATATATATATAATTTATTTATTATTATTATTATTATTATTATTTTTCTTCCTTTAATTATTTTATTTTGACTAACCCCTACCTGGAATGTAGGGTGTGTGTTATTGGTTCTATTTTGATTGGAAGTTTGGATGGAGGGTTGGGAACAGGAATTTAACTTGAGACGATCAGTTCTTTTTTGTTTTTTGTTTTTTTGTTTTTTTCTGTACTTCTGGTCTACTTTCTGTGTGATTTATAAAATGTACAGTTATGTTTTGTATTGTTAATTTCCAATAAAAAAAGATTGGAAAAAAAAATGTTTATCCAGTAAATGTTTGCCATAGCATAAATTTACCTTTGAAATCAGACATTACATTTGACATGATCGGGAGGACTATGAAATACCAGGACCCTTAGCATTATTAAACATTATATTCATAATTATATACAGTTTAATATAGTACAATCATGTGTAATTGCAGTGCAGATTTACTCTCGCACTAAAAATTCTCATCCCTGTGCTCACTGTATTACATGCGCTCACATGAGAAACGATCTAAAACACTTTGACCTCTGAGACATCAGCGCGACATCAATGAAAGCTGTACATTCATAACATGTATACATTATAAAACAGGAAACAGCAGTAAAATGTAAGTCATGTGCTGGAGAGAAACAACTAAGCGCGTCAAATGCCACTATCACTCTTTCAACGCACCTGATGCAGCAGTCGCTCCACATTAAACTATATGCTTATTATGATCTTCTTTGAAGCATTTATAAAGTGCTCTCGTGCGCTGGACAACTTGGGTCGTATTTTTTCCTGCTTCAGCTTGTCTTCAACCAGGGCAGGACTGGTAACCTGGCATACCGGGCATTTTCCCGGTGGGCCGACGCACTTTAATCAACAATGTTTGTCAATCAAACAATCCGTTATCGATTGTTGCAGCCCTAATATAAAGGCAAAATCAATGTAAATCGCACAAGTGCATATAAACAAACATGTTTCAAAATATAGTAATGCAGTAAGAGTAATAGATGTGTAAATAAATATTTAAAAGGCACAATCATACATTGTGAAATGGTGGTCCTCTGAGAGGTGGGATGGAAGATGGCCAATTAGGATGGACTCCATAAACACAACTAGAATGGCCATAGATAATGCACAAATGATCCGTAGGAAATGCAGCTGTCAGTGCAAGATGGTAACGACGGTGGCTGCGGATTCATCAAGGAAGGATGAAATGTGGCGGGAACAGCCAGACAAAACCTAGCACTGCAGCAGCTGCAGGTCATACAAGAAGGATACAGAGCCCAGTTGAGCACCACAGCATTACTGAATCCACTGTTGTGGAGGGTCACCAAGAAGACCAGTACCGCCAGCAGGACAAGTCATGCCCACGAGGTGGGCCGACAGGAGAGTGAAGGCAAGACATTGAAAAGGAGCCAGGGAGAAGGAAACTAATTCATTGGCAAAGATCTAATGATAATGAAGCCTGGAGCAGAGTCAAGACCTGTGTTCCACCTTGGAGAATGCACTCAGCAGAAGGGTGGAAGTCAAGCTTAATATTTTTCGTGACATTGTTTATGAAGAATGTGTAGGTAGATTTGGGGAAGCATCAGTGAAGAAGCCTAGTCCCAGGGTGATTTGTATCTATGGGAATAAATATGGGAGCAGATCCAGTCTGCCAAGAGAGACAAGAAAGACCTCCATGCAGTCAGGCTGGACTTGGCAAATGCCAATGGATTGGTTCCACACCAGCTCGTCAGCTATGCACAGCAGTTTTTCCACGTACCAGAGTTTATTAAGAGCTTGTAATACAGGAGTACATAACAGTTCTATGTTCTATCTCCCCATCCTGTTCACAGCTGCATTTGAGATCATCCTAATTGGGGCCGGACAGATGGCCCAAAAATTTGTGCATAAAAGAATAAAAGGCCAACAAACGCCGTCATGCTCGTCAGAGGAAGTACATTGTGTTTTTTTAAAAAGGGAGGTGCAGCACAAGACACAGCACTGAGAGAGAAAACGTCAATCCTGGCACATGGAAGTGATTGGTCTATGGCGGGCATCTTTGGCCAGCAGCTAAAATTCCTTCTGGGATCGCTATTACCTCCTTGAGGCCGGACATAGTGTTATGGCCAGTATAAGCTAGGAAAGTCATAATGATTGAACTTACGGTCCCATGGGAAGAGTGACGGGAGGCAGTCTATTAGAGGTCTAAGCTAAAATATGCTGATCTGGCCGACGAGTGCAGGGAAAATGGGTGGAGGGCTGCCACTTACCCTGTGTAGGTCAGGTGTCAAGGTTTTTCTGGAACATCAATGCAGCACATGTTGAAAAACATTAGTATCTTTTCATCCGCGTTGAAGAAGTCTCTGAAGGAAATGCAGAGGAAGCAGAAAAAATGAGCTGATCATGGTAAAGGAAGAATGAAAAGTGGGGCATGCAGAAGTGAGAAAGTAGGAATAGGGAACAACTGCGATATGTGGCGAGGTAGCACGTAGAGGAGGAAAGGGGTGGGGAAGAATTATTTCCACTGACCCACTCAGTCCTTATCCAGGGTTTCTGGAGGAGATTTGAGTGGAGGAGTTAAACCAGGCCAAGCTAGGCATTGGAGGGGCAGCTGACTCAGTCTCGCAGCTCGCCTCTCATGTAGCTCTCCTGCTTAATCTGTTGAAGGATTGGTTTAAAGATGGGCATTGAACAGGTGGTAGGCAGATATTCGTAGCTTGTGCTTTTTCTAAAGAGAAGAAACCTTGGACGTAGGGTAGGTCAGCTCATGGGGGCATAGCCATGGGAAGTAGAGGTGCTGCAGCACCCCCGTTAAGTGCCGTCAAACAGTCATATTCTGTGTTAATCTCATTAACGAAAGTAATGCCGAAAATGTTAAGGGGTATTTTTGTTATTTCCGCAGCAGTGGCCAACCCTAAATCCCCCAGCACCAACCCAATCCACCATCCAAATTAGACATTTACCTTTGCATCTGATTAAGTCCTTTTCAATCTAACTGTTTATTTCTGTCTCACTCCAATGCGCATCCATGAGAGGACCTAGTATACATAGCAAATTGTGTGACATAAGCCCGTTAACATGCTCAAGTAAGACCTGATGTGATACAACCAGAAGTGCAGATTGGTTTATTTAGAACAGAACTCTGTTCACAAGCTTAATTGGTTTTGCTTTCATTTGAACATGTCAATGTGCTTGTCACACGAAAGGTATCGTGAACTGATTTCCCTAATGGCGCATTGGAGAGTGACTGGAAGTAAACAATTATAGCGTAAAGGACTTAAATACTGATCTGTTTCTCACCCTATATGATGGTATCACTTTAGAAGACATTCATTTAACCGCTGGAGTCGTATGGATTACTTTTACTATGACTGTCTGTGCTTTTTGGAGCTTTAAAGTGCTGATCACAATCCACTTGCATTATATGGACCTACAGAGCTGATTGATTTATATATATATATATTTATTTTTTTAATGCCATAATCACTTAAATCACCATTTCAGAGTATTGTGAAAATGTACCTTTCAATACTGTCAACATTCTAAAGCCAACAATCAATATTTTGGTTACATTTTTGTCCCACAAGATGAATGAGAAACTATGAGTGAAAGCTTGCAATATATCACAATGTAATATAAAGAATTGTGATATTATTGTATCACAACATAAATGTCAATATATTAAAAAAAATCCAGGTCCCTGTTGATTCCCAAACCTAGAATTTTCTAAAGGGCATGTAAGCAAATATTTATCATTGCCATCGTTATAGTTTGGTCAGAAAAAAAAGAGAATGATTTTAGGGGAAAAAAGGAGTGGGAAAACTTATATCAAACCACAAGGAAAATTACAATGCAAAATCAGAACACATCAACATCTTGTTGCATTTTTCAACTAGAGGATGAGAACAGGGGAAATATTTCAAAGCCTTAAAAATAATTCACCAATTGCAAGCAATGAGAAAAAGATAATTTAGATTTGCTGATGTGAATTCCTCTATACAAACCCTCTGCTCACCTGAGAACGCTTTCATATACAGTATAACGTCTGAGTCATTGCCATTAATTGGCCACTATGAAGCTAATGGGAGAGGAATGTAATCTTCCACTCAGTCAAAATTACTGGATTTTAAAGCAAATGAGACAAGAGGGTCAATATCCATGTGAGAAAATATTTGCTGTCGTCAAAACCCTAAGCAATTAATTGAAATGTCTCATTTATGTTTACATATACAGATTTGCATCAATACTAAAAAAAAAATTCACTGAATGTACTGTTTTATATGCATGTAACCTAAACTCTGCAATTAAAAAAAAATATATGTTTTATGTGTAAACAGAATCAAATGCATTAGTTGTAAATTACTTTGTGTTTGCTCCTATCTTTACCTAATGAAAATGTAGAATTTCAAACGTGATTATGAAAGTATATGGATTAAAATGTTTGAATAACAATTATTCTTGTACTTAACAGAGTATTTTACATCTGCACATCTTTCATATCAGATAGACCTTTCATTCGGGTCATATTTTTCCTCACTGAGGTGTTGGAATTAGGGCTGCAACTAATGATTATTTTTATAATCGACTAAACTAACGATGATTAGAATGATTATTCGACTATTCAGGTGATTATTGCAACGATTAATCATTAGCTCTTAACTGACTAATCAGCTCGTGCCTCGACTTAAAAGGTTGTATTAAATGTGCTTACTAACAATAAAGTGGACAAAATCATCTTTTAAAAATACCTCTAAATGACAGTCATTGAATTAAAGGGGAAAAACTCCTTGGATTTTGTTTGTTTAAATAATAAAATAAATTACTGCAAAAAATCCTATTATCAAGTGTTTTTATCTTGTTTTCCATTTAACATTATCTAAAAATCCTTAAAACAAGATACATTTACTTAAGCAACATATAATATATTTAGGCTTTAAGGGAATGGATCTTAAATATAAGTGTATTTTGAGAAGAGTATTTTTCACTTGTTCATATTTCTGCCAGTGCAGTCAAGAAAATATACTCATATTGAACATAAATGCTCTAAAAGCAAGTCTAAATATATTATATGTTGCTTCTCAGGTAAATGTATCTTGTTTTAAGGATTTTTAGATATTTTAAAATATTTAAATATTATATGAATTAAATATGATATAAAAAATTCTCCAATAACACATTTTTCTTCTGCAGTATAGCTGCTAAAGTAAATGTACATAAAGAGTTTTAGATATTTATATTAGAAAACAAACCAAAAATATATTTTTTTGCATTGTATAATGGGCTAAGACTACACCTTCTCACCTTTTTGTTCACTTCATTTCGATCCATCTTTAACTCACAAAAAACAAACTCCTCCTTCTTTATAGAGCTGCGTATGACCGATTTTCTTCACCATAAGATACACACCGTGACTCATATTATAATTCACTATGTCACGAAAAAAAAAAAATCTAGCTGCAGCAATGCGCGCCTGTGATGAGCATCTCCGCGCGAGACAGTCTATCAGCCGGGAAAAGTTTGAAACTCTCTCACGCTGTTTCTCACGCGACACATAAGCGACTCTGACCGCATAGACAAATGCCAGTTTCAGAGCTTGTGCTTATTTATACAGCCTGCTTCTTTATTATTTGAACTTTAATAAAGGATGCATTAAATACAGTTTATAACGGCGCAACGTTTCCTTTTTAGACGATCTGACAGGCAAGATTTGCTCAAGCGGAACATCAGGCACAGCTCCGCTATATTTCACGACGACACTGCTTCTGTATTTACTTATTTAGCATTTTGTATTTTAAAACTCTGCGATCTACATCACTTTAAAATGTTAGGAAAGTTTAGAGTGCGTCTGGACTGTGAGCTGTTCTTTCTTCCTCTCCTCAATCAAGAGTGAGCTGAAGAGCTGCTCTCCCGCGTCATCATTAGCATTTCAAAAGATTATTCAATTAAATCAGATGACTATTCGACAACGAAAACGTTTGTTGACAGTTTTTTTATTGTCGAAGTTGTCGATAATGTCGACTTAACGTTTCAGCCCTAGTGCCGACCGATTTATCTGTTAGCCGATATTAGCCTTTCACAGATATATCGTATCAGCGTATTTGCGCAGATATGAAAACTTTTTTCAGAACATATAATGCAGAAAACATTGCTTGAATTGGTTAACACAGTTTGCCCAGCAGAGCGTGCTCCGACTCCATTGGTTACAGAGCTGACTCTGAACTGACGGTGGTTCTGCAGACAGGGCAGAGTTAAGTGGTTTGGTGTTAAGCGGTGTCTTCTCGGTAAGTTGCTAAATAGATTGTGAAATACATACTGGAAAGTTATTAAACAATGATCCCATAATTTTCCCTTTTAAATATAACTAATATAACATTAACCTCGCCCCTGACAATCACATCTGTTTGCTGTTAGCCAGCTTCAGTGCAGTCAGTAACATAGCAGATTGAAAGGTAAACATCAGAGCATCTTTTTGCATCTTAGCAGACAACAGTGCAGTGGTGGATTGTGTTTGTTGAGTGTTGCTTTCATGCTATGTTGTTAATAAACGTCCATCTTTTACTCTCCGTGACAACAAGCTTATAGCTAACTAGCTAACCACGTAGCTACTTTCATACCTTGTCAGCTGAGAGGAAGCTAATGTGTAAATGTGTATTCACAGGTTTGTTCAGGATTCCCAGTTTGGTACCCCCTTAAGCCAAACAATTCCAGTCATTGCATTTACAAAATGTAATGTTTAGATATCTGGTTTTGCACTTTTGAAAGTTCCCCTGAACTTGTAAAGCAGAATACAGTTTAACATCGCTACCAGTGTTTATCTCTTGACTCGGCAGATGTAAATGCATCTTGTTTCACAACATACCCCTAATTGACTGGCAGTATTAAAATAGTCAGCATTTGACTGATACTAAACAGTACTATTAATGTTTATTTAACAATTTATTTATTTGAATTTATTTTCTCATTGTTCATTTCTAGAATTTGTTGACAATGTATAATAATAATAATGTCAAATATCCTTTGATAAAAATATTTGTTTAAGAAAGCAGCCTTCCGAGTACATTTGCATAGTAATTTTTTGCATTTTTGCATTATAATACTCTGCGATCTACATCACCTTAATCTGTTTGGAAAGTTTGGAGTGCGTCTGGCCTGTGAGCTTCTCTTTCATCCTCTCCTCAATCAAGAGCGAGCTGAAGTGCTGCTCTCCCGCGGCATCATTAGCGTTTCAAAAGAACTCATGTTGTGTTAAATGAAATAAGACGACTATTCGACAACAAAATAGTTTGACAATTTTTTTTATTGTGGATGTTGTCGATAATGTCGACTAATCGTTTCAGCCCAAATTGGAATGTAGACTTTTGAATCCGATTGAGCTATCAGCAGATATGTCCAGATAGCGGGAACCTCGTGGATTATGCCAGCGCCGCGCATCAGCAAGCAGTTCAGGTTAAGAGTGTTCAGTTCAGGTTAATTCGCTATTTAAAATATGTCATGTAAAGTATGTGATTCGAATGTCATTCATAATTTTGAATGTGAAAATATTAACAGAGCAATTTTCAGAATATCAAGCTTAAGACAAAGAGTGAATGTGTGTATTGTAAAGGAATTGAATGAATGTGGATGTTTGACAGGCTTTTGAAGGAACTTTTAAGCAAATTCACTTGATGTTGTCTTAGAAAATGATCTGTAACACAAATGAACCTTATCACCCTCAGATAAGAACTAGAACATTAGACATGTGACTTGAAGCTTCAATTAAGTTTATGGCAAGGCAGTGTCATATACAGTATTTGTAATGCAAATATTAGGTAATAATTAACAATCAATTTAAGAGTTCATAAATAATTTGTCTAATTCATTTTGAATTTTGTACAGCATCTCCTGAGAGTCTTCTTTTCTAAGAAACCATTTTATTTTGAGTATGTCCTTGTCCTATGCTCAAAAAAATAAACCACTAGTTATAATTGTAGTTCACCTAAAAATGGAAAATGTACTTTTACTCACTCATTTACTCTCCCTTACATTGTTCAAAACCCGTATTCTGTTACTTTTTCATGGAACATAAAAATAGATATTTTAAGCAGCTCTGTTTCAACAATTTAGTGAGCAGGAGCTGTCAAGCTTCAAAAAGGACGAACACTATAAAGCATTATCAAAGGTTCAGTAAGGTTCAAGACATCATAACAGTAGTTATTTCAATTGTTAATTAACCACAATCTTAAGTTTTGTGTTCCTTGCCACAGTCGCCTTCAGCTTGCTCACTGGGGTTCTATGCAATTATTGACTTATTTATTTATTTATATTTTATACTCAATTTACAATCATATTTATTAAAACTACACATGATGACTAAGACTTTCAAGATATTACAGTTTAATTTTCAGTTAAAGCATGATTTTCTGTAAAGCTACGTTGAAACGATGTGTGCTGTGAAAAGCACTATACAAATAAAAATGATTGTAAGTAGTCCATATGACTTGTGCACTTTATTCCAAGCTTTCTGGGGCCATACAACAGCTATGTATTTTACAGAAACATCAGCAATGAAAATAAATTTAAATTATATTCGTTTTTTTCTTAGATACAGCACAAAAAAGAAAGAAAAGATGACTATAACTGGCATAATGCTAGCAAAGCAGACACAGTGTTTGTCTTGTACTGTGTGAACTTAAAAAACATACAGTATCTTTTAAAGCCAAAAGTTTCTATTTTTGGTCACATTTAAAAACTTTATTGCATTTAAAGTTCACAATTCAGAGCGACACACAGAAGCATCCAGGGTCAATCTACCGTCAGGAAAAGAAAAAAAAAAACCCGAACCCCCTCACAGTTCCCCAATAGCTGTCCCTCAACCATTTGAGACCCCTCCCACATTCCCCCCCAGGAAAAAAATAAAGTATGCAGTTAATTCCATACCCCACCCCAAGAACCCCTAATGTACCAACAACCAAGAGAATGAACTAAAGAAAAAACTAAAGGGCACCAAGGACAAGGATAATTAAAATCTTAACAGCAAAGCCAACTTTATATTTTTGTGTGCATGTCAGGCACTATTACGTTTGCACATACATGTGTACAAACATCTGCACGGCATCAGCCTCATGCAAACCGGCATTAGTTTAAATAATACTGTCACTTAGTGTCATTCAAATGTACTTTTTATTTAGTTTTATTTTAACTCCCACCCCTCTTTTTTCTACCCTTATCTTTGACCATCATTCTATCTCTCACACAACAACTCCACTCCCACATCCCAACCCTCAGCTTCCCTCAGCCCATCCCATCGATCTCTACTGCCCACCCCCTTTGGGTTTCTAAGCAACACATATCTTTCAACTATGCTGTGATGTTTAACGTACAATTTCATCTGCAGAGCTTCAATGGTTTTATGCCCCAAATATTCAAAATTTTGTTGGTGGCAAGAATTCGATGTATTTATTCAGAAAAGTATTGCATTTATCACCTTTACTATTTTAAAGGACCGAGGACCATTATTGTTGTGACCTCAACTAGTGTTGGGTTAGAGACCACCTTAGTTGAGTCTGAGTCTTTAAACAATCAAGTCCGAGGCCAAAAAGGGCCGAGTTGTACTCAAGACCGTGTCCATTACAGGCTGAGTCCGAGTAAAGTCTGAATTAATCTGTTCAATAATCTAAATTCAAATTGACCCGTAAACTCAACATCAATATTTTAAGCTTATTTAACTTTTACAACTAAGCAAACACAACTGTCAATATAATTGTAACAAAAACACGTTTTATGATTGGTTTTCTGCTGAACAAACTTCAAAGTGGTATCAGATCAACGCTTTAGATGTATGAAGACAAATATGTCCGTCAACACACTTCTTATTGCATCTGTTGACATTTAAATTATTTGTTGCTTTTTCCCTCCACTCAAACATAGACTAAAGAAAGTGAAAGCTGCGTTAATCATTAAAACCAGAGTTATTATTGTTTCAAATTAAAATTTGGCTTTTTATTTCTACTTCATTTTCAATTTGTCCTTTCAATTTAGATTAGTTTTATCTAAAATGATCCCTATCTAAAGAAATAATCAATACTGAGATTTATTTTTTATCTCAATCTGCTAACTGGTTTAGGAAAATAATGAGTCAACACAGTATTATATAGCACTTGCTGAGAAGTTGCACGACTGACAGGACGACACAGAGTATGAGCGCTAAGTGTATGACGTCACTGCCATGGTAACCAGATAAGTTTCAGCTGATTTGCTGAAGACTAGAATGAATGCATCATCAAATCAACATGCGATACAACAAAATAACTTTCTTCTCTGCAAACGATACCAGAGACAAGAGAAGGACAATGAGTATATTTAATTTAAGAAGAAAAAAATCAGTGACCCTACCAAAAACCAGGACTGTCCTGTGTAATAAACTGGGATGTCTGGTCACCCAATCTATAATTAAATTATAAATAAAACATTTCACTGCCCAAAATATCTTCATATTTCATTGTGCATTTTATTGTGGAAAAAACTTTAAAACCTCGGTACTCAATGTTATACAGCAGTCTCCGTATTAACATTCAAGTGTATTGGTTGACTGAGTGTGCCACTCTGCAGGTGAGTTTGCTCAACACGGTGAAACAAACTCTGGCTATGTCTACGACATCTGGGGGTGCAACAACTGCTTGCAGACAGAGTGTCCATTTATTTATTTTTCATAATTTTTTTTAAATGTATTTTGTTTATTGCATCACAAATCAAATGCCGTGGACTCGGCTGGACTTGGAATAAAATCCCAAAGCCTCGAGTCCGAGTCAAGTCAGAGTAAAAATGCATCCAAATCTGTGACAAGTCCATCAAAATTAGATTTGTGACAAGGCGTCGGAGAATAAATTCGAGTACACCAACTCTAACATCCACACCCACGACTCCCACCCACAAAATGGTTTGGTCCCCCCAATGATCAAGACATGGTTACAGCCTTGATGTCATGCTTGACTCAGCTCAACTGAAGACCCAGGCTGACAGAGATTCCAGGACAAGCAGCTATTTATTCCTGCCTGTACTCTCCTGGGAGGCTATTGGAGAACTGAGGTATTATAAGCAATGTTCATGCACAATATCGATTCTGCAGACTCTGTTCTACAGCTGAACACATGCAAAATTACGCTCTACAATCATATCCAGCTAAGATGGGCATCTTGATGAACTCTGTCTTAAAAATATACTTTATATTCATGACTGTGATTTGTTTTTATTTTATTATTATTATTTATTTTTTCAAGATCTGGACATGCAACCAAATTTTTCAGTTTATCAGATTTTAATCCATATCTATTAGCTTTTAAAATATGTTTTTGTGGACTCCTAAAACTTGAAAAAAATTACCTTTAGCATATCTACTGTATATACATATGCATTTAGAATTTACAGTTTTTCTCTTCCTTGTAAATGGACAAAATATATTGGACTCATCTTACACTAAACCGATTTTGTCTAATAAAATGCTAACAAGAATGACCATCCTCCTAAATTATAATACCACAAGTAGCAAATTGGCATGACATAAACTAAAGACTATTATACATAAAAAAATGGGACAAGCCCCTTGATATGTTCCGCCTAAATGTCCCGTTTTAGTTCCACAGGAAAGAAAACTGCCCTAGTAAAACAATTTCATAAGTTTTTTAACAATGACAAAACACACTGTCAAGAAGAAAAAAATGCTCCATGGGACTGAAATAACAGAACAAAGAATTTACCTAATCATTATCTGTTCCAGTTCTATTTCATCATTTATATTTCCCTTCTATCAATCTGTTCACCACTTGTTCGCACTCATCACCCATTTGTATGGATGAACACGTGCTGTCCACATATAAAGAGGAACAGGATGGTTCCAAATAACAGCACGAAGACACTAAAGACAAAGCCCTTCAAAGCCAGACATCCATCCATTTATCCACAAATAAATTCACCAAATATTTCTGAACAGGGACAAGTGATATGAGTTCAGGGCTTTTGAAGTGTTGACAAAAAAATCAACCATTAAATGGAGAGGTGTGATCTCTACGGCTAGCGGGTAAGTGGCTGTTGTCTGTGTGCTTTTGTTTGTTCAAGCATGGCCTTGCTTTTTGATTAGTTGTTATCCGTGCTTATATTAATTATGAGTCCCTGTCCTCACAAAACAGATGATCTTCACTGTATTTTGTTTTATGATAATCATCATAGAAGACCATAGATCACATTTTACTTTATCACCAGATAAAACACTACACCAACTCTAAACTGAAATAATAAAAATGCATGTGATTTATGTTAAGTAAAGAAAGTGTTCCCATAACATCAACAGCATTTGTCATGGGAGCAGTGACAGCAGATAAGCCTGTGAATGGGCCGGCAGTAATGGCCTCATGAATCATGGGCTCATATTGTCTGTTATCAGTGTACAGTATATGCTGAATTCTATGCAGCAGTATATGACATAATCTTCATTACAATTAAAGGAGCAGTTCATCCAAAAATGACAACTCTCTCATTATTTACTCTCCCTATTGCCATCTCAAATTAATATGACAGAACACAATGATATTTTTAAAGACATATAAACTTTTTAAATCCTTACAATGCAAGACAATGGGGTCCAAAAAGTACAAAGGCAGCATAAAGGTCATCCATATGACTCAAGTGGATTAATCCATGACTTCTGAGGCAATACAATCAGATTTGGGTGAGAAACAGACCAAAACTCCTTATTCACAACAGATCTTGACATCAGCATTCTCATTGGTACATTCATGAGAGAAGCTTGATTACACTTCCTTAATTGACTCGAAGAATTTGGCCAATTTGGCACAACGCGGAAAAAAGTAATGTTCCTCAAAATATGTTTCATTTTCTTTTTCAGTTTGGGGTGAAATGTGACCCGGACATGGGAGATTCACCTGTAAATTGTCTTTGTCTTAGCAGAGAGAACTGCTTAACTAAGAGGCTATGGCATGTGCAGCTTGATGAGCAGTGTGATATACTGTACATGTACACTAAGGCAAAATCCCTTCCAAGGCAAGTCAGTCCACTCGGCGACCATCTTTGGAATGCTCCCGGACAGCTATTTTCAGTGAATACAAGCATCTTAAAAAAGTTACTATGACTTGAATGGGGAAAGATTAAAATTTCCAAAAGAAGTTGATAAATTATGATAAATATTTGAAATCAACAGTAAAATCAGACAATAGTTGCATAAATTGTGCTTAGCTCATGCAAAAAAATAATATTTTCTAGGCTAGTCCAGCTAATGTGCACGCGTGTTCTCGAGTTGACTGATGTCTGCATCTAAAAGATGATTGGCTCTTTTACGTAAGGCAGGACTTCCCATTCATTTTAATACAAGAGCTCCAATTAATATAGATTAATCAATATTTAAAAAAATGATTTGCAAAACATTCTATAGGGGATTAGTTATTCACTTAACCCAATACAAATATGCAGTGACTATTTAATCTATTCTTCAGGTGAGGTAATTTTGTCTTTTAGAGGCCTCAAAATATCCGTCCGCAGTCTATGGGGTCTAAAGCATTGCAGGCCCTTCATTGACTGAGCATTACTGTGGATCTGCTGTGAGCACTCACTCTTCAGAGAGAAAATTACATTCTATAGGAGACAGACTGTCTCTCTCCCCATCACATCAGGTTCATGTTACACATAAAAAACAACAAATACAGGGATTCAGGAGAGAGAGAGAGGCTTTCTTCATACAGTCAGACAGGCTGCAAAAATCAAGATGGACCCTGGAACAGATCCTCCTACATACACAATGAGGCCTTAGAGTTGTGAGCCAGGAACCAGAAGGTTGCAATCCTGAGCTCTTGACTTTCTCCTTTTTAGCACTTGTTCCAAGGATCAATTCAGAAAGCTGCCAATAACCTGCCAGACAGAAGATCTCTTAAATTTCAGCACTCAAAATGTTGGGAATAAAAGAGTTGACAAACCAGATCCCTGTATCCTATTACTGCTCATCTGACCATGAGACAAAAACTAGATATTTAGTGCTTTACAGTGCAAAACTCTATTAAGCCAGGATGCTAGGTTGTTGTGTGTAGTTTCAGGGTTTTGCTGGGTGGTTGCTAAGGTGTTCTGATTGGTTTTCAGCATATGCCTTTGTGGTTGCTAGGACATTGATTGGCAGTTGCTTATAGGCGTAAGTCAAATAAGCTCACCACCAAGCCAAAATAAATTCTGGCCAAGGCTTGGATCCCTCCTTCAATGATGGGGTTATTTCATCTGTTTTATCATCCACCCAGAGAAAACCATTGCTTATAAAATTACTGGCACACTGCTTCTCAACAAGTCACACAAATTGAGGTATCATTCACATAACAAACAGTGCAGGTCGAGTCAACTTCTGAAGTTTATTATATAATTCTGAAGTTTAATTGCCTTAACAAGCACCACTAGAAAATACTGAAACAGCAGTTTGACTCAGTTTGGCACAAATTACCCATGAACTCAGAATGACGGATAGACAAGAGTAACCGGTAGAATGTTGTTGACTCTGAAATGGCTGTAGAATATGGAGCTTCACTAGATGTTTCGGAGCAAAACTAACTTTCCCGAACAGCTGAGAATGTGTTTGCATTTATGGTCAGCTGGGTCCTACCTTAACAGCTGTGCTGACTCCATCCTCAGCTGTGCTCTGCCCATTCTGAAAGAGAAAGACAAAAACTGAATTATGAGAAATAATAATAATAATAATAATAATAATAATAATAATATATATATATATATATATATATATATATATATATATATATATATATATATATATAAACACAGAACAGGTATGTTTACAGCTGGATCCTCAGGCTTATTATCATTAGTAAAACCATAACACAAGTATGTGCGCTGTATTTGAAGGCTCACAGCTGTGGTGTGAAAATCATATACATGTGTTATGTTTAGATAATAGCTCTGGGCAATTAGTACAGACTCAGTTTCATACATATTCACATACACACTTTTTCTATAGTAGTAAGAATGTGCTTTAGCATCTGTTGTGCCCACAAGCAACATCTTCAAATCTAAATCTAAAATACAGATTTCAGCCAGATTTCAGTCAGGTCACTGTATAGCACCAATAAAACATAGTTAGGTTTATTCTACCATTTATGTAAATAAGCAGTAGTGCATTATGGGTATTTTGTTTCCATACAGACAACCAATTAAATAGTACCAATGTCAGTGAATTGTATCTGTGAAACTATTTCACTAAAATAATAACCAACATTTATCTGTGAGTTAAGGAGAGGGAGAGAGACATGGTGAATGTGAGATATGTGGTGAAAATGACAGGAATGTTTGGCATGCATACCAAAAACATTTTGCATCAGTCTGCACTGATTTTAAGTAATTTTTCTGGTAACAGTTTACCATAAGGTTCCATTCGTTACCATTAATGCATTAAGTATCATGAACTAACAATGAAAAGTATATTGATTTACAGCATTTATTATTCATTGTTAATTTTAGTTAAATTTAGCTAGTTTATGTTATTTCATAGTGCATTAATGTTAACATATACAACTTTTAAAAAAGGTGTTAGTATACAGTATGTTAAAATTAACATTAACCAAGATTATTACTGTAAATGCTGTAAAAGTATTGTTCATTGTTAGTCCATGTTAACAAATGGAAACTTTTTGTTAAATGTTACCCTTTTTCTAGGTAAACATGCTCTAGATGGACGTTTTTGATCATTGTTTTGCATCTCCCTGTTTTTCTTCAGCATCTCATGTATGAGCGCCACATTTTTAAGATGCTCTGTCAGGTTAAAAAGAACTTGCAAATGAAGAAAGAATTAGTAAAAAATGTGTTTCAAGACACTTGCATTCTGCTGTATTTAGCTTCTTTAGTGCAAGAAAGTGTTTGGTCTGAATGTCCCCCCAAGACTTATTCAAACATGACAGCAGCCATTTACACCACAAAAATTCTAATCTTAAGTTATGATGATGATAAAAGAGGATGGTGGTTTTTCACAGGCTTATCTGGCCAGCCAACACTGAGACACATTATTTAAAATCCTTCACATACTGAGAGCAGACAACACCACAATGAGAAACAAAACACATGTAAAACTCTCGTAAATTCTGCAAAGAAACGTTACACGTAGAAATATTTCCTCTTCAGGCTTTTTCCTGGGTCAAAAATGGTCTTTGGTGGCGGCTGACATGTACGGTCATCCATATGCTCTCCAGTAAAACCAGGCAAATCTGCATTTTAAATGCAGTGTTTCCCATAGGATTTTGTGAGACTGTGATGGGTGGACCCATCACAGACACTGTAGGTCTTAGGGCATGCTCCCCCATAGTTTAATTTTGTAAGTTTTAAAAGTTAAATGCATCAATCTGGTGCACATTGAGAGCAAAATTAAGAGGCTAGATCTATGAAGAACTTTGTGCTCTTGTAAACAATGTTGTGCTTTAGTAGTAATAAAAATAATAAACGCATTGTTTGTATAGATATGAATGATGATGACATGCCAAAAAAGTCACATCCACAAAGCATAAACGAGATGGAGTTTAACGCAGTTCACAAATGGTCAAACACACAAAATCGACAAGAACATACATTTGAGACAGGGCTCAACATTATGCTATTGTCATATGATAATGATTTTATGTTGTGTTTTGTAGTCAAATAAAGAAAAGCCTCCATCACAAACATTCACAGCAGGGGTGCTCACACTTCTATGGAATGAGATCTACTTTTTCTTCATGTTATTGCAGCAAGACCTACCATGTACAATAAAGGCTATACATGATCACAATACCAAAATTTCAATAGGCACTAGAGAAGTTTTATGATTCTCAAAACCAGCTTCAAAACCAAAACAAATAATAAGACTAACTAATATGTTAATTATGGAAGAATGGTTTCAAGTTCTTAAGTGATTATTCAAGACTAGTAAATGGTCAGTGATAAAATAACAATAAAAATCAGCAATGAATACAAATAGATTAAAAATAATAGAACAAAAAATACCAAATCCCAAAATTTGTTCAGCACATGTTCAGCACACACACATATGCCGCCTGTCAATCAAACAGGGCACAGCTGTTACTAGATTATAAAATGACATACTCTAGATTACTTTCATTTACATTTACATTCATGCATTTGGCAGACGCTTCTATCCAAAGCGACTTACAGTGCAGTTATTACAGGGACAATCCCCCTGGAGCAACCTGGAGTTAAGTGCCTTGCTCAAGGACACAATGGTGGTGGCCGTGGGGATCAAACTGGCAATATTCTTATAAATTTCAACAGCAGAATAAGAATATTAACTTTCTAATAAGTGACACAGGCATCGGCTATCACAAATATAGCTGGTTATTTTTTGTTATTGATATTTTAATCAGTCTGCTTGTCCGGTCAGGCAAGTTAAATTCTCTTTCACTTGCCCCTTCAAAAATTCACTTGTCCCAGTCAAGCGAACAAGTGTTAATGTCGAGTCCTGTGAGCTGACTGACTGGGAGTGAGAGATGCTTCGCTGAAACAACGGCACAAAATACAATATTAGACATCTTCTATGTTATTATGAGAATTGCAAAAATATTTTCGGTTCATTATGAAACTGTGGCGGAACAAATTAGACTGTGGCGGGACTTCATTAATTTAAATATCATTTAATCTGCCTTGGGCAAATTTTGGGCGCTGCCAAAAAATTTTAATGAAGGAAAAACCTGGCTCTTGTATTTTCAACTTAATTTACCCCTCAGGTGCTCATCCATAATCAGCTCTGAAATCCTACTTATGACATTCTGTCTCTCTCTACCTCACAAATAAACAAAAAAAAATTATTAATTAATACATACAAATCTGATGTGCAATTTTTTATGTAAACATTCACTTGTAACAGCTTAATATGCAGAATCAACTATTAATTGGATTAAAAGGGTGCAGGTGTGTTTATGCAAATTATTTTATGCTGAAGAGGCATAGATCATGGGAAAGCTGATTCAAGTCATCTTAGCAGCTGTTATTTTTTCAATAAACATTGAAAAAAAGAGATGCACTTAATTGTATTTTATAAAAGGTGGAGTGCGGATCTGAAGACAATGTCAGCAACTGCTTCAGCTCAATGCTATTGACCTTCATCTCTGATTGAGGTGATTACTGCTGTTGAGTTCCATGTTGAATGTAAGTGATAACTAATAGGCCTTTATCACAGTCCGCGTGTCATTACATCTGGCTCCAAACCAAACCCAACCAAACATTCACCCATTGATTTGTCTGTGGACAGCTTTAGAACGCACCATGTTTTCTGCCAAATGCATTTGGTGTGACCCCCTTTAAGTTAACCTTCCGCTCACACTTTACTAAAGTTGTGTAGAGAAACATGTATGAAGAAACTAAAAACAATTGTGCAACGATTAGCCATATTTATATCTGATAAAATGCCAATATAGATCGATAATCAACTCGAACTTTTTTTGATATCGATGCGTGAAAAAAGCATTGATACCGAGCCTAATAGCTAATAAAATAGAATAGCTCCATAGAACTCAGCCTAGATGTGGAATCGCTCAGTCTTTCACTATTCCCAATAAATTGAGTGCAACAGTGCACTAAATAAGAAAAGGACATGTTCACACTGCTCTTACAGCCGGCGCCATACTAGCAGACCCAAAACAACTCTACTGTGGCTGAGGGTGTCACACTTGCTGACTGTTTTGCTGAGATCTTTCTCTCTTCAGTCAGATGTAAGACACACTTGCGATACAAAATGGTGGATGGGTGGCAAACACACCAACTCACCAACTCTCTCTCTGATTCTCTGTCAAGTGGAGCTAGCCAGAATAATAACAAGAGTACACAGTAAACCCTAATGTTCAAAATACTTTATTGTTTTGGGAAAAATTAGCTAATAAAAATTAGTTAAAATAAATTAACCTTAATGAGTATTTAGAATTTTCTCTTTCTTTTGAGTTCACGAAACTGATACCTTTTAAGTAACCTGAATTGTTTTATTGTTTTGTGTTTAATGACCTTGTCTCTTTAAATTTACTGGAACTTAAAGGAATAATTCACCAAAAGATTTTAATTCTCTCATCATTTACCATGCCATCCCAGATGTACATGACTTCCTTTCATCTGATGAACTCGAATGAAGGTTTTTAGAATAATTTCTCAGCTGTTTTGGCCCATAAAATCCAAGTGAATGGGTGCCAAAATTTTGAAGCTAAAAAAATATATAAAAAATCATCACATAAGTCGCATAAATGTAATCCATAAGACTCCAGTGCTTAAATCTATATCTTCAGAAGCCATAGGTGTGGATGAGAAACAGATCACTTTCACATTATTCTTCTTGTGTTTTTGCTGATTCACATGAATATTGCTACCTACTGGGCAGGGAGAAGAATTTCTTGCAAAAAAGGACTTAAATATTGACTTGTTTCTCACACACACCTATCATATCACTTCTGAAGATATGGATTAAAACACTGGAGTCGTATGGATTACTTTTATGCTTCCTTTATGTGCTTCTTGGAGAATCCACATTTTGGCACCCATTCACTTGCATTGTATGGACCTACAGAGCTAAAATATTCTTCTAAAAATCATAATTTGTTCTGCAGCAGAAAGAAAGTCATACACATGTTGTTGTCATGAGGGTGAGTAAATTATGAGAGAATTTTCATTTTTGGGTGAACTATCCCTTTAAATTGAACAAACTGGGCATTTCTGTTTCACCACATGCTTTGCATGGCACTTGAAACAGAATAAATGTTCAAATAAAGTGTTATATATAGTGTCTTTGTGCAAGATTAATGTAAAGGGGGAGACTTATGAGTGTTTAATGTTTTGGTGTGTTCTTTAGAACGAGTTTTAGGGGTTACCATTATGGTGAACAGTGGAGCTTGAGCTTAGGATGAGGACAGGTATATGTGAAGCATATAGATATTGCTTTACTCATTCAGCAATTGCTATGCTAGTCAAAACATGTAATATCATTTGGTATGCATTTAGTAATTGCTAGCTAGTTACAGTAAATGTAATATACTTAAGTATTGTGAGTGAGACTACATGGTAATCTTAAATTCAGCCAAAAATTTACATTTCAAGTTAAATGTAATCGTTAAGAATCACTTTGGATTACAATCAGTGTTTGTGATGATATGCAGCAGAGTGTGATCACTACAGAAGGTACAGATGATGCAGTGATTCCAAGATATTGTTTTGCTAGTCTGCTGAGAGATGGGAAGGTTTGTTTATGATTTCTCCACCAAACAAATGGGCCATGGTTTAGGGGAATTACCTTTTCCTCTGCATAGTGCCGCATTTCAATTATCAAGTCGGTGCTTGTCGATTGATGTTGTTGTGCTGACAGAACTTGAAAGTCAAAATCCGCCCATATGCCTCTATCTGTATCTGAGGCAGTACATGGGGTCATTGGAGGAGTCACTGATGAGGCACAACTTTCTGTAGGTATTGAGGCAGTGCTTAGGCCAGATGTTGAGGTAGCTTCTAGTGGTGGTGCAGCAGCTATCTTTGATGTGGGCAAGTGGACATCCTGTTTTTCACATAGGATTCGCTTTTTCATGACTTCTACATGATCTTTGTCATGAGCTGCAAGAGGTTTAAACTTAATGTCAAGGAAGGTGCTGGCAGCAAGGCTGTGTATTAGATTCCACGGAATCTAAGCTGACATTGCTAGTTCTGCGGCAAGAGAGCTACCTTGATGCTCACTGACAACAGTTGCTCTAAAAAGTAGTGACACAAGGGGAATAATCTTTGAGACAGAAACGTGTTTTTCTGCTGATACTTCTTGTGTTGCTTCTTCAAAAGGTCTCAAGACCTCAATAGCCAGGTGGATAATAGACAGCTCTTCATTGAAATAGCACAGGTTAATCTTCCCAAGTAGACAGAGGGCTGTGGTAACTGGTTCCCGTTGTTCTTGTAATCTTTCCAGCATGTAGAAGACTGAATTCCACCTGGTTTCAACTGAATTAATCATGTTCTGCCTCCTTCAGTTGCTTTTGTATAAGTTTAAGCTTCTCTGGGGCTTTGCAATGCTTTTGCATTTTTTCAGCAGGTGAAAGATCTCAGGATATGTTTTTATCGCATCTTTGACGACCCAGCCTTATGCATTGCAGAAACCATGTTATGACCATTGTCTGTGACCACTGCAAGCTCTTTTTGAGTTATGCCCCATTCTTCAGATATTCCTTTCAGCTCCGCACTAATATTTTCAGCTGTGTGCTGTGCACTAAAATTTAAGGTTTATAAGACAAATTCCTGCATTTGCCAGTTGTCAATAAAATGACAGGACACAGTTAAATATGCCTTTGTGGACCTTGAGGTCCACATGTCTGATGTGAGAATCACATGATTTGCATGCTGAAATGTTTCCATTACTTTGGCTCTACAGTCAGCATACATTTTGTTAATTGTGCCCTCCATCAACCGTTTCCGACTAGGGATTTGATAACGTGGATCAAGAGTCTTGACGAATGCAATAAAACATCTGTCTTCTACAACTGAAATTGGTTGGAGGTCCCTCACAATCATCTCTCCTAGGCTTCTTGTAATTTCTGATGCTCTCTGAGTCATCTATAAAATGTATTACATATGTAGGTCTTAAAAGCTGTGCTACAGGTAGACAAGCATTTATAAATGGCAGTAAAACTCTCTACCAGGTATTATTTCACATCTAAACGGTGTTATTCATTTAATATATAATTTTTTTAATTATGTATAAATAAATAATATATAATGAATTCATGAAGAATATCCACCATTAGATACCAGGTGACAAAAATAGACATAGGCTAATAACAAAATGTATTCAAATATATTGATAGAAAAGCTTACTTTTCAAAATAAAATGTCCATTTTTAGAATTTATACTTTATACTCATATACACAGCGTCTTATTACTGTAATATTCTCCTCCTTGTGAGTAATCAATACCTTCCTTTTTATTCTAATAATTAAAATAATCTAATATAACCTCTTTGTACCAGGATAATGCCTGCCTCTCTGAAAGGATTCTGGTAAAGAACCCTGCCGCATGCCAGAAGATGGGGATCGTGTCTGTGTAACCTCCTCTGTTCGCCTCAGCTGTACTTCGTCGTGCTCTTTAGGATGTTTGATGCTTCGGCATATTTGTGGTATTGCCACAATGGCATATTGTGTTTTGACAAATGTCACATGTTGCTTCATCATTGTTAAGTGGAGTGCAATACCTCCATATGATGCTTCTTTTTCTGTCAGCCATGACCTCAGTCATGCCCTCGCATCCCTCTTTAAAACTGCGCTGAGTGCACTCTCTGACTCTGACAGAGTGAACGCTGGGACTTGTTTGCATGTGCACAGCAGAAGAATAGTTCCAATTCATGATAAGTACATATTACTATACTATATACATTTTCACGCTAAATAAAAATCACTTGTGTTACAAATCCCTGACATCATCAGTATCGAAAGTATCTCTAGTGATCACAAATGAAAACAATAAACACATGTATTTCAGCACCAATGAAAAAAAAAACTGAAACCTTTTTTTTGGAACTATTGATTATCCTCAAATCTTAGCCGATAGTTGCTGATAGTTTTTTTTATTACTCCTTGTTAAACTGTGGCCAGTTCTGGAAGATTCTACAGTTCTTGTAACAGGAGCAGAGGCGAAACAAAAACAAATCACTGACCCCTCGTGGGAATTTTTTACAATATTCATCCATATGTTTATTTTCACTTCAATTCATATTTTGTTATTTTGATTAGGTAAGTATGTGTTCTAAAGTGAAGTGGGGGCATGCAAAGAAAAATGTGAGAATACAGAACCGTGCTCCATCAGCACATACATGGTGTCTCCAACTTCATATATTTTGAATAAACATATTTTTGTTTCTCAATGGAGAAACATTCTTCATCAAACCTCATCTTGTGAAATATGCATCATTATATACATATTTATAAACCTAAAAACTGTGGCATTGCAAAATAAGAGTCCCTGGGGTTTTCCGGGCTTGTTAACAGTTAAAATCCTGCATTATGCACCAAATGTTCTTTTTTTTCTGCCTATTTTTGGGATGTTTTGAAAGTTCAAATATTCCATTCAAAATCCACTTGGTTCTAAAATTAAAGGGGGCACCAAAGAATGGGAGGAAAGAAGAAAGCACTTCTGGCAGCTGTGAGAAGAACGAAAAACTAAATGCAAAAAAAAAAAAGAGAGAGAGAGAGAGAGAGAGAGAGAGAGAGAGAGAGAGAGATCAAGGATTATTCTTGTGCCAAGTCAGAAGCTCATTCATTTCTACCAACTTCAGATCGATTTATTCAAGTTTCCGTGGAAACAGCAGAATTCCAAACTGCATTTGTGCGCCCCTGAAGTGCACTGTGGAATGAGAACGGCACTCAAAAGGTCATTCCAAACTAAAATAAGAAAATTACACTTTTCAAAAAAGGGTTCTTCCAAACGACTGTTAGCAAAGGCTACAATCAAACAGTAATCCCATGCTCCCTCCAGAGTAAGTAGGCCTTATGGATGATCACTTTCGAATTGAATTCACCCATTTGTCTCCAAATTGCACAGTGCCAAGAGTGAGAACTCTGGCCATCCTCAAACGTAGGGGTGGGCGATATGACTGTAACAATTAAGGAATGGAGGAAGGCATCAAATTATGCCACATTTCAGTCTGATGTTGTTGCCTAGTATTATTATAATAAATTTTCCTCAAGAAACTCAACATATTCTGAAAGCACCAAAGGAAATAATAAGTTGAAAAATATCCCAAGAAATAAACACTTCATTAGGCTCTTGATTTATGTCATCTCCGTAGAGAATAGAGTATATGAATATCTAAAGGCAAACAGGTTTTTTTTCCTAATATCAAACATCACTGTTAGAGGGGCATAGATACAGCATTATTCACATGCAATAGTTCTCAGCTGCCGATGCCATTGTAGAAATTCACTATTAACAGTCAGCCATTGATTAATTTAATAATTGACTGAAAGTGTCCAATAACAGGGCGGTTACTGAGATTGATTATTATTCGGCTGGTCATGTGATTTTAACATGGCAGCCCACATGAGGAGACCCTCTCAGTGTAGAATAAAACAGCTTTTATAAAGATACTGATGTGATTTGAGTCTTCATGTCATGTTAATTATCATGATTTTATTTACCTAAACATTTCAAAATTACAATTCTTAGATATTAAAATACAGTCTCTTCCAACGAGTCAACTACAATTAATTTATTCTTAGGTTGACTCTCCCGAAAAGTGAAAACACTGTAGCACAATGAAAAACTCTTTTTGTTCTAGCATGCCATACAGCAACATTGGCTCAACCAATGGTAAAGGTTTGTGGCAGACCTATCTGTTTGACAATGGCAGACGGGGGAGTGTTTAAGAAACCTGTTTGAAATGGTCCTTGTATTTTTAATTCAGATAGTTGCCACTATTGGTGCAGAAATTAGACACTTTACTTTTAATATATCAGCTCAGTAATACAAGAACTGATAATGTGTTATGTTAATCATTAACTGTCGGTTTCTAAAAGTGATAGCTGTGAATATCTGTAATCTGTAATCTGTAATGATACTGATAAGGGAGCAAGAGCAGTGCTGGTATCATTCACACTGCTAACACTGCACATATTTAACAGATAAAAAGACTTTTGTTCGGTCCTTGGTTTTCTCACACAATTCAGTTGAGGACAGGAAAGGTAAGGAACACATATGTACACCATCATGCACAGCCCAACACCACAAAACAAACACCGATTGTGACAAAACTGAGACACACACAAAAACTCAGCAAAGCACATGTGCGAGCATCTCTAACAATATCGTTTTTTCTTTCAGAATATTATTAAAAAGCATGAAAGACTAAAATACATGGAACAGAAACTTCAGCATGACTTCTGTTGTCCTGCAAAAACAGACTCAACTGTATTCTGACCATAATGAACAAGGTAGATAAACACACACACAGACACACACAGACAGACAGAATGAGGAGTCTGCCTGTGAAATGCAAACTGAAGAAACAAAACCAACTTAACTGGCTCTTGATAGGGGCTGCTTGCTACATGTGACCTTGAAACTGTTTTACTGACTAATGCAAATGAAAGAGCAGTAAAAAAAAAATAATCTCTCCCATAATGTGACCCTATTACAGAAATAGCATGCAAGTAATTGGGACCAAACTGTTCTTTAGAGAGGTGACAGAAAGTGTGCATTGTGTGTGTGTGTGCAAGAGAGCGAGAGAGATGTGAATGTAAATTAGAGGCTTGTAGTTTGCAATTCACTGTGATCAATTCCTTTCCTGCATATCGCGGCGCCGTTTTGTGGTCTGTTCTGCATAACGTGGTGGCTCATTGTTGCTTATCAAGGCCCATTCGGCACATTTTGCAGCAGATCCACCAACCCGCTCGGTTCTCCCGATGGCCAGTCCGCCCCTGATCGGAACAAAAGTGTGTCGGCACACCGGGAAAATGCCCAGTATGCCAGATTACCTGTTCAGCCCTGAGCCCTGCCAGACTTAAGGGTGAAGTGTTATTTGGGATGATCAAACACTTTTTCCTGTCCTCAGTTTAAAGCAGAGACAGCGATAAGTAAGCCATATACTGTCAGTTTATTCCCTGTGAAGTGTCCATAATCATGAAAAGTGTAGCTCTGTGAAAATTTGACCTCTGTTTGTTTGTGCACTGCAACACTGCTCAACCAATGGCATGAGTTTACAGCAGGAGTCAGTATTATACTCTCTGTGGTCATTAAAATCCCAGGGCACTTCTCATAAGAGTAGGGGTATAAACCCGGTGTCCTGGCTAAATTCTCCCCCATGGTCCTTCTCAATCATGGCCTCCTAATATTCTCCATCCCTGAATTGGCTACATCACTCCACTCTACTCTCCACCATTAGTGTGTGGTGGACATTCTGGTGTACTATGGCTGCTGTCACATCATCATGCTGCAAACTGGTGGTTGAGGAGATTCCCCCTATACTATGTAAAGTGCTATATAAATGTAAGGAATTATTGTTATTATTATTATTCTAGATTAAAAAAAATAATAATAAAAATAAAAACTGAAATGATTGGAAAAAACTAAAACTAAACTCAAAAATGAACTAAAATAAAATAAAAATTAACTTGAATTATTTTACTTTTAGCTTGATACACAGCTAAAGCTATAATGTGAATATGGGCAAAGTGGGACACTTTTTGATTAAGGGACAAATTTCATATTCATATTCAATTCATATTTACAAATTATTTTAAATAAATTTTTATATTTTATTACACACTTTAACATCAAATGTAACATTTACATAAATTAAGTAAACTTAATTTTTTATCACCTTAAAAATATTTGCTTAATTTTCTGTCATTTGCTTTACAATTACATTTCACATCGGTGGTCAAGAAATGAAGTCTGCCACACATCCTGAAGTAAAATCAATTTAAAACTTTAGATGCAACAGGGGTCAACAGGTCTGCCTGCGCCTGCCAGAATTGACTCCAAATGAGCTGGACCACCTGAGGGTGGAGTCTCCACTCTCCCCTGTGTGTAGCCTATCGTGGCTATTTGGAGGTGTCCATCGTAATCACGACGCGCCTGGAGACCTACTCTAGGGGGACACCTGCCCATAGAAATGTGAGGTCGGTCCAAGGACTGAAGAGGTGGCGAAAGACCAGCCTGATGGCCATGCAATGTGTCCTGCAGCACCATGCCCATCTTTGGACTCAAGTTTGGAGCCAGTGCTGAAGCAGTCTCAACTCGAGTGGTGTGGCCACCGCTGAGCACTCCATATGCCCAGGAGCCGCTGAAACAGTTTCAGCAGAATCACTGTTTTATGCCTGAACACCTTCAAACAGGTCAGCGCCGACTGTGCAAGCCCGTTCATGAGGTGAGCCGTCATGGAGACGGCTCGCTGATGCTCCGAACCGGGAGGGGCTTGCTCTTTTCCCCATTGACCCGAAGCCCTAGCCGGCTGAGGTGCATGAGAACCAGGTCCCTGTGTGCACAACATATCCTGAGAGTGAGCTAGGATTAGTCAGTCATCGAGATAGTTGAGAATGCGAACAGCCACTTCCCTTAACGGGGCAAGAGCTGCCTCTGCGGCCTTCGTGAAGAGGCCAAAAGGGAGGACCTTGTACTGATATGCCCGACCCTCGAGCGCAAGTGGCAGGAAGGGTCTGTGTCGAGGTGGAATCGAGATGTAGAAGTACACGTCCTTCAGGTCTACTGCCATGAAACAATCTTGATGTCAGACGTTTGCTAGAATGTGTTTTTGCATCAGCATCTTGAACGGGAGTCTGTGTAGAGCCCGGTTCAGTACTCACAGATTCAAGATTGGCTGCAACCCACCGCCTTTCTTTGGTACAATGAAGTAGGGGCTGTAAAACCCTTTCTTCATCTCTGCCGGAGGGGGAGGATCTGTTGTGCCCTTCTGTAGGAGGGTAGCGATTTTCTCAAGGTAGCTGCGTTCCACTAAACCTGGGCGGTCGCCAGGCGAACTAAGTTGCATAGCCGAGTCTGACGGTCCGGGCCAGCCATCGCGACGGCTTGGAGAGTGCAAGCCACGCGTCCAAGCTCAGGGCGAGGGGGACCAAGGGGACCAAGGGGACAATCTCATCGGACATACCGGCAGGTGGGGCCTCGTGGTGGACCGCCCAGAGTGAAGGCACTTGAGCCCTGTGGCCATGCTGAGTCGAGGGACATCGAAGCACTTTCCAGGCTCCTGATACCACCAGAGGATTGGTCAAGGAGGGGGGAGGAGGTACATGTGGCAAGAAAAAAGCCTTTACTCAAAAAGCACCATCTGAAAGCACATCTGGAGTTTGCCAGAAAGCACGAGTAACCCGCTGCATTGTGGGAGAAGGTTTTGTGGTCAGATGAGACCAAGATAGAGCTTTTTGGCCAGAGAGCTAAAAGCACTATGTGTGGTGCAAACCTAACATTTCCTATGCCTCAAGACACAACATCCCTACAGTGAAGTATGGTGGTGGCAGACCATGTCAGGTTCCACTTTTGTCAGCCAAGAACAGAAAGCTGAAGCTGCAGTGGGCACAGGGTCACCACAACTGGACAGTTGAAGTCTGGAAAAAAACATTTTTATTGAAAAGGGCCAAATAGAAAAGAAAAGAAGCCATCATGTGCCCGGCATACACAGGAACTCCTTCAATACAGTTTAAAAAACATTGCAGATGAATCATTCACAAAGTTATTTGAAAGAATGCCACATTTTCTTTTAAGTACTACCTTAAAAAGCTAATATATATATATATATATATATATATATATATATATATATATATATATATACAGTGGTACGGAAAGTAATCAGACCCCTTAAATTTTTCACTCTTTGTTATATTGCAGCCATTTGCTAAAATCATTTAAGGTCATTTTTTTCCTCATTATTGTACACACAGCACCCCATATTGACAGAAAAACACAGAATTGTTGACATTTTTGCACATTTATTAAAAAAGAAAAACTGAAATATCACATGGTCCTAAGTATTCAGACCCTTTGTTCAGTATTTAGTAGAAGCACCCTTTTGATCTAATACAGCCATGAGTCTTTTTGGGAAAGATGCAACAAGTTTTTCACATCTGGATTTGGGTATCCTCTGCCATTCCTCCTTGCAGATCCTCTCCAGTTCTGTCAGGTTGGATGGTAAACGTTGGTGGACAGCCATTTTCAGGTCTCTCCAGAGATGCTCAATTGGGTTTAAGTCAGGGCTCTGGCTGGGCCATTCAAGAACAGTCACAGAGTTGTTGTGAAGCCACTCCTTCGTTATT
Organism: Xyrauchen texanus; assembly: GCF_025860055.1. Taxonomy (NCBI): domain Eukaryota; kingdom Metazoa; phylum Chordata; class Actinopteri; order Cypriniformes; family Catostomidae; genus Xyrauchen; species Xyrauchen texanus. The sequence goes on along the minus strand of NC_068297.1, from coordinate 18,189,070 downwards.
TTAGCGGTGTGCTTAGGGTCATTGTCTTGTTGGAAAGTGAACCTTCGGCCCAGTCTGAGGTCCAAAGCACTCTGGAGAAGGTTTTCGTCCAGGATATCCCTGTACTTGGCCGCATTCATCTTTCCCTCGATTGCAACCAGTCGTCCTGTCCCTGCAGCTGAAAAACACCCCCGCAGCATGATGCTGCCACCACCATGCTTCACTGTTAAGACTGTATTGGACAGGTGATGAGCAGTGCCTGGTTTTCTCCACACATACCGCTTAGAATTAAGGCCAAAAAGTTCTATCTTGGTCTCATCAGACCAGAGAATCTTATTTATCACCATCTTGGAGTCCTTCAGGTGTTTTTTAGCAAATTCCATGCAGGCTTTCATGTGTCTTGCACTGAGGAGAGGCTTCCGTCGGGCCACTCTGCCATAAAGCCCCGACTGGTGGATGGCTGCAGTGATGGTTGACTTACTACAACTTTCTCCCATCTCCCGACTGCCTCTCTGGAGCTCAGCCACAGTGATCTTTGGGTTCTTCTTTACCTCTCTCACCAAGGCTCTTCTCCCCCGATAGCTCAGTTTGGCCAGACAGCCAGCTCTAGGAAGGGTTCTGGTCGTCCCAAACATCTTCCATTTAAGGATTATGGAGGCCACTGTGCTCTTATGAACCTTAAGGGCAGCAGAATTTTTTTTGTAACCTTGGCCAGATCTGTGCCTTGCCACAATTCTGTCTCTGAGCACTTCAGGCAGTTCCTTTGACCTCATGATTCTCATTTGCACTGACATGCACTGTGAGCTGTAAGGTCTTATATAGACAGGTGTGTGGCTTTCCTAATCAAGTCCAATCAGTATAATCAAACACAGCTGGACTCAATTGAAGGTGTAGAACCATCTCAAGGATGATCAGAAGAAATGGACAGCACCTGAGTTAAATATATGAGTGTCACAGCAAAGGGTCTGAATACTTAGGACCATGTGATATTTCAGTTTTTCTTTTTTAATAAATGTGCAAAAATGTCAACAATTCTGTGTTTTTCTGTCAATATGGGGTGCTGTGTGTACAATAATGAGGAAAAAAAATGAACTTAAATGATTTTAGCAAATGGCTGCAATATAACGAAGAGTGAAAAATTTAAGGGGGTCTGAATACTTTCCGTACCCACTGTATATATATATATATATAAAAGTTGGATGTTTTGTGATGTTGTGCATACATGGGTATAGCATGAAAACAAAAAAACAGCATGAGTCAGAATTTTCATTGTCTACATTTCTATTTTACTCATTGAAGATTCAGACATTCAAATCCACACACACAATTTCAAATTCAATTTCAAACCTGACAAGCATGTAGCTAAGACTGCATGCAGCTAAGACTGCATGCAAAGCAGTGATGTGTATGAACAGATGAAAGACTAAGGTCAACAGAAAAAGTGTGGCCCAGTTAAACAAGAGGAAACAGAAAGACTCAAAGACAGACAGAGAGATGAAAGGAAAGGAAGACAGATTTGAGGAAGGAAAAAGGAGACAAAGAAAATCACAAATGAATAAAATCATGATGAGAAATCAAAAAGATCCACTATTTTGGTATTAACAGGTGACATGGATTTTAAAGGGAATGGAAGCAGGAAATCTAGCTCTTAGTTTAGAGATCCGGATCATAATATCTCCAGATCCCTACTCCCTTCATGCACTATGCCATCTCTCATTTCAAACCCCCGCACACACTGACAGATGAGACCAGAAACAAACTCATCATTTTAAACATTTGAAAGTTACAAAGAACATGTGCTGGAACAATGTAAAGCTGTGTGTATGTAATATTTAAAGCAAAAGGTTTTAAAGCCAACATGAAATCAAAATGGCTCCTATTATATTGCATGTTCCTGGTCTTACAGTATTGTGAATGAGTAATGTGAGCACATTATTCCAAATAAAAAATGTGTCTTTGTAATCTTTAATCAAACTAATAACTTGCTTAAATTCCTTTAAAAAACTATGTGTTATTTCAAATTACGTCATTGTTGTTATAAAGGTGTAACTGTAAACCCTGTAATCTGGTAAACACTGTAATGCCAGAAAATCCTAAACTAAAATCATGCTAACACAAATGTTTACATCTTAGGATTACACATTTGAAATTATGTGTATTTTCACATTTACAGACTGGCCCAATTCACTGCCATTGTAAGTGCCTTACTGTAACCTCGATTTTTGCTTCTTTTTTAAATAAACTGTCGATTTCTTTTTCTTTTCTTTTTTTGTATTTAACAATATGCAATAAATGCTGTTGATTGAGCTAAACTTGTATTTAACCTGGAACATTAACTAAATGCACTCCTGAATTCTGTTTGTCTGCAGAAGATTTCCACTCAATTTAAAACTAAACAATGTCTGTACACAACTTGGCTCACAAAACACAGTCAAACTGGCTCTTTAGAGAGAAACATTACCCCTCCCTGCAGAACAGATGAGCAGGGCCTCATGGACTATGACATACAGTCTAAATGCTTCCAGCAAATCTGGGATGCTCCCAGTTCACAAGAATGAACTTCCTGTGATGGAGTGAGAACAAAAATCCATGACTACTGGAGCTCATGGAACACTACCTACATGGCCCTCCTGTCCTTTAATGGAAGCACACTGTCTAAAATGTGTCTTCCCGTGTTCTCCACAACATTGAAAATGTGAAATGTGTGCAATTTCTCAAAAGGGTTAGGTTGGAAGTCTCTGTTAGACTGACTAAAGGTCCCATGTAGCAGCAGGTTTTTGATATAACAATACCAATTATATTTTTTCTGCATTAATGATTATACACACAATCACTGCTTAGCCCCACTGAACAAGGCAGCCATCACAGGTGTAGGTGTACAGCAGGTGCGGTTACTGGGTCACAGCGCTGTGCTAAACCTTATCAAAAGATAAAAGAGGTCATGCAGGGGGAATACATTTTACCTTGATCTTTTAATTTAAACAAATAATTGTACCATGACAACATATTGTAACTTTCAGAACTCAAAACTTCCTCCTCAGAGAAAACATTCTGCACTTAAAGCTGCACTATGGAAGATCTTTTTTGGTTAAAAATGAACAAATTGCCATTATTGATTAAATACATATATAAACAATCAGTGTTCAAAACAATGTCCTTACCTTACCCTGATTCACTACAGTAAACCTATAAAAATAATGTGTATTTTGAACTGTCGGATTTGGTGCGAAATTGCTGGCTTATGTCGTTCCTCTTTGCATCATAACATTATGTCTGTAAATACAGGATAGAAGTACCAGCTGTCTCATGTTCTGGCCAAGGATGCTGTTCAGTTCAGTCAGTCACAGTCACACAGTTCATGATGGCATAATGGCAGGCTGGATGGATGTTTATCTGTTATCCATTTGGCAAAGTTGTTTACCTGCTATAATGCTTGGAAACAGTATTTTGTCTGGTAGGGTTGTAATGCTTTTATGAAACTAACATAACGTGTGTTTACAGACCGCTTTGTATCTACGTTGTGCTGTGAAGTTACTGTGCAGGTTTACTAAATGTACAACTTCTGAAATAGACTTTTTATAATTGTTATATTGCATATTTAAACATATTATATTCATGTTTAATAAAGTATATTTTATCCCCGTCAATATTGCTTGTTTCATGTTTTTAGTTTACAGTTTTATTACAGTTTCACTTGCTTTATCAACTGAAGCTGTACCAGTGTTAGTTTGACTAGTAAACTATGACTAGTTTTTGTTTTAGTCATAGTTTTAGTCTTTTGACAAAAATGTCCTTTAAAAGTAGTCAATATTATGAAATGTCATATTCATTCATTTTAGTTAGTTTTACTTATAATTTTAGTAAACGAAAATCCTATTTCACACTTTTGCATGTTTCGTATGTCATATGTTGTACTACAAATAAGAAACCAGCGTATTTACTTAAACTCATCCTGTATACCTGACTTTTAGTATAAAGAGAAGATTGTTGAAATTATTTGAATTATTTGCAGTTATGTAAACCTACTTGTCCAACAAGAAGAACACCAATTCAGGGTCGGATTTGATCCCCAAAACCAAACGAAGTTCCTTCCAGGAATCAAATGCCTTGCCGATGTTCACTCTAGTTTTCGTTCAACCACAATCAAGTTCCCGCTTAGCCAGATGGGATTCAGTAGATAAATGTTTTTAGTTTTTTTTTGGCTTACTCTTAGTTTGTGTAGGAGTTGGTGTTGTGCTGGGAGCTGGCCGTTTGCTGGATTCCATCTCTAAGTTAACGTTGCCTAGTGTTGCAGTTTGTTGTCGCTGTTGAATAGCGGAAGAGAAGTGATTACTGTCTGAGGCAAGGCAGAAAAAGGGTGAAAAACTGAAAACCTTTTTAGTGTAAAAACTTTGCTAACATATAAGTGCACCTCGGCAAAAGGAAATCAAAAATAGAAAAAACATCTATGGTTACATATTACCCCTTTTAATAAAACATCTGCAGTGTAAGTCTTGGATTGATTTTTAGTAGTACAGTCCTCTGGTTTCACTCTTTTCAGTGGTTTGTCAAAAATAATCCTATTCTGTTAAATTGCAGTAGTTCTTCACATTTTCTGGGCATCTGGTAGCTACATGCAGTGTGCATTTTGAGCGAGGAAGTGACAGTCTTTTCTCTATTTTTCAGACAAATAAAATGAGTTGACATCCAGTGCTTATGCTGCATTAAATTTCTCTTAGTCCCTACTGATATGTTACAGTTTTTTCTGAATGCTTACACACAAACAGTAATTCTTTAAGCACTATCTCTGAAACCATTAACACTTGTAGCCAATGCATTTACCAAGTGTGCCAAAATGAATGCACATTCTCTGCTTTACACTCAGTTTGTAATTTAATAACACACTTCTAGCAAAACTGTAAACATTGCTACACTCTTTCTCCAATTGCCTTTCCACATTGACACATGTGAAAACACTTTAAGAAAGTTCACTTAATCTGTTATGTTCAGAATACACATCCATACTTTACACATATGGATGCCTGTGTGTATGTGTAGTTATCACATGTATGACAAAAATGTACAAGTGTTTTTATTTATGCTAGTTGGTGCTTCGTTTGCTTATTCAAATTATGGTTTGTGTGTACTGTGTTGATGCAATAATTAAAAGAGTGGGAAGAGTTTTGTAAGAATTGTTGTTTTTGCAAGAGATGTATAATGTTTGCTGGTTTTGTATATGGTTTTGTGGTTAGTGTGTAGAGTTATGCAAAATAGCCTATAATTTCAAAGATAGTGCCTAAGCAATCAGAAAAAAATATTATATTTATCGTGATGTGCGTTCAAATTATATTGGTCTCATGTGATGAAAATGAAAAATGGACTAAGGCAATTTCCTATTTCTTTCTCATACAACAGGAGGCATTTTAGCTATAATGACAAAAAACAAAGATCAAATAATGCACATTTTATATTTATAGGGTAATACTCATGTTGCTAAATAATGAGGGCTATTTTTGTCACACAAAAAACCTGCTAAATGAGTAGGGGAAAGCAGGGCACAAACAAAGACTTTTTGGATTTCTTAAGTTTTGAGTAAATGCACTTGGGGGGTCCAAGTACATAAATTGTACACACGTCTGATACAAAGATGTACCAGACGTGTGTACATCTTTTTTCACATAAATTGTACACACGTCTGGTACAAAGATGTGGCCTTGTTTCATGAATACAGCGTTTACTTTTCTACCTGGAAAGAAGGAAATGAAATGTGAAAATGTGCCCCCATAGGCGGGGCACATTGTAACAGGTGAGAGGCAACTTTTAACCAGAGGTGGGTCTACAGGACAGGCAAGGCAAATGCATAGGGCCCCAAGCTGGAAAAGGGCCCCCCCAAGGACGGCAATTACAGTAGTTGAAAGCAATGACACTTGAAACCAATGATTGGCAATGCTTAGTATACTAGAATTAAATTTTTTAAACCCCCTTAGGGGGCCCCATCCCTTTAGCTATGACCAAATTCAAGAAAGAGCAGGATACATGCATCATGAAGAGGACATCCAATGTACTAATCTGGGAGTCAGAAGAGAAAAAAAAAAAAAAAAAAGAGGAGGAGAAGCATGACAGTGCTGACTGGTACAGAATCTGTAATGTTTACTGAATTATTCCTTCTCCTGAAAAGATTGTCAAAGGCCATGTGAGTCACGATGGGAATTGTTTACATTCACTGCATGTTATTCTCCATACAGTTCTTATTTAATTGCAACAAAATATAGCTACATCGTTAGAAAGGTTTAATCTTTAAGCGTTGATATTTCACTACTGGGGGTTGCAGAAGGGCCCAGTTTTTTTTTTGTTTTTTTTGCCTAGGGCCCCCAGAGTCGCTATGATTGTAACATGACCATACACCAATCAGTTACAACATTAAAACCAACTGCCTAATATTGTAAGTCCCCCTCGTGCCACCAAAATAGCACCAACCAGCATCTCAGAATAGCATTCATATTACTTGCTTTGTCTCAGTAACCCCCAGTAATCATCAAAATCCAGAGTTTCCCCACTGGTAATTACGACTTTATGGTTGTGTTAATTTACATTAAACTTGAAAATATGATCATTCTGAAATGACTTAAAGTGATAGTTCACCCAAAAATGAAAATTCTCTCATTATCACCCTCATGCCATCCCAGATGTGTATGACTTTCTTCTGCTGAACAAAAAAAATCACATAAAAGAAACATACAAGAAATCCATAAGACTCCAGTGTTTAAATCCATATCTTCTGAAGCGATATGATAGGTGTGGGTGAGAAACGGATCAAAATGTAAGTCCTTTTTTTACTCTAAATCTCCACTTTCACTTTTACATTTGAAAGTTACATGTGTTGCCTGTTTAGATTCAATATCACACCTGAAAGTGAAAGATTTAGAGTAAAAAATTATTAAATATGTTTCTCACCCACACCTATTATATTGCTTCAGAAGATATGGATTAAAACACTGGAGTCATATGGATTACTTTTATTTTTCCTTAATGAAATGTTAAGCTACAAAGCTCTGATCACCATTCACTTGTGTGGACCTACAGAGCTGAGATACTCTCCTAAAAAAATATTAATTTGTGTTCTGCTGAAGAAAGAAAGTCATACACATCTGGGATGGCATGAGGGTGAGTTAATGATGAGAAATGTCATTTTTGGGTGAAAGCCAAAAATGACATAGTGCAGCATATGTTCTTTGCCTATAGTCTTGGGATGCTCTTTGGAGTCTTGTGGGATTTGTTTAAATGCTCTTGCAAGATTCCTACCAGTACGCTTGTTATGCAAAATGAATAAGTTTAGACTCGTTTCTGATTAATTTCTTTCTCTCACCCTCACTTTCTCATCCTTTCTTTTTCTTTCTCTTCCACTCGTCAGCAAAAAGAGCCTCGTTCAAAGTTCTGAGAAGAATTGTTCCTTCTGCAGCTAACCTGCTGTAGGCTGATTAATTAGTGAACCCATTACAGGGGCTGAGTGACCAGGAGGAAAGTGTGTTAAAAGTCTATTTGTGCTCAGAATCACACAGATTACAACGATGGGAACAAAATAATTTTTCAATCTGAACAATTTGCCTGTTAATATGAATCTCAAAAGAGCTCAGCGTCAGTCTGAGAGCAAGATAACAAATAAAATCTTCATCCGTCCATTTCAATTAATCTCTCAGGCAATACTGTCTCCGCTTGCCTTGGGCTACCGGGCGAGGTTGGTGGCACAAATTTCACTGCTGTTCATGAAAATAAACATGAAATAAGATTGTTTACTGTAGGCTACTACTAGGCTCAAAGTAACTATGAAGTACACTGTTTAGAGCAGCTAACACTGCGGTCTGTCTGTATGTGCATGACTGCATGTGCATGATCAAAAGATAAATCAAGCAAACCAAAGTGTCTCAGTGTATCTTTGCAAGCAGTAAAAAGAAAGGAAATGAAAAGCTTCTGAAGAAAAAAAAAAAAGAATCACACTTTGCAAAAACCCACCGTTTATTGCTTATTACGTATACTGATGCATGTGAATCATTACAAACATGAGGCTGTTATTGGGAGACTAGATTCTCTATGCTGTGGAATAGAGATTTATCCTTAACAATTGTGTTCACCAAAAATAAATCCCAATAACTATGTGGAAGTAAAACAGGAAACAATATTCATGGACAGTGATTGAGTGTTAAGAACAGACAGATGCATCTGATGCCCATTAAGTCGGTGTAAGTGATTTAAAAAGTTCTCATGCATGTCAACACAATAGATGCATTATATGAATTTCTTCAACATTTCACATGTACCCTGACAAATTACACTAAAGAGATAGGGGAAAGGGCCGGTTCACTGAGCAGTAGGTAACAGACAAAACAAAACAAAACTTTTTCTATATTGGAGTTTTATTAAATGCCAGTATGAGGATGTGTGTTGACATAGAGATGATACAAGCTCCAATGTTACAAAACATCTGACCTGCGCTGACTTCAGCGCGCTGCGCGTAAAGCTCGCGCTCAAACAGAGCTTTGAGTGAGACTGCCAGTGCCAACCGTGCCTACATAACTCTGTACCAATGTATTATATATTACTGTGATTTGAGCTTACAAACAGATAACCTGGTTTGATGTCTATAAGTCCCTGTAAGGCACACGTGGACCACTAGCACAAATACACACCTTATGTTCGCATATTAAATCAGTGAAAGTCAGTTAATTTTAGAGCTGTGATTTCACCACCACTCACCTCCGACTCCAACTGCACCAGCTCCATTTTGGGCCATGGTTCTGCCAGTTGAGCAAGTGGCATGGTGCGCGCTCCTTCGGTCTTTCCAAACTACTCAGATGTGGACGGGAGTTTCTTCTGAACCCGTGAATTCCGAGCTCTAAATGGAAAAACACAATCTGTCCCTTCGGACCCGACTTTACAGTCCGAACTGCACGCGCATAACAGCGCCGTAGAAAAATAAATGTTATTCCCGTTTAAATGACGTGTATGGGTTTCCCTCCCGGTCCCGGTGTGGAATAGGAGCAGCACAGTCCGTTGCTGGAAATAAATAAATTTCTTCCACTTCTCACACACTCAGGTGGACTCGGGTTTAGAGGAACAAGTGCTTCGCGTTAGTACATCTACGGTCGTGGCGATGCAACGCGTCTCCTCTGAGGAAATTAAAAGCGGATGTTGTTGTAATGCTGCGGATGTTTCTGCAGATTTCTAAACTGATTTCTACAAGAATACGCATAAACGCGAAGCCGCTACTGTCAGTGTGTTCCGCTCTGAATCGAATCCACGGCGTAAAGCGCCTGAGCTCCAGTCTGTCATTGGTTTGAAGACATTCCTCGGCCAGCCCCTTTCTCCCTTTCACAACTACCCTCCACTGACGCCCCTCTCTGGACACTTTTTTTTAACGGCAAGCTCACAAGAGAAAGGGCACAACCAGTGAAGGAATCAACTACTTTAAGACTTTACAATAAGGCTCTTTTCGTTAAGATTAGTAAATGCACGAGGCATCGTTAACTAACAATGAAAATATATTTTTACTGCATTTTTTTAAATGTTGTTTAATGTTCATGTATATATTTATAGTTAATAATTTACAGTTAACATGTTTTATGTTCACAATGCTTTAAGTTTAAATAATGGTAATATATAGCCTGTAGGCTTCTATACAACTTTTATTGTTAAAATGTTCTACAGTAGGCTATGTTGAAATGAACAATAAAGGTGCACTGCACTCAAAATCATTCGTTTTCCGTTTCAGATACCAATATTGTCCGTATTCACGCTAGCGCCATTTTGATTTTTATGACAGGGGGATATATGTACAGTATCTTCAACTGTCTGTAGGCTACTGCAATTTAAAGTGTTTTTGCATCGTTCCGCGGACAAAACATTGAAAAATAAATCTTTGTAAGAGCATTCAGTAGACAAAAAACACTTTACATTAGTTGTGGAAAATCGGATGTGATCAAGGAGCTTTTTACAGATGTATTGTGTGTGTGCCATTGAAGAGATGGAAAGTCTATCCCTCACGGCCTCGTTGTCATTCCCATTAAAAATCTAAGATGGCGCTAGCGTGAATAAGGAAATTCACTTTTCACGTTAGATTTGGTTACTATGGAATGATTTTCCGGACATTATTCAAAAGGAATTGCAAATTGTATTTGCAATTGCGTTTTCAATTTGTGGACGCATAAAATGCGACATAATCCAAACGCAATTGCAAATCGCGCATTACCGTTTGCATTTTCGTTTAAGTGAACGCACAGTGACTGCCAGATTTCAAATGGAAAAGCAAAGTCCGTTTGCAACTGTGTTTCCCATATCTTACGAGTTTTGGCCCTGTCATATTTAAATAGCAATTTCAATTACCACGTCTGCTTTTTCACTTTCTCAGCATCGCGTATGTAGCCAGCCAAAACTCAAATGGAATACTAATTCCCTTAGTATTTCCATTGATGCCTTACACAGAAACCTGTCAATCAGGGTCAAGGGTAGGATTATGCTATGGGGCGTGTTTGTCTTGGGAAGAGACCTCACTCACAGTCGACGGTCAAGATCAAATAAACCAGCGTCTGTTCAGGGCATCACCTCTTTATTTATTTTGTATTTATTTTAATGTTTATTTGACAGGGACAAATGCATAGAACATTGCTTTATAAAGAATACAAAGTAGATGCCACGCATACATGTTTCAAGCCATGACTAATTTGCAACCCCTGTCCCTGGTTAGGCTTATAAATTTAAAACAAAAATTACAGAGTATTGAGTTTAAGATTTATAATTAATAAAATACATACAACAAATACATCCCATATATGAAATAAGATATGGGCTTAAGTAGATGTGGAAGTCACTATAAAACAAAGTCTAGACACATTTAACAATACAAGAACACAAAAGTGTGCATATGTCTGTAGCGTGCTCACATATGCAACATTATGTTTGTATGCATTGTGTTATGTCCTGTACAGTCAGTGTTCACAAAGTTGTTTCAGTTTCAGCCATTGCTTTAAATGTGTATTAAAAACCTTGAAGTCTGTCAATGTTTTAATTTCAGATGCATTCCACAAATGTATGCCTCTTACTGAAAATGATGTCTGACCAAATGTTGTTCTAACGCTTTGTGGCTATAGTTTCCACTTATTGTGCCTCTAGTTCTTATTCCGCTCTTTTGTTTATGTACTAGTTGACAGAATATTTCTGGTGCAACGTTGATCACACACTTAAAAATTAGTTTTAAAAAGAAAAATTTACAAAACTGTCAAAACTCAAGATATTATGCTTCCTTAGAATGATGCAGTGATGCCATCTTACAGATTTCTGGTCCATTACTTTTAATGCTTGTTTATATAATGACTCTTGACCGTCGACTGTGAGTGACGCCACTTCCCAAGACAAACACGCTCCATAGCATAATCCCACCCTTGACCCTGATTGACAGGTTTCTGTGTAAGGCATCAATGGAAATACTAAGGGAATTAGTATTCCATTTGAGTTTTGGCTGGCTACATACGCGACGCTGAGAAAGTGAAAAGCAGACGTGGTAATTGAAATTGCTATTTAAATATGACAGGGCCAAAACTCGTAAGATATGGGAAACACAGTTGCAAACGGACTTTGCTTTTCCGTTTGAAATCTGGCAGTCACTGTGCGTTCACTTAAACGAAAATGCAAACGGTAATGCGCGATTTGCAATTGCGTTTGGATTATGTCACATTTTATGCGTCCACAAATTGAAAACGCAATTGCAAATACAATTTGCAATTCCTTTTGAATAATGTCCGGAAAATCATTCCATAGGTTACTTTAATCCATGAGTGAAAGTGATCAGTCTGGTTACTGAGATAAAGCACCTTGTATTCAGTTGGTCTTTTGATACTAACATGGCCACCCCCATGAGGGGACCCTCTCCATGTTGATTAAAGCAGCTTTTATAAGGTTACTGATATGACTGGAGTCCTCATCGCATGTTAGTGATCTTGATTTTAGACATATATTCTAAAATCACAATTCATTTTTTAAGGAGAAAACTTTTTTATTGAGGAAAAAATGCCAGGAGAGTGCACCTTTAAGAAATATTAAAACGTATCGTTCATTGTTCGTGTTAACTAATGTAGTTATGATAATCTATTAAATGTTTGGGAAAAGATAAAAAATAAAAGATTAATTCACAACAGTGGCATATTTTGCCTTAACATTTTAAATATGTGGGGCATTTAGGTCACTTTAGGTGGTATTTTTGCCACTTTTGAGAGAGAATTCAAATCTTTCAGTGGATATCAAGTGTTCTTTACCAGAAAAATTCCAGCAACAGATAAAGATGAACTTGTTAAGAAAATGTCCTCATCCAGTTTTACTACAAAATCAAAAGACACAAGTACTGTATGGAAGTATATTTTGCACAATAATAAAGCCAATTTTTAAAGCCATTAATATTTTTGCACATTTTGCCCCCGATTTCTCTTTACCGCAATGTGAAAAACATTATAGATTATTAAATTGTAAAGTATTTATACATCATAGTGGAATTGCCTTGGTACTGCCTTTCTTTTTTCCTGATTAATATTTTAAAATCATTGTACAACTGCATATATTTTATCCTGTAATACTATTACAGTAATGAGAATAATCACTAGTAAAAGTCAATCCTCAGAAAAAGTTGCAATAATGAAAATTGGGGAGAAAAATGTTTCCTTAAAATAATGTCACAATGCATCTTAATGACACTACATGTAGGTTTAATTTTCTTTTATGGCAAATACAATGTTTGTTTGTTTTTTGTTGTTGTTTTTTTTTTTGTTTTGTGTGTGTTAAATGTGACCAGGACATTTTCTTAACAGGTTTTGTAAGAATCAACTATACTCAGTACGTATTTAGGTACTTGCAACCAAGCATTGGCCAGTGATGGCACGAATATATTCTTTTGCATCATGCTAAGACTGTTGTGCAGTCATGATGACTGGAATTTTCTTGCAGCCTTGCCCATTTTGTGGCAAAGGTTGCGTGCGATATGCCAGTACATCTTGACTTCATCATTCTCTCAAAGGGAGCAGAGAAGAGTAACTGTTGCTTCTCGCTGAGAGTGGTTACCACTAGCAACCAGAGACCATCTGCCAGCGTGCTGGCGAATCTGCTGCCAGATATTGCAAGGAGAGTAAAACAGGATGAATGGTCATCTTTATGAGCTGGTAGTGGGTGGATATGGAGTGTGCATGATAGAGGACTGTTTCATTGAGTCTAATGATAGTGCAAAGCTTTTCTATAAAAAATTTTTTTAATGGCCCTCAAATCCACTAATGAATTAGGCTGGGCATGTCAGACTGAACTGTGTTAAGCGAGACATTTTTAAAAGGTGTCAAGAGTAAGATCCCTAATGGTACACAAAGACATGAAAAATCTTTCGGAGTGGCAGCCTTAAAGAATTAAAATTCCATAAATGTGAATTCTGTCATCATTTACTCACCCTCATGTAGTTCTAAACATGCATGATTTTATTTCTTCAGTGGAACACAAAAGGAAATGTTAGGGACTGACATCATCAATCACTGTTCACTATCATTGCATATATATTTATTATATTTATCAATATAATGATATTGAATGGTGTATAAGGCCTATATTCTGCTTATCTGTTTTGTGTTCCACGGAAGATAGAAAGTCATACGAGTTTGCAACAACTCGAGGGTGATCAGGCTACATGATGACAAAATTTTCATTTTTGGGTGAACTATTTCTTTAAATAGTAACGAAAGGAGACTGGAAAGTCTTTGATAAATGCTAAATGTATCATGGCTGTGATGTTAAATATGTTTTTATTTATCATTCAACCCTAACATAATCATTCATAGACATTAAAAAGACTCCATCTGTTGAGTGTGTATTAGGCATGGGGCTACAGTGGTCTACAAACAGCTATTACAGTATGTACAATACACAGATATCAGATACACTCTTCATTCTTAGCTGTCTTTGCTGGCTTTGATTGTCTTACTCTTTACTGTTGCTGCTGAATTGGGCTATTACAGTGACAACATGGCAATCTGCCTGCTAGCCTGCCACTACAACTGATGTGCTGTACGTTTCTTTGGGTGAAGCGTCCTCTAGAACAGCTAATGCTCAGTTATAGTTCTTGCACTGCTAATACTTATATTGCATGACTTCCCATTAAAGGTGTTTCTCCATATTATTTAGTTTAGCTTACAAGAGCCTCAACATACACTGCCATATATACAAAGGTACCACCACATTGATAAAAAAGTTAGCTTTATCTTCAAAGCGGCATACCTCTATACATAATGCAAGGGAAAACATGTTTGAAACTGACACTGCTGTATCTGTTCTGTCCAGCCGTCCATCTCTATTCCAGACATACAGTAAATAACTAAAACCCACTTGATGCTTGATGTTTGTTTTCAAACTCTTAGAGCCTTTCCCAAACTGTTACCTGTTCCACAACATAAAATCTTTGAAAATTCAGCCTATCTGACCTTGAACAGAATGAAATGGAGATTATTAGTATTTTTATTTATTATTATTTTTAAGGAATGTGCATTCTGAGCATCACTGAAATGTTGGATACGCACAGCTATTTGGGTCTGAATGAAACAGTAAAATGTTTAGATTTTATATAACAATTATATAAAATATTATATCAAATAGCATTTATGAACAACATCTATTTTTGCCATATACCACCTAATCCTTGTAAGAAGTTTGCAGAAATGGTAAGAATGAACATCAAGAAAAAGAGTTGTTTTTATAGTTTTGCAGCTTTGGAGATTTTTAATACTAATGCCATTAGTCAGTAGATTTAGCTCAACAATGCCACCTAAAGGCTGGTGATATATCGATATATTTGGCATTAGTGGGTCTGGAATCTAGATGATTTGAATCGAGTTGCTTATGGCACTTTACTTGCTTTCTTCTGAAACCTGTGGTGGACCTGTTGACATTGTTTATATGTCATTCCTGCCACAGTGCACAGATTGATGTGAAGTTTGTTTTAGATGTGAAACTGATGTTGATGTGACAGCCTTACGAGTCAAAAACACGAAAGTCTGGTTGACTGTTGGCTCATTCCCAGTTTAAAAGAGTCACAGATTAGTCACAGACATTAATCTATTAGCTAATCAATTAACAAGCTAAACCCACTCTGAAATGCAGCTCAGATGGTACAGATGTAATGGTACCCAGCTGTTACGGGATATCTGTGCTGTAAGTAAACATCACTCTCCTGGCATTAAGAGGCGCACTAGCCCAGGGGTGATGGTGGGAGCTGTGGCGCATAAGCTTCTGCTTATTCCCCATCTCTGAGCACCACTCATGAAATGAGGGCACTCCAGCCAACCTCCAACCCCTTACAAAGAATCATGACGCTAGTTAGGACCCAACTCTTTATGTGCCTATTCAATTACCACCCAATCGGCCAAAATACAGAGTCTGGGGCAAAATGAAAGCTGAGTGCCCAATACATCACATACAAGACGCTGGACTTTCACCCCAAATTCCTGGAACTGAACACACCCCCAAAAGTCATGGGTTCTGTCTTCATCCTCTAATTGTATTGCCAGCAGGTGGGTGTGTCTTTAAGACCAAGCCTATACAATATAGAGGGGGTTCATCGTTTTTTTAATCCTAGCACACACTCTTTCCTCCAATACCAAGTTTAAATCTTTCTCCCATAATCTCTTGAGAGAGGTTGAAGCTCCATACCCCAGACCCTGAATTAGCAGGGAGTAATACACTGATGCCTCATGACCTTTTCCAAATGCAGTAATAACCACTCCCAGAGTATCTGCCGCTTCAGGGGGGTGCATGTTACTCCCAAAAACAGTACAGAGCAGGTGTCACAGCTGTAAAAATGTTGAACCAGATTTTCAATGGAACTCAACACTCCACTCTCATATATGTCACTGAGCGTAGAAACCCCCCTCACAATCCACTCTGACCACCAGAAAAGGGACTTATTCATACATATTTTGGGGTTCATCCATATGCTCAAGGCAGCATTTAAATAAATGTCAGAATTCAACACTCTAGACACTTTTGTCCATACCGAGTGCAAATGCAAGATATGGGATGTAACTTAACTTCTCTGATTAGTTTGATAGAAAGGCTTTGCAATGGCAAAATGGGGCAAGAACCTCCAGTTCAATACAAAACCAGGGAGGGGCTCTCTGAGGTTGAACTGACCAATGAGCCAGATGTCTGAGACCAAATGCATAATAAGAAAACAAAATCAGACAGTACGCTGTCAGAGCTAAAGCTTCAGATTTAGACCAATTTACTCTGTATTCCAAGAACTTAGAAAAGGATTGAATAATTCCAAGGAGGCAAGGGTCAGAGACGAATAATAAAATCATTTGCATAAAGCAGAAGCTTATATGCCACAGCTCCTGCCATCACCCCTGGGCTAGTGCGTCTCTTAACGCCATGAGCGTGAGGTTTACTTACAGCACAGCTATCATGTACCAGCTGGCTACCGTTACATCTGTACCATCTGAGCTGCATTTCAGAGTGGTTTTAGCTTCTTAATTGATTAGCTAATAGATTAATGTCTGATCACTAAATGTGACTCTTTTAAACTGGGAATGAGCCAAAAGTCAACCAGACTCATAAGGCTGTCACATTAATATCAGTTTCACATATACAACAAACTTCACATCTGAACACATCAATCTGTGCACTGTGGCAGGAATGACATATAAACAATGTCAACAGGTCCACCACAGGTGTCATAAGAAAGCAAGCAAAGTGCCATAAGATCTCAAGCAACTCGATTCAAATCATCTAGATTCCAGACCCACTAATGCCAGATATATCAATATATCACCAGCCTTTAGGTGGCATTGTTGAGATAAATCTAATGGCATTAGCATTAAAAATCTCCAAAGCTGCAAATCTATAAAAACAACTCTTGTTCTTGATGTTCATTCTTGCCAAATTTTGCACACTTCTTACAAGGATTTGGTGGTATATGGCAAAAATAGACGTTTTACATAAATGTTAAATAATATAATATTTTATATAATTGTTACATAAAATCTAAACCTTTTACTGTTTCATTCAGACCCCACTAGCTGTGTGTATCCAGCATTTCAGTGATGCTCAGAATGTGTGCTTGGTGCTATGATCTGATTTCCAGCCAAAGAGCTGCATCATTTCGGCCCCGTTGACCTCAGGGAGTCCCTGTCTAGATCACATAAAAGATCATGTGAAGATGACTCATTCTTAACACATTACACTGCAGCTGTGCACGTTACATTTAGACACACTACAATTATACACCTCCAGCCTTACACACGCATGAAAAAAGCAGGCAAAACCCTCACCATTTTCTCATATTATTATTTCTTGAAAAACTACAACAATATGCTCCCCTCCCTGACTCCTTAGTAACACACACACACACACACACAGACAATTCCCCAGGATGTCGACCTGCCCGCCTCCCACCCACTCAACATTACACACACCCATGCTCATATGTGAATTGTTGGACAATCTGTGGGTTGTGTGTGTGGGTGTGAAACAAGGCATGCAGCAGACTGCAGCAGCCATAGAGCTGTTGTGGGTTGAACAAACACTGGACCACAGGAAAATCTTAATGGAGTGGCATAATGCCAGTCCTGTAATTCCATGAACATGTACGTTAACTATAATAATGTGTGCATATGGTCAATCACTGTGTTTGAAACAGCAAATTTACACTATCTAAAAAACGTAATTTTAATGGAATTCGGTGTGTGGTGTACAGGTATTGCACGCTATGTACATTTTCTGTTGACTTTGTATACTGTATATTATCTCATTCTTAAATGACATAACATTTGCATTATGCAGATGGCGCTGACAAGCCTTGGTACTATTTCTTACAATGTAATTTGTCCATCTCTTGTTTAGAGGCAGTACATATATTAATTACATTGAAAGAATATGAAATAAAGTGTTGAACATTTTTAAGTAGTAGATGGTATAAAGTAAACTGTGGTTGGCCTGAGACGGTAACTAAAAACAAGGGATGATCTCTATTGTGCACTTGACAAATGTGCTCATCCTCAGGTTGCTCTAGAGTGTTTGTCCCAGTAATAAGCTGTTAAGTCAGCTAAATGATAAATTAGTAATTAGTAGTATACAATTGATGTAGTATGCAGTACAACGTGTATACTGATATTGCTTACAGTATGACCAACATGATCACACAGGAACTCAACATGTAGCTACCGCATGTTCCAGTTACCTGACATCGACCCTATTCTGCCGAGTTACTGAAAATCTCCCATCAGACATCTTTGCATCAATTCAAATTAAGTTACATTTTCCTGTGTTAATATGTATGCACAAGGAGACACAAACACACACACACACACACACACACACACACACACACACACACACACACACACACACACACACACACACAAGTTAATGCTGAGCAAAATTTGAAGGTTGCATTTTTACACCAAGATTACATTTTTAATCTTCTCAGGGTTTGGTTTAGGGATAGGATTTGGCAATCAAATTGTTTGGCAATCCAATCAAATAATGAGTCATGAAGGAGATGCTTCTGGTTCATTTGCCACTTCAAATGGAAGGTCAAGTTAAATTTCACTGTGGGATTCAGTATTCAGTGCATTGTGCTCGAGTTGTATACTACACATTTGGCAAATTGTAATTTGCCATAAATCATGCATACAAAAACTTTGCATGCTGTGCAAAGTATACATACTGCACACTAATGTCTTTCAAAAACAGTATGTCATTCCATATATGTTTTTAAGCTAAAGAGGCCTTTGTTGGGAGACGGATGGAAAAGTCTCCAAATATACTCAAACATCTCAGAGCCATTTGCATGAAACATATATTGTATGCAAAACACACAAGAGAGCTGCTTTTAAATCTTATGCAAAACTAGAAATGGCAAAGGACTGTGCAGCACATTTGAATACATTAATGTAGATTAAAATGAAATAGCACAGTTTCTTTTAGAGAGTCAGAGAGTGAGGGAGGGAAGAGGGGAGAGAGTGCTAGATTGATGTGAATATGCATTACTTGAAGTAAAATCTGTCTTACTTCCAGGTGTAAATTCATTTCCATTTGAGTTTCATAATATTTTTTTTTCTTAGCAGCCACCTTTAGAAATATAATCAGCAAACACTAATTATGAAAAAACGGATAGGATCAGAGCCCTGTTAGAAGTCGTCTAAATGAAAGCAAACATCAATAAACAAGAGCAACATACAAAAGGAAGGATGGAAATTGAGTGTACTGTTTAATGATACAGTACATGGAAAAGAAGAAAAGGATTGAAGACAGAAAATATAAGATCACTTCGAGCCTAAGGATCCCCTAATAAATAAATAAATAAATGCCAGAATGGCTTTAACAAATTGTACGTCTAACTCCAGACAAAGTCTCGTGCAGCTGTGCTTTAGGCAAAACCATCTAACATTCTATAAAATAATAATAAAAAAAGTGCTGGAAAAAAAGGGATTCTCTTTTCTTACATTGTAAAACAATTCTGTAATTTTAACAGTAAAATACTGTAAAAATGCTACAGAAATAAAATGTTAATTGATTAACAAATATTAACTGTAAAATATACAGTAAAATGTTTTAATATATTTTAAAAGACAATACAGTCGTTTTTACAATAAAATTATGTATAAATGTAATTATTTAAATGTAAAAAGTAAGATTTTCATGTATAATTAATGGTAAAAAGAACAAGAGAGTACATGTACTTTTTTACAGTAAATTATTGTTAAAATTACAGTAAAAATACAGTAAGCGGGCATTCCCACAATTCCCTGCATGACCCATTACATTTCATTATGGGAATAGTTACGTTTCATCATATTTTTAATATCAGTTACGTACACTGGGGTGTTCTGTGTTATATTTGATGTAGTTTAGTTCATGTTTACGGCATTATTTAAATCTCATATGTGTTACCATGTTGGTGTTTAGTGTTTGTGTGAGTGATACTGAGCACTGGCTCCATAAGTTCATTGGTCATTGCTCCTGAAAGAGCCACTAAAGGTGAACTCCATGTCATCATGTGCCCTTCTGTATTTACTATGGGGATTAAGATACCTTCAACAGAGTTTTACAGTTTCAGTAGACACGTTTATGTTTATCTTTTTTACTGTAAATTTAACAGAATTTGTATTTTTGTTTGCAGTGCAAGTGTGTAACTTACAACCATTTTAAACTTTAAAATGTACAGGTTGTTCTGTAAAGTGGTTTACATTTTAACTGTATTTTTTACATAATTATTCTGGCAACCACAGCTTTTTTTACAGTGTACATTTACCACTGTCAAAATGTAGAACCTGATGTGTTCGGGCATGCAAAACACTGAATGGTATTTGGCTATTTCTTTCACCCATCTAGAGCTTGAGAAATAGGATGACAGACTCAGGGACTGAATCTGTCAGATTTACACTGTAGGCCTACTTAAATATAGAGATCTGTGAACCAATACACTTAACCAATGGTCAGTTTTGAGCAAATGTGATACTAAATAAATATTAATTTCAAACATCTTTTATGTAAAATCTTTCATTAAAAAATTTTATTCAACCATTACCATACTATTATTATTATTGTTATTATTAATTTTTTGTAACATGTAGAGAACAGGGGATTTGGAATTATATTCCAGGTCAGGTCATCCCAGTACACACAATGCCACCATATCTCAGTGAAACTATTGTCAAACAGTTCAAGAGCTTCAAGGATATATTTCACAAGGCCACTCAAAGCTTTCCGCAACAACAGAATGCAAATAAATCATACTCTTGTTTTGCTTTTGAAGCGGCAGCCCTTTTATTTTTCATCAGTCACTATCAACTATTCCATATCCTCTCAATAGCCTTATTTTACCGCATATAAACAGAGAGATGCACTATTTTAACAACATTCTAGCTTTAATGGGAGGCATAAATTATATAGTCCATTTGAGCCAAGACTGCATGGAGATTTTTTTAAGACATTTCTAATCATGTGCATTCACACAAACGAGATCCCAAAGTTCTCATTTCACACACGTACAGTAGGCGGCGTTAGAGGGAAAGTTGCCTCGCTTTGGGGTTGTCCAGGGGTGCGTTCCATTCAGAAGTGATCATTCCAATGCCCTGTTCCCTTCGAAGAGCTTTGGGGGACTAAATAGTGTGGGGCTCAAAAACAAGGGTCATTTGGAATTCACTTTCTGATTGCCACTCATCATGACTGCTCTCCCTTAAAAGTGCTCTTCGGAGAGAGATTTATTCCGTTTGGGACACAGTCCAAGTGTAGTTGGCTTGTTGAATGCAACTGTTGACATTTGTGAGACATTTTAGGCTTGTGTTATAACATTTGGGAAGGGGTGTGGGGGAAACCTTTCACACGCAGGCAGACTTTCCTCAGCTTAAACCTCAGTAACATTTCGACGTCATCTTCAGTAAAGTTTCAGCCTAATATTTATACAATTGTAGGCTACACTAAACAGTCACTTATGTCAGAAAGACAAACAGTAACTAACGTGCTATAAACAATTGAACGTTATTAAAAGATGTCTTAAACTATTAAATGAATATATATATATATATATATTGTCTTTAAGTGTATATTTCAAAACAAGCAAGTAGCCTACAATCCCCATATTTATACCATGATAAATGGAAACATGTAAATTCTTCACGCTGCTCCACCAATATTCAAGCCAAATCGTTAGTGCGCTTAAAAACCAAGATCCAGCACAACGCATTTAACAAAACCCAGGCGTTCTTTTTTATCTGACGCGCTAGTCAAAGACGCCCGTGTATGGAAAGCCATAAGGGTCAAAATTCACTTATTTTGTATCGCCATAGTAAGTTTTGAAACGCAGTTTTCTAAACGCTGTAAGGTGTTATGTCTATGGCGTTAGGCGTTACATAAACGCCGTACGCCGTTATGCCTTAAGTTAACAAGTGTTATTTTAGCGCCTCACATAACTGTAAAGCCTGACATATGAAAGAATGATTAAAAATGATTACATTTTATTATTACACAGTTTTTAGTACCACTAGACAAACTATAAAAAATAAAATCGTAAAATTCTTGGATTTTATTATTTATTTATTTTATTTTATGTATCACATTTGATACAATGGTCTTTAAAGGTCACTATCTTCCTGAGGCCCAGCAATGAAGTTTTGTGTAGGACAATTGTTATTTAAGTTTTTCTTTGCCCATTCATGCTACAGTGGTAAATCTTGGAGTATTATCAGAGGACTCCCTGTGCTTATCAGAGATGCCAAATGTTTGAGACTTCCTCTACTTCCTTTCCTGGGTCTATAAATATGGATTGAAATGTTCAATTCAGCACATCAAATACAATATGAATAAAAAATACAAAAAATACAAAAAAACTTGAGCAGGCTGCAGATATGAAAATACACAGAAATATTCATTCACACTTTAACTGTATCTTATAAAAAGTATATGTCAGAATTTTCAAAGCTCTGTGATTTTGTTTTGTGGTGGGCATGAATGGAATGGAATTGTGATTGAGAGATACCTCAAAAGCCTGTTGTATCATATGTGATACATGTCATTTCAACATGCTTTTTCAATAAAATAATATACAAAACAATTCATTTTAACAATATAATCATAACTGTCACTTTTACTTTATTAAAATAAGCAGTCTTAAGAGTCATTTTAAACAGATCGATATAAACATTGAAACCACTTTTTTCCACAAAAAAACACTAGATGGTGCCATAAACATGTGAAACTTATATACCATAATTTTTTGGCTTGAACAGAGAGTAAATCAGGAGCCATCAAACTTTGCTTATCAAATTTGATACACACGGCATTATAGGGTTAATTAGCCCATTAAAGGGTAACTAAACCCTAAACCAACTTTTTTTAGTTAATGATCTGTAAGCATGGGGCTTTATTAGTACTGGTCATTGATTCAAGTAATTTTTTTGACATTTGTGTATAAAGTGTTTTAATTCTACAATATATGGTGTAAAAACGTCTGAGTGCTGCCCTCTTCAGGTTGAACGGTGGCTACTGCAGTTGAATTTTCCTATTGGCTGTTGCGGTACTTCGTGACGTAAGCGGTGACAGCTGACGTAAGCAGGTTCCAGCTCACCACGCCAGTTTCATGTACATGTCGTCTTGCGACCGTGTGAGGAATAATAATAACAGAGTCTGACAGCAGCTGTCAATTAATCCGTCACTACGAGTCTCAGGTGCCCCCAGCCCCTGCTCGGTTCGTTCCCTTTATCCCCGCCGGGGTCTGCCCACTTTTCCAGCATTTTCAGATATTTCTAGTGGGTGGAGTCAGACTCTGAGCAGGTGTTTAGTTATCCTTTAATTTGCTCCTGTACATAACTCCTCTATCATGTTTGATGGATCAAAGGCAAGTCAGAGGATTCAAATCGGCAACGAGAACCTTTGTTTCACATTGCAAACGCACATTAAATGACTACAGCCGACTTTTGGCTAAGTAAGCTGGATATTTGCAAACCAAGACCCTATTTAGTAACTTTAATTCACAAATTGGTATTCACTTACTGCGGTGTGTATTGCTAATATTACAAAAGTATTCATTTACTGTTTACAGACATAATTGCTGTTGGCCAGTTTGTCAACTTTTCTTGTTATTATGCAAATGTATTATTGCATGAGATATTGTCAGATTCACATTGAAATCTTAGAAAGATTGTTTATTTAAAAGTTTAATCTGCTGCTCTACAGACAGTCCTGGACATCGATCATTGCTGATTTGTAGTGGATACATAGGTTGATGTCTTCTTGTGATTGTTCTGTAACACAGATGGCAGATATTCTACAATATATATATTTTTTCTAAATTATCTTTTCTATATTCCTATATTTTCTATAATTATCTGTAGTCAAAATATGTTTAAGGCAGTTTTGGTAATATTATATAGTGATATTTCATTGACCACACACTTTAATACATCATTTCTGCATCATGTAAAACTTGTATGATCTGCAGAGGTGTACATGGCTTTATTTGTATTTTGTTCTGGGTGATACAACAGTGGTCTTTGACTTAATACAGTATTAGCTTAAGCAGCATCATGCCAAAGCATTCTTTTTTGGTTACTGATGCCATTGTAGAGAAACTGCATTCACAGTCATAAATATTACAAATGATTAATTTATTCTGCAACTAAAAGTGTAATTACAAATAAACAGTGAGTAGTACTCAGCTGGTCGTGTGATCTTATGTCAGCCCCATGAAAATAGAAAAGGCGAATAGGCAATATAACATATATAATATACTTAAGCCAGATGGTGGACAGGTTGATATGTCAGTATAATGTCCAAGACCAAGAGAGTGCACCTTTAAGACATTCTTTTAATCAGCCTAAAGTCATTTATATTATTGAAAGATATGTTCAAAGGATTTGGTTCAGGTAAGGTGCCACCAGGATGGTGTGTCCATTAAAAAAAAAACAATAAAGTCCATTCTCATCAAATTTCCATTTATTTGACAATAGCAGTGGTGCAATCAAATCCCAGAGTTGCATGGCCCCTACAATAATCAAGAAACAATAACACATATAATCTTCATCAATTAAATTAAAATTAACATCATGAAGATTCATTATATAATGAATAACAGATCTTATAAATCAAATAGTTCAACTTTAACAGTTCCACAAATTAAGAACACTGAAATGCCGCAAATGATTCAGTAAAAGTTAAACCTAAACAAACACAATCTCAAATAACAATATACAAAGCAAAAGCAAAGGAAAGTCCACGATGAGAAAACAGGCAGGAACGCGAGAACAGCAGGGGAACCTTGGACGGACGACAGGGTAACCATGAACGGGTTGACAGACTGACAGGAAACACGGACAGAAGGCGTTTAAGCAGACATCGGAACTGATACACGGAAACGTGATACTAACATTAACGAACGACAACCACAGCACAAACAGACAGGGCTTAAATACACAGACAGAGAACAAAGGAACCAATGAGCAAACAAAACCAATGACAGATTAACGAAGACAGGTGATAATAAAATAGACGACAGGTGCGGACAATAACGCTGTGACAGCGGTGATGAGGAGTGAGGACGAAGGGAAGTGTAGTTCTAACAGAGACAGTGAAACACAAGAAACAACAAGGAAGACATGACAGGGAGCGTGTTCGGTGAAACAGAAAACACGGGACGAATACCAAGGAAGAGTGACATGGAACGTGACTGGCGAGAGTGAAACAGAAAACACGGGACGGATCACATGGAAACGTGACATGAACGTGACTAGAGAACACAGGGATCGTAACAGGTACACACACCAAACATAGGTAGCTAATCAATTATTCACTGCAGCTGTGGAGACCAAGCTCCTCCCAAACAGACTACATCATCCAAGTCAGTAAGAATTCTCAACAATTATATTACGTTATATTGCCCATTTGCTTTTTCTATTTTCATGGGGCTGACATTTACACGACAAGACGAGTACTACTCGCTGTTGTTGTAATTACACTTTTGGTTGCAGAATAAATGAATCATTTGAATTAAATACGACTGTGAATACAGTTTCACTACAATGGCATCAGTAACCAAAAAAGAATGCTTTGGCATGATGCTGCTTTTACCCTAATACTGTATTAAGTCGAAGACCACTGTTGTATCACCCAGAACAAAATACAAATAAAGCCATGTACACCTCTGCAGATCATACAAGTTTTACATGATGCCGAAATTATGTATTAAAGTGTGTGGTCAATGAAATATCACTATATAATATTACCACAACTGTCTTAAACATATTTTGACTACAGATAATTATAGAAAATATAGGAATATAGAAAAGATAATATAGAAAAAATATATTGTAGAATATCTGCCATAGTGTTACAGAACAATCACAAGAAGACATCAACCTATGTATCCACTACAAATCAGCAATGGTCGATGTCCAGGACTGTCTGTAAAGCAGCAGATTAAACTTTTAAATAAACAATCTTTCTAAGATTTCAATGTGAATTTGACAATATCTCATGCAATTAGACATTTGCATAATAACAAGAAAAGTTAGCAAACTGGCCAACAGCAATTATGTCTGTAAACAGTAAATAAATACTTCTGTAATATTAGCAATACACACCGCAGTAAGTGAATACCAATTTGTGAATTAAAGTTCTCTTACGAGAGGTTCTCTCGTATTGCGTAAGCTAGCTTACGCTACGGGAAAGATTAATCTTTTCTGAGATATTGAAGCCAAAAAATTATCCTTAATTTTGTATCATTTGTCAATGTAGTGCAGCAACTGCAGACCTTGTGCGGGCTAGCTAGCGAGCTCATTGGTTGCTCTGCGGCAACTGCTGCAGCCTATAGACGAACTTGGGCGAACTCGCATCCAATGAGAGGTGTCCGCACGCTTACTGCATCGAAGCCCGCCAAAATGGGCATGGCTAGAGTGCATATAAGCGTAGTTCGTAGGCTGGAACCCTGATTTTCATCTCTTCAGCGAAGCTCTTCGCATCTCTGAACTGGAAGCCGCGTCGCCGTTCGAGGGGCATCTAGCAAGCTTGGACAGTGCTCGAAGAAGCCGGCCGTCTTCGCCACCTTCAGCCATCCTGCGAGCTACGCCATCCGGCGACGTATCCTTTTTTAGAGCAAGCTAAGTTCCTCAGCGAACTTCACAAAAAGAGTATCGAGCATCTTTTTAAAGATGCCTCACACTTCCTGCGGCTCATGCCGCGCTCCTCTCAGCACCGGAGACCACCACCTCATCTGCGCTCTCTGCCTGGGACGGGAACATGCAGAGCTCGCCCTTGCTGACGGCGGATGCGACCTCTGCGAGGAGCTTCCGATGTCGACCCTGCGGGCTCGACTCGAAGCATGCAAAACCGAAGCCGCCGCGCGCTTTCGTTTCGCCGTGCAATAAGAGCGCCGCTCCCAAAGGCTGCGGAACCGGTGTTAGAAGCGACTGCCTCGCCGGAGCCTCTCCCTCGAGTCTCGCTTTCACCCTCCCGCCCCCGGGACGCGCAGTTGCCGCCGGCGGCCGCACTGCTGCCATCTGGGATGACGAGGCGGAGGATAAGGGTTGCTGTTCCATCATGGCTCGGACAGCGAGGAGTGGTCAGGCTCCCAAGCCTCCTCCTCGGCCCAGGAATCCAGAGGATTCGGTAGCAGCACACCTTTGCCCGCCCTCCGCGAGATGGCGGTCTAAACCGGTGCTCCCGTCTAGGCCTGCAGAACTACTTCCGCCTGTGTTGGCGGCGCCTATGCCGCCGCCCGCCAAGCCGCATCTGCTCTGCATTCAATGGCCGTCTTACAGATCCTCCAAGCGGACCTCCTTCGAGAATGGGATGAGAAAGGCGGACACCCAGAGGCTGTTTCAGATCTAAGGAGCGCGACGGACAACGCGCCACTCTCTCCGTCCGGTCTCTTCGGTTCCGCGGTGAGTGGCATTGTTGACCGTTTCACGGAAGTCCAGAAAGCCACCCAAGCCATGAATCTCTTCCTGCCTCGTCGCGCTAGCTCCTCTGCAGGCCGCCCACGTGACCAGCCTCCTGCACGAGCCTCTTCACAGCGCCCAGCTCAGCAAAGCCAGACTGTTCAGCGTCAACAGGGCGGCCGCCCTAGGTCGCGCTCAGACAGCCGCCGCAGACCGCCGCCCCCCCCCCCGCGGGCCTCGGCCTAAGATTGCGTTGAAACCTGAGCAACCGAAGTCCTCCTAGCTTTGTTGAGAAAACGACGGCTCAGTCCCGCCGCAGCCGGACAGCCGTCAAAGCTTTGCCCTCTGTCAGTCCCCTTCTCTCAGGCTACTGCAGTGGTGGATTCAGCAGCCAACAAGCCGGTGATACTGCCCGCTTGCCTGCACTCAAACGCCGTTTTCACAGCGACCCAAAGAAATCTTGTAAAGAGCAAACATGCCTTATGTGTAGAAAATGTGCCCACAATCCAGTGTTCACCCCTACACACAAGCATTACACTTCCGTGTTCCTATCAGAGCCCACTCACATAAAGCGGACACAGCCCGCTTGAGTGTTAGAGTCAATAAGCGCCCACCGAATCCGTCGCGCGCCCTTCTCTGGCCGCTCTGTCACACGACCAGCCTTGTGTAGCAAATGTGCCCACAATCCAGTGTTCACCTCTACACACAAGCATTACACTTCCCGTGTCCCGATCAGAGCCCACTCACATAAAGCGGACACAGCCCGCTCGAGTGTTAGAGTCAATAAGCGGCTCACGCGAATACGTCGCGGCGCCCATTCTCTGCCCGCTCTGTCACGGCCAGCAAACACTTCTCTGTATGTAAGTCCCGTGCCCGTGACTATGCTCGCGCATCACTTAACAGATGTGACTCTTTCCCCATTCACCTCAATCGGAAGTCACTCACAGAACAGCCTGTCCCTGCTGTCTGCGAGCAGTCATGCATAAGCACAGTAAGCGCGCTCACACATTCTGTTCAGCGGCTGTGTGCGGCAATCAGAGCGATTTGGCCATTCACCCTCTAGCGTTACGCTTCAAAGTGTGGGAAGCTATCCCAGGATATCCAAATGGGTGTTAAGCACAATAAAACAGGGCTATTTGCTACAGTTCGATTGCCGCCCTCCCGCTTCAGAGCGTGGCTCGAAACTATTGTGAACACGGAAGCAGCCTGCATGCTTCGTTCAGAAATAGCAAACCTTCTGTGCAAAAGGGCCATAGAGAAAGTGCAGCCTTAGCTGAGCGAGTCGGGGTTTTACAGCCGTTATTTTCTTGTTCCCAAGAAAGACGGCGGCCTCAGACCAATATTAGATCTCAGGGTTTTGAACAAGGTGCTTGCAAAAAGACCGTTCAAAATGCTTACAATCAGGAAACTCCTCGCGCATACGCGCCAGGGGACTGGTTTATCTCTCTCGATCTGAAAGATGCCTATTTTCAGATTCAGATAAATCCCGTCACAGGCCATTCTTGAGATTAGCCGCCGACGGCCAGGTTTATCAATACACCGTCCTTCCGTTCGGCCTGTCTTTAGCACCCGTACTTTCATGAAGTGCATGGATGCGGCTTCGCACCCCTCGCGGAGTCAGGGCTTGCGAATTCTGAACTATTTGGACGACTGGCTGATTATGGCACAGTCACATACGGAGCTTCTGTCTCACAGAACAGTTCTCCTCAGCCATCTGAACAGTTTGGGTCTTGCAGTCAATTGGACCAAGAGCTCACTACAGCCCAGTCAGGCAATTTCCTTCCTTGGAATAGAACTAGACTCCGTTGCAATGACAGATCTGTGGTATCCTACCTAAACCGTCAGGGCGGTGTCAGATCCAGGAACCTCTTCCATCTGACGAAACGCATACTGAGTTGGTCCCAGTGCCACCTGCGCTCGCTGAGGGCGACGCACGTGCCAGGCCACCTGAACGACGGCCCAGACAGACTGTCCAGAGACTATATTCCCCCAGGGGAATGGTCCCTGCATGCTCAAACAGTCCAGAAGTTATGGTGCATATTCAGCAGAGCAGAGATAGACCTCTTTGCGTCAGAAGAGAACTCTCACTGCCCAATATTTTTCTCGAGCGAGGACGCAGCTGGCCCAGGACTGGCCCAACCGCCCGCTTACGCCTTCCCTCCCGTCTCGCTATTGCCACAGGTAATGCAGAGGATCAGGAAGCAGCGTCACTCGGTGCTCCTCATAGCCCCGCGTTGGGAGAATCAGACATGGTTCCCGGAGCTTACGCACCTGTCACTGACAGCGCCGTGGCCCATCCCAGTGAGAGCAGATCTCCTCTCTCAAGCTCGCGGCACGATCTGGCATCCCCACCCAGAGCGCTGGGCTGCAGCGTGGGTGATCAACGACTACCCGTCGCTCTGCCAGAAGGGGTAATAAACACCATCATACACGCTAGAGCCCCTTCCACAAGAAGACTCTATGCGTCAAAATGGTCTGTGTTTTCAAAATGGTGCACCGACAGAGACCTGGACTCACGGACATGTGGGGTGTCGTCGCTGCTCGTGTTTTTACAAAGAGCTGCTGGATAAAGGCAGATCCCCATCCACGCTCAAAGTGTATGTGGCGGCCGTCGCGGCATTCGCTGAACCCCTGCACAGCCAGTCACTGGGAAAAAACGAGCTGGTCATCCACTTCCTCAGGGGAGCTAGAAGGATGAACCCCCCGCGCCCCCCATCGGTTCCTATCTGGGATCTTTCTATAGTTCTCGAAACTATGAAAGCCCCCCCTTTTCAATCCGTGGATTTGAAATACCTTTCACTTAAAACCGTTTTTCTGACTGCCCTGTCATCAGTCAAACGTGTGGGAGACCTTCACGCGCTGTCTGTCAGCGCTGCGTGTCTTGAGTTTGGACCAAGTGACTCCAAGGTCATTTTAAAGCCTAGACACGGCTATGTTCCCAAGGTGATCGGTACTCCTTTCAGAGCACAAGTCATTTCCCTATCGGCGCTGCCAGCATCCGATAGTGAACGCGACGCC
This sequence comes from Xyrauchen texanus, assembly GCF_025860055.1. NCBI lineage: Eukaryota > Metazoa > Chordata > Actinopteri > Cypriniformes > Catostomidae > Xyrauchen > Xyrauchen texanus. The sequence goes on along the minus strand of NC_068297.1, from coordinate 18,158,651 downwards.
AATCTCCTTTGCCCAGTCAGAGCACTGAGATTGTATACTGCGCGCTCCGCCTCTTTCAGGCGCTCTGAGCAGCTTTTCGTTTCATTCGAGGGCGCACCAAAGGTCTCGCCGCCTCGAAACAGACACTGTCTAGATGGATAGTGGACGCTATTGCTGCCGCATACTGCGTCAAAAGACCTGCCATGCCCGTTGGGCATTAGGGCTCACTCCACTAGAGGCATGGCCTCATCGTGAGCATGGTCCAGCGGGATTTCCATTCACGACATATGTGTGGCAGCGGGCTGGGCTTCCCCCTCCACCTTTGTCAGATTTTACAATCTGGATGTGCCCGCCCTGCAGGCAAAACTACTAGGGGTTTAATACGCTACAGCTCCCCTGGTGAGCTGCACTTATGGGACTCATTCCACACAGACCGGCACCGCCGCTCTGTCGTTCCCTTCCCACAATGTGCTTATGTATTACACACACACTGGCCCGCACTCTTGCCGGCCAAATATTATTTCCCCACTCACAAGGGCTCCCCCGGGTCCCCCCACCCCCGGGGCTCATGCAGTGGATGCTTGGCACACACGGCGTTGACAATGGGTTCCCGTAGCGTAAGCTAGCTTACACAATACGAGAGAACCTCTCGTAAGAGAACGAATCGGTTACCTAGCGTAACCTCGGTTCTCTCTAGACGAGGGAACGAGTATTGCGTAGCCGGCCGTGCTCGCGCCACGAGGTCTGCAGTTGCTGCACTGCGTTGACAAATGATACAAAATTAAGGATCATTTTTTGGCTTCAATATCTCAGAAAAGATTAATCTTTCCCGTAGCGTAAGCTAGCTTACGCAATACTCGTTCCCTCGTCTAGAGAGAACCGAGGTTACGTTAGGTAACCGATTCGTTTGTAAATAGGGTCTTGGTTAGCGAATATCCAGCTTACTTAGCCAAAAGTCGGCTACAGTCATTTAATGTGCATTTGCAATGTGAAGCAAAGGTTCTCATTGCTGTTAATGATTTGAATCCTCTGACTTGCTGTAGATCCCTCAAACGTGACAGCAGAGGAGTTATGTGCATGAGCAAATAAATGGGCTAATTAAGTTATGTGAGGTGCTAAAATAACAAGCTTAATTTAACGGCGCTTCAAAACTTAATACGGCGATACAAAACAAGTGAATTTTGACCCTTATGGCTTTCCATACCCGTGTAGGCTAGTGCATGTTTTTACCTAGAATGTGCAGACGGATACAAAAACCTTTTAGTTTTGAACGGCCCAGGAAAAACGTTGTTATTGCACAAAAATAAAAAAAAAATCTGACTAAATGTACCTAACAAATTATCCTACACAAACGAAAGTCAATTTATGGGCCAGATATAGAAATAGATCCTTCAGGTAGCAAAAAAAATATGCTGGGAGGGAGTCAGGAAACCCAAGAAAACGGATTTGATAATGGTTAAATAAAACGGTTTCAACCACCCCTCCCTGCAAACCTAGAAAGGTGCAGTATGTAGGCCAGAATCACGGCCTGACAGCATCTCCACACTCCATTGGCTGACGGCACAGCCTCTACCTGAGGGAAGGTGTGCCAGCCACAGGATGAACTTTTCTTTCTTTTGATCAAGTTCAGGACACTTCAGGGATTTGAATCAACCCTTGCTCCCAAGATCATGGAGTCCGTAACGTCTTGGAGCACCGAGAGTGTTAGCGAGTGGCTTAAAGGTAACAGCGCGTGTGTTTGTTTGTTTGTTTATGTGCCGTTAGCGACCGACAGGTAACTTTCTATCAGTAGGCAAAGATATATGAACGAGTAAAACAGGAACAACAAAAATCCCTATGGAGGACAAGGTGTGAAGTGGTACAAGGAAGCGCGTTTGTTTTTTGATATGCGCTTGTTCGTAACTAAATCTCAACTGGCGAACACACGAGCGAAAATACTTCACAAACAGACGTCGTGTAGATCCACCGTGCGTCTTCTCGTTTCCTCGTACACAAAGTGATGAAATCTGCTGTCATTCTCTATGCGAGTACAGTACTCGTTTTTACTGTTATTAACATAGTAATTCATTAGTAATGTCATGTTTATAACAAAGTGAATAATGTAATTATATGAGAGCAATGCAGTGTTACTATTCTTTTCCCTCATCTGCCACATTCGTAATCAGCCTAGATAACATAATTGTATTTTTACTTTTTATTTTTATTATCTTATGGTCTTAGATATGGCTTGATACTATCAAGTATGACATAGTGTAGAGCTCCGCCCCTAAATTTTTTCGTTCAATATCTAAAGCTCATAACTTCAAATAACTTGTTTTCAACTGGTTTCACACTAGTTGTGAATCACTGATTGTTTCTCACAGCAGGTTGATCAGGGAATTCCACACTTCTTGCATAATATCAAATCTCCTTGCTTTTTTCTTAAGAGGAGTTTTGCAAACAGATCTAAACATAGTTTCAGTTGTTTCCTGGCCTTCAAAGGAACAATGAATTAAATGTTAAGCCTTTGATATACAGGAAAATACAAGCATTAACTAATACTTAAAGTATTAGAATGAATGCCATTTATGAAACGGGGCTACAATTATACATGAATGTACATTTTAAGTGAATGCATTTCTTTTTTGAAGCCCTTAATCAATTAGACTATGATAGAAACATAAAGCATTTTTTAATTAACTAGTAAATATATCAGCTTGCATCTTGTTAAATCATTCAAATCCCAGTTCAAAACTCTCTATTAGGATAATACAGCCAAACTGCCTCTTTTTACATATAGCTATCTAAATCTTTTTACTGCTTGCTATTGGCTTACACTTAATTAAACATTATTCTGTTATGAGTTTTCAATATACCAGTTTCATGATACTAGATAATACAGTGCATGTGTTGTAAATCTATAAAATAGGTTCAGATGGTTATGAGCCTCAGATCTTTTGGCACTGGTGATGTTGTGTAAAACCCTAACTCAAAGGAATTTCCTTCAGGGCACAAAATCCTTGGGTTTCACCAGCTCAGAGAAATAAACTTAAACCCCAAACATTTGCTGATCTATTTCAGCCTGCCTGTTTGTGTTTATGAGCACACAGGAATTTACACAGCAATATACACAGAGAAGAAGATTCCATTTAGCACCAGCATCCTTCAACTAGATGTTCACATTAATCATTACAAAATTAGCATCAAAATACATGTCAAAAATAAGCAAAAATTCCAAAGTTTTGTCATGTAAATAGACAGCTGGCGTGTGTTTGAATTGCTGGACACTTTCATGCTGCACCATTCATTTCCTTCCATTATAACGGATGTAAGATATTTATGTGTGTTTCCTTTCATTCATAAATTGTAGTCAACGTTCTCTTACTCACTGCATAACAAAATATTCCTCTTTAAAGGTGCACTCAGAAAATTTGTATGCAAGTCTTCTTGAACTTACACTGATCACTAGTATTGTGTTTGCAACATCATTCAAATACAATAGTTTTCAGATACTGATGCTATTGTAGAAATTCACTATTCACAGTCAGCCATGATTCATTTAATCCAAGAGTGAAACTGTCCAGTAACAGGTAGCTACTGAGATTAATCAAGTAGTATTCGGCTGGTCATGTGATCTTAACATGGCAGACCCCATGAGCGGACCCTCTCCATGTAGAATAAAACCATTTTTATATGGTCATTGATATGACTAGAGTCCTCATCTCATGCAAGCACTCATGATTTTATACATATGTTTCAAAATTACAATTAATTTCTTAAGGAGTAAAACCTTTTTATTGAGGAGCAAATTACTGAGTGCACTTTTAGTATGTTTTATTCTATTCTCCTAAAATACCTTTTACGTTGGGCTATTTTTTTGTTTTGTTTTTAATTTACTGTTCCCTGATCATTTATAATTATAATTTTCATCAATAATGCTATTTAACATAATGTCCTTTTTTCTGTAAAGTAACTTGCAGAACAATACGTTTATTTGAAGCATCTGCTGACAGAATTAAACCGGCAGTCTTTGTGCGAGCTTGTTGTCCTTGTGCCTAACCATTTGGCTCCACATACAATTTAAGGGGCTTTACTATTTGATTTATTGAAATTTTATGTTCCTTTTACCGGATCAAAGTTAGTTATAACAACAGTTACTTTTGTATATTAAGAGAATATTTATTATAAGTAGTCTATGTGGACACTGCAACATGATCACATAGGAAGTCGGCATGCTGTTTCACCAAGATCCCGTACCCTAGGACTGGCAACAGTATGCCGACTCACTGACATGCCCTATCTCCCATATATGGACCATATATCGGACATATATGGAATGGCTCAACAACAATTACTTTTCTTCATGGCTCGACTGTTAGCACGTTGCGTCAGCTGCATGGGAAACCTCAGTTTAATCCCCATTCAAACAAGGAATTAATCACGTTTGTATAAACAATCATAAGTGTGATAAGGAGGTTGCATTTTTATCCCTAACATTGCATTTTGTCTCTACTATTGGTTCAGCCTGATCTCATACAAAATTCAGCAAGTGTGTGCCGATTATTCTTTATCCAAAATCAGTATATGTTGAGGGTTAGATTTGTGTTTCGGCTAAAGCAAAATCGGCACACACTTGCCGAATTTTATGTAAGATCAGGCTGATTACAGTATACAGAATATATACAGTAAATATAGATATTGATGTTTATAGATCAGTGATTTTGCAATGCCTTTTTTGTGTTTGTCAGGTCTAGATGCTTCTCTACAGCAGTACTCGTTCTCTGAGTGGCAGCTCTCTGGCTCTGATCTGCTGCAGCTCTCCTCTGCCAGACTGGAGAAACTCGGAGTGCAAAAAATCGGACATCAGGAGCTCATACTGGAAGCTGTGGAAAAACTCTGTGCTTTGGTAGGACTCTTAGAGTACTGTGTGTGTGTGTGTGTGTGTGTGTGTGTGTGTGTGTGTGTGTGTGTGTGTGTGTGTGTGTGTGTGTGTGTGTGTGTGTGTGTGTGTGTGTGTGTGTGTGTGTGTGAGTAAAAATGCCTAAAAGCTTAGTCTAGTGTTAGAGTTGGTCTAATAATAGTTAGTTTATATTATAAACAGTATAAATTAATGTTCCCCATAAGCATAAAGTTTGTGTGCATGTGTGAAATTTGGATTGGCCAAGCCAGAGGGGAACTGGCTCCCCCAGCTGAGCCTGGTTCTAGGCTGTTTCTCCATAAACTAATATCTTATGGAGTTTTGTTTTCCTTGCCACAGTCACTTTTGTCTTGCTCACTGGGGGCCTGAAGACAATAATTTTTAAGGCATGATTTTCAATTATGTTCTTCTTTTAAACCACACAACGAGTACTTTAAGACATGACAGACATTACAGCATCATCTTCTCTTACATCATAGTTTTCTGTAAAGCTTGTGCTATACAAATAAAAATTACTTGAGCCATTAAATGATTTATTAACTTGAATAAGTATCTATGTATTTGACTACAGTATGTGTGTATTAATGGTATGATACACTTCTAATCTGATATTAAGAATTTTTCAGGGATAATTAATTGAGGCTGATTTATACTACTGCATCAAACCTTTGGCATAGGCTCCGTGTAGTGACCAAAGTATTGGTTTGCATTTATAGTTCTGCAATGGTGTGTCTGCGTTGTTCTGTGAGAACACAGCCAAAATGCCAACTATATGTTTCATAAATAAACAAAAGCAATGTAATTTCTGGTATTTTCAAAGTTCAAAGTATGTGAACATGTTGACATTTAGGTATATTTTGTTTATTATACATGTTGCATGTATGGTTGCTCTTGAGTCGCTTAACTAATAATACATAAATATTTTGGCATGCTTTCATTATTTCATGTTGAAAAAGACTTGCCCGGGTGGCCTGGGTAGCTCAGCGAGTATTGACGCTGACTACCACCACTGGAGTCGCAAGTTCGAATCCAGGGTGTGCTGAGTGACTCCTGCCAGGTCTCCTAAGCAACCAAATTGTCCCATGGTCAAACCTCCTCTTGGTCGTGATTAGTGATTCTCGCTCTTAATGTGATGCGTGGGAAGTTGTGTGTGGATCACAGAGTGTAGCATAAGCCTCCACATGCTGGGAGTCTCCGCGGTGTCATGCACAACAAGCCACATTATAAAATGCGCAGATTGACTGTCTCAGAAGCAGAATCAACTGAGACTTATCCTCCGCCACCCAGACTGATGTGAGTAACACCTAAGTAGTGGGAATTGGGCATTCCAAATTGTGGAGAAATGGGGATAAATAAATAAATACTTTATATATATAATAAATATAAGTACTTGTTTGAGTAACACAAAATGGTTGTTGTTTTAAAGACTTTACAATGCATATAGGCAATATAACCAACTCTTACCAGGTGCTTTTTAATTTGCTGACAAATTAGAAGTGTTATGTTTCCAGAACATTTATCCCTAGATAGCCTATGCCTTAGGTTTGGCTCAGAAGTATAAATCAGCCTTTAGTGGTAGGAAGTAGTTAGACTCTGTCACACTATTGTTATTAAACCAGTCATGGGATCACTGCAGTGCTTTGTACAGTACGCTCGCTCTTTCCTTCTTTCTCTTTCTGCCTCTGTGAATTCCAAAAATTCTATGCGAGTTGCTTATGCTGCTGACTTTAGAGCTCTATTCTCAGAGGCCTTTAACACTTAACAAAACAGCCAGCCAAATCCCAGAGAACATTCTAGAACATCATGATCCTACAAACAATGTCTGGGCTGTATTAGAGAAGCTGTCCAGTGGTATCCACTTTTTGATCTTCACTTTATGATGCGTAATACACTGAAAAAATTGGTAACCTGCAATTGACACCTCAATGATCTATTTATACTTGATCCAACCCATAAGAATTACTTTCATTTTTGCAGCCTAATTTGTCACGTTGATTTAGTCAGATTAATCAACCGTTTTGGAATGAATAAAAACAGTTCATTTACATGTTGCACAATTTCTTTTTTAAATCACTACAGATGAAGCACATTTTTTAAGTTGCCTCAAAAGATGTGTTTTTTTTTTACAGTGTAGATACATATATATAACAAAACTACATACTAGATACATCTTAAAATTCCAACAATGGACCTTACAGTTATTTTAAAGACTGGCATTGTAGCTGTATAATGTCAGAGGTTTCTAGTAGATTATGTGCAGTTAGAATGCATTTGACATAATTTTCAGATCATAAATAAATGTGCTAAATGTGCTGGTTTGCAGACTTTGAGCTTTTACTTTGAGCTAACAGTGGATGGACTCCATGTACTGTAAATGTTTTGCCTGCTGGAAGGATTAATATGGACCTGATGGTGCCAGGACTCCCTTCTTGTGTCGTAACAGCAAACGTCAGGCCCAGCTTGTTGGACTGAATCTCTTTCTTGCAGGAACAATTTGCAGACTTCAAAATAAGCAGACTCATACCAAAGGTTACTGAGGATTTAGAGAGATCTGTGAAGCTTAGTTATGCAGCGGGTGAAAGACAGAAAGAGAGAGAGAGAGAGAGAGAGAGAGAGAGAACAGTAAGAGGGATAGGGGACATGCCAGACATTCCAGAGAAGATTGAATAAGAAAAGTAAATATTATATTTTTTCTTTAAAAACTTTGTTTTTGGCATGAGATGTAAGAAATGAAAGGAAACTGTGATTATATATTCTGTTGCAAAAGTAACTTCCATTAAAAACATATGCCATTATAAAAGGTTTCATACTAACATCCTCTTTCCTGTATCTGCGCAGACATACAGTGTTGGGGGTGATAGCCTGCGCAGTTTGACGGAGAAACTGCGTGCAGTGGCACACACTCTGCATATGAGCATACAGGGCCGCTGGCGCGTTAATACCAGTGAAGGACAGAGCGCCACCAAGCTGTCACAACACATACTGCAAGCAGTGGTGGATGTGATCACAGCAGCCAAGGGACTTTTGTCTCTACTCAACAGGTGATAATCCCTCACAGCTAAAGTTTGTGTGTGTTTATCCACAGGCTAAGAGTCTTAAACATAGAGCAATGTTTAACTGTCTGTTAGTATACAGGCCATGAGTTTGAGCACAAAGTAGTGTACAGGTGTGTTTATCTAATAGTTTGAATGCTGTAACTTGGAGAGTGGAAAATAGTCATTTGTACCAGGAGTATCAAATATTTCTCCAATATAGCTCATTGATTTAATTGTTATGGTACTGAAGTTCTCAAAATATTTTAATTGTGTCTGTTTTACATTCTGCTTTTAATGAACACTTCAGCATTTCAAATAACGTGCAAGGCATGAAAACAATCCACAATGAACACCCAACTTAAATCTGCCTCATCATCAATGTTTTTTTTAACGTTGTATGTCTTTTACAGATATCAGTTCTCACTGCAGACTGGATATGCAGCGAATGAGAAACTCATCTTTCTGTGTAAAGATTTGGACACCACAGTGCACAAGGTGAATGTGATTGCATTATATTGCTTAGTTTAAAGGAATAGATCATCCAAAAATGAAATTCGGTTCCTGTAAATTATGACATGAGGCCTGATCTCACACCTACTGAGAAACATGTAGGCCAAGTGAAACTGGGTGTCATTGATACATAACTGGAAAATAAATGAAGGTACCTCTGTGCTGGTCTAAATAATTGTTTTGTTTGTTTGTTCTGGTCCTGATATACCCAAACTCCCTGTAAGCTGACAAACACATGTTCTCCATTATGTTTGTGTGTACACTGGACTCAACAAAGTCAGGGCTGAGACGTTGGGAAAGAGAAAGAGAGAGAGCGATATAGAGGAGGGGCTTTAAAAGTCAGTCTAAGGGAACTGAAAGACATTTTGGCCATGTGTTATTCACCTGTGGTGAGCGCACAGGAGTGGAGGTTGCACTACGGACAGTCGCATGATAAAAACTCTATCAGAAGAGTATCTTTTCTTAACCAGGAACGGTAGGAAATTATTTTAGTCTATTTGATTATTTTCTACTTAACTTCTGATCTAAAATAACTTTTCTCTTTCTACTACACTCATTCATTTGACTTAAAAGTACCCAGAAAAGTCCACAAGTTTAACATTGTGTCACCTTTACTTGGGTGCACAAACACACACACACTAATGATTCAACACACTGACTTACTTTAATCATTGTGCCATTATAATGTACTGTAGATTCTATTTCAAGCTTGGTGATATTAATTTAATTTTATCTGACAAGTACCGTGTAAACGAAATTGCTATAGATACTAAACAGATAAGATAACATAAGCAATTTTTAAAACACATACTTCTGCTGTTAAAGTTTAAAGGGATATTTCACCCTAAAAAGAAAATTGTATCATCGTTTACTTACCCTCATGTTATTCCAAACCTGTCTGAATTTCTTTCTTCCATGGAAAGCAAAAGGAGATATTTAGCAGAATGTTTAGGACTGATAGCTTCAGTCACCATTTGCTTTCATTGTATGGAAAAAGATGCAATGAAAGTGAACTGCGACTGAGGCTAATGGTCTTACCAACATCTTTTGTTTTTCATATGGGTATAGAAGAACATGAGGGTGAGTAAATGTTTTTTATTTAGGGTGGACTATACCTTTAAGAGTTGGGAAATTTCCATAATACATCCTCTGATGTTTCCTATTTTAGATTATGTGCAGACTGGAATACAATAGAAAATAATTTGAATTTTTTATGACGTGACTCATTCTTCAACAGAAGATAACAGCATTACTAATTAGCAGAAGGAAATTGTGGAAATTTGGAGAAGTGTGGTAGTGTTTTATTTGTGATGTGCACGCTAAGAATGTTGGCAAGTGATACTATCAGCTCATTTCAGTTGTCTCACACACATAAACACACACTTGTTGTGCATGCACAGATAAACACTCCTTGTAAATCACTAATGTTGCTATTTGTGCTCCTGCTGTTTTGTCTGCAAATTCGTTTTCCTAAAGCTGATGTCATCTTTGCCAACAGTGCATTGTTGGCATATTCCTGTGCACAATACAAACAAATTTCTGTGTATATTATGTGTGTAAACTCTTTCCTATGCAGCCGTCAGGGCCTCTTTTAATGAAAGACCTGCGGCAGTAAAATACAAGTTAATGTACAAACTCCAGTGCTGTTGTGGATCACCATTCCTTTCTGAATTTGTTTCTCAGATATTGTCACAATAAAACCTGGACTGTCTGGTTACATACAGGTCCAAATGTCTGAGACCACTAGTGAAAATGCTTCTATTTGGCATTTTGCTAATTTAATATAAACACAAAACCTGATGATCGATGTGATCCCAACATGATTTGAGAATGTTTCAAAGAGCATCTTGTGTGCTTCAGTGGAAAGCAAAAAAAATCTGACCTTTTGTACAAAGGATTTAACATGATCAATGTCACAGATCTGCTTATTTGATTGTAACTGAGCAGAATATTAAATATTACAATTGTATTTAATCAGAACTTTTCTTTGTTTCAAACTTTAAAATCCAGAGACTTTTTGTTTATTCCCAAGTTAAATTGTTATTGTAAGATTTTAATGTGATCTCAGACTTTTGGACACTTTTGTATCTGGTAAACAGAAAATGTCTCAATTCCATTCTGGTTAGACACAGGAGTCAGTTATAGAACCAAGCAACTGTATGTTTTTAGGAAAGTTAACTAAACTGCTTTTGAGTGGCACAAAAATGTATTTATGTTTTGAATTTTCTACATTGAATGTGTTTCCCAATTTTCTTGTAATTTACTAGAACAATAAGTGATTATTGTAATGTTCATTCTCAGATCTTGATGTTAGGGATGTGCAAAACTACATATTTTCAAACTAGTTGGTGGATTGTCTGACTGACTAGTGGACTAGTCAGTCTTAAAGGGATACTTCACCTAAAAAATGAAAATTCTCTCATAATTTTCACACCCTCATGTCATCCCAGAAAGTACAATTTCCTTTCTTTTACTGCACACAAACGAAGAATTATTAGAAGAATCTTTCAGCACTGTTGGCCCATACAATGCAATTGAATGCATACCAAAATTTTGAAGCTCCAAAAAGCACATAAAGGCAGTATAAAAATATACTACTTATATATAACTCCTGTGGTTAAATTTATATCTTCAGGTGTGATATAATAGGTGTGGTTTAGAAACAATAGTTCAAAAGATCAATAGTTAAGTCCTTTTGTACCATAAATTATCCTCCCTACCGAATAGGTGGCGATATGCACGAAGAATGCGAATTGCCTAAAACAAAAGAAGAAGAATGTGAAAGAAAAAGGGAAAGTGGAGATTGATAGTAAAAAAGGACTTAAATATTGATTGGGTCAATATTTGGGAGGATTGTTTCTCACCCACACTTATCATATCGCCTCTGAAGATATAGATTTAACCACTGGAGTCATATCCATATTTTACTGCTGACTTTATGTACTTTTAGGTGCTTCAAAGGTCTGGTCACCATTCACTTGCATTGTATGGACATACAGAGCTGAGATATTCTTCTAAAAATCTGTTTGTGTTCAGCAGATGAAAGAAAGTCACACACATCATGGATGGCATGAGGGTGAGTAAATGATGAGAGAATTATAATTTTGGGGTGAACTATTTCTTTAAGGAAACCCTGTTAATTAAGCTGGTTTAGACATGATATATGGGCACTAATGGCAGCCATTCAATCAGGTTACTGACTGACTGTGTGAAGATCACCATATGAAATCTCAGGACAGTTGAAGACAGTTTATAGAAAAGGTGACATGTTTGAGGTCAGATCATTCCACTCTCTGTTAATCATTACAGTGGGAGTTTCATCTTAACACAACAGATTTCAAAGGTTTCTGGGAATAAAGTGTGGATTCTGCTAACTTTTAATAAGTGCTCTGCAACTAAAAGTGAGGAACAGGTGTTAGGGGGCAGGTGGGCCCCTGATCTTAAATGAACCATCGTCACCTGAAGGCAAAGGTCAACATATCAAGCAAATCTTTCTGATCATATATTGATGTGACATTATTTGTCATATGTGTGTTATAATGACGTTCATGTGTTGTGGTTAAAGCAACAGATCACCCAAAAATGAAAATTCTGTCATCATTTTATCAACTTCATATGTTTCCAAATCTATAAATACTTACATTTCAGTCTGTTTTTCACCCAACGTTCTTATATGACTTCAGAAGACTTGGAATATAGTGCATAAGTCGTATGGACCACTTTTATTACACTTTTTCAGGGCTTTTGCATCCTTTTGTAACTTCAAAGCTCCAGTCCCCATTCCTTGTAATTGCACGGCCAAAGACAAAAAGTCATATGAGTACAATTGGAATGACATGAGAGTAAGTAAAGTATAACAGAATTTGTATTTTGTGGAACTGTTCCTTTAACTCAACCCCAGTCATTCATGTATGTCTTGACAGTAGATGAAAACGGGAAGGCAATGGCGGGGCGTCTCCAGGGTTGACCCAGATATAAGAAAGATCTTTAAATTAAAATTAAAGCTATGATTGTGTTTGTACATGTTTTTAAATGCGTGTTTACGTGGATTTGCCTGTATTGCTGTATTGGGAGTGTAGAATAATTAGCAGTCCGTTTATGACTTTATCCACACAAGAGAGCGTGAGTGTGTGTGTGTGTGTGTGTGTGTGTGTGTGTGTGTGTGTGTGTGTGTGTGTGTGTGTGTGTGTGTGTGTGTGTGTGTGTGTGTGTGAGAGAAAGAGAGATAGAGAGAGGTAAAAATCTAAACAGATTTGTCAACCTGCCAATGTCATACATTAAAATTGTTTCATGAGTTCACTGGTTGATATAGTTACAATTTTGAAAAATAATTGGTATTGACATTAAAAAATCTATAGATGGAGATGGGCAGGTGGAAGGATGCCAGAAGAATTGTCAGAGGTGTGAGGGAAGCAGCTACTTATATATCCTTGGAATATGATTAACCCAACACAATGTGTCACTCTGAGGGTGTTATTGAGGCTGAGCTATTTTGACCTTATGTTATCCTTTAAAAGTGCTGGACCTAATATTGTCAGGTTGATTCAGTCAAATTGCACTAAATTGAATAAAATCAGTTGTTGCCTCAAATGTAGCCTCATGGAGTAACAAAATGTTTGATTGTGCAGGTATGTAGGTGTGTGTGTGTATGTGTTGTTTATGTGAATATAAGGAGAGGTGTAAATGGATCCATGGAGAATTCAGGGCAGATCTTTTTTAGTTTGTTCAGGTCTGCTTAAGGCCTTGTGACCCACTAAAAGAGCATTTGATTTAGCTGTGTACTTCTGCATGGAGGCAGAAATATATACTTTGGTTTGCTCTAGCAACTTTTAAGTCATTAGCCTCAAGCCTTATTAGCCTCGAGAGGAGAGGGAGAGGAAAAGTAAGAAAGGTGTACACGCTAAATAAACAACAGCTGAGCTGATCTGTTCTGTCACAGAGAAAGACTGTCTGTATATCTCCATCTCCCTATCTGTAGTGTTGAAAACAGGGGTAATGATCATTTTCTGTGTGATATGAGCTTTGTAGACAACTAATAGGAAAACAAGATAAAGGCTTCTGAGCTGAGTGAAGCTCCTTTTGTGTGGGAACTTTGGTCTCAATAAAGCTAAAATGGGTGGAAAATAGCAAGACTGGAGAGAAAATGAACATCAGTTTGAAATGTGTCACGTAAATTTATTCCTTTAAAGGGTTAGTTCACACAAAAATGAAAATGATCCCATAATTTACTCACCCTCAAGCCATCCTAGTTGTATATGACTTTCTTCTTTCAGTCAAACACAAGACTTATATTAAAAAATATCCTGGCTCTTCCAAACTTTATAATGGGAGTGAATGGTACCTTAGATTTTGAAGCCCAAAAAAGCAAATCCATTCATCAAAAAAGTATCCACTTAATAAACTATAATCACTGGCTTCCGGTAACGGCCGTCCACGCGTTCACAAGAGAGTCGAGTTCCGGCGTATGACGTAGACGTAGCGTTAGCTTCGGAGAGAAGTGACGAACGCGGAAACGCAGAAGATAGAGGAAGCTAGTGAACACGCGGACGGCCATTACCGGAAGCCAGTGATTATAGTTTATTAAGTTATAAATATGGATATTTTTCTTACAAAAATGCATCGCTTCGCTTCAGAAGGCCTTTATTAACCCCCTGGAGCTGTATGGATTAGTTTTTTGATGGATAGATGCGCTATTTTTGGGCTTCAAAATCTAAGGTACCATCCATTAAAAGCTGGGAAGAGCCAAGATATTTTTTAATATAACTCTGAATGTGTTTGGCTGAAAGAAGAATGTCATATACAACTAGGATGGCTTGAGGGTGAGTGATTTATGGGATAATTTTCATTTTTGGGTGAACTAACCCTTTAAAGGAATAGTTCTCTCCAAAAATGAAAATTCTCTCATCATTTACTCACCCTTATGCCATCCCACATGTGTGACATTCTTTCATCTTCTGAACTGAAGTGAAGATTTTTAGGAGAATTTCTCAGCTCTTTTGGGCCATACAATGTAAGTGAATGGGTGTCAAAGCTCCAAAATCACATATGTCAGCATAAAAGTAATCCACAAGACTCTAGGGGTTACATCAATATCTTCAGAAGTGATATTATGAGGTGTGGGTGAGAAACAGATCATTTTCACTTTCTTCTTCTTTTTGGTGATCCACATGCTTCATGCATACCGCCCCCTACTGGGCAGGGAAATAAAAAAAGGACTTACATTTTTATCTGTTTCTCACCCACACCTATCATATTACTTCTGAAGATATGGATTAAAACACTGGAGTCGTATGGATTACTTTTATGCTGCCTTTATGTGCTCTTTGGAGCATCAACATTTTGGCACCCATTCACTTGCATTGTATGGACCTACAGAGCTGAAGTACTCTTCTAAAAATCATAATTTGTGGGATGGCATGAGGGTGAGTAAATGATAAGAGAATTTTCCTTTTTGAGTGAACTATCTCTTTAACTCATTCAAGTATTGTCTTTGGCTTTAGATGTCCCTGATTGGGCATCTTTTTATAGCTTTTATCTATCTTTCCCATAATTTGATTAAGATAAAAAAATATATATTATATCAGTGGTGCAGATCTCAGATTAACAGTAAGGGGCGACCTATGCTTTAAACCGCACCAAAATGACCTGTAATAAGACAGTTTGACAGTTTTCTTTGACTGGGTGCTAATATTAAATTGATCACTGTAGACATTACATTTATGCATTTGGCAGACGCTTTTATCCAATGCGACTTACAGTGCACTTATTACAGGGACAATCCCCCCGGAGCAACCTGGAGTTAAGTGCCTTGCTCAAGGACACAATGGTGGTGGCTGTGGGGGTCGAACCAGCAACCTTCTGATTACCAGTTATTTGCTTTAGCCCACTACGCCACCGCTCCTGTAGAAGATATTATACTAAAAGTCATTTCTCCTGTCATTCCATCCCCTTTTATGCTTACATGCGTTTCCATAGTAACGACACTTTCCCTCGTGGAGCATAACCATATGCTTATCCAATAATTTCAAACAAAGCAGATAATTGCTCTCAGTTAAAGTACTATATTAGCAGCCACTGACGTGTTAAAGAGCCAAATCTCTGTCTTTTATATGCTCAAATGCTATAAGTTTTCTTTTAAGGGTTTACGGTGTGGGTTAGGGTTAGTCTGTGGTAGTAGTAAATAGCTTTATATAAAACAATAGAAATCGATCGGATGTGCCGATTTAGCTAAGTAAATTTGTGTTTGTGTCTTTCTGTTGAGAAGGGAAGTGACACCTGTTCAGTGTAACGAGAAGTGAGCCATCAGTGTCACACACACACACATACCTCCCACAAAATTGTTCAGATGCGTGTTATGTCACATTCTTTCTAGCACACCTTGATTTCTGAGTTCAGTTTGGTTAAAGCTGCGGTGAACTGCCATCAGCTTCACTGGATAAGTATGTACTTGTGAATTTTATGCCAAGATGGACTAACTCTGATTCCATTCAGCTGATTCAAATAGATCTGAGGTTGGATATGATCCTCTACTTTTTTCATTTTGAATATCATTGCTGAGTGAATATTGTATTGGCCGAAG
This sequence comes from Xyrauchen texanus, assembly GCF_025860055.1. Classification (NCBI taxonomy): domain Eukaryota; kingdom Metazoa; phylum Chordata; class Actinopteri; order Cypriniformes; family Catostomidae; genus Xyrauchen; species Xyrauchen texanus. The sequence continues at coordinate 18,142,651 of NC_068297.1, read as the reverse complement.
TTAATTTGTTGGTGGTCTGGCAGACTGAGAATCTTTGTTTATCTTTAGGAGTGTTATATAAGATTTGGTTAATCGGTTCAACCCCTATCTGTTGCCACTGATTCTCAGTGGAGTCTGTCCACCCTAATCCTTTAAGTTGCCCATGATCTACATGTTCCAGTCATGTGTGTGAGTGTATGAAAAAGGAAGAGGCCATGCACTGCAGACTTGTTCTATGTCTCGTTCGGCTCCTGTTGTAGTTCAGTTTGGATTAAACGGGTTGTGATTGTTGGCAAATGTTAGCAATGTGTAGTTGTCACTCTGTTTTAAGGAACTGTTTAATTGAAAGACCTAAAGAGCTGAATCATCCCAATAGTAAGTAGGCTTGGAAGAACTCCTTTCTGCCTTAATAGATTTGTGTGGATATCTCTGGATTCTCCCTCCACTACCAAAACAAACTCCTAAGTGAATGGAAACACTTACTGTACATTTTTATTAAATGTTCTCATTTCTCTCTGTCTCTCTTCCCCTCTAGGAAACCGCTGTGTATGAAAAGGAGAAGGACATCATTGTCATTGTAAGGGATTATGGGTGTCCATTGTAACTCTGACTTTCTATGGCGACGTTCACACAGCAGTAGAATGGAATTGGCAGTCCTGTTTGGAGTGCTAAAGTGCCTTTTATAAACCAGTTAGTTCAGGTCCTTGAATTTGATTGGAGTTCAGTTAAAAGAACATTCGGGGTTCAATACAAGTTAAACACATTTTTTGGTATTTTAATTTTAAGTCTGTTTTTCATCCAATTGTATGATTTCAGAAGAATATAGCTGATTCATATGGACCACTTTTATGATGCTTTTCTGGTGGTTTTGCTTCCTTTTTGAAACTTAAAAGCTCTAGACCCTATTCCTTGTAATTGCATATAATTCATGGATTACCACAACAATTATTTTGACCTGTCCCCATATTTTCTTAAAATAAAAAATTTAAATTAAAATTGTGTTATGGTCACACTTACAATGGAAGTGATTTTGGCCAATCCATAAACATGTTAAAATACTCGTTGTTTTAAAAGTATATGCTCAAGATGTAAACAATACTGTATGTGTATTAACATGATTTCAGTGTGATAAAATCGCTTAGTAACCTTTTCTGTTCATTGCCATGACGATATAATGTCAACAAACCCCCAAACCCTAAAGCTACTGTAAAAGTGACGATTTCAACAACTACAGCTCAAATAACACACCAGTTTTAACAGAATAATTAAGGCAAGTGCTTTTATAAATTACAAGCTTCACATTTCTGCCTTTAAACCCTCCAAAAATTGGCCTCATATTCTTCCATTGTAAGTGCCTCAATTGAAAAACTGTAGATTTTTTTTTTTTTTTTTTTTAAGAAAATGAGGGCCAGAGCTTAACTTCCTTTAATATGTGCAGTATGAACAGAACTGCATTCGACAGCTGTCACACCACTGACAAACGTTGTGGCTTATTTTAATTGTTTTTGCTGTCAGTCACTAATATTAGGAGTATCGACCGCTCTTAAGTTATACAAAATAGCAGAAATGTAGGATATTGTGTAGTCGTATAGCGAGACATAACTCCTGTTATTTTATTTTATATTATTTTAGTGGAGAAGGGAATGCAAGAGGAAAGTTTTTGACCACAAATCTGAGATAATGAAAGCAGCATCCCATAATGCAGAATAGTCTAGAATAACAATTAAATCCTTAAAGATAAAATACAAAGTCTTGATATTTACTATCATGAAATCTGTCACTATAGTCACATTACTTGCAGGCTAGAGAATGGGATTAACTTTTTTACCTGTTCATACAGGCATTATTATCTCCTGTCTCCTGCTGTATATACAGCAGCAATGTGAGAGTTAGGAAATGCAGTTCATTCCCATTCAAGACTGTGTGAATGTAGCCTATGTATCTCTTGATTCTATAAAAATATATATATATATATATATATATATTTAGTATTTGTTATGTTTATATTTTATCACATAAACTCGTATAGTTTTGTATTATTTTGTTTTCAATCGTAATGCATATCATAGGTCTAATATTCTTGTGAATACATTATAAAGTTTATTACAGTTAAATTTCAATGCAGTTGTTCTGAGTAAAATGACTTCTCATGACATACAGTACACTGTGAAATGTACAGAGAACCTTCAATAATATAATATTACATATGAGCTTCGTTACTTTAGAAGAGGTGTGCCAATTCAAATAACCTGATGATAAGATTTGTTTTTTATCTAATTTTTTCCATCACTCTCTCCTGCAGTGTCGTCAGCTGGTATCAGTGTGTGATGAGATTTTGACTGTCAGTCCATTGTCTCTTCTTACCCATACTGCACAGCTGGAAAGTATTGATCTGGACCCAACCTCACCAGGAGACCATGTGGTAATGCTTCTTATCAATTATAACTCCCTTTTTGTACACTAATTAATCTCCACATATCTCACACTATCTCCATGTCATCCAATACCCTACCCTTTATCTCTCCAACTTTCAAAAGTAACATATTGATGTAATTTTCTAAACTTTTGAATCAGAAGAAATTATAATAATTTGCTACATTTTAATTTACTTAGTTTTACAAATGTCAAAAAATGTAATCATGGTTAGTATAAAGGTAGTTGTGTTAAAATGCTTGCTCATTACTCTGACGTGTCCATCTTTCTGTTAATCTCTCTCTTTTGCTCTCTAAACAAAGAACAGCCTATTTCAACTTAGACCGTGCTTGCATTTTGTATTTTATTCAGCTGACATGGTGCTGTGGCTAAAGCTATTTAAAGAGACTTTAATTACGTAAAGGTCTTCCTTCCATTACCGAAGACACAAACACAAAATGGCTCTACTACAGACAAGTGCTTCTGTAAGGTGTCTGTGGACTGATAAATTATTCAATTGAAATAATTGAATTAGTTCAAATTGGCCCTGGTTTAAGAACTCACAATATGAAAACCTTAGTAGGACTGAAGACTTCAATTGTTGTATGTGAATATTTTGAAGAGAGATGAGGTCTTTCGCACAATCATTGATGATGAAAGATCATTATCTTTGCAATTTGGTCTACCGATTCAGTTAACTTGAGGTTTGACAATAATGATTTTTCCCCCTTAAGCAGAAGGTCTGTACTTACAGTACATTTTCAGCTCAGTCAATTTTACTCATATCCTGCTTACAGTTTGTTGACATCTGATACTGAGGTTGATTCATGGACCAGTGCATGTTTGCGGTTTCCTCCATGTTTCCTCAATTCTGCTTTCTCTTTGAATTCCCTTTAAGGCAATTTGATCTACAGCAGGTTGCAGGAGGGCTAAATGTTAGCGTGTTAACTACTCAGGCATATTAAAGTGGGCCAGCAGTGCCCATAGAGCAATTAGCAGCCCAGATTTTCAGCTCCTTTAGAAGGCCCAGTATCAATCTAATAAAGGTTTAGATATTTTTTACTTGACATTCACGTTATTTCTTTCACATAGGGAATTGAAATCACCTCCACAGGATCCAGAAATCATTTTGTCTCTGGAACAGCAGCTGAGGTAGGAAAGGATGATGGTACCCCAGCGCTTCTTATATTTTACGTTGTTCTCTCAGAGCACACATATGTCAGTCAAACTTGAAGATATTGTTATAACTTCCTATAGCTCAAGTGGGTTAGGTTAAAGGTGTCTGGACTCAAAACGAGAATCTTGGGTGATATATTTTACACATTTCCTGCTCAATTTGCCCTCCTACAATGAATGACCATAAAAAAGAGAATTCTTTTTGTTGTTAAATTATGCTTTAAATAGCCCTCCACAAACACAAACTTATGGGAAGAGGGGACGGGTGATGTCATATCCTTGAGTTACACTATTTACTGAATTCAGAAGGACACTTAGTTTCAGCTATAAAAGGCATTCTTTTTCCTACATATACTCAAGCACACACAAATGTAACTTAGCTATCTACATTTCTGTTATTCTCAGTATTATGTTTTAGAATGCTCTAATACTTTTATGTTTTATTCCATAACCATAAATCCTGTCTTGCAGATTCCCACAGAGTTCTGTGAGAAGATCTTAGTGGGAGATGAGGTCATTCAGGTCAACGGCCAGATAGTGGTGAGTATCAACAATTCAGTGCTAATGATGGTTAACAGCACCAATAGCGATATGTTGTGTTATTTACATAAAGACTGCTGTAAGAAAGAAAACTAGACTTGATTCTAATGAGATGGTCTGAACCCCTGCTTAGCACAACAAGTCAAATCCATCCATTTGATGACCTGCCCGCTGTTGCTGTGCTGTCTTTTGTCCATGAAATTGGATTGTCAATAGTTTGTGGCCCAGTGTCCTATAATTACTATAATTACTAAACTATAATTACTAAACATTACTGATTCTTCAGAGAAAGACTAATGTAACTTTAATGCTTTTTGACATTGAACCCTGAAACATTTTTAATGTAACACGGTTGCCACAAAACATATTTAGAAAGATTATGTTTTCAGTTATAATGCATGACAACGCACACCAAAACTGCATCGTTCTATCAGAATTCCAATTTTGAAATTTTTTAATTCCAATGTGCAAATATCAAATTTAGTGTGGCGGAGTTTCAATCATGTAGCACTTTAGCATTAGGCTCCGAGTTAGTAATAGTATACAGTACCAGAATTGATTTTTTATTTTGTTCTCACCTTTTTGTCCCCAATTTGGAATTCCTAATGCGCTCTAGGTCCTCATGGTGGCATAGTGAATTGCCTCAATCTGGGGGGTGGAGGACGAATCTGTTACCTCCGTGCATTTTAATCATATGGCTTGTTGAGTGTGTTATCGCGGAGGCACAGCGTGTGTGGAGGATTCACGCTATTCTCCACAGCATCCACGCACAACTCAACCGAGAACAAACCACATTATAGCGACCACGAGGAGGTTACCCCATGTGACTCTATGCTCCCTAGCAACCGGGCCAATTTGGCTGCTTAGGAGACCAGGCTGGAGTCTCTCAGCAACAATTGATACTTTTAATGTGGCCTCATATTTAGTATTGGGGATAATAATTTAAGAATCGGCTATTGAGGGGGGCCTGTAGCTCAGCAAGTATTGATGCTGACTACCACCCCAGGAGTCGCAAGTTCGAATCCAGGGTGTGCTGAGTGACTCCAGCCAGGTCTCCTAAGCAACCAAATTGTCTCAGTTGCTAGGGAGGGTAGAGTCACATCGGTTAAATTCCTTGTGGTTGCAATTAAGTGGTTCTCGCTCTCAATGGGGCTCGTGGTAAGTTGTGCGTGGATCACGGAGAATAGCATGAGCCTCGACATTGTCATGCACCTCGAACCACGTGATAAGATGCACGGATTGATTAGCTCAGAAGCGGAGGCAACTGAGATTTTTCCTCCGCCACCCGGATTGAGGTGAGTAACCGCGCCACCACGTGGACCTAGTAAGTAGTGGGAATTGGGCATGCCGAATTGGAGAGAAAAGGGGATACATTTTTTTTTTTTTTTAAGAATCGGCCATTGAAAACTCATATTTGTTGACCACTAATTTAAAAAATAAGGGGCAATATGTCCCCCTATGGTGGTCTCCAAATGTCTTTGATTGTTATGGCCCTTTTGCTTTGGGTCTGAAGTGGGAAAATATGATTTCTATAAAGTTCAATAGTAACATTGTGAAATTAATTCCTAAAAATTTTATGAAACGCTTACATTAATAGTATATAAATAGTTTCCTGAAAAATTTTATTCAATGGAATTGATACTTCAAATTCTAGGTTGGCTGGACCAGAACAAACCTTGTTAAAAAACTTGATGAGAATCCAAATGGAGTTACTCTGGTTCTGAGGAGGTATCCAGGGTCTCTGAAACAGAAAGAGAGCAGAGCCAAGTCTGAGGTACAGAGTGTGAACTGTGGAGTTTAATCCTTTATACTTTCAATATAAGTCCATTTAAGCATTTCCAAAATCTATATTTAATTTTGTATTTATATATTTTCTATTTTAAACATGGAGAATGATAAGATCTTTAAAGGTCCATTTTACAACAGATTTATTGACGTCACATATTCAGACAACACATTGCTTTAAATTGATGAGCATATCATCTTTGTGAATCAGGGCCATTCCAACATTTTCAAATAAAGAGACAATATGATTTTCTTTTGAACTTTTTGTCTATTGGGAGCATTGTCATGACAACCGTGTCTTCCTAACCATTTTCAAGAGACACTTCTTCAAGTCTCCTGTGACAGCAAACACTTACATAAACAAACTAACATACACACAAATACCATCTTTTTGCCTTTTTATTCTGTTTTATGTGCGTGTGTATTTCTGGTGACTCCATGTGTGTGTGTTACCAGTGGGAAGTATATGATGGCGCAGACATGTAGCTTTTAAAATTATTGAGTCTCTTGGTGACCCTGATGGACTGATACATGGGGCTGTGCACACACACACACATTCACACAAAGATTATTTATTTCAGAGGGAGGACGAAGAGGAAGAAGAAGAGGAAGAGAAAGCCAGACATTCTATTTTAGGGAGGGTGGCGACCTCTGTCCGTTCTCTGTCCTTCAGGTGAGTTTGGCCATCTCACTTGAATTTCCTCTTTTCACTTAACATCATTTCAGCCATTTACATCATTGAGCCATTTAAAGCCTCTTATATGATGTTCATTGTTCAAGCATCATTGTTGAGGGGAAAGAAATTATGGTATTTAAAGGTTTTATGTAAGGGATAATGTATTGTCAGTTGGTCATTATTGCACTCAGGGTGTTAAGATCTTGTATCATCATTATTATGCGATATTGACCTAATGACTGTAAGTAGCTTATTATATGGCTACTTACATGTACACTTACATGGATAGTATTGATTTGAGTTCAAATGTTATTATGTGAGAAGAAAGAGAACACAATGAGAGACTATGAGAGACATGAAATTAGCACAGTAGGAGATTAGTTGCCAGGTAATAAGATGTGTGTGTGTGTGTATGTGTGTGTGTCATAGATCAGGACCAGACGGCACACATCATTTCAGACGAGATAAATCAGCGCTCTCTAGTGATAAAAGCTCTAATGGACATCAGTTAAACACCTTAAAACGGCAACAGCCAGGGACAGGTAAAAGTCACTTGCTGTCCAACTGTGGACTACCTTTCAGTCAGAAAACAACTGAGAGCTTTTAAAACCTAGTAGCAGTCATCTACTAGCAGTAATCTATTCTTGGAAAATATAAATCCATTTCACACTTTCAAGAGCCCTCCACAACAACACTACTTTTGAAAGGCAGTCATTGGAGAAACATGCTTATTGCCTGGAGAATTGTATAATTATGGCATCTACCAACAGGGGAGCCATGGCTTGACCATTCCTTGACCCACTGAGGCTGTGTTCCACTTCACTTTTTTTAAATACATTTTTTATCCCCTTTTCTTCCCAATTTGGAATGCCCAATTCACACCACGTAGTCACTCAGCACACCCTGGATTTAAACTCGTGACTCCAGGGGTGGTAATCAGCGTCAATACTTGCTGAGCTACCCAGCCCCCCCACTTCACTTTTAACATCCACTTGCTAATTCCCCTAAGCACTTCCTCTCCGGATCTCTTCCCGCCATTTTGGAAGTCCGTTCCACTTCATTAAGTGATATAAACATATAAGATGTATACATAAGCCTCTGAAATTACAACTAAACTTTACCTGAATCTGATGTTGCATCAATAATTCACTAATCACTAAATAATTCCACAAATTGACATCAGCCCTCAACGAGCTCCAAGTGATCAGGGGTTTAGGGAGTTCCAATTCAACCCACTGCACAGGTTCCGTCAGTAGTGGTCACACGCGCAGCGTACATACATCGAAGTCTACAAGACGAAGGGAAGTTAACAATGGAAGTGCATACAAATTTGAAGTAGAACGCAGCCTGAGAACCAACTTCACCAGCCACTATATCATTGCAACTGCTAAACCAGCATAAACCAGCCTGGATTTGTATGGAAAGAAAGTCACGGTCTAATCTGGTCTTTTCAGCAGGGATAGATTCTTGGTATTCTTTTCTGTGTAAAAGAGCATGTAGGATTGTTCTTTTGTTTACAGACTATGTGTAAATCTGTCTTTAATGGTGCAGACTCTCAGCGTTCAAGCCAGAGCAATTTGGTAGTGGACTCATCCGCAGGCAGGAGGAGTCCTTCCCCACAAGGCGTGGAGCTCAACAGAGCCAGCACCAGCTCTCTTCCTGACATGGCAGGACTAAGAGTAAGAACACACAAACTCATTTAACTGACATTAAACACACATTAATGGTGTTATAACTAAGGGCCTTCACTTGTAATACAAAGATTGTAGCCTCCAAACAGTGTCAGAAAATATCAAATGTTAGAAAACCTGGCCATTTTTGCACCAAGTCCTTGTTAATTTCTTACCCTGGTTTGGTACCACATCGAGGAGAGTCATACGTGGAGAGTTATTAAGATGATCTATCGTCCTTGAGCATGGAACACTTGAGTGTACTATGAGTCAGTTTGGCTATGAAAAGCATCTGTTCAGGCATCTCACAATAAAGTGTTGTTAATGTGGCAAATCAGTTGACACCAGAAGATAGTAGTGATAACTTTCTTCTTACCACAGGATGAAAAGGAGAACAAGAAGAGCTCAACTAAAGGTACAACATGGATTTATTCATTTGAGTTTCACAGTTAGTCTTTTCACAGACATTCTTATAAAGGCATAGTTCACCCAACCAGGCCCTGTTCTACGGGGGTGCTTGAGGGTGCTAAGCACCCTCAAACGAACCTTAGAGCACCCTCAATTGCAGACCAGGGCAAACTGCATGCCCACGGGATGATTTATCATGAAAGTTTTTTATTAGATCTTTCATTTCATCACTGAACCCCAAGTTGCTCCCAATGGCAGGCTAGCACCTTGCAAGACAGCTCTGCCGTCATTGGTGTGTGAATGTGTGTGTGAATTGGTGAATGAGACGCAGTGTAAAGCGTTTTGAATACCGCTAAGGTTAAAAAGGCGCTATATAAGTGCAGACCATTTACCATTTATCTGGCTTTGGAACCTACCGCGCATCTACAAGCTTTTAAAATGCGCAGGGTTGCCAGATAATATATGCAACACCCTAATCAAAGATTTAGACTTGCACAAATGGGAAATATTTCGCCTTATGTCATACTTAATTTATGCAATCTGGCAATCATGCATGTGAGTGTGCATGCTCTCCTCTTCGGAGAAAAACCTTAAAGTGCTCAATAGTGCAATATTATGCTCAAACAAAAGTGTGATGGAGCCACTCCGCGTCCATTCGTGATGTTGCGTCTGCTTATTAGTGCCAAGTCTTCAAGCAAACCTTTTAATTGATGAACTTCAGTAAATTCCCAATAGATCTTCTCATCTGCATTCGCACGCAGATGGGACACATGAGGAAATCCAAGTGAGAGAGGAAAATGTTTGTTCTTTGTGTTATTTGTAAAATGCTGAAGTCCCTCACACCTGTATGTGAATGTTACTCTGGCAGTAATCATTTATCTGCGTTATGCAGCCTGTTTTATTCAGTTTTATGCTGAATGCGATGCCAAATAAACCATTTTCAGAAGCAGCATCAGTGATTTTGATCTAAAACCGGGCCTGCACCCAACTCTCATTACTGTTGTTTCAAAACCTATGAATGTTCCTCCATCGAGCACAAAAGGAGATGTTTGGCAAAACGTTAGCCTCAATTACCATTCACTTTTATAGCGTTTTTGATTTTTCAACATTGAAAGTGAATGGTGACTAAATCTAACATCCCTTTGAGGGGGAGAGTGAGCAAATGATTACAGAATTTTCTTTTTATGAGTGAACGATCCCCTTAACAATTGCAAAATGATGACTTCTATAACCTGATCTCTCTGCATACTCAAGGAACACGAACAGCAATGAGCCGAAGGAGGGTGTCCTGCCGAGAGCTTGGCCGTCCAGACTGTGATGGCTGGCTCTGGAAAAAGAGAAAAGAAGCAAATGTCTTCATGACCCAGAAATGGCAGAGATTTTGGTTTGTCCTAAAAGGTCCAACACTGTATTGGTATAACAGTCAACAGGTTAGTACAAGTTTACTTAATTTTTTTTTGGGCATAATATAGGAAAATTAACCAATAGCACAGCTTAGATTAATTTAGCAGAATGTTTTTGTGGGTACATCTTTTAATTTAAGTGTTTTAAATGAGTCTCACCTGGCGAAGTTTACACTGCTGTGACACTTGCGGTTGAAGCATTAAAGAATCTCCAGACCACCTCAAAAGGTTGCAGGCTCTGTATTAGATGCTTGAAGTGTAGACAGCTCTGTTCATTTTAAGGGGAACAATGTGTTTGCAGCGTAAATCATTTGTCAGGTGTAAACATAGTTTTAGATAGCAGTCTGGATATGTGTAATAATGTACATAATTATTTAAATATGCTCAACCCTCTTTAAATCAACATTTTGTACAATATCATTTCTATAAGTACAGTATTTCCTGTATCATGCTAAGAGTGAATGTAGTGTTAGGGGTGTAACAGTTGTGACCCAGACCAGATATGGAGAAAGAAAACCAGGAGTCAAGAAGTTCAATCAAAGAATCCAAAATTGACTGAAGAATAGTTTGCAGTGAAATTGGTAGAGCCAGCGGCAAAGTCTCACGAGGAGATCGAAAGCTAACTCGTACATTACACAAAATCTTACATCAATTATACCATTTGCAAGGACGTACATTCTATTATTTAACTCCTGATTGGCTAAAAGAACATAAAGTCACAACATATAGATGGCTATGGCCTATCAACATTAATCAGCGCAATTGTCGTCTGGGCCCGAGATTTACGTCTGAAGTGACCTCGCAGATGGTCGCGGGGCGTCTTCGAGTCAGCCTGGTGTGCATCCCTGGGTGCAAAACCTAGGTAGAAGGTCAAACGCACACACAAAACACTGACGAACGACAGCTCTTCTCTGGGCACAAGTCAGCCAGAGCACACATTATCAGGCCATTTGAACCAAAACAGAGAGATAAAATATTTACTCCTCGGGCAGAGGAGAGGGGTAGAAATAACATACCTTTCTTCCCTAAAGAAATAATAAGAGAAAATCACACTTCTACTATTCAGGTAGTATTGCATAGGATTTTAAACCATATACTTAATCATAGAAAAGTAAGGATCAAACACAGAACATATGTTTAACATTCTCCCTGCCCCTTCTCATCACAGCTAAGCTTATCCCCAAAGGACCTTCAGACTACGGGCAGGACAGAGAGAGAGACTCTGGAATGTTCCTTAAAAGACACTAGTTAACATTCCAACACACATAAGATTCAAAGTATATTTCAGTTATGCATAAGAAAATAGAATTGATTATGTGATCATGCATATAGTTAATTCATCACTTTATTAAAGAAGTTAAGCAACAGAATATAGATATATGTTGATATAAAAGGATATATATATGTATTGCTATATCTGAAGAGCCAAGGGATTTTGACCCTCACCCTTCAGTCCCCCGTTTTAGACCAATGTGGGGTCCAATACCGCCACGTCTGGTCTACCAAGTGAGGTCACTACGGAAGGTGGAGTGGTAATGCATGCTTCCCTGACGGGTCACACTTGTCTCTTCGCCTCATTGCGGACATGCTGGATACTACAAATTCCCAGTCCCCACGCAAAGGCTCTCCCACCTTCCACTCACAACAGGGCATGGATGTTATCCTTCTTAAGTTTCTCTTCCAAGCGTGTCGTCAGTTTTCTCAGTCGGTTCTCCTCCTCGGAAGGGTTCAAGTTACTGCAAGCAGACCTGCATACATAAGAAAAACAGAAAGAACACACATCCACACACACAGACAGAGGACACCCACTCCCCATCCACCGACCTTTTTGCATAATGAGGGTAGTATCGGGATAATTTGGGGAGTGACCAAGCCAATAGGTCACTGTCTCATTTCCGTCCAGACGATAACAACGATCATTTACCTTTTGGTACATAGTCGGAATTAAATTTAGACCCTCAGTTGAATTTAGACATGGGTATTGTGCCCATGATGGACTGTTATCGATCTCCTCGCAATCCCAATGTGTTGAAAACGCATGGAATCTCCCTGTCCAAATTGAAATTTGAATCCACATCAAAAATGATAAAGCGATCAGAATTAAAAATACCAACGAGAGCGGAAGTACCAATCGGATGAAAGCTCGTTTCACTTTCAGTCGTCTCTCACTACGCACTTCTTCTTGAAGAATTAGCAGCTTCAGTATGTCGTCGGATTCAGCCATCTGTAATGATAAAACATTTGTTCTAGAATTCTAGAATTTTAACATACACGATAGACATTTAATGATCCCGAGGTAGTAAGTTGTTACACTTTTCAAGTGGTTTCACCTGTGACCAATGTCTCCATACTGTACCCAAAACCCCCCTGTCCAGTAGAACAGAGGTGTTAGTGGTCAATACCACCTGATAAGGCCCATCAAATTTCGGATCTAAGGGGGAAACTATCTCCCACTGTAACATCACATTGTCACCTATTTCAGGCAAAGCAGGCATGTCTTTTTGCTCAACATTATCTCGATCTGCTTGTCGTGTGCTAACACTAACCCGTGTGTCTCGCAGACTGTCATCCAAAGCTTTCAGATAATTTTGTAAAGCGTCTTTCAAAGGCCCGGATGGTCCCTCATGTTGCAAGGGGGCATCCCAGGGCAGCCGCATGTAGCGACCTGTCATTACCTCAAAAGGGCTGAGCTGTGTAGTCTTGTTAGGGCTGGCTCTCATGCTTAACAAAATCGCTGGGACAGCCGCATGCCACCCTTTCCCCCACTCCAACAATCTCTTTCTCAATGAAGTTTTACGCGTACGATTAGTGCGTTCAATAGATCCGCTAGATTGGGGCCTAAATGGAATGTGAAAGTGTTGCCTCTCCCCCATCAACTTCATGACATTTTTCATCACCTTCCCAGTAAAATGTGTACCCTGATCTGAATCAATTTGTAAGGGCAAATCCCATCTTGGGAAAACTTCATTCAACATAATCTTGGCGGTTGCATCTGCGGTGCAGTTTCTCAGTGGAAATGCCTCAACCCATCTGGAAAACAGATCAACAATCATTAGAATGTATGTAAAACCTCCACTAGGGGGCAGTGGACCTATGAAATCAATTTGGAGGTGTGTCCACGGCCCTTGAGGTCGAGGGGCATGTCCTAAGGGAATTTTCAGCTTAGAAGAAGAATTAACCGTTAGGCATACTAGACATCTCTTACAAAAATCATTGCAAGAAGCCCTCAGTCGTGGCCACCACCAGGTTTTGGAAATCATTGCATGTAGTTTTTCAGGACCTGCATGTGCCAAACCATGATACAAAGACATTAGTTCAGTTCTAGCAGAAACAGGACAAACAAAACGCTCATGAAATTTCCACAGTCCTTCTGCATTTTTCTGAGCTCCTAATTTTGTCCATTGTTCTATCTCTTCAGGGTCATCCTCATCAGAGTTTAAAAATGTCTCTGGGGGTCTCACTCTCCTGAGGAGCAAGAGCCATAACACTCACGCAAGTCTCAGTCCGTGTTGCAGCCTCTCTGGCAGCTGTGTCAGCAGCTCGGTTTCCTGTGGCCTCAGGAGAATTGTCCGTTGCATGTCCAGTGACTTTGATAACTGCTCCTGTTGCAGGAAGATCACAGGCATTCATAAGTTCTTTTACCTGCTGTTGATGAGAGATCGGCAGACCGGCAGTGGTTAGAAATCCTCTGCGTCTCCACACAGGGCCGAAGTCATGAACAGCACCATATGCATAACGGCTGTCAGTGTAAACATTGACTCGTTTCCCCTGACCATACTGCAATGCTCGTGTCAATGCGACCAGCTCGGCCACTTGAGCCCCTCCTCCTGAAAGAGAACCACAGTCAACAGTTTCACCATGTTCATTTACAACAGCCCAGCCAGTGAAGCGTTTTCCCTGTTCATGAAAGCTGGAACCATCCACGAACAACTTCATGGCATCAGAAAGTGGTTCAGATTGAAGAGGGCTCTGGCTGTCCGTCTCGATCAGTCGGGCACAGTTGTGTGCAGTTCCTTCTTCTGGAAGCAAGGATGCAGGGTTTCAATGTCAATATTTATATCCACATTTTTGCTCAAGAGAGTGGCCTCCCATTTAGCTCGTCTTTGATTAGAAATAGAGCCTAAACAAGTGTTTGTTAACAGTTTCAGAATCTGGTGTCTAGTGTGCAGTATCACCTTCTGATGAGTCACAATGTCCTCTGTAATCTTTACAGCCCATTCTGCACAGTCGCATATCAACAGGCACGGATGCTGTCCTGCCATTGAAACAGGAATAGGAGCAGAATAATATCCTACCATCCCATAGGAGTTTCTTCCTGGAACCCTTTGACACAGGGCCGCTGAATAGGATCGAGTTCCCACCCATGTCCATAGATGGAACGGCCTGCTGGCATCGGCATGACGTAATGCTGGGGAGGAAACAAGAGTTTCTTTGATACTCACAAATGCCTCCTCCATCTCCTCAGTCCAGTCGATCAGCTCCGATCCAGGTTTTCCTCCTTTCAGCGCCTCTGTGAGTGGTTTAGAAAGTTCAGTGTATTCAGAAACATACTGGCGGCAATAATTCAAAAGACCCATTACTTGCCTTAGACCAGTAACCGTGTTTGGTTTTGGAAGTTCAATGATAGCTTTAACTCGTTCAGGAGTGATGCGTCCGCCATGCACACCCACAATTTGCCCCAAATAAGTCACTTCAGGCAGTGCTAGCTGTGCTTTCTTCAAGTTCACTTTGAATCCCCCGTTTTGGAGGGCATTCAAAACAGTCTGTACAGCAGTCAAATGTTTGAACTTGGTTGGACTAGCAATTAAAATGTCATCCACATATTGTAGAACAACAGATCCGTCATATTCAAGTTGTTTTCTTACCGGATCAATGAAGGATGCTAGTACCTGATGAAACAGTGTGGGTGAGTTGCAGAAACCTTGTGGCAAACGACTCCATGTCCATTGGCGACCCCTGCTGGTGAAAGCAAATCTGCCTTGGTCCTCCTTGGCTAGGGGACAAGTCCAAAAACCGTTAGAAATGTCTAAAGCAGTAAAAAGACAATGTTCAGATCCTATCTCATGAAAGATAGTTGCGGGGTTGGCCACCAGAGGGTGCATTTTCTCAGACACTGCATTCAGAGAAGTGTAATCAATAGTCAAACGCCAGCTCCCATCCGGCTTTTTGACAGGCCACATAGGAGAGTTAGTGGGAGAGAAGAAGGGAATCACAATCCCCGTTTGCATAGTTCATCAACAACCGTGTCAGCCCCCTGTCGAGCTTCATTTTTCAAAGGATATTGTCTTTTGGCTTCATGCAAAGGACCTGGGATGCTCAGTGGCTGAATCTGTGCTAAACCACAATCATATTTATCTTTTGCCCATACCTCAGGAAATTTGGAAATTATAAATTTCCACTCAGAGCGAGTTTCAGTTAACCTAGCAGGTTCAGCCACTGCACATCTCTGCTCATGGTGGGGGCCACTCTGAGATAAGCGAATTGTTTCATTGCAGCCAAGCACTAGCTTATCTTGAGAAAGCAAAACATCAGCTTCGAGTTCTTTCAGAATGTCAACACCGATTAGAGTCTCTACAGTATTTTTCGCTACCCAAAATTCAGTCCAACAGACTTTTTCAGAGTTAGAAATGATTAGAGGGATAGGAACAGATTTATGATATACCTTTGTGCCATTTAGACCTTCTATGTACAAAGTTTCAGAAGTGATCTCAAAATCGAGATCTGTAATTGATACAGTCGCGCCCGTGTCAATCAAAATAAGTCATTGCCGGCCTCCTTCACACTCATCATCGGCTAGCTGGAATACAAAATGAAATGTTAAGAAGATTGCTAGAGACTGATCACCTCAGACCACATTCATCTTCATTGTGTCTTTTTTCTCAGTGAAAGTGAATGGTGACCGAAACTGAACGCTCTGCCATACATCTCCCCAAACCTGCTACCTGAATTAGTTAAATTAGAATTTTAATTCAGCAGCTGTTTTTAGATTAATCACTGATCCAAATCACATTTTGACATAAATGCTCCTATATTTTTGCTGTGTTTCACGCCTGCATTTATTTAGCCCAATCTGTTGCTTTAATGCATTCTCTCACACAGGGGCCCACATCTGCTCACAGCAGACCACATTCATTTTCATTGTGGTTTTTTTTTTCAATGAAAGTGAATGGTGACTGAGACTGAATGCTGTTTGGCCTTGATCGCTGATAAAGTGTCTCAGTGTTCCCTGCTATCAAAGTAGAACTGCATTTGTTTTTCTGTCAGGCAAGCTGAGAGCACACACACATATTCTGCTTTTTCACAAACAGCCTCGAAACCCTCACTCAAACTACACAGATCACAGCCGACTTCCTGCCCAATAATTTTTGCCACTCTATCACGCTGGGCAATCAAACTAGACCATCCGTCCATCACATTTGGATGGACGGATCAACCTTTTCATGGTTTAACGGTATACCACCCAGTTTACAAATCCATGAATAGGCAAACACGGATAGATATTTGGCCCTATCAGCGTCTTTTTCGTTCTGCAGCCTAAATATAACACTTATCTTAAATACACCCTTTGTTTAAAATTCAATAACTTATTTGACTTCAGTTTAACGCAATACACTCAAAGCTTTATTGTTTGTCCAGATAATGTGATTTCCCAAATACAATTCAATCGCTTTAAAGTGATCACTCCTTTTATAATCTAAATATTCTTACTCATCACTTTGATATAAAAGGAGTGATGATCTGACACATGTCCATTCAACAGCTGCTCCCTCTCAGTTTAGTTAATCTTACATCAGGCTTCATTCATGACATGAAAAGAACAGCCCAAGAATAAACATTGTCCAGTCCGCTAAGGGTTAACCTTTTGATTTCATGCACATTTCTTCAATTTGAGCTCGTCAGAGCAGAGCTGTTTACAGCGTGTGCCCTGCTCGTTTTGGTCAGAACTACTCAGAAAATTCCCTTTATCAGACATTTTTCTTGGTCACAGTTGAAAATCACTACCGAAAAGATTTTAGCAGCAAATATTTTACGCGGATAAATTAACTATAGCAGCAACAATACTGGATTTCTACCAATTTCACCACAAAGTATTCTTCACAAACATCCTGGTCACATATACTGATCCATACCAATTAGGGTCACAATTTATTTACTTACTTGGGACCGCTCCTGATGCATCCCTGGCAAAACAATCCCTACTGTATTGTATTTTATTTTATAACTAATATCTGAATCCCTAACTGCCTGATTCACTAAGCTCGGGGTACCCCTATCTGAGGTGGAAGAGACTGAGCGGGTTTACGGTGCCACTGGACCTCCCGTCCAGGGACGCACTCTGCCGGGGTGGTGCTTCACCCATGCCCACCTGGGCCCCCTCACAGAGCACGTTTCACTTGCGCTGTTTGCTGTTGCCCCTTAAACAGCTCTCTCAGCGACTTCTCTTCACACGCCTCGGAGTGAAGCTCTCCCGCTCCCCTTCAAAACCTCTTCCAGTCAGACAGCCCTAACAATTAATAAAAGCTTCCTACCTTGTTTGCTTGATTTGCCAGAGATGTCACCACGGAGTGATTGCCCGCATCCTCCACCAAACTGTTAGGGGTGTAACAGTTGTGACCCAGACCAGATATGGAGAAAGAAAACCAGGAGTCAAGAAGTTCAATCAAAGAATCCAAAATTTACTGAAGAATAGTTTGCAGTGAAATTGGTAGAGCCAGCGGCAAAGTCTCACGAGGAGATCGAAAGCTAACTCGTACATTACACAAAATCTTACATCAATTATACCATTTGCAAGGACGTACATTCTATTATTTAACTCCTGATTGGCTAAAAGAACATAAAGTCACAACATATAGATGGCTATGGCCTATCAACATTAATCAGCGCAATTGTCGTCTGGGCCCGAGATTTACGTCTGAAGTGACCTCGCAGATGGTCGCGGGGCGTCTTCGAGTCGGCCTGGTGTGCATCCCTGGGTGCAAAACCTAGGTAGAAGGTCAAACGCACACACAAAACACTGACGAACGACAGCTCTTCTCTGGGCACAAGTCAGCCAGAGCACACATTATCAGGCCATTTGAACCAAAACAGAGAGATAAAATATTTACTCCTCGGGCAGAGGAGAGGGGTAGAAATAACATACCTTTCTTCCCTAAAGAAATAATAAGAGAAAATCACACTTCTACTATTCAGGTAGTATTGCATAGGACTTTAAACCATATACTTAATCATAGAAAAGTAAGGATCAAACACAGAACATATGTTTAACATTCTCCCTGCCCCCTCTCATCACAGATAAGCTTATCCCCAAAGGACCTTCAGACTACGGGCAGGACAGAGAGAGACTCTGGAATGTTCCTTAAAAGACACTAGTTAACATTCCAACACACATAAGATTCAAAGTATATTTCAGTTATGCATAAGAAAATAGAATTGATTATGTGATCATGCATATAGTTAATTCATCACTTTATTAAAGAAGTTAAGCAACAGAATATAGATAGATATTGATATAAAAGGATATATATATGTATTGATATATCTGAAGAGCCAAGGGATTTTGACCCTCACACTTCAGTAGAAACTATCCAATGCTTGATAGTTTGAAACAAAATCTGTTGACATAGTTTTACTTAATGAAAGAATCCCATCCATGTTGTTATCCAGGAGGAGAAGGCTGAGGGGTTACTCAAGATCGGCAGCTACAATATTGAGAGTGCAGGAGAGCACAAGAGGAAGTAGTGAGTATCTTCTGCCTTACAGTAAACACAACACACATTTTGCTGACACTGGTAAGCCATGCATTACTCACAGTTAAATAAATATTCTGGGTTTAAGCTCAATCGACAGCATTTGTGGCATAATGTTGATTACCACAAAACAATTTCAACTCGTACCTTCTTTAAAAAAAATATAGGATATATCTGTGTTACAGTGAAGCACTTACAGTATAAGTGAATGAGACAAATCTGTAAACATTCAAATACATCTTGTTTCAAAGGTATAACCACAAGAAGTAAACATTGTGTAAACATGATTTTAATGTGATAAAATCACTTACAAACCTTTGGATATAACCTAAAAGTTATATCCAATTTTACAAATATTTTGCCATGATAATGTAACGTCGGTTATAAATAACTAGACGTTCGTCTGTCTAGAAAAGTAGTCTGCAGCAAAAACAACAATTTAAACTTTACAGCTCAAATAATACAAATAAATGTTTTAACAGAAGAAATAATGTGTGCTTTTATGAAATTATAAGATTCACATTTCTGCCTTTAAACCCTTCAAATATTGGCCCCATTAAATTACTCTAAGTGCCTCACTTTTTGCTTTTTTTTTTTTAAAGAAAAAGGAGTGACAAAATTTTTTTTTGTGGTAATCAACATTATGCCACAAATGCTTCCAATTGAGCTTAACTTGTGTTGAATGTAATGGTTCATTCACCCAAAAATGAAAATTATGTAATTGTTTACTAACCTTCATGTCATTTCAAACCCATATGATGTTATTTATATCTATAGAACATAAAAGTAGAATTGTTGCGAAGCTCTTGCCGTACAATAAGTTTATAGTGACCACCTGTGTAGTCACTAGATCTCGAGTCCGAGTCAATTCTCAAGTCCGATTCCAAATCCAAGTCACCAATATCATGTCCATGTCGAGTCCCCTTTAAGTACAAGTCCGAATAACGAATCCTTGTCTATGTCATAAAATACACTTTTAAATATTAAAGTTACTATAAATGTATATCTATGGTTTACTGTGAAGAATATATGTTAAGTTTTAACTTATTTCAGTATGCCTGTATGATAAAGTCCAACATGTAACTGGTTGATAATTACACATCCTCACATGAGTGGTGGTGGTGTAGTGGTTAAAGCACAGGGCTGTTAATCAAAAGGTCAGAGGTTCTAACCCCACGGCCACCACCATTGTGTCCTTGAGCAATGGTAAGTCGCTTTGGATAAAAGCGTCTGCCAAATGCATAAATGTTTAACACACTTCTAAAGCCTGAGAAATGTAATATTTAAAAATCCTGAGAAATATTATAAAAATTAAAACTTCCATCAGACATGCAGTATGCACCTTTTCTGCTTACATTATTAACCCACATACAGTAATGTAATTTGAATTCAATATCACATTCCATATTCAAACTTAATAATAGCCATTTTCAATTGAACATGTTACTTAAAAGACAATGCAAAGGCATAATTATAGCAGATGTGACATTATTTTTATTCACAAATCCTTTCACAAACAGTAACCTACAGTATGCACTGCAGTGGTGGAGACAGACAGGGTCCCGATCTTCCTGTTAGACCTTACATGGGTCTTGTTCATATTGTTAGATCATATTTGGCCTCATATCCATCACAGAGATTGCACTTTGGAAAATAAAAACATCCGTTTGCGATCAGAGTTTGTGATTTTTTCATGAAAAGTTTAAATATACCAAGAGCAGCTGCGGATCAATTGGGTGTAATTTTCATGCTTATGATGGAAGTTGAGATGAAGACGGGTGTTGGAGTGAACCCAATTGCAGTGCGTTTAATGACAAAATAAAAGCATATACAAAACTACAAAGAAAACACTGAGCACTATTAAAGGCAAAACAAAGATGAATAACATTGGAAAGCAAAACAAATTAGAACAACTACAATAACTAACATATAGGGGATTTAGTGAATGAGGTGTGGCTGATTAGAGTGCTGGTGAACCTGCCAAGAGGGGAAGGGCGGGGGAAACCAATGGGGCAGCCCAATGGTTGGAATGTGGTCCGGCAGCAGGGGAGAAGTATCCAGGAAAGGGGCGGGGGGCCATGGCTCCAGGAAGGGAGCGAGGTCTGGCAGCCAGGGAGGAGGCCTGGGCTGTGGAACAGGGCCCGACAAGGCAATGTGAAATGTTGGAATCTCAGGGGGTGGGGCTGCTGGATACTCGGGGAGCAGAGCCGCAGAAGGCTCAGGGAATGGAGTTTCAGGAGGTGGAGCCTCAGGGGATGGAGCAGTATGCTGCTCAGGGAATGGAACAGGCAGAGCCATAGGAAGCGGAGCCACATGAGTCTCAGGAGGTAGAGAAGCAGGAGGAGAAGCAGACAGAGCCACAGTAGGAGGAGCCGCAGGAGGCTGAGGATCAGAGGGCAAGGCTGCAATAGGCCAAGGATCAGAGGGTGAGGCCGCAGTAGGCCAAGGATCAGAGGTCAGGGCAGCTGGGTGCGCAGAGGTCTCAGGTGTCGGCTCTGGGACGGATGAGGCTCCAAGCCCTGTCAAAATCAAAATGCACTCAAAGCTTGAGTCCAAGTTCGAGTTATTAGTGTTCAAGTCCGAGACAAGTCACGAGTCATTAATTTTGCAACCTGAGTCAAACCTTACGAAAACCGAGAGTTCATGGCCACTGATCATTTTCACATGCAAATGAGCTTTGCAGCAAATTGTCCATTGTTGCTTAAGGTTCGAAGAACTGCAAACTTCAGGCAAACATTTGCAGCAAATCAAAAGCTCATTTGCATGATAAATAACAAGCGGCAAATTTCTGGCAAGTTTGCGGTTAGTTTAGATTTTTTTGTAAGGGGACCTGAGTCCGAGTCCTGGACTCAAGTACAACATCACTGCTGATCATGGGTGTCAAGCCCCAAAAAGGACAAAGAACATCACAAAGGCACTATAAAAAAAAGTCCATAGGACTCAGACACTATATTCCAAGTCTGTGAAGCCATATAGTTTTGTGTGAGGAACAACTTTATTTATTTAACTTAAATTACGGTATGTTCCTTGCACAAATATATTGTATGGATTCAGAAGACTTGTAATATACCACATAAGTATTAGGGAATACAACTGTACTTTTATGATGCTATTTTGGTTCTTTTTGTCCTTTTTGGAGTTTGACAGATGTGGTCACGATGACTTGTTGCATGGCAAGAGCTGCATGATGTCTCTTCAAAAATTTATCCTTCTATGTTCAAGAGTATATCATTAGCATGCAGGTTTGGACTGGCATGAAGGTGAGTAAATAATAACAGAATTTTACATTTTGGGGAAAATATTCCTTTAAAGGAAGTGTCGTGTCTGGACTGAATGACATTAAACTCCTTTCAGTGTGATTGTTGGTGTTCACACTCTTAAAATAAGTCACTATGCTCCTCGGGTCCCAGTGTTTGTGGTTGGCTGTAGGGGTGCGAATATCAGAGGCAAAAGGACAGTTAGTTGGAGATGTGTGAACTACACATTTACACTTTACATTTCTCAGATCTTCCCCCACAGCCCACAAACACAGCACAACCTGCCAACATGCTGATAAATACGTTTTAATTTTTTCATTAAGCTGCTGAAGCATCTGCCCTAAGATTAATGCTTATTGTCATCTCTCTTTCTCTTTGTCTTTCTCTTTTTCTGTTTTTTTCCTAGTGTATTTCAAATGTGTCATCCACGCTTTACAAATTTCTTCTTCGCCGCTGATAATGTAACCGACATGAGCAAGTGAGTGTGGCTCCATATAAACAAATCACATTTTCTCTTCCAGCATTTCTGATCACAAATATTACAGACATACAATCATGATATTATATCTTAGAATGCATTTTACCAAGCATCGATTCGCAAAATGTCACAAGGATTAGATTTTACGGCACACCTGCAGTTTCATCATGTTTCCTCATGCACAAAATAATTGTGCTTTGACCTTTGAATGTAAATAGGTGTTATATGCTATAACATTAGCAGGGTAATAATAGACAGATCAGGTAACTCAGTTTGTCTCTTCTGAAGAGAATTGTGCTATTTTTTTTAACTATATCTGGGCAGGATTGTACAGTTATTCTGTTGCCAAGTTTCACTGAATAATCTCAGACGGCCTCTGTTTAAGGAGCTTTAAAAACCCAGTGCTGAAATGACTCTTAATGACTTTGACCTGTTGAACAACACTTGACCAGAGGAACTGCAGTAAAGCAGTGAGTCAGCAGACATTCAGGGTCAGACATACAGGCATACAGCCATACAGATCTGTCTCCAGCACTAAAAAGGATGTGAATCCCCTCTACCTGTTATCACTCTCTACTACAGCAAACACGCTTGCAGAATTCATTTATTATGTATTTGGGATTGCTCAAAGGTCACCTCTGCCCCCTATTGGTGATAATCTTATACTGAGCAATTACTGTGGACTCCTTAGATTCTATATACAGTAGATTGTAGAAAAATCTGTGTTTTTGACTTTTTCTGTAACTCTATAATTTTCTCTCATTCGTTCTGTCTCAACAGATGGATTAACTGTTTAATCACAGCCATTCAGAAACACAAGAAATATGCCCAAAGTCAAGACAGTGAAGAAGGTAGGGAAATAACACATTTGAGTCACAGTATTTATGATAGCTGGCTCTATGGATTGTAAGGGTGTCAATACACTGTCAAATTAAGGCGGCTCTATGTGGGATCCAAATTCTATTTGAAGATGCACACAAAAAATAATCTTAAGATTTATGCATTTAAATTTCATAACAAAATTCAGTTAAAATATATTGAGTAAACTGTAATGAAATAAATACTAAAATATTTTAAGTCTTATCAGTTTAATTTGGTTAAACATTACACAATTTAATTATTATTTTTGCTTGTAATATTTGTAATATTTTTTTTAATTTAAATACATCATTACATTAAATACATAAAACTCTTACCCCCTAGACCCAGAGGCAGCTTTTATGCAGCTTTGGTTCTGTGTAAATCAAATGCACTTAAAGTTGCACTCAGTGTTTTTTTCCTCATTAAATAGTTTACTCCTGAAAGAAATGAATTGTAATTGTGAAACATGTGTAAAATCATGAGCACTCAAATGAGATTTCAGTAACCTAATAAAAGTTGTATTCTACATGGAGATGGTCCCCTCATGGGGTCTGCCATGTTAAGATCACATGACCAGCTGAATACTACTCGCTTAATTTCAGTAACAGCCCTGTTATTGGACACTTTCACTTGTGGATTAAATGAATCACGGCTGACTGTGAAAAGTGAATTTCTACAATGCTGTCAGAAACTGAAAACTATTGCATTTGAATGATGCTGCCTTCACACCGCTAGGTGTCAGTGTAAGTCTAAAATGACATAAACACCAGAATTACTGAGTGCACCATACATTTGTTTTCTGTGGCCTGTGCATGAGAATCAGCTTTTGAGTGTGTGATTCATTGTTTTAGTGATTTCATTGTATACAGTGGGTACGGAAAGTATTCAGACCCCCTTAAATTTTTCACTCTTTGTTATATTGCAGCCATTTGCTAAAATCATTTAAGTTCATTTTTTTTTCCTCATTATTGTACACACAGCACCCCATATTGACAGAAAAACACAGAATTGTTGACATTTTTGCACATTTATTAAAAAAGAAAAACTGAAATATCACATGGTCCTAAGTATTCAGACCCACAGCAAATTATGAGTGTCACAGCAAATTCCCTTTGCTGTGACACTCATATATTTAACTCAGGTGCTGTCCATTTCTTCTGATCATCCTTGAGATGGTTCTACACCTTCAATTGAGTCCAGCTGTGTTTGATTATACTGATTGGACTTGATTAGGAAAGCCACACACCTGTCTATATAAGACCTTACAGCTCACAGTGCATGTCAGAGCAAATGAGAATCATGAGGTCAAAGGAACTGCCTGAAGAGCTCAGAGACAGAATTGTGGCAAGGCACAGATCTGGCCAAGGTTACAAAAAAAATTCTGCTGCCCATAAGGTTCATAAGAGCACAGTGGCCTCCATAATCCTTAAATGGAAGACGTTTGGGACGACCAGAACCCTTCCTAGAGCTGGCTGTCCGGCCAAACTGAGCTATCGGGGGAGAAGAGCCTTGGTGAGAGAGGTAAAGAAGAACCCAAAGATCACTGTGGCTGAGCTCCAGAGATGCAGTCGGGAGATGGGAGAAAGTTGTAGTAAGTCAACCATCACTGCAGCCATCCACCAGTCGGGGCTTTATGGCAGAGTGGCCCGACGGAAGCCTCTCCTCAGTGCAAAACACATGAAAGCCTGCATGGAGTTTGCTAAAAAACACCTGAAGGACTCCAAGATGGTGATAAATAAGATTCTCTGGTCTGATGAGACCAAGATAGAACTTTTGGCCTTAATTCTAAGCGGTATGTGTGGAGAAAACCAGGCACTGCTCATCACCTGTCCAATACAGTCTCAACAGTGAAGCATGGTGGTGGCAGCATCATGCTGTGGGGGTGTTTTTCAGCTGCAGGGACAGGACGACTGGTTGCAATCGAGGGAAAGATGAATGCGGCCAAGTACAGGGATATCCTGGACGAAAACCTTCTCCAGAGTGCTCTGGACCTCAGACTGGGTCGAAGGTTCACCTTCTAACAAGACAATGACCCTAAGCACACCGCTAAAATAACGAAGGTGTGGCTTCACAATAACTCCGTGACTGTTCTTGAATGGCCCAGCCAGAGCCCTGACTTAAACCCAATTGAGCATCTCTGGAGAGACCTGAAAATGGCTGTCCACCAACGTTTACCATCCAACCTGACAGAACTGGAGAGGATCTGCAAGGAGGAATGGCAGAGGATACCCAAATCCAGATGTGAAAAACTTGTTGCATCTTTCCCAAAAAGACTCATGGCTGTATTAGATCAAAAGGGTGCTTCTACTAAATACTGAACAAAGGGTCTGAATACTTAGGACCATGTGATATTTCAGTTTTTCTTTTTTAATAAATGTGCAAAAATGTCAACAATTCTGTGTTTTTCTGTCAGTATGGGGTGCTGTGTGTACAATAATGAGGAAAAAAAATGAACTTAAATGATTTTAGCAAATGGCTGCAATATAACAAAGAGTGAAAATTTAAGGGGGTCTGAATACTTTCCGTACCCACTGTATATGCAATTATGCCACCTCTGTTCTGCAATGTCTGTGTAATTTCAAATTTCAGTTCAAAGTGGGGAATTTAACAACACTCAGTGGTGAGTTTAATGACACTCAGCTGTAAATGTAATAATTCATAGCTGTCATTTTCATGACGCTCATTGGTGAATTTTATAACAACAACAACAACAACTACTACGGAAGTAGTAAAAAATGTGCAGGACAAGAAAAGGCAAATTTTTCCAAAGTGAATGTTAGGATAGAGAAAGAGCAAGAATAGACATTTTCTTTAGGATTCCTAATTGGTAAACAATAGTTCTAAAATGTTAAAATGCTCATTGTTTTTTTGTTAAACAAAAACTATTTGTTGGCTAGTTGTTAACTATTTAAGCATGTCATGCTTACTCTACAGTCAGTCCTTTTTAAAGGAAACAACTCCGATTTAAACAAATAAAATAATAATAATTAATAAACACAGACTATTAAGGTTGTTTTGATTTATGTTCATGTTAATTGATGTTCATTTCTATTGTCAGACTGTTACAGTGAAACAGAATCAGAGGAGGAAACTTCTCGTTCACCTCACCCTCACCGCAAGAAGCTTGTTACAGTAAGGATAAACACACACACATATGCATAGACTCACATGTAAAGCCCTCATATGTTCATGCACAAAAACAGAAGAGAACTAACCTACATAAACTAACCATAAATGGGTGTGTACTTCTATTTATTTTTTTAAACAAAAAAATGTTTTACAGAATTTTTCTATTTATTGTGTCATAGAAAACTCAATCAAACACGCTCCCTCAAACAAAGGGTAAGAAAACGGCAGCATCAGAGCCAATGACCATTTCACAAGCAGGGGGCAGTAAAGTTGCAGGTAAGATGGTATAATGTAGCATAACTGATGTTGAGGACTCTATTAGCCTCTTTAGATCTTGTATCCTTAAATTCATACAGCCATTGGAGAGTTGTTTTAATTACACTGACATTTATGAAGATACAACACGTTTTAAACTTTTAAAAACAAACTTGATCATTACACTATAGAGCTCTCTCTTTCCTTCTCTCTCTCTAAGGAAGAGTAGATGAGATGGATGAAATGTTTCATAGCCTGAAGAAAGGAGGAGTGTCTCTGATTGGTCAGAATCAGCCAATGACTCACGACCAGCTCCGAAAGTCCTTCATCAGACGCAACAAAAACCCTGTCATCAATGATAAAATACACACACTTCGTGCACTCCAGAGCACACTCAAGGTCAGGCATTCACACACACCAAATGCACACAAACACACATAGTCACAAGTAAAGCATACAGTGGTCTCCAAAATGTTTAGACACTTATGCTACACTTAAAAATGTATGCATGTTATTGCTTTATATTGTTTTTTTATTAAATTTGTTTTAAGACAGCGCTAGCACACTTTTCAAACAAAAATGTTACAAAAATAAATATGGTAGGTTTGAAATTATAAAACAATATATACACTATTTGAAATGAAGACTTAAAAGTATTTGGACACTTTCTATTTGTCAAATTGATTTGACCATGTCCATAGTTACTCTGTTTGGACATCTGTTTGAACTTGAACATCCACTAAAAATTGCCATGGCATCAACTGGTTTAAAATCTTTGCAAAAATGGTTCAGATAGTGAAGACATTTATTTATTTTTAAGAGAAGGGCTAGCCTAATTTGTTTGCAAATGCCACTTGGTTGGATTTTTTGTCATATAATGCAAAGACATCTTTAAGTGTCCCTTAAGTGTCCAGACAATTTTGGGGCCACTGTATGTCCACACTACTTACCCAAAATGAACTCTTATTTGAGTAGTTCTAACTCAAATCAGTACAATATAACACTATATGAATAGATGCACACAGTGTATAATACTATGTGTTTACTCAGAATTGGTAAAAGGCTCAGGGTGATTTCAGTATTTCACATATGCTGCTATTTTTTATTTTATTTGTATTTTTTTAGGCAAAGGAGGCGGAGCTGCACCTTGTTAACAAGATCCTGGAAGATTCCACGTTTTCGCCGCAGAAGTTCCGTGAGTGGAAGCAGTTTAATGAAGAGCTGCTTCAGGATATTGAAAAACTGGCTAATGAGAGACAGAACAAACAGATAGCCTCACCCAAAACAGAGAGCGTTTCCACTGGTGACGATGAGGCAAGCAGAATGAGCCTGAGTGAGGGGGAACAGTTGGTAGATGCGGAGCTTACTGACGATGGAGGCACCACCCCTGTAGATGCAACTGTGCAGGTGCAGACACATACTACAGGCATGGGTGATGCCACACCCACAGAGAACTACTTTTACATATGAAACAAACATATTAGCTTCTGCTCAGTCCTGAATGGTGTTAAAACAGCTTAGAGAAGTGAAAATCAGTATGTCTGGACATCTAGGACAGAGCACTGGCTCAAGTGTCACCAGAACCGATATTTAATATGTTTTTGTCAAAAGTGAAAATCATCTGGAGCAAGAACAACTGTCCTACTTCTGCTGTATATTCAATATAAACAATCACTGAATTTATTATGAACTACTGAGAAAAGAACAAATCAAACTTTAGACACTTGATAAAGGACCATGTTTATGGTGATGTATGTAGTTTTAAATAGAAATCGTACAAGAATTATATTTATAGGATGCATATTTGTTTGTTCATCAGGTATGTTATTAAAGGTTTTATGAATGTTTTTGGTGTGTTCAGACAGCTCAGAGAGACATACAAGTATTGCTTTTATAATGATCTATTCTTTTTATTATGAATGAAGGTGTCTTTGTGGAAATACAGAACCTGAAAACAAGTTCAGCAAGCTCAAAAACTATATATTTTACAGCTAAACGAGATAAAAATGATACCTCATTTTGCATGGATATAGAACAGGAGCCTTTGTATTACAGTAAGTGCCCAGCAATGGTCATTTCCTCAGACTTGCCACACAGTGGTGGCCACAAGCTGTAGCATGCTACGGCCACCTGTTCCTTCCTTGAGTCTTTCTTTGTTTTTTATTCCAAGAGTGTGTATATTTAGCCATGTAATGGTTGACTTTATACAGTATGTGCTGCTGTATCCAACCCTATTTTCCTGTTGGATGAAATGTGTGATTTGTTTTATTCTCGTCTGATGAGTAGCTTGAATAAATACTGTAGCTTGAAATAAAATTAGACTAATGAAAAATTTAAAAGGGGGGATTTATGAGCCACCATTTTTTTTCTAAACAGAACCTAAAGAGGTACACTTAGAAAGAGAGGGTGTTAAATGTTTTTTGTCTGTGTGCACATGCACAATTGTGACATTATACTTCTTTAGACACATTTGAAACACAAACTTCCATTATAATTTATTTACATTGTGCTATTTCAGTTTGTTTTGTTTACTCTCAAAGAGCATGTGTAGTGTATATATAGTAGTTTAAGCATACTTAACTATAAAGTCAGAAGAAATTTGTAAGGTTGTATTAGAGAAAGAGAAAGTCTAGAATGGGATTTGTCATTTGAATTGTACAGGTATACATGTATTAATAAAGTGTAAAGTTAATGCAAGTTTTATGCAGCGTAAAAGCCTCACCATCTCACCATGATTGCCAGTCTGCAATTTGTTTAAACGGTCATTAAATTTGTTCGCAAAAAGCTACGTTTGTTTAGTCGAACACCGCAAATTAATACTGCTCTGCTGTTGTCACAGTTTGTCTCCAGCGTGTTCAAGGACTCTTATTTTGAAGTTTTCTCCTGTCCTACATTTCCCAGAATCCTCTGCCCTAATCACTTCCTCGTTATCCCCACCTGTATGCCATTCCCTCATTAAGTCCCCTTTGTATATATACCTTCTAGTTTTGATTATTAGTTGTTGGTTGAGTTTACAGACGCTGGCTCAGGGACAGCTGAGGCTACAGCTGTTAAACTATAACACAATTTTAAGGGTTTCCTACTGACATACATATCTGCTGCACATCTGTTTTTGTGGAATTTTATTTCATATTTTTAATTGAGCACACCATTTTATTTTTTTTTAGAAACCTAAATAAAAATGGTCAAATGTTATACTGGATTAGTTGTCTTATTCTGCATTATTATTATTTTCAAAGCATGCTCTGGTGTTTAAAGATAAGTGTTTTGTTCTTTTATCAGAAAAGGCAAACTCATATGACGTTACACAGTGAAGTGAAATGGTCACTGCTTTTTGTAATGTGGGAATGTACAGGTGATTCTTAAGCAGCTGCATTTAGCGGGAAATCATTATTTGTTAGCATGACACGTAGACAATTGATAGTTTGAGGACAGACATGTGATGACTGAAATATTACAAGCAGTCTGACTTTTAACATGACACGAGTGGAAGCAGGAAATAAGCCTTTGAAACATTTAATCAGATAAACAGGCCATATCCAGGTATAACACATATTTACAATGTCAGTACAGTTATTACAGATAAATAAATACTGCTGGTTTATGTCCAAGTTTAAAGCTTTTTATCAGCTATAAGCCTTAAGTGACATCACATATGACAATGTCTCACCTACTAGTGGGAAAAGCCCAAATGCTTACAGTTTTGTGACATTGCTTTCATTTTATGACAGCTTTGAAAAGAATAATGAACCGTAAAATCTGAGCGATGTCAAAGCAGATAGAGACACCACATACGACAACCAGAAAAGCCCATATCAAAATTTTAGTTTTGATCTATATGGTAGTGTAATCTTAAAAGTTGATAAAGTTAACATTTAGCAGATTTAAAAGTTACTGTCTTTTTTGTTTTTCAGTGAAAAATATTGATGACTCTTTTTGCGCTACACAGATTATTCTCAAATCAAATGCTCTCTAGAATGAGAATGTCCCTCAAAATCCATCTGCAACTGACTAACAAGTAGCAAATCGTGGTTGTCATGTAAACTAAAGCCTAATGGAATGTTCTGGATCATCTATCAACAGTATTTGTGGCATAATGTTGATTACATTAAAATAATTTAGACTAAACCCTTTTATTTATTAATATAATGGGTTAGAGTAAGGCACTTGCAATGGACGTGAAAGGGGTCCAAATGCTAAAATAAACAGTTTCAAAAGAATAGCTACAACACATAAACAGTATGCTAACATGATTTTAGCATGATAAAGTTTAGGTTTTATAGCTATACTTTTGAAACAATGTTTTTTGTGTTTATGTACTGGCCTCATTCATTGCCTTACTGTAACTGCAATTTTTGCTGCTGCTTTTTCTTTAATTATTATTATCAAGGGACTAGTTTACATTTTTTGGTGGGGAAATCAACAATATGGCACAAATGCTGTTAATTGAGCTTCATGTGAACTTTCCTTTAGGGGTTTATTCTTCGATGTGTCCCACTAGGGTTGACGATCTAACAGTTCACCTCATACATCTCAACACTGTCTTTGAGGTTCTGTTTGGGACAGGATGGACACTGCACACTTTTGAACCCAAACAGCAGTGCAGCCCCTCCCAGCACTTGCACCCAAGCACCAACCCATCCAAAGTAGAGTGACCCGGCCGGGTGTAGCGTTAGTCGAGGTGGCTTGTGTATGTTTAGCTCCTGCATCTCAGATACAGTTGAGTCTACCTCGATCCCTAGCTTTGAGAGGTGGCGAGTGTACACTCCTAATGCAGCCAGACTGAGCATGCCCGCTAGCACCACCAACAGGCCACCAGCAGCTGCTACACTCCTAAGAGGGATATCAGTCCAACAGCGAACCCCCACACTCGCGAGCACAATCCCAGCACTGCACAGGAAAAGAGATGACAGCACCATCCCCTGAACCAATCGAACCCGAGCATCTCGCTGGTAGGAGCCCGAAACTGGCCAGCATTCTTTCAGCTCAGAGTGCACCACCTGCAGGCAGCTCTCCCATAGGCCATCTGAACGGAGCAGGAGGAGTTCCGTGGTTCCACCCCGTCCTGCAGTACCCAACCGTGCCTGTCCTTCCCTCCACTGAGGTGTGATCGCTGCAGTGAATACCAGCACAAGTCCCAAGGGTGCAAACACCACCCCCATCAGCATGGACACAGGAGTGTGCATCGTGTTGATGGCCAGCCTTTGCGATGCACAGCTGAGTGGATGGCCACAAGATGCTGCCAACTGTCTTTATGATGTTAAACGTGAAGCTGAGAACCACCACTTAGAATCTGCTGAAAAGAATCAGATTTAAAGAAAATTGTATATAAAAGATTCTACTCACAAGAGTCTAGAATATTCGCTCCATAAAAATCACAGTACAGACGTACAATCCACTCTCTTACACATCGGTGGAAACAGACTTAAGGTTTCTGTCTGCTGTTGGTTACGTAGTCTGTTGGATCTTAAGAGAGAAAGAGATTGTATGTATACATGCATGTCTTTTTAGCTGATGACTCTCCTTTGAAATATAAGAAGCATTGTCACTCCTGGCAACCACCACAGTGGAGGTGAATACCCATCTGTTGCTAGGAGACAGTAACCTGGACAATCCCATGGTTGCATCTTTTGTGGTACAGCTTAGGTCCTAGGGCTATCGTGTGTGTGTGTGTGTGCATGTGTGAGCTGATTAGATGTTTTATAACTATAAATAATTTGACGTTGACAATATTGGGTAGTTGAAATATAGGATTGTATGTGTGTTGTCATAGAAGATGATATTGGTTTTGGTATCGGATGACTTTTTAAGTAGTCTGAAGGACATTTTATATGTAGACAGGAAGCCAGACGTCTGGGAGCAAGCTAAATGTTTGTCTCACACACACTCACTTACATTCATAGAAGACAAGGACAAAAGAGGCTGTCGAATGACATGCTGCAATAAAAAAGGGCATTTTTAATGCGTAAACTGTACACACGCCTACAATTTTTCCACAAGAGTCTGAAGAGAATCTGCAAATTATAATTGGTCATTAAACGAATATTCCAGGTTAAATACAAGTTAAGATCAATTGACAACATTTGAGGTATAATGTTGATTACCACAAAAAACAATTTCGAATTTCGAGGTTACATTGAGGCACTAGGTTAATGGGGCCAATCTGATACATTTTTAAATACTCCTTGTTTCAAAGTATGGCCAAAAGACGCAAACAACATTCATGTTAACATGATTTTAGTGTGATAAAATTGCTTACGAACCTAGTATTAAGTTTTACAACTTTTACAACAGAAGAATTAATGTAAGCAATTTTATAAACGAACAAGCTTCATCTTAACCTTTTCTTCACCTTTAACCCCTCCAAAAGTTGGCTCCATACATTGCAAGTACATCACTGAAACCTCGTCTGTTGTTGTCGTGTTGTTTTCTTAAAGAAAAGGAGGCACGATTCAAAATTAATATTTGTGGTAATCAACATTATGCCACAAATGCTGTCAGTTGAGCTTAATTTTCATTAGACCTGGAATATTTCTTAACCAACTTCTCTGGAAAACCACCTTCAAAAGTATTTCAGAGAGTGGGGTGGGTGCACATTGCCACACACTGCTTGACGTGACATTATAACACTTTGGCCAATCACTGTATGTGCTAAGAGGATGTTATTATGGTATCTATCACCACATCAATTTCCAGTCTTTTCCTGATCCAGTCACCTCTGTTGCATGGAAACCCAAAAAACAAACACATAAAGGACACACTGGAATACAAAAAATAAACAGAACAAACTCTGCCACACCAACATATTGTGGCTTCTCACATTCCTTTAATTATAAATGCCTACCACTTTTAACACCTGCTTTTACATTGCATTAGTTATGAAGAATCTGGAAAAACAGCATGATGGTATGATCAGGGCGGTAGTCGATCACTGGTTTTTCCAAATGATGGCTAAACAGATAGAAAATAACTATTGATAATAGAAAATAATATTATAATGACAGTGATAAACAGGCTCATCTGCAGAATACAAACTACCCACATTAGATATAACAGAGAGAACAAATGCACACAAAAAAAGACAAGCTTATTAGTGAGAATCCATGAGATTTGCAGCATGAAAAGAAATAGCTCTGACCTGCTCTGCTGACCCTGTTTTGTGCTCGCCCTTTGCTGCTAGCCTGCAGAAAAGACCAGCTTGAATTCCAATGCCGATCCAGCCTGGTTTTGCTGTCATCCACTGTGTATAAACACTCTCTTCATATGTCCATAGAACTGATAATTCACTTGCTCTCCTTGTTCATTTTTAGATGGATCTGTCATCTCTTTTTCTGGATAAGCTTTTCTTTCCATACACACCCCTGTCTTTGTTTCAGACAGACAGACACACACACACACACACACACACACACACATAACAGAACAAATAGAAAGTTCAACGTGTGCTGACTACAATACGTGGTCTGCCTGCATAAGGCAACCAGGCTATCTGAAAAGAGAACAGATACATAGAAAGATACAGAGAAGAATGGAAAGAGAAAATGGAGTAAGAATATGAATTTAAAGATACAGCATTTTATTACATGTATTAGTCAGAGCCATCCACACACACACACACACACACACACACACACACACACACACACACACACACACACACACATTTTATTAGGCTTCAAAGGAGCCTTACATAATATTTGACCTCCAAGCTGTTCAGACACAATTACTCCTGAATAGAAATGTAAAACAGAACGGTTACATTGTACTGCTTGTGTCTTTGATGGTCTTCTGTCCTTGCTATGGAATATAAAACTGTAAAAAGAGATCAGTAAGCATCAACAACAAATCTCCACCTTTAACCAGACCCGACCAGTAGGTGACGATATGCATGAAAAATGCGAAGCTCCAAAAACAAAAGACAAAGTATGTGGAAGTGAAAGAGACCTGGCTGCCACAAAAAGTAAAGCTATACTTTTAAATGAATTTCTCAGAAAAAAGTTTTTTTTATTGATTATATAACCTTAACATAACATTTTACCTGACAGGTGTTCAACAATCAAGTCTGTGTCCAGTATTTTCTATCAGCTGTTTTGGAATCAGAACTAATGATGACCGGTTCGCAAACAAATCACACTTTTGAGTCTGTTCTTTTCAGCAAATTATTCAAATTAGTTAAACTGTCTGAACCGATTCGCAGTTCGTTCTGGATAAAGTTGCAAATGAATCACTCGTTTGAGTCTGCTCTGTCAATGAATCTGTTACATGGGTCTAATATTCTGATCCATTTGGACAACTCTCTCGTTCCTTGAACAGTTTGGATCGCCTTTTCTCTCAGTAAAACAGTAATTGGATACTTTAGAACAATGAGGACAAAATATAGCATAGAATAAAGTGGGTATTAACTGCAATGAATGGAAACCAATCTGAAAATGCATACTATAATTTGTCAGGAATTGAAGTTCTCAACATCTGCACATGCAGCTTACATTTACATTTATGCATTTGGCAGACGCTTTTATCCAAAGCGACTTACAGAGCACTTATTACAGGGACAATCCCCCCGGAGCAACCTGGAGTTAAGTGTCTTACTCAAGGACACAATGGTGGTGGCTGTGGGGATCGAACCTGCGACCTTCTGATTACCAGTTTACCAGTTATGTGCTTTAGACAACTACACCACCACCACTCATACAAGCTTACACAAATGACTCCTTATGAATGACTCCATACTGCAGGTAAAGACATCAGTACTATGTAGTACTTGGTACTTCTTTTAGATTTGTTTGTTTTTTAGTACTGTATTCATACAAATAAATACTATATCACGTTGACTTGCTGTGCAACTATTAATTATCAACAATGGTGAATTACCATATTCCACATGTATGTACATGTGGAATATGGTAATAAATGTACACATGCATAATACACATGCAATTGCTTACTCATGGTGGAGCTGATGTTTCAGTGATTGACTTGATTTACATTTGACATTGCTATTTGATGAAGAAAAAACATGGAAGTAAACTAGAGCAAGTACATCACTTGAACAGTATGATATAACTATTGTCATTTGGGTGTACTGCTGAAATTAAAGTTGTGCACCTATTTAGACTCCATAAATGCAGAGAAAATACATATGTGTATGTATGTGTATCTTATGTGTCAAATGTATAATGATATGTACTTATAAATATGTGTTTGACAGCCAGTTGCATCTCATGACATTTCTGTGTGAAAATAATGAATCCTGTTCTAGATTTGTCCTGATTTGTTGCTGATTTGATTTATGAAAATAAAACATTACAATTATTTCAAAATATATTTTATTTCATTATTTTCTAATTGTCTTAAAATATTTTGTACATTTTACACTATCACATTTTGGGCATTTTCTACATCCATCATTCTATAGATATAAGTGCCACGTCTCTAAAGACCCGAATATGAGTAGTGTTTTGGAGAAATACCATGCATTTATGGGTTAAGCAAAGATGGCAACATCCAGGTCACATACAGTGGGTACGGAAAGTATTCAGACCCCCTTAAATTTTTCACTCTTTGTTATATTGCAGCCATTTGCTAAAATCATTTAAGTTCATTTTTTTTCCACATTATTGTACACACAGCACCCCATATTGACAGAAAAACACTGAATTGTTGACATTTTTGCACATTTATTAAAAAAGAAAAACTGAAATATCACATGGTCCTAAGTATTCAGACCCTTTGCTGTGACACTCATATATTTAACTCAGGTGCTGTCCATTTCTTCTGATCATCCTTGAGATGGTTCTACACCTTCAATTGAGTCCAGCTGTGTTTGATTATACTGATTGGACTTGATTCGGAAAGCCACACACCTGTCTATATAAGACCTTACAGCTCACAGTGCATGTCAGAGCAAATGAGAATCATGAGGTCAAAGGAACTGCCTGAAAAGCTCAGAGACAGAATTGTGGCAAGGCACAGATCTGGCCTGCATGGAGTTTGCTAAAAAACACCTGAAGGACTCCAAGATGGTGATAAATAAGATTCTCTGGTCTGATGAGACCAAGATAGAACTTTTTGGCCTTAATTCTAAGCGGTATGTGTGGAGAAAACCAGGCACTGCTCATCACCTGTCCAATACAGTCTTAACAGTGAAGCATGGTGGTGGCAGCATCATGCTGTGGGGGTGTTTTTCAGCTGCAGGGACAGGACGACTGGTTGCAATCGAGGGAAAGATGAATGCGGCCAAGTACAGGGATATCCTGGACGAAAACCTTCTCCAGAGTGCTCTGGACCTCAGACTGGGCCGAAGGTTCACCTTCCAACAAGACAACGACCCTAAGCACACCGCTAAAATAACGAAGGTGTGGCTTCACAACAACTCCGTGACTGTTCTTGAATGGCCCAGCCAGAGCCCTGACTTAAACCCAATTGAGCATCTCTGGAGAGACATGAAAATGGCTGTCCACCAACGTTTACTATCCAACCTGACAGAACTGGAGAGGATCTGCAAGGAGGAATGGCAGAGGATACCCAAATCCAGATGTGAAAAACTTGTTGCATCTTTCCCAAAAAGACTCATGGCTGTATTAGATCAAAAGGGTGCTTCTACTAAATACTGAACAAAGGGTCTGAATACTTAGGACCATGTGATATTTCAGTTTTTCTTTTTTAATAAATGTGCAAAAATGTCAACAATTCAGTGTTTTTCTGTCAATATGGGGTGCTGTGTGTACAATAATGAGGAAAAAAAATGAACTTAAATGATTTTAGCAAATGGCTGCAATATAACAAAGAGTGAAAAATTTAAGGGGGTCTGAATACTTTCCGTACCCACTGTACTTCAGGGCTGCATGAGCAACTGACAGGTATTTGACCTCCTTGATGAAAGCAGCACACAGATGTCCCGTTGAATGTTTATCAAGATTGGATTGCATTCCAACTAATTTATCAAGTTCCCATTTTGTAAGTATTTTGTAACTAAAGACAGTGACAATAACACTTCAAAATATTTTTTATTGTATTTTTACTTATAAAAGCAGAGGCAGTAAAAAAGGAAAACACAGCTTTAGAATATTAATATTGTATGACAGCAATGCAAAGCATTTGAAATGTACAAGTTTTGTGAAGCAAAATCCACAAACTGAAAAGTCACCATTAATTAATCTGATGTTTGGGTAAGTTCGACATTGCAGTAGTTCTTCCAAACTTTCTTTTCTAAATGTTGAAGGACAAAAGGTCCGGTTGTCCTAGCAACCGTTACAGCCACACAGATTAGAAATGGGTGGCGCCAGTTTTCAACATCTGGCCATCAAAGTCTTGGTGAGCGAAACATTGAAAAATATGCAGCTCTTTAAGGGTGGAAATGTGCGACTTACAAGTCTGAAACATTCTCGAGTGGTATTTCAGATGTGAAACTAACAAGCTGATAGCCTGACTGGAAGTGTACTGAAGTATCATGCGGCAAGAAAAACAAACAAACATGCAAACCACCATTGGAGCATTAAGCGATACAACCGCCTCACATCCTGTTTTAGAAATGATGGGCCTATCATAAGCAGCAAAGAGTCAGCGTCAAAAAAGGCAAGTTTGTAATTGAAATAATAACATATAACTCATTTTAAAATCAGGTCAACACACAACATTATGATATTTATGTCTATTTACAACTAATATTTACAAGGAATTTACCTTTTGATCATAATTGCTCACGTTATAAAATAACTGGAGATAGAGGTAAAATGGTATAAAAGAATAAAAGAGGTAAATGGTGTTTACACAGGCAAACTGGTATCTGTTCTAACTGAAAATGTTATAACTGGCAGGTGAGGGGATTTCTTTTGTTTCCATGGCAACAGGTCTGGCACTGCCAAATCTGGCTCTGAGATTGTGGTGCATTTTGATTGGAGGGGCAGAGAGAAGCTGCAGCAGGACTATGCATCCTGTCACTTGTTAATGATGTCATTTATAACTCCATGAGTGTGATCTGGAAGTGGTTGACCATGACTTCAGAGATTTCGATGAGGAAGGC
This sequence comes from Xyrauchen texanus, assembly GCF_025860055.1. NCBI lineage: Eukaryota > Metazoa > Chordata > Actinopteri > Cypriniformes > Catostomidae > Xyrauchen > Xyrauchen texanus. The sequence continues at coordinate 18,103,853 of NC_068297.1, read as the reverse complement.
AGATTGGTTGCTGTAGTGCTCGATGATGTTGTCATCCATGTTCACAAAGATCCTGATGGTGGTAAAAAGATAAATGGGGTTACAGATCATGAACTTCAGCCAAAAGTACACAATCATGCAGATAATGTCACAAGAGTTTAAAGACATTCTGTTTAAAGGCAGAAATGCTAAGCTTTTATTTTTTAAAAGCACTTACATTCAGTCTTCTGTTAAAAGTCATGAATTTGTTTCAGCTGTAAATTTGTTTAAATCTGCATTTTTACAATCGTTTTATTGTTTATGACATTGCGTCGCCATGGCAACTAAATTGTAAAATTGTAAGTTGTAAGTAATTTTATCACACTAAAATCCTATTAACATACATCTCGTATACATCTTGTAGCTATACTTTTGAAACAGTGAATTTTTTAACAGGGATTGACCCCATTCACTTCCATTGTATGTGACTCACTGTTACCCAGATTTTGCTTTTTGTAAAGAAAAGGGACAAGTCAAAAATTATTTGTGTGGTAATCAACATTATGTCACAAAGGCTGTCTATCGATTGAGCTTAACTTGTATTGAACCCAGAATATTAATTCAAGCTGACTGTGTTGAGCTAAGTGACACTGGCTGATGCACATGGATGAACTGTGTCCAACCAACAACAGAAAGAAACCTCAAACATTCCTTTACAATCTTCTATAGCATTCATCATTCCTTCCCTAAGGCCAGACCCTGATTTAGATCCTTAAAAACAGTCCTTATCTAACATGTTTCAATCTTATGACTTGCTCAAACAATTATTTGGCACAATAGATAGATGGACCAGCGTTCATCTTATGCAGAAATGGTATGTATGTGTATGTGTATGACAGACTAACAGCAAGGTTGTGCCAGCTCTCCCAGCCCTGAGGCTGGAAGGAGTTTGATTGAAGATTGGGGCGAGAGAGAAAAGTGAGAATGCAGCTCAACCTGTCCCCTATCCCTCAGCCATATCATCAGCTAACGGCCTGAGGAAAGTTGAGCTCCAACTTACACAGCTGGAGGCTAGGATGATTAAGTTAAAAATGCCATATAATAGAATACTGAACGTGTTTCTTGAGACCTGTGTGACTCCTTAAAGAGATAGTTCACCCTAAAATTAACCTGTTTGGCTTTCTTTCATCAGGGTAAAACAAGTAGGAGATATTAGGCAGTATGTAAGACTTTTCATAGACAGTACAATGAAACTCACATCTCCTGCTTATGTTCCTCAGAAGGAAGGCATTGAGGTTTAAAACAAGGTAAACAATGACAGAATGGATCATCTACTTTTGTGTGACAACGGTTCTCGACAATTCCTACTGTCATTCATGGCGGTACAATTATATGCTTTATTTTAAAAGCTACTACTGTACGATGCGTTGAAGTGAGTTATTCTGGCTTATGGTTATTCCCACACATGTTCTGATATGGAAGAGTGAACTGGAAAGCGCAAATGTCTACATGGAGTCATGGGTGATCACCAACCAGAGAGATAAATGAGTTCTCAGAGCCGGGGCTCATTAAGTTGCACGTAGTGTCTCTTACACAATCAGACAATTGTACTTTCTATCACAGTCCTCATCTCTCCTGTTTCGAGTTTTATAACCAACAAAAACATACAGCACAACACTGTCAGATGACTCTACCTACAGTATGTTGAAATCTTTTTGTCTTTTGTTTTGCTTTTTATTCGCCCTCTTTTTTAAAGGGGAGCAGCAATCATTACATTCCTAACACTAAAGATCTCCTGTCAACCAGGTCTGTCGACTTTCTTCCAGGCAGCTTGTTGAGATGGTGTTCAGATTATAAGAAAAGGTTTTAACAGTCATTCATCTCCGTGACGGAGGACATTTTAACATCGCTGTATTTCTGCTCATGACTTCATCTAAGCTTGCAATTAATGAACAACCAACAGCCGCTGCTGCAGTCCACCAAAATCTTTCTTTCACCCAGTGCCAGAATGGCAGTAGCTTTGAGTAAGACTAGAAACGTTATCGATATTTCACTTACCCTCGTTTGCATTTCTTGAAGATTTTCCCAATGGTGTCTTCTTGCATTCCGTACTTTTCTGAAATCTGAGAAGGCAGATGGGACATGAGTCAAGTCTTAAGCACGATTTTTCTCAGGTTTTTAAGTGAGATCTTCACAAACATGTAACGGAAAGAAAGGTTGAAAAACTCACCGCTTCTCTCAGGCCCTTGAGGGTTGGCGTGTTTAACATGAGCGCATCGAACGCTTCCTCAGTCTCTCGCCTGACGTACAGGAGAACTGCAAAAACAACACTCTTATCATAAAAATTGTCTGCATCTAAGAGCCTGTGATTTGTATCTGAGTGTTCGAACATGTACAATCGAGATAAAGTCGATAAATCCACATATTACAAAAACTGTATTACTAAATTGACCAAGAATTTTCCGTACCTCTTTGTTGCTCATCCTGGCGAGCTTGTTTGATTGGTGGGGAGCTGCTCTGGTCGCCACTTTCTGTGTAGCAGTTAACACGTTTCAGTGATGTCCGGTCTCTTTCCTCCAAGTTGACAGGGGCCACCTGGACAAACAAACAGATAAGATAAAATTTTTAAGTAGTCATGCTGATGATATCCGTTATATTGACATTCTTCTTTGAACATGAAGAGGCAACTTCCTATTTGGGGAAATGCTACAATGCTAAGCCAATGACATCAAATTTTGTTGAAGTTATGTTGAAATTTAACAGATGTGAAACACACACTTTGCTTGACTGTGGGAAAAAGGCTTGTTGGAACGGCATCTATTCCTCGTCTCTGTAAACATGGCTTAATAGCATCTCTTCAACATCAGCATACAGTAAGTGTGAGTGTGCATGTGTGTTTGAGCTCCCACAGGTTAATCCCTGTGTCAGTCAGAGGGCCATCCCCTCCTCAGGTGAGTTTTATTTGCTGTCATGTAAACTCAAGAGCACACCAGTTAGCATATCTGATCCCGAGATCACTCTCTTCTGTTCTCTTCCAAGCCCACTTCTTTCCTACTGCATTTTTTCCCACACTTTTCCTCTCTCGCTCCCATACGCTAACCCCTCGAGGTGTTGATGAACATGACTCAACTATGCTGCGGTAAGCCACATATCCTAGGATATAGGAAGAGTGTGTGTGTGTGTGTGTGCGTGCATGTGTCTGTGTGTGTGTGTGTGTGTGTGTGTGTGTTTGTGTGTGTAAAAGACATACCAGGCCACAGCGTTGCATAGTACTGAAGTGCATCTCAGGGATGAATAAGACAGGTTGTGTGACGTGATCCTCTAGAGTTTTAAAGTAGGTGCAGTCCTTTCCAACAGAGCTGGAGACCAGGGCCTGCTTACGACCTGGGGAGAACAAAAAAGCACCTTTAATATAACACTCAAAGCATTTTGACAAGAAAGGAAATTGTATCATGTACATGCATGCATAGCCACTGAAAATGCATTGAATGCATTGAGGGGCCTCAAACTGCCACCCAACAGACTGAAATAGCCCCTCAAGTGATATATAATAGTTTTATTCTTAAATGTGACAATACAATTTTCACTTTCTACATTTTGGTCCAACGTTTAATGTTATTTCATAATTAGGCTAAACACTAGCCTAATATATTGAAAAATATTAGAGCAATCAATTTAATAAAATTAATTACATTAATTAATTGATTTAATCTCAATTAATTGCATATCAACTTTTGACTGTACAGCTAGAGTTGTGCTGACTGCCCCCTGCTGACTGTGATTCACAAAAATATAAAAGTGGTACTGCAAGGTTAAATTGCTCTGTTGGTAGAAATTTATTTGCATTTTACATATGAGTAATCGTACTATATTAATGCACTAAATCAACTGCCTTAAAATACATACTGTACAGTTGTGAATGCACAACAAACAAGCCAGTGCTGATATCTGTTTTCGTGGTTATAAAGGCATTTGTTTTTGTTTCAACTGTTCAACTGGCCCCTGTGCAGAGCAGCTGGAAAGGGAACCCCATTGTAATTTAAGTTTGGGAATGCATCTTGCAAAGCATTTTTTGCACATCATTAAAAATATGTGTTTAAAGAAGAACTACTTTTGGCTTAAGGCTTGAGTCAAATGATGAACAGACTCTCTGACTCACTCGAGCTGATAGATTCAGAGTTGAGTGGTTCAGATTTGGGCTTCTGGTTGGGCTTTGGTCTCAGAGTTCTTAACTAATGGAACTCTAGTTTGCACTGATAACAGGCAACAACAAGGACAGAGAGCAGGGGAAGATATGCATTATGAGTACATATTGATTTTACGCTTCTTATAAAGTGGTAATGGGTGTTCCCTGAGTGTCTCAGGGTGTAATTATGTGAATGACGGCACTAACCATTGTTGCTGGAGTCTGCCACATTCTTGGTCCTCCTCTTGGATCTCTTCCTTTCCTCGTCTCTCATCTTTCTCTCTGCTCCCTGCAAACATTCAAGGACATTCGAAAAATTTTAATCTAAGCAACTAAAGACCATCTTGAATGTTCTAAAACATTGGAGCAAGCCTGCAAGCATCTTATTAAAAAACAATTCACAATACTTAACAGTTTTTTTAATCAGAATCTTAAAACCTGGGAACTATAGGTCTTGTAAACAACTCAATATGAGTTTGTTTCTAGTTTAGGTGCCAGCTGCGTGGTAGATATGCATTTGATCCATCTAGAGAAACCACAGCAATGCTGCAGTGCACCTAGTTCACCTGCTGCTGCTAAACCAGTCAGACGTGTGTTAAATCAGATCTTCCCATCATGCACTGTCAAAACAGCTAATAGTGTCGTGGGCCACCATGATACAAACAAACGGGCTGTAGGGAGATGAGGGAGATAGAGCAGTCTAGCAACATTTTTCTGATCAACCAAACAAAGGGATCAATAGTTTGTCTTAATAATCAGAAGATAGAGGGACCAGACAGAGTAAGCGTGAGAGATGGATTGAAAGAAAAATCACAAATACTTTAGTGTCTGTTTGTTTTCTGCTCCAAAGCAATTGATCACCTCATTGAAAATGTGGTAGTATTAGATCAGAGGTCAGTGGTGTAATGCTTTTTCAGGAAATGACCTGGTAAGTCACAACGGCAGTGAGTCACGGATGTGTTTTAAGACTTTATGACACAGTCCAAGATGAGCCAAACAAGTAATAGAGATCCAATGTGGCCACTTTAACCTCATTAATAACTGAATACATACTGATATGGAAATTAAATGTATGTGAATTTATTTTTCAAATAATTTTTTTCAAAACATGCAAGAATGTTTTTAAACTCTTTTAAACACTTTTAATTCCAATTTTGGTCAAAATGCTTCTTACAGTGAACTTACACTACCAGTCAAAGGTTTGGGCACACTTTACTAAATGTATACTTTTCATGATTTTAAAAACTAAAGGCTTTAGTGACAAAAATAAATTGTGCGTACATATATATTTCTTAAAAAAAACTACCATTTATATATAAATATTATAAATATATGATTTGGACCAAATAGTTACGAAAACGTTTTAAAAGCATCCCATGTGGATACCTCATGATGTTGGTTGAGAAAATAACAATAGTGTGCAAAGTTATTATCAGAGCCAAGGATGGCTACTTAAAGAAGTTAAAATAAGAGAAGTGTTGACATGTTTAACAAGTTTTGGTCACTAGTACTTAATTTCACAGTTTGGATTAATGTACTATTATTATTAAATGTGGAAAATCAAACATTTTGAGCTTCATATTGCATGTTACCAGGCTCACCTTATCACAAAAGATCTTGACCTGACACACGGCTCTGTGAATGAGATGGTTGCTCCCTGTGCTGAAATCATATGTGTCTATCTGAAGGTTCAGAGGAAGACCTTTGACCCCCTTCTGTGAGGAGAAGTCAGTGCTCAGAGAATTAACACCAATGTGCACCTGTAATTGAGCGAAGAGACACAATTATAAGAAACCAGTAAATGAAATCTCTACACATCACTTGAAAACCAAGGAAGTATCTAAGTATTTACTCCCAGGATTTGTTACTCAACAAGGTGACACAGTTGTACTGTACATTTCCATAGAGAACAAATAGACATGCGAGTGAAATAATCAGAATGACAGAACATGTTGCTTGGCTCATGCAAAGGCCTTACATTATTACATCAGGAAAAAATCTACGCTTTGAAAAGTTTCTTCACTTCATAACAAAATAAGGGATCAGAGGTGAGACACATTCGATGTGTCATACACAAAGATGGCACGAATGATTGTTCAATAATTCAGATTAATTTCAAAAGAAAAGGAGTGCCTATGTGGAACACAAGATGGCGAGAACAGGCATGTTTGGATCACCTACGAAATATTTGTTTTTAATAATAGGAACACTAAATGAATAATTTGGTGAACAGGTGGCAATTTGTTCCTTCCAAACTCAATTAATACACACTGATATGAAATTGGCAGTATGTTGGAAATTCATGGGATAGTTCACTCAAAAATGTAAATTATTTACTCACCTTCACATCGTTTCAAATCAAAATGACTTTCTTTTTTTCCATGAAACACAAAAGGAGATGTTAGGCAGAATGACAATCTTTGTCACCACTCACTTTCTTTGTACAGAAAAAAAAGATGCAATGAAAGTGAATGGTGAATGAGGCTCTCTTCTATCTCCTTTTTGTTCTCTTTTTGTGTTGTAAGAAATATATACAGGTTTGAAACAACATGAAGGTGAGTGAACGATATAGAAGTTTCAATTTTGGGTGATCTATTCCTTTAAAAAAAAATCTAATTTACTGCAGGAGCAGGAGTTTTTCCTCTCCTAACTAATTTTTTTCTCTTTCTTTTTAATGTTCTCTCCAACTCTGCTCCACCTGCAGCGAGTTTCACTGTCCCACCCATTACTACCCTGGGGGCATGCTGAAGCTGAAGCCCTATCTCTCTCTCTCTGTCTCTCCTTCCCTGCTTCCCTCCCTCTTTCTCTTTCTTTCTTTTTCTCTCTTCATTCCCTATGATGACAGGTGCCTGAGGAGGCCACATACCATGGATACCACTGCACTACACTACTCTAAATGATCTTCCTTTCAACCTATCAATTAACACAAACAAGTAACAGGTGAATCTGTGTGTGTGTGTGTGTGTGTGTGTGTGTGTGTGTGTGTGTGTGTGTGTGTGTGTGTGTGTGTGTGCGTGTGTGTGTGCGCGTGTGCTTGTGCGTGTTTGTGTGTGTGTGTGTGAGAGGTTGTACCTTCGCCTCCTCGTTGGTGTTCCAGATAAACGACAGTGCGTTGAAAGCAACCTCCTCTACATTACTCAATCCACTGAAGACTTCCTTGTAGTCAGCTGAGTAATGATATAAAGGCGTGTATAAAGTCAAATTGCATGAAATAAGCAAATCTCTCCATCTTAAAGTGTGTGTCTTTTTTTAAAGCATAAATCTAACTAAATCTAGTGAAGTTTATGCTTAACATAAGAAAGTTTATGCTTAACAATGGGTAAAAAAGAATTATTACATCGTTGAACACTAAATGTATCTTGTTCTTAGGGAGTTTAGATACTGGAAAACAGGACAAAAATACTGATTAGTATATTTTTTTCCCCTTTGATTGTTTAGGATTGCACAAATAAGAATTTTAAAAGCATTCTTTTTTGTGCTGTTAGTGGAAGTACAATAATGAGATACACACCAATATCAATGACTCTCTGTTTAACGGTAGGCTGTCGAGCGTGCCAGTGGTTCCAGTACTTCAGTTGCATCTCAGGACTTTTGTCATTCTCAAACACAGCCATGATCACAGTCTGAGTAAATAGGAGGATATAGAAAGAAAAAGGAGCATTATTTGAACCTGTCAATCAGCTTGTGTTGTTTTAGAGAGTGGTGACTCCCTTTAGGACAAATGCTTGCCTTTTTGTCGTTTACCGGGCGATGTCAGATGTCACCATACTAACACCCCTTTCTCTCTGCTTTGTCATGGACTATTGCAGTGTATGCTTTCAAACAAAAGCACCAAGCTGTCACACCTTCTTCACCATCTCCTAAGGTTAAGAGTCTTTTAATCTGCAGGTACTGCAGAAAAGGATATTTGTATGTATGGGTTTGGTGTAGGTGTAGGAAACTTGCCCTGAAGCTTCATTGCTGTTGCACGTCATGGTGTACCAATCAAAAAGTCAGTCGAGTTCAAAGAATGCAAAACTAACTAGTAACGCTCAGTCCTCTTGTTATATAAAAATGGAAGCATGAATTCTGTTGCTCATTTCCGAAAAATATGTTATTTTTTGGAAAATAACATATTATGTCAATATGTCAATGTCCAGATGTGTTCATGAAATTATAACTCACTTTTACTTTGCTGCATGACACTCCAGCAGTGCTGTCCACTCCCTGCAGGGTGATAGGGTAGAACTGCCCCTTGTTGAGGTACACTACGGGTATTTCTGTAGTCTTGTTCTGGGAAGCTTGTGGGGCACCAAGAACGAATTGGAAGTCATTCCTACGAAAGGGGGTCAAATTGAAACTTTACATACAATACTATTCTACTATTTGGTAATGTCTGCTGTTTTTATGGCCTTTATAAAGCCATCAAACAAAAGGAGTATGACTGATAAGTCTCACCTGTATCTTTCAGGAGGAGAGTTGGAATAGGATTCTGAGTACACAGGACTTGTCTGTCCCACAAAGGCACTGCTGTAGGCAAGAGGCTATGAACAAAAGACAAAAAGACATAGATAATGTTAAATAAATAGGACAAAGCACCTGTTTTAGACATATATGAAATACGTCATGGCATATTTTAAGCTTTGCTGTTATGGATTATTGTACAAAGAATCAATATCAGAGAGCAAAACGCATTTATGAAAGCTATATGTAGCACAAAATATGAATGTTAATGTTATATTAATATTCTCTTGTGCTTTGTAATTCATAGAAAACTTTTTCTTAGAAAAAATGCTATGCAAACCTCTGGATTAACATCAGAATAGGTTTGGTCAGGCTGCCATGATTTCTGTGATGCTGTGAGTAGGAGAGAGTCGAAGATGTTGTTGATGACTTGCTTATCATAGCTGTCCCCCATGTAGCTGTCAGTGCCTGGCAACAGTTGCTTTGATTGACTAAGGGAAATATTCTCAGAAAGCAGCTTCATTATGTGAGCATTCTCTAGTGTTGCTAGTTCAGGAGGAGAACTGTTTGGTATCCTAAGAGAACAATCATAAAAAATACAAATTGAGCTTGGAGACCAATGAACCTTCCAGTTGCAGACTATATAGTTTTTAGCAGTTGTGCAAATGGTAGTCAATCACAGATGCTAACTATTCATATTGTCCAGGAAAACTATTCACAAAGTGTCAGCTAGTAGTTACTCAAACAATGATGACAAAAAAAGTGTTAAAGTCAATAAAACCTTTGCCCATTCTCTGCATTGTTTATGGAGCTTTCTTTACATGAAAAGTCAAGCCAAACACTCTGGGCGGGAGCTCTTTGCTGCCTAATGCTGATGCTTTTTCACTGTTTGAGTTTCTCGGCAGGGTTTGCAATTGGAGAGACCAAAAAGCTCAATAGACAGACATTTTTTTACGTGCACAAAAGGGTGCTGTGTAGTGACTCAGTCTTTTTTGGGATGGGTTGAAGAAGAGGATTAACAACTGAATAAGCTCTGACCTAAAATAATCCTAGGCTAAATTACCCAGCCTTCCAATACACTGGAGAAAGAGGAAATGTGTCAACAATGGTCTTTCACACCTTGATGACCTACTGTCATAACATATATTCATCTCATCTTCTACCTGGCACATATATCATAATAAAAGAATACAGTCAAGATTACCTCTCCATGGTTTTGTACATGCTGCTTTCACGGGCACATGATGTCATCTTCTGCTCTTTTGGGGTCTAAAAATTAAATGAATTTAAATGCAACATTATACACTGAGGGAAAATATCTTAAGTGAGAAGTTTAGAAAATACTAAAGTGTCCTTTTTGTGTTACCTTGCAGGTGTCATAGATAAGATTGCGGGTAAGTTCATCATCTGATGACAGCCTTGCTTTATTCTTGTTGAGCTCACCGCTGTCTACGTAGGGCCAAGAATCCATAATGTAATTGTCTGAATAGCGTGAGTAGCTGAAACTCTCGTTCTGTTGTACCATGAGAGCCCTGGGGGAAAGAAAGGGGTGATATTAACATAGAATATGCATCATGCCTTCCCAAAAACTTTAGAGTGTTTTCAAAATATGATGTTTGGCAATGTGATTTAAGAAGCCACAGAACTTTGCCTCTGGTATACACAAGATTTTCAGTTGCAAAACCACAAACTTTAATAATGTCAAGGCACATAATTTGTTGATCTGTGTCTAGCCTTCAAACTGGCCTTTCAAACCTATCTAAAATTCAAGAGCTGTTCCAAAATAAGTCTATCTGAGACTGAAAATAATAAAATGAACTAGATGCATTGCAGAAAGTCTGATATTTTCTGTTCAGTTATGTTTTTCATGATAATCCCTCTTAGAGGAGAAGCTCTTGAAGCGAAACAATGGATAGAACCAACACTAAAATGAAGAGAACTTAATTTCAACTTAACACAAGTACCGCAAACAAAATACAAGGATTTGAAGAAGATCACTAACTCGTCAAAGAGGTAAAGGATGGATTAGTTTCGTGACTTTGCCTAACAACAAAGATTAGCAATGTGGTGGTCTGCCGTGGTAAGCTAAAATGCAAAGAGAGCTGTTTAGGCACCTGTGCTCGCACCAAGTGAAAAAGGAGTTTACACATGTTACATAGCACCTTTTATCTCCCAAAAATATTCCACATTCTAGAATCTAAAATCTTGTCAGAGTGCTCCAGCTACTTAATATTTTATTTCATTCATTTTTAGATCTGCTTAGTCTATTCCAAATGAAGAAAAAAATCACATAATTGCTTATTAATATCCTTATTATGCCATTCTAGTGCCCTGAATGTTGACAGAGACCCCAGCCTCAGACACGTTAGCAAAAAATGTTATGCACCCTGGCCCCTAGGACAGTTCAACCACGTTTTCTGTGATAGACAGAGACAGATAGTGAGAGAAGGTGTGTTTTGGTCCTGGTGTCAGTTTTCAGTAAAATTGTCCCCACATACTCATACATGTGGGTGCCCTGTTTGCTGGCTTTCATTACTCATCTTCTCTAATAGAAGTGACAGTTTAAAATGGTGAATCTTTAAACCCAAATGTAGTTTCTGATCTAGTTCAAATTCATATGGAATTTTATTTAAAAAAAAAAGAACAATGACTCATTGCAGAACTTCTAGCAAATGTCTAAGAAAATATTTGATAAACAAATCTTAAACCATTCAAATAAAAAATGCTTTACTGATTTTTATGAATAGCAGTTATAGCAAAATAATTAGTGCCAATATTTGAAAAGAGCACCGTTATTTGTGCTTCACACAGCGAAGCTAAAATACTAAAGACACTTTCGACCATAATAAAACAAATAAAATAACTTGAACTAGAGCAATAAATAGCATTAAATCTAATGTTAATAAATTGAAAACCCATGACACTTACTCAATCTCCTTGGTCATGACTCCTCTGACAGGCAATTGAGATAAAATCCTTAGTTTGTGTTCTTTTTTTTCCTCAGTAGTGTGTGTTTCCGTGTGTTTGTGTGTGAGTATGTTTATATCATGATGAATGAAGTGGTTTGATTTGTATCCACATCGCCTCTTCTATTTATCCATCCTACAGGTTGTCTACTGTACTCTGATTGGCTCTCAGCCTGAGACAGGTGTGTGATAGGACAGGTGTATCCTCCCTTAACTCTTTCTGTGCTGGAGAGAAACTTCAGCATGAGTGTGAGTGTGTTTTGGGGAGGGGGTGTACATGTCATGACATCTCATTAACATGTAAATGATTGAGAGTCACTGGCCATAGGTGTGAATTGCATCTTTTCCAAGATCAGAAACCAAAGGCACAGCTGAAAGAATAATGTTTTAACATGCTAATGAAAGGTTGCGTCATTCTCTCTCCATCACAAACCAAATTAAAAAGGTTTTGGGTCTACATTATTTATGAGTTTTTTTATTGAATTTTTTTTTTTGTTTTGAAGTAATTTAAGTAGCATTTTGCTAGTTAGAGAAAAATGATTGATACTAGAAAAACACACGAAAATGCCAATCAAAAAGTGAACATAAATTGTATATCAGACGAAGATCCCCCTCATATTTGTCTCATACCAGAGCTGTCTCTCTGTGAAGCATATTGAACCATCACCTTGGTTTTTCTAGATTTTAATAAATGTACTATTACAAAATCATTTATCAATCATCAATTTCAAGTGCATGTATTTATGTTTTAATCATTTATTCCATTCACTCCATTTATTGATCATTGTGTAATTTCTATCATTATATAATTATGCAATATTTTATTTTAACCTGCTTTTTATTTCACCATGAAAATAGCACTAGAAGCTCATATGCCATTAAAAACTAACAAAGAAATGGCGTTAAATAAAGCCTTGAAGTTTAATTTCATTATATGTTTAATTACTTACCCATTACTTCCCTCAAAGCAAGTAAAAGTGTGTGTATGGATTTATGTGCATGTGTTTGTATATTATGCTTAATCATTTCTTCCTAATGCTGTGATTTGCTTATGATATTAATAATGACATTAATTGCTTATGACATAGAACATGTCATTAATAAACATTAGTAAAAGTACATTTCAAATATCAGATTTCCAATAGAACATTTTGCAAAGTCAGAATGATATCACTACGGATAGTTATGAATCATATGGAGGAAATTATGCAAGCGCATGCAGAACATTGCAGGATGGGATTCATGCTTGCCTTTGTCTCTTAACCACTAAAATATTTGTATTCACTTTGAGTTTTGATTAATAAGAATAGATTTGGACTTTTGACTTTGTGATGACTTTTTATAAAGAGGAATGGGGATTTGATAGCTTATATATTTCCAATATTTAAAGAAGTTTTTAATATATAAAATGTTTTGAAGGATTGTTAAGATTATGCACAACATTTTGGAGAGCTGTTGTGTATTTGTATATTTATGCAGAAGTTTACACCAGAAGTGCTTGTGTTGGTTTTTATCTATAAATGTGAGTTTTAGAAGGTATTGTGTTACAAAGGGTGCGTGCTCTGCGGCCTGCCTGTACACACACCCACACAGTTTCACACACGAACACACACATCAGACCCCTCCAGGCATTCTGAAGTTAAACCAGAAACAATGCAGAAGAAATAGATTGTACGAACTAAGGAAGGAAGTCAGGAATGCTGATAACATTTTTGTAGTTTACAGTAAATGAGTGTTGGTGAGTTTTTGAGTTTCCATTTGAAAATATGGAATTCAAAATCTAATTTAAACCTGGATATGCATATCCAGGTTTAATATATATATATATATGGATATGCATATCCAGGTTTAATATATATATATATGGATATGCATATCCAGGTTTAATATATATATATATGGATATGCATATCCAGGTTTTATATATATATATATATGGATATGCATATCCAGGTTTAATAAATATATATATGGATATGCATATCCAGGTTTAATATATATATATATATATATATATATATGGATATGCATAACCAGGTTTAATATATATATATATATATATATATGGATATGCATATCCAGGTTTAATAAATATATATATATATATGGATATGCATAACCAGGTTTAATATATATATATATATGGATATGCATATCCAGGTTTAATATATATATATATGGATATGCATATCCAGGTTTAATATATATATATATGGATATGCATATCCAGGTTTAATATATATATATATGGATATGCATATCCAGGTTTAATAAATATATATATATATATGGATATGCATAACCAGGTTTAATATATATATATATGGATATGCATATCAGGTTTAATATATATATATATGGATATGCATATCCAGGTTTAATATATATATATATGGATATGCATAACCAGGTTTAATATATATATATATGGATATGCATAACCAGGTTTAATATATATATATATATGGATATGCATAACCAGGTTTAATATATATATATATGGATATGCATATCCAGGTTTAATATATATATATATGGATATGCATATCCAGGTTTAATATATATATATATATATATATATATATATGGATATGCATATCCAGGTTTAATAATATATATATATATATGGATATGCATAACCAGGTTTAATATATATATATATATGGATATGCATATCCAGGTTTAATATATATATATATGGATATGCATATCAGGTTTATATATATATATATATATATATATATATATATATATATATATATATATATATATATATATATATATATATATATATATGGATATGCATAACCAGGTTTAATATATATATATATATGGATATGCATATCCAGGTTTATATATATATATATATATATATATGGATATGCATAACCAGGTTTAATATATATATATATGGATATGCATATCCAGGTTTAATATATATATATATGGATATGCATATCCAGGTTTAATATATATATATATGGATATGCATAACCAGGTTTATATATATATATGATATGCATATCAGGTTATATATATATATATATATATATATATATATATATATATATATATATATATATATATATATATATATATATGGATATGCATAACCAGGTTTAATATATATATATATGGATATGCATATCCAGGTTTAATATATATATATATATGGATATGCATAACCAGGTTTAATATATATATATATGGATATGCATATCCAGGTTTAATATATATATATATGGATATGCATAACCAGGTTTAATATATATATATATGGATATGCATATCCAGGTTTAATATATATATATATATATATATATATATATATATATATATATTTATATATATATATATATGGATATGCATAACCAGGTTTAATATATATATATATGGATATGCATATCCAGGTTTAATATATATATATATATGGATATGCATAACCAGGTTTATATATATATATATATGGATATGCATATCCAGGTTTAATATATATATATATATATATATATATAGGTATATATATATATATATGGATATGCATAACCAGGTTTAATATATATATATATGGATATGCATATCCAGGTTTATATATATATATATATATATATATATATATATATATATATATATATATATATATATATATATATATGGATATGCATAACCAGGTTTAATATATATATATATATGGATATGCATATCCAGGTTTAATAATATATATATATATGGATATGCATATCCAGGTTTAATATATATATATATATATATATATATGGATATGCATAACCAGGTTTAATATATATATATATATATATATGGATATGCATATCCAGGTTTAATAAATATATATATGGATATGCATATCCAGGTTTAATATATATATATATATATATATATATATATATATATATATATATATATATATATATGGATATGCATATCCAGGTTTAATAAATATATATATGGATATGCATATCCAGGTTTAATATATATATATATATATGGATATGCATAACCAGGTTTAATATATATATATATGGATATGCATATCAGGTTTATATATATATATATATATATATATATATATATATATATATATATACAGTGGGTAAGGAAAGTATTCAGACCCCCTTAAATTTTTCACTCTTTGTTATATTGCAGCCATTTGCTAAAATCATTTAAGTTCATTTTTTTCCCTCATTATTGTACACACAGCACCCCATATTGACAGAAAAACACAGAATTGTTGACATTTTTGCACATTTATTAAAAAGAAAAACTGAAATATCACATGGTCCTAAGTATTCAGACCCTTTGCTGTGACACTCATATATTTAACTCAGGTGCTGTCCATTTCTTCTGATCATCCTTGAGATGGTTCTACACCTTCAATTGAGTCCAGCTGTGTTTGATTATACTGATTGGACTTGATTAGGAAAGCCACCTGTCTATATAAGACCTTACAGCTCACAGTGCATGTCAGAGCAAATGAGAATCATGAGGTCAAAGGAACTGCCTGAAAAGCTCAGAGACAGAATTGTGGCAAGGCACAGATCTGGCCAAGGTTACAAAAAAAATGTCTGCTGCCCTTAAGGTTCATAAGAGCACAGTGGCCTCCATAATCCTTAAATGGAAGACGTTTGGGATGACCAGAACCCTTCCAGCCAGTTTGGCTGTCCGGCCAAACTGAGCTATCGGGGGAGAAGAGCCTTGGTGAGAGAGGTAAAGAAGAACCCAAAGATCACTGTGGCTGAGCTCCAGAGATGCAGTCGGGAGATGGGAGAAAGTTGTAGAAAGTCAACCATCACTGCAGCCATCCACCAGTCGGGGCTTTATGGCAGAGTGGCCCGACGGAAGCCTCTCCTCAGTGCAAGACACATGAAAGCCCACATGGAGTTTGCTAAAAAACACCTGAAGGACTCCAAGATGGTGATAAATAAGATTCTCTGGTCTGATGAGACCAAGATAGAACTTTTGGCCTTAATTCTAAGCGGTATGTGTGGAGAAAACCAGGCACTGCTCATCACCTGTCAATACAGTCTCAACAGTGAAGCATGGTGGTGGCAGCATCATGCTGTGGGGGTGTTTTTCAGCTGCAGGGACAGGACGACTGGTTGCAATCGAGGGAAAGATGAATGCGGCCAAGTACAGGGATATCCTGGACGAAAACCTTCTCCAGAGTGCTCTGGACCTCAGACTGGGCCGAATGTTCACCTTCCAACAAGACAATGACCCTAAGCACACCGCTAAAATAACGAAGGTGTGGCTTCACAACAACTCCGTGATTGTTCTTGAATGGCCCAGCCAGAGCCCTGACTTAAACCCAATTGAGCATCTCTGGAGAGACCTGAAAATGGCTGTCCACCAACGTTTACCATCCAACCTGACAGAACTGGAGAGGATCTGCAAGGAGGAATGGCAGAGGATACCCAAATCCAGATGTGAAAAACTTGTTGCATCTTTCCCAAAAAGACTCATGGCTGTATTAGATCAAAAGGGTGCTTCTACTAAATACTGAACAAAGGGTCTGAATACTTAGGACCATGTGATATTTCAGTTTTTCTTTTTTAATAAATGTGCAAAAATGTCAACAATTCTGCGTTTTTCTGTCAATATGGGTGCCCCCTCGCCGGGCTTCCATAATCTCAAGCACAGCTCCTTCGCATAGATATTGCTCAAGCCAGCCGCCCTCGCCGGAAAGCTCGCACCATAACAAGATATCTTCAACAAGGTATGGCACGACAACATCGCCATTAAAGTATGGCGTTATGTATGCTGTTCACTCTGGCTAAGATAACCATCAAACAACTTTCCCTCGTCGGAGGGTTTTCATACCAAATATCTTTCAACGAAGAGACTGCACGCAACGTCGCCATTATCTTATGGCTCTACACACTTTGTCACCTTCGGCAAAGATACCTCAAACAACTTTCCCTCGCCGGAGGGTTTTCATATCAAAAGATTTGTTTCAACAAATGGATTGCACGCAACGTAGCCATAATCGTATGGCTTTACGCATGTTGCTCACCTTTCGGCAAAGTTACCTAAAACAACTTTTTCCTCGTCGGAGGGTTTTCATATCAATGTTGTTTTCTTTCAACGAAGGGACCGCACGCAACGTCGGCATTATTGTATGGCTCTACACACGTTGTCCCCTTCGGCAAAGATACCTCAAACAACTTTCCCTCGCCGGAGGGTTTTCACATCAAATGTTTTCTTTCAACAAATGGATTGCACGCAACGTCGCCATAATCGCATGGCTTTACGCATGTTGCTCACCTTTCGGCAAAGATACCTCAAACAACTTTTCCCTCGCCGGAGGGTTTTCATATATAAAGTCGTTTATCTTTCAACAAAGACACCGCACAGCAATGCCGGCCTAAAGCAAAGATTCTGCTAACCAGGGGCTCTCGACGGAGTGCCCAAAATCACACTCGAGGACAAAGAGGAAATGCACAGGGATGAAATAAAAAAATAAAAAACGCTTTCCCATCGCAAAGGCTTCACACAACCACGCCAGAGGTATTGCAAATTTCATGTCAAATTCTGACGCTCGCATCGCTTAATTCCTCCTCCAGAACGAACGCCAATACAAGACCTGGTTCGTACCAAATTGGATCATCTCTTTTGGGGGTAGTATACTACTTTCTCTCTTTTTGGGGGTAGGCTCCTCGCCCCTGCCTCCTATCTCCGGCAGGACATGACGGTTCCGGGTACAACTCCCTCGGACTGCCGGACGGGGCCTACGCCAAAGAGAGAGACATTACCTCTCGTTTTACATCTATCAAATAAATGGCATCTCAAACTTCACTCAAGCCTGCGTGTCTTCCCGACAGAAATATATATAAGGATATGCATATCCAGGTTTAATATATATGGATATGCATAACCAGTTTTAATATATATATATACTGTACACTGTAAACACATAATATAATATTATTATTATATAATATATATTATGTGTATACAGTATACATTTTTCACTTACTAACCTTTTCTGTCAACAAATCCTAAAATGACTGTAAAAAATTTGAATTTAAATAACTTTACAGCTCAAATAATACACACGTTTTAACAAGAAATTAAGTGATTTTATAATTTAGAAACTTCACATTTCTGCCTTTAAACCTTTCAAAAAATTGGCCACATTTACTTTCATTGTAAGTGTGTCACTGTGAACCAGATTTTTGCTTTTTTTTTAAGAAAAGGAGGGATGAGTCGTAACTAATTTTAGTGGTAATCAATATGATGCCACAAATGCTATTGATTGAGTTAAACTTGTTTTCAACCAAGAATATTCTGTTAAACTTAAAACACAAATTGTCATCCAGATAATGGAATTTGTAATACACTGTATATTTGAATCCCACTGTAGTTGAGATCTGAATTCTCTTTTTATTTTACATTTTTTACAAGGATTAAGTACAAACTTAGCTTTTTTCTGTCTGAAAGAATATTTCTGAGCCTCAATTTCTGTTTTCTCTCTTTTATTATCAGTTTGATTCCACTGAGCAGAATTACACTGATTTTATAATCTAGAATGAGCAGATCTAATATCAGATTTAAAGCAGCAGGTGTGAACAGCCCCGTTGAGAGTCATTCTGTTCAGATGGAAGTGAGAACGTAAAGAGAAAGAGCCATTAGAGCAGGAGCTTTTCTAAAGGGATCACTTCACACCTAGAAACTGATGAAAAGTCAGAAACCAAACTAAGGGCAACAGCCAGAGCTGAGGAATATGTCCAGAATGTGTGTGCAGAGATAGAGAAGCTCCTCTCACACAAGTCTCATCATGGCTTCTCTTTGTTTATCTCCCATCCCAAAATCCTTCAGCACATGGCAAAATACAGCAATCAAATATTTTAAAATTTGAATGTGAATGGATTTGTAATTTCTATCACTATTTTGCTTTAATACAGTCAAGTTTTTAAAAGCTCATTCCTGTGAATTATATGATACTCAGTACATGTGCATCTGCTAAATTACTAAATAAATAAATAACGTATATGCAGATTTAAAATTTGTAAAATAGAAAATTAAATTTTTAGCATATAAACTTATTGTTTTTAAACAGTATTCACTGCTGGCCTGATATCAAAAATCAAACTAAGCATTAAACAAGCATATTTGCTGTTCTACTGTTCATGAACTAGTGAACTGTTCGTCAACATAACTGAATCTAATCAACAAAATCAGAGCAACGGTGCTGGCTGGTTTGCAAACAGTCTTTATCATATTTCCAGGATGTGCAGAGCTGAGATCAGATCAATTCATAGCTGTGAGAAAACAGGAGTTTGTGTGTGTGTGTGTGTGTGTGTGTGTGTGTGTGTGTGTGTGTGTGTGTGTGTGTGCACTTGCTGAAAAAAACTATGTCATGGTGGTGTCTAAATGGAGATTCAGGAATGACTTGAGTGTTTGGAACAGTGGCTGTCAATACATCTGTTTTTTACCTGGTTTTTTAGTCTTTGTATGAGAAGTATGACAATAATCTTAATGTTTTGTACTGTTCCTCTGCAGTAAACTTACAGTACCTTTACATGAATCTATCATAATCTTCTAAAAGTGGCAAAACACACCTCTTCCTGAGTAACTCATGACCTTATTCATTAAAGCACTTAGAAAAATATCTGTTGTTCTGCACATACTTTACACAAGACTGCAATATCATGTAGATTTACACTCTACAATATCAGGAAGATAAGACCTTTCCTCTCTGAACATGCCACACAACTGCTCATTCAGTCACTTGTCATAACTAGACTGGACTACTGTAACTCTCTCATTGCAGGCCTTCCTGCATGTGCAATTAGACCTCTGCAAATGATCCAGAATGCAGCAGCACGTCTGGTCTTTAATGAACCAAAGAGAGCGCATGTTACACCACTCTTTGCCTCTCTCCACTGGCTGCCAGTTGATGCATGTATTAAATTCAAGACTCTGATGCTGGCATACAAAGCAGTCGCTGGGTCTGCTCCAGCATACCTAAAAATCATTTATGCAGGTCTACACTCCTGCCAGAAGCCTGCGGTCGGCTAAGGAATGTCGCCTTGTTGTACCAACACAAAGAGGCACCAAAACACTTTCCCGGACTATCAGTTTCATCATACCACGTTGGTGGAATGACCTTCCCAACTCCATCCGTGAAGCTGACTCACTCTCTGTCTTCAAAAAACGGCTAAAAACATATCTTTTCCAAGAGCACTTAACTAGTCACTAAAAAAACTTGTTGCACTTAAATCTGTTTTGAATGCTATTTTGATGCTAGTAAAACTTTGTAGTATGGCACTTTTCGTACTACTGTCTTCTTAAGATGATTCGCTTATGTTTTCCTCTTTTGTAAGTTGCTTTGGATAAATGCGTCTGCCAAATTAATACATGTAATGTACTCTTCTGCTCCTTTGTTCTACTGATCTATTGCTCTGTTGATATTTGGTACAGTAGCACTACTTGTATAATTTCCTCCTTGGATTAATTGTTTGTTAGTTTTTGTAATAGTTTTGATCAAGACGCTATTCTGGTGGAAAACGTGTGCTCTTGAAAGTAGAGTTTACAACTTGGACTGTAAAAAGTGGTAACCTGCAATTGTTACCTTAAGAATCTTATTCTGGTTGATGTAGTATGCCTAACCCTTAAAAAACTGTTGATGAAACTTAATGCATTCAGGTTGATTCAGTGGTTAAATGTTTTTATTTTGACTTGAATAAAACCAGTTAATAAAGATGTTACCACTAACAAGTCTTTTTAGTGTACATTAAAAAATCCAGAAACCAGAAACGATTCAACAACTAAATGAATGTTTTCCTTTGGAATGGAATGGATTTCCACTTTTAAAATTCTCTTGTCCAGTCCACACAATAAAACTCCCAAATTACTTAAGATGTGCTAAAGTTATGACTTTAGGGTCAAAACCTCAGATCTTCCATGCATCATTCATGAAGGATCAGGACACACACATGTACTTGTATTGGTGAGGCCATAGGGTGTATAGGTGTGACCCGTAATATCTATTGATCCGATCTAATCCTAGTTTCATTCACACACTCACACACAGAATCTGAAGTTTCCATCTGACAGACACTCTGCAATCTTCTTTACATTTTTCCTCAGGCTACACCGTGACTGCCATAACTGAAGGACATAGAGTAAGAAAACACACTCACACACCTGCAAGATACAATTGTCTCATATTTCCTTCCAGGGATTTTGTCTGAACATAAATGCTGTCACAGTAGTACAGTAATGTGACACATAGTATCAATAGCAGTTTCCTGAACTGAAGGATGAATTTGTAAATCAGAAGAGCTTGAGCTGTACTTTTATACAAAACAATTAAATACAATCTGTCACTCACTATTAGTTTTTGCTGATACCTACAAATAAAGATGACAAATGAGACATACACAAAATGACTAACATACAGTACACAATATTTACTCAAAACTCACTAAAAGTTCTATTGAGGAGTATTAACAAAAACACAGAATCTTTAAAACAGCCAAGCAGGCTATATATTTTGTTTAATAGTAGTCTCTTTGTTCATGTTTGAGTGTGTGTGTAAGGTTTTGCCTATACATGGAGGATTTTTTACACTGTGATGAAACTTTTGGCCTTTTTTATAGTGTGAATTCAGCAAAACTTATATACATATACATGGAGGATTTTAAGTTTAAGAAGTACTTTTATTCATCAAAGTGGCTTTCGACTGATCTAAGTGTATAGTCAGGACATTAATAACATGAAAAATGTTCAGAACTTCTGAAACTTAAAATCCTCAAGGGACGGAGCCCTGGAAGGCTGAGCCGTGGAAGGCTGAGCCGTGGAAGACCCTGGGGGCGGAACCATGGAAGGTGGCACTGGCAGAAACTGGGGGGGGGGAGGTGCCCT
The DNA here is from genome assembly GCF_025860055.1 of Xyrauchen texanus. Classification (NCBI taxonomy): domain Eukaryota; kingdom Metazoa; phylum Chordata; class Actinopteri; order Cypriniformes; family Catostomidae; genus Xyrauchen; species Xyrauchen texanus. The sequence continues at coordinate 18,081,413 of NC_068297.1, read as the reverse complement.
CTTCCTTCTACTTTTCCTTCGGCCAGCAGGGAGAGTGGTTACATAGACAGTCGAGGCTACAGGCGCTGGCTCGCTGACCGTGGCAGGTGTGGGCCCTGGCTCGCTGACCGTGGCAGATGCTGCTGACTTGGAGACTGGGGCCGTGGAAGGCTTGACAATGTCCACTGTGGGAGGAGATCCCAAGTCCTCGTCCTCCACACCCACAGTTAAAGGTGAGCCGCTGAGTTTTAGAGCCATCTCCACAAAGTTGCAGAGTGTCCAGTGAGGACCTGCCAGAGGCATCTGCTCCTTCAGTGCATTATTCAGACCAGCTCTGAAGAAATATACTAAAGCGTTGTCCTCATAGTGCACCAAATTCGCTAGGTGGAGAAAGTCATAATCCTCGTGCTGGACGATCTCCTTGTTCAAGGAGGATTTGCACAGCAGGTAAATCCATAGTACTGGGTCAGTCCTTCTGTCACGCTTGGTGTGCTTGGGAATCAAGAGGAGACGCTGGAGTAGGAACTTTCAATCCTTTAATAATAACACTGGCGCAAACACTGGCGCAAACACTGGAGCAAACACTGGAGCAAACACTGGAGCAAACACAACTGAGCAAACACAACTGAGCAAACACAACTGAGCAAACACAACTGAGCAAACACAACTGAGCAAACACAACTGAGCAAACACAACTGAGCAAACACAACTGAGCAAACACAACTGAGCAAACACAACTGAGCAAACACAACTGAGCAAACATAACAATTTATTACAATACAAGGACTGACTGAAACTAGGAGAAACTGAAGGGTATATATACACAAAGGATTAGACGAGGGAATGACAAACAGGTGGGAACAATAAAGGAGTGATCAGGCCAGTGGCTTATGGGAAATGTAGTGAGGGAGAGAACTACAAAATAAGAGTCATGGAAAAAGGTGCAGACTGAACGTGACATCAGCTGAGGACATGTGAGGTGTCTATTTCTCAAACTAGTGACTCTGATGTACTTATCCTCTTGTTTAGTTGTACATCTGGGCCTTCCACATCTCTTTCTGTCCTTGATAGAGCCAGATATCCTTTGTTTTTGAAAACTGTTAAATCAAATCAAATCAAATCCCTTTATTGTCACTCAACCATATACACAAGTGCAACAGTGGGTGAAAGTCATGGGTGCAGTTCCAAGCAACATAGCAGTCATGAAAGTGATGAGACATATACCAATTTACAATAAACATCCGATTTACACAACACAATATACAAATAATAATACACAATTTACAGTATACAATACACAATATAGAACACACATACACAATAAAAATAGAATAGTATATATATATATATATATATATATATATATATATATATATATATATATATATATATATATATATATATATAAAATAGTATATATAAAATATACAGTAGGTTGTATTGTGCTGTTGACAATTGCCAGTGTTGTTAAAAAGAACATAATTTATGACAGTCCAGTGTAAGATTAATAAAGTGCAGTGCTGATGTATTTTGATAGTGAGAGATCAAGAGTTCAAAAGTCTGATTTCTTGGGGGAAGAAGCTGTCATGGAGTAAGCTGGTGCGGGTCCCGATGCTACGATACCGCCTGCCTGATGGTAGCAATGTGAGCAGCCCATGACTCGGGTGGCATGAGTCTCTGATGATCCTCCAAGCTTTTTTCACACACCACCTGGTTTATATTTTCTGAAGGGAGGGAATCTCACCTCCGATGATGTGTCTGGCAGTTTGCACTACCCTTTGCCGTACCAGGCAGCGATAAAGCCAGTCAGGATGCTCTCTACATTGCTGGTGTAGAACCGTGTGAGAATGTGGGGGTTCATTCTAAAATTCCTCAGCCGTCTCAGGAAGAAGAGGCATTGGTGAGCCTTCTTAACAATGGCCTAAGTGTGGACAGACAATGCGAGTTCCTCAGTGATGTGGACGCCGAGGAAATAGAATCTGCTGACTCTCTCCACCAGTGCTCGATTGATGGCGATGGGGCTGTGTTCTCTGTCTTTTCTCCTGTAGTCCACCACAAGCTCCTTGGTCTTGCTGACGTCGAGGGAGAGGTTGTGCTCTTGACACCAGCATGTCAGATTGTGCACCTCCTCTCTGTAGGCTGTTTCATCATTGTCAGTGATCAGACCTACCACCGTAGTATTATTAGCAAACTTAATAATGGCATTGGAGCTGTGTGTTGCCACACAGTCATGTGTGTACAGGGAATACAGGAGTGGGCTGAGAACACAGCCCTGTGGGGCTCCAGTGTTGAGTGTCAATGATGAGGAGATGTTGTTGCCCATTCTAACCACCTGGCATCTGCTTGACTGGAAGTCCAGTATGGTTTTGAATGCTGAGCTGTAGTCTACAAACAGCATTCTCACATATGTGTTCCTTTTTCCAGGTGGCAGAGAGCACTCAAAGATCTGCACTTGGGTAGTTCTTACCCCGAAGTGTTGCAGAAACTGCGCTCGGCAACCAACCTCGCCCTCCGGGCAACAAAGGTCACAGTGCGGACACTCGGGCAGGCGATGGACACCCTCGTGGTCCAGGACCATCATCTTCGGCTGAACCTGGTCGAGATGCGGGAAGCAGACAAAGCTCGCTCTATTCGGTGACACCGTCGATGGAAGGAGAATCCTTATTTAAAAGTATTTACGTTTAAATACATTCTCACGGCAACCCAGTGCCACACTTCAGCAGTCCCAGTACCCCGGACGCGGACCTTTCGCCTCCAGACCCACGACTGCTGCCCCCCGGCTGGCCGGTTCTGACGAGTCTAGAGGACGACTACATGGGACCTCATCCTCAGTCACTAACCCGCACCCCTGCCAGGTGTGTGGAGCAAGGTAAGTTTGGGAAGCGCTTTTGCCTCCTCACGCCACACTATCTGCTCCGCCCCGCTGCTCCCCTTAGTGCCCCACGCACGCTTTACCTAGGTGCACGCGTTCTGGTCACCACAGGTGCCTCTGAACAGGGTTGGGGCGCTGTCTCCAATGGGCACGCAGCCACCGGCTCCTGGACAGGACCCCGGCTGGGTTGGTACATCAACTGCATAGAGTTGCTGGCTGTAATCCTTGCCCTGCGGAGGATTCTCCCGCTAATACGGGGCAAGCACATCTTGATTCACTCAGACAGCACCGCTATGATAGCATACATAAATCGCCAAGGCGGCGTGCACTCTTGTTATATGTCACACCTCATCCGCCATCTCCTCCTTTGGAGCCAGCAGTGACTCAGGTCGTTGCACGCCATTCACATACCGGCCAACCTCAACACGACAGCAGATGCGCTGTCACAACAAGGCATGCTCAATGGAGAGTGGAGGCTCTACCCCCAGGCAGTCCAGCTGATTTGGGAGTGGTTCGGCAAAGCACAGATAGACCTGTTTACTTCTCAAGAGACCTCTCACTGCCTGCTCTGGTACTCCCTAGCGGAGGCTCCCCTCGGGTCAGACGCTCTGGCACACAGCTGGCCCCAGGGGCTGCGCAATTACGCATTTCACCCAGTGAGACTACTTGCAAGGGTGCTGTGCAAGGTCAGGGAGGACAAGGAACAAGTAACTCTGGTCGCCCCCTACTGGCCCACACAGACTTCTCACGCTCTTCGCGACAGCTCCTCCGTGGCGAATTCCCCTGAGGAAGGATGGGGAAGATCTAAGTGGCCTACCACCTGCTGTCATAGACACGATCAACCAAGCCAGAGCTCCCTCTACCAGGTAACTTTACTCCCTAAAGTGGCGCTTGTTCGCAAATTGGTGTTCTTCCCGTTCTGAAGACCCACAGAGATGCACAGTCAGGTCAGTGCTCTCATTCCTGCAAAAGAAGGTGGAGAGCAGGCTGCCCCCCTCCACCTTGAAGGTTTATGTAGCCACCATATAGGCTCACCACGACGCAGTGGATGGTAAGTCCCTAGGGAAGCACGATCTGATTATCAGGTTCCTTAGAGGTGCCTGGAAGCTGAACCCTCCCAGGCCATGCCTGTTCTCCTCATGGGATCACTCCGTGATCCTTTCAGGCCTTCAGAGACCCCCCTAGCTGCTAAAATAGAGCTCAAAGCCCTCTCCTTGAAGACGGCCCTCCTGATTGCGCTCACTTCCATCAAGATGTTTGGGGACCTGCAAGTGTTCTCTGTCAGCGACTCTTGCCTGGAGTTCGGTCCGGCAGACACCCATTTTGTGGGCTAAGTGCCCAAGGTTTCTATGACCCCCTTCAGGGCCCAGGGGTATATGTATCTGTAAACTAGTCAGCACTGCTGCAATGGTGTTTCTAATACAGCTGCTGAGGAAGTGACAGTAAATTTGCTATCTTTATCTCTTCTAAAGGCCATAATCCACTGCTCATAATCTTTTCCTCTTTTGGAAAGTCATGGTAATGTAATAATGGAGCAAATGGGAGCAAAAGGGAATACAAAAATAATATTTACTTTTGTCTCCCATTTTTTACTTCCCTACTTTACTTCCGCTTTCCAAACCCAAAATTGTGAAAAATGTCCGCACAAGGGGAGTAAAAACTAAGATCACTTACATTGTGGGGGGATTTAGCAAACAGTACCCACGAAGAAAGCAGTTTAATAAACAAATTAATGTCTTAATGAAAATGCCAAAACGCAAAAACATTTGTGTGAGGTTAGGGGATAGTGTCTGCACAGTGGGCAGTGGCATAACTTGGATCTTGCGGGCCCCATTGCAAAGAAACTGTCGGGCCCTCTATTGGGGGGTCTTGGTCATTTTCCATCAACCCTCGGACCTTAGGGCGGCTGCCCACCCTGCCATCCCTCTAGTTATGCCCCTGGTGTTAGGGGATATAGAATGTTATTGTATTTGTTAATAAAAATAGAAAAATGGAGCTCAATGGAGTTTAAAGTCCCAACTATGTAAAACAAACTCACTAAGCATGTGGGACACTCACCGTGTCACTAAGATCCAATGATGGTCTGTGGTATTTTCACTGGGAAGTGGCATTAAATTGGTCAGAAATATGAGAAACCATCTCATAATGCCAAATGAGAGTGAGGGAGTGAAAGGTTTACTTTTTCCTGAGCGATAGGCATCTACCTCTCTTTCTCTTTTACTTTTTTCCCTGGATGGTTCCCGTGGGATTGTGAGCTTGCCGTGTTTTCCAGGATTTGTTACCACACTGGGAACAAGCACAGAAACTAAACATGTCAAGACCCCGCATGCCAAAGCTAGCACACATACATATTGTAAATAACCTTGGAAACATGTCCAAACCATCACCCTGCTGCCCTTTGATACCTCTGTAACACACGCACAAGTACTGCATCCTTAAAAATCCACCCACACAGAGAACATAATCCCCCAACTCCTAGCACTCTCATAAAAATTTTAAACTACTTTTATAAAACTTTAGAGAGCTCGTAGACCTCTCACATGTGCAATGCAAAATCTCTCACCCAGTTTCAGTCTACAAGTTCTGTCTTGTTAAAGAGGAGGAAAGAGAATGCAAGACACACACACACTGGGAGAGAGAGAGAGAATGAGAGAGAAGAAGAGAGACAAAGAGAGAGAGAAAGGAGAGAGAGAACGTGAATGGTCTGATTTGAGTCATCTCTGTCACTTATGCTCATTATAAAACATTTAGTCTTATTCTTTTTAGTGTAACTTTCCTAATTGCTTGCTCAGTTAACATTACTAACATGCTTTCCTTTTTATTTAAATGTGTAAATTGCTATTTTCTTGGTTTACTCTGCACTGCTACTTTATTTCAATGTATTTCGCTTTATTTAATTTTGCACCGCTGATATTTAATTGTAATTGTATTCTTAAATGCTTTGGCCATACAGGATTTGTCATGCAAATAAACCATAATAAAATTGAGAGCATAGAAAGCATAGTCTTTTTGATTATTTTTTTACTCCGAGAACAGAGAACATTCTAGACCTATCTGCCTTTCATGATTTTAACACTCATGAATGAGACATACAGTAAAGGTTTCAGAGATAGTACAATAATATAGGCCTATATTGTGGTGCTTCTATTTTAAAGTTAGCTATTTATTTCAATACACTTTGAAAAAAAATCTGATTCTGATTAATCAATCTCGGCATAATGCAGTCCAATATTGTGGTATAATGGCCACTAAATTGTATGAATGACCACTGTCCTAGGCAAACGATTTCCTAAACAAACCTATGTGTTAGCTTAATTTTTCTCATTTCACTCTACAGACTCTTTCTTCTCAAGTAATACACTGTAAAAAGTGGTTACCTGCAACTGTTAAAGAGCTATTTCTACCTGATCTATCCTGTAATTTAAAAAAATTATAATTTCGATATTAACACAAGTAGCATATTTTTAGGTTAACATTTCATTCAAGTAAAATGTGCTTCATGTTGTAACTAATCCAAATGAACTGATTTAATTAATTGTGCCTGATAAATTTGATTACACCAACAAAAGTCATTTATATGGGAAAGATAAAGGAAAATCAATCCTTGAGGTGATTAGTTCAAATTACCAAATTTTTGGTAAAAAATTAATAATAAATCAATACAGTTTCATGTCCGTTTATTAAATGTATTTGTTGAGTAGTTGAGTAATAAGTGAGATAATGGACAGTTAGGTAGGTCATTATTGCAAAAATAACCCCTTCAGGATGATACAAGTCTCTTTATACAAGACCTTTATATTGCACTAACGACTGGCTAACTGTACATTATCCTTACTTAAAATGTATTTAATGTCCCCAGCATGGACAAATTTCCAAGTGGAGCCCTTCACTGATACACTGATCAAATGTGCTTCATGTGGAAACATCTAAATTTGTTGATTATATCAAGTAAAAAATATTACTTAACATCACTGAATCAATTTGTATTTGATTACATGAGGTTACACCCACAAAACAAATTTTAAGGGTTAGATCAGGTGCAAACAGCTCATTACAGAATCAATTGTTGGTTACACTTTTTACACTGACAGTTTTTCTAATTTAATACAACATGTTCATTACACATTATAACAGCTTAACAATTTGAGTGAAAATTAATTTCAGAACGTCTTTGTTTTGTCCCCTTTTTTGCTTTAATGACAGCATGCACACAAATTGGCATGGACCTTATAAGTTTGTGCAAAACCTGATGATTCATGTTATCAGCATCATTTGAGAATGTTCCAAGGAAATCTTACCTTTTGTACAAAGACGTTAACATGGTCAATATAACAAAACTGATGTTTTATTTTTTCTAAAAATTTTAAAACTTTCTGTTTCTCTATTGTATAATTTTTTTTTATAAAGTTAATTTTCCCTTTTTTTACACCTTTTAACACACTTAATGAATCATGATTAATTACTTTCTCTGTATATTCCTGTAGTAATCCAGAGGAATGATGGAAATAGATTATAATATAGAGATGTTCTGTGGATTAACCAATGGAATTGAGTCATTGAGTGAAAGAATGCAGAATGCACCTGCTCAGCTTTACCAGCAGACACCTGTTGAACAGAGGTGGGGAAAGGAGGGATTTGACTAAGACAAATGTCACATGTCATAATGGCTTTAGTACACTGTAAAACATGCCTGCATATGAAAGAAGGGATGGGGTGAAGCAGGGAAAGGGGTAAATGTGCAAAGCGGAGGAGGTGTAAGGAAAGGGTGCTGTTTGTGCCACAGTAACACAACAGGTTCGACCTGAACTGAATACTAACAAAGACTGTGATTACGAGGTGCTGAAAAAATGAAGGAAGAGACAAACAAACAGAAAGAAAATGAAACAGAGTCTTTTGTTCAACCTTGCTGGCTTTTGTAAAAAGTCAGGTCTCATCGGAGTGAGCTCCTTTCCCTCCGCCTGTCTGTCTATATGTCCATCTGTCCATCTGGATTAACCTCTCTTCACCATGACACAGAGGGAGTTTTAGGACAGAGTCTTCACAAACAAACCTTGCATTAACACTGTCTTAGACAGGTGAGAAGTCACATATAAATTGGTCACACAAACACACACACACACACACACACACACGTTGGTGCAGCTATCATTATGAGGACTCTCCATGATTTTAATACTGCACAAACTATAGATTATATCCCCTAACCGAACCCTCACAAAAAAACTTTCTGCATTTTTACATTTTCAATAAAATATTGTTTAGTTTGTTTTTTAAGTGATTTGAATTATGGGGACACTAGAAATGTCCTCATAAACCACATTTATAGCATAATACCCTTGTAATTACCAGTTTGTAACCTTAAAAAAAGGTCCTCATAAACCACTTAAACCTGCCCACACACACACACATAACAATAAATACAAAATTGTCAATTGATTTTCATTTACAGTAGGCTCTTATTTAATTTATTAAAAATAAAATATTAAAAGCAAATTATCATAAATTTAAATATACTGTAAATCTAAATGTTAAGTCTCATATATATATATATATATTACATTTAAATGTTATTCTTGAGCTAAACATCAACAGAATATGCATATTTGGTAAATGCAATTAGATTTCACCATCTTTGCCACCCCATATTTACCCCATTCTTCATATTACTGTAACAAACTCACTGGAAAGTCTGTGGCTCAAACCATGCAGGTCACAAATATTGTACTCATTCATGAGAATTACTGCAATGAAAAATATTCTAAAGCAGCACACATGAACAACTTCTGCTTAGAAAAGGCCCACTATGGCTCAAAGCTTTTGGCAGATAAAACTTGCAAGGAGCAATGTAGACCAAAAGAAACAATAGGGCAATTACAACATTCACATCAATGCAACATATTATATTTCCACAGATTATGAGATATGAAATTTTATATCTGCTTTAGCATGCAGCATCTATCTACCAGTAAAAATAACTATTATGCTGTGAAGGAAGGAAACTCAGGATTCACAGGTCTAATATGAGCAGTCTACTACTCTCAGTTACAAGATTGCCCTTTTTGTCATATAATCATTTGTGAACATAAAGTTTTACAAAACCTTTGCATTCTTGTCATGAGTGCAATTAAATTAGAGCTGTGACATATGAAGAAAGTATGGTTACGCCCTGTTATCCTCTAATGACTGTCATTCTGATTAAACGAGTCACAGCAATGCTATGCTTCATTTCTCCCTCATGGCTTCACTCAAATCTGGACTGAGGTGGCATTGTCATTGTTGTCTCTTGGATCAATGTTCAAATACCTTTGACAGCGTACCAAGACAAGTCTAAACCTGCAGAAGTTTTATGAAAAGCCTGCCCTACAACAACCCTTTAACGAACCTTCATTCCATCAAGGAAAAAAAATCAGGTATCACCAGAAACCAACTTCCTGATTAAAATGGTAAAGCCAAAAAAGTGTGATACAAGGCATTTAGCGTGGTCTTCTTCATCACCGCTGCAAATGCTAATGTTCATGTTCCTCCCTAATGAAACAGGGTACTGAGTTTATTTGTGCCATTTCAAAAACAGTTTTAGAAAGGTATTTATTACCTTTGGCCTGTAACTAATGTTTTTGTGCTGGAGGGAACTTAAAGTCCACCCACACACAACAAGACAGAATAAGTGACATGAAAGGAGAAGATTTCATGTCTGGAGGTTAAAGGCTGTAGTGTGTATGAGTGTAAAACTGAGACAAACTTATTTGAATGGCCCCATAAAGTCTATGACAGGTAACATGAAGCATGTCTTGAAAGAAAAACACAGATTCACTGAGCCACACACACACACACACACACACACAACACACACAGATATCCTCTGATTCTTGCAGAGTAAATCAGCAATATTATGGTATTCCACAATGGCCAATCTGAGAACACACATACCGTATGATCTAACTACTTTAAGTGCACTAAGAACAACTTAATGCACTATTTCTCGATCACTAAACAAATCAAAGCAAAGTCCTGACATTGAACTTGTTAACTCCTTTGTACAAAATGTTAGTTTTTACCATTAATTATTTTTCCTTTCAGTTTCATTATAGTAAACAAGATGCTCTTTGTAACATTGTCAGATTATGCTGTAATAACATGGACAAACTTTCAGAGTTCATGTCAGCTCGAGTATGTATTGTCATTAAAGCAAGATGAAACACCAAAAATTAAGACATTTTGAAGAAAAAAAAGTGTATGTGTGAACAGGTTTGGCTATTTGTGAGTGACACATTTTTGAAAATGTCCTCACTTATACATTATAGTGAAACAAACCGAATTGTGACCAATTGGTTTAAGCCAAATGGTGTGGAAAATAAAAAAAAATCACATGACATGGGAGTTAAGGGGATCTGCAAATATCCCTTTGTCAAATCCAGTGACAACTTCGTACCACTACCCCTAGGGTCATTTCGATATGGTGCTCTATGACCGGGAAGAAGATAGAACACGTCTGAGAATTCTCCTTGCAACCTGGTAAACTTTTGACAGCAAGAGATGGGTGGCTTTTAAGTTAATCTACGATCCGAGCTCCTCTCTCTCCGGAACCACCGTCACCAAAGTCACGGGGACTAGCTCTCTCCACGGTTTCGAGAGATTGAGGTGGTCATTCTGACGTGCTCCGCCTCTATTCATTCGTTTAACCTCAAATTTCCCCAACTCGGCGTGTGACCTCAAAAGGCCTTTGCCACATGGCGAGTAATTTAGAGCTCAATGTGGGGAGTAAAACAAGGACTTTATCTCCCAGTACAAATTCCCGTAGCCGAGTACCCCCATTATACAGCTAGCTTTAACGTTTTTGAGCCTGGAGAAAATTATCCTGTGTCCAATGTGTGTGGAGTTATGTTCTCAGGTAAAGAATGTATAGAATTTCATGTTTGCCGTTTGAAGGTGCCTTCTCCCAATTTTCCTGTAGGACTTCGAGCATGCCACCCAGTCAATGCCCATACAATAATTCAAATGGGGAGAACCCCATGGAGGCTAGCGGTACTGCTCATACTGCAAATAATAGGGGCTTCATATCGTGCTCGCTAAGCGTCCGGGAGCAGAAGCATTGCCAATAGTGTTCTGGGTAGTGGCCAATCCATTGCAGGATGGCTTACTTCAGGTCTTTGTACACCAGTAGGTTTGACACAGGGAGTTGTTTGGCCGAGAGTTGTACTTCCCCAGACAACAGCGGCAGTACGCAGACCACCCACTGGGTACTCAGCCAGTTCCACACTCCAGCTATCCACTCAAAGTGCTCGATGTAAGCCTCCGGGTCGTCCTGAGGTCACATCTTCCTGAGTGTGACTTGTGGCATGGCCATAGGTGGGTCCGGGTTCATGGCTGACGACCCCTCCTGGTGTACCAAGCTCCATAGCACCAGCCGGTTCTCCACTTGAGACTGGAAGAGCACTTGGAACCGCTGCTTCTGTTCCACGCGCAGGTCAAGCAGAGCCTGATTTTGTGCTTGGTGGATGCTGCCTAGTGTCTTGTACACTTTGGAAAGTGGCAACAAATCCATGACTGTGTTTTCTTTCTCTTAATCCCAGATTTCTGCACCACTGTGACAAGTTCCTTACTTTCTTATAAAGGAGGAAGTGAGGGCCTAGTAAATGTCCAATGTAACTCTTTTATTTGACACTATTCAGCATTCTACACAAAATGTTCTGCTTTTCAGCAGCACGTCAAACACAGTCACACACACAGCTTCAGTCTGTGTAGTAATCCAGGCAGTCTGGATTACCCTATTTATCCCTCTCCACTCTCACTGCAAACACAAAACTGCTGTTAGAGGTGATTTCCCATAGATGTCAATCCTTACCGTTCTGTCTCTCCTGGCCTCACTTTCTTGCAAATGTCGCTTGGCCACACCCCCATCACCACAATATATAAACAATTAAAATGAATGCCAAGAGTGAGATGAAAAAGGACCCCATTTTATGCACCAGCTATCTGCAGGTCTCATATTCAGAGACAGAGTAGTAGTAAGATTTTCACAGAGAAGCATCCAGAATTATACATAAAATAAACAAGCATGCAAGAAAGCAAGCAAACATACAAAGAAACAAATAAATAAATGTTTTAATTAATAACTTTTAATTAAGTTTTTAAAAATATATTTTTTTAAACCTGAAAGTCCACCCATCACACTACACAGACCCTGTTTTTTTTTTTTTTTTAAAAAGCCATTTTCATTTTAAATTATATTATTTGGTTTTAAATAAAGCCTGCTGCCTCTCTGGACATGAAGGCAGACTGAATTTCAAATTAGAGAGTCTGTAAAGAAAGACATTAAGTCAACTACAGTGCCTTTAAGAGATGAGCCTGCAGGTAGCATTAATAAAGGAAGAGTTGTGGAAAAGAAATTGAAACGGCTGACATATAAGAGGATATGCAGACAACAGTTCTGTCAGCTAGTCTGAATGACCCTTTTAGTGAGCTCTCACAGATACACAAGCGGAGTCAGCAGCACTAATGCACACACAAATAAAGGCATATAAGGGATTATAAGACACATCTGTGCCCTCTGTATAAGAATTTTTTTTTGTTTTTTAATGTTGTAAGTTAGACAGAAGTTTAGTTAAAGGACTTTCTAGGATGTTCATCTGATGTGTCTGTGATGCGGAAAAACTATTCTGATCTAGAATGTCTGTTAAATGCATTGGCAACAATACAAACTATTCTTTTACCCCTGTTGTCTTAAGAAACTGTACCCTATTTGTGTCTTTTGGGTCATTTTGGACCCGCATTGAAAACTATTCAAAATGCATGCACAACGAACTATGTGTAAGACCCCCTTAACAAAAATCTGTTATGTGTTCACAAAATGTATAATGACAGGGGAAAAATATATAGTATATTGAATACTAATGGAGTAAAAATTATTAAAGAATTAAAAAACAAAGTTAAAAAAATTGGAAAACAATGATGTCTCAATTTATGTTGCACTCAGTTCCACTCAAAGTGGGTGGGATTATAGGCTGATCGTTATAGTTGCAACGCCTCTACTGCCGTGACATCATCTTAAACGCGACACAAATATTACTGACCATAAACAATAACACGACCACAAGCTGTTAGCTACTAACTCATTGTGCTGCATAAAGCAGTTGTTGCATGGTGATTTTACACAAGTGTAACAGTTAAATTGGCCTGGTTGTTGTGGTCCTTGATGGTTCTGTAGTTATTTTTAAGTTTTGTTTAACTTTTCCCTACACTGTTGGTACGTCCGGTGGTAGCTGTGTGCTGCCCACAGCTGAGACACTTCCTGAAAGACTTTTTCATTCGTCGCTAACAAGAGGAACGTCTGCACCTCGTTTATTGACCACGGCTTAGTTTTGCTCATTGCCATTTCCTTTTATAATTCAAAAGTTGCGTGAACAAATGATACCGCTATCATTGTTTATAACTTTAAATCTAGCGGGTTGATGTCCGGGGTGGCAAATCCAGTGACGCTGGTAGTGACGATTACGTCTGATCAATCAGTGATCTGACGTCTCATTTAGTATTGGCTCGGCTCGCTTGGAACCTCGACCGAGGTGGTACTAAAATAAAGTACCAGATACCATCCATGGTGAAAAACCCCCAAAATGCAAGCAGAGTCGAGTCGAGCTGTACTGTGCAGTGGAAAAGTCCCAATAGATATATATATATAAAAAAAAAAAAGATTTAAAGCTGTATTACATCCAGAAAGTCTTAAGGTGAAAGGTCACAAAGGTTCTTCCCATATAGGTCAAAATTGACCTGTTAAGACAATGGAAGGAACAATTTGTTATAAATTTATATTTCTCTTAGACAAATATATATATATATATATATATATATATATATATATATATATATATATATATATATATATATACAAATAAATTGTCTTTTTTTTTTGTTTTGATGATCTTGACAAAGTCACAAATTTTACCTGTCCATGTTCTAAAATAACCCTAAGACATTAAGAGGGTAAATGTGGGTTAGGGAAAAGTTCAGAAATGTATTGTAACATTGGCAATTGCATGTACTCACAAAATTACAGTACCTGTTCTAGGCTAAACATGACATGACTGATAAATGATGATGATGGTACAGCATGGAATAAACCAGAGGAAAGCAAAGGTTGAACTTCCATACCTCAGGAGACATAGAGTTTTCAGTTTTCACAGATGATTTTTTATTTCTTAATTAATTTAAGAAAAAATAAAAATAGACCCAAATAAAATTATTGAGCTATAAAATATCTACAAATGTCACTGCACCGTGAGATCATTCTGTATACTCAGAGATCTTTAGAATTTCTGAAACATACAGCATGCTTTCATTTTTGAGGTTTGGTCTGAATGTGATTTATGGAAACTAATAGGACTTATAAGACACTGACAGAACATTGTGGTTTTGAGGAATGTTTCAGAGAATCTTTTCCAGATAATCTACACTTTCAAGATAAAACGACAATAGGTGTGAGTCATTGCTTCAGGATTTATTTGATTAGTTAGCTTTATTACATGCATGTTTCTGTATTCAGTGTTTTTCCTGTAAAGAGAATTATTAGGCGGTCGCCTCTGTCAAATTTTGTGCCGCCTCCGGCTGTCTACAAAACTCTGGTGGGTGTCTTCATGGAAAATACTAACAAGCCTTGCACTCGGTGGATTGTCATTTGTAACTGCAAATCTCAGTGATAATAATAAAAAAATTCCAAAATACAAAAATAGTCGCTTGATGTCATTTAACGTAACATGAGATCATATAAAACTAAAATGATGACATGTGAGACGAGAGTAGCACTGCAGCTCAAGTGTCTGATAGAAACACAGATCACAGCTTGTCAATATATTTTTATTTCATCCTTAATTAAAGTTCATATAATACAGGAGCATGACATGTAAATAAGCACAAACTCCAAAACTGTCATCGAGACCGGGAAAGATTTAAAGTTCTGCCGGCTCATGCGCACTCTAACACGGAGACGCTCGTCTCTCACCTCCGCTGTCTGCAGCTCGCAACAAGTTACATCATTGATGAGATCATCATGATAAGATAAATCTTATTTGAAAAATAACACTAAAATGACAACAACTGTAAAATGTGTTTGTGTGTGTGTGTGAGTGTATGAGTGTGTGTATATATATATATATATATACACTAGATTGACAAATGCTTATCAATAATACTCTTATGGCTAAAAATGTTTACACTGTTCAGTGACTAAAATGTCAACATGACTAAATGTTACTAATATATAACTTAAATGTCAACAGTTTTCATTGAATAAAACGACATTAAAATGCTATTTTACGATATTTTATATATTCCCAAACTTGCTTAAAGTAATAGTTCATCCAAATATAAAAAATCTGTCATCAGTTACTCACCCTTATTTTGTTCCAACCCTGTATGATTTTATTTTCTACCATGGAGCAAAAAGTTTAATAGAATAGAATGTAAAGGACTGACAGCCTCAGTCACCATTCACTTTCACTGTACTGAAAAAGATGTAATAAAAGTGAAGGGGGACAGAAGCTGCTAGTCCTAAAATCCAGCCTTCCAAAAAATTATCTTTTGTGTTCCATTAATGTAAATGATTAAAAATCCAGTAAATGATTGCCTTTTTATTTATTTTAAGTACAAAAAAAACTGCCTAAATGTTCCTTTGGTAATCTTCTGAACTTCAGAGTTTGGCATATTTACAATCTTTTTGAGTGGTAATGTCGTGTGGCACAGGGGGATTTTTTTGACAGTGACATCAATCAGCAATTTTCAATGATCATTCAGAAGAATTATCAAAGGATTATGTGATTTGCAGGAGACGTTTGATAGACAACAAGTGGTCCATGTGTATGTCTAAATAAGGTGGTCAGAGCAAGAACTTCCTGTGACATTTTTGGGAGAAAAGTAGAAAAGCAACTTATACAATCAGATAAAACTCATGTTCTCAATCTTGTGATTGACACAAGGATCTTTGCAGAATCTACAGTTAAGAAGCTTAACTGTCCAAGATAAACAAGTTTCCTTATTCGGAAACTCCTCGTCCGGTGACGCCATTCCATCTGGAGTGCAGTTTCCCTCCTGAGGACAGGCCTTAAGGGAAGAATGTTCCCTGACATCTGGGGGTGTCAGTGCAAGGGCGTGTTTCACCACAGAAAGAAAAGCATTATTAATCATTCTTATTTAGGATTGGAAATATCATAACAGGCCATTCTGGTGTCTTATGCATTTACACTGTGACGTCCTTCCAATGATTTAAAAAACATTCTTGAGCTATTATAAAACATGAGGATTGAAAATATGACTTTTGATATTAAGATCTTGTAGCAAGGCAAATCGCTGCAACAGAGATTCACTGGAAGTAATGAGAGAAATCTGATGTGTGCCTCGCTGCTGACAGAGATATTGTTGGATAGTGTTGCAAAAAACACTTAAAGACCTTTAGGATTGCTTTGCATGAATTATTAAATCACAAGTTTCCAAGATGCTGCCCCCCACCCACCCCCCATCCAAACATTTTTTATAATTCTGAGGCCCCTTTCCCACTTCATGCTCATGACGGATGTATCAGTAGGACATGTGGTATGGTAAGTATTGTATTTTTTCATATATCAAAAAAAATTATGGGAGAACATTTGTCTTCAAATATATCCATTTTCAAAATGTTTAAAATCAAAACTAAGTTTTTTCCCTTATCTCAAGTATCAGTGAAGTAAGTTCCACATATATTCCAGAGGCATATGTTCCATCACTGATTTCGTCAGCCTTTTAAATTAAAGTCATAAAAGGAAAAAGGAAATCGGGTTTGGATATATCACACCTGAATAGATCAAAATAGCTTTTACTGTAAAGATATGTCTACTGAATTGGACATCATGCACCGAACGGTAAAATAATTACATTTTGTTGATTCAAAATGAAATATAACAAAATTATTGTCTTGCTGTTTGTTTCAAAATCCTTTCAGTTGATGTAAACTATCCACTTCAGCTTATGTTTTTAGATATCAATTGGCCAAAAACGTAATGTTTTGACTATTGGTCTACTATTGATCACAAGTTATTACTATTCACGGTAAAGTAAATGCATTAAATAATCTTTGGAATTTTTTTCCGAACAGGCCTTGCACACCACACTGACATATCACATCCCACACAGGGATGACACATTTCTCATCACATCAATAAATATTATGACATGGGCGTACCTCTTCTTTATGAAAGAAGAAATGAAAACAGATTATTTTATCCTACATTAAATGGTGAAAGGTCACAGATCTGTTTCATGTCAATCACACCATTTACGTGCACAGATCTTAGCAGGGACAGGGGCGGAGTGGGGAAAAAGGCATTGATTTTTTTCTTTTGTTTTTTGGAATGAGTAGTTATTATAAAGATAATTTTTTTGCTTCTGGGGTGTTTAACCATTTTCTTGTATATATACGTATACTGTACATCATTATTTAAAATTTTCCTTTATCACAAATAATAGCCTGTTCTGTTATATTTCTCACAAAAAGCACCATGGTAATCCACTTGTTTATTATCTATTTATTTCAGAAATTGTATGTGATAACCCCATGTTTATGACATGTGTCATAGTAAAGTCATGGTATTTTTTAAGTACCTTGGAGTACGATGACTGTATCATGAAATATGAACATGATCAATCATTCAGTACCATGGTATCACCCTGGTAACAACACAGTGTCGTTTTTTTATATGGCTTTTATGTTTTTCTTGTCACATCACTCTTTTCACTTTCATCTATGATGCCTCACTTCATCCTTTCATCTCTGCTGCTTCTACTCTGACCTCATCATCGCCATTAAATAACTGACACTTCTTATATTACTTTCTCTGCTTTCTTTTAATATCTATACAATGTTGTTTTCTGTATTCTGTCATTAATATGTATAAATATGCAGGAACTTAAAGCAATAATAAGGCAGAACTATGGTACAATGATGGTGTCAAGATGTACCAAGGTTCTGAATGGTTGTATGGTAGCCTACATGTCCAAAAAATTGTAAACCCATGGTATTTTCTGAAAGTGATTGCTTATAAGTTTCAACAACACAAAACTAGCTTTGGCTAAACCAGACAGCTCCTTCAGTTTATGTCAATATTCTATAAAAGGCTAATTTAATTTATATCAATGAAAGCGACGCCATCGCTCCCATTATAATGAATAAATCTGTCTGAAAGTGTGTGATTATGAAATGCGGTAGTAATCGAGTATTCTTTTTTTGTTGAACTTACAACACAATACATGGAGTGGACTTTTTATCTGACTTGTTACTCGTCTGAGGTAATGACACATCGATGCTCCGGGGCGAATTCAAAACTAAATTTTTTGCTTCCTTGAAGGGCACTCCTGTGGGAGGGGATGACACTCGAAAGCTCGTTCAAAACGAAAGTGAACACAGAAGACTGTTAGCAAAGGGCACATTCATACATTAATGCTATGTTTCCTTCAGAGTACCCACTTCAAGGGGTCTGCACTTCGGAGTGAGTTACTACGGAGTGGGTATAGGGCATAGGGAGGATCACTTGAGATTGGAATCTGCCCCCGATCTGCTGTCGAGCGCACTCTTTAAGGCACTTCATTAAATTTCTTTTTAATTTTCTTTAATACACTTATGATTTACAAAGAACTCCTCACAATAACACATTATTATTGTTATTGTGAGATTATTACTAGATTTCAATATTGTTTTATTTAACTATTTTTATTAAACTATAATATTTTCTCCCTTTTTTCTGGACGACTAAAAGAGCACCTTTAGATTTGTGAAAGAAACCCATTCTGTGCACATCACAGAATCACACCGTGACTCATGTACATTTTATCATTGTTGCAGTGTTTTTTATCTGTCACTAGTAGGTGAAACATAGTTTTGTCATTTTAGTGTTAGTAGAGTGGTTGCACCTCTTTCTCCTTAAAGGATGAGCGAACCCTTAAAGAGATCTGAAACAACAGAATAGAATATGCGTCATTTCAGCTGCGCCATAGAGATATCATTAATTATCTAACCATCATATTTATTGTACCCAGCCTGTTAGAGCCAAATAATTCTGTGATTTGATAATGGAATATTGCACAATATCAGATGTGACAGAAAAATTCTAATGACCCACAGTAAATCACAATTGCTTTCTGCCAGAACTGGGTTCTTAGTCTTGATCTTTATGAGACTTTTTCAGACAATGTGACCTTGGTCTGGGATTGAGTCTCTTTACTTGATGTTTTGGTCTGGGTTTGGGTTTCATTAGTAATACTTAATGTCATGGTTAGGGTCTTTAAAAGAATAAGGGTTTTGGCTTATGGTATCAGACAAGGCCACAGTCTATTTCAATGTACTAATAATGATAAATACCTCAACCACAAATCTGCATTATATCTGCATTATTTCAGAGAATTTAATGGCTATGAACAGCAACTTGGCTACTGTATAAAGTGGCTCAGTGTTTGACACAAATTACTGCAGCAACTAATTCAGCTTTGCTCCATTTCAATTCATTAAAATAGACAAACTGTTTATTTTGTACTGACAGGCCTTGTAGGATGTGATCTTGCCAACCCCGGTTTCTGGAGGAATCTTCTCACATATGGCAGTGTTCCCAAAATATCTACGTTTATCCTGCCATGTTTTGTGTTACAACAGTCGAAAGACTGACATCGCAGCACTTTTTAAGTTCATGTGTAATTAGGAATTAATTTCTGATTCTGAATCGGTGACTGACGAAGCACTAGTGCCATCTACTGTCCATTACGAATTGAAAGCCTCGAAAAGCTGTGTTTTTAAGACTTTTAGACTATTCTTTTATTGTTTTAATTGTAGATTTGCACGCTTTATCCACGTATTCCCATCATCGTCTTTCATCATCTTTATCATAAATAACAATAACAGGCTATTCTAAAAATGTAAACAAATCCATTACCTTCCCTCATATTGCAGGTCATTAGGCTCGTTTGAGATGAGCAAGTTCTGCGCAAAACCGATCGGGTGCAAACAGGTTAGAAATCTGTCCGATTTGCTGTGATGTCATGGTGACGTGTGCCAAAAAAGTCTCATGAGAGCGAAGCGCGCGCAGTTGGATTTTTCATGATGGGTAACGACTTGCTGACGACACAGCTTAATGCTCATTGGCTTAAACAACCGTGATGAAAAACAAATAACAATAAAGCACTGAAAACATGTAAAGCTTTAAAAGAGCTAAAATGTATGTAAAATATTGTGTCTGGCAATGTATTATATTATTATGGTGACTATGTGTAAATAGTCCTCTTCTTGGTATGGCACTGAATGAATACAAAAAAAGCTGTGATGTTTCGTTCTCTTCGAAAATGTTTTATTTTTTTATTTTTTTTTTTATCTCTATTATCATGTTTTATGTGCATAAATGATAGTGCTATCTCTGTATGGGATATGTCTTTTTTTAATCATATTTCATAAAAAACTAAAATATATGTCTTTCTTAAACTAAAAATGGATGGAAAGAAACGTCTTATTGGCGAAAATAATCAAATGTATTTTCATTTTAAAGCAGCAGAATTTTAATTATATCTATCAGCAACAGTGCATGAACCTGAATCCTGAAACTGCCTTTGATCTCGAAGGTGGATGAAGCAGAGATTTGAGAACTGCTGACTTGAGGAGACATCTCTGCCGAAATAAAATGGTATTTACCAAAGCATTGGGCATTTTCAAACCATTGAGAATCCTTTCATTGGATAGTGAAAAGCCCATCCTGGTTTGGATACTCCCACTGATGTCTACACTGAGATACCCTACTTTCATTAGTTAGTGAAACGCCCATCCTGGTTTGGAAACTCCCACTGATATCTACACTGAGATACCCTGCTTTCACAGTTTAGAAACGCCCATCCTGGTTTGGAAACTCCCACTGATATCTACACTGAGATACCCTGCTTTCACAGTTTAGAAACGCCCATCCTGGTTTGGAAACTCCCACTGATATCTACACTGAGATACCCTACTTTCACTGGTTAGTTTAAAAACGACCATCCTGGTTTGGAAACACCCGCTAATATCTACACCGAGATACACTACTTTCATTGGTTAGTGAAACGACCATCCTGTTTTGGAAACTCCCACTGATATCTACACTGAGATACCCTACTTTCATTGGTTAGTGAAACGACCATCCTGTTTTGGAAACTCCCACTGATATCTACACTGAGATACCCTACTTTCATTGGTTAGTTTAGAAACGCCCATCCTGGTTTGGAAACTCCCACTGATATCTACACTGAGATACCCTACTTTCACTGGTTAGTTTAGAAACGCCCATCCTGTTTTGGAAACTCCCACTGATATCTACACTGAGATACCCTACTTTCATTGGTTAGTTTAGAAACGCCCATCCTGATTTGGAAACGCCCACTGATATCTACACTGAGATACCCTACTTTCACTGGTTAGTGTAGAAACGCCCAACCTGGTTTGGAAACTCCCATTGATATCTACACTGAGATACCCTACTTTCACTGGTTAGTGTAGAAACGCCCAACCTGGTTTGGAAACTCCCATTGATATCTACACTGAGATACCCTACTTTCATTGGTTAGTGAAACGACCATCCTGTTTTGGAAACTCCCACTGATATCTACACTGAGATACCCTACTTTCATTGGTTAGTTTAGAAATGACCATCCTTGTTTGGAAACACCCACTGATATCTACACTGAGATACCCTACTTTCATTGGTTAGTGAAACGACCATCCTTGTTTGGAAACTCCCACTGATATCTACACTGAGATACCCTACTTTCACTGGTTAGTTTAGAAATGACCATCCTTGTTTGGAAACACCCACTGATATCTACACTGAGATACCCTACTTTCATTGGTTAGTTTAGAAACGCCCATCCTGTTTTGGAAACTCCCACTGATATCTACACTGAGATACCCTACTTTCATTGGTTAGTTTAGAAACGCCCATCCTGGTTTGGAAACTCCAACTGATATCTACACTGAGATACCCTACTATCATTGGTTAGTTTAAAAACGACCATCCTGGTTTGGAAACGCCCACTAATAGCTACACTGAGATACACTACTTTCACTGGTTAGTTTAGAAACGCCCATCCTGTTTGGAAACGCCCACTGATATCTACACTGAGACACCCTACTTAATTTGGTTATTTTAGAAACGCCCATCCTGATTTGGAAACGCCCACTGATATCTACACTGAGATACCCTACTTTCATTGGTTAGTTTAGAAACGACCATCCTGTTTTGGAAACACTAAAACACCACATTTTAACAAGGCAATATTACAAAAAACAAATGCGATTAAAATATGAACAAAACACGTAAAAAATGAACTGAACAGAACTCAAACGACAACTCAAAATTTCCGTCTTGTCCGCATCGACTTGTGTTCTCGCCTGTGCGTAATCAAACGCATCAAGGGAGGCTGATGCTGACGCAATTGTCATTTGATTTTGCGTCTTTGGCTCGGACAAACGACTTCTTGTGGTAGTTTTAATTTGGTTCTGGAGGCAGAACACAGCGCCAAGTGCCGCATTGCCCTCCACATTCAGGAGTTGCAGAAAGCGTCAAAGAGGGGTGATTTTACGAGTTTGCCAGATAAGAAAGCGGGAGGTGCGCACAATAAACATTGAAAACGTATTTGGAAGAGAGAAAAAATCTTGCAGTTGCTTTGATCGCAGAAAGTAATAAAACGACTCGATTATGTTAGATCGAAGCGTTTTCTTGGTGAATTTAAATTAGTTCAATTACTGGGGTCTCTGATATTCGTAAAGGATAAGGTAACATTTAATTAAAACTTATTATGAGACATTCAATGTCTCTTCACAAATTTGGACAGTTTTATAATATTTCTTTGTTGCTTAGTCATTAGTCATTAGCAAAATAGTGTGTGTGAATTCTACACTAAGATTCAAATTAGGGGTTTGAAAATGCCCACAGATTTGAAAACACCTATTACTGTTCTGCAAAGACCTATACTTGGACTTGACAGCTCTTATTTCACTTCTCCCTTGACTGCAGCCGTCTACTCTCGCCTACTTTAAAGTCGAGGCGTTTGGCATGTCAAACGATCTAATGTCAAACCAAAAAGTCGTCAAAGCGACGTCAAATCATGATAGTCGTCAGAAATAAGCAATAAAATCGCCACTGGGGACGCAGTGGTTCACTCTGTTAATCACAAGCCCATTGGCGTCTCATCACTACAGTCGTGTATGTAGCATGAGGTTCATTTAAACTGTTTACTGTGTTTATTTGGAGTCCCACAGAAAGCTTACCCCTATTCCTTAACTAACCCTACCCAAAAAAATCTAACCCTAATGTTAGGCTCGTTTGAAATGAGGAAGTTCTGCGCAGAACCGATCACCGGTTATCACCGGTAGGTGCACGACTTGCTGACAGTCATGACGACCTATGTCAACGAGAGCGAGGCGGCGCAGTTGCTTTTTCCGAGGTGCGCGATCAGCAAGCACGTTGGGAAATGACTTGGCTTAAACAACCATGATGTTTTGTTCTCTTTTAAAATTTTCTTTTTTATCTCTAATATCGTGTTTTTATGTGAATATTCCCAACATTACAGGTGAAACTAGAAAAATTAGAATATCATGCAAAAGTTCATTAATTTCAGTAATTCAACTTAAAAGGTGAAACTAATATATTATATAGACTCATTACAAGCAAAGTAAGATATATTAAGCCTTTATTTGATATAATTTTGATGATTATGGCTTACAGCTTATGAAAACCCCAAATTCAGAATCTCAGAAAATTAGAATATTACATGAAATCAATAAAAAAAAGGATTGTAAATACAGAAATGTCGGCCCTCTGAAAAGTATAATCATGCATATGTACTCAGTACTTGGTTTGGGCCCCTTTTGCATTAATTACTGCCTCAATGCGGCGTGGCATGGATGCTATCAGCCTGTGGCACTGCTGAGGTGTTATGGAAGACCAAGATGCTTCAATAGCTGCCTTCAGCTCTTCTGCATTGTTTGGTCACATGTCTCTCATCTTTCTCTTAGCAATGCCCCATAGATTCTCTATGGGGTTCAGGTCAGGCGAGTTTGCTGGCCAATCAAGCACAGTAATACCATGGTCATTGAACCAGGTTTTGGTACTTTTGGCAGTGTGGGCAGGTGCCAAGTCCTGCTGGAAAATGAAGTCAGCATCTCCATAAAGCTTGTCTGCTGAAGGAAGCATGAAGTGCTCTAAAATGTCCCGGTAGACGGCTGCGTTGACTCTGGACTTAATAAAGCACAGTGGACCAACACCAGCCGATGACATGGCTCCCCAAACCAACACAGACTGTGGAAACTTCACACTGGACTTCAAGCATCTTGGATTGTGTGCCTCTCCATTCTTCCTCCAGACTCTGGGACCTTGGTTTCCAAATGAGATGCAAAATTTGCTCTCATCAGAAAAGAGGACTTTGACCACTGAGCAACAGACCAGTTCTTTTTTTCTTTAGCCCAGGTAAGACGTTTGACATTTGAAGCCCATGTCCAGGACCCGCCTGTGTGTGGTGGCTCTTGATGCAGTAACTCCAGCCTCAGTCCACTCCTTGTGAAGCTCCCCACACATTTGAATGGCCTTTTCCTGACAATCCTCTCCAGGCTACAGTCATCCCTGCTGCTTGTGCACCTTTTTCTTCCACACTTTTCCCTTCCACTTAACTTTCTATTAATGTGCTTTGATACAGCACTTTGAGAACATCCAACTTCTTTTGCAATTACCTTTTGAGGCTTTCCCTCCTTGTGGAGGGTGTCAATGATGGTTTTCTGCACAACTGTCAGGTCAGCAGTCTTCCCCATGATTGTGAATTCAACTGAACCAGACTGAGAGACCATTTAAAGGCTCAGGAACCCTTTGCAGGTGTTTAGCTGATTAGAGTGTGACACTTTGAGCCTACAATACTGAACCTTTTCACAATATTCTAATTTTCTGAGATTCTGAATTTGGGGTTTTCATAAGCTGTAAGCCATAATCATCAAAATTATATCAAATAAAGGCTTGAAATAGCTTACTTTGCTTGTAATGAGTCTATATAATATATTAGTTTCACCTTTTAAGTTGAATTACTGAAATTAATGAACTTTTGCACGATATTCTAATTTTTCGAGTTTCACCTGTATGACTGCGCGGTCTCTGGGATATGTGATGGGTATCATAGAAAATATCTAAAGGATGTGTCTTTATTAAACAAAAAATGGATAGAAACACGTCTTATGGGGGAATTAAATAACAGGTACATTGAGTGTCTTGTTCGTCGTATTTATTTTCATTTAAAAGAAACAGAATTTAAATTGCATCGCTTTTATTAACAACAAGCACGTGAACATGAATCACGCGATATCTGCATTTGATCTCTACGAGATGAGAGAACTGTCCGACTTGACTGCACTTATTTTCCTCCTCCCTGACTGCAGCCGTCAACTCTCGTCTACTTTAGAGACAAATGTCAGTCTCGCGAGACTTTCCCAGACTGAGAGTTCTCTTTTTGACACGACCATTGAACGTCACGCTGATCCTGCTGCGTACAACGTCAACACACTTGACAGGTGGAACCGGAAGGAACGGGATTTCGAAAATGTCGAACCACGCAAGCCGCAGCCAAAACAGAGAAAAGCAGAGTTGAATTTCGTCCATGTACCGACTGGACCGATTTGTGAGTCGGGCCCGGTGATTCGCATGTGCGGAGACTGTGATCTGCTGTAAAGATGTACGGTGTGAGAATGGCACGTGAGGCCGTTGTGACGGACGACTCCTACACCGTGAGTCCATGACGTAATGTTGATAATGAAAATACCGAACTTGTTTACAAAAAGATGATCTTGATTGTCTGATATTAAACCGACTGTTTCAGAGTAAGGTCAGGGTGAAAGTTTTATTTATTCCCTTTATTTGGAATAGTTTGTCTTGAGCTTTTCGTTCTAAATAATAATATCCGGACGACAGAAGTCTTATTTTGTGTTCAAATAATTGTTAAAAGTAAATTCTCATATGTATTAATGGCTCAGAGTAGGATCATTTAAAATATGGACTGTTATTCCCTTGAAGATGTTAGTTAATCTGTTGAATTCAGTGGTTTATGAATAATGCATTGCTTATCTTTGTCCTTATGAATTACTCATAGGAAAACCTCATTGGCACATTGTTGGCTATCTTCGGAAACCTGTTGGTCAGTATCTCTGTGAGCATTCAAGTAAGTGTGTGCTACCTGCATTTATAATTATATTCTAGTTCAGGGTGTGTTCTGGTTACACCCTGTCAGATGGAAGTGAACTGTTTTTATTTCCTTCCAATCAACACATGGGATTAACCTGGTTTTATGACATAGATGTCTTTTGTTGTGATATCTAAGGGACCTGGTTTAATTTTAAGAATGTGTAAAAGAGGAACATGCATCATGACACTTATGTTTTGTTTTGCAGAAACAAAGTCATGTGGCATTAGCAGGGAATAAAGACCAGAAGCAGTACTACCACACCAAGACCTGGTGGTCTGGCCTGATGCTGATGGTTCTGGGAGAGGGCGCTCTGTTTGTGTCCTATGCGTTTGCTCCACTCTCTCTCATCGCTCCTCTTAATGCCTTGTCTGTAATTTGTAAGTATCCTTGACCTGTTATGCTGGGTGTACCTGTATTTTAGATTCATATGTTATGTAAATGGCATAAAATGCTTTTGGATACTTGACCTGTCCTGCAATGTTTTGATTGTTTTAAACAGTTTTTTACTATTCAACTATTTTAAACGATTTTTGCAATTGATTTGTAATTATTATTATGCATGCATATAAATTGAGAGCCAATATGAAATATTTATACCTAAATATATCAACAACAACAAAAAATTATCAGCTTAGGTCCATATAAAATGAACGAATACAGTCAAAAGGGTGATTTCAGAGCATAATATATAAACGTTTACTTATACATTCATATACATTTAAATGTAAAATCTTGATGATGTTAAAAAAAATCCATGAACATGTAATGAGTCAGTACAACATACCATTATGTGTACTGATTTCTACTGTTTTCCCTATTTTATATGATGTTCATATATGCATACATGCTTGAAATGTTCATGTTTTGCTTCTTAACTGGCATGTTGTATTTGCATGGATATGTTATTTCTTATGCTGTATGACCCAGATGGTTGTTTGTTTTTTGGTCTTCGCAGCAAGCTCCATCTTAGGTTTCCTGTTTTTACGGGAAAGGTGTAAGGCACAGGAATTTTTGAGTGAGTTCTGCTTGTCTTTCTCATTCTGAATATCAGTCAAATGAATCACCATGCCAAGAAATTATGCCAATTGCAAATTGCTTACTGTTGCACGACTCGCGACATTAACGCTGCCTTTGATGCAACAGCTGCATTTCCTAAAGCTATTTATTAAAAAGATTGAGGCAATTTGTTGCTAAGCAACAAGTAACTATGTATGTAATTGATTGTGCTAATGAATAATTTAAATGCAGAATGATATTCAAGTTGTTAATCAATGTAAACTTTCAAACAGTTCTAGCATTTACATCAGCGTGTCTCATGTGTTTGTAGAATGCTACATTTTGACTTTCCTGGGCTGCGCCTTGACAGCGGGTGGTACTTACCTGTTTGTGACATTTGGGCCAAAATCTCACGAGAAACTGAATGCGGAAAACATAGTAAAACATGTTATCGGCTGGCCCTTCCTCTTATACTTGGTAATACCCCTCCCTCATGTAGTAGATAAAATATGCTTTATCATTATACTGGAAGTATTACTGTATGTAAATAAAATGTCAAGTATTAAACCAACATTTTAGATAATTTTTTATTTCACAGTACAAATTTTTCACCGTAAACAAGTTTGGGGACCTGGGTAGCTCAGTGATAAAAGACGCTGTCTACCACCCCTGGAGTTCACTGTTTCGAATCCCAGGGGGGGCTGAGTGACACCAGCTGGGTCTCGTAGTCAACCAAATTGGCCTGGTTGCTAGGGAGGGTAGAGTCACACTGGGTAACCACCTTGTGAATGCTGTAAGGTGATTCGCTCTCGGTGGGGCGCGTGGTGAGTTGGGCGTTGTTGCAGCGGTTGGTGGCGTGAAGCCTCCACACGCGCTGTGCCTCTGTGGTGGTGCGCCCAGTGAGCCACGTGATAAGATGTGTGAGTAGACGGTCTCAGACTTGGAGGCAGCTGGGATCCGTCCTCTGCCACCCGGACTGAAGCAAATCACTGCGCCATCACGAGGACTTAGTGTGTACTATACATTGGGAATTCAACATTACAAAGAACTAGGAAAAACATACTGCCAGACTTCTTTACGGCTAGATGTCCAGCAGTAAAAAAAAAAAAATGTAAATCTTTTTTTTCAGCTTCTGGGGATCATCACCTTCTGTCTGGTGCTGTATTTCTACAAACATCGGAATGCAAACTACCTCGTCTTGATTCTGCTGCTGGTGGCACTACTTGGTAGGCTTATTGCGACAACAACAGCAGTTGTTTATAGAAGTGGCAGCCTGTTTGAGGAGGCAAGGGAGGCTAAGCCTCCTCAAAAATGTATTCAAAATAAGCGTAACAACAAAAAACAAATGAACCGTTTTAATAGACAGTTGTTTAATCAATTTACCTATCAATCTTTATTACTCAGATGCATATAATGTAGAAAATATATATTTAAAAATTATTTTTTTCATGCATGGTAGCCCAGGCAAGTTTAATTACAGTATGAAACGGTATGAATGGCAGCGGAGGCCGACGACATACAGCCTCGTCTCCTGACCATTCACTAGGGGTGGGCAATATACCAGAATAGTTGATAAACTGGTAGAAATGTGGCAACCTGTAAACATTTTGGATTATCATCTGTATCGCAGTAGTTCTAAAATCAGGTGGCCAAAGATTCAGCTTTCAGATATTTGGATATTCTCTACAGTGATAACTTAAATAATTTAGAGCCAAATTAAGTGTGTATGAATGTATATATGTATATACACACACAAACACACACGCTACTATTCAAAAGTTTTGAAACACTTACTCTTTTATTTATTCTTCACATTTTAGAATAATAGTAAAGTCATCAAAACTATGGAATAGCATAAATGGAAATATGGGAATTATGTTGTGACTACACAATATCCAAAATAAATAAAAACTGTGTTATATTTTAGCATCTTCAAAATATAACCAGGAGTTTACCTAGAATTTGCTGGGTCAAATAATCAAAATAATATTACTAGTCAACATCAGACTGAAATGTGGCATAATGTGAAATTTAGGTAAGGTTGATTTCAACCAATAATATTTATTATTATTTATTACAGTTACCCTTGACCTTTGCTCTGTAGGTTCAGTGACGGTAATCACAGTGAAGGCAGTTTCAGGGATGATTGTGCTAAGTGTCTTGGGTCCTCTACAGCTCTCATACCCCATATTCTATGTCATGTTCATCTGCATGGTGGCTGCTGTCATCTTCCAAGCATCGTAAGTTCTTCCACAATGGCTGCTGATTTTTGTCTTATGTTCAGATGACATTTGTAACTTGGAGATGTATATGTTGTCTGACTTTTTTATTGTTTTTTTTTTTGTAGGTTTTTAGCACAGGCATCTCACTTGTATGATTCCTCTCACATCGCCTGTGTGAATTACATTTTCTCAACAACGTTCGCTATTGTGGCAGGTAGGACTCGTACATTTCTCTCTGTACCTCTGTCTCAACCCAATAATCATTTCACTGGAACGTTTGTCAAATAGTATCTCAGCAGTATATCAAATAGTATCTCATCCTGTTTTATTAAAACAGGAGCCATATTTTACCAGGAGTTTAATCATGAAGACATTCTACACATTTGCATGTTTCTCTTGGGGTAGGTCTTATGATACATTTTAAGTACCACTTGTATAACTATAATGCAAGTTTACATTATTTAGTTCCTCATATATCATTTGAAATGCTCACTATGTAACAATTTAGTGTCAGAAATAAAACTGTTTGGCCATGACATTCCACAGATGTTTTCTCTGCTGTAACAGTGACTAATATAGGCTAGTGGTGAGCCATTACGATTTTGGGATTCGTCATAAATAGCAATGTCTTTTTTTGTTATTTACATCAGATGTGCTGTGTGCTTTCTTGGGGTGTTCCTGATCACCAAAAACAAGAGGAAGGTCAAAGCCTTTGAGCCATATGTCAGCGTGGACATGGCAAAAGGTGTGTATAAACTTGAGTTTTTTTGTTTTCTTTTAGGAATAGATCAAACAACAATCACAAACTCCGGAGGTCGCATTATTCGGCCGCATGCGTCATCGAGGCTGTCTCGTTTCAGAAAAGAGTGTAGAACACTTCGAATGCAGAATTCTTTCTCAGGAATTCTGAGGATGCATGAGGGTGTATCCTTCGTGGGCACTCACAACTAGGGCTGAAACTGTTAGTCGACATTATCGGCAACGTCTACAATAAAAACATTTATGACAAAGGTGTTCGTTCTCGAATAGTAGTCTGAGTTCATTTATCACAACATGAGTTCTTTTGAAATGCTAATGATGACGCGGGAGAGCAGCTCTTCAGCTCACTCTTGATTGAAAAGAGGAAGAAAGAGCAGCTCACAGTCCAGACGCACTCCAAACTTTCCAAACTAATTAAGGAGATGTAGATTGCAGAATATTATAATACAAAAATGCTAAATAAGTAAATAAAGAAGCAGTGTCATCGTCAAATGAAGCGGAGCTGTACCTGATGTTCCGCTTGAGCAAATCTTGCCTGTCAGAGCATCTAAAAAGAAAACACTGCGCCGTTATAAACTGTATTTAATGCATCCTTTATTAAAGTTCAATTAAAAAGGAAGGGGGCTGAATAAATAAGCACAAACTCCGAAACTGGCATTTGTCTGTGCGGTCAGAGCCGCTTATATGTGTTTTAATTGAGTGAATGCCATTCACAGGTATTTTTTAAAAGATGATTTTAATTGTTAGTTAGTACATTTAATAGAACATTTTAAGTCAGGCACAAGCTGAATAATCAGTTAAGAGCTAATGATTCAGCTTTGCAATAATTGCCCGGATAGTCGAATAATCGTTCTAATAATCGTTAGATTAGTCGATTATAAAAATAATCGTTAGTTGCAGCCCTACTAACAACCCACAATTCTTTGCTTCATCAGAAATGTCTAAAATGTAAAAATGATGCCAATTTGCCGTAAATATGATGTTCAAACGCAAGGAATGTTAATTCCCAAGTAGAAGTACCTCAGTAGATGGGTGCAAAGTATATAATATATATATATATATATATATATATATATATATATATATATTATATTATATTAATATATAATTAAATTTAAGTATTAGACTAAAAGAACACTTGTAAAATCTATTTTCTTTTCTCTTTACATCATTATATCTCTCCTAAAATGTACCTCATGTATTCCCTTCCAGAGGGACTTTGTTCCCTTCTCACTCAAAGCGCTCGCGCTTGTTAAAGAGTGGCGTACTGTTATGGCACCCATGTTACATTACGTTTCATGTCCGTTCATGTCTTTACTGTCAACACAGGTATTCCAACCATTCACAACAAAGGCTCCTTTTCCTATGGGACACTTGTGAACAATGACAGTGTGGGTCCTGTAATTCTTCCAGTGGACCAAGAGCTGTCCGTGTCTTCCGGTCCTGTCAACCAGAACCAATCATCAGAGCTGAAGAAAGACTGAGTGGAAATGTGTTTTAAGTGCAAATAAGACCGATTTAATATAAGAAATGCTTTGCTGTGATTGAGCATCAGGAATTTGCTTGTCGACAGCAAAATCTGAATCTAAAACATTGGACCATTCTGGAGCGTCTGTATTGTTCTAGTCTGATCCTGAGACAGGAAAGCAGTCTAACAGTTTTGTGTTAGAAATTAGGACTTTCATTGGTGGGGTTTGATTTGACCTTTATCTGCAAAGTGATTGTGGCATAAAATCTTTGTATAAAGTCTTTTAACTATAATCATGCCTTTAATATGTTCTCAGACATTATTTTATTTACATATATTATGATAATTCCTCACCTGCATCATAGTAAAAAAGCTTCTATAGTTAATCTAAGAACCCATATATACCTCAAAAGATGTTTTAAATTCTGCTACTGCTTTGTACCAAACATACTGCAACCAGTCAAACTATATCACCCAAAGGCCAAAGACTAATATAGACTTCACAATTCCCTGTCATTTATATGGAAATATGTGTTTGGTACAGGGGAATTAAATGCACTAACTCGCACACATTGTACTTTCATTTTCCAATGTTGACCTGAATAGCTGCCCTGCTGTGCCTACTATTCTGTGCCTGTTTAAAGTGCATAAAATGGGACTTTCTGTAGGAATCTGTATAACCATGGAGAATACCTCAGATAGCAAAACACTGGTGATGGTTGTTGAAAGGTACAGAAGTACAACATTTACTGATAACTTTCATTGTCTTAGTCTAAAGCTGTACAATATTTTGGTGATGTTTTGCTATGCCTCTGGCTTTTTTTCTTCTTCATCTTTAAATATAACATAATGCAGTGTTTTATTACACAGCTGACGAAGACTTGGCTTTGGTTATAAGATAAAGGGAAGCTTCACTGTCTAAGCCACATTGATACACACTAAATGCTTCAGCACAATTACAATGGATTTTTGTTATTGTTCTTAAATTAAAGAAAGGATGATATTGTTTATCCTACATCAGCCATTCCATAGTGACATCATATCTTTATCCAATCTAAAAAAGTGAAACGTAGACCAGGATTCTGTAACCAGTTGACCATCTTCTGTTCTGGAAATTGTACAAATGTGGCAGCACAATACTGCACTTTATTACAACTGATTGTTCTTAGATTGTGACTTATTACTGGTCTATTGCGTTTTGAAGGATCAGTTTCACTGCTGTTTTAAATGAGAGTGTATTAAAGGCTCAAACCTTAGTTGTATCTTTGCTATCTGCTGAGTAATTGGAAAATTGTTAAAACAACAGATGTTTAATCAGGGACATTTTTCGTTGCAAAATTTATGTAATACCAATCACAAGAACTGGCTTACATTGGAGTTCTTATAAGTATTGTTATTTCACTGATAATTATTGTGCATGTACAGTACATGACCATTTCTCTATAAAAGAAGCAAATGTAAATACTAAAATTAAATTAATTTGCTTGCTTAGTTTAATTAAAGGTCAGCGCAAAAACAAATATATAAAAGTTGGCCTTTAGTAGTGCATTACTACCTGATACCTGATGGAGATGTGTTAGGAATGTACATTATCTGTCAAAGATAATCTAAAACCCTGATTGATGTGGTACACTAGAGAGGGCGCCTGTTTTGGGTTGATTTCTGTACGTCACCAATCCCGACTGTCAATCTTCCGTGCACTCGAATCCTATACGTCACCAATCCCGACTGTCAATCTTCCGTGCACTCGAATCCTATACGTCACCAATCCCGACTGTCAATCTTCCGTGCACTCGAATCCTATACGTCACCAATCCCGACTGTCAATCTTCCGTGCACTCGAATCCTATTGGCTGATAATGAGATAAACCCCTGCGTGAGTGGTCATTTCTCATTGTCACTTGTCGTTTTGATAGCATCCGATGAATGTACTGTTTATATTTAAAGACACATTTCTAATGGAGATTTAGCAATATTTCTGAAGTGGGTGGACGCTTTCTCCGGCATCGATTTGGAATCAATAGCAAAGATAACAGGTGAGTGGTCTCTACAACTTATATACAGACGGCGTTTTATTTCTCGCAAACGCTTTTAGGTTTTGTTTTAAAACGTCACGTTAAATGAAAGTGGAGAAATTAATATAACTATCACGGACGTTTAGCTCTTTACGACATTTATGTTGTAATCTTGACATTTCAGTAGTATAAGCGTGCTGATCAGCTGTAATGAAATCTGGAGGAGCAAGCTTTTACAGAAAAATATCGACCATTGTTTTATATAATAGTAGATTTTATCATTAATGTCATTAATATCAGCATCATGGATTTTTCCGTCCTTCAGTCCATGTCAGTGAACAAACATTCTCTGTTTATAATGAGATTACGACATAATAGAGAGGAAATACTTGTGACGTGGCCAGTAGATGGCGCTGTTGCACACAGCGAGATATCGGAGTATCTCAAGGAGAGCAGGATTCAGGTTAATGCAGAATGTGCTCAAGCACAGTTCTTTACCTGAACAAAGCCAATTAACAGTGGTAACACTATTAGAAGCTGCATTTCCTGCGTTTTGGACCCCACGACAGTTGTTATCTATTTAACCTTAGCTGAAAACTTTAGGTGGTTCAGATAGTTGGGTTGTTTTTTTCTTTGATCCATTTAACCCTCAGCAGCCAGTGTTGCAGAATAACAGTGAATGAATAATAGACGAGTGCAGTGTGATGATAGTGCCAAAAAAACTGTAAACTCATAGATGTAAAAGGTCAGAAGCATGTATTATACTAACCAGGGATTTTCATTAACAATGAAACGTTAATAATATAATAATTGCAAATTCTTTTGCAAAAGTTTTATCCATATCATAACGCAACCATTCTGTTTTCTCATTAAATGAATAATCATTTACTCACCCTCAGTCTATCCCAGATGAGTATGACTTTCTCTCTTCTGCAGAAGCTCAAAAAGCACCTAAAGGCAGTCTAAAAATAACACATACAACACGAGTTGTTTAATTGTGGTTTTATAGTGACAAATTTAAGTATATTTTGGTCTGTTCTTGCCCAAAAACGATTGGATCGCTTCAAAAGACATGGATTAAACCACTGGAGTTGGATGGATTAATGTTATGCTGCTTTTATGTGCTTTTGGTTCTTCAAAATTCTGTTCACCCTTTACTTGCATTGTGAGGACCAACAGAGCTGAAATATTCTTCTAAAAATCTTAATATGTGATATGCTGAAGAAAGAAAGTCATACACATCTGGGATGGAATGAGTGAGTAAATGATAAGAGAATTTTTAGGGTGAACTGTTCCATTATTAACTGACTTAATATTTGTCTGGTGTTTCATTTGTGGTGACGCTCTCTTCTGGTGGGGCAGTGGAATGATGCGTGAGGGTGGGAAATTGTGGAGCTCAGAGGGTCACAGCAGTGATCCTGAAGAGGATGATGAAGAGGAGATGATGTTTGGAGAGAATGATGAAGACTCAGAGGAGATGATGGACTTGAGTGATCTGCCTACAGCTCTGTTTGCCTGCAGCGTGCATGAGGCGGTGTTCGAGGAGGACAGACAACGGGTGAGTGTGTGTGCATCAGGGAACAAGAAGACGGCACATCTTAAATGTGTCACTTGTACATCTGGTATGGAAG
Source organism: Xyrauchen texanus (assembly GCF_025860055.1). Classification (NCBI taxonomy): domain Eukaryota; kingdom Metazoa; phylum Chordata; class Actinopteri; order Cypriniformes; family Catostomidae; genus Xyrauchen; species Xyrauchen texanus. The sequence goes on along the minus strand of NC_068297.1, from coordinate 18,046,227 downwards.
TGATTTATTTATTTTTTGTCATCAGGACATCATGATCTTTGGATATTTCAAGTCTTATTTAGTTAAACATTACACAGTTTAATTTGATAACATTTTGTTATTCGACAATTTTTTTAAATGTGTGTTCACACATTTGTCTTTACACATGGTTGTTAAGAGGATGAACTGAACACTAAAAAAAAGTTTTCTCAAAACACAAACACACACACAAGCTCAACCTTTTTCTTTCTTTTCCCACTAGCATAGTAGATACTTCAGCTCATAGGCAGATACGCTGCTCATAGAATATATAGTGTTTTCACTGCCCTCTAAATGTGGCCTCATCCTGAAGGGTCTATGTGAGCTTGGGGCATTGAGAGATAGAAATGCTTTCTTGTTCATACACACACACACACATTCACTCAAGCTCCTCGGGCCTTGAGTGCTTGCTGGGCCTCTTTATTTTTCTCAACAAACTCCAGTTTTACAAATCTGGCATGTTCAATGCTAATGGAGGCCTTGTGAGCGGTGCATTTTAACCTAGATTCATAAGCCAGCACTTTAAGACCTAGAGGACTACATCTGACATACGCATTACATTGCCTCAGCGCTCATGGGGTGTTTTTGCTGCTTGTTGAAGCTGTAACCTGTTACCTGAAAAGTGATAGAGAGGTGCCTTTACTATACTTTCAAAAGAGAGAGAGAGAGAAACAAACAAACAAACAAACTGTTTTGTTGAATTAGTTGAAAATAGAGTGTACCTGCTGCCTTTTGAAAACAAATTGTACTTCTCTGACAAGCTTAAATGTAAAAGCATAATTGTTGTACTCCGAACACAAACAGACATCCTGTTTTTGTGAACTTAATCTGTTCAAGAAAGAAACCATTTAGCCTAACTTATTGTTATCTTGTTCTCTTCTTGTTCTTTTTATCAAATCGTACATTGTATGTTTCTGTGAAGTCCACTTGTAATGTTGCAGGGCTCAACAGTAAAGATTTTTTTCTGCAGGCCCAGTCAGGACAGTAGTTCAGAATTGTATTGCCCTGCCAACATTTTCACTGGCCCCACCAAAAAATGAATGAATTCTCACATTTCTTAGGTGTGTCAGAAAATTACACTTATATTTTTCATTTAACATTAACTTCTATTTTATTTTTTATTATACAAATATAATTTATCTCCCTTACAACTGTTAATGCAAACACGCCATTGACTGATTTGTTTGATTCTTCCAAGACTATCACAAGTCTTTCTCACAATAAAAAAAAAATCTATTTTAGCTAGCTAGATAATGTCAACTTAGTAAGAATTCAATGGAATTGGTAACAACATTATTTCTAGCTGTAAATTTTATGCATTTGCAAAGCATAAAAACTCATTTACAAGATCAACAGATATTAGATGTAGTGACAATCAGTGTTGGGTGTAATGCATTACTAAGTAATCAATCACTGTAATTCAATTAATTTTTCATTGAAAAAGTAAAGTAAGGGAACACTCTACTCTTAATTTTTCAGTAATTTAATTAGTTACTTCTAATAAAGTAGTACTTCTAGTAATTGTGTTAAATACTATATAGAACAATTCTATATAAAACAATAGTGAATTTGAAATCGAAATTTAACATCTAATGTTAAAATGTATGTTTTCTAATTTAATGCAGCCCCTTTAAAGGAGTCCTATTATACCCCTTTTTACAAGATGTAATATAAGTCTCAGCTCAAAATACCCCACAGATCATTTATTATACCATGTTGTAAATCCCTCTTTTTCGGTGGAATCAAACACACGCTGATTTCGTGTGCGTCTCTTTAAATGCAAATGAGCTGCTGTGCCCCTGCCCCCGACATAGCTCCGGTCTCCAATCAGAGACAATGATAACTTTAGCTGTATGAGCCGTGGAAACAGCTAACAAGTACATTCGGAAAGGCGATTTGCAAACATTCACAAAATATAAAGTGCGATAGCTGTACTGATCCATGCTTGAGAAAAATATTTTGGAAAATCCTGGTTTATTTTGACACTCATTCATACAGAAGTCCGGTGTAAAATGATTTGCACAAACATACACAAATATTTGTATGTTTTGGGGAACATTTCCTTCAAAAGCAAAACTTGTCCACTGCGTCTTCAGTGGCTCTGATGTCGGGAATACATGAAGACTCTTATGTTCACTTTTACAGCTAACAAAAGTACACTAATGACGCTTATGAAGCTGAGACATTATTCTTCTCACTGTATCTGCTCCAGCGAGGAAACAAATGGCAGACTGTATGTAGATCACTCAGGGGAGGATCTATGATAATAGGGTGGAGTCCATCACCAGTCGTGGGCGAGGCCTGCTCTAAAGTGATGTCACGTTAGAGCAGAAATAAACCATTCATTTAGACACTGTTTTTGATTAATAGAAATATAAGAAAGAGGAGTGGGTGGACTTTGAACATTGTAAAGTGGTTGTGCACACACACTGCCGACTCACATTTATGTACAAACACCATGTAAAATTGAATTTTGCATAATAGGTCCCCTTTAAATTCTATGGCCAGTTCATTAATAATTTATTAGATTTTATATGTTTTATTTGAAAGAATTAAAATAACAATTTCATGTCTATCCTTGTATTTTTCATCTGGTTGAGGTTGATAAGTGTTTTAGAAAGTAATTAGTAATAAGTAATGCAATACATTTTCAGACAGAGTAATTAGTACAGTAATCTAATTATGCTGTAGAAGATGTAGTTAGTAGTTAATAATGAATTACTTTTTTAGAGTAACTTGTGTCAATGCAGCACTGTCCCAATATGGCAAGTGACCGTTCCATTAACAGACACCAATGTTTTTTGCTGTCAGACCATTTAGTTAACTATTTAGTTTTTCATACTTTTTCCTCCCTCTCTCTGACACTTATAGGTAAAACAGGAAGAAATGGCCAGTTTAATTTTAAGTCTTTCCTGGAAGCAGCGTCTTCACGTGTGAAAATGAGCAGCAGCACTTTGCTGCACTTGCATTGAAAAAGTGGTCTGGGCCTGGGTACAAATCATGTGAACTGGTAGTTCACTGCTGGTATGAACACAATCCATCCAAGTTCACGGTAGTAACGCTTATTACGCTATGAGGCATTTCTCATATATTCGTTTATCTCAGTATATATCACCTTCTGAGAGGTTGCATTTGTCGAAAAATTTTAAATGAGGACAAATACTTCAACAACACAGTGAAACTGCATCTTCTCATTACCAAGTCGGTACCAAGTTACATTGGTAAACAGTTGGTACTAGTACTCACAGTGCTACCTTTGTTGGTGATGGTTTGGACCCAAAAGTACAATGTGAAAAGAAACCAGCAGGGTTCAGGTTAGGGTAGTGATTTCTGATTTTGATCAAGCAATGGAACCAAGAGTAAAAACAGCCTTCGTTTATATGATTGGTCTTTTTTGGACTGGGGAGGATGTTTTGAAACCTCAAAGCTACAGTATGTTTTCATAGTACAATTAACTATTTATAAATATAATTAAAAAAGGAAATTTGATTCATTATTGCATGAGGGCATTAATATTGCTACATTAAAATATGCATTCATGGCCGGTTAATGAGTACAGCCAAAGTCTTTTTAGCAACTCTGTCCACTTGGCGGCCATCTTTGGATCGCTCTCCTGCAGGCTGGGCAGCTATTTTTCTATGGAAAAACCGACATGCAAGTGTAGCTCCTATCTACTTAAATGGGGAAAGACCATAATTTCCAAAACTGTTTTTCAAGACTACAATCAAAGAACATATTTCAGATTGGCAGTAAAATCTGACAACACTGGTATCATAAATTATGCATCTTTACCTAAGTTTGCACTTAAAAAACTAATTTTCACGGCTTGTATAGCTAATGCGCATTTGCGTTCTCGAATTGATTGACAGGCGATGTCTGTATTTAAAAGGTGATTATCTCTTTTACCTGTATGGCGGGTCTTCCTTTTCTGCATCTGTTGACCGTTTGGTGTTCCAATTTCTCCCATTAATTTTAATAGAAGTGGCCCGTTTCTGCTAAATTGTCTCAGAGATTATTTTGCAGAGATGGGCCACTTCTAATAAAATGAATGGGAGAAATTGGAACCCTCAACCAAGGAGCTCTGAGTGCCCAGCTGTTGACGGATGTAAAAAGGAAGTCCCACCTTTACAGTTAAAAGAGCCAAACATCTTTTAGATACATACATCACCTGTCAATCAACTCAAGAACGCACATGCACATTAGCTATACAAGCTGGGAAAATTATTTTTTTTTTGCGTAATATGAGGTAAAGAACGTTTGGTTACGTATGTAACCTCCGTTCCCCGAGGGAGGGAACGACACGTTGTGTTGGGGAAGCGACATTAGGGGTCTCTCTTGAGCGCCGATATTCATCTCTGACCTATTGAAAAGGCCAATGAGGTTGGCAGTCAGTATTTGCATACCCCGCCCCCGCATACGGGTATTTAAGCGGGGCAAATACGGAAGTTTAGTCAGGATTTTTCTGAGGAGCCGGAAATGGTCCGGCCACAACAGTGGCTCGGTTCAGCGACATGGCGGAGGAAAGACACCAATACGTAACCAAACGAGGGCCAGCTGTGTGCCAGCGCGTCTGTCCCGAGGGGAGCCTCTGTTAGGGCGTACCAGAGCGGGCAGTGGGAGGTTTCCTGGGAGGCAAACAGGTCTACCTGGGCCTTGCCAAACCGTTCCCAAACCAGCTGGACCGACTGGGGGTGAAGCCTCCACTCCCCGCCGGGCAGGCGTTGTCGTGATAGCGCGTCCGCTATGACGTTGAGCTTGCCGGGGATGTGAGTGGCACACAGCGACTTGAGTCGCTGCTGGCTCCATAGCAGGAGACGGCGGGCGAGTTGTGACATGTGGCGGGAGCGTACGCCGCCTTGGCGATTTATGTACGCCACCACTGTGGTGCTGTCCGATCTCACGAGGACGTGTTTGTCCCGAACTAACGGGAGGAACTTCCTGAGAGCAAGAAGGACGGTCAGCAACTCCAGGCAGTTGATGTGCCAACGCAGCGGGGCCCCTTTCCAACGACCCGCTGCTGCGTGCCCGCTGCACACGGCACCCCACCCGGACCGGAAGGCGTCGGTTGTGACCAGAACGCGTCGGGACACCTGCTGTAGGGGCACTCCTGCCCGTAAAAAGCAGAGGTCTGTCCAGGGTCGGAGTGTTTTGAGGCAGGCGGGGGTGATCCTTACCCGATGCGTGCCGTGGTGCCATGCTTGTCTCGGGACTCGAGTCTGGAGCCAGTGCTGGAGTTGTCTCATATTCATCAACCCCAGCGGCGCGACCACCGCGAAGGACGCCATATGCCCCAGGAGCCTCTGGAAAAGTTTTAGAGGGACCACTGTGCCTGGCTTGAAGGAAGCGAGGCAGTCCAGCACCGACTGAGCACGCTCGCTCGTGAGACATGCTGTCATTGAGACTGAGTCTAACTCCAACCCGAGAAAAGAGATGCTCTGAACCGGAGTGAGCTTGCTCTTTTCCCAGTTGACCTGAAGCCCCAAGCGGCTGAGGTGCCGGAGCACCTGGTCTCTGTGTGTGTATAGTACTCTCGAGAGTGTGCTAGGATGAGCCAGTCGTCGAGGTAGTTGAGAATGCGGATGCCGGCTACTCGTAGCGGGGCAAGGGCCGCCTCTGCGACCTTCGTGAAGACGCGAGGGGACAGAGACAGGCCGAAGGGGAGGACTTTGTACTGAAATGCCTGGCCGTCGAACGCGAACCGTAAGAAGGGTCGGTGTCGTGGCAGAATTGAGACATGGAAGTATGCGTCCTTCAGGTCTACCGCTGCGAACCAATCTAGATGCTGAACACCAGCCAGAATATTTCTCTGCGTGAGCATTTTGAACGGGAGTTTTAACAAGGCCCGATTGAAAACTCGCAGGTCCAGGATTGGTTGTAAGCCGCCGCCTTTCTTGGGTACAATGAAGTAAGGGCTGTAGAAACCCTTCCTCATTTTGGTTGGAGGGACGGGCTCCACCGCGCCCTTGGCTAAGAGGGTCGCGATTTCCGTGCGCAGGGAACTGGCATGCTCGCCTTGTACTGCAGAAAAGCGGATGCCCCGGAAGGGGGGCGGGAGCCGGGCAAACTGAATTGCGTAACCGAGTCGAATGGTCCGGTGCAGCCAGCGTGATGCGTTGGGAAGCGAAAGCCACGCTTCCCAGCTCTGCGCTAGGGGCACCAAAGGGACGAATATTTTGGACGTACCCGGCGGGGCCTCGCAGCGGGGCGGAACAGGTAGTGCAGCGTCGGGCGGCTTCGTTGCGGCCTGAGGCTGAGGTGCTGAGAATAGACTCAAAGCACTTACCTTGCTCCGCGCACCCGGCAGGGGCGGGTTCGTGACTGAGGAGGAGGTCTGATGCTGGCGTCCTCTGGACTCGTCTGAACCGGCCGGCCGGGGACAGTCGTGGGCAGGCGGAAGGTGGGATCGCCACGTCCGGTGTACCGGACTGTCGTAATCTGAAAGCAGATTGCCGTGAGAACGGCATTTGCGGGCCAGGTGACCCAGAGGCAAAGGAAATAGCTCTTTTATTGAGAATGTGGGTACCACAGCCCCGTCAGGGGTGTGGCAAATGAAAAAACAAAGGATTCTCCTCCCGGCCCTCCACCGGGGGACGGAGCGGTCTTACCACCTCCGGAGCTAACGTCTTCGGCTCTGGGTCGGCTGTCTCAGGAACGCTTGGGAGCCTTCCGGGTCCTAGAGGGGGTTCGTGAGACAGGGGGCGTGCGCCGCCTGCGGGGTGCTCGACGCTGGGGCTGAGAGAACTGCTTTTGTTCGATGAAATACTCTTTTAAACTGCTTTTCTTCTTCTTTTTTTATCTCACCCTGTGTGTCATATTGGATAGTTTACCCAGAAATGAAAATGCTGTCATACTTTACACCTTGTTTCAAACCCATATGGTAACATGAGCGTGTAAAAATTAGGGGTGTAATAGTTCTCAGTAAAAAAACATTTAAAAACTTTTTTTTAAAAAAAGAACCACGATTTGGTAAGCATTTGCACCCCGGTTCATCTCTAGTTTAATTACTCATCTGAATCATACAGTTTGGCAAAGAAAATAAAGCGCTTGATAGACATGCACAGTTGTAACCTCCGCTAATGCACCTGTATGCTCTGTAGATGGAAACACTCCGCCCGTGTTTCGAGTGGGTCAAGTTTCTGTAGAAAGTAACTGTTAGTATGTTAAATCATTTGATCGAGTCGCTTTATGCAGGTATTAATTTAAAATGTTGAGTTAGTAATTAGAGGGTTTTTTAGGACCCTAATGAAAATTAACCATGGTTTTATGTAATTATATTGTAGTAACCATATAGTAACCATGGTTTTACTACAGTAATATTGTAGTAACATGACTGTAATAACAAGGATTGTTGTTACCATGGTTTTCTAAGCAGAAATCATGGTTTCGATAGAATTAACCATGGTTTTATGTACAGTAGTAATACTGTAGTAGCCATATAGTAACCATGGTTTTATGTAGTAATATTGTAGTAACCATGACTGAAGTAACGATGACTGCTTTCACACTTGATTTCTTCGCATTCATGATTTTGATTCAATTAACTATTGTTTTATAACAATAATACTGTAGTTTTCATATAGTAACCTTGATTTTACTATAGTATTGTAACCATGACAGTAACCATGTTAATTTTGTGGTTACTATGATTTTACTACAAATGCAATGTTTAAATATGTTTACTGTGATAAAACCATGTTGATTTGTAGTGAGGGCAAATCTGTGTCTGTTACCAAATAGAATATTTTCCATTTATCCCGAAGATAACAAATATCAAACAGTACCAAAACCATGAGACAAACCGAACCGTGAGAAATTTGAACTGTTACACCCCTAGTAAAAATTTGAAACTTCCAATTTTTGGGTGAACTATCCCTTTATCTATGTGAATTACTGCTTCTTTTATCTTATTAACTCCTGAAATCCATATCTGCGGCATAACCTTCTGCTCTTCCTAGTGCCTGTACACTTCTGCACCTGAATTCTCTCTCTAAATCTTTCTGAGTCTCTCTCTCTCTCATTCTCCTCTCTGTGATATAAATAGCTTGCCCTAGTTTGTGATAGCTGCAGTGGTGCCACAGGCTGGTAGAGCACCACATGAGTGAGGTAGACTGGCAGCCTTTACACATTTACATTTGTAAGTCATGATGGTGCAGTGTCTCTTGACTCTGCACCTTGCCAAGTCCTTATCTAGCAACTTGTTTTAAAATACTTTTTTACAAAACATGGCAGCTTCAATATTCATGTTTGGGGCATTATTGTGTGCAATTTATATTGTAGAACCAAAACATTCAAATATCTTCAAGTAATGTAAATGTATACTACAGTACAGACCTTATTTTACTCATAAATCCAAAACTGCCATTTTAAAAACCCATAGGAACATTTCGAGCGAAATCATGGCTCAAAAATGCAAATTCTCTTCTGAGATTTTGGACTACACCCTGAATAGCTTGATGGCTGATACAGATATATAAAGAGCAGGGAAGCTGATGGCCGATACAATGATGAGATATATTAATATAATGATAGAAAATAAGTAGGCATAGGCCTACTCAAATTTGCTAGCAAAATTGCTGCCCACTTCATAACTCTTCTTACTTCCTGCAAAAAACAATACACCCAACCACAGATTTGCAATTTTGTTAAATAAAAGGCTTTGCCAAATCATGCCCAGCCTCAGCTCATTATATGGTCAGTGCAAATACTAATTGTTATCTTAACTTAAAATAAAATAAAAAGATTATTCATTCTTTCATTCATTTTTTACTATTCTTACTCATTTTGAAAGTTTTCATTTAATTAAAAAAATAAAATCAAGTGGTCCCAATTAAACATTATTTGAAGCGCCAAATTGTGTACAATAACCCTTATAATGTTCCTTAAACTTTGGCTTCAAGTACAACTAACAGAAAACTAGTCTAAAATCAAGTATACTAAAGTTGCAGCTTTGGAGGATACCCATAAACCCTTGCGCTTGAATAAATGATGTATGTTTGGTCAAGACAAGGGATGTTTCTCAATGGCTGTTCTTTTTGCATTCTTACATTCTTGTGGACCTGTTTGACAATCAGATACGTCCGAAAAAAGAAAATAGTTAAGAGGTTGTTGAATCTAAATATCACAGCACATCTCAAAACTCGCATAGATGCGTTTCACATCCTTATGACTTCTGAGTTCACACTTTCAAGGTAGTAAGGCAAGACTTTTTTTCACAAGAACTCAAGAACAAGAATGCGTTCTTTGCATTGAGAAACACCCAAGGGAACTTCTTGGGAAATATAATAATTGTTAATAAGAATGAATATAGTTAAGAATTATCTTGTATTAGAATTCATAATTAAATAAAAACAATTATACTTTAATCGCAGATATTGAGTTGGTCTACTTGTAGCTTGTTAACGGTACTTAAATATTTAAGTTTACTTAACTTAAGCCAAATAAAAATTTGTGTCCCTTAACTTATGTTTATTTATTTATTTAATTCCTTTTTTCTTCCAATTTGGAATGTCCAATTCCCACTACTTAGTAGGTCCTCGTGGTGGTGTGGTTACTCACCTTAATCCGGGTTGCGGAGGATAAGTCTCAGTTGCCTCTGCTTCTGCAGAGCACAACTTGCCACGCACCCCGTTGAAAGTGAGAACCACTAATCACGACCATGAGAAGGTTACCCCATGTGACTCTACCCTCCCTAGCAACCGGGCCAATTTGGTTGCTTAGGAGACCTGGCTGGAGTCACTCTGCATTCGAACTCACGACTCCAGGTGTGATAGTCAGCGTCAAAACCCGCTGAGCTAACCAGGACCCTCCTTAACTTATTATGTTACGAGTCTACTGTGTTCTTTAAAATTGCACATTAAAGGTGCCAAATATAGTTGTTGGAATTTACTATTTACATATTCACATATTTAATAAATGGCCTAAAATGTTGCCTTTTATAGCAGAGAGAAAATAAATTAGGAATATATATTTTGTTATACTTTTGAGATTCCATGCTGAAAAAGAAATTCTCAAATTAGCTAATTAATAACCACTTGTCTGAATAACACAAAATGGGTGTTGTTTTAAAGACTTTAAAATGCATATAGGCAATATAACCTAATTTAACAGCAAATAAAAAAGCAGCTGGTAAGAGTTGAAGTGTTCTGTTTCCATAACTTATTAAATATGATTATTTACTGAACACACACTGTCAAACAGATGGTCAAAAGTGGACCAATCACAGCTGTGGTGATCTGCATTGACGCAACATTTTTGAAGAGGTGCACGTCAGGCTACAGCGTACAGTAGGTTACGCTGTAACAGCCGTAGCTATGCGTAGCCTACACTGTAGGTTTGAAGCAGAAGTGTTACTCAATGTTACTAATATGACTGGAGTCTTCATCTAATGTGAGAGGTTATCATTTTATGTTTCAAAATGACAAATGATTTATTTAGGAACAAACCTTTTTTTAATGAGGAAACAATTACTGAGTGCACCTTTTAATTGAAGGTCTGATTTATGACATGAGGTCACCGCATCAGCCATTATTTAAAGTGTGTAACTTTTGTTGTATTTGTGTTTTTCCTTTATTTTTTAATTTTTGTCATTTCTGGTCAAGCATAAAATGGCCACTCTGTTATGGAAAGATATAGGGGAAATCAATGTCATTGGAAAATGGTTTAATACAAAGTATAATGTTATAAGGGCCCTGGGTAGCTCAGTGAGTAAAGACGCTGACTATCATCCCTGGAGTTGCGAGTTTGAATCCAGGGTGTGCTGAGTGACTTCAGCCAGGTCTCCTAAGCAACCAAATTGGCCCGGTTGCTAGGGAGGGTAGATTGCCGTGAGGTTGGGTATGTCTCCACGGTAACATGCTCAACCAACCATGTGATAAGATGCGTGGATTGACGGTCTAAGATGCGGAGGCAGCTGAGATTCGTCCTCCGACAACGGGATTGAGGCAAGTCACTACGCCATCACGAGGATTTAGAGTGCATTGGGCATTCCAAATTGGGGAGAGGAAAAAAAGCATAATAAAAATTGCAAATATAAAAACGTTTGAAAGATATGCTGCTAAATAAGGCAGAAATGCATCAGTCACAGTCTGTGAGAAGGGTTCAAATATTTATGTTAACAAAAATAAAATAATCAGTGCAAGTTAACAAATATACTAGCTAGATTTCATTCACAGACAACGCAGTGGCTAATTTTACCCACTAAATATCCATCCGGTTATTGTGTCCAGTCAAACCTGTTTTTTGTACTGCAAATTATTTGAAGGACGTAGTGGTCGTTTTGGCTGAAATTTATGAGCCTAGTGTCTTGCAGTTTTCTTGAACAGTTTCACTGACAGTAACTCAAATGTGCAGGACAACTATGACGGCCTCGTTTGTTGGCCGGACCGAACCGTTATGATGCGGTGGTCTGCTGCTCTGCGTTCGCTTCTCCTCTCAGCGCGTGCTCATCATAATGAAGAATCAAACGTGGAGACAATGACGTCAATGTAGCGGCCGGGCGCCCTGATTGGTGCGTTCTGAAGAACCAGAGCAGCATTCATGTGCTCACAGAGAAGCATCTCACACAGAGACAGAACCGGAGAGTTTGAGTCAGTCACCTTACCAACACACAGACGTTTAACCTCTGAAAACAGAGTAGCTTTGTGGCATATAATTAGGGTGAACAAGAGGAAGAAAAGGGATAAAAATACCAAGTTTCTGTATTTATCTCTTTGCAAGCAGCGAAAGAGGGAATGCCATCAATAAACATGAAACTGGAGATGCTGACACTCATCGCCTGCGAAGTAGACACGGAGGTGTTTACGTCTGACAAAATGCAGGTACTACAAGTTTATCTAGAAAGAGCATTTAGGGGTAAAAAGGTTAAAAAATGTGCATGCTGTGTTTATGAGCACTGTTATCTCTGTGCATGTGCGCGATGAGCGCTTTCACTGCATGCGCGCGTTCATCTGAGTGACGTTTCACGCAGCCGATTCATTGTTTATCACTGCTGGAATTTTATCAATGAATCCGCAGTTCACATTAACATTCTGTTGCATTCGCACACATGGCGTCAATGCTCTGAACGACTGAAGCGAAGCACCTTCAGACAGGCTGCACCACTCGTTTGTATTGGATGAACTAATCTGTTTGAGCGATTTGAGTTTCATGCTTATACAAACGGTATATGTAAAGGCACAGTTTAATGTAGTTATATACAGTGTCGATTGTCCCGACTCTCTCTCACTCACTCACATATATTTGGACCATTGCAGAACCGTTTTCTTCAGTATGCAACATAATTGCACTAATGCACAATTTGTTTTTTTTTTACCCTGGGAATTCTTGATTTCACATTAATAAGTACAAATAAAACTTAGTTTGCTGTACCCTGCTGGAAATAAAACTATTATTTCTCCAAAACCTTTCATCATTAGCCTTGCACAAACAAGCATGAATATTTTCATTTATGTTCTGTACTGAAAGTCTTTTTTCTAATATGACTCATACGGGACTGCATAGGCTATATTGTGTTTGTGACGATCACTTCAGTGGGTGGCTAAGAAAACATGTCAGAGACTTTAAAGCTCGAAGTACCATTAGAGGTGACACCTGCCATCGTTGAGTGCTCATATAGTTTATGTGTTTTTGTTTCTGTGCCGTAAACTGCAAATAGACATGCAGGCAGTCAGACAGACAGGCATTTTTGTGCCGTAAACTGCAAATTGGGGGGCTGACAGTCAGACAGACAGACGTTTCTGTGCAGACTGCAGGAGGCTATGCTGTACCTTCATTTCCCCTGCAGTGGCCTGCCTTGAGCAGATAACAACAGCAGAATGAGAGAGAAAATTATGGTTTATGAAGAAAATAAGAGTGAGTAAAAATGTTGGCGTGTGACTGTGTGTTGGTTCTAACCTGAGTTTTGGACTCTGTGTAAGGACAGAGGAGATTATAAGGAGCTGCACGTGGGTTATGGTCACTGATCACAAAGATCACTACACACCAGCTTTGTCTTTTTTCTATTTTTTTTTTTTTATTATTCTCTACTTAAGGTTTATTCATTTACTCTGTGCTAGGATTTTCTCTCTTGACAGCTGAGTTTACAGTATCACCCTAAATCTTGGTGAACTGTGACAGCAGATTGAAATTTTTTTTCAAAACGAATGTGTTTCTTTATATTACAAAGACGTGGCAGCTCAGTCATCTGAGCTTTTAGCTGAATTGATTTGCTGAAGAATTTAAGGAATAATTCACCCAACAATGAAAATTCTGTCATCTTTTACTCATTTTTATGTTGTTCCAAACATGCATGCATTTTTTTTTCTTCCATGGAACACAAAATGTTACATTTTGAAGAAGTAAATATCAACAAAAGCATGATGAAAGTAGTCAGTATGACTCGTACAGCATGTTTCATGAAGTCATATGATAGCTTTGTGTGACAAATAGACTGTAATTTAAGTGATTATTCACTGAAAATCTTGCCCTCCAATGTAGCTCTTAAATCAGATATGGAAAGTTTGAGATCAGTGACGTTTTTCAGGTTTGGAATGAAGTGAGCTTATCTGACACCTGTCTACACCGGGTGCTAGCGGCACACCGCGTCAAAAGCCATAGAACTCATTATAATCAATGATGCTGTCTATACTGGATGTGTCCGTTGCGGCAGTGTCCATTTCCATTTTGCACTGCACATGCTGGCGCTATTACACAAAGTGTCCAGTGTACACAGCCTCAAGCCGTTGCTTCACACCGCATCAACAGACATGCCTGGTGTAGACAGGGTGTAAGGCTAGAAATGAACTTTTTGCAAGTACACGTTTGCAGACCTGAGGAGCTTGGCCAAAGTATTTCCAACATGCGATCTGCTCTTGCATTTACTGTGGCATTAACAAACCTCAGTACTCTAGACGGCGATAGAGTTAACTTCAAACATTTGTGCCTTGTTTGTATTCTGGTAAACTGCTGTAGAAATGTTGACTTTAACTTATTTTGTCAGCAATATTCTTGTCAAACTGTTTCTCTGCATGACCATATAAGACTGTTACACTAATGCCTGCTAAAGCGACCATTGAGGCAACATAAAGAATGCATACTTGCTGTGAGTTATGATTTGCGTTCTTATACATTTTCGAACACAATGGACCACAATATGAAGGCACGTAGCTAGAAGTGTCTGCTTTCACATACTTTTTTTGGCCCTAAATGATGACTTCATCTTTATTTTGGAGGGCACTGTTCCTTTAAGAAATTATTATTTAGCAAAATACATGTGAATCTTTGTGACTGAAAGGCTTTTTAGGCTTTTTGGTAGTTTAGATTTATTGAGGAATAGTTTTTGCAGTATTAGCGAGTGGCGTGAGATATGTGAGCCTGTTAGTTGAATCTACATTAACACTATGTTGGACTATTGTTACTGGAGCAGCTGGGATATGAGCACGGTCACTAGAACAGGTGTGGCCTACAGTGTGCGTGTGTGTGTTGAGTGGAAAATTATGTGCTATGGAAATTATGCAGACATCAGCACATTCAGTCTGAAGGTTATGGGCGGGACTCTCATTACTTTCATGCATAAACACAAATACTCTAACCAGTTAATACATTGATGTGCATGTTCTGTTTTTTTAGATGATAAAGGCTCAATTACTGCAGACGGATGGGATCAGAAATGCATTATTATTGTTTGTGTTTTTGTATTGTCAGCAAACATGTATACCACATTGTTTCGCATTGACAGCATTAAGTTTCCATCAGTGTGATCATTAAGGTCATTGGAAAAAGTGGCTGTCAGACCTCTTTTCCAATCATTTATCTGTATTATTGGTCCTTGCTAAGGCAAACATCATTATTGTTGCTTAGACTAAGGGATTTTTCAAAACCCTTAACCTGCAGTATTAATCTTCATCGTGTAACTCATCCATCCATACCATGCAGAATTATACAGCCTTATTGAGGACAGGTGTGCTATTATTTTATTTAGTGATTTAATTTATGAAAATAAATGTAGACTTATCCACAGCCTTACATTGAAGGAGGGACCCAACCCGTATCTAGGGACCAGAATATCAGAAAGACTTCGGAGTGGGCTCTTTTGACTTGGGCCACTAAGCAACCACCCAGCTACAACTCACAACAGCCTAGCAACCACCTAGGAATGCCCAAGCAACTACATATCAACATGCCACTTAAAACCACTCAGAGCACCATAAGAATTCTCCAGCAATTCTTACATTCTTTACTAAATGTAGGTAAACATCTATTTTGTATCATTGTTTTTTTTTTTTCTTCTTCTTTTTAGCTGACTATGTCATTGAATGTTAGCATAATAGTCAAGGATCCAGGCTGCAAGCCTAATTCTTTGGTAACTAAGATCATAATTCTGAACCATCACTATTGTGCCCTTGAGTAAAGCATTTAACCTCAGTGGCTCCCATGGGAGACTTGTCCTACAATTAGCATACAGTAAATCACTTTGGCTAAATGCCAAATAACAAAGATCAGCCTTAACTGATAAGACTTTTCATCTTTTGTATTGAAAAGTAGTTTAGCTGGAATAATTGCCCAAGTGACTTTAAATGTGAGTTTGTCAGTGGATCCTGACAAATGTGTAGATTAGTAGTTGACTAATATGTTTTTGTTTTTTTATGGCTGGTGCATGATATCTAGAGAGCAGGGTGAACAATAACTGAAATAATGCCAATATATAATACTGTAATTTTTCACAGTATTTTGCTTATACAGGGTTATTGCGGTCATGAAAAACCTGGAAATTGTTTCAAATTTGTCAATTTTCATTTACAGAACTGGAAATTAAAACAAAAATGTCCTGGAAATTAATACAATATAAAAAAATTATGGAAATTTCTATAGTGAGTATACATTTTTCTTGCATGCTCCACTCTATATTCGATTTGGAGGTGGAGGGTCCGTCATGGTCTGGGGCGGTGTGTCACAGTATCATCGGACTGAGCTTGTTGTCATTGTAGGCAATCTCAGCGCTGTGCGTTACAGGGAAGACATCCTCCTCCCTCATGTGGTACCCTTCCTGCAGGCTCATCCTGACATGATCCTCCAGCATGACAATGCCACCAGCCATACTGCTCGTTCTATGCATGATTTCCTGCAAAACAGGTATGTTAGTGTTCTGCCATGGCCAGCGAAGAGCCCGGATCTCAATCCCATTAAGCACGTCTGGACCTGTTGGATTGGAGGGTGAGGGCTAGGGACATTCCCCCCAGAAATGTCTGGGAGCTTGCCTGGCCAAGTTCCTTGGTGGAAGAGTGGGGTAACATCTCACAACAAGAACTGGCAAATCTGGTGCAGTCCATGAGGAGGAGATGCACTGCTGTATTTAATGCAGCTGGTGGCCACACCAGATACTGACTGTTAGTTTTGACCCCCAACATTTTTGTTAGTCACATGTCTGTGAAACTTGTTCAGTTTATGCCTTAGTTGTTGAATCTTTTTATGTTCATACAAATATTTACACATGAAAGTGAGAGGACATTTCATTTTTTGAGTTTATATATTTTTGAGTGCAATCTTTATAAAACCACGAATTATTGAAAAAGACATGGAAATGTACCTGTTTAAAACAGTAGGAATCCTGCTTATAATTCACTTGACAACATGTAAAACAGAAAATGTTTATTATCCATTGACAAGGCTGTCTGTGGATTTGCCAATAAGATCAAATTATCGGCCGATGACTATCGCACTTTGGCCAAAAATTGGTCAATTTATCGGTTTAGCCAATATATCGGTCTATCACTTGAGGAGAGGCCACATCAAATGATGCATACACTGAAAGAATAACAGGTAAAAGGAGTGACAGGTAAAACTGAGGAGTATACCTGGATCAGGTTTTACTTAGGTGGGTAACCAGATCTGAGCTCTGGCAGGCGGGGAGGCTGAATCCTGCCACCTTCGATAGCCCTGAAACGGCCATGCTTAGTTTGCTCTTGTTAGAATAGATGGAGAGAGATCGCTCTCCCTCTATCTCTCTCAGCTACTCTCTCTTATCTTAAATAGATTGATATACAGATGAAACAGAATGATGGATGGTAGAGGGAGGTTAGAGACATCTGTTTCCCAAGAGCAAAGATATAGCTCAGATGTCACTTTAAAAGGTTAAAATCATTCGTAGGAAATGATGACTGTAAAGGGATTAATGGAAAGGAGGAGGTGAGATCCGGCTTGACAATATAAATACTATTTTAATTATAAACTTAACCAAAAAGACAAACGCACACACAGGTGTTGGACAGTTGCCCGCAACTCACTCTCTCTCTCTCGCATTGCAGTCTCCAGTCGGCCTCTATCCTCGGAACGTACTCGCCGGTATCTCTGATACGCCATAGTTTGGTCCCCGGCCACTCCTCCACCCTCTAGCGAATGACAGCCACGCCTCAGGCAGTCCTCTGGTCCCTGGCGAACGGAACGCCCTGGCGTGTTTTTGGTGGGCGGTAGGGTTCTCCCTC
Source organism: Xyrauchen texanus (assembly GCF_025860055.1). NCBI lineage: Eukaryota > Metazoa > Chordata > Actinopteri > Cypriniformes > Catostomidae > Xyrauchen > Xyrauchen texanus. Next base: position 18,028,753 of record NC_068297.1, on the reverse strand, counting down.
GCCTCTGGCAGTAGTAACCGCTCCAGGCGGTTGGTTGGGAGCCCCTCATCCCCTCTTGGTCGGTGGCCGTTCCTCTGCCCGTTCCTCTGCTTCCAGGCGGCCGGGCTCCTCCATTCTCCGGCGGATGGCCGCAGCTGCTCCTTCAGGTGGATGTTAGTGGCGAGAACTCCACTACGGCGCATCCCTCCTCCTTTCCGGGTTTGGGCACTAGTGTAAAGGGGTTAATGGAAAAGAGGAGGCAAGAACCGGCTTGACAATATAAATAGTTTAATATAAAACTGAACCAAAAAGACAAACACACACACACAGGTGTCAGACAGCTGCCCGTAACTCTCTCTCTCTCTCGCTCTGCAGTCTCCAGTCGGCCTATATCCCTCTCGGAGGCTTGATTAGCCTGATTAGGGGCCGGGTGTGCAGCTTCACGACCCGGCCCCACCCTCTGCCCTGCCACAGTGACATTAGACAAAAGACCACTTGTGCCTGTTTTCCTGTGGCTCAGGTTACCAGCCATTGCCTGCAAATTCTATGCCCAGCACTTCAAAGAACATTCCTGAATCTTCATTGTTTGGAGAAGAGTGGGCCAGACCCTCTCTGGGAATAAACTTCCACTGATGCAACAAATGCTTACAGTTATGTAACATTGCGATCAGCGAATTTGTGCTTCATTAACTTATGAGATTCAGTATGGTGGCACAATATATCGTTTTTTTTTATTTAATTTTTTTATGTGGTTACAACCGCATTCAGCAAACATGTTTGTTGGTTTCAGGAATGAAGAACTGCATGGAACTTAGTGGCCCTGTTTACACCTGGTGCATTATGGGTGATCCAATCAGCCAAGACTCATTGCTGTTTACACTGGTTGTAACATGCATTACCACTTTAGAACAGATTTCAAGTGGAGAGTCTCTGATTTTGTGTTCACATACATCACTCATTGACTACGTTTAACACCAGAAAGCGGCTTATTGCGAGAAAGCGGGTTATTGCGAGAATACAGGGTTACTGTTTGCATGCACTGTATTAGCGGCGTACTCTTTACTCCTGTATACATGTGGCTCGGTCAGTAAGTAGCTTTCTAAGCAGCAACATAATTTCCCTGCAATGCTTGTGTAAATAACAAATATGGGAACCAAGGAAGACTTCGCTATTTTATTCTCTTGTTTCTTCACTTTATTTCCAGATATTCCAGAGTTGTTGCTGTGTTTGTTTCCTTTACATTGCGACCTGCACCTGATATAGTGGGGTTTCTCTCTTATGTAAAACTCTGTACTAGCACACATATGTGTATGTGAGGGGCAGTCCATATTTTACATTGGTGTGTATGTATGTATATAGTTTATAGTGTATGTGATTTTTCCCACTGTACTCCCAGAAATGTTGAATTCTTTCCTCTGTGTAGACTTTATGTTGGGCTCCATCCTATGACATTTGTTGTCCCGGTCTGTTCCACGCACGCGCACTTTTCAAACACCCATCAGAGCTTATGCGTTTACATGACCACATTAAGCCGCGTTCTCTGAGAGAAACCTAGGTGTGTTAAACTGCTTTCTCTTTATCCTTAAACGATGCAAGGAAATCAGAGTTCTTGTTTTCATGACATTTCAGAATGCCATTTTCTGCAAAAACCCTGTAATAAACCGTTTTCTTAACTGCATGTAAGCGTGTTCATTATGTCATTTGCTATGTGCTACTACATGTTGAAAAAGTGAAACAAAAAAAGGAAAGCATGAAAATATGATTGCACCACTTCAAGCAGAATTATGAGTGATTAAATCAACATGCTTTCAACCGAAAATGTATTAGGCAAGTGTGGTGTGGCCTAAGTCGAGAACCTGTGTTCTTCAAGAATTTCAGAAATTCCTATAACAGCATGGAATTTTGGGATGCATATCACAGTGGTCTGCATTGCTGCCCTTTTCTGAGTTCTGGAAAATGCCCTGGGGTTTTATCACCAGGCCAGTCAATTGAATTTGTTCCCTGCCATTAATTCTAGTATAAAAATCCACAACAGAACTGAGTAATAGAACCAATTCCACTTGAGACAGTCAGGGTGACAGTGTTTGTTGTTGTTTAGCTCTATGTTGATAAAGGTGAGGGAAAACACAGTGCCCTCCGCATTTACAGCACAAGTGATGAATCGCTTCTGCCATTTACAGAGATTTCCTTTGGCAGATGGTCAGAAAGCAGATTCTTTTGTGCAAAGCTGCCTGGCAAGTTGGCATAAAAAAATTGTTTTTGTTTATTATTATTATTATTTTATGGTGCACGCAATAAAATATGTGAAACTGTCGAGTTCAGTGAATGCTCAATTGTGTCTTTGCTTGAGCTGTTGCGATTAACTGATTTTTACGGTACAGGGTGAATGTTCTTTTCAGTCTAATGAGTTCTTTTGTCTGTCTTTGTATAAATAGAGTTGTAATACAGTGTTACCCCAAATTTTCCCCAGTCTGTATCACCCATAGACCTTTTGTTTGCTGGCTGGTCGGGTTATGTAGAATCAGCATGGTAATTAAAAACACATCCCCCTCGTTTAACAGATTAATCTTCTTAATTACTCATGGTTCTATTCTCAACCCAAATTGATGCCAGAATCCTAGTATGCCATATGTCCCAGATTCTTTTGGACATTTTCAATTATTATCTTGCATAACTTTCTGATGAGACAAATGCTGTATGAGGACAAGCATAAGAATATTACACAGTTACAGTAGAATGTACTATAATTTGCAAATATTCCTCTTCCTTGTCTAGATATTTGCACACATAAATAAACCCAACAATCTGCTAAATTATTAACATTACAGGCTAATTGAGAACATTGATATTTTTGTCAATGTTTACATTTTGTACATGGTTTCTAGCCATCTCTTGAATTTCAGTGGTTTGGTCATGGTCTGGACAAATCATGTTTAAACATGTTGCATTTTAGCCTATTGAACCGTTTAATGCATTTGTGTTTTGCCAAAAATTCTCACATACTCCGGTCTTTAGCGTCCCGGCACGAACAGTACTGTGCAAAAGTCTTCGGCACGCAAGATGTTTGTCTTAAGATGGTTATATATATCTGCTACTTTAGTGTGTCAATACGAAATATACATTTTATACTTACAAAAATTACTTTTGCAAATGGAAATGATTAGAATAGAAGAACAGGGAGCCCTGCAACAGATGGCATGGCCCTCACATAAAATAAAAATAAGACATTAGAGTGGGCAAAGAAACACAGACATTGGACAACAGATCATTTGAAAAGAGTGTTATGGATCTTAAACCCACTGATATTTTGTGGGATCAGCTGGACTGTAAGGGGTGTGTGAAGTGCCCAATAAGACAGACACATCTATGGCAAGTGCTACAGGAAGTGTTTGGTGAAATGTCACCTGAGTATCTGGACAAACTGACAGCTAGAATGTCAAGCATCTGCAAAGCTGTCATTGCTGCACATGGAGGATTTTTTGATGAGAACTCTTTGAATTCTGAAAAATAGTAATTTTTCACATTATTAATGTCCTGACTGTACATTGTGATCAGTTTAATGACATAGTACCAATTTCTTAACATAAGAGCAAAATCTGTACATTAGTCCAAACATTTGGTCACCAGTGTATGTATTTTCTCAGGCACCTTTGAGTCTAAATAGATGCACAACTTGACAAAATAACAATAACCAAATCCGACTTTTCATGTGTTACACTTCCTATAGTTTACCTCCACATTGCTTCTTTGTCAAATAGCAGTGTCAAATGTTAATAAAGTCAATCAATCACTGAAACATTAGTGCCACCTTGAGTAAAAAAAGGCATGTATAAAATGTATGTGTACACACAAATGGAATACAGATAATTCACCATTGTCACACAGAAAATCAACAGGATATAGTAGTCATTTTTATGAAAATAGTAGTCAATTGTCTTGTAATAAACAAATAAATATATATCATGTGATTGTAAACTTATATAGATATGAAATAATCATAAAAATATGATTTATAGAAGTGCAAAAAAGTGAAACTATTTTATATCTCAGATCTTTAATGACCCTATACACTTTTAAAATATATTATTATGCAATTTTGCCTTTTATTCTGAAGAGAAAGGTTGTTTTTTTTTTAGGTTTTTTGCAATGCTGTAGGTGAGAATGTATATGCACTATTTTCCATTGTAGTGATAGATAAATGTTTTCTCTACCCTTCATCAAAACTGGCCTCAGGGAACTCCAGCCACCTTTTCATGTCTTCCAGGCAGGTAATCCATGTGATTGAGAGGTGTGAATTGAGCCAGCACACACACACACACACACACACACACACACACACACACACACACACACCTGTGCTGTTTCATAAGAGTTATAAAGGCCTTATGTGACACTGGTGTCCTGAACATTTATCTCAGATTCACTTTTGGGAAGTTGGCCTGTTTCCTAGTACCTGTTAAATGTTGGTAGGGTCAAAAATTTGGTTTTGTTTAACGGTGTGATCTTTGAGGGTATGCACTTTGATATGTCCATCAACAAACAACAACCTCTCCTCAGATGAAAGGGGCATTCAGTAGTTCTCTTGCTAGCATTAGCATTGCACTTCTTCGTGTACTTTAAAGGAATAGTTCAAATAAAAATGAAAATTTGCTGATAATTACTCACCCACAGGCCAACTGAGATGTATCTTGAGTTTCTTTCTTCATCAAAACAGATTTTAAGATTTTTAGGATTTCATTTCAGGCCTCCTTCAAACAATGCAAGTGAATGCATTTTTTGACCAAAAATGCGGTCCAAAATGCATATTTAGGGTGCATCAAAATAATCCACACGACTCCAGTCGACAAATAAAGTTCTTCTGAACCCAAATGATTGATTATTTTTAGAAACAAAACAATAATTATATACTTTTTAACTACAAATGTTTGCTTCCGTACATCTCTGTGAAGTGCGCTCATGAGATTGATGACGTAAACTCGTTGGTAAGGTCATGCATGGAGGAGGAGGCAGGAAGTGCGTCACTGTTTACAAGAGAAACTTGCACAGACCACAGACCAAGTGCCGTTCACAAACCAAAACAGTCCAAAACCATTTCAAACATAGAAGAACTTTATTTGTCGACTAGAATCGTGTGGATTATTTTGATGCACCCTAAATATGCATTTTGGACCGTGAAATAATGGAGTACATTGACTTACATTGTTAAAAGTAGGAGGCCTGAAATGAAATCCTAAACATTTTTAATTCTGTTTTGATGAAGATAGAAAATCCGATACATCATGGATGGCCTTGAGGGTGAGTTAAGTATCAGCAAATTTTATATTTGTGTGCACTATTCCTTTAAAGACCGATATGGCAGTGGTGTTAGATGCTGTACTGCCTTCTTTCAGCATGAACAATCATGATCGTCTCTGCTGCCCCCTCCAGCTCTGGAAGATCATTTGCATCTGGAAAATGTCAGTTTAAGATTAATTATTACTACTATAATATAATTGCTTTGCCTAAAAACAAATGTCAGAAATCAAGTGAACAGACTTCTACAATTAAGAACAAATTATTATTATTGTCCCTCATATCAATAATCTTTGAAGACTGTCTACGTTTCACGTTATTTCTAAACACAGTTATTACCTTTATTAGAGAACTGCTTAGCGTTAAATATACCTCAATTATCTAGTGATACAGAATGTTTTGGTAAAGGAAAGATTAGAATTGTTTATGATGATTAAAATAAGCATGTCCATGAATACTGTATTTGGCAAACGTTTTATGTTTCCAAGCCACCAAAGTCATGGTTTACTCAAAATCCAGAACAATCGCTGTGCCAAGCTACTTTGCACTAAACGAATGAAGACTTGTGCCATTTCATCGAGATGAGGTTGTTGGGTCCCCTTCACTATAGCTGTGATAACAAAGAAAAGAAAATTACATGTTGCTTTCCAGTTGCATTTGTAAACACCACTGAAAGCTGTCCATTACTAACATATGTTGACTACAAATCATTTTAAAATGTTGTATGAGTTTTCTGTAAATTCCACTGATTCTATCCAGGGGGGCAACACACTACATTCTTTTTTAGTTGTTTTAGGCCCTTTTTATTTAAATGGATATTAAAGTTTTTCAGTATAATGAATCGGGTGTAAATTATTATTTAGAGGTCCAGCTACTAAAGCAGCGCATAAAAAAAAGTTTGCCTATGGCGGTCTTTCTATTTTCTTGCTTCAGACCTTTATTGCTTCTTTGGCAGTACAGCTACTGAATCTCCTGTTGTCTCCACTGCAAAAGCACGATAAATAAGTGTGTTCCATTGTGTCCTTTAGCTTTTTGCATCACCAAACAACAAACGGTGTGGAAACTGAGCATAGCCAAGCGTATCTACATAGGCGGCAGCCAATGAGCATGAGGATTCTATTCTTCGACGTTTAGTGAAATACAGCGGGTCATATGATTTCAACATGGTGAAACATATTGAAGGGGGTGACCTGCACTATGTATAATAAAACCATTTTTATAGACAACTATTATGAGTACAGTCTTCATCTCATCTGAGTGTACACCATTCAGATCACTCATCACAGAAACACAATTAATTCGTTAATGTGTAAAACTTTTTCAATTAGCCTCAAATTACTGACTGTACCTTTTAAACATCATTTTCACATTACAATAGTTGAATGATAGCTGTCATCTGCACACACGTGTGTACTCTGGAGTGTGCTGTTGTGTAACAAACATGCATTGTAACTAGATTAAAACCTACACATGCAGTTTATTTTACATGGCACATTGCTCTGTCCCTCACACAGACAAACACTCAAAGAGCTGGCATGTCATGAATACGGATTCCACCCGGTTAGTGTGTGTAAGTGTACACCGCCTGCAGGAAGTGCTCAAAGTAGCACATGAATTAGTGATTGACACATACCCTCTTGTTACACAATTCCTTCAAAAGACACACAGATATAGAACATAAAATCACAAAAGCTGTTGCATGTGGGAAACAAACAATGATTGCTTTGCACAGTGTTTCACCTAAGCCATGAAGTCTTAATTTAGCCAAAAATGAAAATCATGTCATTTACTCATCCTCATTTTACTCATGTTGTATGAGTGACATCCCAAGTACGTTAAAAGGATTGTTCACCCAAATGTTTTCTCATGCCATCCCAGACTTTGTTTCTTCTGCTGAACACAAACATAGATTTTTTAAGAATATCTCAGCTCTGTTGGTCCATTCAATGCAAGTGATTGGTGGCCATAACTTTGAAGGTCCAAAAAGCACATAAAGGCAGCATAAAAATAATCCATACAACTCCAGTGGTCAAATCAATATATTCAGAAGCTAAATGATTGGTGTAGGTTAGAAACAGAAAAATATTGATGTCCTTTTATGCTATAAATTCTCCTCCCTGCACAGTAGGTGGCAATATGCATGAAGAATGTGAATAGCCTAAAACAAAAGAAGAATGTGAAAGTGGACATTTATAGTAAAAGACTTAATTATTGATTTCTCAGTTAATTAGCCTAAAGGATGGCCATCTGTGAGGTGCACATGGACGTTGTGTGGGATAAATCTAGAACATTTTCAGTCTTCTGAAAGAACCATTTGTTTGCTTGCTTTCACCTTTCTCTGTTTACCTGCTTGATCATCAGTCACACTTCATATTTCACTTGTCCTATTCAAAACTGCCCAAATCAGCACTGCTGGGCTAGTTTAGTGTTTCTAGGGCGCATGAGAGCATGCTGCTAGATTTATAATAAAGCAATAGTCAAACAAATCAGCAGATATTGAAAAAAAGCAGCCACGTATTGTGGAAAGTTTACAATAGACATGAATTGAAAGTTGTCTCTGCATATTAGGCTGGGATAGGAGAAAGGATGTAGTTTACATAAATATTCCACACTTCAGCTTTTAAGAATTAGTTTTGAAAAACTCATTCGTACACTATTCTGAATATTGGGGGATGTCATGATGTCTTTGATCATTATGGCACTGGAAGTTATTTCAAGTTATTTAAGTTATTTCATGCAAAACAGAAAAACGGAATTGTGTTTTGTTGTCATTCTCCTCAGGAGCGGTTTGAAGCTCTGTTCAGGATCTACGATAATCAGACATCGTTCCAGATGTTTAAGAGTTTCAGGAGAGTTCGGATCAGCTTCAACACTCCAGAGGCTGCTGCACGTGCACGCATCGAGCTCCACGAATCCGATTTCAATGGCACTAAACTAAAACTCTACTTTGCACAGGTCAGTCTTATTGTGTTTTTTTTTTTTCATTGCACAACAATTAGTTCCTCGAATCTGACTGAACAAGTGGTGTTCCAAGAGTGCTGATATTTAGCATAACAGCACTGGAACATATCATTATTTGTTTCACTCTGATTGTCTGTGTTTTTGCTGTGTTCCAGACTGGCTGCCAGTCTGTGCTTTGCTCAGCAACATGCATGATAGTTTCTATTTTGGCTTTGTTTGGAATTATATTCATTATTGGAGCAACAAAAGACAAAATAACTGGCCATATGGTGCCTAAAATGTAAATTACTCAACATTAAGTTCTTATTTATTGAACTGTATAAAAATAATAACACTTACGCAATTGTGCTGTTGCGCTAAATATACACGGGCTGTGATTTTCTGCAAACGAATCACAGCTGTGTTGATATTAGTACAACAACACTCTTGCTTGATTAACACTTCATTGCTTGTCCCAGATCAACATGTTGAGAGCAACATGAGCTAAAATCCAGAGAATAATCATGTAATATTAACAGCTGTCCAAAGGAGAGAACAGGAGAGTTTAGTTCTTGATTTCTCCTCTCTCAATGGTCTGTAAGCTGGGAAGATTCAAAGAACACTTAGTTCTCAGCATGGTAATACACAAACGCTCACACATACACATGCACACTTTGGAGAATTTCATGTATGACTAATCATTATTACATTTAAATATATACACAATTATATTTATTAAATCATTATAGAGTAAATGTGGTCCATTTGTTTCATGCACAACACAGAATGAATCCTCACAGTGGTGCTGCAACTGTGTATTTGTGTGAAGGTGTGTACGGATATAATCTAGGAGATTGTGTGTCTTTGAACAGTTTCAGAATAGCCTGTTTCCTTTAGAGAGATGTAACCTTGGTGAGAATATTCCTGCATGACAGACTTCAAAGAGGAAATCAATTAGATCTGTGCTTGATCTGTAGAGTGTGCTATTTATACCATTGAAGATATACAGTATGTAGTTTAAAAGAAGTTCTTAGTTCTTATTATTTAGTCTTTTCATTTTACCATCCTCCTTCTCTGCTCTCTCTCTCTGTCCACAGGTGCAGAATTCAGGGGAGGATGTGGACAAAACATACCTGGCACCGCCTCAACCAGTCAAGCAATTTCTCATCTCTCCACCTTCATCACCGCCGGTGGGGTGGAGCCAGAGTGAGGATGCCACACCTATGATCAACTATGACCTGCTGTGTGCTGTGGCCAAACTAGGACCAGGTAGGGAAAAAAGCACACATAGCCTACATCTACCCCTAGCCCTCACAGCAAACATTTTTAACAGTTTGCAATGCTAACTGTTTAACAGCTACAAAGACACTATGCATTGAAAATTATTTACTGGCCTATATTTTTCATATATTTTTCATGGTTATCTACTATAACCTGGAATAAACAGATTTAAATCTTTACAGAACATGTAGACCTTCATATAATACGTTTTTTTTTATGATTACTATTTTAAAATTATTTTAATTTTTATTCAAAAACAAAACTTTGTTTTTTATTTAATTTTTTACTTCAAATATTTATGCTTTGGCAGATGAAAACGGAACTGCATGGTAATAAGTTACTCTTAAGTCAGTGTGGGAGCTGAACTGCAATAGCAAGTATTTTTAAAGGTACAGTATTATGTAAGATTCAGAAACCCTTGATGACACCTGTGGCCGTTTAATGACAGTGACACCTGTGGCCGTTAAGGGAACTGCAGCCAGCTGCCTGTTGCTCGTGATCGCGTGCACACTCTCCATAGGGACGCGAGTGAGCGAACATGAACCAAAACAATGCCGCAACGTACACAGAGACTGAACTTGATTTGCTGACAGATGAGGTAGCATAATTCAAATTACACAGTTATGATTGTTTTACTACAAACTTTGAGACTATATATTTAATTTGAATCTCCAGTGATGGAACAGGGTTAAAACAAAGTGTGGATATAGGTCTGACTATGCGAGATTGTAGTTTAAAGTAATCACTTTTCTTTGCATGATACATTGACTGCATTCATACGATAGCCTATGTTGGTGTTAGCTAGCTAGCCAGCTTTATCAATAGTTGTTAGCTAAATTTGTTGTAAGTTTGTGTAGGAGTCAAGCCAGACGTTTGCTGAATTCTAGTAGAAATACTAGGAATGGCTCCGATACCTAGATCGGTATTGGCTCTGATACTGATGTTTTTAGACTGATCGGGTATCAGTCCAACGAGCCCGATCCAAATCCGATACTGTGTGTTAGCAATGTTCTTTACTGTCAAGTAGACTTGTAGTCGAGACCGCCTAAACCGAGACCAAGACACTACCAAGACCAGAGGGTATCGAGACCAAGACAAGACCAAGTCGAGACCGAGACCAAGTCGAGACCTAGACCGAGACCAAGTCGAGACCGGAGGGAAAAAAAACTTTTATGCTGCCTTTATTTGATTTGTGGAGCTTGAAAGGACTGTTCTCTATTCACTTGCATTGTATAGACCTACAGAGCTGAAATATTCTTCTAGAAATCTTCATTTGTTTTTAGCAATTACATTAGGCTTATTGTACAATTACAATTATTACAATTAGGCTTAATTGCAGGATCCGAAAGTTGGTCGTTTTGTCGCTATGGTTACACACGCGCGCACACACACACACACACACACACACACACACACACACACAAATGTTGTGTTTCCATGTTTTATGGGGACTTTCCATAGACATAATGGATTTTATACTGTACAAACTTTATATTCTATCCCCTAAACCTAACCCAACCCCTAAACCTAACCCTCACAGAAAACTTTCTGCATTTTTACATTTTCAAAAAACATAATTTAGTATGATTTATAAGCTGTTTTCCTCATGGGGACCGACAAAATGTCCCCACAAGGTCAAAAATTTCAGGTTTTACTATCCTTATGGGGACATTTGGTCCCCACAAAGTGATAAATACACGCTCACACACACACACACACACACACACACAGACAGACACAGACACAGAGACACAGACAGTTGGTGGTGCGCTCAAAGTTGTGCAGTTACCCAAAAACGTTAGTTACACTCTTCATCAGGTTAACGTTAGTTACGTCCTTAGAGAGGCTTGCAAAAAATATGTCCCTAAATAACTTATACCATACGTGTGAGAAGAACACATGATAAACAACAATAATTCAGCAGATACGTGATCTGTTTGGTCATGGGAGGTTGGAAAGGTTTTACCTCAAAAAGTTTGAAAATGCGTAGATAGCTTTCCCTGTGTTTACGCTCCAGGTGTCTGGTGAACGTTGAGGTGGTCCCGGCTGTCTCTGTCAAGCAGACTTTGCAGAATCTACATTTCGCCGAATGCTTCTTTTTATTTGACGATGTGCAGAAGAACTCATTGTGTTCTACGAAAGCAAATTTTATGACCAAGGAATTCGCTGACATACTACTGACTGACTGTGCTCTTTACGCTCTACGCTACACTCACTCACTGAGGTATAATGTTATATGAATGGATGAGCGCCAACGGCTGTGTCACAAAAAAATACATGTGATTGGTTGCATTTGAAGGGCGCGAAATAATAATAATACTGTTGCGTTATCGAACGTTGTGTCGTCGTGGATATTGTAGTATTGTATTGCTAAATCCCCCGACCACTATGTCGGTCTGAGACAGCGAGACCTAGACAAGACCGAGAGGTCCGAGACCAAGACCAAAGACCGTCAAGGCCATGACAAGACCGAGACCACGTAAAAGTGGTCTCGAGACTGGTCTCGAGACCAAGACCGGTCTCGAGACATACATCACTACTGTCAAGCTCCAAAAATGACATAAAAGAACCATAAAAACACCATTAAAGCAGTTCATATGACTTGTGCATTTTATTCAAAGCCACTTGAAGACGTGTGATAGCTCTGTGAATCACAAAAGGCTGTGTTTAATAAGTAAATATATGGGGCGCTGATCTGTTGACACACTCATGGCTATTTTTGGCCTTCATGCTGTGCGCAATATTTGAACGCTACTTATGTTACTTGAAACGTTACTTATCGCCAAATGCTTGCTGAAATTTCACTAAAAGTAGCTAAATCACGTGATGTCATTTATTATGCAAGACATCAAATTTACATGTAAATTAATTGGCGTGAAGAGCTATGGAAATTCATTAAAGGTGTAGAACCATGTGGTTTTTTTTATATTATTGAACTAATGATTTAACAATTCGTATTTTATTACTAATCATTTAGCTATCACTAATTTAACTTGTCAAACATTCAGACAGTGGGGGATTTCTATGTATTTATTTTGTAATTAAACTGCATTATTGAACAATGTGAAAGTCCAAAATTATCCTAGCAATAGCAACCATTGTTTTTTTTATTATTTAATTTTAAACATGATCTATTTACCTTATAATGCCTCATGTGGAGCTCTTTTGGAGATAATATATATATATATATATATATATATATATATATATATATATATATATATATATATATATATATATATATATATATATTTTTTTTACATATCTGTTGTGTGATGCTTAACCATCAGTGTGTATTACTTGTGCCAGTGTTACTGTGTCACAATGACTTTTTGACAGTGATACCTGGCATAGTTCATATCACTTATCTCTATACATTATTATAGATCAGGGGTTCATATCTATTCCATTCTCTGTCTTTCTCTCTCGCCCTGCTAGATCATTTCTCAATGCACATCTATTGCTGTAGGCTGACTTTTCTTTTCTAAACTGAGAGCATGCACGTGAATTGAGGTTGAGATTGTCGCAACAAATACCAGCAACACATCAGCTCATCGGTCATTTGATTTATAGAGCATCTATATGCACATAAATCCAACTTCTGATGGCATGCAGGTCAGTCATATCACTTGAGACACAGGGGGTGCTAGAACACAGAGAAAAATGCGACATCTTTCACGATAGAGCTGATGTTTTTTATGTCGCCAGATGTGGAAGAACGTTGATAAAGCAGACTACAAAAGTTGCAAAAGGGTACAACTGGATTACTCGCTAAGGGATCAAAAAGTCGCTAAATCTAGCGACAAAGTCAATAAGTTGGCAGCACTGATGTAGATGCTCAATAGTAAGTTTCACTTATAATATGCATTTAGAACAACACCGGAGGTGCATTTTACCAAAATTTGAATAAGAATCTAATTAAACTACTGTGAACTTGCTAACAAACAGACACACTTACAGGAATTCCTGTATAGTTCAGAATGTCAAAATAAAAGCCTGAGGCTCTTAAAGTTAAAGGTGCACGATTGAGAAATATTACTGTTGTAGTTAAAATTCCAAAAGTCAAAAATAATAATAATTGGTGGGAATCATTTATTTGAACTAGTTAATTTACATGAACTGTTCAAATAAACCACTTCACTGAAATTAATTTACTACATATAAGAAAATCAATGATTAGTTTACATGAACTGTCCGGGCAAACTGATTCACTTAAGCGATAAGGATTTCTCAACTCTACGAGGAAGGTAATCACCTTTGATTACTCCCTCGACTGTATTATGACAAATGTAGGGTTTTGTGACACAGCTACTCATTGATAAAAGTAGCTTGTTACTAGAAAAGATACACTATTTAATAAAATAGCAAAACTACTGGCAGGCTACTGAAAAATGTAGTTAAGTTACTAGTGTTGCAAAGTCAGTTACTCCTCAACAGAAACAACACACGTGGAACCACACACACTTAATCAGCATACAAGCATATACCATACTGCTACACATACAAACAAACTGTGCCTAGTGTGTGTAATCATCTGGACCAGACATCAGTGTCCTCAGTGACTCGAGCAAGCGCTTTTAAAGGGGTCATGACATGAGAAACCAAATTTGCCTTGATCTTTTGGTATAAAAGAGGTCTTTGTATCATTAAAACGTCCTGCAAGTTTAATATTTTAAGACGTCCTCCCCATTCTAAACGAATCATTTATTTAATCAAGCTCAAAATACAGCTCGTTCTGGATTCATGGTTAGAAGTGACGTGTCGGTTAGAAGTGACGTAACTGCGTTTGCATATGACCGCCTCCAGCACAAGATAACTACGCTTTAAGCGCAAGACAGCTACGCTCATTTCGTATCGCTGTGCGCCTCTCAAGTGTTCAGTCGATGGACAGCGAGCTCTGACAGAGACTACTTGTGCACAGGAAAATTACGATGCCACACAGATGTGCTGTTCCTGGCTGTGGTCAAACAAAACCTCTGAATAAGCTGCCGAAAGATCCAGACGCCAGGGAAAAATGGATGCAGTTTATTTTTTGCGGACGCTCCAGTCACGGCAGTGTTAACTTAAGCGCTTGTTCTGTACATTTTAAGGATGACTGTTTTGAGAACAAATCTCAATATGATGCTTTCTTTGCCAGAAAACTGTTGCTCAAATATAAGTCCGTGCCGACTATTCTGGGAACAACGACGACGCAAACTGTAAGTAGGCCTAATCTATTTTAAACTTTAAACTACTTTTTAAAGCGCAATTTCATTCATTATGAATAATCACAGTGTTTTTACTTAGTTTACTTGCATATTGTTCTGGCTGGAGGCGTCAATAATTGATACATAGGCACTGACGTTAGCCAATCATAACAGTGGGCGTTAACACTGAAGTCTTAAATGGAAAACGCCCCCAAAACAGACTGTTTGAATCAGAGGATGAGAAACAGGGTGGGAAAAGGTCATAAATCACTAGATTTTAAAAGTTTTTCTTAAAAAAAAAATATATTAATACTATAATTGCACCTAAGGGAACATAATAATACAATTAAAAAAAAACATGTCATGACCCCTTTAACACCAACAGTTGAAAATGAGCTCACTTAGGAACGTCTGCAGACAGATGCAGTGGCTCCTACAAGTTTTGCACACTTAAGCCAAAGTTAAAAATATTTACTTTCAAGAAAAAAAATGTCTAACCAAGTAGAAAACAAATGATGCCAGTTCTTCTTTTCTAAGAGCTAACTTGATTTTTAGTGGCGTATGAGGTCAGTTCCCCTGATGTTCATGTTCAAAACAAACTTCTTTTTATTTTATCTAATGCAGTGACAATCATACATTTATAAATGTGACATGAGTGTCGGAGTAGTTTTGGGGCTATGACAGACAGACAGACAGACAGATAGATAGATAGATCATATTACTGTGTTACGAATAATGAGTGCAAAAAAATATGTAAGAATGCTCCACTTTAAACTAATATTTTGGCTAACACTGATGTGTTAATGTGCCGTTGGTGAACAGCTATTGTGTTTAAAGAAACAAACTTGAATTTTAATAGGTCTGATGTAACAGCAGCAGCAGCTGTGAATACAAACACACTGCTACACTGAGTGTGAGATGTTTCCCTCCTGACTCTGAGCATGTTTATGTGCTGTCTTTGCACCCTCTCCTGGTCCATATCAGTACACGCACTGACTCCATGCCAGGGAGTGTCATGTATCTACTCTTATTGGTCTGGCTCATTACTATAGCAACCTCGTTCTGTTTCCCAGTGTTTGTGTGTGTAATGAGTCCTCAGTGGTGGCGCTTTTATTACTTAATCTTAGATATGATTATTATAGGCTATCTTTGTTTACCAAAAGCTATAATCTTTTAATGGCCTTCAAATCTCACATCCTTTGTGAGAAGACATTTATCTGGATTATTCATTGTTCCACAAAATGGCCTGCTGCAGAAAAGGCAAATAATCTAATGCACTAATACAAAATAATGTTTAACTGGTTAGTTCTTACAAAAACAGTCCAGAATGGAAGTATATACTGACTATTTTAATGTATTGAGGAGATGCACAGATCTTTAGCCAAGGGATGTTCAATATTTGTTTTAGAAAGTGCTAATTCTTTTATTGTATAAAAGTAAGATGATTAGGAGAGAAGGAACACCAAGATCAATAATAATGCTAAAGTAGTTTGGTGCAGCAGGAATTTTTAACCTTGCATCTTAACCCTGTTATTTCTGTCAGGCTTTAGTTACAGCCACTGTTCTTAATTGGCCTTACAGCTTAACTTCTTATCTAGTTGAGCAGCGTGAGTCACTTTCCTGAGAGTGAGAGTTGAAGGAGTGGTGAATGTCTGGAAGAAAGATGTGAAGCTAATAAAATCTCTTAGATCTCTTATTCACTCATCTCCCTATGGAACATAGGACTTTTCTAGCATTTTTACAAAGCTGCATTCACATATTTGCTTAACCACAACACTCGTGGAGGACATCTGGACCCTGTTTCTACCTATTATTAAGATGCGTTTTTGGTGGTCAGATCAAAAGTGGTCAGCGCTATATACATTTCCACTACATTTTGTGATCAGATCACAAAAAATGCATAGGAAGGTAGTCCAAAACGCATGTGACCACATCACATTGGCATTTGAAACGTAATCCATCCTGAATGAATCCCAGACAGCAGCAAATCACCACTCCTCACCTGTCAATCAACTGCTGAGCTAAAGCAAGCCTTTAAAAATTGCCAGATATGAGCGGCTTTGAAGAAGATCTGTGAAGTTCTTTTATATTTGCATATCCCGCCTCCGGACATATGGGTATTTAAGCGGGGCGAATACAGGAGTTCATTCAGGATTTTTCTGAGGAGCCAGAAATGGTCCGCCCACAACAGTGGCTTAGCTCAGCGACGTGGCGGGGAAGACACAACGTCTCGTTCCCTCCATCGGGGAACGGAGTTTACATATGTAACCTAGACGTTCCCCTTCTGTCGCTCTCTCCACGTTGTGTCAGAGAAGCGACACTAGGGGTCCACTTTTAAACGTGCCATGCGTTGCGCCGTGTACGTGAACTGCTGATACAGGAGCGGGCAGGTATTTCTTACGTGCAAAAGCGACCAGCTGTATCAGGCTGCACGTACCCTTCCCCAATGCCCCTGCACGTACCCTTCCCCAAGCCATCAGAATCCTTCTGGTTATCCTGGAGGGGGGAACAAGGTGATGCTTGCCAACCTGGGAATGGGCCAAGCCTGGCTGGGCCTCTTTTCTTTCTGTTTCTCACATAGAGCAACTACGGCCGGGGCCCTTACATGCATTAAGGGAAGGGGGTCTTACCCCATTTCCTATTCTTTCAGGGGGAGAAGACCCTGCGGAGACGACACCTACCCTGCAGGGGAGGCAAAGAGTGGCGAATACATCACATGGCCGCTTAGGACCTATGTGGGAAAGTTGGCACGGTGGTAGATCCAGCCTCGTAGAGGGGGGAAGCTTACAGCATGGCGACCGAGGCAGCTGTAACTGCCTAAGGGAGACACGGGAGTCCGCTCGTGAGGGGAGAGTACCGCGGAATTACACACAGGGGGAGTCCGAACAGGAGGCATTAACCTGTGGAGCACCTATTCCAGTACAGGGTAGATTGAGTACCCATAGTGGCTTGGGTCGGTGAGTTCCTCCGCTGAACTGCGGACCCAAAAGGGCTAGGGAGGAATCAACCAGGGACCCGAAGATGGGGTCTCCTGGGAACAAAGTGCACTATTTTTCCTCGGCTGAGGGAAAGGGCGCTAGGCGCAAGTGATTCACCCAGCCAGAACGTCAGCGTGTTACCGAGTTCTACGGGCTCGGACCTGAGAAAACACGGGACGATACTGACTCAATTCGGAGATTGTAGAATCTCACGAAAGTGTTGAGTGTTGCCCACCATGCTGCTGGTGCCCCTGGCCAGTGCCCATGAGGACGCAACACTCCTGATTGAGTG
Organism: Xyrauchen texanus; assembly: GCF_025860055.1. Classification (NCBI taxonomy): domain Eukaryota; kingdom Metazoa; phylum Chordata; class Actinopteri; order Cypriniformes; family Catostomidae; genus Xyrauchen; species Xyrauchen texanus. Next base: position 18,010,805 of record NC_068297.1, on the reverse strand, counting down.
AGCTCGGACCCGCAAGGGGGGGGCATGGCCTGGGTGTGATAAGCCAGTGAGATGGCATCGACAACCCAGTGGGCAAGCCTCTGTTTGGAGACAGCGTTCCCTTTCTGCTGTCCCCCAAAGCAGACAAAGAGCTGCTCAGAGTGTCTAGAGCTCTGCGTGCGGTCCAAATAGATACGCAAAGCACGTACCGGACACGGCAACGAAAGGGCTGGATCTGCCTCCTCCCGGGGTAGCGCTTGCAGGTTCACTACCTGGTCTCTGAAGGGCGTGGTAGGAACCTTGGGCACGTAGCCCGGTCGCGGTCTTAGGATCACGTATGTGTCTGCCGGACCGAACTCCAGGCAAGTGTCACTAACAGAGAACGCTTGCAGGTCCCCGACCCTCTTGATGGAGGCGAGCGCGATCAGCAGGGCGGTCTTGAGAGAGAGGGCCCTGAGTCCAGCTGAATCTAGCAGCTCGAAGGGGGGTCTCTGGAGGCCCGTGAGGACGATCGAGAGATCCCAGGAGGGAAACAGGTTAGGCCAGGAGGGAGTTAGCCTCCGGGCACCTTTTAGGAACCTGATAATTAAGTCGTGCTTACCTAGAGACTTGCCGTCTATCGTGTCGTGGTGAGCCACGATGGCGGCGACATACACCTTGAGGGTGGAGGGGGACAGCCTCCTCTCTAGCCTCTCCTGTAGAAACACGAGCACTGACCTAACCGCGCACTTCTGTGGGTCTTCAGCCCGGGAAGAACACCAATTTGCGAACAAGCGGCACTTTAGGGCGTAAAGATGCCTGGTAGAGGAGGCTCTGGCTTGGCTGATAGTATCTATGACGGTCGATGGTAGACCGGCTAGATCTTCCGCATCCCATCCAGGGGCCAGACATGGGGGTTCCAGAGGTCTGGGAGCGGGTGCCAGAGCGTGCCCCATCCCTGAGAAAGAAGGTCCTTCCTCAGGGGAATTTTCCAGGGAGGGGCTGTCGCGAGGAGCGTGAGGTCCGAGAACCAAGTCCGGGTGGGCCAGTAGGGGGCCACTAGAATGACTTGCTCTTCGTCCTCCCTGACCTTGCACAGCACCTGTGCAAGAAGGCTCACTGGGGGAAATGCGTACTTGTGCAGCCCCGCAGGCCAGCTGAGTGCCAAAGCGTCTGCCCCGAGGGGAGCCTAAGAAAACAGCCAGCAGCTCTAGGCAGTTGATGTGCCAACGCAGCGGGGCCCGGTTCCGACGGCCTGCGGCTGTGTGCCCCTTGCACACGGCGCCCTAACCCAGTTTGGAGGCGTCGGTTGTGACCAGGACGCATCGGGACACCTGCTGCAAGGGTACACCTGCCCGTAGAAAGCAGAGGTCTGCCCAGGGTTTGAAGGTTTGGCGGCAGGCGGTGGTGATTCTCACACAGTGCGTGCCGCGGTGCCATGCTTGTCTCGGGACTCGAGTCTGAGGCTAGTGCTGAGGTGGTCTCATATGCATCTACCCCAGCGGTGCGGCCCCTGCGGAGGATTCCATATCCCCCAGGAGCCTTTGTTGAAACGTAAAAGGGACCACAGTGCCTGGCTTGAGGGAAGCGAGGCATTTCAGCACTGACTGTGCACGCTCTTTGGAGAGACGGGGGCGTTTTGATAAAGCGTGCTTTGTCTGCCTCCTGTACTGCGACCAGGTCCTGTCCATGTGTTGCGTTTCTGGACCACGGGGGGTGGCCATCGCCTGTTTGAGTGCAGTTCTTGCAGCATGTCAAGAACAGGACTACCCAAGTGCAGATTTTGAAGTGCCTTGGCCCGGTGGACTTGCAGGAGGGGGCCATGGCGTGCAGGGGGGAACGGTCTGGGACCGTTCTACCACCGAGGGTAGCGAGAGCGGAGGAGCTGTGCTTGCTCAGCTCGTCATGCACATCCGGGAAGGACCCGGGGGTGGGCGCGGCTGTGAGTGGAACCAATTAAGCCCGGGGAAGCATAGCGGAACTCCGTGCGTCAGGCTCAGACTGGGCGGAGACCTGAAGGTGGCGGCCCAGGCGAGTTATCCACATCTGACGCCGCTGTTACGCTCTCCGATGCAGCGGTGATGTCATCATCCAATGCCGGGGAGCTCGAGGGACCAGACGGTAGGCTGTTAAGCGGACGGCACTAATCCCGAGCTCGGGGGAAGCAGGCAAGCGTGCCGGGGAGGCGGGAGGTTTCGAGGGGATTTACCTGGCGAAAGCGTCCCGTTATTCTCCCCATATCGTCTTTCATCGCCCGCGGCACCTGCCTCAATCGCGTAGGAAGGAGGCGAGGCGCGGGGGGGCGGCTGAAATGGCTCTCTCTCACTACAAGAAAAAGCAGAGATCGCAACGCAGCCGCGGTTATGTTCTCACGCTGAAAACATAATCCATTGGAGAGAATGCTCATCCCGAGCTCGGACGGAAACAAGCAAGCGTGCCGGGGAGGCAGGGGTTTCAAGGGGGTTCACCCGGCGAAATGGTGCCCGTCATTGTCCCCGGATCGTCTTCATCGCCCACGTCGCCTGCCTCAATCACTGCATGCACGACCATAGGCTCCGAATACATTTTCTGAATGAACTCCCTTATTCGCCCCGCTTAAATACCCGTATGTCCGGGGGCGGGATATGAAAATACCGTCTGCCAACTTCTCATTGGCCTTTTTTCATAGAACAGAGGTATATATCGGTGCTCAAGAGAGACCCCTAGTGTCGCTTCTCTGACACAACGTGGAGAGAGCGACAGAAGGGGAACTGTCATAATTTAGGTTTTCACAACCATTTTCCACCCTTTCTATAACCCTGAGAATTAAACTGGGCCTTTCTGCTGCTGTAACTTCAAAGAGCCCATATTATTCTCATTTACAGGTTCATAGTTTTATTTTTGGTGGGTCTACTAGAATAGGTTTATATGTTTAATGTTCAGAAAAACACTTAATTTTTCTCATACTGTACATTGCAGCACCTCTTTTCACCCTCTGTCTGAAACGCTCTGTTGTAGCTCCTGTCTCTTTAAAGCCACCTTTCCAAAAAGCCCACTCTGCTCTGATTGGTCATCTGTTCCAGTTTGTTGTGATTGGTCAATCGCTTAGAGCTTGTGTCAGAAATGTTATGCCCCTTACCATAACCGAGTTTCAGCTTCCGAGGCTTCCTGAGCAGCCCATTCCTGCAGCCTCAGCTTTCTGTTCTTGACTGACAGAAGTGTAACCCAACGTGGTCTTCTGCTGTTGTAGTCCATCCACCTCAAGGTTTGACATGTTGTGCATTCTGAGATGCTATTCTGCTCACTACAATTGTACAGAGCGGTTATCTGAGTTACCGTAGCCTTTCTGTCAGCTCAAACCAGTCTGGCCATTCTCCGTTGACCTCTCTCATCAACAAGGCATTTCCGCCTGCAGAACTGCTGCTCTCTGGATGTTTTTTTGTTTTTTGTTTTTGGCACCATTCTGAGTAAACTCTAGAGATCATTGTGTTTGAAAATCGCCAGAGATCAGCAGGTACACAAATATTCAAACCAGCCCGTCTGGCCCCAAAATCATACCATGTTCGAAATCACTGAGATCATATTTTTTCCCCATTCTGATGGTTGATGTGAAAATTAACTGAAGCTCCTGACTCATATCTGTATGATTTTATACATTAAACTGCTGCCACACAATTGGCAGATGTACAGGTGTACTTAATAAAGTGGCCGGTGAGTGTATATACTTTCTGGTGCTACTTCATTGCTTGGAATGGCACAACATTCGACAAAATCTGTATATCCTACTGGGCCAATCAGCTGAAGACCAAATAACTGTTGTTGATGTGTACTGTAAATATGGCCAGTCATTTTGATGTATTCAGCTTTATAAAAATTCAGCGATTTTGGAACAAGCTATTTTTGCAGCTTAGTTTCAGTAAATGGTCTTTTTGCACTATAAAGGAAATTCTGAAGAGTTCTGAAACTTACAATAGGGTTACATAGTTTATTTCAAAAGCTAAAGGAAAATAAAAAAATGTCAAGAGTTGACCCCTTTAAACATAAAAACCCCTCCCTCTCTTTCTCTCTCTCTCTCTCTTCAGGTGATAAGTATGAGCTGCATGCAGGTACAGAGTCCACTCCTAGTGTGGTGGTCCACGTGTGTGAGAGTGAAACTGAGGAAGAGGAGGAAGCACGGCCCAAAGCGAAGATCATGCAGACCAGACGCCCTGATGGTTCCTCAAAAGTCTACAACTAAATCCTTTGCTACATTGCACACATTCTGTCTCTCTCTCTGTCTCTTTCTCTCATCCAGGGAAAGACACGCTTTATTTCAACAACAAAAAAAGCAAATCTAAGAAGTGGGCTGCATTTGGTGGGGTGCTCAGTGCACCGGAGACTGATGGTGTTCTGAACTGAACTTGTGGAATGAACACACTGTCTCACCACTGCCTCACGGAACAGCCAGGGGGCGATGAGTTTGCAACCCCACCCTCTCACAATCAAAGCAATTTTAATTCCTCATTTAAAGTCTTTGTACTGTAGCATTACAGATCAGTAATTATATTTAACAGTTGTAAAAGTATGTTACATGTCAACTTTATTACTGTTTGTCATCAAAGAAAAATATTTAAAAGAAAAAGAGTGGAACCATTTCTTTTTTGCTTTCTGTTTCACTCTGATGGCTGAGTCCGAGTTTATCTCCATATCGATCAGGTTGGCACACTGCAGAGGTGGTGCAGCTTGATGGGATTGTCACCCGTGTGTACTTATGTCTGTTCATGCCACTTTGTGAGGGGATAACAAGATTTTCAATGAAAATTATTGTTTAAGAGAAGAGGTCGAATTTGAAGTTTTTCAGATTCGTGTTGGTGGTGATGATGAGAGATTTTATGTGAGAGCGTGTTAAACATGTTTGTTTGCTAAGTTAGATATGTATTATTCTTACTGTGTATTTGATACCACGTACGTTTTGCATGCTAATTGGTGTATTTTATACTCTGTGTTAATTGACTTCTTTTGAGCATATCTGACCGCTGTCTTTCAGAAGAATGAACTGACATTTCAAAGTGAAGTCAACAGTTGAAGTTTGACAAAGGCATTTTGTGCTTATGTAATGTTCACTCACAGACTGATATATAGTAGTTGCAAATGTATTGATAGTACAGAAAAAAGCTTATTGAGTTAGGTTTTAGTTTCACCTCATCTTCTTTTGAAACCACTCAGCTTTAGCTTTTTCTAATCTAAAACTCTCTAGCAATGGATCTAGACCTAGATTTCCAGTTCTGTAACGGTCATAAAGTCAAAGTCATAAAAACGAAAGAAAGAAATCTCAAAATTCATGGAAATGTAATGGACATTTCTTTTCATTGTGCTTGTCTCAGAAATATTTATTTGGCTAGAAATAGTTTTTTGTTTTTTAAAATTATTTTTGAGAATCCTTATCCAGTAACCATAAATGACTGTGAAAGTCATGGAAATTCAACAGTATGGGAGCCTTGCACTAGATAAAGTATGTTTTGGGGGGGCATTCTGTGCTACTTGCATTGTTAGCACTAAAAATGTTTGATGTTCTCATCCCTGTATAGATCTCCCTATGTCATAGGACTGTATACTCGTTGTAGATGAAGCAGAGAATTGTACACCCCAGCTTTATTTATTATAGATATTCTCTAGATTTCTGATATCCTTGATTGTTCTGGGGTCCATTGAATATTATTTTGTTTGCTGTTTTTATATATATATATATATATATCTAAATAAAAGACCATGCAACAAATTCTGAAGATGTGTACAAAGTGAAGGTGTAAACAGGCAAAATGACTAGCAAAATGTCTTGGCCCAAAGGTCTGAGTACCACTGTGTGAATGCTTGATGACATATCAATGTTCACTGTTACAGTAAGTCAAGTTTTTTTCATTGACAACTTTGTGTGTATCAAATCCTCTTTTTCAGTTTATTTTTGGATCTAAACCACTGTGTTAATTCATACCAAAATTAAAATATTAAACACCTCTTGATGAATAAGGTGGTTTTAAACAATATGCTGTAACAGTTAAGGAGTGTAATGGTGGTTAAATTAGCCTTACTAAAAGTCTAAATAGAATCCTGTTAAACCTTTAGTAATATTCTGTGATATTGAGTAATATCATGCCTTGATTTCACATACATAATTATCATGTGGCAAATGCTTCGCCCAGGTAATGTGCTCCCACTGCTTACATAAATGACGAAGTACTCCTTTAGCAAATAGCTTAAAAATACATTAATCACATTAACATTTTGTAATTCTGCATTGATGTGGATTCCTGCATGCTGTGATGTGCTGTTGCATTTTCATTTATTCAATCTTTTTACTTTTGTGTTGGGTGAACAAAGCACTTTCAGTTATTGATTACCAGCATGAACAAATGATTTGGATTGTGTGTGTGTGTGTGTGTGTGTGTGTGAGCGTGTATTTATCACTTTGTGGGGACCAAATGTCCCCATAAGGATAGTAAAACCCGAAATTTTTGACCTTGTGGGGACATTTTGTCGGTCCCCATGAGGAAAACAGCTTATAAATCATACTAAATTATGTTTTTTGAAAATGTAAAAATGCAGAAAGTTTTCTGTGAGGGTTAGGTTTAGGGGTAGGGTTAGGTTTAGGGGATAGAATATAAAGTTTGTACAGTATAAAAACCATTATGTCTATGGAAAGTCCCCATAAAACATGGAAACACAACATGTGTGTGTGTGTGACTTTTAGCATATATTTAAGAAAAAAGTATTTGAACACATGAAGAACACTTTTACTGATTTGTTAGAGATCAGTAGCATCATAATGTACTGAATTGTTTTACCGTCTTTAAAGTGCATTTTCAGTTGCTTCGTATCACATATTCTAGAATGTCTTCAGATGGTCATTTCTTTCTCTGCTGTTGTTCCATTTGGAAATAGATATTGTCTTGAACTGTAGTTCATAACCCAGTGAACGCGAAACATTAATTTATGATTATATGTCTTTGTTCCGTGTGGTATGTATTTATTTGCAGAGGTGTTTCTCTGTTTGCTTGCTTATGTTTGTGTAAATATGATTGTTATTTGTTTCTAACTGGCATATACTGTATATACAGTTTAAAGAAATTATTCCTAAAAAAAACTATGTTGTAATGTCTTAATTTCCCCTGTGTATATTTAAGTACCTCCCAAGGTGAGATAGAAAAGGTTGCATCTAGACTGATGTGTGTCATTTAGATAACGTTTCCTTTCACTGTTGAAACTCAACTACCATATCAATCAAGAATGTTCATGACATCCTGTTACAATAGTACTCTTTAGAAACAGACAAAGCCAGACAAAGGTAAAGGAGGATCTGAAAGTTTTAATGTAATGTGAAAAATGCAAAAAAACTATATCTGTGTGTGAAGGGATGGAGGTACGAAGTGAGGATGTTGTGTTATTTCTCATCTAAGAATACTAAAAGTTGCATTTTGTGTGATAGGGTTAGACATTTATATTTTCATAATCATAAGCCTGTATGAGAATTTAATATTAAAGTGAAAGATTGTGTGTGAGGTCAGGTGCCTGCGTTGTAGGGACAAAATGTCCTCACAAGGATAGTAAAACCTGAAATCACAAGCCCATGAGAAAATGACTCAATAATAAACACAAAATAATGTCTCCGTTATAATGTAAATGAGCAAAAAGGTTTCTGTAAGGGTTAGGTTTAGAGATAGAATATATCATATCATTAAAACGATAGAAGTTAATGCAAAGTCCCCATTAGGGTAGTAAAGAGTGCGTTCCTGTTTAAAGGCTCTGAAAAAAGCAATCCCATTCATTTTCTACATACAGAAATGTTTCATGATAACATATAAAGTTATGATGCCCAAATACTATCCTTTCACTTATTGGGCAGGTATTAATAAAAAAAAATAAGAAAAATCACATTAAACAAAATTTAAAATAACAAATAAGTATTTTGTCTCAAAATGTATTTAATAATTTGCTGGATATTAATTTGCTACATACATTTAAAACTTAAAAAAAAAATTATAAAATAGATCAAATTACCTCAAAATCAAACTTTTAGACACCCCACTCAAAGATGGAACGGGACACTTTTGCAGTACACAGTGACTAACAGGTGTTAATGAAAGTGCTGTGGTAGTTTCTGATGTTATTTATTGTTTTTACAGTGAATAAAATCAAAGGAGCCTTTAGCCCTGTTGCACCCTTCGCTTACCTCAATGTATTTGTATATTTCTGAATATTTTATATTTTAATGCATCCAAGCAGACAGTTTTTGTTTATGTTGTTTATGATTTGATTACGTTTATTGCAATGTTTTATGGGATGTGTACACAGCCTAGTATTTTGTCTCTTTATATTTGTTTCTTCTTTATTCAAATAAAAGGTTTTAATTGTGTGAATAATCTTTGAGCTGGTTGGTTTGGTCCATGGCTCATAAATTATTTATTAAATTTGTTATCCCTATGGAGAAAATGAATGGAAAAAATACTTCCAGAATGAAGGTTGCTAAAATGTGGGCAGTCACTCTTTTGCTCTATACATACCGTTTCAATGTGCCATTCTTTTTTGTTCTTAAGCATTATGTAAATGTAGTAAAATCTATCTACTTAGATTCAGGTTGTTCTAGGCTTTAAATGATCTCACTTTAAATACTAATTTATCAAAAGTAGGTTGTTACAGATTAAAGTTCCCCTCCACTAGCCTATCTACTTTGTTTTCATCTAACAATAAAAGGAAATTAGGTTTCTTTCTACCTTGCAAAGTGAGAGCGGGACACACCTGAGTAATTGTTTTACCAGAAAAGGTGATATCCATCAACCAGGAGATCCCAGCCCAGTCTCGTGGGATACTAAAACTGATACTAACAATACTAATCATACATGCTCTTACATGTCCTGCTGAGGATCAGTCTTCAAAGGATATAATTAGGTGCTCCTGAATCAACACCAGTAACTTTTAACATGATGTACTAGAACAAACTATAAACATCTGCCAATTTTTGGCTTGAATTGGCAATTGTTTGTACTGAAACTCTGCTCATAAATAATTAAAATCTTATTTTATAAAATGGCTACATTTCTGATGGGATGATTCATATTTGAAGACAAAAATTGGATCAGGAATACAGGGGATCATGTAAACTGAGGGTTTGTTTCATACTGTGTGATCTGGTCACATCTATTGAATATTTCTTCATGTATACTGAAGATCTTATCACATACAGTGGCCCCAACAAGTTTTTAGACTCTTAAGCCACACATATGTGTGAATGTCTTTTCATTATATAACACAAATCTAATCAAGTGACATTCATTTTAAAGAAAAGAGCACAAGCACACTTTCAAGAAAAACATTTCACTTAACACCTAATGTTTGTTTGGTGTACAGTAAAAAGCAATAGATATACTGTTTTGAATTATGACAGCTGGGTGATAAACTACAGCTGTGGTTATTTTGCTAGGACAACTGTGTGAACTTGAAGGGAACTGGTATCCACTAAACTGACCTAGGGACCAGTTGGTTAAAAATACATTTGCAAAAATGTCTGACAGGTGCGAAGTTAGTTGTGAGGAAAGGTCTAGTATGATTTGTGTAAATAAATCACTTTGTTTGATATTTTGTTATCCCTAATGCAATGAAATGAGTTAAGTTTTAAGTTTGTTTTATGTACTGTATATGTGTTAATGTCTTTCTATGAGAAGGAAAAAAGGGAGCCTCAATGTGACAAAGGGACCAATTAAAACAGCTTAAACTAAGCAAACAGTCTAATCTCAGAGCCGGATGTGTGATGACTTAAGATTGGTTACTGTTCACAGTGCTGCGTGTACCTGCGGTCATCATGTGTTTGCTGATGACCAATGGAAACAGCCTGACTGCAGCTCTTATCTATTAAACCTGTAAAGCAGATGGTGTGTGCGAGAGACTCTGTGATCAGCTCACTAAACTGCTGAAGACTTCAAGAACAGAGCAAATTAATGTCTTTTTATGATTCTTATTGTTGCTGTTGATTGATTTTAATCAAATTAATTCACTCAATTTAATCATAATTAATCGCATTTATCAATGTTTGCTGATGATTCGTGCTAAAGGTCTCCAAATGTAGATAATTCAAAGACAATACTGTGGTAGATGAGTAGGCTAAATGTGATTTTTAGAAGACTATGTAAGTATTTTGTTTGTTTATATTTCTATATAATTGAATTCAAGTCTTTCATAGCCCACAGCAATCCATTATGCAATAAATTTATTTAATCTGAGGTAGACTAAGGGGCGTTCACACAGGATGCTTTGTTGTGTTCCATCTGCCCAATTATTTAATTTTTGGTCTATGTGCAAATGGGTCGATTGAGGAAAATCCCTTCTAAGTCTAAGTGTCAGGAGGAAAAATTTCAAGCAATTTTATTTGTTTGATATTTTTAGGGCTGTCGATTTAACACATTAATTCAGTGCGTTTAATTATATATAAAAAATATATGTTTTAAAAAATATCAACCACTCATGTCTCTGGAACGTAATATGGAATATTCTAACTATCTGAATAATTCAAGCTGGAAGCACTTCCTGTTTTCAGCAGGGGGCAATAAGCGAAACTGCAAGTGTTTAGGCAATGGCCAGTACAGACAGAGGCAGTGTTCGGAATTGCATACTATCATATTACTCGTACTATTTTTGCCATTGACAGATATGGCAGAAGTAGTATGAGTAGTATACAATTCCGAACTCAGCTAGTGAACTCACCGCACTCAGGCTTGCCAGAGACTATTTAACCCAAGACAGACATCTTTTATTTAAAATAATGGGAGAAATTGGAACGCACAATATGGCAGATGTATAAAAGGACGTCCTGCCTTACAGATAAAAGAGATAATCACTTTTCAGTCAACTCGAGGTTGCGCATACGCATTAGCTGACATAGGCTCAGATCATGCTAATTTTTTCAGGCAAAGAATCAAAACCATTGATGTGTGATTTTACTGCTGATTAGAATATTCTTTGATCGTGACCAGCAGATTATTACTCTGTTTATCCACATTATCCCAATTATCTCCATAATAACTGGACGCTTTCACTCGCAAAAAATGTAAAATGGCTGACTGATTAGCGCATTTTTCAAATGGTAACTTAAGACTTCTGTTTATTGTAAGACGCTGCATCTACATCGCTTGGTGTCAGCACAACATAAACATGAATTTCACTTATGTATACCATCAATTGTATAAACATGCTAAATTGAAAGGCCTAGCTTTTATATAATCATGCAAGTCTCTTGAGGAACAACAATGCACGCACCATTCCATGACTCAATTATTGTAAAATACCAATTAATCAATCAAATCTGATGACGTAAGATGCAGCCAGCAATGGCCTTTAAGAATCAGTTTGTTTAAACTAGCTTAAGGTAGAGAACAACAGAGTCAATTCTGTGAGCCTCCACTCTCCTCCAGTTGTTTGTGAAAGCTGAACAGGACCTTAAGAAGTGCTCTCTCTTGTTCTCTTTACATAATAATGCCAGTTGACAAAAAGGTTTCCACATTGAAAAGAAAGAGTGTAAAGGCCAAGCACAGTAACCACATTATACCACTGGGTGTATCAGGCACAACGAAACGTAGTTACACCACAAAAAAAGGAGACAAGACAAAATACAGGAGTGTATAGTACATGTGAGTGTATCCATTTGTATTGGAATTACAACACTGACTGAGTTTTATATTTTAAATGACAGAAAGTGTCTAGTATAATCAAAGATAAAAGAAAGAAATCACCTTTTCTCCACAGGTAACTTGATTCAGGCTGTGGCATTTTGTCATTGCTAGACCTGGAAAACCCATTAGTGAAAATATGTCATGAGATCGCTTAGAGGAAGGAATCCCTCAAAAAGAACAAATGCCCCCATTCTGTTGTTGATGCACTTCTGGGCAGTGTTACAAAACTGTAGTGTGTGTGTGTGTGTGTGTGTGTGTGTGTGTGTGTGTTGGGGTGGAGGGATGAGATATGAAGGGATGAAATATATCCTTTTCTGAAGGTTGCTTTCAGAAACACAGTTAAATACACCAAAGTATGACTCAACACAGTGTAATTATGTTGTTATTCTACATGAAATTCATTCTAAAATGTAACTGCTACATTATCATAAAGATTTATAAACACAACATTTATCTTTTCTTGTAAAAAATCAAACTGGTGTCAAAAAGTCAATTGTCCAAAGTCCATTATTTGACTTCTGAATGTTTACCCAAAAATGTAAAGTTCTGTCAGTGGTTCCAAACCCCTATGATTTTCTCTCTTTCGTGGAACAGAGAAAGCTCAAAAAAGGATAAAAAGCACAATAAAAGCATCATAAGAGGAGTCAATATGACTCATGTAGAATTTTCCAAGACTTCGGAACCCACATGATAAATTTGTGTTATGTTGCGTTCACACTGTGTCAGAATTATTGTAAATACAAGATGATAACTTAGAGATGCTACTCAGAGATGTTCACATCCTGCTACCTCAGAAGTTATTCGTTTCTATGGCAAACAATCATAACACCAAAATGGCTTTGTTGCTGATTATAGCAAAATACTTAACGCTGCATTAGTTCACGAATTCACCTCAATGAATTAATGTTGTTCCAGAATGTTTAAGAACAAAGAAAGCTCTCCAGGTAACTATGGCACAATAAAATGACTACCATTACCTGCATTATTGGTTCATTTTACATGGACATCAGGACTGTTAAGTCAGGGTTAGGGTTAGGAGTTTACAACTGCTAATTACAAGTTCTACAAAGACCTGAAAGTCAGAATCTCTTAATTATAGTAATTCAGACATGACCTGAACGCACTATTATAAATAGAACTAAGAAGTAATTGTGTCCTCATAAACAATGGTGGGAGTGATTTGGAGGTTGAATTGAATTACATTTTTACTCCAATGATGGTCAGATCTAGGTTCAGGGTTTAGGTTAGGGGGTAGTGTTAATAAAATATGCATTCCTATTGATGGTATTACATTATTTACAACAAAAAATACATCTTACTTTGGTGCAACTCTTTGGACATTTCATAGGGGAAACGGGAACATACACACGCCAATACGTTCAACAACACTTCCAGCTTCGGCCACAGGGGGCAATGATTTGAATTTCAGTAAGCACAGACTGATTTCAGCAGCAAAACTTTTGACCTACTGTTGCCAAATTCAGTGTGATATACTTTCATTTAATGGAAAAGAACAGCTTGGACATTCTGCTAATATTAACTGTTTTTGTGTGCCACAGAAGAAAGTCACAGGTTTTGAAAGACATGAGAATTTTCATTTTTGGTTTAAGTATTCATTTAAACAATGCATTAAAAAGAGGGTATTCAACAGGTTAAACTGAAAATGTTAAATAAAAACTTCAATTTAAATGTTCTGGTATCTGCTTGAATCATCTGAAACTGTGTGATGATTAGGGATGCACTGGTTCTGAATCTGATGAGACTGATAAGACATAATCTAAACCACATCAGCTCACCTTCTGGCCCTTGTTTGCATGGCTACAGCACAAGTACCAATTCAATCCTGTAATGATTTACTACTGAAACATCACATAATAATATCAGAGACAGTCAATGTGAAATCCTGTGTGTTTAATTAAAGGTGAGCAGTGACTGAGACAGGAGCATGTGAATGGTGTTGTGAATGTGGCACACCTTGGGGGCCAGGCCAGACCTGAAAAACCAGCTGCCGCTTTCAGTCCAGAGAACTCTGATAAGGAACGTCGTCTCTACCTCTCTGCCAAGGACTGAAACCATCTCTCGCTTTTGAAGCCTCTCGCTTGTCTTTATTTTATCACACCTAGAGTGAATTTTCACTCATTTCTAGTTTTTATTAGTTTTTCTCAGTCTCAGCTGTGTTGACAGCGGTGTGTGTGTGTGTGTGTGAGGGAAGGTGTGTGTGGACTATGCTCATCTCGGTCAATTAAAGTGGGAGTGGAGGAATTGATTCTGTGGAGAGAGAGAAGCTCCACAACGTGGACTGATCGTACAGGTGAGCAAAAAGCATTAAAGAAATATACAACTGAATTTACCCTGTCTATATTATAAATATATGATCCATTATCACTTTGAACTTTCTTCCATCAATTGTGAGTGGGTATTTGTGGTTTCAGCATCTGCTAATTCTGGATGGGTGTCCTGAGGGTTTCCTCTAGCTACTTGCTTTCGGGGGATGTATGTGTGTGTGTGTGTGTGTGCGTGTGTGTGTGTGGGCAGGTTTAAGTGGTTTACAAGGACTTATTTAGGTTACAAACTGGCAATTACAAGGGTATTATGCTATAAATGTGGTTTATGAGGACATGTCTATTGGGTTATTATAAAGGGTTAGGTTAGGGGATAGAATGTATAGTTCGTACAGTATAAAAATCATTATGTCTATGAAGAATCCTCATAATGATAGCTGCACCAACATGTATGTGTGTGTGTGTGTGTGTGTGTGTGTGTGTGTGTGTGTGTGTGTGTGTGTGTGTGTGTGTGCATGTGTAAAAGAGACAGAGTGGATGAGATGTACAGATTGTGTGTATTCAAAGTGAGTTGAATAATTGCCAATAATGTGCTTTAGACATCAGTGCCTCCATCACTTCATCTATACTGTCTATCTTGTCTCTGTTGAAAAGCTAAAAATAGCTGTAAACCTAAAGTGACTCAACTCATTAGGTTAAAATATAGCAATATTTGTTTGTTTCAAATCTTGATTTTAAAGGTAATTTGTCAGATAACAGAAGATCTAGTACTAAAACCACATTTTTATTTGGATGCTAGTTTTGTCTTTCTTTTTTTCTTTTTGTTTATGGTTTCTAACATCCGATCATATGATTGCTATTATATTAATACAGGAATGTTCTAGATATTTGTCAGGCAGTAGCTAAAGGTAGTAACTAAAGCAGGATTGTTCTCCATGTCATTGAGAAGACCCGAGAGGATGTTCTGTTCTGAGAATATGACAAACAGACAATAATGTAGAGTCTCTAGTTTTGCTTTTTCACTTTCTTTTCCACCCGCTTTTGATGTGATGTGCAACCTTAACCTGACTTTGTACACAAGTGAATACTGTACACAGTGTACACAGTACACTTTGTACGTAGTGAATGTCTTTTTGTGTCCTGGCGTATTGGAACAATACAGTCTATTCCTGTGAAAAACAGTCAGGCTGGATTAATTTAGACTCAGTTTAATTGATCTATGCACTATTTTGAGGCTTGAGATTGTTTTTGAGTGAGTGGGTGAAGTACAGGTTTAAGAATTCAGTCTCTGACAGAGACATACCTGTGACAGAAAATGATGAATTGGGCCATTGTTTGAGCTTGGGGAACTGAGGATTTAGGCCAGGGATCAGAGCTTGTATGTAGAAAGGTTGTAGTCAGTTCTGTGACGTGCACTGGAGGCCAGACAAATGTGAGCACACCTATGAACTAGTGACTTTTCAGGTGGAGATTTACAGATGAACTATTTTCCATCTTAATGTAATTTGATCTGTTTTATAGCATCTAATTATTGATTTCACCAAAGCGATGACGTCACACTCCATGACTACAGACAAACTTGATTATTTTTAATTATAGTTTAACTAGATAACATTAAATCAGAGAACATATTTTAATAAAGAGCCAATTTGAAATAAATATGTAAATGAAGCCAATGTTATAGATGTTTCGAAACTCATTATGACCACACCTTCTCATTAAAAGTAAGAGAAGAGAGAAGAGAGAGAGTGAGAACGTTTAGTGGTTATTGCCACTATGTGACTGAATCAAGCGGTTACACATCAGATGAGCCCATCTACAGTTGTACTCAGTACAGGTGTGTTTTAGAATGTACTTAAACTCTTTACAGAAAGGAAACTCCCCTTTTGATCTTGCACTGAATAATCATGTCATTGTACAGGTTATACGAAAATGACTGTTTTTTAATGAAAAACCTAATGTGTGGAAAAGATCATTGAGTTTGAAAATTAACTTTAGCCTTTCACCTTTATTCCCTTCTGCACAAAATACAATAAAAACTGATTTGTTAAATATGCAAAGAGAAGTCAGATATGTGGAAGTACATACTGTATTCATTTACAATACACCCACTTACACACACACACAATGATTCATTAGCATTATATCCTAAACCAGTTGACATGTAATGGGAAGCCAGAGAATGTAATACAAATTGTGTTATCTATCAGTTCATTTAATTACATTTCACCCATCTAAACCCCTATACAAGGTAGCTTGAGTTACAGTTGACAGTTTTCTCCTTTTACATCTAAAGATGGCATCTTTCATGAAAAGCTGTTTACATAATTTTTAATTAATATATTCCGATTCATACACCACTGAATATTTTATTAAAGTAGAAATAATTAAGAAATAATTCATTCTTAATAATTCTGATTTTAATTATTAATTATTAAGTTATTATGTATTATTTCATTATTTATTAAATAATATTAACTATATAATTACCTTCAAAAATAATCATTATTACTATAATTATTAAAATAAGTTACTATTATTATTATCTGATGTATATTGATAAAAAATATGAATACATTTGAAAGATTCTGAATATTTTCTGAGCAAAATCCTGGTGAATACAAACAGAATATCTTAAATGATGTGGGCAAAGAGATGAATTGGTATATCAGATAAAATTAAATGTTTTGATAAATTGTAAATTTTTAGGCAACAATCCTAAAATGAATCCTTGAATTGGCTTTATCTTTAGCCATGATTCTCCTTATCAAGATATTGTTTTATTTCTTACCATTTTCCCAATTGAAAGTAATCTTGCATAACTATAAATGTCATAATCAGCTTTTATCCAGTTAAAAAAGTACATTTTAACTTTTTGACAAGATGTGACTCCAGAAATATTGATGGCGAGTGCAGTTCTGTCCCAGCTGTGCTGTTCATCTTTGAGAGTTTAAGGTGGCTATAAATTAAATCAATTGCCACAGGCTGACACTTGAAATCAAAGAGTGTATTATGGCAAGTTTTATGGTGTTGTGAAACAGAACTGGACTCCATACTGATGTCCTTTGATGATTCACCTTGTAGTTCAGCAAACAGAATTTACAACTATTTGCTGTTCTTTGCAGGTAGAGTTGTACTTTTCTTCCATTAACACTGATTGGTTCTGTCAGCAAAACTCATGAGAAACAACCTTGAACATAACGTACAGGCTGTCTGGAGCAAAAGAGGTTATTTTACGAAGTTGTGCTGAAAATAAAAAGGAAGAACTTGGCAACTGTGTATATATTATTTGCTTTACAAATGGTGAAATATTCAATCTCTGTTGTGTCAGATCTATATTATTTTGTTTACTTACCACTGCCTAAATATGAAAGGGGCAAATTACATTCATCTGTTGACAAATAACATGTCATTTTCAGGAATGTCCCCTCCAGAGAATTAATAATATATGCCCTTGGTGGTGTAATTTGGGGGGAAATGGATAGTTTTATATGTGCATAAAACCATGTCTTCTGGGTTCCAGTTTTTTCAGCTTTTTATAGCTGATGCAAATGTTGTTCTCTTTTGAAGCAGCTCCACTGATTCTGCTGTAAAGGAAACTCTATAGTCAGTTTCAGCTCTATAATTTTGTGGTTTTGATGAACGACTGCAGTGATGCACAATGACAGAGTTCACAGAATGCAAACCCCAAACCTTAATCAAATCAGTTCTATTTTAAGTAAGCAGTCATTTAGTAGACAGTTTTATCCAAAACGACTTACAGCAGTTTCAACTTTCCCCCATAGCCCCATCAGTAAGACTCAGAATCATGACCAAACATGAATTGTTCCTTTTGACTCATATTATGATTTCCTTAAAAGAAGCTGAATGTGTCAAGGCATTCACAAAAACTATTTAATTCTCCAATATTTTTATCAACAGTTTTCATTTCATAGCATTTACGAAGCAAAATTAAAATATTTTCAAATAACGTCTAGAACCTGCTCGAGTACCCCTGATTGGGAATCACTGCCCTAAATTAAACGTATTACAGGGACAATACTTCTTGAACATGCTGGGGTTAAGTTGGAATTTGTGGAAATCAAACTAGCAACCTTCCCATTAAAAGTCCTGAGCTTTCCCCACAACGTCTCTTTCAGATCTCTAATGCATCATCAGAAACATCCAAAACACTGACAGAGCCGGACTTATTGTTGAGTGTTTTACTATGAGTGATGTTAGTGCTCAGATGAGGCTGAAGATATGAGAGCTAAGCAAATTAATGGGTGTAAAGTGGTTGTTTAAATGCTGACAGATTAATGGACAAAATAGTCATCCCAAGCTTCAACAAATTGTTTTCTTAATGCATTTTAAGAAATGTTATAGACATTCGGCCTGACATTCTAAATTGTTCTAGATTTACTGAAATAATATGCTTATGTAAAACAAACAGAACAGAAGCTGTAAAGCATTATGATTCAAGTTTTGAATTAGTAGCCTATCTCTAAGTCATTCATACAACATCACACAGTGTGATTAAACTGAAATGCTTCCCAAAGCAACAATTTGGACTAATTAACTTGTTTGTTTTGTATGAGACAAACAGCCTTTCAACATGCTTTCTTCTGTACTGTTAAATCTGTAGAGCATACAGAAAACATTATTCAATTATTCCTTGTTAGTCTCATGTGACTCTATTGATTTCTAATCTTTTATTCATTTTCAGGATAATTCTAAAGATGCAAAGAGCTGCCACAGTGTCTGTGACTCAATCCACAACATTACAGAGCACCACGGCCATCACCAAATCTAGAGAACAAATCCTTACCCAGAGTAAGTTAGCGCATATAATATTATGATATTTCTAACATACAGATGCACACTGTACATACATGAAGAGACAGTCTGAACTCTAGAGCGAGACATCTGATAGCATCAGCAATGTGAATGCCCCAGTGTCACTTCCTGAAATCTGTTCAACAACATGCTTCAAATAATTCACATTATATTTTGTATTCAGTATTGTCCTATCCTTCCCCTCATTTTATAATGAATGAACAACCCTAAAGTTGTGCTTTCTGTTTTAACATACTGTACACAATATTCTCAGTGCTTCAAATATGTCTTAATCTCTTTTCTTGAAAATGTTTGACTTCATTCATTTTTAAGTGTGATCGGTGTGGAGCATGTTATTATAAATGATCTTCCCAAACCCTGATGTTTACAATACACACTGAAAGATTCTGTTTCTTGTGTTCGCAGGCTCAGGAGCCATGATCGCTGTCATCGTCATTGGTATAATCATCATTCTCACATTTTTGCTTATAGTCCTGAAGACGTACAACAGGTATGACAACATTTTGATGCAACCCATTATAAATCACATACCATGAGGTTATTGGCCCATTACAATACCAGGTTATTTTTATATTGAGGTTTTTTTAACGTGTCTAAAAATAGACAAAAACCTATTCATTTCAACCAGCCTCACTTTAGATTCTCCAAATCATTTGCACATATGAGTTTACCTTAAGTGTTCTTAGGGCAGGAAGGAAAAGATTGTCAATTAAAAGAATAGTTCTGTATTCATTTACTCACCCTCATGTCATTCCAACCTGCATGACTTTCGTTCTTCTGTGGAACACAAAAAGAGACAATTTAAAGAATGCACTGGTTGCTCTATTAAATGCAATTACAATGAATAGGGACAAGAGCTTTCAAGCTTCAAAAAGGTGACAAAAGCAATATAAAAGTATCATACAAGCAGTGTCGGTTCCAGAATGAATTACTTACAGGAGTTTCAGAGGCGGCACACGTGTCAATTTACTTCATATTCTGTGGAGCTTTTTCACATTTCCAGGCTTTGAATGCAGAAGAAACTATTGCAGGTAGGGCTGGGCAGTATGGACAAAATTGTTATCACAGTATTTGTTTTTCATATTGTTCGATCTTGATATTTATCACAAACTATATTTCATAAAAAACTATAATGTGGAGGAAAAGGCATTCCGCATGTTTGTTAAACCTCTAAAATAAGTGCAAACAAAACGTTCAATTAATTTCATCATCTTCAGTGGACTTTTGACTCTCCTAATTGTCATTCATTATTAATTTTCCAAAGATATGTCAGCTACACAACCTGCACATGACATAATTCATTAAGTCATTACATCGACTGAAAGACTTTCTTGCCTGTTTAAGGAATTAAGCAAATGTGACAGCTCTATGAATCATGCTTTTCTTTTTTACTAAATAGAGCATCAATAAACAGCAATAGTGTTGATAACTGTATTACATTTTCTATGCTGTCTTGTTTGGTACACAAATCTATCATATTAGCCGGATATCTAGCTAGTATCTAACTTACTGACATAGAACATAGGCTAAATATGGAAAATTACTCAAAGGTTTATCATCAACATTGAGTTTTCTTTTAAAAATTTTGTATAAATATTGAGATCGCTTTATTGTCCAGCCCTAGTTGCAGGGAAAATGTACAAAGCGGTGAATGGGAGAGCTCAGCAAATATTATTTTTGTGTTTCCATTTGCTCCAACAGCTAAAGAAAGAATTCACTACTGCTTTTTCACAACTTTCCAAAAAAAGAAAAATAGAGACAGAATGGGGCAGTCATAAGAGTAAAAGATGGCAAATTTAGGCCTGTCACTACCTCAGGCGCTGAATTAGAAACCCCATTGAAGCTGTGGTAACTATTCTTTTGTAATCAACATTATGGTAATATTATACAAAGTATAATTTGATCAGTTTACAGTAAATAATTAAAAAAAAAATAGAAAATATAAAAAAGTTTGCCTGATTTACGCTGCTTGATTACACTAATGTTTCGTCAGCGGAACGATCCAAACTCTTTAAACAACAGTACATCCCTCTGAAGAGACTATCCGTAAAAGGATGCCTTACAGCCTCATTGCCATTCCCATCAAACGGTGGCCATTCCGTTAAAGTTCCATTGTGTTTCTCAATGCTAGAATGCAAAGAATGGACTTGCGTTCTCTTGAAAATTGGTCTTACCTACAGTAGCTTCCTTGAAAGAGCGACCTAGGGAAACAGGAACGTAGAACACGTCTATGTGAATTTTGAGATGTGCTCCAAATTGTAGATTAACAACCTCTATTTTGGAAGTGGATGACGACGTCAAAAGAGTACATAAAGAACTGATATTGAGAAACAGCAACGCGTAACCCTAAAAACCTACCAAACTTTAAAAATAAGTCATATTTATACCTTTCAGTATTGCTACCACAATTTAATAAAATCAACATTTTTGGGGTGAACTATTCCTTTAAGAAATGTCTTCCTGCTGCCATAAGAACATTTTCCAAGTAGGCTATTATAAAAACTAATTTGATTTGCAGTTTGCTTTTTTACTTATTCTTTTTTCCCCTCATCCTCAAACTTCATGACAGGAGGGCCCACGCGAAAAGGATGCTGGCAGGGGGCTCAAACAAACCACGAAAGAAGGTGTCATCAGCTACCACAAACACAAACATGGCCATGAGCAACTTGGGCGCAAACTCAATGACTGGAAGCGTGCAGTCTACCGCGATCTTAGAGAATGGATTCCGCATTCCTCGGGTGGATCTGGGAAACTTGGAGCGGAGTAACGGGGAGCATTTTAGCACCAACAGTGGCTCAACTAGTGTGACGATACATGACATGCCATCAGTTGATAACACATAGCACACATTCTCAACACTCACGCGTGCTAAAGCACATGAACAACGAACAGAGCATAATAGAGCCCAATGGAAAATGGTCTTCATATCCGTGTTGTTACCATTAACTAAACTGTCCGAACATTTACTCTGGTCCAACATCCGAAGTTGGGTGTTGTGGAATTTTGGGGGACATTCTAGACAGGCATTGCATCACTGAAAGCCCAAGACCCTATACATTTTAATGAAGGACTTGAGGAACAGGTACAAATGTTCTAGCAACGTGTCCCACCACTTACAACTATATTTTTATGCTTAGCACTGGATTTGGAGATAAAATATTTTAGCTAAACAATATACATTACTGCTATGAACAGAAAACAGTTTTTTTTGGTAAAACAACAGATTTGGGCACTGCTTCTGGTCCTCTATGATGCAAGATTTCAGCTACAGATAAAGGATGTCCAATATACAGTATATAGTTTGTGTATAACCATGTAATTTGCACTCTCTGTAGAGTGAAGTCTCTTACAAGTTTTACTGTTTTCTGTGAACACATTCAAATATTATACTGTGGGTTACCATGCAAAAAGTTGTTTTTATTCAAGTTCAACATTTCTCTAAAGAGATCCAGACATCTCCAAAGACAACTTCAATGAAGTTTATTCACAATCTGCAACAAAACTACGGTATTGCATGAGAATAAAAGAAAAAACAAGAAAAATACAGCAGCACTTGATTATATAAACATGTAGAAATACTTATTTCGAGAACAGTTAAACCAAGCTCTCTGGCTAATGTTTTAGTGCAACATCTCAACAGAAACACTCAGGCACAAGATAAACTTTTTTTTTTTTCATTAGATCATCTCACAATATGCCAGAAAAGACATTTACAGCCATTTAGAAAAAAATCCAAGAACAAATGTTATTTCAGTACTCCAAGGCATCCATGTCAAGAAGATTAGTCCTTTCAATGCAAGTTTCTTTGTTAGAACAATGATAGTGTCTTAAGTTATTGTTTAATATCAAGTGCAAAAGTACTGTAAATACAAGGTAATGGATACTGCAACTAAATGATTGTGAAAAATCTACCTGATCAAAGCTGCAAATGTACATCTTGTCTCATAATTTCAGAATTCATACTGAGAGTGGATTTGTCTGCCTGAATATAGTGTCCATCTATTGCTGAAGAATATTGTTAAATGGAAAGTAGTTTTGTTATTTTCTGAAAAGTAATGACTTGGAGACTAAAGAGAGTACATATAAGGCATTGACCTGTCCTATTACACACACTGTTTGGAAGGGGAAAAAATATATATATATAAAAAAAGAATATATATGACACTATAAATTAAACCTTGTACAAATAGAAGCAGATTTTACCTGAGAAGGAAAAGTTGCCATAAATATGGCACATATCAGATGTGCAACACACAATGGCCTTTTAAGTTAGCAGAATAGTGAGAAATAAATTAAAACAAGCTTTCCTACATTTTGGACACTAATTAGACTGTTGTGATCAGATCATTTTAAGTCTTCAGTTCTTCTGAGAAATTCTCAAATTCTATGGGATTTAAGACAGCCGAGCCAAACTGGCTCAGTTTCATGCTGGTAACATTTAGATGACCTCATAAGTGCACATCATCAATCAATACATGTGAAACTTAATTTCACCTGATTGAAAGTGTTGAACTAATAATTAAGAAAGTATAAAGCAAAAGACATTTCACTTCTTTATCAGTCAATTGTTTGGTCTTTGAAACCTCTCCACGTATGCATTGCACACTAAAGCGGAAGGATCATAACAAGGAAAAGCAAAGGTTTTACATACACACAAAAATGAATAGTTTAAGCAACAGCAGAAAATTACTGAATAGAAAAATAAATATTATTCCACCAATTGCTGCTTTCATTGAAGAGCAAATTAACAGAAGAAAAATAATAGATTTTTTTGGGCACATAGAATAAATGTCAGTTACAATTTTCATGATGCAAGAACTCCATGTTGGATTACATCAGAACCGTAATGTCTAGTCATTGGATCATGACTTCGAAGTCTTTGGGTGTGACACCTCTTGCCCTGCTCTGATTGGTCATGATCAGACTCTCCCTCATGGCTTCTGTTCTCACTTCCTGTCCGGAGCCGGGTCCTGATTGGAGGGGAGGAAGTTGGACTTGTATTATACATTTTTATTAGGGAAGCATTTTGGTCTGCCACATCACTTCCTTCCGGTCCATCTTTTCCCCCTGCTGCTCTGTCACTTCTTTTAGGAATTCTGAAACTTCCCCAGTTTTTCAGATGCCTCGCAGTCGTTCTATTTGGCACCAGTTTTCCCTGATGTTGGCTTGTCTTTCTTGGCGATCCATTATAAGTGGTTGGTGTATCGTTTACAGAACTAGAAGTGCCAGTAGTTCTGCTGTGAGACAGCGACAATCTGTCATCCATGTTGTCTTCCTCTGTCTCATTCTTCACTGTAACCTCCATTGACTTTGACTGCCTTAGTTTGTCTTTCATTGATACCTGTTCCCAGAGCCTGCTGCTACTCCCTCTGCTCCGGTCTTCTAGGGGATGCCCTGTCTCATCGTCTCTTTGATGAGACTCAAAGCTCACACTTCCTCTTAGCCTGCTCTCTGAACGGTTCACTGTAGCTGAATCTGCTGTGGCCTCATTTCTCTGAATCTTGAAACCTCCAGAGCCTGAATCAACAATCCCCACAGATCTGGGACTGTTCTTCAAGACGAAGTTCTCCAGTCTGGACATCTTTGCAGGCTTGTCAGCTTCTATATGCTTTGAGACTCTGTAATGGCTGCCCCCCTTCTCGTGATTTTGAACAGCAGAGCCCAGAGCACTGTTCTGCCCGCAGTGACCTTTCAGAGGTTGGGGGGATGCAAGCACAGGATGTGCTGTGCTGAAGTAAAACATGGCCTCCTCCAAACGTCTAGTTGAGGATACACCTGATGTTGTGATCGAGAGGTAAAAGGAAGGTGAAACGGTTAGATAAGGAGAAATTGTGGTAGATCTAAATGGGTCTAGTCAAAGCTGGCAACTTGTCACAAAATCTGCTTGTGTGTATGTATGTATACACACACACACACACACACACACACACACACACGGCCAAAAGTTTGGAATAATGTACAGATCGTTTCGGAAGGAAATGTCATTCAACTGATCACAATGTTTAGTCAGGACATGGAAATGACTAATACATTTAAACTACTTCAAAGAGTTCTCATCAAAAAATCCTCCACGTGCAGCAATGAAAGCTTTGCAGATCCTTGACATTCTAGCTGTCAGTTTGTCCAGATACTCAGGTGCCATTTCACCCCACACTTCCTGTAGTCTTGTCGGGCATTTCTCATGCACCTTACATTCTAGCTGATCCCACAAAAGCTCAATGGGGTTCAGATCCATAACACTCTTCCAATTATCTGTTGTCCAATGTCTGTTTCTTTGCCCACTCTAATATTTTATTTTAGTTTTTCTGCTTCAAAAGTGGCTTTGCTTTGCAATTCTTCCCATAAGGCCTGCACCTTCTCTTTACTGTTGTATTTGAAACTGGTGTTGAGCGGGTAGAATTCAATGAAGCTGTCAGCTGAGGACATGTGAGGCATCTATTTCTCAAACTAGAGACTCTGATGTACTTATCCTCTTGTTTAGTTGTACATCTGGGCCTTCCACATCTCTTTCTGTCCTTGTTAGAGCCAGTTGTCCTTTGTCTTTGAAGACTGTAGTGTACACCTTTATATGAAATCTCCAGTTTTTTGGCAATTTCAAGCATTGTGTAACCTTCATTCCTCAAAACAATAATTGACTGACGAGTTTCTAGAGAAAGCCGTTTCTTGTTTGCCATTTTTGACCTAATATTGACCTTAAGACATGCCAGTCTATTGCATACTGTGGCAACTAAAAAACAAACACAAAGACAATGTTAAGCTTCATTTAATTAACCAAATAGATTTCAGTTGTGTTTGATATAATGGCAAGTGATTTTCTAGTACCAAATTAGCAATTTAGCATGATTACTCAAGGATGAGGTGTTGGAGTGATGGCTGCTGGAAATGGGTCCTGTCTAGATTTGATAAAAACAAATCACATTTTTCAAATAGTGATGGTGCTGTTTTTTACATCAGTAATGTCCGGACTATACTTTGTGATCAGTTGAATGCCACTTTGGTGAATTAAAAGCACCAATTTCCTTCCAAAACAGCAAAATCTGTACATTATTCCAAACTTTTGGCCGCCAGTGTATATTAGAAACATTTGAACTACATGATGTGCCTATTAATTTATAAAAAAAATTTACTTATCAATATTTTCAGAGAAGCCCCAATAATAAAGACAATTCAATATATAAAAATTAAAATAACAAACATAAATTATTCAATTAAAAATTGTTCATATTAAAATTATAAATATATTTAATAAATAGAAATTCAGATCATTAAAATGTATTACATTATTGTGGCAGACAATAATGTAATACATTTTAAAGACAATTAAAGCATTGATTAGACAATACAAAATGTGTCTTTAGAAGTCAATCTTTTTTTTTCCATTTTATTGAACATACGACTACAAGGCCTACAGTCCAAATCAATAAATGTTTCAAACGGAGTTTGTCAGTCTGTCTGAGCAGGGTTTCACAAACCCCTGGGCGTTCATAGGGGAACTCCAGGGGGTTCGTGAGAGAGTGAAGTGGTTGCGTACCGAAATAATTCTGTAATTTGCCAATTTTAAAAACACTGACAGATTCAACATCTCCGTCATTTTACAAATAAAACAACAAGAACTCCACTTAAACCAATCACATAAATTTTCCTTTTAACCATCATCAGGTTTGTTAACACTCTCTCTTGGCTCTCTCTCTCCCTGCACGCACTGCGTATGTGCAAAGAGAGCATGAGAGTGCGCACGCTCATGCAACTTACGGTGAGAAAATGCCACTTTTTACTGCAATAGTAAATGGTGTACTACTATTCATAAAAAGGTATGACATAAAAATGACTAATTATCCGCAACACAATCATGATTTAAAAGTCATTAACCTGACATTGTTTACCCTGTAGTCTTGAAAAGCAATAGGTGATGAATGTACTGTAACCGCTTGTGCTTTGGTTCAGTTCACTGCTGAAGCGACCACTTGACAGAGACTTCTGCTGGGTCTTAATTGTGTCGATTAGACGACCGCCTACTGTTTCCTTGCATGTCTAAACTTTAAAAATATAATGTATTTCCAAAAATATGAATATAATATTTAATTTCCTTAAAATATTTCTAGAAGTACAGTGACATGTCCCCCTCACCACAGTTTATAATGATTGCTACAGATATGGCTATGTTATTTCTATGAAAAGTGTTTTTTTATTATTGAAAATTAAAATATTGTCTATATCATATCAAGAAATCAAATGTACATAGGGTACACAAATGGAATGACAGACAGTACGTTTATAAAACTAATCAGGGAAATTAAAGCAGAAATGACAGTTTAAATAGACAATTTTTTTATTATAAATTTAACAACTGTGATGGATATTCATTATATGTTGTGCAATCTCAGACTGGAATAGAAATGTCAATGGTAAATAAAATAAAATTCATACATTGGCAGCCAAAAGTTTGGGATATTGTACATTTGCTGTTTCGGAAGGAAACTGGTAATTTAATTCACCAAAGTGGCATTCAACTGATAAAAGTATTGTCAGGACATTACTGATGTAAAAAAACAGCACCATCACTATTTGAAAAGTAATTTTTTATCAAATCTAGACAGGCATTATTTCCAGCAGCCATCACTCCAACACATTATCCTTGAGTAATCATGCTAAATTGCTAATTTGGTACTAGAAAATCACTTGCCATTATATCAAACACAGCTGAAAGCTATTTGGTTAATTAAATGACGCATTGTCTTTGTTTTTGAGTTGCCACATTATGCAATAGACTGGCATGTCTTAAGGACAATATTAGGGCTGGGGCTGTATGGATTTTTTCTAACCGCGGCTGAAAAGCAAGATATTCCCGCGGTATAGCGGTAAACCGCATTAAATACATTACATTGGATCAGAGAAGTACCCCCGACAGACTTTGGCGCACACATCAGAAGTCAGCTTTTGATAGACAGACTTTAAATATTGTCACCTACATCCGAAGAAAAAAACGAGCACAATTTTAAATAGTCAAATTTTCATCAAGCAGTAATTTGGCATGAACCAATCACTGTATAGATTTCCTTATTTAAGATTATTCTCAGATACATTCGCATTGAAGATGGGTCAGACATGATTTTGACCACTTTATTAAGTTTTGTTTTGTAGAAAGCCTTTCTTTAACTTAAAATTTCGTTTTGTATAAATTGTATCTTAATTTTAATCACTGTTTCATTAACTAATTGCCTGGAATTAATAAATAAGAAGCAAATATAGCAGACATATAATCAGCAGCAGGACGTGGAAGCGCCGATGCGATCTCTTGCTGCGTGAGCTCTCTCATAAATGAACCGAAACTCGGCGGCTAGGCCTACTGCCTCACAGACATGAGAAATAAATAGAAATCTTAAAATGCATTTTAAAAAAATTCAAAACAAAATGATAAAATTTTAGGCTACAGTAGCCTAGTAGTCAGGTTTGCCGATGTGCGTTACTATTTATTTATTTATTTTTATCCCTGTGCCAATCGGAAACGGACTTCACTGCTGATATTCTGGGGATACAACATAGCCAATAGGCTATAGCCTACTAGGGACTTTAGCCTTTAAAATATCTTTGCTGCATTGGATCAGTCTCCTTTCTAGAACAGCCAAGAGCTTTCTAGCCTCGCGGCAGCAGCGCCTTGCATCGCTCAGACCTTAAAACAGTCAGCGCCGCGGATGCGGTTTTGAAAATTTTTCAAAAAACGTTGGTGCGGACAGATGAGTTTTGTGATGCGGTTGCGGATTAAATAATAATAGCCCATCCGCGCATCTCTAATACAAATGGAATGTTATTATGTGTCATGGAACATTGCGCTCCCCAACTCGCGAAAGGTCGGATTTGCTCCATATTTTGATAAATTTTGTTTAGAAAACCTTGAATCCATGTAGGCTAATATCATTAGACATAATCCATATCATTAGAATCAATGAATCCATGTCATTAGACACAACGAATCCATGTCATTAGACACAACGAATCCATGTCATTAGACACAACGAATCCATGTCATTAGACACAACGTGCACACATGTGCAGGCCAATGGTTTTTTTGCGGTGACGACGGTGACAAGCTCAGACCCGCGGTTGGAGTCACGTGACCGCGGTATTGCGGTAATGCGGTAACCGTCCCAGCCCTAGACAATATTAGGTCAAAAATGCCAAAAAAAGAATCTTGTCAGTCAATCATTGATTTGAGGAATGAAGGCTATACAATGCTTGAAATTGCCATAAAACTGAAGATTTCATACAAAGGTGTACACTACAGTCTTAAAAAACAAAGGACATCTGACTTTAACAAGGACAGAAAGAGATGTGGAAGGCCAGATATACAACTAAACAAGAGGATAAGTACATCAGAGTCTCTAGTTTGAGAAATAGACACCTCACATGTCCTCAGCTGACAGCTTCATTGAATTCTACCTGCTCAACACCAGTTTCATGTATAACAGTAAAGAGAAGATTCAGGGGTGCAGGTCTTATGGGAAGAATTGCAAAGAAAAAGACACTTTTGAAGCAGACAAAGAAACAGACATTGGACAACAGATAATTGGAAGAGAGTATTATGGATCTTAACCCTATTGAGCTTTTGTGGGATCAGCTAGACTGTAAGGTGCATGAGAAGTGCCCAACAAGACGCATGAGGTGAAATGTCACCTGAGTATCTAGACAAACTGACAGCTTGAATGCCAAAGATCTGCAAAGCTTTAATTAATGCACATGCAGGATTTTTTTAATGAGAAATCTTTGAAGTGGTTTAAGAAGTTCTGAAATAATTTTTCAAATTGTAATAGTAATTTTTCAAGTTATTAATGTCCTGACTATACATTGTAATCAGTTGAATGACATGTTGGTGAATAAAAATACCAATTTCTTTTCACAAGAGCAAAATCTCTACATTATTCCAAACTTTTAGCCGCCAGCGTAAATATTATAAGAAAAGAACACATACATGTGAATACATGTAATAAAGGGTTATTAAAACAAAACAATCTGAAAAATGCAAGTGCAAAGATGTAACATGTACTATATTTCCAAAGGTTACCGTTACTTAATATCAGGGGGCACTTGATGTCAAGGGGGTTCAGCTGATAAAAAAAGTTTGGGAAACCATCTGTCAGGGGAAGACTTAAGCTGCGTTCACACTGCCAGCTACTTTGTCGCTGCATGTCTCCAGTGGCTGACAGTTAGGTTGCTTGGTGTGTATGTAAAGTCTAAACAGCACTGTTTCTTTACAATTAATATTATTATTAAATATTAGGATCTCGTGAGCTCTACCATCTTCTCTCGTATTGGCTGGCGCTCCCGAAATTCGCTCATCATGTGCATAAAGTATTTCTCAACTTTGTCGCGTCGCTGGACACGCCCACATCCGATCGCCATCGCTCGTGTTGCCAGTAGTCGCCAGCTCTCATTGACAATTAATGAGATGTGGTTGTTTTGTGTTGCCGGCAGTGTGAACGCAGCTATAGAGGTGCTCTCACAGAATGCATTTTTGCATTTCATCTGTGCTTTTTTCACTATGTACATATGCATCAGATTGACACTATGAGTTTCTGACTTTGGTTACCTCACGTCTTATGGATATTCAGTGTCTTGTGTCATAAAGGCTGTGGTTTTAGGATGTGTCAAGTTACACAATCAATCCAGCTGCTCTGTCCAGCTGTATTTGAACACAAAAATGTGTCCTGCAATACTAAGGCTCATTTTCTGCAGCCTGCTCTCAGTAAGTATGCTTGTAACACTGGACACCCCCCCTGCTGACTGCTACTAACAAAAACTGAAGTGTGTACTTTAAGCTTGAATTGCTCTGCTGGTAGGAAAATTCCTTATTACAGAATTTGTGTACAGACAGGCATGATTTATTGCATACATTTTTTTTAACACATCATTTTTTTAGATCACACAAAATTACGGGTTTGCGTTGACAGGTCTACATAAAGCATATAAATACTCACCAGCGACACGTCCCTGCTCAAGCAGTTTGACGTGATGATGAAAGACCTGCTCCTGCACTCGGCATAAGGTTCGTTTGATCCTTTCCCGACGGCTGACCATGTATGTCAAGTTACGTACCTAAACACAATCATAGGCAGGTAAAACACAATAATGACATTGACCATACTTTTCTCTAAAAATACCAAATTAATTTGTTTGTCAAGTATTGAGTATAGAAGGTTAAGTTTAGAAGAGTTTCCTTTAACTGAAGACAAGATGCATCAGTCATGAATTGCACTTAATTTATCTTCTAATCCTTTTAAATTACACATAAAAAGCACTCATCTCCATGTTTGTTTGGATTAAACTGCCTGTAAAAGAGGAGAGGCTTCCTTCCTGTTCACATTTCTCTGTTCACTACTGATGTCTGTTCTCATTATCTAGTATTTCAGAGAATAATAGTATGCACATTTTAAGCTTCTGCAATGGTGTGATGGAAGGAAGTGTGTTACAAAACATTAAGTGATGACACCACTGAAAACACTGACTTCCACCTTAAGATAAATTAAATTGACAATACTAATTCTGATTTATTTTGGGTTACTGGTTGGATAACTAGTTCCTATTTTACAGGGGAAATGTATGATATATAGACAGTAAGTTTCAGTTCCAACCCATTGTTAATTGGATTGAGGTGAATAAATTTTGAAATTATACAAAGAGGCACTAGTCTGTCATGAAGACACAAAAACCTCTACCTGAACTGTCTGAAACACGGCTTATTTGCAATCACTGAGGAAGGATTGGGATTGGCAGGTTTAACCTCCTGTCTAATGGACCTGTGCTGTTCTTGGCAGCTGCTGTCTCCCCTAATATTGATCCAAGGCAATTTTAGAGGTGAGGATCGACTGTCCACTTAATATTGTGCCAAGGTAACGTGGCAACAGCAGGACTCAGTTTCAGTGCTACCTACCCTCTCAAGATCTTGTCGTAAATGGGTAAAGAGGCGGAGCCGACGCAACAGCACTTCTTGTTCCCGCCGGGCAAGGCTGTCTTCCTCCTCTTTCTTGGGCATGATGAGTGGCTGGTTAAAGCTTACTTTCCTCTTCAACTTCCAGTATTGGAACAGGAAGTCCACCATCTCCAGGGGCAACTGCAGGTGCTCGGCGACTTCGTCAGCGGAGACAAAGCGATAGAATTCATCCTCAAGCTGCTGGACTCTAAGCTTGCGCTCACTGAGTCTCGTCTCTTCGGGGTTACAAGTGGGTCGTGGCTGAGAGGAAGAGAAATCTACTCCCTCATTTCTACCTCTCTCCTCATCCCCTTCTTCCTCATTCCAGTCCATACCAGAGTGCTTGGGACAAAAGGACTTGAACTTTACTTCATCCGCCTCTGTTAGGATTGTGTTCATCTTCAAGCCACAATGCAGACCACACGTCACGTGGAACGCCACTCTGCAACTTTTGGCAGAACACTAGTTGAGAGAAAAGAGGGGTGTTTAGGAAAGGAAGGATTTTGGGATTAAAAACTGGAAGAGAGAAATAAAATTCTTGGCACTATTACTGATAACTGAGACATTCAAACCAGAAGTAAAGCTACATTTGGGATTGTGACTCACTCGATGCCTTGATACTATATATATCAAGTCTGCATTTAACTTTATTGATTATGTAATTTTATCATCCAGGGTAACATTTGTAAAACACTGAGAAAAAGTTGTGTTCTAAAGGCCATCGTTCTGGTCTAAAATGCACTTTGACACTTCAGAAATATTTTGAAAGCTGAAGTATCTGTATTTATAACAGAATAAAAGATACATATAAGAGATGTGTACCTGTATACAAGCTCCTGTTTTCTCTTTACACACACAACAAATGAGAGCCCATCTGTTGCTGGGTATATGAGACACATTAGTGATAGGCTCCATCTTCTCAGGGTTACCAATGCTTACCTAGAGAGAGCACAACAAAGACCAGTCTGAGCTCATATAAATACACTTTCAAATGAAAAATATAATTAACCCTCATGTTGTTCCAAACCTGAATTACTTTCTTCCATGGAACACAAAAGGAGATGTTAGGCAGAACGTTAACAACAGTCAAATCTACATTTAATTTAATTGCACCTTTTTTCCATTAAATTAAAGTGAAAGGTTACTGAGGCTGTCGTTCTGCTTCACATCTCCTTTTGTGTTCCATCGAATAAAAGAGGATGAATAAATGGTAATAGATTTTATTGTATTTTTTGGTGAACAACCCATTTAACACACTGAGAAAAATACTGATAAATACTTTCCATCCCAGCTTAATATGCAGCGACAACTATATGCAAGCCATTCATTGGTTAATGTTCTCAAAAAATGTAAGGACTGTCTTTCTGTGGCACTATGAAAATTGCTCTGTTTGTTTTAAGCAAACAGTTTATACAATCACAATTACATTGACTAAACCATTTGTGAGTTGGGGCAGGACAATCTCTTTGTTTGACAACTGGCAGACAGGGGGCATTTCAGAAAGCTGTTTTGAAAACAAAGTTTATTCTTGCAAATCCATTTGGTGGCTCAGAAATAATATACTTCAGCTTTAATTTGTGCATGTGTAATTTTGTCTCCTTTAATGCTTTTTGTACATGATACACTCTTAGCTGAGATTAGTGCTTACTTCTGGTATCCAGAGGGCACAGCTGACATGGACCCACTTGGTTCCGCTGCGGGTGGGTTTCATGGCTCCGCCCTTCTTAGGGCACAGGTGGCATTTGGGAAAGATGCCCAATGCACAAGTACGGCAAAGCCAACTGCCTTCCGGTACCTTCAGTATACCGTAACAAGCCTGTGGGGAGATACATGGATCCTATAGTCATGGAACACATATGCATTGAAACATTGGCAAATATCACATACACACATGCACACACCTGGTGCACACATATGTTGCACTTGTCACAGAACACCATCTCGTTGCCGTCCTCGCCATCAGGTGACTGACAGACGTCACACACCACATCCTCATCATACTCTATGCCAAGCCCCTCCTCCGTCTCCATGGCATGCCTCATGTTGTCATAGCAACGCCTTTCAAATTCCTCCATGACCCGTTCCATTGTAAGCTCATCCAAGGGTTGCATGCCTACAAATCAGTTTACTTTAGTATGACAATTGTTTCCACTAGCTTGTACAAGACATTTACTTTTTGAGTGCATTATGAATAAATGAAAATTTCCCATTGTTTTTCATATTCTCACCCATCTTACTGAACTCTTCATTAGCGATCTGTAGCCAAGCTACATCCTCCTCATTCAGGTCATATCGACACATGCCATCAGCTAACGTCTGAATACCCACGTATCCCAGGACTGATGACTCAGAGGAGCGAATGAACTTCTTCGGTCTGATGAACAAAGCAGCGGGGCATTTCTCAGCTACAGTGCTGTATAAAAGCATGAAAATAAACAAAACAACTGAATAAGCATATGTTGTCAGTTTTTTAAGGTGTGTAAGATATTCTATGTTAAATACTTTCTCCTGTCCCAGTTTATTTGCTGAGACAACCATTATTAGGTTAATTTCCATGAAAAGTTTAAACTTTAGCTCTATCAAAACATTGCTCTATTGAGTATCCTGACAGCAACATTGGCTCAACCACTGGCATGAATATGGCATGGGACTCTGTTTGTATGAAAAATGGAAGCTGAAGGGATAATTTGGGGAAACATTACTTTTTCATAAATGGCACACACTCTCAAAAATGTTTGGATAAAAAGGAGAGATGTTAATCTCTGTACCGCACTGCAGATTGTGGTATGGATTCAGGACTAACAGGGACTTGAACCCCTTTCTCCCACTCCTGCCGCCAGGGATCAGCCAACTCATAATAATCTTCAGGATTCAGCTGGTATGAGTCATGCAGCTTCATGGCTGTGATCAGGTCTGTTCTGAATACCTGGAGGAAGAAGAAAATGGAGGAGTTGTAACTGTTAGAATAGGTGTTCACTGCAAAACTGCATGTGAGAGTCCAAAGCATTACAAAACAAAAATATTTAAAGCATATCATCTTAGTCTGTTAGGATCGTCTGTGTGGCAGTATAATAAGTGTGACGATTCTGTGTGTACTGTATATGGCGGGGAAATGGACTGTACCTCTGACGGTCTCTTCCCATTCTGTTTCTTGTGTTTAGAATTGGAGTGCTGAGACCAGGATGTGGAGTTACCTGAGAGAGACAGAAAAACATACTCATGCATGATACTCTGTGTTCACTACCACTGAATAAAAGGGCAATTAAACACAATCATCAAAAATAATGATATTTCTGATACACTGGCTTGCACATCAAATTACACAAATTTAGCCTAGTCTGTAGCCTCTCTGTTGGACCTTGTAGAACATAAAAAAATGTCCACACTCTCTGTCTGCATGTTTTCAACCATAAGCAGAACATCACCGAAAATATTGATGGCATACATCCAGCCTGAAAGCATTTCAAACAGCAATGTATTGTGTTGAAGATGCTGAGAGAGAGGTAGTATTAATGTTATTAAAAGCATAATGGCAAGCAAATAATGGTAATTTTAGTTTCAAGAAGTGCCGATATGGACCTTATTTATAGTGGTGCCATCTTTAATTTTTGATGAAAATGAGGCTGTGAGGGATAGACTTACAGTCTCTTCAATGGGCGTACTGTTGTTTAAATAGTTTTGGATCATTCTGCTGATGAAACGTTGAGAAAAACAAAAAAAATATATATATTTCAAAAAAAAACTTTTAGAAAGATTATTTGTAGGAAATTAGATTCTATGCTATTATAGATGTACTCCGTAAGATTTTAGCAGGTTTTTCCTCATCCCATCGGTCACAGAAGTTCTTGTGGTTTTGTACTCTATACTGACACCTCTCGTCCTGGATCCTGCAAACTTCTTTACTAAGTACTGCCTCTTTAAACTTAATGTTTTTTTTTAATCTTGTTTTGTTCCTTTTTGTCTGTGTTTTTATCTATCTCATACTACACACATCCCTATAATGGATATTATTGTATTCAATTTACACACATTTTTGCGTGTCGTTGCACGATGGACAGTGACAGTGGAGCCACAAGCTGCAGGTAGTAGCTGTTTTGTATCATAATTCCAGCAGGGACCTCCTCCTGTTTGGACATTTTTATTTTTATTTGCACTCATTCTGTTCAGACCGTCTGGTGGATCACACTCCTGTTTATCAATAAAATATCACCATCATCACTCTGGATTTTATGGTTGACTCGGGCTCTGTTGTTTGTGGTAAGCATTGTGCTTGTTATTTTATTGTTTGGTTGGCTTATTTAGTTTATATGTACTTTTATGTTTGAGCATGGGCTGAAAGCACTCTATAAAGTAAACATGTTATTATTATCGTTATTACTAGTGGTAGTAACAGTCCCAACACACAGGTTTTCATGTGCTGTCAACAACATAGTGCCCGTGAAGAGGTGAAACACTGCATGTAAAATTAAACAGCTCTTATTTGCTTCATCTTATGCAAGTGTACATCATTTTCAACATATTTCTAAAACAATTAATGTATTCATGTTTAAAGGTGCGCTCAGTTATTTTTCCCTCATTAAAAAAGTTCAACTCCTAAAGACATGAATTGTAATTTTGCAATAAATGTAGGAAATCAATGCCACTCACATTAAAATTAAGACTCCAGTCATATCAATAACATTATAAAAGCTCTTTTATTCTACTTGGTGAGGGTCCGCACATAGGGGCTGCCATGCTAGAATCCCTTGACCAGCTAAACACTAATTTATTTTCAGTAACTGTGCTGTTATTTGACACTTTCACTGATTGATTAAACTAATCATGGCTGACTGTTAAATACTAAATTTCTACAATGGCATCTGAAATGGAAAACTAATGATTTTAAATTATGCGTAATCCAAGACACTAGGAAAAAAAAAAATAAAACCCATGGATGACTGACATGTGCGAGTCTGGTAAAACAGTGGAGTATTTTACTTGCTACAACTAAGCTATGTCACCTAGCACTGAGCTGGGGAAAATGGATAATTGTGTGAGGCACGACACATGAGTAGATGCATTTTTTTTTAACCGCAAAAGATAGGGCTCATTGCATATTTTTCTGACCTTTATGACTACCATTTTGGTGTTTCTATACTAGAGGGCACACAAAATAATTTTTGCCAGTGAGAAATACATGAACTGGGTCTGAATGTTATTTTAAACTGAGATGAAATTGAAAGTACAGTAAATCTCAGAATGGTATTCGCATACCCCCATTGTCACCTCGCGTACCCCAGTTTGGGAAACACTGATTTAGACATTTATAACTGACATTTTACTTACTTTAAGATAAACAACATAAATATATAAAAGTATTCAAGTGTTTTATCCACTACACAATACACATTTAAGTTTTTTATTGTACTACATATCAAAATAAGAGGTGAAACTTGTGAATTGGCTGATATGACTTTAATTGACATAAAAAGTATACATTTATGAGGATCTACCTTGCACCTATAGTGGTTTTAGATGCAACATTAAATTGTTCACTCTGCTTAAAGGAATAGTTGACCCAAATATTTGCTGATATTTTACTTAGCCTCAGGCCATCCAAGATGTATATGACATTCTTTCTTCATCAGAGCAGGATTTAAGATTTTTAGAAAAGTATACCAGGTTTTTTTCTCCCCAATTTGGAAAGCCAAATTCCCAATGTGCTCCAAGTCCTCGTGGTGGCGTAGTGACTCACCTCAATCCAGGTGGCGGAGGATGTATCTCAGTTGCCTCTGCGCCTGAGACCGTCAATCCGTGCATCTAATCACGTGGCTTGTTGAGCGTTACTGTGGAGACATAATGTGTGTGGAGGCCCACGCTATTCTCCGCAGCATCCACACACACAACTCACCACACGCCCCATTGAGAGCGAGAACCCTGAGACCGTCAATCCGTGCATCTAATCACGTGGCTTGTTGAGCGTTACTGTGGAGACATAATGTGTGTGGAGGCCCACGCTATTCTCCGCAGCATCCACACACACAACTCACCACACGCCCCATCGAGAGCGAGAACCAAACATTATAGCGACCACGAGGAGGTTACCCAATGTGACTCTACCTTCCCTAGCAACCGGGCCAATTTAGTTGCTTAGGAGACCTGGCTGTAGTCACTCAGCACAAGGTTTTATCCCAGGTTTTTAGCTTCATCCAATGCAAATGAATGGACACCAATTTTTGACAGTCCAAAAAGCACACTTAGTCAACATCAAAGTAATCCACACGACTAAAAATCTTAAATCCTAATACAGATACATCTTGGATGGCCTGATGGTGAGTAAATTATCTTTGGGATAATTATTTTTAATTATTTTTGGGTGAACTACTCCTTTAAACAGAAAGGTCAATGGAAAGTGACAACTTGTGCCTTTCTGTGACTGGGGAAAAATAAATAAAACAACAGTGGCACACACACTTAGGGATTCTAGAAACAATCAATGCTATAAAATACCCTGAAGTCTTAAATATCAGTAAACATGTAACAGTAACTTATATATATATATATATATAAATAAATGTCGTGATCAGTAAACAAAACATATGAGTATTGTTCAATTCATTAAACCATGACAACCAATAAAAGCTTCAACAACCCTACCAAAAAACATATTCAAGCATTATAGCAGGTAAACAACTTTGCCAAACAGTTAAAAATCCAATAGGAGAATGATTTCTAACCAAACAGCTGTCACACTTGCTTCCCTGACACTCACGCAACACAGCCAGACCTTATTTATGAGCTTACAGACATGATATAAACATGCAAGGATGAATGACGTATGACTGCGATTTCGTGTCTGACCCTGCAGCTCTAAATAAAAATCATTATTCTAGTGAATAAGACAAAGACAGGGTTTTGAACAGGATTTGTTTTTTATGTTCTCACTCAATAATTAACTTTTGTTAATTGTAACAAAGAAATCTTACATAATGCTGCTTTAGAGACTGCAAGTAAATGTCAAAATCAAATATGGTGCCACTGTGAAAAAAGGTCTACTAGATGCACTTTAAGGATTAACAGCTTTCCATTAGAAGTTGTTGGGGGTTATGTTTTTTATTTTTAAAAAAGGGCTGAATGTTTCCATAAATTACAGGCACCTAAAGGTTTAGTTTTTAATTTCTGTTCCACTATCAGAAGCAAATGGAATTGCAATGTTTTTATTATAACAGTGGCTCAACTAATAGCGGGTTTTCTGAGCATTTGCAGATCGTGGGTATCATTTCTAACTTGTTTGGTGTAAAAATCCCCTTTGCTGCGGTTAGTGGCTCAGAAATTAAACACTTCACCTTTAAATTTTACCAGAAGGGAAAGGAGTTTATCTGGGCAAGTTAGTACTAGAGAAGAGTGGGTCTACTTACTTCCATTGTCCGAGTCTTCACTGGTGCTCGGGACACGGCTTCGCTTCATTATCAGCTGCCGTGGCCTTCAAGTGATCCAGAAATCTGTAGAGAGGTTGATCAAACATAAGCAGAACATTCCTGAAAACTGATCCTGCACAGCTCACTGCTGCTTTCCATTCAGTCAGCCAGAACTTGACAGACTAAAGTCAACTGAGACTGTGCAGCATAGAAGACTTAGGTTAAATTATTCTGATCTTAAATCACCAAAAAGTGTATTTTCAATTAGTTATTTCCTGTCATACATGACCCACAAATGCATTATTGATGGGAAATGTTAGCTTAGCATTTGGGGTTAAACAAACTAATAGTTTACCATTTTGTTGTTATCAAGCAACTACATGGCATCTAACCAAGTGAAGTAAGCGAAAAAATCAAAACAGGATCCCTAGTTATAGAGCAGATGTACCAACATCGTAGTCGAAAACTTAGACGATTTATCATTATGCTCAATCAAAATACTATAAATGTTATGTTTGATCAGATAAATATCCGATTCTGCGTGTTTTTAAAATCAAACTGTCAAAGTTCTGTTGAAAGCAATCATAAATATGACGGCATAACACATACGTCTCTCAACTGTCAACAGAACAAAAAAAATGGCAGCAAGTTTCACTAAGGAGTAAACATACTCATGTTTTTAACCGACTGTTAGGTTTAGGCACGTTTTGAAGCAGGAGATGATCCTGATTTGACACACATAAAATATTTCACCAATGAACACGTATTTCAGATCCAGTAGCACATAAACCACAGCTCGCAGCACAAATATACAATGCGACGCCGCTGACAGGCCACGCCCCTTGACGTCCTATAGCTGTCCATTCCAATGCCGGTTCAAAATTCAAACCAAAACTATTTATATTTATTTTCCCCACATTTTGACGTTTTGAACTAATAATAATAATAATAACTAATAATTATACTGATATTGGTCAATTTAAAGTACAACCTAATGTATCAAGAAACCCGTGTTTTGATACATACGTTCGTCCAGAAAATGACATTTTAATGCACGAGTAAACGAACTTTGCTGGAATTAACTATTAACTACATACACACGATTACAATATTTTACTAAGAAATTACTACCGTTAATTTCATACCATCATGCAGAACTGAGTCCGGACTAGCCCAGACCATGACACGCGGAATGTAATTACAAACACCACCCCTATATTGTCCCCTAAAATATTCACGATGCATGCATCATCTATAACTGCGATATATGGAAATCTGTGTGGTGTCGTTTGCTTATTAAAAAGCCTTATTTACGATCTGACGCTTCAACGCGCGCGCACGCACACGCACACACACACACACACACACACACACACACACACACACACACACACACACACACACACACATACATACATACATACAGGGTTAGCAGCTTGATTCAAAGTAACTATCAAACATCAACGCAAACCATACCTGGGGCTTATAGCAATCAATAAAGGTGTCAGATGCATGAAAAATTTATTTAGGGCACCGCCAGCTGCTTCTGAAATTAATCTTTTGGCGCCATTTTAATGACGTGCTACATTCGCAACGGACCATCTGCACGAAGAGCTCGCGGAAATCCTGGAAAACATTGTACGTGTGTGAGACCGTATCTGTAAAAACATCCATATTGCAGCGAAAATGAAACGGGAGTGTACCTACATATAAACGACCTTGCTGTTCCAGCGTTGGCGTTTCTAGGTAGCTAAACGGTGGTGCTTGCTCAATAGTTTGAGTAGTCGACTTGCCTCCACCCAACAAAAACACATCCAGGTTACGTATGCGTGCTGCTACAGCTGCGTCCCTCGTTCGCTACCAGCAGGGCTGGGAATCGATTACAAAATGAATCGATTCCAACGCTTTGTGAATTGAGAATTGACTCCAAATTTTGGAATCGACTCCAAAGCTGGAGTCTATATATATATATATATATATATAGGCTATATATATAGGCTATATATACATATACATTTAGAGTAGCCTACATTGTACAAAATTTTATTTACATTTTTTTATGAAATCAAACAAAAACAGTGTGTTGTTTGGACATTTTATTTAGTGTACAAACGGTTGTGGACAATCCTACTGTGCATTCTAATATAAACCTCTTTGTAAACAAGAACTCGAGAGTGGTAACAGACTCGATATAGATTAAATTATGCTTTTAAGACTATTTGCGGTACTTCTTCGAACTTCCCTCAAATTTATTTTATGGGATTGAAGCATCGCGTTTTATTATATGCATATAGGCCCTGATTTAAGTTTAGAATGGACCTATTAATAGTAAATGTCATTCATCCTATTATAAATAGTGCAAATAATGCTTAGTTGTGAGCTGTTTATTATGAGATTTAACTTTACCTCCCGTTATTTTCGGAATTGAAAATAATTAGTCTGGAATATTTGTTATATTTGGGAATCGACTCAGATTCCAATGACTGGTTTTGGAATCGATTCCAAGAGTCAATTCCAGACTAATTATTTTCAATTCTGAAAATAACGGGTGCCCTAGCTACCAGGGGAAGCACGCACGCACATCTCATAGGAAAGGGCGGATCGATATTAAAGTATCGATACTTCCGATACTGGTGCTGTATCAAAAATATAGATCCTCACACAAAAATATTGATTCTAGTATTTTTTTTAAACTAGAGATATTATAATTTGGTTACCACGAACATGAACAATAATCATAAGTTTGAAAGTGAAATAAAAAGGATAAATCTTTTAGCAAATACTTGTGCAGGATGGGAGCTATTTCTTCCTCCACTAATTTTAACATGCAGGTGAAAGGCATGCAGAAGAGTGATCAGTGCCTTGTAGAGGTAATGATAGAAAATCAGAGAAACAGCTTCTGTAGTAAATTTACACTAAAATAACATATCTAAATGTGACATTTCTTATAAATGTCATATTTAGATATCATATTCTTAATAAAAACTGTGTTTAGATAAATACCATGGTTAAACTATAGTTACTGTAGTGAAACCATGGTTAATTTTTGTAAGGGTAAACAAAACAGAAGTCTAATAATTTTCTGTTTAGGCTCACACATGTAAAAATAAAAATAATAATAATAATGACTTGAATTCTGACCAAAAAAATTAAATAACCAATTAAATCCCAAGAAATCACAAACAAAATAATTAATAATTTAACAGAAATATTGTTATTGGTATTGACGATATTGGACTTTAAATTACTGGTATCGGATCGAAAAGAAAATAAGTGGTATCACCCATCCCTAACATCTCATCATGGCTTATATGTCATCTTTTTCATTATAACCAACTTATGTCATGTTTGGAGATTTCAGGGAGCCTTTGAAGAGCTCAGCCTGATTGAACACACCTCTGTATTCATGATTTAATATTCATAAGAAACCTGTATAAATGACGGCTAATTACTATTTCATTAATCCAATGTAGAAGTATAAGATTTAAATATGTATTACATTTTAAATATTCATAATTAACAAATGTCAGCTACAAAGCATGTCAATGCATTTGAGTTGTTTATTTGAAATTTTTAGTAGGTGAGGTGTGCCATGAACATTTTGAACATTGCTGAAAGTGTAGGCTATACAAGCTGCTAAATGCTTGGAATTACTTAGCAACTAAAAGCATTGTTCATTGTTTCCTTTCCATTTATTAGTATGTTATTCCAGGACAAAAATAAATGCGTGGCCAAAGGTCAAGGGTGTGGCATGTTTTCACTAGAAAAAGTACTTGTACTCAAACTAAAGATTAAAAAAAAAACAATGCATCTGCATCTTTACAAGCAATTGACAACTGTCAAGAGAACTTCCATTTATCCTGGAGATGGTTAATAATGTTAGACAAAAAACAACAACTTAGTACTTCTGTATGGCCCTGTTTCATACTATTGAAATGAAGTGAGGCAGAAATGGGTCAGCAGTTAAGTCAGGAACTGATATATGTAGACCTTCAATGGAAGTTCTGTGTATGAATAAAAAATCAACTAACAGAATTGTATTTCTGGGTGTTTGGTACATCAGAAGAACTATTATTTTGTGTGTGTTAGTGCAGAAAATCACCAATAGAGGTCACACTTAACCATGTGTCAACAAGACAGCAGTGCATGGGTGTACTGTACAATGGACAGAATGGAGGGAGGAGCCTATTTTTCACACATTGCTAGCCAATCCAAAAGCACTCCTCAACCCACTCCCTCTCAGACCACTTCTGTAGGCCTCAAGGGCCAGGTTCACAAATAGCTAGACCTAATCCACTACTAAAGTAAGAGACTTTTGGAAGAAATGTTCAGGACTTGGCTCAGTCTATGTTGTAAAAATACTGCTTTATGATTGGACAGGAGACCTAAAACTAGGCTATGGTGGAGCAACAGATGTTAGACATACGCATGATTACTGACAAGTGTCTGATCACAACAGGTCTGGAGATAAGGCAGAAGGGGTCTGATTACTGAAAGGGGTTCAATGGGAGTTCATTTGAGTGCCAGGATAGCATCGTACGATTTTCCAGTCCGACAGACCTG
This sequence comes from Xyrauchen texanus, assembly GCF_025860055.1. Classification (NCBI taxonomy): domain Eukaryota; kingdom Metazoa; phylum Chordata; class Actinopteri; order Cypriniformes; family Catostomidae; genus Xyrauchen; species Xyrauchen texanus. The sequence goes on along the minus strand of NC_068297.1, from coordinate 17,967,130 downwards.
CGCGTCCCTGAATCCCGCCTCAGTGAGCAGACGTGTGTAATGAGATGGAGGATGCTCCTTCCCTTCTGTCTGGACCAGCATGTTCAGAGAGAAAATCTGGGCCATAGTTGGACCCCGCCGGTTCTCAAACAACATTGCCTCCACTATCAGAATGCCTCCACCTAGATTGAGAACAGAAGAGATGGTAAAGTAGAAACAGTATGATCAAGACTCATCAAATGCTTTGTAATCTACTAAAACTACATGCCCCTGGTCAAATGCTCATTATAAAACTGATAGTTTCAACTCTAAATTCTGATTTGATAAGCCACGTTCAAAGCCATTGTAAAATGACAGTAAACTTACACCTGTGACGGCACATTCTATATTAATGTGACAAGTTGCTACATTGATTGGTACATGCAAACATCCTACAGTGTTGTTAATGAACTCTTAAACTTGATGGAAGCATTGTTTATTTTGATAATTGTCTTTAATCCTAGTGCTGTTGTCACCGCTTAAAAAAAGCAATAAGCCACAGGAGTCTGTGCATTACAGTGATTTTACCACTGATAAGAGATATTTAGAGAACACTCCTGATTAGTGGTAACATCAATGCTATGCATGGCTCATTATTTTATTTTTAAGGCAACTGATAAAGGTTCTCACCTGGATGACATGCTGTATGAACCTTCTTCAGTAGCTTGAGATTTTTTTCCTCTTTCCAATCATGAATGATCCGAGCCAGAATAAACAGATCTGCAGTAGGGATTTCTCCTTCAAAGAAGTCCCCTATGAACACACAAAAAATGTATACAGAAAATGCTTTAAACATTACAAATGCCATATAACAAAACTAGCTATTTAAAGATGCTATGGTGAGGGCAGCTATTAGACTGTACCAAAATGACCCTGACTGCCAAATACTAATCAATGTTTAGGTCAAAACACAGCTACACACACCCTCTTGAAACTGAACGGTGTCATCTTGCTGGACGAAATGTCGCTGAGCAGTTTGGACCACATTTGGGAGATCTAGAACTGTGACAGTGGAGGAAGGATACTCTTTTGCCAGCTCACGTGCTAATGCACCAGAGCAACCTGCAAACAGTCTCAAATTAACATGCCTTAGAATGGGACAGCTGTCTCTTGTAGTAAGAGTACCAAGGTATAAACTGCATTCATACTCACCACCCAGATCTATAATAGACTTAAAGCAGGAAAGATCAAATGCTGTCACTATGTCATGGCCATCAATGACCCACGTAGAGTTCATCAGACCCATGAACTTCAGCATCTCTTCTTCTGACCTAAAAAAACAACACACACACACACACACACACACCTGTGTCAACATAAAGATTCTTTCCAGCTGAATTCACAAAAAATACAGAACAAACCAATCTTAACTTCTGCCATCTGTTAAACACACTGACTCTCAAAAGATGCCAGGGAATACAAATTTGAGGGTAAGATTAATGCAACATGATTAGAAAGTATCCTTATACTCATAAAACACCTCTGAAACACAAGCAGGAACACACACAATGCAATAATCTTTACATGTAGAAATGTGAGTTAAGGACTCATATTATAAGAATGAGTGCATCATCCCATCAACCAAAATGACTAAACCCTGATATGCACTCGTGCATACTTATGTCACTTAAACCCAAACAATTTTAAGGCATACTTCATATACAGTAAATTACACAAATTTGTCATTCTTTCACAATCACATACACAAATATTGCTCAGATCACACTCTAGCAAAAACTCACCATCCCTCTACAAATGAGAACTGTCATAAAGCCTTAAATTTGAGCTCTATTTAAGGCTTAAAAGTCTATGACCTAGAATTTCACCAACGGCTAATCGCTTAAGACTGCATTGCTGGAGTCTAAGAAAGTCTAAGAAAGGACTTTCAATCCACTGATGTCCAAATAAACAAAATAATTCACCCAGCATTACTGCTTATTTTATATAAAACCAAAAAGAAGAAATGTATACATCAACCTGTATATGGCGGAGAAAATCTCTTCAGATGGGAGGCCAAAGGTTCTCTCATTTTGGTTCTTTCCTTCCCTGTGGAGTATTCAGATATGTGAAGACATTAGGAGGCTTTTTTTACTTGGAAAAAACATCAAAATACAGCTTAGTTTCAAGAAGGTCAGGCTTTACTTTTGGACCTCAATATCATTGGTATCTGGAGTTAAATCCTGATGCATCTAATCATCCTCCAAATTAAAGGCATGAAATAACCATTTTAAAGGGGCTCAGGAAAGTTTCTGTCAAAAAACAAATGTGATGACCACAGAATGTAGAAAAAAGGCCAGTCTCTACCATCAAACCTAGACAGAAACAGAGATGCCAATGGCTGGTACAAACCAGCACCTACCTTACGGCATCTACCAGATTGTTCCAGAGAGGGTAGATGGTCTGAGAATAATACATGATCAAATTGTGTAGAGATTTGGGGCTGGATTTGGCCAGGTATAGATTAGCAACATCTGTACTGCTGTAATAAGCTATCAGAGAAAGAAGACAGGTAAAATAACCATGATTTTAATGGTAATCTAGACACAATGAACAAATACTTTTCTAAACGTTTATTAGAAATGTATCACCTCTATATTTCAGGGGAAAATTTGACAAAATATTTACACTGAGACAGCCTTGAATCATTAGGACCCTGAAACCTTATCAAATGTCCACATCGTGTCTTACATTTTCACACAGACATAAATTATACTGTATATTTAAGAGAACTTGTTTTCCTGCTGTTGCCCATTTCCAGCTATTTGTACGCTAATATAAAATACCTCAGTAGCTCACCTGTCCCATGTAACTGTTCCACCTCTACAATCTCTATGGCAACCAGCACATCCAATAATCGCTCTATGCCACCTTCATTGGCCGTAAGTTTCTGTGCCACCTCACCTGAACTCATGGGCTTTTGGGACTGGAGGAGAACGTCGAACACACCTAACTCACAAGCTGAAAATATCACCTGGAGGAAAGGGAAGATTTGAGGAAGATCGACAAAAAACACACTTTTTAGATTCCTTCCTCCTATTGGTCTGAAAACGTGTTTTTGTCATGTATTTTTAAAGTGTGAAATGCATTGAAAGTTGCAAATTAAATAAATAAATAATGCCATTTTCCTTACAGTTTTTAAATAAATAAATGTTTCTCCCTGAAGACATTCAATTCCTAACTTTAATTTCCCACCAAACGCCAACCAATCTAGACTTTAATTATTTGTTATTTAGGATATGCTTTCAGCAAAAGCATAACTAAGCAAGAGTTTCTGTTATGTCTTGTCTTGTCCTGTCATGGTTTGTCTCGTTTCTGTTCCTTCCCTCTACTCTGTCGCCCTCTGCTGATCGTTATATGTTACTTCCCCTCTTCTTTCTCTCCGCTTCCAGCTGTTTCTCATCTCCCCTAATTTCCTCGTTAATCCTCTACCCACCTGTTCCCTCTTTCCTCTGATTAGCTCTCTACTTCTCTCCTTGCTCTTGCTGCTTTCTTTGTCGGATTCTCACTAGAGTTTCTCTCACTAGACGCTACTACAGTCCTGTTTTTCTCTGTCCAGAGTTCTGTCCTGTTGGCATCCGCCGTCATTACACTCTGTTCGCTGCTAACCATCCCCACTATTTGTGCCCAGTTATCTGACGCTACGAGAGAGTTGGTATCCGCTATCTACCCTCGACTCCGGTCAGCACTTGGGAGAGACCCGCAGCTTGTAGTAGCTACCCCGCTTACCCTGACTGCTGCCCAAGGACTTGCTCTGTGATTATCTAAGAAGCATTTGTTGTTCTGTTTATTACGCCCTCTCTGCGGGTTGTTTGTTTGCTACCTCTCAAGGAGAAGACTTTGTGTTTTTACATTTTTCCTTAACTTCATTAAAAGACTCTGTTTTTGCTACATCGCTTTTGGGTCCTCACTCACCTACACAACAGAAGAATCCGACCAAGATGGACCCAGCGAACCCGGTCTCACTCCAGTCAGCCGTCGAGCTCCAGGGAGCGATGTTGGGCAGAGCTGTCTGCGGCGCAGCACGCCGTTGAGAGCCTGGCTGCTCAGGTCTCCGAACTCTCGAGACAGATACTTCTTCTTCGCCCTGAGTCACCGGCCACTTCCAGGACCCCCGAGCCTCCGGAACCCAGGATCAATAACCCGCCGTGCTATGCCGGTGAGCCCTCTGAATGCCGTGCGTTTCTCATCCAGTGTGACGTGGTTTTCTCTCTCCAGCCCACTACTTATTCCCAGAACAGAGCCCGTATCGCCTACATTGTTTCTCTCCTTTCTGGACGGGCTCAAGAGTGGGGAACGACCATCTGGGAGGCGGAGGCTGACTGTACTAACTGTTATCAGGATTTCAAGGAGGAGATGATACAGGTTTTTGACCGCTCTGTTTTTGGTGAAGAGGCATCCCGGGTCCTATCATCTTTGCGTCAGGGTAAGCGGTCTATCACTGACTATTCCAATGAGTTCCGTACTCTTGCAGCCTCCTGTGACTGGAACGAGCCGGCACTGCTCGCCCGTTTTTTGGATGGTCTTTGCTCGGAGGTTAAGGACGAGATTCTTTCCAGAGAGGTTCCCTCCAGCATGGATTCCGTGATAGAGCTCGCCATCCGTATAGAGAGAGACGGTTCGATCGCCGTCGCCGTGTTCGTGACCAGGAGTCCACATCTTCCTTCGCACCCCTCTCCGCTGCACTACCACCCTCCCCTACCACCTTGGTTTCTGAGCCCATGCAGCTGGGGGGCATCCGCATTTCGGCTAAGGAGAAGGAGCGGAGAATCATCCACCGTCTCTGCCTCTATTGCGGTTCTGCCACTCACTTCGTTACCTCCTGCCCGGTAAAAGCCAGAGCTTGCCAGTAAGAGGAGAGCTACTGGTGAGCGCTACTACTCTGGTCTCTCCTTCAAGGTCTTGCACCACCTTTCCCGTCCATCTTCGCTGGGCCGGCTCTTCTGCCACCTGCAGGGCTTTGATTGACTCTGGGGCGGAGGGCTGTTTCATGGACGAGACCTGGGCTCGGGAACATGGTATCCCCCTCATGGACTTAAGGAAGTCCACGGCCCTGTTTGCCTTGGACGGTAGTTCCCTCCCCAAGATTCAGCGTGAGACGTTACCTTTGACCCTCACTGTCTCCGGTAATCATAGCGAGACCATTTCTTTTTTATTTTTCAGTCCCCTTTCGCCCCCATTGTTTTAGGCCATCCCTGGCTAGTTCAACATAATCCCTCTATTAATTGGTCTAAGAATACTATCCTTTCGTGGAATGTCTCTTGTCATGTGAAATGTTTAATGTCTGCTGTTCCCCCTGTGTCCTCTGTCTCTGTTTTTCAGGATGAGCCTGGTGATTTGTCGGGGGTGCCGGAGGAGTATCACAATCTGCGGACGGTGTTCTGTCGGTCCCGGGCCACTTCTCTTCCTCCGCATCGTTCATATGATTGTAGTATCGAACTTCATCCAGGAACCACTCCCCCCCGGGGAAGACTTTACGCGCTGTCGGCTCCCGAACGTCAGGCTCTCGAGGATTATTTATCTGTAGCTCTCGATGCCGGTACTATTGTTCCCTCCTCCTCTCCCGCCGGGCGGGGTTTTTTTTTGTTCAGAAGAAGGACGGTTCCTTGCGCCCCTGCATTGATTACCAAGGTCTGAATGACATTCTAGTTAATCGTTACCCGCTCCCTCTTATGTCATCAGCTTTCGAGATCTTGCACGGAGCTAAGTTTTTTACTAAGTTAGATCTGCGTAACGCTTACCATCTCGTACACATTAGGGAGGGGGACGAGTGGAAGACGGCATTTAACACTCTGTTAGGGCACTTTGAATATCGGGTTCTTCCGTTCGGCCTCGTTAACGCCCCTGCTGTTTTTCAAGCACTAATTAATGACGTCCTGAGAGATATGCTGAACATCTTTGTTTTCGTTTACCTCGACGACATCCTGATTTTCTCTCCGTCTCTCCAAATTCATGTCCAGCATGTTCGTCGCGTCCTCCAGCGCCTATTAGAGAACCGCCTTTACGTGAAAGCTGAGAAATGCACTTTCCATGCCGCCTCCGTTAGTTTTCTCGGCTCTGTCATTTCTGCAGAGGGCATTAGAATGGATTCTGATAAGGTCCAAGCCGTTTTAGATTGGCCCATACCTAAGTCGCGCGTCGAGCTGCAGCGCTTTCTCGGTTTTGCCAATTTTTATCGACGCTTCATCCGTAACTTCAGTCAGGTGGCTGCCCCCCTGACTGCCCTTACGTCCATCAAGTTGTGCTTTAGATGGTCCGTTTCCGCCCAGGGGGCTTTTGGTCTCCTCAAGAACTGCTTTACGTCCGCGCCCATCCTTGTTACACCTGATTTGGCCAGACAGTTCGTGGTCGAGGTTGACGCGTCAGAGATGGGCGTGGGAGCCATCCTTTCCCAACGCTCTCTCTCGGACAACAGGGTCCACCCTTGCGCGTACTTTTCTCATTGCCTGTCGCTGTCTGAATGTAACTACGATGTGGGTAACCGCGAGCTGCTCGCCATCCGCCTAGCTCTAGGCGAATGGCGACAGTGGTTGGAGGGGGCGACCATTCCTTTTGTCGTTTGGACTGACCATAGGAACCTAGAATACATTCGTTCTGCTAAACGACTTAATGCGCGCCAGGCTCGTTGGGCTCTATTTTTCGCCCGATTTGATTTTGTTATTTCCTACCTCCCAGGCTCCAAGAACACCAAGCCTGATGCCTTATCATGCCTCTATTCCTCCAAGGTCGCCACGGACCCCGAGGGGATTCTCCCTGTGGGACGTATCGTGGGGTCGACTGTCTGGGGAATTGAGAGGCAGGTTAAACGAGCGCTCGCTCTCACTCCCTCGCCGCGCACCTGTCCTAGACACCTTCTCTTTGTTCCCGCCCCCACCCGCCTGGCCATTCTTCAGTGGGCTCACTCGGCCAAGTTGGCTGGTCACCCCGGCGTTCGGGGCACGCTCGCTTCCATTCGCCAGCGTTTTTGATGGCCCACTCGGAAACGTGACACGCGTCGTTTCGTGGCGGCTTGCTCCGTCTGCGCGCAAACCAAGTCTGGGAACTCTCCTCCGGCCGGACTTCTCAGACCACTTCCTATTCCTTCTCGACCGTGGTCACACATCGCCTTAGATTTCATCACCGGACTCCCTGCGTCAGCGGGCAAGACAGTCATTCTCACTGTTATCGATCGATTTTCTAAGGCGGCCCATTTTATCCCCCTCGCTAAGCTCCCCTCCGCTAAGGAGACGGCGCAAATTATCATTGAAAATGTTTTCAGAATTCATGGCCTCCCCTCTGATATTGTTTCGGATAGGGGTCCACAGTTCACGTCTCAGTTTTGGAAGGAATTTTGTCACCTTATTGGGGCTTCCGTCAGTCTCTCATCCGGCTTCCACCCTCAATCTAACGGTCAAGCCGAACGGGCCAATCAGACTGTTGGTCGCATCTTGCGCAGCCTTTCGTTCCGTAACCCCGCGTCCTGGTCCGAGCACCTTCCCTGGGCAGAATACGCCCATAATTCACTTCTTCGTCTGCTACCGGTCTGTCTCCTTTTCAGAGCAGCCTCGGGTACCAACCTCCGCTGTTCTCTTCTCAACTCCCCGATTCCAACGTTCCTTCCGCACATCTCCCCTAATTTCCTCGTTAATCCTCTACCCACCTGTTCCCTCTTTCCTCTGATTAGCTCTCTACTTCTCTCCTTGCTCTTGCTGCTTTCTTTGTCGGATTCTCACTAGAGTTTCTCTCACTAGACGCTACTACAGTCCTGTTTTTCTCTGTCCAGAGTTCTGTCCTGTTGGCATCCGCCGTCATTACACTCTGTTCGCTGCTAACCATCCCCACTATTTGTGCCCAGTTATCTGACGCTACGAGAGAGTTGGTATCCGCTATCTACCCTCGACTCCGGTCAGCACTTGGGAGAGACCCGCAGCCTGTAGTCGCTACCCCGCTTACCCTGACTGCTGCCCAAGGACTTGCTCTGTGATCATCTAAGAAGCATTTGTTGTTCTGTTTATTACGCCCTCTCTGCGGGTTGTTTGTTTGCTACCTCCCAAGGAGAAGACTTTGTGTTTTGACATTTTTCCTTAACTTCATTAAAAGACTCTGTTTTTGCTACATCGCTTTTGGGTCCTCACTTACCTACACAACAGTCTCACTTAAAATAAAAATCTGCAAATGGAACAAAACAAAATACTGTTATTTTAAAGATACATTCTCTGAAAGTGAGTATATCTTATGCAATTTTGCTTAGCAGGAAAATGTAACTTTTAAAAATGACATCGATTAAGAATGTGAAGGAACCCAGGTTAAGAATGTCACTCCAGATCACAATAGTGATATGGGAACTTAACAATTCACCAGTTCATAGTTACATTTCTTTGTTTGAAGAGCTATAAAGACTGATGGGAAAACAAAAAGCTGAGTCATCTCAATGTTTGATTCAGTGACTTCTAACAAATAAGAGGTTGGCCCCCCCTTGAGGCTAGATAACATCATCTATGCCTGTCAGTGATAAATGAGACAGAACAGTTGGTGAGAGAGGAGACTGTGCTGCAGGGTGCATGCCATAAATAATAGTTGCGGTCTCATAAAACAGTTACATAATCCAAGAAGTCATGAGTGGTGAACACTGACGGCTGACCCATTATTCAGATAGTACGCTCATGATGTGAGGTAGTTCAACATTACATGGGAAGCTGTTTGGAGATCAAGGAAACCAACACAAAAGTACTGATTACACTGATTTATTGATTCACATAAGACCAAAAAGAGAGTAATAGAATAACCCCCAAACCTTGGATATCCTGAATCCATTGAAATACTCTAAAAGCTTGAAAGGGTAGTCCAGTTCACTCTGGGATAAATGTTCAGCCATGATGAGAAAACTCTTCCTGTTAAAGTCAAGTCAAAGTAGACTATCAGTATCTTGCACAGGATCAGACTCCAACTTGTACGTGTAACTAAACCTTCACAGTTCATGACATGGCCATAAGTCATTCCACTCTTGCTAAATTAAAAAAATATTAAATATATGTATATAGAGAGAGGTATATGTTTCTTCTATGAAAAACATTGTATAGTCATGCAGCTAAGCATTAGTTGGAAACATCAGTTTCATTAGAAATTCTTATTTAACTGATCCAAGTATTCTTGACATACACTTTAATCATATTCTGCACTGTACTTTTCACAGAAGAATTTCTTTCTGTTTTGTTAGTTTATATCAGGACAACTTCAAATATCTAATTTTAAGACTAATGCAAATTAATTACACTGGCGGTCAAAAGTTTGGACTAATGTACAGATTTTGCTCTTATGGAAAGAAATTGGTACTTTTATTCACCAAAGTGTCATTCCACTGATCACCATTTATTATAACATGAATACTGTGAAAAATTACTATTTGAATTTTTTTTTCAGAACTTCTTCAAAGAGTTCTCATCAAAACATCCTCAATGTACAGCAATGACAGCTTTGCAGATCCTTGACATTCAAGCTGTCATTTTTTGTCCAGATACTCAGGTGACATTTCACCCCACATTGCCTGTAGCACTTGTCATAAATTTGGCTGTCTTGTCGGGCATTTCTCATGCACCTTACAGTCCAGCTGATCCCACAAAAGGTCAATGGGATTAAGATCCATAACACTCTTTTCCAATTATCTGTTGTCCAATGTCTGTTTCTTTACCAACTCTAACCTTTCCTTTTTCTTTCCAATTCTTCCCATAAGTCCTGCACCTTCTCTTTACTGTTGTATATGAAACTGGTGTTGAGCAGGTAGAATTCAATGAAGCTGTCAGCTGAGGACATGTGAGGCATCCATTTCTCAAACTAGAGACTCTGATGTACTTATCCTCTTGTTTAGTTGTATATCTGGGCCTTCCACATCTCTTTCTGTCCTTGATAGACCCAGTTGTCCTTTGTCTTTGAAGACTGTAGTGTACACCTTTATATGAAATCTTCAGTTTTTTGGCAATTTCAAGCATTGTATAGCCTTCATTCCTCAAAGCAATGGTTTCTAGAGAAAGCTGTTTCTTTTTTGCCATTTTTGACCTAATATTGACCTTAAGACATGCCAGTCTATTGCATTATGTGGCAAATCAATAACAAACACAAAGACAATGCTAAGCTTCATTTAACGAGCCAAATACCCAATATGATTACTCAAGGATAAGGTGTTGGGAGTGACGGATGCTGGAAATGGGTCCTGTCTAGATTTGATCAAAAATTACATTTTTCAAATAGTGATGGTGCTATGTTTTACATCAGTAATGTCCTGACAATACTTTGTGATCAATTGAATGCCACTTTGGTGAATTAAAGTACCAATTTCCTTCCAAAACAGCTAAATCTGTACATTATTCCAAACTTTTGGCCGCCAGTGTTTTTTAAGCTACAATAAGATACCATGTACTGATCATGCATTTAATCATTGGTTGTCCATAATTTATTTGTTATTGGATGATAAATTTAAACATAATTTATCATGCATCTAAATTTCATGTTCTTTACAATCTCTCTCTCTATCTCTCTCTCTCTTGCTTCGTTGTTCCTGATTTACAGTATATTGTGCCATATTTTGTCATTGTTTTCCGTCCTTCACCGAGTAAACAAATAATTCTAGTCATTATTCATCAGACACTGTCTGCAGATTCTTCATGCCTTAAATCAGTTTATGCTTTAAAATATAATTAAAGCAAATATTAAACGATTAAGAGGTTATTTGTGTAGATATATATTTAGGCAAAGAAACAGAGCAGCGTGAAATTAGATTAATATTGGATGTTTTTCTGATGATCATAAACATTGCAGCTGATTGCTGAAGTCATCACTGAATGCTTTTCGATAGGAACTGGTTCATATTTGTACAATGACTTACATTCAGCTGAAATATCTAAAAAACAAAATCGCATTTCCTGTCTTAAATGGGTGGCCCGTATTAGGAAATCTGTGCCACACATTACTTTCACAAGACGGCGACAGTGAAACAATGTATTGCATAACCAAAAACCATTCATGCAGACAAACTTACAAGAGATATCTTGTAAGATCGAACATAATCGAAGATATCAAGAATGTGCATACTTAAACATGCACTGATGTAAATGTAACACATTACACGATGCATTTATGAGTGTTTTACGTGAGAATAACGAGTCAGTCGTAGGTATTATTTATATAGCAAAACATGCAGTGTATGTGCAGAGACTTACCAAACAATGCCTGCAGGTTTTGATGCGCAGTGTTTCTCTAGCTATTTGTACTGCAAAGGGTCTTTTCTGAAAGTCCTCTCATTGCAAACGAAAACATCACCCTTTGCCCGTGTCTCTGTAATCATTAAGGTTTCAGTGACATCTGGCGGTTTTGAACCCGATTCCCCGCCTGCAGCTCGAGCGCGCGACGGGATTATTATGCGAGCGTTCTAGTTCCCTTACGACACAGTACACTTGACGTTGCGTGCTAAGGCATATGGGAGTTGTCCTTCCACACGACCTAGTTGAAACCTTTCTACAATAACGCCAATATTCGAATATAACGTCAATATTCGTATGTGTTTTAGCGCGAAGCTGTCCGCTGTAAAAGGAGTTGCACAATGGGGATACCACTTGATTTCTTTTCGATCTGATACCAAGTACTTTTAGGACAATATCACCGTTATCGATACCAATACTGATACCTCTGTTAAATTGAATTTTTACAAATTCTTTAATTTAATTTTAACTTAAATTATTACTTATATTTTTATATATATTTGTAGACCTAAACAGAAAATTATTAGGCTGCTTTGTTTACCCTTTAAAATTAGTTAGTATAAGCCACAAATAAAACAAAAAAAATTAACCATAGATATTATTGTATGGTTACTATTACTAAAACCAATTTACCAAATGTGTAATACAGTAATGCAGTAGTAAAACCATGGTTGATTATTAGAACCTTGCTTTCTGCCAAAAAGAATACCAAAAAAAAAAAAAATGGTCACTACAGTCATTGTTACTACAGTCATGGTTAATACAATATTACTACAGTAGATCCATGGTAAGTTTTCATAAGGGTATCATTTATTAACATGGATAAAAGATCATTATCAATGTTTTAACAACACTGAATTGAAATAAACCTGTAGAAATGGTCAAATCCATTATGATACATGTCATGTCTAGGTTTGTCATTACTTAGCGTGAATAACTACAGAATCTGTTTTTCTGCCATTACCTCAGGAAAGCACCCTTTGAACGAGTGCTATGACTGAAAGGATGAGCACTGTCTGTGACTGCTGGTGTATTTTAGCATTTCTGTGCATCAAAATGAGCGGAAGAAAAAAATTGTTACGGTGCCATGCAACTATACGCTAATATAATTATTTTTCTCCACTTCAAAGCATATGAGATGCATTAATATTCATGTTATCTAAATAATAAGATCACTAGTTTAAAAAAAAAATCGGAATCAATATTTTATGTGAGGATCGAAATTCTTAATATCACATCAGTATCAGAAGTATCGATACTTTAGTATCGATCCGCCCATTACTAACAAACACCATTCCTCAGAATTCCTCAAGACAGCGATTCATCTCTCGTCTAGAAGCCCTCTACACAAGTCAGCAGGCATGTGCTGAGGGGGTGGCTCTAGGGGCTTTAGCCCCTGCCCTTTTGCTGAGGTGCCCCTCCGACAGAGCAGTGTTCCAGGGTGTGCAAATGCCACCCAAAATGAAAGCTTGCACACCCAAATGAAATAACTTTTTTAAGCTCTATAAAAGTATGAAGATGTGTAAAAATGCATCAACATTATGCTGAAACTTTGATGTATCGATTACAGAGTATAATAATCAATTATAAGGCATAATCAATAAATGGAGTGGTGGTGGCGTAGTGGGCTAAAGCGCATAACTGTTAATCAGAAGGTCGCTTTTTCGATCCCCACAGCCACCATCATTGTGTTCTCCAGGTTGCTCCATGATTGTCCCTGTAATAAGTGCCCGATAAGTCTCTTTGGATAAAAGCGTCTTCCAAATGCATTAATGTAAATGTAATCAGCAGTCTGCTTACTGTCTTTTTGTGTTTGTTTGCATAAAGTCAGGCATAATATCAGGCATCCCTTATTCACACTGGCTCAATAATTTATAACGACAGTATTATATTTATTTTTGTAAAATTATAGACCAAATCACCCTGTAGTCCATTAATAAAAAGAATGTTTGGAAAAGATTTTGAATCTTCTTACAGTTGTGCATTTTTCTGTTCAACACAATGCAATTCTTATCCACAAATACATTTGAATGTAACCTAAACCAAAGGTGTTTTTTTTTGTTTGTTTGTTTTTCTATATAGTGCAACTTATCCCAACATTTATATTTTTGTCCTTAGCATATTTTGGAAAATAATTATGGATACAAAATTATTTAATTGAGTTTTATGTCTAATTGGGCTATTAAGCATACTATTTTGATATATTTAGTTAAGCTGTAAAAGTAACAAAAGGCAAACCAAAAAAACACTATAGCACAAAGGAAATTGAGGTGCATGTGCACCCCCCAATCCCCTCTAAAAGATTTAGAGCCCCTGCCCCTCAAAATGTCTGTGCACGTCCCTGCAAGTCCCGGCTTCACACTTCGGCAGGTGTTGTGTATCTGCATTCTGCACCAGCATGAGATCTGCAATCTGCACCAGCATTAGATCTGCATTCTGCACCAGCATGAGATCTGCATTCTGCAACAGCATGAGATTTGCATTCTGCACCAGCATTAGATCTGCATTCTGCACCAGCATGAGATCTGCATTCTGCAACAGCATGAGATCTGCATTCTGCACCAGCATTAGATCTGCATTCTGCACCAGCATGAGATCTGCATTCTGCAACAGCATGAGATCTGCATTCTGCACCAGCATGAGATCTGCATTCTGCAACAGCACGAGATCTGCAATCTGCACCAGCATGAGATCTGCATTCTGCACCAGCATGAGATCTGCAATCTGCACCAGCATGAGATCTGCATTCTGCACCAGCATGAGATCTGCAATCTGCACCAGCATGAGATCTGCATTCTGCACCAGCATGAGATCTGCAATCTGCACCAGCATGAGATCTGCATTCTGCACCAGCATGAGATCTGCATTCTGCACCAGCATGAGATCTGCAATCTGCACCAGCATGAGATCTGCATTCTGCACCAGCATTAGATCTGCATTCTGCACCAGCATGGGATCTGCAATCTGCACCAGCATGAGATCTGCATTCTGCACCAGCATGAGATCTGCAATCTGCACCAGCATGAGATCTGCATTCTGCACCAGCATTAGATCTGCATTCTGCACCAGCATGGGATCTGCATTCTGCAACAGCATGAGATCTGCATTCTGCACAATCATAATAATCAGAATATAAGCAGAATAATCACAGGCTATAAGACATTTTATGCCAAAACTGAGCAGTACTTCATCACAACCGGCTCACTCCCACACTCTCTCGCTCCAGCACCAGGCTAAAAACCCCACACCAGCTGCCTCAGCGCCACCAAATGTCACCGCTGGTAAAGTCAAGGAAGCCATGGCCCAAACGAAAGCAGCCACCTCAATGCAAGCCCCACGTCAATGGGAAAAGCCTGTTGTCCCGCTGCGCAAAAGCGTGGCAAGTCCTCACGGATGTGTTAGAGCTGGTGTTTACAACGATTGAGCACAATCTGTGGTCTGACCACACAGTGTGGCCCTTGAACGGAGCACACTAAATGCACCAGATCTGATGCATTCTGTCATGAACACCATTTTGCAGGCCAGAGCGCCAGCCACTAGACACCTCTAAGCACTAAAATGGAATTTGTTCAAATTGTTGGAATTTGATTGGTGTTGTCAGCAGCCATATCACCCTGCATCTCTTTCCTGGTTGCCCACTAAAGCTAAGCAGGGTTGAGCTTGGCCAGTACCTGGATGGGAGACCTCCTGGGGAAAACCAAGGTTGCTGCTGGAAGTGGTATTAGGGAGGCCAGCAGGGGGTGCTCACCCTATGGTTTGTGTGGGTCCTAATGCCCCAGTATAGTGACGGGGACACTATACTGTAAAAAAGGCACCATCCTTCAGATGAGATGTTAAACTGAGGTCCTGACTCTCTGTGGTCATTAAAAATCCCAGGACACTTCTCGTAAAGAGTAGGGGTGTAACCCTGGTGTCCTGGCCAAATACCCTCCATTGGCCCCTATCTACCATGGCATTGTATTAATCTCCATCCCTGAATTGGCTACATAACTATACTCTCTCCTCTCCACCAATAGCTGGTGTGTGGTGGGTGGTGGGTGTTCTGGTGCACTATGGCTGCCGTTGCATCATCCAGGTGGATGCTGCACACTGGTGGTGGTTGAGGAGATTCCCCCTATATTATGTAAAGCGCTTTGAGTGCCTAGAAAAAGCGCTATATAAATGCAAGGAATAATTATTATTATTATTATTATTTCAAAGACCCAGTAAACTCTCCCATACATGAAATTCTCATATTTCTTCAAGAGTGATTAGACGTGGGACTCACTCCGTCAATGCTCAGGAAAACATTATTTAATCATAAAGTTCTAGAGGAGCAAGACGATTAAATTCACCTTGGCCAGCTACAGACCTACCTTTTGTCCTAAAAGCGCTCGTAGGGCCCCCCTTCAAGCCTTTTGACTCAGTTGATTCGTGCATGCTCTCCATTAAGAACTACAGCTAGCTCTAGCCTCAGTAAAACGGGTCAGTGATTTACATGCACTATCAACTGACAATTAATGTCTGGATTTTGGCCCGGACTTTCAAAAGCCACTGTCAAACCCAGAAAAGTCTATGTGCCTAAGGTTCTAACTACGTCCTTCAGAGCGCAGGTGGTTCATCTTCAAGCTTTCTTCCCTCCTTCATTTAATTCGGATGAGGAACAAACCTTGCATTTGTTATGCCCTGTATGGGCACTACACACATACGCTGAGCACACCCGCCAGTTCAGACTGTCTAATCAGCTCTTTGTGTGGCATGGAGGATGTACGAAAGGAATGTCCGTCTCCAAGCAAAGATTTTCTCACTGGATCATTGATGTGACTGCTCTGGTGTATGAGTCGCATGGTAAGATCTGCCCAATTGGTGTTAAAGCACACTCAACTAGAGGCATGGCCTCCTTGTGGACATGGCCAAACAGTGTGTCTTTACAAGACATTTTTTTTTGCAGCAGGATGTTCATCTCAAAATACATTTGCAAGGGTTTACTCTCTTCACAAGTCCTCTCTGTTTAGAATGCTTGCTATTTCATTTGCCAAACATATACTTATGCCCCTCCCCTTAAGTATGGGCTCCCCATCATTTTACACAACTGCCTGCATCAGGCCATTGCAATTTACCAGAAAGTCACAAGCACTTTCATTATAAATAAACTCCCTTCCCGACTGGATTTGTGAAGCGGTTAATTCATACTGTGTGATTATAGTTCATTATATTAATTCTGAGTGCTCCCCTTCTGTCCCAACATGAGGGTCACTCACTTGTGGCATACTCATGTTGGTCACGTTTCCTCTCTGGAAGGATATGTTGTGTAGTGCGGCATGATGGGATTCTGTTCCCATATGTGTTAGCACGCAATGTCATGTGTACTGAGTCATAACAGAATGTCTTTGATAAATATGTAACCTTGGTTCCCTGAGACAAGGGAACGAGACATTGCGAATGCAACTAGGTCGTGTGGAAGGACAACTCCCATATGAGATAGCACGCAATGTCTTGTTCACTTCGTCTCAGGGAACCAAAGTTATGTCCGTAACCAAGACGTTTTGTGAGAGGGTCCACGCTGCAGACTGTATAGAGCGATGACATAGTGGATTTAATCCTCTGCGTAGTGAATTTTGGTGACCTGGTGGATGTTTTGGATTTTATATTTATACTGAGTAGTATATTGCTTTGTAATAAAGTATTACAATGACACATTACTTGACATAGTTTTTCCTCTTCACCAACATAAAAACCATGTAAATTAAGCAAGATATTCATGCTTCTCACAATAATGTGCTTCTCATTTTAACATCTTCTCAGATATACATAAATACCCATGCCATGGGTTGTATTGTTTGTATAATACACAGAAGTGTATTAAAGTGAATCTTGAACTCAGCGCACGTAAGCAAACGGAACCGAACTGGAAGCACATCTGTTACTCTGAGTATGAGATGGAGTTGTGGAGCACAGAACCACTCAGAAAACACTGTATTAATGCTTTTACACAATACAGGACAGAGCAGCGTGCATACACTTTGAAGCGAGCAGTGGGATCATGCTATTTATTAATTTAATAAAATCATAGCCCTTTGTGGTTTAATAATAGCACAGCATCATATGGCGCTATTATTTTTTTAATCGTGTGTGTGCGTGTGTGTGTGTGTATATATATATATATATATATATATATATATATATATATATATATATATATATATATATATATATATATATACACACAGTGGATATAAAAAGTCTACACACCCCTGCCAAAACAGCAGGTTTTTGTGATGTAAAACACGAAACAAAGATAAATCTTATCAGATTTTGCAACCTTTGCAATGCCACTGAATACAAAAGTGACACATTTCAGAGAGAGAGCGTGAGAGAGAAAGAAAAAAACTTTGAATAACTTAACTGCACAAGTGTGCACATCCATTTATAACTGGGTATGTGGCTGTGTTAAAAATCAACTAATCATCAAGCTCATGTGAAATAGTACACACCTGTCATCACTTGAACTGACTCTGATTAACAAATAAATCTCAGCTCTGTTCTTGTAGGATTTTTATGACATCTTCTTGGTTGCATGCTACTACAAGAGCCATGGGCCACAAAGAGCTTACAAAGCATCAACGGGATCTCATTGTTGAAAGGTATCGCTCAGGTGAGGGCTACAATACATTTTCAGGCATTAGATGTAACATGGAACACAGTGAAGACAGTCATCAACAAGTGGAGAAAGTATGGCACAACAGTGACATTATCAATAACAGGACGTCCCTCCAAAATTGATGAGAAGTCAAAGAGAAAACTGGTCAGGGAGGCTGTCATGAGGCGTACAGCAACATTAAAGGAGCTTCAGCTCTTTCTGGCAAGTTCTGGTTTCTCCTTATATGTGACAACTATCTCCTGTGTTCTTCATCTGTCTGAGCTATGGGGCAGGGTGGCAAGACACAAGCCTTTTCTGATGAAAAAAAAAATAACATCCAAGCCTGCAAAAACCTCTATCCAGTCTCCCAAAAACCACGTGGAAAAATGTGTTCTGGTCTGATGAGACAAAGATTGAACTATTTGCCCAAAATTATAAAAGGTATGTTTGGCTAAAAAAAAAACAACACAGCACATCAGCAAAAGAACACCACACCCGCAGTGAAGCAATGTGGTGGCAGCATCATGCTTTGCGGCTGCTTTTCTTCAGCTGGAACTGGGGCTTTAGTGAAGGTGGAGGGAATCATGAATAGCTCCATGTACAAGTCAGTTTTGGCACAGAACCTTCTACCATCTGCTAGAAAGCTGAAAATGAAAGATCTTTCACCTTTCAGCATGACAATGATCTAAAGCACACATCCAAATCAACAAAACAATGGCTTCAGTAAAAAAGATTAATATTTTGGAATGGCCCAGACCTGAGTCCTATAGAAAATCTTTGGGGGGGACCTTAAAAGGTCTGTACACAGGAGATGCCCTTGCAATTTGACAGATCTGGAACGTTTATGCAAAGAAGAGTGGGAAAATATTCCCAAGTCAAGATGTGCCAAGCTAATAGACTCTTTCTAGATAAAATCAAAGGGTGCTTCAACTAAGTATTAATTCAGGGATGTGCACACTTATGCTGTTAGGTTATTCTAAGTTTTTTATATTGAATTTCTCTCTGAAATGTATCACATTGATTTTCTGTGGCATTGCATAGGTTGTAATTTTTACATTGTAGGTGCTAAATTTCTGATATGATTTGTTTAATTTTTACATAACAAAATCTGCTGTTTTAACAAGGGTGTGTAGACTTTATATATCCACTGTGTGCATATATTTATATTTTTATATATATATATATAAATATATATAAATATAATAAAAGCAGTTGAAAGTGAGAGGACGTTTCTTATATATATATATATATAGAAACGTCCTCTCACTTTCAACTGCTTTTATTTTCAGGAAAATTAACATGTGTAAGTATTTGTATGAACATTAAAAGATTCAACAAAAGTAACAGTCAGTATCTGGTGTGGCCACCAGCTGCATTAAGTACTGAAGTGCATCTCCTCCTCATGGACTGCACCAGATTTGCCAGTTCTTGCTGCGAGATGTTTCCCCACTCTTCCACCAAGGCACTTGCAAGTTCCCAGACATTTCTGGGGAGAAAGTCCCTAGCCCTCACCCTCCGATCCAACAGGTCCCAGACGTGCTCAATGGGATTGAGATCCGGGCTCTTCGCTGGCCATGGCAGAACACTGACATTCCTGTCTTGCAGGAAATCATACATAGAACGAGCAGTATGGCTGGTGGCATTGTCATGCTGAAGGGTCATGTCAGGATGAGCCTGCAGGAAGGGTACCACATGAGGGAGGAAGATGTCTTCCCTGTAATGCACAGCGTTGAGATGACAATGACAACAAGCTCAGTCTGATGATGCTGTGACACACGCCCCAGACCACGATGGACCCTCCACCTCCAAATCGATCCTGCTATAGAGTACAGGTCTCTGTGTAATGCTCATTCCTTTGACTATTAACGGGAGTCCAACCATCACCACTGGTGAGACAAAACCACGATTCGTCAGTGAAGAGCACTTTTTGCCAGTCCTGTCTGGTCCAGCGAAGGTGGGTTTGGGTCCATAGGCGACGTTGTTGCCAGTGATGTCTGGTAAGGACCTGCCTTACAACAGGCCTACAAACCCTCAGTCCAGCCTCTCTCAGTCTATTGTGGACAGTTTGAGCACTGTTGGAGGGATTGTGTGTTCCTGGTGTAACTCGTGCAGTTGTTGTTGCCATCCTGAACCTGTCCTGCAGGTGTGATATTCAGATGTACCGATCCTGTACAGGTGTTGTTACACGTGGTCTGCCACTGCGAAGATGATCAGCTGTCCTTCTGGTCTCCCTGTAGCGCTGTCTTAGGCGTCTCACAGTACGAACGTTGCAATTTATTGGCCTGGACACATCTACAGTTTTCATGCCTCCATGCAGCATGCCTAAGGCACATTCTCGCAGATGAGCAGGAACCCTGGGCAGTTTTCTTTTGGTGTTTTTCAGAGTCAGTAGAATTGTCTCTTTAGTGTCCTGTTTTTATAACTGTGACCTTAATTGCCAACCGTCTGTAAGCTGTTAGTGTTTTCATGACATGTGCATGTTCATTAATTGTTTATGGTTCATTGAACAAACATGGAAAACATTGTTTAAACCCTTTACAATAAGATATGTAAAGTTATTTGTAATTTTACAAAATTATCTTTAAAATACAGTACTCTGAAAAAGAGATGTTTCTTTTTTGCTGAGTTTATATATTTATACAGGGTTCGTACAAATGCTTCAAAGTAAAATTCAAGGACTTTTCAAGCACATTTTTATTTGTTCTCAAGGTCTATGCTTGAGATGTCATTAAAACAAATTATTTTTGTTAACTATTAAGTTAAATGATTTTTATAAAACACCACTTATTACAAGTACAACAATGAGCATCTTAAACTGCATTGAAATTGATGTGCAGTTGTAGTGTGCTCCCTTAAAACGCACTTAGCTTTCCAACAAAAGTGAATAACTGGGTCCAAAAACAGTAGTCCATATAACTCATGTGCTGTGTTTCATATTTTCTAAAGGCACACAACAGATTTACGAGGAACTGAACAAAACTGCAAATGGGTCAACTTACAAAATATTGAAATTTTCCATTTAGTTCAGTTATTGCCTATAAACGCTGAGGGTAAATATTTTGTAACATGTTGACATAAATTTGTATTCATAAAGGACAACTTGTCTGTTCTTTTATTATTTAATTTTCTTTCACGAACAAAGCAAGTTAACTAATGAGGGTTGAATGGGTTACAACCACTGATCTATATATTATATATAGATCAGTGGTTACAACACCACATTTTGAGGGTTCAATGCGAGGGTTTTCACAACACCAAATATTTGTGTGTGAAAATATTAGTTATAATGTGAATAATGTTTTAACATGATGGGAAAAATCACTATATGCATATTTAAGCAGCCTCTAAACTTAAACCTTAAAAATTATTTTCTACAACTTTTTTGTATTAAAATTTTTTTTAAACATAAAAGTTTTTAACATTGATAGAACCAATAATCATGAAATCAAGGGACAAACATTCTTTTTAAATTATTACAATTATGAATAATTTTGTTTAGCTTTTTTGCACACCTGTTCAGCCTTGCACTAATGCTTTTATTAAAAATAAGTACAAAATAAATACACAAATAAATTTACATGTCATATAAGTGGTATACCAGCTGAAGGGAACAAGGATTTTTTTTTTTTTTTCAGGCAATTAATACTTTCAAATATTTTTTAAAAAAATAAGCAAAACAGAGTAGAGGCATTTTATATAATTAAAGTTTAGGTTATACACTTATAAAATTATATATATATATATATATATATATATATATATATATATATATATATATATATATATATATATATATTCGATATTTCAAAGCTTTTTCATAACTAAAAAAAGTCAAGGGACATGTTTGTCAACATATTTTGATATTGACCCATATGTTGTCAGAAATAACCTATTTTGTTAGACACAAAGCTTTCTTTACAGAAGGGGGAACTAGACTGCTCACAAAACGGAATCCTCCATAGAGCTGCGTTCAAATCATTCAAAAAGTTCACTCTGGAGATTAAATTGTAATTAAAACTGATAGATGCAGGGATTCATACTTGTTAAATACCCAACAGCAATACCAATAAAATATATATTTTTAAATCCACCAGTAACACCTGATTGTGATTGGCCGATTCTGAACAGCGCTGCCAAATGCAACAGGTGCCACGTGATAGCGCCCTCTGCGCTGCCTGCTTCAGCGTGCACATTAAAACATCCACTACGCAGACGATTAAATCCACTACGTCATCGCGCTACAGCCTACAGCGAGGGCTGCTTGTATTTTCCATATGCTTGGGACTTGTCGCACCGGCGGTCGGTGTCGTGTTCAGGAGTGCGAGACGGGTGGTAATGACGTCAGATGTTATTTTCAGCTCATAAGTTCATTATGAAATGTCACACCTTTATATTTTTTTTCAAAATAATCACACCGGTCACACCGAACGCGTTTTTCTGTCCGCGCTGTTTTTCAATGTTCTTTTTTTTTTTTTTTTTTTTTTACATTTGCATGCACCAGACAGACGTCTTTGTTTTTTTAGATGCTGTGTCAAATTAAAGTAATATTCTGGGTTCAATACAAATTAAGCTCAATCGACAGCATTTGTGGCATAATGTTGATAACCACATTAAATAACTTTGACTCATTTCGTCTTTTATTTAAAAAAACGAAAAAAGAAGCAAGAATCAAGGTTACAGTGAGTCACTTACTATGGAAGTGAATGGTGCCAATTTTTGGAGGGTTTAATGGCAGAAATTTGAAAAATATAATTTTATAAAAGCACGCATCAATGTTAAAACCTGTGTATTATTTTAGCTGTTTTAAGGTTTACAGCGTTATGTCATGGCACCGAAGTTGTAAAACTTGATGCCTTTATACAGAAAATGCCAGTAAGCAATTTTATCACACTAAAATCATAACATGCATATTGTTTGCTTGTGACTTTTTAAATGGTGAGAACTTTAACATTAACTGATTGGCCCCATATACTTCAATTGCAAGTGCCTCAACCCAAATTTTTCCTTTTTCTTTTTAAAAAACAAAACAAAAGGAGGGACAAGTCGAAATACAATTTTGTGGTAATCAACATATGCCATAAATGCTGGTGATTGAGCTTAACTTGTATTGAACCCCAAATATTTCTTTAAAATGCCTCAAGACACATTCGTTCTGCTGTTTTTGCTGTGTTGCATCTCACTTAAAAAAAAAAGAAAAGATTTTTAGCACAAAAAAGATCAAATTAGGACCATTAGAAAGCACACAATTTTTTCAAACAACTCCATGACACAAAGTCCATGACAGACAGCAAAAATACCAGTCCCTCCTGCAGCAAAGCACCCCCACAACATGATGCTGCCACCCCCATGCTTCAAATCAAATCACTTTATTGTCACACAACCATATTAGACGGTGGGCCGAGGGGAGATTTCGTGTTTTCAGACGATCTCTGGGGATGGATTACCCAGTTTTTTTTTATATATAACCACTACAATTCTCAACAAAGCAAATAAAAATAGTTGCCACTCACATACTTTGCACATTACTATAATATCGGTAACTTTCTCCAGGTTATTTTCCCGGCGAATACAGCAGGCGGCTATGTGTGAGGTCCGACATGTATGACGTATTTGTTGCCTTCATCCAATAGCGTGCGTGGGAAAGTGTCGGTGACGCGTTTGTCAACACACTGGCGCGCTGGTATGAAGTTGCTGTCTGTGCACATCTTTTCGAAAAGTGCTTTGCGCCCAGGAAAGATTGAACTTGTTAACTCATTTTGCCCACTTATGCTACATATTCAGTTTGACACAAAATGTGAATGTAGAGGTAACGTTATGCATTTTCACTGTTTTTATTTTATGTAACCATCTTTTGTCATACGATGTCTTGTCATTTCGTTGTAATCTTTAATAAATATACCGTTCTGATTTCACACATTTGATCCATGGTATTGCTTGGAAACACATTATAAAAACCATAGGATACAACGTTAAAATAGCCTAAATTTAGAAGACAGTATTCATCTAGAGAGAAGGCAGTATTAGTTGAAGAAACTGCAAATGAAGGTTGGTATTATATTGTATAGATAGGTGGTGCAGTTTAAGACATTCGGTACAGTGTAGACAGTAGTATACATTTAAGAAAGTACCATGTTTTACAGTAATATAAATTACATAAATGTGCATAATAGAAGTGGATATGCAGTATGAACACATACAGTTACTGCTACTACACTGCACATAACAGTACAAATAATATAGTTATATACAGTGTATTAACCGTAATATAATAAAAACATCCTGCAAAAATGTACCATTCCAAATATGTCATTATTAACATCAACAAGGCCAGACACCTGAACACTGTGAAACTGGTTTATTAACCATGTTAAGGGAACAGGTGAAACCAATATATGGAGCATGAGTTTTCCCCTGCTTAAAGTTACAAACCATTTTTCTTTAATCAGTGATGTGGGGAAGGGTGCAGAACCTCAATCTATTGTTTTGCACTTTTTTTTAGTGGTAGAGGCAGAGGATGGTGAGGCAATTCCAGTAAAAACACGGGCTCTGAGGTCTAATGCCAGTGATCTCGTCACGTCCAAGCAGGCCCCACACCTGCTTCCAGTACAATGCATTATTTGCAAACATGAGAAGTACAAGGTTCAGACACACAGCAGGAAAAGGGTAAAAGAAAAACTAATACAGTGTGAAACACTCCATGCCAGGAAATTGCTTCTCGCCGCTGAAGGGAGAAGGGATGAGTCTCTCCTTCTCCATATCCAAGACAGGGACTTGGTGGCTAGTGAAGCACGGTATCACTTCACCTGCTATCGAGATTATACCCGGTACCTGACCACACAAAAAAAATGAGAGAACAGAAACAAACATATATGAAAATGGATACAAGCACTTCTGCAAAACAGTCATTGAGGAGAGGCTTTTAAAACACCAAAGTGCTTCAACTGTCAAAGCTGAATTTGCTATTCAAAAAAACTGTGGAAGAAACAGAGGGAGTGAACATTGCAGCTTATAAGGCACATTCACTTAAGGCAAGACTTCAAAAGTCTCATCCCTTCTTGAAATTCCTGAAGGCATCCACAACCTATCTTGTATATGTGGACAATCTGTCAGATTGTGCATGAAGTTGCTGTCTCCTCTGCTTCCTCCTCATCTGAAGAAAGTGAAGGAGAAATGAGAGGTCAAGAAGCTACTGAAAATGCCACCAACACAAATGATTCTCGGGTGTTATATCATGCAGCAATGATACTCAAAGAAATCATAGAAAAGACATCAAAAAGATCACCAAAGCTTCCATGGCCTCCCACAGCAGGTGACATCACACTGGAAAATGCCCTGAGTGTAGTGCCTCACCAACTTTTTAACTTTATTGCATGGACATCAGGAAATGTCATTACAACCATCAGATGAACGTGTTGATGTCACTTCAGAGGACAGCAGAAAGATAGTGTCCACTTGTCAGGACATTATTACCTTGGCAACCAGAGGACGGTGGCTCATGCCAAAACAGTGCTCACTTGCAATGGCAGTTCGGCAGATGACTGGCTCTGCACAGCTTATAGGGTTGTTAAATGGTCTGGGTCACTGCTCATCCAATTCCCAGGTCCTTGAGCATGATACTGCCCTTGCTCACCTACAAATGGAGAGAGGAGAAATATACATCCCTGAAAACATCAGTGCTGAAGTGCCTGTGACTCTTGTCTGGGATAATAATGACTTGAGAGGAAACTCTTTCAGGTAAAGGGACAACACATAACACCAATGGTATAATAATTCAGAGGGCCATAAACAGTTATACAGCACCCTTACCAGACACATTACCCAGACAGAGAACACGAGAATGGTCTGTTCATCCTCCTCCACTGAATCTTTCAACCTACACAAGAGGAAAGCGGTCTGGTCCACAGAATTTTGAATTGAAGATAGATCTCCAGCAGGACCAATACAGATACAGTGGGTACGGAAAGTATTCAGACCCCCTTAAATTTTTCACTCTTTGTTATATTGCAGCCATTTGCTAAAATCATTTAAGTTCATTTTTTTCCTCATTATTGTACACACAGCACCCCATATTGACAGAAAAACACTGAATTGTTGACATTTTTGCACATTTATTAAAAAAGAAAAACTGAAATATCACATGGTCCTAAGTATTCAGACCCTTTGTTCAGTATTTAGTAGAAGCACCCTTTTGATCTAATACAGCCATGAGTCTTTTTGGGAAAGATGCAACAAGTTTTTCACATCTGGATTTGGGTATCCTCTGCCATTCCTCCTTGCAGATCCTCTCCAGTTCTGTCAGGTTGGATGGTAAACGTTGGTGGACAGCCATTTTCAGGTCTCTCCAGAGATGCTCAATTGGGTTTAAGTCAGGGCTCTGGCTGGGCCATTCAAGAACAGTCACGGAGTTGTTGTGAAGCCACTCCTTCGATTATTTTAGCGGTGTGCTTAGGGTCATTGTCTTGTTGGAAGGTGAACCTTCGGCCCAGTCTGAGGTCCAGAGCACTCTGGAGAAGGTTTTCGTCCAGGATATCCCTGTACTTGGCCGCATTCATCTTTCCCTCGACTGCAACCAGTCGTCCTGTCCCTGCAGCTGAAAAACACCCCCACAGCATGATGCTGCCACCACCATGCTTCACTGTTGAGACTGTATTGGACAGGTGATGAGCAGTGCCTGGTTCTCTCCACACATACCACTTAGAATTAAGGCCAAAAAGTTCTATCTTGGTCTCATCAGACCAGAGAATCTTATTTATCACTATCTTGGAGTCCTTCAGGTGTTTTTTAGCAAACTCCATGCAGGCTTTCATGTGTCTTGCACTGAGGAGAGGCTTCCGTCGGGCCACTTTGCCATAAAGCCCCGACTGGTGGATGGCTGCAGTGATGGTTGACTTTCTACAACTTTCTCCCATCTCCCGACTGCATCTCTGGAGCTCAGCCACAGTGATCTTTGGGTTCTTCTTTACCTCTCTCACCAAGGCTCTTCTCACCCAATAGCTCAGTTTGGCCGGACGGCCAGCTCTAGGAAGGGTTCTGGTCGTAACAAACATCTTCCATTTAAGGATTATGGAGGCCAATGTGCTCTTATGAACCTTAAGGGCAGCAGAAATTTTGTTGTAACCTTGGCCAGATCTGTGCCTTGCCACAATTCTGTCTCTGAGCTCTTCAGGCAGTTCCTTTGACCTCATGATTCTCATTTGCTCTGACATGCACTGTGAGCTGTAAGGTCTTATATAGACAGGTGTGTGGCTTTCCTAATCAAGTCCAATCAGTATAATCAAACACAGCTGGACTCAATTGAAGGTGTAGAACCATCTCAAGGATGATCAGAAGAAATGGACAGCACCTGAGTTAAATATATGAGTGTCACAGCAAAGGGTCTGAATACTTAGGACCATGTGATATTTCAGTTTTTCTTTTTTAATAAATGTGCAAAAATGTCAACAATTCAGTGTTTTTCTGTCAATATGGGGTGCTGTGTGTACAATAATGAGGAAAAAAAATGAACTTAAATGATTTTAGCAAATGGCTGCAATATAACAAAGAGTGACAAATTTAAGGGGGTCTGAATACTTTCCGTACCCACTGTATGCCCAAACTACCGGTAGAAGAATTAATGCTGCATTCTTTTTACTGAAAGTATCTGAGTCCCAGGGCAAAGTCCTTCCTGGATGGACAGGGTTTAATATCATGTTAAAGGAAGACACAGTCCTGCCATCTACATATGTTGGCTACCTGCCAGTGATTGACGCCAGCCCGACTGATCTCAACACTGTCCACACCATCCTGAGCCGCTCAATTGCCATTGCTGACAGCTTGAAACAAAAAGAAGTTGTTTTAGTTATGGATCAAGCCATATATGCCAAGGCCCAAGAGATCCGTAGGCAAACAAATTCTTACTCTGAGAGAATTGTAGTGAGGATGGGAGAGTTCCACACAGCAATGGCATATCTTTCATGCATAGGAAAGTTGTATGGTGATGCTGGCTTTCAGGACATCTTGATCGAGTCTGACCTGGTGGCAGCAGGCTCAATCGATGGAGTGATCACCGGCAATCACTACAACAGGAGCATACGGGCTCACAAACTCCTGATGAAAGCACTCCAGAAACTGCGCTGGTGGGCATACTTGGACACACTGACACAAGAACAAAATGCAGCTGCTTTAAAAGTAACAACAGATATGCAGGATTGTTTTCCCTGTGAAGAGTTCAAGGTCATGCTAACATCAGACACATTTCAGCAATTACTGCAAGGTTATGAAGAATTTGTGGTGAAAAACAACTGTAACCACACATTCGCATTTTGGAGCACATACCTTGACATGGAGGATTTGCTTCTTTTCATAAGGGCAACAAGAGAGGGGAACTGGGCTCTCCATTTGTCCACTGTGCAAAGTATGCTGCCCTGGTTTTTTGCCTGTGACAAAGTAAATTATGCCAGGTATTTGACGGCATATTGAGCTGAAATGACCAACCTGGAAGACACACACCTTTCAGCACACCAGCAGCTTCTTTCAGGTGACTTTGTGGCACAAAGACATCAAAATCATGGTTTCGCATGATGCTAACTACTGCTAGTTAGCCAGCTGAAACTACCCTACTTAAAACGACACTAACGAGACGCTTACATACGTTTGAACAACACAGTGTACAAAACAAACATTTTTTTATAGATATCATATTCTAATTAAATGAATACTTACAATCACAAAAACAATGTCCTTCGCGATAGACACTGTGCTGCCGCCGCAGATGCTGCTCGTGTCTGACAGCTGAATCTTCCGTGTAACAGCTGTTCTAAATAAGCTACATCTGATTGGTTAATAATAATCATATGTCAGTATCTTGCCACGCTATTGGCTCGACTGATATAGTAGGCAACCGCGACTGCCTGAATATTTACAGTCGTGCATTATGATTTCGGGGGAAAATGTGCAATAAATGGGAGTGGCAACACTTTTCATATCGTTGAGAATAAAACAACCGTCCCAACTTTACAAATTCAGGTTCTCCCTCCATGGGGATCATCCATTTCGAAAAGTAAAGCAGATACGGGCCCTCGGCCCACCGTCTATATACACAAGTGCAACTGTGGGTGAAAGTCTTGAACCTTCATGGTTAGGATGGTGTTTTCGGCTTGCAATCCTAACTCTTTTTCCTCCAAACATAACGATGGTCGTAATGGCCAAACAGTTCTCCCCATAATGGCCAAATTTTTGTTTCATCAGCCCAGAGGACATTTCTCCAAATGTGATCTTTGTCCCCATGTGCACTTGCAAACTGTAGTCTGGCTTTTTTATGGTGGTTTAGGACCGGTGGCTTCTTGCTAAGCAGCCTTTCAGGTTATGTCGGTATAGGACTAATTTTACTGTGGATATAGATACTTGTCTACCTGTTTCCTCCAGCATCTTCACAAGTCCTTTGCTGTTGTTCTGGGATTAATTCACACTTTTCTCTAGGAGACAGAATGCATACTGTTGTTGGTACGGATGAACGTGGTACATTCAGGCATTAGGAAATTGCTCAAGGATGAACCAGACTTGTGGAGGTCTTGTTTGATTTATTTCAATTTTACCATTATGTCATGCAAAGAGGCTCTGAGTTTGAAGACAGACCTTAAAATGCATCCACAGGTACACCTTCAATTAACTGCAATTAGCCTATCAAGCTAAATTAGGCTTGACATAATTTTCTGGAATTTTTCAAGCTGCTTAAAAGGCACAGTTAACTTTATCACAATTCCAGCGGGTCAGAAATTAGCATTTAGTTAAAAGTGAAACAATGTCTGTAAACAATTGTTGGAAAAATGACTTGCAGCATGCACAAAGTATACGTCCTAAACGACTTGCCAAAACTATAGTTTGCGAATATTAAATCAGTGGAGTGGTTAAAATGAGTTTTAAAGATGTCAACCAAAGTGTATGTAAACTTCTGACTTCAACTGTAAGTGCTAAATTTTTGCACATGCAATTGTATTAATAATAACTGGAGTGCGCCAAATACCTAAACCAACCACAAATTTCCTCCCTTTTGCGTCAGCATATCGTTTGCATGTAAAATGCTTCACTATGGAGGTGCGAACTCAATTTTCTAAACTAATCTTCCGTAAATAAATCAAACTCTCTAGAATGTGTTGAAGAGGAGAGCATATTTCTCAATTTTCTTTGGTCATTGCAAATCCTGTGTAGCAACAAACCAAGCCAATTGTTTCCTAAAGCATTTGACATTTTACTGTTTACAGTCATTGCTGAACCACAGTTAGTTCTGCAATTTGAAATAATGCCCTTTGTTTCCATTTGTTCACACCCAAGACCAACAGAGGGGCAGAGAATAACAACAGTTATTATCCAAATGTATTTATTCCCGCAACAACACATTCTTGTCCTCCTCCCCTAAATGCGTGCACACACACACCCTTGCAAACTCCACATTTAAATACATGACGTGAGAGCCAGCATTACCTCACTGTTTGCTGCACATGCTTTAATAAAATGATACACATATTTACAGAATCCACAATTTGTTTGAATTTTCCCTCATCCCCGTCCCCCAGCAAAGAAGAAACATTCTTCCAACCTCATTGTTCCCCTCCAGAAAAAAATATTACAACACTTAAAGATGGTTTTGAAAATTACAATTAAAAATAAATTCAACCAAAAAAAGAGGGGGGAAACAGATGGAGACAAGAGAAAGAGCAATGGATCTTTTGGCCAGTACAACACAGCAGTGCGGGGAGTTTAATAACAGCGCAGATATGGCAGTAACACTGAAATAGCTCATAAAGTCTATGTACAAGGTCACGATACAGGCCATCAAGACTCTGTGTCTGACTCTCACAGACACAAGCATGCCTCTGTCCTCTAAACTGTGAAAATTAAGGAAATGCGCCTTGGCTTTTTCAAAACACCAATTAAGGGTAGAAAATGTGGAAAGGGCAGATCATGTTTCCTTAAATCTTTGTTTGCATTTCTCCCTCATATTTTTCTTTAGATCTCACTATTTAGGACTGCTTTGTAGTAGAATGAAACTGAAATAAGGCACAATATCTACACTGTTTCATCAATAGTGGAAGGGAGAGGTCTGTTGACCAATGAACAGACAAGCCAATGTATTTAACCTGCAGAACTGATCTTCCCTTTGCATCCCAACCAGCCATTCAGATTTATACAATTCACATTAAACAACAGTTTCATGGCAAGAATGCAAATAGACACCCACCCAAACCCCCCTTTAAAATCCCGACAGCATCCACATTTTATTATTTTTTACAAAAATCGCTACACACTAGTGGAGCACACAATACAAAAATTGCTGAGAGAGAATCTGACCCACCCCAGGCCCTCCCACATTTGGATAGGGTGATGGCAGACACATCTGGATTTTGGATCGGTTACAATTTCCATTTTATATTTACTTTGATTTAAAATTACAATGATCCCACAGATGACGAACAGCCATGAGATTTAAATGCTGAAAGTGTTTGAGATGTGTGTGGTGGTAAAAAAATAATTACACACAAAAACTAGCAAATTAAAGAGAAAAAATAATTAACAGACCCCAGTGGCAATTTTTAACCTTTTGTGCATTCCTGTTATCTGCCCCTTTTTGTTTATGCCATGAGCATATGGCCTCTCACGTCTGAGGTCATGAACGGTGATGTCCCCAAAGACAAAAATAAGAATATAAATGCATGTGTATTCAGGATTTCCTTTTTCCTCCATTTTATTTATCATTTCACATTTTCAGTCCAAGCCGGAACACATAAATCTTCAGGGTTCTTAAAAAGCCTCAGGTCCGTTTCACTGTCCAATTGGGATGTAGGGTTATATAGCAGAGTTTAGGGTTCAGAATGTGATAGAGGGTTTAATGTGTACGGTAAACAGAGTTTATGGTGTAGGATTTAGCGATTAGGGTTTAGACTGTATGGTAGAGTATTTCGAGTTTAGGTCTGATGGGTTATGAAGTATATAGATGAGTGTTTCAATTGACTGTTTAGGTGCGCCAGGATAATGGAATCTGGAGGAGCAACAACACGGTAGCTGGAAATGTATCAAGAGAAGTTGACGACAGGAAACTCTGACAGGCTATTAATCTGTTTTTGTAGAAGTTGTAGAACATTCAGAACATCAGGGGGCTTCAAGAAAGAGACATGTAGCTCCTTTGTGATGGTGCATTAAGTCAATGTATTTGGTGTTGGTTGTACTGGGGACACTGTACGATGGAGTTATAGGGCAGATTCTCTGGGTGTTTTGCTGGGGTATAACAACTCTGGATGGTGGCCTTCTCAGTCCTAGGCTTCAGTTGTTGTGATGATTCAGCACATCATTCATGTTTTTGATGATCCTTCATGTCCTCTTCATCTGTGTACTCTGATGGCTCGTCTCCAGGCTTCAACAAACGACCAACGTAGTCATATTTTTCTGAGTAAGACAAATAGGGAGGAAAGAACAAATGAGAAAAATAGAAGTTCGAGGAGTTTTGATTGCAAACAGTCATATTTGTCAGGACATGTTCTGTTTAGTAATATTGTCAGTCCTGCACCTGTTCAGTCTGTATTTAGCCAACTATTTTTGAAGGTTTATTTGTTTGTTTCTTAAGAGAGGTATATGAACTCTTATTTGATCTTTGAGAATTTATATTGTGAATTGGAGAACTTTATTTCCAATGAGAAATTATCATGTGCATTTTGCAAACAGTTATCAAATAGTTTTTTGCCATATTTTGTCATAAGTGTTTTTTTGATTCGAGAATATCCAATTGTGAACCTCATCATAAATCGAATAGATAGTAACTCATGCTACATACGGAGTGCGTTTATGCACTTTAAGTCTGATTTCAGTGGGACTAAAGCAATAATTTGTCTTTTTAAAATATCATGTAAATGCATTAGTCCCACTGAAATCATAAGAGTACAGATTTTGGGAAATCTAACTTAACAGACCTAGATAATACGATTGTAGATCATGTGTCTAGCATGTGTACATGTCAATTGGACCATAATAGGTCTCACCATTATGCACGTGCTCCAGGAAGTCGAACGCAACACAAAGCAGTGATATGCAACAACACAGTGCGTTTAATTCAGAAGTGATCATCCCTATGCCCTATTCCCTTCAAAGACTTTACCATCCACTGTGAGATCTTTGAAAGGCTGAATGGTGTGGGGCTCAAAAATACAATTTGTTCGGAACTCACCTTAAAAGTAATTTCAAATTGGAATTTTATTGAATTGACTATGACTGTTCTCCCTTCTGATTTGTAATGCAGGGATATACGGTGAATGCTAGAAATGTTCATTTTTCAGGAATGTTCATGAGAGATGGAGGTGAGAAAGTCATAGCAGGTGTTTCAGATGTATATTTTCAGTAGATTTGTTTGTGGTATTTCAAGATTATTTGTTGTATTTAAAGCTTGTTCTAGTATTTAAGCTTAAATTAACAATTTCAAGTGATTTTAATAAGGACAATATAGAAACATTTCCAAAAACATTTGGCCTATTAGCTTCAGAAAAGGTTTAGCTGAAAGGTGAGTATTTGCATCCCTGATTTTTTGACTGATTAGTCTGTAAACCATTCACACCAATTATTATTATTTTGTCCACTGACTGATGCTTCTATCTGTCTGCAATAGTAAACACTCGTACCACCCAACAACAATCTTTGCAGTAGCAATAAATGCTTAAGAAAACAAGTATAAAAAAAACTTTTTCATGATCTTACGTGGACTATTTTCACTCATTCCATCATAAAATACGGTAACATAACGGGAATTGCCAAAAGCATGGATCTGGGAAGTCGCCAAATATATTAAAAAATAGCCCAGTGTGTGAAATTAGTACCAACCACACACCAAATGTGACAAGGCTGATTCCAGTTCGCTAGCTCCTCGTCCAAATGCAGGTATTTCATACAAAGTAAATTTGCTCATCTACCCGCAAGAGGCGAGCGACTTTGTAAGACGTCTCAGAGTGACACAAGACATGTTGTTAGACACAAAGATACACGCTTTAATTTTAAGAACAGAAAAAGAAAAGCCGTCAATGCCAGTGTCTGATTCCCTGTTTGTTCAGAGGCATGCAGCGCGAGCCTGTCTCGTGGAACAGTTTCATTCATCTGAAAACTTTTTGCAAGAATAATGTAGTCTATGAGAATGCTGCAAATGATCTCCGGTCAACTCAGGAAGTGCTTTGAGTTCAGTTTGCTTTAAATCCACTGAGCAGTTCGTGGGTAACATGCATTGTTATCGCAACTCTGCAGGTTCAGTAATATATATATAAATCTTTCTATTAAATAAAAGACACAAGTGATTAATCCATAAAATAATGCAAGACACGTTCACCTTGAACCTAAATTAAGTTCTACTTTCTTTTCTTTATCAAGACGCAATACAAACCACAAATTCGAACAAATATTTGATTAGGCAGCATTATTTATATAAGGAATTTAAAACATTATTTAAGGAACTTATTACGCTTATTTATGATTATTATTATTATCTTTACATTTATAATTGTCTTTAGTTCTAAATTTGTAGGCTATTAGTAATTTTTCCTGTTGTCGTTGACATGATACATGATGTGATTACAAATGGGGCTGCAGGAAATGGTTAATGTTTAGATTTTTTTTCTCATTTAAAGTGCATTTTAAATTGAGAAATTTATTTTGGTTAAATATTTTGTTTCAATAAATATATTAAAATTTTCAAGCAAAATCAATAAAGCAAAAATATTGACTGACCCTCTGTAGGGGGTAGATATCACCCTACCATACTATGAATGCAGGATGTAAACATTACAAATTAGACATTATCTACTGCACTAAACATTATTATTATGATTTACACAGAGTTTATAAAGATGAAAGTGAAGCAAAGCAGAGCTTGAATAGTTAGAACAATCCAGGAGAAAATGGCATAATTTTTCCATCTTCGGACATCACCATAAGAACAACAGATAACACACATCTGATCTGCACTAAAATCAATGCATAAAGAATGTAAGAAATGCACGTGGCTGTTGTGTTGGTCATGCTAAAGCAGACTTCTTCAATGCTTTACTATGATGCAACTGAAAAACATCCACAGCACCTCCTCAGCTGACATCCTCTTCACCTATTCAATTGCGCATGGCGTCATGTACACTACAGTGTTGGGGGTAACGCGATAAAAGTAATGAATGATACTTAAATCAGATTACTTTTCCCGAGTAATAAATAAAAAGGCAATATTTTAGACCATAACATGGTCTAAATATGGTAATATTACCTTTTTAAATAATGTAACGCGTTGCTTTTGTAAACCTCTACTGTCCATGCATTGCGAGAAATCAGGAGTAAATGTGTAAAAACTTCGGGGAGGAGACAGGGTGCATGACTGGCATTGTAGTTCTACAGAATGTAAGGCCAGGGACTATTTAGCAGAGACGAGTCACTTCTATTTAAATGAATCGGAGAAATTGGAACACCCAATCAAGAAGATCTAGCACCCAACAGTCAATAGATGTAGAAAGGAAGTCCAGCCTTGCAGGTAAAAGAGCCAATTACCTTTTAGATACAGACATCGCCTGTCAATCAACTTGCCATTTCGTGTTTTAGCGTGATATGCGGTCAAAATTCGATTGAGTGAAAAGCGTTTGATTCATGTGTTAATACACACTGTATAAAATAACTTCCACTAGCCACGACATGATACACAGGGTGAAATACTCGCTTATGCAGCCGAACTGATCAGTGTTACAGGTACCCTTAACTGGGAGAATGGGTTAAGACAAGGCAATAGTTTGATTATAACTGCCCATGTTTACATTGTAAGAAATGACTATTCTGCCCTAGAATGTGAGTCCCACTTGACCTGATTTTGTTAGAAAAACCACACTCCCCCAAAATAACTTAATTATCATAGTTAAACTTTGTCACAGTAACATCTGGGTGATAACACCCTGAGTGACTAAATGATTGTAGCATGGCAACAACAGTGGGACACAGAGAACATCTCAGATAAAGGGATTTGCGACCTTAGTTATCATTCGGGTATTTGTCTAAACAATTGGTATTACCATACCATTTGGGTGCTTACAACTGAAACAACATCGGTCAACCAGACCGTGAGATTGTTAATTCTTTAATTATATTAAGAGCACAGCCTCATTTACATGATGGATGGCATGTTATTTTACAAACTAGTTAAAAGGTTAAGTTTTAGAATGCTCATGGTTTATCTAAAGTGCTTAATGTACTTTGTTACTGTGAAACTGCAATAAAGATTTCAACATCTTCATCTCAAGATTGATGCCTGATCCTGTGTTTGTTTTTATTTATCTTACATTGGCGAGCCACCCAGCGAGGGATTTCAGAAAAATAGCGGAGAAAAGGTAAGACATTTTCTTTTATGCCGTTTTTTTGGGCTATCTAGAAAAAAATCTATAAAAGTAATGAAGGACAGGAATATTCAAGAAATATTCAATTCAGCTTTATTCAGCGTAGCGGGAGGAATATTAAGCATAATTCTTCACAATTCAGATAAGATTCTAAAAGGAATTGAATCAGCCCGAAGGAGTGTGGTGGCAGAGTTGTATCGAAATTTATGTTTCTAAAGTAATTGAAACATATAGTGTAGAGAGCCTGAAGAACTGCGGCTCTAATAAGTTTAAAAAACAACAAACCCGAAGCAGTGTGGTTTTTGTCCAACGCATTGCATTGTGTTTTAAACGTACCGAGTGTTGTTAAGCCCAATGTACCGTGGCAATAACATATACAACAACCCCACGTATTTGATTTGAGAATGTCCAATTGTGAACCTCATATCATACATCGAATCGAATCTTGAAATAATATATAGTAACTCGTGTTGCATACGGAGTGCGTTTAAATGCACTTTAAGTCTTATTTCAGTGGGACTAAAGCAATAATTTGTCTTTATAAAATATGGTACTACCTGAAGCAGTGTGGCAGTGATAGATTTTAAACAGTTAGACCATAAAGAGTGAGTGTTAGTGAAGTTGAACTTAGAGGCCCAACGGAGTTTGGTTGTGTCCGAAACAGTGAGATATTTAAAGTTCAAAAGCCCAACATACTGTATTGCCGCATTTAATTAATATGCATCCGAAGCACATGAGCTGTAAATAACTAAAATAACGGGTATCTTAAAGTAATTAGATAGCGTAGTCAGTGAAGAAACAATTTCGAATAGCCTACTGAATTAGTATAGCAATTCACTAAGATTTAAAGAATGGAAGAGCTGATTGTGAAAAACATTAAGCATGGCTCACAGGAATTGTTTGATGTGATAGAGTGTAAAGCCCACCCCTACTGTCATATTTTATGCCTGATTTCCCCTACAGGCACTAACAGCAGAGGCTTGAGCAATATATGGCACATTCTTCTGTATCGCACAGCAACACAAACAGACATGAGGCTGGGATACTCTGAATCAATCTAGCAAACATTAAATTAAAACAAACATTCCCTAAAGCAGTCTCATTAAATTAAACACTGAGGCTTGTAGGCCAAACACAAAATATTGCACGGCAATGAAAAAAAAAAAAAGTCTCTATATCCATTTATTTATATCGTCTAGATGGCTACAGCTCTATAAATATCTATTTCTATATTTTAAAAATCAATGTGAGAGAGTGCCGTGTACTGTTATACTTCTCAAACTTTATTGAAATCAATTTTTGAGAGTTCCATGCGCTTCACATGAGAAGTGCTATTTGTGTGGTGTGCAGAATTGCTACATATGAGGAGTGTTCAAATCAGTTAAGATGCTGACTTAGAAGCCCCGTTAGCCATGTAGCTCATGTGGCAACACATTAGGTTTTGGAACAGAGCTTATATGTTTGTTTAGAAGTCCTTAGAATTCTTGAATTTATCTGGCTTACCCATGAATTGCATCTCCCATTCTCGAACACTCTCCATCTGGACAGCGTTCAGGTCGGAAAGATCATCATATTCATCCCGTAAAGCGTCTTTCTCAAGACAGAATGTGGCCAGACCACGAGAAGCATCTCTTCCTGCAAAGATCCCGTAGGGGCCCTCTGGAAGGGGAGAGATACTGTAAGTAAAGGGGTCACACAAACAAATTCAAGAACATTGTGACATTACAGGTACAGCAAGCAGTTCTGAACATGCCCTGTATTGCAAGGCCACTGTAATTACAGCAGCACCCAAAATGGCTCACTGTATTCAAATCAGGTGAGAACTACTCTCAATAATATAGGCATGCAATCAAAACAATAACAATATCATCAAATCAAACATTGCTGCTGGTGCAATGATCCCAGCTAAGAGTGGAGTAGCAATCAAAATACACCGGTAACCCAAAACACCTTTGAGAGATTCTTTAAAACACTGCATTAATGGCAAATTAAAGCCAATAAAGTTAGATAACACCAAAGAGAAGAATCAACCCCAGCTGTGAAGAGATAAGTCTGTTCAGGGGCAGGGCACATCTTTGTCCCAACCTGAGACATGACAGCAAGCACAACAGACTGATAAACTTCAGTCAACCCATGGACAAAGATGTGATGAGAGGAAGTCAGGCACATCTGACTGCACTGTTAACAATCTCACATTTAGGCATGGACCTCAACTAAAGGCAATTTAAAGGGACAATTCACCCAAAGATTAAAAATCTGTTATTTACTCACCCTCATGTTGTTCTTACACAAAAGAAAATGTTTTAGGCAGAACGTTAGCATCAGTCAAAAAAATGATGCAATGAAAGTGAAAGGTGACTGAAGCTAACATTTGGTCCTTTTGTGATCTACTGTAGGAGTTAGTTTTGGAAAAATATGAGGGTGGCCAAACGTTGACCAAAAAGGACAAACCAGAACCATAATCTCAAAGCAAGTTTCAAAAGAAAGTGAAAGTGTTGATTGACAGTAAAACAGGACTTAAATTTTGATCTGTTTCTCACCCACACTTATATCTCTTCTGAAGACATGGATTTAACTAGGAGTTATGAATTACTTTAATGCTTCCTTTAAATGCTTTGAGCTTCAAAATGTTGGTATCCATTCAATTGCATTGTGAGGACCTACAGAGTTTAAATATTCTTCTAAACATCTGCTTGTGTTCAGCAGATGAAAGAAAGTCATACACATCTGGGATAGCATGAGGTTGAGTAAATAATAGGAATTTTCATTTTTGGGTGAACTATCCCTTTAAGATGCCGCTTGATAATGCAGGTGTCTAAATGAAGGACCCTTCCTGCTGACACAACACCTTAACACCCAGCGCTGCCCCATAAACTCCACAGATGGTCAGATAACATATCTCACATACAAATATAGCCATGAGATATCTGATGCCCTATTGCAGGCACAAGTTCACTACAAATCAAAATCGCACAATAAA
Organism: Xyrauchen texanus; assembly: GCF_025860055.1. Classification (NCBI taxonomy): domain Eukaryota; kingdom Metazoa; phylum Chordata; class Actinopteri; order Cypriniformes; family Catostomidae; genus Xyrauchen; species Xyrauchen texanus. The sequence goes on along the minus strand of NC_068297.1, from coordinate 17,927,914 downwards.
TTGTAACAAACAAAGCCATGATGATACAGTACATCTTTGAGCTTCAAAGGCAAGTTTTATTTTTCTTCGTTTAACTTCTGTGCAATGTTTCCAAATATAGACTCAAGACAAATAAAAGACTGCTGTTTCTGCTTTGACGGCAAAATATTTTAAATTTTTGTGCAACAAACAGCTGTTTGCACACATTAAATTACAGGAAAAAGGAACAGCATTGGCCTGCACGGGGACAGAGGAAGGAATGAAATTAGTGTTTATATCTTAACCAAAGCCACTACTATATTAGCTGACCAAGTATTCATCCCCGCAGATCAGGGGAGGATCAACCAGGGTGGCAAATGCCACCCTAAGAAAAAGCATTGCCACCCCATCAGCTACTCCAGCATAAGTATCCAGATTTATCAAATATAAATTTAAGTATATTATCATTGATTTTGACATTGTGTAGAGGTTTATTCATTTCAAACTGCCTGAATTCTCATCGACCGCACAAATGACTACAGACTAGGTCTGCACAATTAATCTAAAAACAAATCACAATTACGGCTGCCACAATTATATAATCGTGAAAACTGGCGATTAGTGTTCAATTTAAGTCTGCTCATGTTGTGTTTACAAAGTGTTTTTGCAGCAGTTGAGTATTCTAATCAATCACTAACATGTCTGTTGAGCAATGAAATGGCAATGGCCAATCAGAGATGCTTAAATTAGTCCTCTGTACTATCAGTAATGACAACTGATTCTAATGTGCAAGTTTTAAACCGTCTGAATGCCCAGATGCTTGCTTTATATTCCACCTCTGTTCACGGTGGCACATGGAAATTAATATTGAAGAAACATCACCGGACACTCGAAAAGAAGCTGTAGAACAACTTTGTAAATATTTTGGATTCATTGCATATTGCACCGCTCGCTTTGAACGTAGATGTTAAATACAATGCAAATGAGCAACATGACAAAACTAAAACACTCCCGTTGCAATCAAGGCATAGACGCTGTGTGAATAATGTATTTATTATGCTGATTTAATGAGAGCATTCACATGATTGCAGAACTTTGTTCGGAGCGTCACTGAAATCGAGTCGAAATGCAGTGAGCGACCGCAGTCTTTGTAATGGGAGAGTTTGTCGCGTTGCTCTATTTCTGTGTAAAATTTATTAAAATGTAATAACAGTTTTGTTTTGTCATGTTAATAAGTAGGTCAATGTTAATTTGACAAAATAGCAATAAAGTACTTCAGCTAAACTAAGTTTGTTTTGGAGGTGTAGCCATAAAGAACATGGCATGAACAGCATATTTCAGGAATCACCGGCATTGTTATCGCTGGTATTGCTAGATTTTACATTTTTACGAATCACACAAATTCTGATAGCAAATGACTTTAATTTCAAAAGTGCAACCACTGAGGCCAATAATGATCTAACGATGATTTACATTAACAAGATCACCATTGAAGATCTAAAGGGATGAATGGTCCCGTCTAGCCACCTAAGGGCTTACTGAACGCAGTAACTTGGTCGATTTAAATCAGCTGTTTATATGTTTGAATATGACATTATTTACTGTAAATGGACTAATAATTTAAGCAGTAATTTAGCAATTATTTAAAAAAATTCTATACCAAAGATATCAATTTTTATTGATAAAATGCCTAACATTAACAAACATTATTACATGATTTAATGCTTAAAAGAAACTGGAGCGCAGTTCACATCCACCATTGAAATCTGCAACTCTGAAGAACCGCATGGTTGCTTGCTTTGTGACGTCATGGTAATTTAATATTTGAATCAACATTAATACATCGCGATTACAATATCAAGGGCAATAATCGACAATAATCGGCAGCCCTACTACAATCCCATAGCGTGATTAATTACAGCAGCAACAAATCACAACATCAACTTGTCGCCTACCTACTATTGCAGCACGTGTACTGTGTTTGGGCTCTCGAGGGTTGATGAGCTAATTTCCTCAACAACAATGACCACATTGACAAATACATGGAAAGAGGTAAAAGATTAATTTCTCAGTTGTTTCCAAGTATTCACTGAATGATTCTTAGATAAATCGTTGTCATTTATGGGTTGAGATGGGTGAGACGTGTCCTCACCACTTTTTGAAATAGCTTTCGTCAGGTATGTGTACAATCCACATGAAACAGCTCCAGTTCTTGAGTTGGAGTTTCTATTTCATCTGTGCGTGTTTTGACTGACTCTCCGGCACTGGAATGTGTTATTTTGAATGATATGATAAGTTTTGTTGAGGCTGTTATCAGAGTTGTTTAGTGTCAGCAATTTTGCCGCAGCTCGCGCTTTTTTTCCGTGTCCCCCATTGTGATGGCCTTCTCGGCCATATTGTTGAGTGTATGTAGTGTGTGTGAGTTGTCTTCCTCTCCCTCTCTCCTAATTACTCCCAGGTGTGTGGTAACCAGGTGAACTGATTGTTGATGTTGTGCACCGAAGCGCAGTGTGTTTCCTCCCTATATAAATTGAGTGTTTCATTTCTGGGTTGTGCTATGGGAGAGGGTTGTTTATGAGCTGTATCATATAGTTCAAGGGTGCATATTGATTTTTTTCCCCGGGTTCCCGCTGCTGGAGCAGAGAGTTTGTGGTTTGTGCTATCTTTTCATATACAGAATTGTCAATATATGTGTCTGTGTTTCCGCTACGCTCCTCTCTCCACATCTTTTATTGCATTATCGTATTTTTAAGCAGCAATCCACTGATGTACAGAGGCAATCTTGTTTAATTAAAATAAGAAATTATATTTGGGCGAATTAGAATCCAAAACCTCTATAAACTAATGGCAAAAAGTTACCCATTAGATCAATCATTCATGTTCTTAATCAAAGTGCTGATCTATGTAGTTATCGACTGACAAACAAAATCCCAAGACTGATAGATGCAGATATAAAAATTAAATGTCCATATTATGTGAAATATTTATTTGGGTGCTTGAATCAGTCACGAAGATTGGCTGTTGATCAAAATAGGTCATTTAAAATAATCTTTTACTGTGCAAAATGTATAGTTTAGCAGCACTGCCCCCATAGTACAATTTCCTGTACAGTTTATTTTTATTTAGACATAACTTTGTGTTAATCTTTGCTTTCAAATGGATTATTCCATCTGTTACAAAGGTGATAGGTCTTCAGGACTTTATTAGCAGAATAACATGGGATATGCATGCATTTTCCAACCATAGATACACTGTAGTGAAGTTTAGTCCAGATTGCTGGTTCAAAATGACAAGCTATGGAACATTTAGAATTTGCTGACGTGTTTAATAGACAAAGTCTAGTTGCTCTGGAGATATACATTTTGTAATATTGGCAATACAGCAGCAAAATGGTTACCCCCCAAAAAATGTCTATATCCGCCCCTGCTGCAAATCAAGCTGTTAACTGTTAAGCATGCATATTTGTTATTGCATCACTGAATGCACACAATTCAGTTCCACTTGTATAGTACATATCTGATGTATCAAGGGAGTTTTGGGGGAAAGAGCAGATGGTTATGTGAGCATCACAGCACTGTAACCCCGTTTATCCAACGTCACGCATTGTTCTCGTTCACAATATTCACAAATATGACAGAATGAATCCTGGCAAAGAGTTCAACAAGGCAAACAGATAATGCTTTGAGAGAGAGAGAGATTACATGAAGGCTGTTAGTGAATATGGTCATAGTTATGGATAAGAATCCGACATGTTAATCACCAGTGATCAAATAAGCAAGAAAAACAACAACTTCACCACACTTTTCAGCAAAGCTAAAGAAAACGTGTTTTCCGGAGTGGTAGTTGGCAATCTAATACCAAACTCTGTGTGCACATCACAGCAAGAGTCTCTGGAGTCTTTACCAGTATCAGCTGATCAAAAGCTTTCCACTGACTACTGTATTTGTCAGTAGAAGCTGGTTAAGACGCAAGCTCTACTCTTCTGGTGCAGTTAAACACCCCTGAATATGGGTGAGTCCAAACCCTGCTGTTTCAATGCGTCCTTACCGCGTCCATAAAACTTCTTGCCGCTGGTCACGTCGAAGACCTTGGTGTTGACTGCCATGAGGATGCGCGGGTTCTGCACGCCGTCGTATTCGTGCAGCTGCTCCAGGGTGAAGTCGCGTCTTCTCATCTTGGGCAACGGCGAGGCCTTGCTGCCCCGGCCCGAGTCCGCTCCCGCCCTCCTCCAAACCCGCGCGTAAATCACGTAACACACGACCAGCACGATCGCTAGAACGCTGAGATTGAGCAGCATGACGGTTATAGAGAGACCGGCCCCCGGATCTAACTCCTCTGTACTCCCCAGGCCGCCACTAGTGTCCGCCGCAGCACTCATTCCGTCCCCATCGTCCGCCATACTGCAACGATAACGCCTTCCCACCGCGAGCGCGCCCTCCCATCTGGCACGCAGCAGCACGTTTGATTGGCTCACAGCCTCAGGAACGCCGCGCTAACTGCCGGGAATTGTAGTTTTCTATGTGGCTTTTCCGTTTCTGTGTCACGCCTATAAGACCACCAAGCACATGCGACCAGACAAAGCTTGAGATTAGAAAAGGCGCCAACTGATAGGATCATTAGCGAACCACCATAATAAATAAACAAACACAATTAGACACAAAATATGACTTCTAAACCTACAAATTTAGGCACCAAATGTTGCATTAAAAATGTGAGATTCTAGTCTTGAATATTGAACACAAAATACTAAAAATGTTTTAAATATTATTTAGCTGGCTATATTATTTATAATTACTAATTTAATTCAACCAAGCTAATAAAATCCCTTATCAAACTTTTCTGTCTCCACCTTGACATTTAGTACAACACACGTATTTGGGGGTTTTATAAACAGATTTTAATATATTTTATTTTTGTATTTTTTTTTACAATTTGAGGAAAAAAATTAAACCGACATGCATACCAACACACTTGTGCACACAAACAAGATCACAATAAAATGAATCAATAAAAATGGATTGATTGAAATTACAGCTGCTTTGAAACATTTTTTTTTTTTTTTATGTACAGTTTTCTTAAGCAAATATGATACAATCGAGACATCAATTCATTGTCTGATTAATGATGACAAGTGATAGAAAGAGCACTGATTAAATGTTATCAGCCAAAATTTATCCTGGAAATGAATGCAAATAAAAGTATTCTCAAAGCCACTGCATTTGCAGTCATCTAAAATCTCTTAGTAATATCAGAAAAAAATTATAATCAATTAAGGTTTAAAAAAGAAAAAGAGGAAAACAATAAATTATCTCAACTCCAATATAATTCAAAGTTTTTAAAAGGAAGAATTCCTTTAAAAAATATAACATTTCAAGTACACAGATGTTTTCCAATTTAAGTCAAAATTTTCAAAAACAAAAATAAAAGAAAAAGTCAAAGATGTTTTCTCTCTTTCGCACCTAAACTGGAGACATCCAAAATGGCAAAATGTTTGTTTAATAGCAGGAATATCCTTTAGCTCTTGATGATGTTAACACTTCTGTCACAATCCCTCACCACTGGCTCAATATCTACGTACTTCTCTGATCTTCAGCTCAGTCTCTCAGCTAATCATAAAAGCATAAAGAACTTAGTATTCCATCAATGCCACTTTCCTACACAACCTAAAAGAGCAAAAATGCAAGTCTATATAGTGTGTTATATTGTGTCAACCTTAATTCAAGGTTTTTTTTGTTTCATGTGTTTTTTTATTTTAATTTTAAAATTAACAGTAAAACGTGTGCTGTTGTCAGGCACACAAATAAGTGTGATGTGCTGCCCAGGTCAGGCACCTGGGCAAATTAAAATACTTACACAATAAAGAAAAACCCAAGAGACTTATTATTATGAATGTCGACAGAGTTGTAATGTGTATATTTATATATATATATATTATATGTTTTTTTTTGGTAGATTCTGAACTGTAAGGCATTTGAAAATGTAGAATTAATTTTAAAAAGAGAATGCATCTTCTGTAAACTGCACAGGGTCACCATGCATACTGATGATTTTGCAAACTACTAACTGCAGGAAAAACAAAAACAAATTAAAAGAACAAAAAACAAAAACATCCAGAAAAAGAGTCTTGTACAACACACCCAAGAAAATTCTGGTTTACTCTTCAGTTTGTGAACACAACAGTCTGATAGTTGCTCTTTGCTCTAACAGTTTGACTGGCTCACTTCCAAGGTTACGGTGTAAAACGCAAGCCTGAATCAGCACTGAAAATCCTTTCACAGCTCTAGAGTTACAATCACTCAAATACTGAATAGTGTAGTTAAGGGCTTCATTTCTTTGGCTGTTGGCTATCTTTGTTTTTGCACGTTGCTGACTCTTCTTTGCGAGCATCTGATGAGGTATTCTTCTTCACATTCTCTTTGGATGGAGCTTTTGTAGCAGGGTCATTAGCCGTGCCGCTCTTGGCGGTCGAAGAGGTTGGCTTCTGATTGGCTGAGGCACCCTTGGCTGGCCCAGCGTTTGATAGCTGACTGGCTGAGGCGGTTTTCGTTGCGGTTGGGGCAGCGGTCTGATCAGTTGAGGTTGTTTTTGCCACCCCTCGAGCAGCAGGCTGATTGTCTGAAGATGTCTTGGCGAATTGGGACTGCTTTGATGATGACGAGGAAGAGTTGTGACGTCTACGTTTTGGCTCGTCCTGTGTTTTTCTTCTTATTCCTTCCTCTCCCATTGGTGGCTAAAAGCAGGGACATTTGATATAGATTGAAACCCATTAATCATAACATTGTTTTTTTTTTATTAATATTTGGAATGTGATTACAAATTATTAGGATCGATTTATGTATGTGTTATTCTGGACTCCAAATTCTCAGTTTTCTTTACAAACACAACAAAAATGTGTACACTCACATCTACTCTGAAGTCATCAATGCTCTTGAATTTGTTGAGGTATTCCTGAAGTTTGGGGTCAATGGGTTGATTCTTCATATAAGAATATTTCAAGAAAGCCCAGAATTTCTCCAGTCCATATAGCTGACCTATACAAACACAATCCCAAAAACCATTACAATACAGACAAAGCACACAGTCATACATGTTTTAGCAAGCAGAATAAAAGCATACTTTCAGATGCTTGTTTTTACTGTACAACTTTTTATGGATGGCATTCAATATTCTCTGACCACGATATTGAATGAAGTTTACTTAAGAGCTACTGCTTGACATTCAATGGTCCATTAAACTGTAAAGATTATAGATAGCATAAATGCAGACTGTAAAAAAGTCATTCTGAGATGGTGGTTCAATCATAAGCTTCAATGAACTCTGCTAGGAGAGAATTTCATCCCCAAACAACAATGGTAGGTGATATGAGTCCTTGTTGGTCGTTCTAAGGTCAGATGCCTGACCTTTCTCATAGTCACGTATGGTCTCCTCCTGGAAGTCCTTAAAGATGTCAGGTCTGAACCTCCGCTCCAGTCCATAGCTGTAGAACCGGAACAGACACTCCAATCCATACCTGCAATGATCATTTGAACAGAACACATTAGGAAACCACTTGGCTTTTTCAGGTAGCACAGACCAAAAAAGAACAGTATGCATGGTTTACCAATCATTTGCATGTATAATAGTTTCATAAATACAAGATACACAAGGAAGTGGGAGTTGTACAGTTTGCATGTGCGCAAACCAGGCTAAACGCCTCAACCAAGATTTTAAAATGAAACTCACAATGTGTCACTATGAACTTCTTCACATCTGGTCTGAAATATCATACAGCAATGATCACTTTTTTATTTTTTATCATTAACATTTTCAATTATATTCACAATTATATTCAGACATTATATTCAAAATTAAGGGAATTCTAACTTTTTTCAGACAATATAAAAATATGGACTATGTGCATAACATTTTACAATAAATGTTACATTTGTTAACATGTTAATTGCAACAGATACTTACATTGAACTTTGTACATGTTAACATTAATAAATGCATTATGAACTAACATGAACAAGAAACTATTGTACAGTTGAAATTGTATAAATTTACATCGACAAAGATTAAGAAATGCTGTTATAAATGTTCATTGTTAGTTCATGATGCATTGTGCATGAATACATTTACTGTTAACCAATACAAGTTATTGGAAAGTGACCTAATGTATCGTCTCTTATTCGCCTGAAATTGTGTTTGTTATTGTGCTGAATTTGTGATGTAGCTTGCATTTAAAGTTCCTTCCAATAATGTATATTTTATTATTACATCAAGAGTTTTGTTGCATTTTGTTGATTGAGAAAATAAGTTGCGTTAACAGGTCCATTTTTCTTTTACAAGCTAACTTTGGTGACTTTGAACAAAGTTAAAACTAAATTAGCATACAATTTCATACCATTTTCAAAGTATATTCACAACTACCAATTACTTTATACTTGCATTTGTGTCCTAGCAACTTCTGAAATACACTCGAATACAGATAAGTGTGTTAATAAACAGTATCCCTGATACATTACTGCATTGAGGGCAAGAGAACCAGACAGACCTTTCACCCTCAGTGCAATTATTCAGACTTGGCAGTCATTCTGTTGTGGGTGAGTGTGCATGTTGTGTAGGTCAAACACTCATACTAGCTTCCCCTTTAAACCTTTTCTAATGACACTTTTTGTTTTGGATTCTCCCTTTCCAACTAGAACCCAAACTAGTGATAATCTGAACCATTTGCCATGACATAACTTCAGCTTTTTGCCAATCGATTATAAAAAATAAAAAAAGTGCAGAAGAGAAATACTAGTATGACTGATGTATTATTAATATTTCAAACAGATTAGCCATGAAAGTCATAACACTTAAAAAATCTGCCTTGATAAGTGGTACGTTATACATTTTTGTGTGAATTCTGAGACAAGCACACTCACCTGTAGTTCTCTTTGGCATCCTCCAAGGAAAACTGCTTGAACTCCTCATACATTTTCCTGTTGAAGTTGTCTCTGAGGAAGAAGGACCAGAATCTGAAGAGGGTGTTCATCTCCTGAGACTGACCGACACCTAATCGCTTCCTCTCTGTGAAAATAAGTACACAATCATAAGGAACTGATATATAAGGACAACAACTTATACCATAGATAAGAGTTATACAGAAGCCAGTTGTAAAATAATCATACAACCATTGAGGCAGCGACGGCGGTATTTGTGGTAAACTTGCTGAGTGAAGCCGTTTTCTCTCAAAAGCTCATGAGATGGGTGCCAGAACTTGGGTAGGGACTGAGGGGTACAGCCGTAACTGCCCGACAATGCAGGGGCTCCTTCTGATGGAGATGCATTAGAGCTGCTGTACAGAGGAAGAGAGACAGCAAGAGTGGGAAATGGGAGAAAGAAAGAGAGAATGTTGAGAGGAACCAAACTCTAGTGGGGTAAAGACTTGTAAATCATCAGTGTTATAATATCAGTGTATGAAATAAAGCCACGGACAATAGCATGTCTGTTTCATCAGTGCAATAAAACTAATAGGGCTATAAACCAAATAAAAATAAAAGTATCATTCCATGATATGCCAACTAGTGTTGTCAAAAATACCGGTACTCCGGTACTAAGTCGGTAAATTTTTACAATACCAGTATTTCTAAAAGGTACCAGAGTGCATGGTACCGGGTGCAGAGTCGGGAACTTTCGAATGCTCACAACAAGCAAAAGATGACTGAGCAGAGTCTCAACTGAATCTTGTCGAAAAGAAAAGTGGAAAAAGCCAGATTTGGAAATTCATTGTATTTGAGGCTGAAGAAAAGGGAAACATTATAGAACTTAATAAAGCACCGGAAAGACAGACACCCGGATTTACTCAAGCAACTAAAGCAGGTGAGTTTAAAAGCATAAAGTAAATTCAGAAGCGGTCTCGTTGTGGAATAAGCGGAGCCGGAGCTCTTTAAAGGAAACATTCCGGTATTACAAATGCAGTTATATTTAATGCGTTATAGCTTTATTAAAGTTCAAATAATACAGAAGCATATCATGTTAATTACTTTAAACCCAGAAACTGGCATTTTTCTGTGTGGTCGGTGCCTCTTCAATGAGTTGCGCGAATGTCCCGATCTAAGGGGGAGAGATTGAAACTGCACTCGGCTGAGAGACTCAGCCTCGGGGACACTCCTCCCTCGAGCGAGCACACTTAATGCAGCTAGATTAGAATGCGATTGCTCGCGACTTATTTAATCATAATATATGTCACTGTGCATTTCTTATCATGAAGACAATTGGCAATATGCAGCTTTATTAATATGAGAGCACTTTGCGCATTAGTTTGGAAATTGTTTTTTATTCATTATATTGTAAGCTTGTTTATTTAGTTTTTTTTTTGTACTTGGTAAAAACGTAACAGTTAAAGTTGCAAAAGGTGAAGCAAATCTTATATAAGTGTTCAAAAATACTTCAAGCATACATTGTACAGTTTTGTTATAATTCAAAAATAATATATTTAAAATAACGTGTTGCTCAATGGCATATTTTTGTTCTTAGTTCTGCTGCTAATGTTTTAATAACTTTGTTAATAAAAGAGTGTTGTTTAGTAACCTGTTTTTGTGTTTTGCTTTGGTACCGAAAAATGGTATCGAGTACCATGAAATTTCAATGGTATTGGAAACTGAAATTTGGTACCGTGACAACATTAATGCCAATCAATATTTTCTGAAAAAAGCCCCAAAATTAAGATAATTCAAAGACATGACTTCAGCCACTTTTCCACTATCGGGCCAAACAGTTCTCATTGCAGAACTGTGCCATTCTGTGCTGTTCCATGTCAGTTGCCACAGTTACACTTTTTCCTTTGTGGAGCAGTGAAATCAGCAGAATATACTTAAAAGGGATAGTTCACCCAAAAATGAAAATTCTCTCATCATTTTCTCTCCCTCATGCCATTCCAGATGTGTATGAATTTCTTTCTTCTGCCGAACACAAATAATGATTTTAAAAGAATATTTCAGCTCTCTAGGTCCATTTAATGCAAGTGAATGGGTGCCAAAATGTTAACGCTCTACAAAGCACATAAAGGCATCATAAAAGTGATCCATATGACTCCAGTGGTTAAATCAATGTGTTCAGAAATGATATGATAGGTGTGGGTGAGAAAAAAATCAATATTGAAGTCTTTTTATGCTTGAAATTCTTCTCTCTGCCCAGTGGGTGGCGATATACATGAAGAATGTGAAACCCCAAAAACAAAAGCAGAATGTGAAAGTTAAAATGGAGATTGACTGAGCATGGAGGAGAATTTATAGTAACAAAAGGACTTTTCATCCACACCTATCATATCGTTTCTGAAGAGGTTCATTTAAAGTCTTAGGGAGTCTTAGTTTAAAGATTAATTTTATGCTGATATATGTGATATATTTTTAGAGCTTCAAAACTTGGCACCCATTTACTTGCATTTTATGGACAAAAAGATGTAAGATATTCTTCTAAAAATCTTAATTTCAGTTTTGCAAATGAAAGAAAGAAAGTCATGCACATCTGGGATGGCATAAGGGTGAGTAAATTATGAGAATTTTCATTTTTGGGTGAACTTTTCCTTTAACAGATTTGTCTTTTGGCAAGGGCATGAAACATTGGAGTTTGTGTACTATGGAGGATGATCACATATTCCAGTCATTAGGGCTGCTTTTTTCCCTTAGTTTTACTCTGCTAATACACAGGAAAGACACGGCCCATGTCACAAAAAGAGAAGCAAAGAGAAAAAGGCGAGTGGTTTATCATCAGTTGCTGAGGGTTTGTGAATGCCATTGTACACAAGCACACAGAGAGGTAAAAGTTCCCATCCTAGCTAAAAAAGAATATTTATTGACAAAATATGACATAAGTATTAAATGAAAATTGTATATGAGGATACATTGGTACATTTTTACTTTTAATGAGGTAGTTAATCTACTTTCCTGACCAAAAGGCCATGTAGAAAAATAAATGTAGGCTACAATACTAGTTAAACCATAAACATACAGAAAAATTATGAAGATGCACTAAACATACATTAATTTTAATTAACTTTTCTTTTTGTTTGGCAAGATAAAAACAATTAGAATATCGTGAGCTACAATGTACTAAAGCCATTCCACCAGTACGGTTGAGTACGATTAGTTAACTGTGCCAAGAATTCCGGGTTAATAATCATGCTGTGCCAAACCGTGCTCAAGTGGAAATTCTACTGTAACCGTTCTGTACCATGCTCAGAACCATTCAGCCCGATGGTGAAAAAGACGCTATTATTTTTGAAGATGAAAACAATAAACAGGCATTATACAAGTGGCTTTAGACGTAAACAAATTCAACTTTAGGCAGTATAATGTAAATATTTTGTAGCTCAGAAAAGTGAAGTTTGCTGACTGAGGATTCACAAAATCATGAAGGTTGAAGCTTGAATTACTCAGACGGTAGGAACATTTCTTATGGAATTCACGTGAGGGTTAGTTAATGTTTTTAATCTAACTAACATGTTAAATATACAGGCCTAAAAACTACATTAGCTGGTTCCACAAACAGGAAATGAGCAGCACAAACCTGATAGAGGAAGTGCGAGGTCTGTGCTCCCGTGAGTCCATCACCCAACCTACATGGCACTCCAGAGGAGGGTTTGAACTGTGACGAGTTTTCCTCTTTCTGGGGGTCTGAAAGGGGAAGATAGAAAAGTAATTGAGTCATTACTCTAACAAACTTACTGTCCACAATAAGAGCATCTTGATAATCCAGAAATTTCTTTGGCTGGTGCAAACATACCTGTTCATCAAGATTGCCATTGTCTTTTATAACAGGGTAGAAACGTGGGGTTTTGGTGGGGTCCTGTCTGCCAGGAGTGCGTGGGGTACGAGGGGTCCGAGGCACACTAGGGGATTCTGGGACGTCCGTGGGTAGAGAATGAGCCAGGCTAGACTCATCTTTAACACAAATAATGTAAAATAAATAAATAAATCTACATGATTGTGAAATAAAACGGGACATATAGTAATTTCTGTACATCAAATCCATCATCATGATTTTCCTCAACTTCTCTTTCTACTGTATTTTCATTTCACTTTGAAAATTAAAATACTCCATGAATATAGAGATTTTACGCATTCACCTGTCTGGCATGGGGGTGGCGGTGGGACATCTTGGTAGGGGTCAGTAGGAAGTTTTGTCGCCAGAGTTTCAAACTCGTCTTGGCTGATCATGTTGATTTTTTTAAAGTTCTCCACATCCTAACAATAGAAACAAAACAAACAGACATAAACAGAAATAACTACATACACATTTAGAACTATGTGAGAGTGGGCAAATAATATTTTTCAGTTAATTATTCCTTTTAATACAAGTATACAGTAAATGTCTTTACACATAAATGGATTTGACTCTTCTAGAAAGTTGAATAATCTCATCCTCTGCTTTATGGAACGGGAGGAGAGAGTTTGCCCTGAGAGCACAATCTTCCAGCCAGGAAGTAAATCCAATTCCAGGCTGCAGAAATATTTAGGTGCACACAAACCCAGCCAATATAGGCTTCCTGATTCTAACTCTATGAACAACAACTGGGTTTCCAACAAAAAATGTTAAGCACATTTCTAAAAATCAGAAAATATTAATCTTTGTGTGTTTCCATCAAATATGTAATGCACATTATCTTGAGAGTTGCCTTGTCATGATGGAGCGTCTGAATGAACTACTTGTTACCGGGAGAGTATTATTTGCAGGATTGGCGAAATTGTACCTCATTTTATTAAATGCTGCCTAGAGACGTTGCAGAATAAGTGTAATATCTGATATAATCAGGGTTGGGCAAGTTACTTTTGTAATGTTGTGACTACACAAAATCCAAAATAAATCAAAACTATGTTATATTGTAGCATCTTCAAAGTAGTCACACTTTGCCTAGAATTTACAGACATGTACTCTTGACAATTTCTCAACCAACTTCTTGAGGTATCATCCTCAGATGATTTTAAACAGTATTGAAGGAGTTCTATATATGTTGTGCACTTATTGGATGCCGGTACAGCACGCTGACAATTCACTGTGTGTATCACTCTGCTTGTGTTCGTTGTGTTCTAAACTAAAGTGTAAGAGCAGTGCATGTGTTAAGAGCTACTGTTCGTCAGTTAGTGTTTACATAAAACAGCTCTTCGTGATCACTAATTAATTCACCGATTTTTTAATTACTAACGGAGGCTTGGACGCATCATTTGTTTTGAACCAGCAACAGCAGATTCACGGTCGAGTAAGAAAGTAGTTCCATGCACAAATGCATTTTTATGACCATACTCAGTTTGTCCTCATTTGAAAAAATGGACTTGTTCATTGAACTGTTGTATATAAGCAATATCACATTCGCAATCATGCTATATGGCCCTACATCAGCACCATTGTGATTCGGCCTCAGGCCGAGTGCCGTAGGTAATCACAGCAGTGCTGATTTAGGGCCATAGCGTACTCTTGCTTTTGTGACATTGCTTAATATATATAACTAGGTACCCCTTCAACAACAAAAATTTCAGTTATTTTAAGTTGTTTTCATATTTTATTAGATTACTTTAATGCATATACATGCAAAAAAAAACATTTCATAATTGTATTAATTTTGTCCGTTTCCATTTGTCACCCCTTTGAAGTGGCTGACTGCTGACTACATATACGTATACATAACAGTTGACAAATGTGTTATATAATAATTGCTAAGGTAACTTATGCGATCGCTTCTCTGTGCTCTCTGGCAAAACAGATGCCGACAGGAAAACTTGAAGGCTTCACTAACTAAGGGAAGTCAAATCTCATTTCAAGGTAGCGCTATCATCCAAGGCCTTGAGAAATGAATGCAAAGGTATAGTAACTGATAAAAATAATATGAATATGATTTTTTAGGAATGCACTTTCTTTGCCATGCGCTGGGATTTTGCATAAACACTACAGACACATTCATTTTCTTGCTGTTAACACATTTCTACTGGTATTTTGTCCACCCCGACACAGAGCCCTTCATCCATTTGATGGTCTTATTATAATGCATTAACAAGTCAACAAGGTATAACGTGTTAATACGTTTTTGCAGTCATGCAGTGCGTGGTTATGATGTTGAAGTTATTCCATGAATTTTTAAGATCCAAGAAAACTAAACTCACAAGCACTTGGCCAGCCGACAGTCAGAGCACCTCAGCAGAATATATTTGAGGCGCATCATCCTCATGTAGTTGTGTAAAGACACTCTTGTCGGTTGAGTAACATATCATTAAGTTTTGTCACAGCTGCCATGGTATCAAATCTTTGCACTGTTTTACAAATTTAACTCATGAGATTGAAGCATCGCGTTTTGGTATATGCAGGCCCTGATTTAATTTTAGAATGGACCTATTAATAGTAAATGTCATTCATGATATTTTAAACAGTGTAAAAAATGCTTTGTAGTGAGCTGTTTATTATGAGATTTAACTTAAAGAGTCTAGAATTGACTCTTGGAATCTATTCCAATGAATCCAATTGTTTTCAATCAGAATTTCTTATGCACAATTTCAAAATGTGCATAAAAATAGTATAAACATATGTGCACATTTCCGTTGTTATATGCAGCAGTTTATCAGGTGTCTGTTCTTACAACTTCAGCCCACCAAGTGTCATGGCAGACCCTGTCACAGTTAACACAGGTGTTACGACTCCCATGAGTGGGTAGAGGCAGAACAAAATGTACTTTAGATCTGATAGTACCACTGAATAGTACAAACAAACCCATAATTTTCCACTCACATAAATATAAATATGGGGTTAACTAAAACTTGAATGTTAGAATGTGGATTTTCCTTCAAAAATTGTTTTGTTTTAAAATGCGGCAGCATAAGAATGCTGCTTGGGCAGTTTTAATATTTCATTTTCAAGAGGCTATGAGGAGTTATCGAGATCAGACTCTTCCTTGTGCATATTCTAAACCAGTTTTGCAGTTGACGGTTAAAGTACTTGTACATTTTCAAAGATGCAAATTTTGCTTAACAAATTACAACTGTAAAACATGTTGCTTAGCATATTTTGTAGCCACTTGGCTATAAAACAAGCTCTTGGTTTTTGTTAGTGTATTTAACTTGAGTTTTTGGCCACAGATGTTCTGCCTCTATAATATAGTATGGAGTGGTGGTGGCGTAGTGGGCTAAAGCACAGGGCTGTTAATCAGAAGGTCGTTGGATCGAACCCCACGGCCGCCACCATTGTGTCCTTGAGCAAGGCACTTAACTCCAGGTTGTTCCGGGGGGATTGTCCCTGTAATAATTGCACTGTGAGTCGCTTTGGATAAAAGCGTCTGCCAAATGCATAAATGTAGATGTAAATGTAGATGCTTTCTGAGAGCTTTCTTCTTATTGGCTGACAATGAGGGGAACATCTAGATTGATATTGGAAATAAACTACAACTGTGAACCACATTTAAGAACAGCTGTGATACAATTTTGTCCAGAATCATGTGTGATGATTCTTTTTCAATATTTAGCATTTTATTTGTGATTGTACCATAGAGTACAAATGATAATATAGTTTGAGATATTTGACTGTAACACTAAGATGTAATGTGCTGTATAAATAATTGCAGTGGAAAATTCTGAGTTTGAATCAGCAAATGGCACAACATTTTGTGAATAAAGCGGAATCTATGCCAATAAATCTAATGTTCTAATTCAGTAAATCTAATGGCTAATTTACATAGAAAAGAAAGGAATGACAATGACCTAATTTAAATGCTCAAGAAGCAGAATTTTATCAACGCTGACTGCACCTGCTTCAACAAGTTTGCAGGTGGTTAGGGAAGAAGGCGTTTTTTTGAGCTTATATATCAAGCAAATTTTGCACAACTGTTTAGTTAATTCGCCCATAAGTGTTTTGCGTATTGTGTTTGTAAATGTGTGAAAATGTTTATCTAAACTTAATTTAAAAACACATATTTGCCTGCTTTCACCTTGGCATTTGTACAGTCTTGCTGCCCTTCTTCGTTTGTCCAAAGATCCTGTTCATAGTAGAACAATCCATCGTTAATAGCTTTGGCGAGGTCAGCTGTAATTTTGGCACGAGACACGTGATTCCCTGTCCGATCGCCTCCAGGGTGTTTCCGCAGGTGAGGGGGGGTCTGAGTAACGATAAGGATCTTGTTTACATCTCTGTCATCAAGTTCATCATCAGAATCGTCATCTGACCAATCGGTGAAGGTGTTTTTGCGAGGTGCTGTGAGGCGTTCCATTTCCTCATCGAACAGGAAGTCCAGTTCCTCCTGGTCTGCCTCGGGCTTCTGCTCTGTGCTGGACTCAACCAATTCTGAGCGCTCCTGAAGCAAACACAAAACATTAGATTTTCTACACAGGTCAGAGACTTGTGCCATGTCCACACTAATATGTTTTCAGTATCCTAACATCATCGATTTCCAAATTTAGCAGTGTTTTCTAAAGTCAGAAAATGGATTAGTGTGGATGTGTCCTTAGAAGTACAAACACATGGACACATAAGACATCCCACCTTATAATAGGGTTGGGCGATGTCCCCTAAATTGGCAGTTGACGATGTTGACAGTAAAACATCACGATGGACGATGATATCGTCGGTGGGGCGGGGGATTATATAATTTCATATAATTTTCAAAAAATTATATGAAAAATTATAATTTTGTTATTTTACTAACCCAACTAATGACTCGTCGGCGCTTTATCAGTAGGTTGCACAACACGTGAAGCATTTTTTTTTTTAGCTGTCACTTAAGAAGAGTTGTGCACTTTATTTTAATATATCTCTTTACATAAATACTATTTTCCACTTAAAAACTATAATTTCGTTATTTTACTCATTGATGAGCAAAAGGTCGAGGCAGAAATGACCATGTACCTGCAGGAAATGGCCATTGATGGGGAAGAGGACCCGCTGACTTGGTGGAAAACGAACGGCAAAAGTATTCCGTTCATGGCAAGATTAGCACGGAAATATCTGTGCATATGTGCTACCAGTACTCCATCAGAGCGGGTCTTCAGCACAGCGGGTAGTGTAGTTACTCCAATCCGCAGCTTATTAAAACCAGATAAAGTGAATATGTTGGTATTTCTAGCATATTCTATGATGTTGGTCAGCCATCACATCATCCATCGGCACAACCCTACCTTATAATCATATTTATACACCATGCTAGCAGAAAAAGACAGGAAGCGGGGTATATACTCAACTGCAGATGGGAATAACTCAAGATGAGGAGCAGGAGGAAGGAGAGGAGGAGGAGGGGGAGGAGTAGAAGGAAGAGTTACTGAGGTCTGCACACCCACAGGAGAGGTCAAGTAATGGATGGAGAGTGGAAGAAGAAACATGTAGATTGGGCAAAAGGAAAAAGGTCTGTTACACAGCAGACAGAGTTAGAATTGTACAAGCAGACACATGAGTTAATTAAGAACATGTTATTTTAAAAAAGAAAATGGGAAAGCACATTTAGCTCTAAATACAAGAAAGTAACATATATACCACCGTGAAATGCTTGTAAAGCTGGTTCCACACTCTAGCAGACTCCAGAAAACTCAATTTTGGCTGAGGGTATCACACAAGTTTTGATTAAGATCCATAACACTCTATTCCAATTATCTGTTGTCCAATGTCGGTTTCTTTGCCCACTCTAAACTCTTCTTTTTGTTTTTCTGTTTGTGGCTGTTTCTTTGCAATTCTTCCCATAAGGCTATGCGTCTTCTCTTTACTGTTGTATATGAAACTGGTGTTGAGCGGGTAGAATTCAATGAAGCTGTCAGCTGAGGACATGTGAGGCATCTATTTCTCAAACTAGAGACTCTGATGTACTTATCATCTTGTTTATTTGTACACCTGGCCTTACACGTCTCTTTCTGTCCTTGATAGAGCCAGT
Organism: Xyrauchen texanus; assembly: GCF_025860055.1. NCBI lineage: Eukaryota > Metazoa > Chordata > Actinopteri > Cypriniformes > Catostomidae > Xyrauchen > Xyrauchen texanus. Next base: position 17,909,097 of record NC_068297.1, on the reverse strand, counting down.
TGTCCTTTGTTTTTTTAAGACTGTAGTGTACACCTTTGTATGAAATCTTCCATTTTTTGAGGCAATTTCAAGCATTGTATAGCCTTCATTCCTCAAAACAATGATTGACTGACAAGTTTCTAGAGAAAGCTGTTTCTTTTTTGCAATTTTTGACCTAATATTGACCTTAAGACATGCCAGTCAACTGCATACTGTGGCATCTCAAAGGACAATGTTAAGCTTCATTTAATGAACCAAATAGCTTTCAACTGTTTTATATAATGGCAAGTGATTTTCTAGTACCAAATTAGCAATAAAGCAAGATTACTCAAGGATGAGGTGTTGGAGTGATGGCTGCTGGAAAAGGGGCCTGTCTAGATTTGATAAAAAATTACTTATTTCAAATAGTGATGATGCTGTTTTTACATCAGTAATGTCCTGACAATACTCAGTGATCAGCTGAATGCCACTTTGGTGATTTCAATTACCAATTTCCAACCGAAACAGCGAAATCTGTAATTATTCAAAAAATGTGTCCGCCAGTGTATATTTGTTTGTTGAAACAAAAAAGTTATCCACTGCCCCCTTAAATCAATAGCTGGTTGTGCCATCTATAGCAGCAATCACTATGCTTCCGATACCTGGAGATCAGTCTCCCACAATGCTGTGGAATTTTTGCCAACTCTTCTTTGCAGAACTGCTTTAGTTCAACCACATTGGAGGGTTTTCGAGCATGAACTGCGAACTGAAAAGGTCACAAACTCAACTTTTAGGTCCTGCCACAGCATCTCAATCGGGTTCAAGTCAGGACTTTGACTAGGCCATTCCAAAACTTTAATTTTGCTTCATTTGAGCCATTCATATGTGAACTTACTCCTATGCTTTGGATCATTAACTTACTGCATAATCCACTTGCGATCACGCTTCAAATCATGGACTGATGACTGGAAGTTCTCCTTTAGGATTTTCTGGCAGAGAGCAGAAATCATGTTTCCCTCAATTATTGCAAGTCGCCCTAGCCCTGAAGCAGCAAAGCATCCCCATACCATCACACTACCACCACCATGCTTGACTGTAGATATGATTTTCTTTTTGTGAAACTCTGTTTGATTTACGCCAAATGTAACGTGAACACTGTCTTCAAAACAGTTCCACTTTCAACTCATCAGCCCACAATGGCAATGAGTCGAAAGTGGAACTGGTTTGAGGATCATCAAGACCTTACCAAACTGACGTATTTCAATCAGCTTTTTCCTCATCATTTCTGGAATTTCTTTCCACCTTGGCATAGTGTGCTACTGGGTGAGACCTTTTAACCAACTTCATGCTCCTGAAAAAGTTATATTTAGGTGTTGATTTGATCAGTAGTAATCAGGCCTGTAGTCCAGCTGAACCCCATTATGAATACAGTTTTAAAGATTTGGGGATTTAGTAACTAAAGGCAAACACTTTTTCACACAGGCCCAGTTGGTATTGGATAACTTTTTAATAGATAACATTATCATTTAAAAACTGTATTTGGTGTTTACTCAGATTGCCTTTGTTTTGCGCGCTTTGTCTCTGCCTGGCTGGCGATTATTTTAATGAAGCTTGCTCCTGAATATCACTGGAAAAAACGGCTAGTGTGGTGCCAGCCTAAATCATCTTTGCAATGAAACACAAAGCCAAAAACAATGACATAATTCTGTAGAAGGATCAAATCAAACTACAATGAATCTTGAAGTACCTTGTTTTTTCCAGAAGAGTTTCTGTGTCGTTTCTCCACCTGTACCCAAGGCTGGCTGTCTGGATCAGACAAACTGCTGGAGCACACTTTTGGGGAATTCACATCATCACTATAGTTACACTTTGACTCTGAGGGAGAGGATTCTTTGGACTGAGGTTTGGCTGTGTCTGTGGCATCACTTGATTTGCCGTTCAGCACAGCAGTGGGCTGACCGACTGGGGAGGACGACACTGTGAGATGACAGAAGAAGAGTTTCTCACTGAAACCGCTTGGGTGACTCACTTAACTGCATATAATGTCTGACCCTGAAATTTGTATTAAAGCGAAGGCAGAATTATAAGGTAAAAAAACCTTAAATGAATGTAATTTCTGACAGTTTGATCATATGACAAGTTGTAGTAAATAAAGATTAATATCCGCAACAGTTTTGTTATACTAAATGGAATTTTAATAAAACAATACAATTACTCCATCATGTGAGAAACAACAATCCATCAATATATCAAATACAATAAAACAGAGCTAAAACAGTTGAGTTGAACCTCTGCTGAGGGAGGTGAACGTCTGTCCTGGGACAAACTCTGGGCAGTTAATGAGTCGGGAGAAATCTGTGCGCGGGGAGTCCAGAGGAGGGCCTGGAATGGGCCAATGCTCCGGCTCCACTTTCCTACGGATCTGCTCATCAACCAGCTCCACAACTTCACTGTTCTTCACTGCCTGTATACATACACATATAACTAGATATAACACAGGTGTGTGTCCTGAAAAGTTGGTTAGGTCAGAGTTTAAGGGTAGGGGTTAAAGATCACCTCCTTAATGAGGTTGATATCAGTGGTGAGAGCCTGGACTCTGTGGAAACCGGCGATGAGAGAGATGGGCAGGAAGCCTTTGGAATCCATTTTCCTCCGCAGGAAGAAGTCTCGCTCCAGGTTTGGGAGACTGAAGTAGTATTCACTAAAAGCAAACAAAACAGAACTGTAAACTAACATACGATTATGGCAATGAGTTGGTCCGGTCACATTTTGTCTGACCCAAACGGAGTTCAAAAAATCGTTAAATGCTAATTCCAATTGAAGAATTTTCACTATCTATGTGAATGTAGAAGTCACAAACAATAAAAGCTCTATCCACATTTACTACTAGATCTGACAAATTCTCTAAGGAAGTCTGTATACAGTAGCAAGAGTAAAAGACCACATAGCCTTCTTACTTACCGCACATTGTCACATTTATCAATTCAAAAGAATTAAACTTGTATCTTGACCTCCTACAGTTGAAGTCAGAAGTTTACATACACTTAGGTTGAAGCCATTAAAAAAACATTTTTAACCACTCCACAGATTTAATATTTGAAAACTATAGTTTTGTCAATCTACTTTGCGCATGACAAGTAATTTTTCCAACAATTGTTTACAGACAGATTGTTTCACTTTTAATTGACTTTATCACAATTCCGGTGGGTCAGAAGTTTACATACACCAAGTTAACTGTGCCTTTAAGCAGCTTGGAACATTCCAGAAAACAATGACAAGCCTTTAGACCAGGGGTGCCCAATACGTTGATCTCGATCTACCAGTCGATCGCAAAGGCAATGCTGGTAGAACGCACAAAATTTAAATGTACTTAAATAAACTGAATAAACAAAACCTCGCCTGTTCAATATTTGCTCATCATCAGAATAAGGTGTATTGAATTGGAGGAATACCTGTGGATGTATTTTAAGGCCTACCTTTAAACTCTTTAAACCCGCCTATTTGCTTAGCTTATTTAAAAAAATAAATTGTGGACCTCCACAAGTCTGGTTCATCCTTTGGAGAAATTTCAAATGCCTGAATGTACCATGTTCCTCCGTACAAACAATAGTATGCAAGTATAAACACCATGGGACCACGCAGCCATCATATCGCAGGAAGGAAGATGCATTCTGTCTCTTAGAGATGAACGTAGTCTGGTACGAAAAGTGCAAATGAATCCCAGAACAACAGCAAAGGATCTTGAGAAGATGCTGGAGGAAACAGGTAGACAAGTATCTATATCCACAGTAAAATGAGTCCTATATTGACATAACCTGAAAGGCTGCTTAGCAAGAAGCCACTGCTCCAAAACCTCCATAAAAAGTGCACATGAGGACAAAGATCTTGTGAAATGTCCTCTGGTCTGATGAAACAAAAATCGAACTGTTTGGCCACAATGACCATCATTATGTTTGGAGGAAAAAGGGTGAGGCTTGCAAGCTGAAGAACACCATCCCAACCGTGAAGCATAGGGGTGGCAGCATCATGTTGTGGGGGTGCTTTGATGCAGGAGGGACTGTTGCACTTCATACAATAGATGATATCATGAGGAAGGAAATTATGTCGATATATTGAAGCAACATCTCAAGACATCAGCCAGGAAGTTAAAGCATGGTCGCAAATGGGTCTTCCAAATGGACAATGACCACAAGCATACCTCCAACTTGGCTTAAGGACAACAAAGTCGAGGTATTGGAGTGGCCATCACAAAGCCCTGACCTAAATCTAGAAAATTTGTGCGCAGAACTGAAAAGGGTGTGCGAGCAAGGAGGCCTAAAAACTTGAATCTGTTACACAACTTCTGTATGGAGGAATGGGCCAAAAATCCAGCAACTTATTGTGAGAAGCTTGTGGATGTCTACCTGGAATGTTTGACCCAAGTTAAATAATTTTAAGGCAATGCTACCAAATAATAACAAAGAGTCTTGCACAACGAGCCACGTTATAAGAGGCGTGGATTGAATGTCTCAGAAGCTGAGGCAACTGGGACTTCTCCTCCGCCACCCAGATTGAGGAGAGCAACCATGCCACCATGAGGACCTAATAAGTAGCGGGAATTGGGAATTCCAAATTGGGAGAAAAGGGGATACATTTGTATTTATTTTTTTAAAGTCAAGTTCCAACTTTGCCCTTGCCTAATTACGGTGTATTGAAATATCAACTATAAATATAACTACTGCACGTCATGCACATGCAACGTCTTTGTAATGGAATTAGTTACATTGTTTCTTTCAACAGCACAAACCTGCACAAATCGAGCACAAATGAATTTCACCAGTTTGGATCGATTTGGACGACATGCGGTGGAAAGTGACGTCACAGCCCCGAATAATATTTGTTGTTTTTAAGGAATGGAAATAGTTAAAGTGTTCATTTTAACGGCACAAACGAATGACACTGGTTTGGAGCGATTCGGATGACATGCGGTGCAGTGACATCACTGTTCTTTAAAAACGTTTTTTTTTTTATATATATATATTTAAAAAACGATCAGTTACAGGGTTTTTACAACAGCACAAATCGAGCACAAATAAATAACACTGGTTTGGAGCAATTTAGACAACATGGGGTGGAGAATGACATCACCACTCCCGAAATTTTTTTTGCTATGTCTAAGGAAGGGAAATAGTTACAAAGTATGTTTTAACAGCACAAACGACCAGTTTGGATCGATTTGAGCGAGATGGGGTAGAGAGTGACGTCACACAGCCCAAAAAAGAATGCTTAACATCAAACACCAAACCAGCACAAATGTTCATTTTTGCGGCACAAATCAGCACAAACGAATAAAATAGTTTTGGTGATTATTTACATTTTTTTCCAATCGCTATGACAGTTTTTTCAATACATTTAACAAATTCCTAAACTCTTAACGCACCAACACACCTAAAACACACAATTGGCAAAACGGTTAATTTCATGCTCTAAATCACACATTGTAAACTAAACTCCAAAACTAATTTTCAAAATACAATAATACACTAACACAATACACTATGTCTAACAAAACACTGCAAACATGTTTCAAAATCAAATAATTATTCAAAACACTAACACATGTTCTCGTCCAACAGGAACATTTAGTCAATCATAACACAATGACAAAAAAACCCTATCATCAGCTGAAATTACAGAAACTGCATTATTTTATGTGTCAGGTCTGCCCTTATACAATAGACAGTATATTGTATTGATCATAGATTGTGTTTTGCACTGTAGTTTCTTTTGATGCCTCTCTACATTTTTGTTTTGTTGGGTTTAGTAAATGCATGCATTTTGTTTCTTTTGCTGCAGAACTTCAATACAAAAAATGAATGACCATCTCAGAGTAGCTTTATAGAATGTACAGTTTCTGAAAAAAAAAAAAAAAAAGACAGAGACAGAATTGCTGCAGTAAAGACTTTATTTGCAAAAGGACATTGCTGCAAGATATACAAACAGAAAAAGCACTGGAATAATCATTTAAAAAACAAAGTAATCTTCTAATCTTCCCGGTCTTCTGCATTTGGCCACATGTTCTCATCCACATCACACCTGATATCTTCTCTGGCAAGGCATCATGGGAAGAATCTTTTGGCATGCCTTATCCACCCCTGGCAGTGTTCAGCTGTGATGTCTTGGCATGCAGCATCCATTGCATCCAGGAGGGACATTTGGTCATGTGGACGATGGTCAAAAACCTTCCATCTCCAGGCTGAGAAAAACTCCTCAATGGGGTTGAGGAAAGGGGATTAAGGGGCAAGGAAATGGGACATCATCCTTGGATGGGCGTCAAACCAGGCTGTGACTGCACGGGAATGGTGGAATGCCACATTGTCCCATATGATCACATATATTGGCAAGTGGTCTCCCACCTGTCCCCTTTCTACCTCTGGCACCAGTCTTTCATGCAGGTCTTCTAAAAACAGAAGAAGGCGGTCTGTGTTGTAGGGGCCAATCTCACATTTATGCAGGAGTGCACCCTTGTTGGAGATTGCGGCACATGGTAATGTTGGCTCCTCTCTGGCCCGGCACGGTAACTGTGGCCCTTTTGCCAATTATGTTTCTCCCACGGCGACGCTTTTTGCTAAGTTGAAGCCAGCCTCGTCAACATAAATAATTTCATGTGGGACTTGATTGGCCTCCAACTCCATGACTCTCTGAAAGTAATTAGACACAGTGTATGTAAATGCTTTGCTGTATATCTACTGTATGTCCTAATGTACTCCAGGTTTATAGAGTAGTTTACTGCAAAACACACTGTGTATAGTACAGTAATGACTGTATTGCATAACCTTACCTGGACGTATTGGTGACGGATTTCTTTGATGCGCTCACTGTTCCTTTCAAAAGGAACTTTGTATAGTTGTTTCATTCGAACTCTGTGTTTAGCTAGAGTCCGAGAAATGGATGTTATGCTGATTGCTGCAATGTTCCCAAAGACAAGGTTGTCCTCTACAACTCTGGACTGAATGTCCTTCAGTTTTATTTCATTGTCAGCAATCACCATGTTGACAATAGCAAGTTCCTGTTCTTCATTCAGGAGCTTTCCTCTGCCCCCTGAGGGAGGTAGACGTTGAATCCTTAGAGGGACAAAATAGTTACATTTTAGAGACCGGAGGCATACAGTCACTCTAATAAATGGTAAAATTATTTACACTTTGCTGTAGGAGAAGCAATATCCTACCTGTTGGTTTCTCTGAAAATACGGACAATGGATGCCACTGTGTCCCGGCTGAGATTTGGCTGTACTCGTTCACCAGCTACTCTGTATGATAGCCCGTGGTTTATGACATGGTCAATGATAGTAGCTCTTATTTGATCAGTTACCCTAGCTCTGGTCCTTCTTTGAGCGCCACCACACATTCTAACTCCTCTACCTTGCCCCACTCCTCTCCCTTGCCCTTGCCCCACTCCTCTCCCTTGCCCCACTCCTCTCCCTTGCCCTTGCCCCACTCCTCTCCCTTGTCCTTGCCCTTGTCCTTGCCCTACTCCTCTCCCTTGTCCTGGTACTCGTCTTCCTCTCCCTCGTGCAGGCATTTTTTTTCTTTCTTTCTTTCTTTGTGTTGCTCTATATTGTTCCTTTTCCACACAAGATCAGCCCAAAGAGTCCTCTTTTAAAACATATGATCATGCGATTGAAAGAACCTCAACACCTGAGTGTGCTTCCTAGATGGGAATCAGCTGTGATTTATATATTTGCATAACTTCAATAAGCTGTTTCTCATTAGCAATGGAATAAGATACAGGGAATATATTTGTGTTTCAATACACAATATGAACAGCTGTTCACTTTGACTTTAGCCTACATAAGTTATGTTTAGAACATGATGTTATCTGTTCTGACATACAGTGTGAAAGCATTTGTAAATTTGACTGTAAAATTACATTGTTTTGGTCTTGGTTGAGCTTGTGTGTAAAAGAAGTTCAAACATTTTAAATTTGTGTTAATTGTATGCATTTTGTGTTAAAGCAACAAGAAATGTGTTAATAGTATAGCTTACACAGACGGATGTAGTGCTAACTGTGTTAAGAGTTTTGGAAAATTGTTAAAAGTATTGAAAAATCTGTCATAGCAATCGTAAAAAACTGTAATTATATGGGGTGCCAACTTCACGGAGGTCGCCATTGACCAATAAGAATAGAGTATTCTAGAGCAATGGTGTATTAAGCAATTTTATCACACCAAATTCATATTAACATGTATAGTTCATGGACTGGCACCATTCAATTCCATTGAAATTGCCACAATACTTATTTTATTTTTTTAAATAAACGAGGGACAAGCGGAAATGAACATTATGCAAAAAAAATGCTCTTGATTGAGCTCAACATGTACTGAACCTAGGACATTATTTAACAACAAACAAACAGTTGAAGTCATAAGATTACATACACCTTAGCCAAATTCATTTATATTCAGTTTTTCATGTCAAGTCCTGACATTTAATCATAGAAAACTGCCCCGTCTTAGGTCAGTTAGGATCACTATTTTAAGAATGTGAAATGTCAGGATAATAGTAGAGAGAATGTTTTATTTTAGCTTTTATTTCTTTCATCACATTCCCAGTGGGTAACAAGTTTACATACACTTTGATAGTATTTGGCAGCATTGCCTTTAAATTGTTTAACTTGAGTCAAACATTCTGGGTAGACATCCACAAGCTTCTCACAATAAGTTGCTGGAATTTTGTCTCATTCCTCCAGACAGAAGTGGTGTAACAGATTCAAGTTTTTAGGCCTCCTTGCTCACACACGCTTTTCAGTTCTGCACACAAATTTTCTGTCGGATTGAGGTCAGGGCTTTATGATGGTCACTCCAATACCTTGACTTGTTGTCCTTAAGCATTTTTTCCACAACTTTGGAGGTATGCTTGGAGTCATTGTCCATTTGAAAGACTTGCTGGCTGATATTTTGAGATGTTGTTTCAATATATCCACATCATTTTCCTTCCTCATGATGCCATCTATTTTGTGAAGTGCACCAGTTCCACCTACAGCAAAGCACCCCCATGCTTCATGGTTGGGATGGTGATCTTCATTCAGCTTGCAAGCCTCACCCTTTTTCCTCCAAACATAACAATGGTCATTATGGCCATATTGTTTCATCAGACCAGAGGACATTTCTAAAAAAAAAGTAAGATCTTTGTCCCCATGTGCACTTGCAAACTGGCGTTTTTATGGCAGTTTAGGACCGGTGGCTTCTTCCTTACTGAGCAGCCTTTCAGGTTATGTCGATATAGGACTTGTTTTACTGTACTGTAGATATAGATACTTGTCTATCTGTTTCCTCCAGCATCTTCACAAGGTCTTTGCTGTTGTTCTGGGATTGATTTTACACTTTTCGCACCAAAATACGTTCATCTCTAGGAGACAGAATGTGTATCCTTCCTGATGGTATGATGGCTGCGTGGTCCCATGGTGTTTATACTCCTGTATTATTGTTTGTACAGATGAACGTGGTACCTTAAGGAGTTTGGAAATTTTGGAAATTGTTCCCAAGGATGAACCAGACTTGTGGAGGTCCACAATTCTTTTTTCTGAGGTCTTGGCTGATTTCTTTTAATTTTCCCTTTATGTCAAGCAAAGAGGCACTGAGTTTGAAGGTAAGCCTTAAAATACATCCACAGGTACACTAATTCAGTACACCTCATATCAGAAGCTAAACGGCTGATTGTCTAAAGGCTTGACATCATTTTCTGGAATTTTCCATGCTACTTAAAGGCACAGTTAACTTAGTGTATGTAAACTTCTGACCCACTGGATTTGTGATATAGTCAATCTGTCAGTAAACAATTGTTGGAAAAAGTACTTGTATAATCCACAAAGTAGATGACTTGCCAAAACTAAAGTTTGCTCATATTAAATCTGTGGAATGGTTAAAAAAATGAGATTTAATGACTTCAATGTAAGTGTATGTAAATTTCTGAATTCAACTGTAAGTGCAAAGAACATAGTCAATATTATGGTACATACATACTCATGTGAGGCTTATTTAATAGTTTTATCAGATACATACTCATCTGATATTATGGCAAAAAAATGCCGCCCCCCTCATTTTTTTTACATTTTTTAGTGACTGTCATCTGTGCAGAGACGGAGCTGTAACTGGACAGCATGGCAACACCTTACTCCACCCTCGCTCTCTTTTCCAGCAACGTATGCATTCACGCATCACCAACCTCTCTCTCATTGGCTCTCTCTCTTTTTCCCTTCAGGCATTATGGGAGGTAAGAACATTCACACTGGAGATGACAGAGAGCCTCTGGAAAGATTCCAGTGAGACCAGATGCAGCGATTACCACACTGCAAGTTCACACAAGCCAGAAAACCAAACTTTCACCATCACTGCTTAATTTCAAATTTCAATATGTTTTACTAGTCTTTTAGAGCCTATATGTACAACTGACTTGGGGGAAAGTCTATAGAACACTTTTAGCACATATGAACATTTGTTAAAACTTCTCATGTAAGCTGCAGATGTTTTCTGGGAGGAACGGTGGGGCCTCCACCCATAACACACCCCACATTCCTCCAACTTTAGTCAGCTGAGGTCGAGACTGTCCATGTGCCACACTGCAAATGATTCTGGGGAATTTCCTTGGAGATGTTGTGCAACCTTCACCAACTGGTGTGTTTTACTGGAAAAACTAAATTGGTAAAAAAAAACATCTAGGAGGAGGAATTTAGAAAAGTGCCAAGAAGACAGATTTTTTTGATGGTGAACACACTCTATACAAGTAAAGCTCAATCGACAGCATGTGTGGCTTAATATTGATTAACACAAATATGCACTTCGACTAATTTCTCCTTAAAAAAAAAAAAAAAACAATAATTGAGGTTACAGTGAGCCACACTTACAATGGAATTTAATGGGTGCCAATTTATGAATGTTAAAATACTTTCAAAAGTATAGCCACAAGACAAATGATATGCATGTAAATAGGATTTTAGTGTGAATAAATCACTTACTAACCTTTTCTGTTTGAAGTTATAGCCAATTTTAAAACTTCGTTACCATGACAATGCAATGTCAACAAACCCTATAACGACTTTAAAAATGACAATTTAAACAACTTTACAGCTCAAATAATGCATGTGTTTTAACAGAAGAATTAATCAAAGTGCATCATAAAATTTTAAGCTTCACATTTGTTTAAATCCTCCAAAAACTGGTCACATTCACTTTCATTGTCCACATTCACTTCCATTGTAAGTGCCTCACAGAAACACGGATTTTACTTTTTTATAGAAAAGGAGGAACGAGCTGAAATTGATGTTTTGTGATGATCAACATTTAGCCTCAAATGCTGTTAATTGAGCTTAACTTGTATTGAACTCAGAACTTTCCTTTAATATTCCCTTTTCATATAAAAATAATAAAAATCTACAAAAATAAATAAATAGGGTATAAAACTGCATAAATACTTCTATAGACACTCTAAAATCTCACAGCAAAAAAACCTCCTTTGAGTTAGTAGCTTTTGCCTACTCTATCCATTTTATATATTTTTTTCTCTTCCCACTAACTGTTTCTCTTCCCACTAACAGTTACGTATGTAAGGACAGAGGCAGTGTTAAACACTAGTGGATTATCGCCATGCCAGCCAGCTAGGTCGAGAGAATATACCAACAAAGTTACGTGATGATGTGGACTAGCTCGGAGGGTTATACACCGTGACAGCTCAGCACTCCAACATGTAAGTCTTTCTTGCGCATTCCGAGTGACTAAGAATTCACAGAACCACAGTAACATACGTAACTAGCATTCGGTTTCATTCCTCCTGACCGCCAGAGGCAGTGTTAAACACTAGTGGATGATACCAACATAGTCATGAGGAATAGCCCATACCGGACACCTGTTAAGGTTGCTCTTGAAGAACTGCAAAGTAAACAGCATGAGGGGCAGCAAAGTTGAGCTTGTAAAACAGTGTAAAGGAGCATGGAGAAGCCCAGGAAATAGCAGCACAGATTTCTGCCAAAGAGGGTCGTCTAAAAGCAGCCCATGAAAAATAGCCCTGGCCTAGTGGAATGACAGGACCAACTCCTAGGAAATGGCCTCTGGACCTCCTTGTAGGCCAGAGTGATTACTTCCATTATCCAGTTTTACAACCTCTGTTTCAATACATGTTTCACTAACAGAGAGTGCATGTAGCTCACTGACATGTTTAGCAGAAACAATAGCCAGTAAAAAAGCAGTCTTCAAAGAAATCCACTTAGGGTCAGCACTCTGAAAGGGCTCAAATGGGGAGGAGCACAAGCAAGCAAGTACAAGTGGTAAATCCTACACAGGATAATGGTGATAGCAAGCTGGCCTCAAACCTCTTGCACCTTTCAAAAAAACTGCATACAAGAACATCAGAGCCCAGAGAAGGGCCATCAACTGGAACGTGGTAGGCAGCAATGGCAGCAGCCATACACTATCAATATGGAGGCTGCCTTGCCATCAACCAAAAGACACTGGAAACTTCACATTTCACAGGATCAACCCCATGCTCTTTGCACAATGTAGAAAAAAGTTCCAACGTGCAGCATAAAGCTGTCATGTGGAAGCAGCCCTAGCAGTGGAAATAGTGGAAATAACTGCAAAATCACAGTCCCCTAGAGCTCAGAGGCCACAACCAAAGCTGCAGGTGAGCAATTCGTCCATTCGTCTCTTCAAGGTGGAGAGAAAACTTCCTGTAGATTTTGAAATCAACAACAAAAATAATGTCACCTGATGCATGTCCTTGTACTGGAAAACCATGAACAAAACTATACAACATAAAAGGAAATGCAACTCAGGATACATTAAATACAGGTTATGTTTAATCTATGGCAGGTCGACACTTGATGTCCAATGTAAAATCTGTCCTGAAGCAAAACCAGTTGAGAACCACTGAGATAAAGTTTAACAGATAAAGTTTATACCATGAAACAGTGATATTTTCTGAGACGGTTATCATACCTTGAAAATGTTAGACGCAACCCTAGAGGCAAGTCATGGCAGGCACCAGAATCTCTTGAGTTCCAGGGACCTGCGGGACCCCGTTCCCACCTGATGGTTCAAATGGAACACTGTCAAGGTGTTTGCCTGACCAAACAAGTACATGTTGGCCCGCCAGAACTGGTTAGAAATACCGTAGGCCAGGTTCACCACACAAAGCTCCAGCAGATTGATATTGTCTCAGGACTGATCTGCTGTCTAACGACCGTAAATGCCCCCATTTTTCCACATCACCCCCCACCCCATGAGTGAGGTGTTGGTTGTATTTATTTCCCGGAGAAAGAGAATAACACCTAGAGGCACCCCCACTGTCAGGCGATGTCTGGTAGGATTCAACCTTAAACCATACTTCTACCACTGGAGTGGTCTGAGGTGGAGTAAGCCCAACGAAATTACTGCTGTGGCAGTAGTTAACATTCCAATTAGTCGCAGGAACATTCTGTACTGTAGTGACACTCCGGGTGGAAACAAGTCAGGAGTTGCAGGATGCTGGTCACCCACACGTGACAGACATCCTAAAAACGTAGTTGATCGTGTTGGGACCAGACAGTTCTTTGACTTGTTCACAGAGAGGCTTAATATCTGCACATGTTCCAGAAGCATTCTGGAGTCACACATTGCCTGGCACTTTGTAGGGGCACAAAGCAGGCAGTTGTACAAATAAGGCAAATTCATATTCCTCTTGACAATAGGGGAGACAGTGCTGCACTCATGCATCTTGTTAAGACACGAAGAGCGAGGGAAAGCCCGAAGGGACCTTGAACTGGTAGTCTGATTATGAAAGCTGAAAGGCAAAAACTTCCTGTGATGGAACAGCAACAGGAATGTAAAAATATACATCTTTGAGTTCGACACTCGCAAACCAATCTTCCCTCATTACTGACTGCAGAACATTGGCTGCGCGCAGCATTCAAAAGAGAAGGACTTTTAGAAACAAATCAGACATCTCAAATTGAGAATTGGATGGAAACCACAGTCCTTTTATGGAACAAGGAAATAAGACGAATAAAACCCATTCCGTGTATTTTCTGCCCCTGTTATGTAGGTGGTAGACTTATAGGCCTTGTTCAAAAGTGCATCTGAGTGTCCACATTGTGCACTAGAGCAACTCACATTACCCCACAGATCTTTGTCAGGAGACACAACCAAGGCTGCAAACAGGTTGGTCTATTTCTGGTGCACGACCCACCCTGAAGCTATGGAAATGAGAGATGGCCGAAGCAATCCGTGGGGGGACTAACTCCGGACTCATGAGTTCAACTGTCGAATTAGGATCCAATTCAGCGAGACCGAGCCTTCTCTCTGACACTGGTACAAGGCTGTAGGGCAGACACAGGTCAGTGAGAGCATCTCAATCAGATGCTGAATTCCCAAACAAAGGGGGGGGGCATTGTGTCCATTGTTGGGGAGAAAACATTTGGACACAGTTTACAGATCAGCAGGAAGCCAGTAGCAATAGCATTATGAGCCATGCTAGATCGGCAATGAACACCTGCAGATAGAAATGTAAGGCTTTGACTTTGTTGGTATATTCTCTCTGGCTGGCGTGGCAATAATCCACTAGTGTTTAACACTGCCTCTGGTGGTCAGGAGGAATGAAACTGTTTTTCCTGCCTCTTTTATAAACAAAAGGACTCAACCGCACTGTATTTTTAGCCCCACAAAAAACCTCTGTCTATAAAGGGTCTTGTTGCACAGATCTGCGTCCAAAAGCCTCCCCAACTCTGATATGAAATGTTCCACCAGTCATCAACTACAGAAAAATCGTGTATATGCATACTCCCTGTTGACTCTTCAGCTTGTCATGGTCACTTCAGTGAGCTTGGGTGAACTCTGTGAATAAGATTAAATGGGCAACACACACACACTGTAGAGTAGAGGGAAAGCTTTGAAAAACCCCACCCACAGATTCACATTTTAATTCACTCACAAAATACAAAAAAGGTAGTTATTCTGTACAAACTAGGAGACGCACGCACACACACACACACACACACACACACACACACACACACACACACACACACACACACACCCAGTGTCCTCTGCCCTAATCTCTCTGACCCAGATCAACCGACCTCTTCCCAATCATCCATAAAGCACACAAGCTAAATTAAGAACACAGACAGGCAGTGACAGGCCACTCCTGATGCAACAGCTGCTCCCTCTGCTGATGGCAATGTGTTACACAATTGTTTTAAAAGGCAGCGAGGATATAATGTAATCCATGCATGCACTGTTTAGATTACGACACTGACCTAAGCATAAACCTGGAAGAGTGTATACAAAACCTTAAACTATTTGTCATGGCATTGTCAAAAATGCAAAACCTTGGGGAGGGATGAAAGCAGAGACGTGAAAGCTTGTGTCGACCAACAAATTAGTGCAATGCCATGCAGAAATTTTGCTTAAATGTAAGAAACGCTAAACTTACATTTGACGTTTGATGTATTCTTTAAGCAAACGCTCCTCGATCGTATACATCTGCATGCGATTACCATCATCATAGTAATATACCATGTTGGCGCCGAACTCGGCTGGAGCCGTGGACCTGTCCTGGTAAGAGTCCCGGTAACCGTGGGAGTAGTCATAGCGACCTGAGAAAAGAGAGGAAAAAAAAAGAGAAGGTAATAAAATTGAATAATTGATTCTAATTGGTAAAGTGTGGCATTCTGCAGGCAAATATTAGTGTATGACGACTGCTAAACTGCATGCTGTTAAGTAGCCATGGGATCATGTACAGTCAGCCGGTCATTATCGCAAAATAAACCCTGACAGGTTGATCAAGAACCCGATGCAAAGTTGAATGGGTGTGTTTCACTGGTTCAGGTTTTTTTCATGATAATGTCCAGCTAAGTCCCACATATAACCCCAAAAAAATGTAAATAAATTTATCTTATGAGTTTTCTTTACATGTACTTCTATGGGAATAAATACACAATGAAAATCAGATTTAAGATCAGATTCAACATCTCTGCAATTGCCCGATTGGTGAGATGCAATGTTTAGGCTGTTTACGGATGTTTATTGGTTACCTCGCCCACGACCTCTGCCTCGCCCACGACCTCTGCCCCTGCCCCTTGGGCCTCCGCGGACATTGCTGCCCTCACTGCGAACACTTGCAGTGTCATCAAAGAAATCTCTTTCTCGTCGCCAGCCTGAAGACAAATAAAAGAAAATGACAAAACAAGAACAGATATTACCACCAGTGCAACTCAAGGTAAAGGTCACCCTATCGCTCTGAGGGAAAATCCATCCAGCGTAATTAAGGAACCAAGTAATCAGAATTGTGTAATAAAAAAAATATAACGTGTGTGTGTGGCTGTGTGCCCATGTGTATGTATCAAGACATGTGCCCAGGTCTCAGGAGAACATTTAAGCTCTCGATCCTTTGATTGTCGCTATCTGTCTCTTTTTGGCTAGAGGTTGCTTTTAGTACACGTGTGATGAAGTTCGTATTCCCACTTTTTTCCTATGGTTTGCCTAAAAATTAAAATTCTCTTATCATTTACTCCCCTCATGCCATCTCAGATGTGTATGACTTACTTTCTTCTGCAGAACGCAAACAAAGATTTTTAGAAGAATATCACAGCTCAGTAGGTCCATACAATGCAAGTGAATGGTGACCAGAACTTTAAAACTCCAAAAAGCACATAATGGCAGCAGAAAAGTACTCCAAAAGACTCCATGTCTTCAGAAGCAATACGATTGGTGTGGGTGAGAAACATAAATATTTAAGTCCTTTTTGCTCTAAATCTCCACTTTCACATTCTTCTTTTTTATTTTTTTGGCAATTCGCATTCTTTGAGCATATCGCCACCAGCTCGTCGGGGCTGGTCAAAGATGGAGATTTATAGTAAAAAAAGGACTTAAATATTACTCCGTTTCTCATCCACCTATCATTACACTTCTGAAGACACTGATTTAATGAACGTTAGAGCACCCTAAACAGAATATGTTAGCTTAATAATTCTACACATTGGCAAAACATATTTTCTTGAATATTCCCAGTGAACACACAAACAAATCAGAACCCTGCATCAAAACAAATAACCATGCATGATCTTGCGGATCATTGTGTCCTAATTTGCAGGCACAGCATTCTGCTTTCATTGTACAAATGAGCATTTGATTGGTAAAGATTTCCACTCTCGCATAGAGAATTTCATAACAGAATTATCTCACATAATCGACCAATTGGTGCTTTCGATTTCTGCTCCGGGATAAAGTGGCACATAACTACTGGTCAGTTTCCCAAAGCCAAATCCACACCTTTATGATTTATATATATATAAAAAAAGAATAATATAAATAAATAATATAATATATATGTATATTTAAAAAAAAAAGATACTAGATGGTGTTGCGGATTACATCTGATATCACTTGCTGCATTTATGCGCAGAGAAAAGCTATAAATGATTGTACATTAGAAAAAAGTTATTAATGAAGGCAGTGTTTTTTTTTTATAAATCGTAAAGGTGTGGATTTGACTCACTTTATGCAGGACGAATATTTTGTATTTGTTAAATCCACAGTTAAACCCAGCTGTACATATAAAGAGATGCACAACACATGATCATTTGATGCATATAAAGTCCAGATTTACTTTATGCTGCTTTAAAAATATCAATGAAAAACAAAGGGGGCACATGGTATTTACTAATATAATAATTAATTATTATCTAAATAACCACAATCATTTAGATTGCATACAATTCTGGAAAAAATCACTTTAGACCCCACTCACCCTGCCAACTACATTTTTGAACTATTGCCTTCTGACTGACGCTTCAGAGCTCTGAGCACCAGAACATCAGGCACAGGAACAGTTTTTTCCCTCAGGCTATCCATCTCATGAACAGTTAAAACTGTCCCATTGAGCAATAACTATGTGCAATTCACAGTCTAGTCTTTTTATATTTATCCAACACACCCAACCTCTTCTGCCATTACATTCCCTCGCATTGTATATAACAGATTTTGTTTAGATTTGCACTACGCATGCATATATGTGTGTGTGTGTGTGTGTGTGTGTGTGTGTGTGTGTGTGTATGGAAGTGTTTATATCAATCTATCTATATATTCATTGTATTGTGTATTTTATTTATACTTTTCTATTTTTACTTTATTATTTTTTATTATTATCCATGTCTTGTTGCTGTTTTGTATTGTTGTGCACTGGAAGCTCCTGTCTCCAAGACAAATTCCTTGTATGTGTAAGCATACTTGGCAATAAAGCCAATTATGATTCCTACACATACAATTTAAGGGAATAGGCTATTAATCAAGCAACAATACTGAAAAAGAGAAAATCACTGCTCTTTTCTGGATAACATAATACGCCCTTTAAAACTGAACACAAAATTAGGATGAAAAATTGCTAATTTTAATTTAAAGACCCAAAGTCTGATAGCATTAAATCAGTATGCATCAAATCTATAGAATAATCATTCCATGGAGACAAATGAAAAACAATGATTAATTTAAATTTTACCTGTAATATTTACTGTAATAATGAAAACATGGACTGGTACAGGCTTTCATTTTTGCCAAAATGACTGGAAAAAACGTTATTTGAAAAGATTGTAGTTTTCTGGGTCGGTTGTGTCACTCATCCAGTTTAAACTGAAAAGCGCGAATTTGTGTGTATGCAAGTTTCTGCGGCAAGCACATACTGTAGGTTTTATCACTTGTAGAGGGATGTTTGATGACTTGTTTAAAGTAAATAAAAGTAATTAGAACTGATTTTTTTTTAAATGGCATTATCTGAAGATGTTCAATGCATATGTGCTAACAGAGAAATGTTTGACTGATTACAAATGATAAGGAAGGTCTGGTATACCCAATTATCTAACGGGCATTGTAATGGTTTTATATACTAAAACACAACAATGCAATCACATAATTTAATTCCAGATGTGTATGTTACCAAGCATTTCTTAATTTAATAAATGCTGGGATATAGCCTATATTTCCCCCAGAGGGGCACCTCAGCCCATGTGGGAAAAGGGGCAGTTGCTCAGGTGTGTGTGTGTGTGTGTGGGTGTGTGTGCGCGCCTGGAAACAATTATAGCCTACTACTGAGAAAATTAAAGTTGGAGCAGGATTTGATTTGAGTGTTCGCTTGGGCCGTGACCAGTTAAGCGGAGCTCACGTGCATGGAGCGGAGTGTTGCATCGCTCCGTTTTGCTAACTAGATCTGTACTCAAGTCATATTAGTGGCCTAGAAATAGCCGCTTTATTCTACATAAGGGTGGCCCACACTCACTGTGGCTGCCATGTTGAGAACCAATTTGTTGAAAGGCCATGTTGACATCACACAAGCCAGGGTTGCTAACACTTTTGAAAAATGAATTACCATGACTATGGATATTTTGACCAGTTCATTGAAAATAACCAACTAAAAAAAAAATCACTATGGTTTACAAGCATGACTGTGGGGACCATGACCATCACAGCAATCAGGATATGTTTGTTGTTTAAATGTACAGTTACAGTGCATCCGGAGAGTTTTCACAGCACTTCACTTTTTCCACATTTTGTGATGTTACAGCCTTATTCAAAAATGTATTAAATTCATAATTTTCCTAAAGATTCTGCAAACAATACCCCATAATGACAACGTGAAAGAAGTTTGTTTGAAATCTTTGCAAATATATTAAAAATAAAAAAACTACAAAAAATAAAAATCACATGTAGATAAGTGTTCACAGCCTTTGCTCAATACTTTGTTGAAGCACCTTTGGCACCAGTTACAGCCTCAAGTCATTTTTGTGTATGATGCTACAAGCTCGGCACACCTATTTCTGGGCACTTTCTCCCATTCTTCTTTGCAGGACCTCTCAAGCCCCATCAGGTTGGATGGGGAGCGTCGGTGCAGAGCCATTTCAGATCTCTCCAGAGATGTTCAATCAGGGTTCAAGTCAGGGCTCTGGCTGGGCCACTCAAGGACATTCACAGAGTTGTCCCGTAGCCACTCCTTTGTTATCTTGGCTGTGTGCTTAGGGTCGATGTCCTGTTGGAAGATGAACCTTCACCCCAGTCTGAGGTCCAGAGCACTCTGGAGCAGGTTCATATCAAGGATGTCTCTGTACATTGCTGCATTCATCTTTCCCTCGATCCTGAATAGTCTCCCAGTACCTGCCGCTGAAAAACTTCCCCACAGCATGATGCTGCCACCACCATGCTTCACTGTAGGGATGGTATTGACAAGGTGATGAGGGTGCCTGGTTTTCTCCAGACATGAAGCTTGCCATTCAGGCCAAAGAGTTCAATCTTTGTTTCATCAGACCAGAGAATTATGTTTGTCATTTTCTGGGAGTCCTTCAGGTGCCTTTTGGCAAACTCCAGGCAGGCTGTCATGTGCCTTTTACTGAGGAGTTGCTTTAGTCTGGCCACTCTACCATACATGCCTGATTGGTGGAGTGCTGCAGAGGTGGTTGTTCTTCTGGAAGGTTCTCCTCTCTCCACAGAGAAACGCTGGAGCTCTGTCAGAGTGACCATCGGGTTCTTGATCACCTCCCTGACTAAGGTCCTTCTCCCCCGATTGCTCAGTTTGGCCGGGCGGCCTGCTGTAGGAAGAGTCCTGGTGGTTCAAAACTTCTTCCATTAATGGATGGAGGCCACTGTGCTCATTGGGACTTCAATGCTGCAGAAAGTTTTCTGTACCCTTCCCCAGATCTGTGCCTCGATACAATCCTGTCTCGGAGGTCTACAGACAGTTCTTTGGACTTCATGGCTTGTGCTCTGACATGCACTGTTAACTGTAGGACTTTAAATAAACAGGTGTGTGCCTTTCCAAATCATGTCCAATCAACTGAATTTACCACAGGTGGACTCCAATAAAGATGTAGAAACATCTCAAGGGTGATCAGTGGAAACAGGATGCACCTGAGCTCAATTTTGAGTGTCATGGCAAAGGCTGTGAATACTTATGTACATGTGATTTTTTTCATATTTTATTTTTAATACATTTGCAAAGATTTCAAACAAAATTTTCATGTTGTCATTATGAGGTATTGTTTGTAGAATTTTGAGGAAAATAATGAATTTAATCACTTTTGGAATAAGGCTGTAACATTGCATCCGGAAAGTATTCATAGCGCTTCACTTTTTCCACATTTTGTACTGTATGTGGCACAAGATTTTAGAGCAATGAGATTTCACTGTGGCTGGAGTTACCCAGTGTGATATTGCAAAAATAGAAACAAAGCAATCTACAAAATGTCCAGTGGCTCCTGTTTGGGACAAATATTCAAATTTACATTGAAGTACTAGCTGTTATCACTGGTCGCATTAATGCATCTTGCCTGGTTAATATATAGTAACTTATTGACATTCAAATAAAAGTGCATGAAAGTGTCTTCTCTTACACTCTGTGGAACAGTGTGAGGTACATGTATGTGCATGTTTTGTGAATGTGAGAATACGTTTATTTATGGTTGTGTGGTGTGTGCATATCTCACCTCCTCTCTTGCGTGGGGCACTGCTTTGCATTTCATCTCCATTTTCTGCCTCCTGCTCGCTTGAAAGTCCTGTGATTGGATCTGAATTCGCCTCCCTGTTCTCCTTACTGTCACTCCCATCACTTCCACTCTCTTTCTCCCTCTTCTCTCCTCCATGATCCTTTTTCTCCCTCCGTCCAGACGGAACCTTCCTCCCCTGTGCATTTATCACATTATGCTGCTGCTGAGAGGTGCAATCAAATCAATCACTCAATGAATTACATCTCAACTCAGCAGAATAAAATCAGCATTGCAGTCTGTAAAACCAAGGGAAGAGGAATTTTTGTAACAGGATTTGAGGCATGTAATATGGAGGTTTAAACACTTTTCATGAGGGTACAGAAGAGTTTCTTAATAAATAGTTGACCCACCGTTATGAAAATGCTCCCTATCATCACATTCTTTGGAATCAATAACAATGAGACTGAAACTATTTTAAGTTTTCTAATGAAAATGGATTAGCGTTGATGTGGCCTTGAATTAAAAAAAATTATCCTGGGACCTGGGTAGCTCAGCGAGTATCAACACTGAATTCCACCCCTGGAGTCACCAGTTCGAATCCAGGGTGTGCTGAGTGACTCCAGCCAGGTCTCCTAAGCAACCAAATTGGCCCGGTTGATATAGTGGGTAGAGTCATATGGGGTAACCTCCTCGTGGCCGTGATTAGGGGTTCTTGTGCTCAGTGTGATGTGTTGCAAATTGTGCATGGATCACAAACAGTAGCATGAGCCTCCACATGCCGTGAGTCTCCGCAGTGTCATGCACAGCGAGCCATGTGATAAAATGCACAGATTGACTGTCTCAGAAGCGGAGGCAACAGGAACTTGTTATCCACAACCAGGATTAAGGGGAGTATCCGAGCCACCACGAAGACCTACTAAGCAGTGGGAATTGGGCATTCCAAATTGGGATAAAAAAAATATATATAATAATTCTTCCTCACCTCCTTACTGGCGAGTTCTCCTGGGGTGGGCCAGTTTGTGATGTCACTGAAGTCACCTGACTGCAAACAGGGAGAAGGGTTTAGAGAGAAAGACAGAACATCAAAAGATAAATGAAGAATCTGAAAAAAAAGAAATTGCATTATAACAGCTACATTTTGCAACCCTTTGTCACAATCCTTCACAACTACAGCCAATGAAATTGTCCTGTGCTCGGACATCACTTATGCAAAACACACAAAACTTTGAACCCTGAAACGAACTATTTGGACAAATATTTGCCACTAATTTGAAAATAACTGAGAATTTTAAAGAATATTCGCAATGGCCAATAACATGTACAGAATGACAGAAGTGACAGTATAAAAGTGTAATGACAGCCTTCTTAACATAGTAATCATATTAACTATACACAATTTGTTTTAAATTATTTTTAGTTATCCGTGTAAATAAATATTAAAATATTAAAAGGGCCAGGAAAAAAAAGGGTCAGAATTCACACACTCTTTCCTTCAACATTCACCTTTATTGCATATATTTCTACACAATGAAAGTGAATGGGGACTGAGGCTAACATTCTGCCTGACATCTTTTAAAGTCAAACTGTTTTGGAACAACATGAGGGTGAGTAAACTATGACAGAATTTACATTTTGGGGTGAAATATCCCTTTAAATTCAGCAATTTTTTTGTACATCTTATTAAATACCCATCATAAAATTATTACAACATATAATCGCAATATGTTGGCCATCGATCACCTTTGTAGATATTGGTATCTCCCGGTATCTCCCTTATTGATTTGAAAACCAGCAAAACTAAAAACATACACAAATACCAACATAATTATTACCTCATGAGTCTTACTGAAAGGCTATACGCAAATGCTTTCCTCTAGAATGCATTCTGTCCTGTTTGACTGATTTATGAATACCAGCTGCTCCTCTACACTCAAGTGTGTGTGTAAATACTCTTCAAGAGGAGTTTCCACACCACACTTAATCTCTGAAACTATTTACAACATAAAACACTATTAAGACACTATGGGGAAGTGTGGTTGTCCCTTTCTCCTCGATCAGTTCTTCTTCTATTACTGGAGGAACATCAATCATTCCTCACGCCGCAAAGCAACCCAGAATTGCAAGTGCCGTATTGGATTCCACTACCATCCTGAAATGGGTCCTTGGTGTCCCGGATTGTAAAGCTAGACGGTATACATTTTGTGAAGGAGTGTCTTTGAGTTTAACAGTGTATGCCATAAGTAAGGCAACTAAACAGTAACATTTCATGTCACTTAAAATGGTAGCCTAATAATATATAAGATTCAACCACCAATGGATGTGCTCCGGGTCACAAATGTATAAGGGAACCTGTCAAGAGCTGTGTGTAAGCGGAGACAAATTAGCATGCCTTGGAGTCAGTAATGAGGACGACTCTACTGCCCCTGTTAGGACTGAATTTGAGCCTTCTATGTGCTCACCCTGGAATGTCCAGCTGAGGTAAAAGTCAAAAACTCACGTACTGACTCTGTTGACCATCTCACCCACACAAAAGACTGAACAGAGGAAACAAATATCCTATTTGGGTCTGCACGATAATGAGTAAAATGATAATAATGATTATTTTGCTTAAATTTAACCATGATTATTCTGCCCTTTGAAGTTTTATTTATTAATAATTTTTAATGCAAGGCTGCACAACTTGGAAATAAAAATACCGTTGCTACAGTTTTGATATTTATTTCTGAAATAAACAAAATTACTTTAAACAGCAGCTTGAACAAGGTGTTAAAACTACTGTAATTAAATTATTCTTTTTGACCAAAATTAAGTTTTGCCCATGCTTTACTTCCAATTTAAGAGTTTTTACTCATGTTCTCTTAAAAAAATTATTTACTTTTATATTATTATTGTTATAAACAGTATTAATATATTTCTGTAATAATTTGGCAGGCGACAATGCTAAATTGTCTCAAGCCTTTATCTGCGGCTCCCTATGTCAGCGTGTGCTCAAAACTGAAAAAGAGATTTGACTATGAGAACTTCTGAAGAGAGCTTGATTGGTCAGGTGAGGTGAAAATAGACTCAAAAGCGCTTGTGATTTCACCTAACATCTGAAGACACAGCCTATTATAAAAATGAGCACCAATTTGCAACTTTACCTGGCTGATCATTTCTGTTTGTTAGCTCACTAATATCGCAAATGATAATGCTTAATTAACCGTGAGAGGCAGAAATCGTGATCACAATTTTAATAGGATTAATTGTGCAGCCCTAATCCACTTAAACACAAACACTAGCCAAGCTGATCTATGACTGGGTGCTACTGACCCTTGAGTCAGGACACCCAGACTCTAGATTGTTACACAAACAGACTGGTGGAAAGAACTGCAGAGTTACACAAACAGACAGACTAACAGCAATCTGTATCTGCCCATCTGAATTCATGTACTTTCTATATGACAGCAATTTATTGTTCATTGTTAACCATTTAGTACATATAAGGCAGTTTAAATTACCTCACCTTGCTGATATGCTACGTACGAGAGCCTTACCTTGCTGGTCTTTCTGCTAGGTTTGCTGGCACGGACAACTTTGGCAGGACTCTGGGGATCTGTGGACACAGAACAAAAACAAGAAATGTTTGATTTACCAGAAATAGAGAGAACGCGATAAAGGGATGAGCGATATGATGCCATGCCATGAATTTTCGGTAAAAGGGTCATTGACAAATAAAGTTTGTAATAAAAAAAATAGAGCTGGTAGCACCAACGATATGCATTACGGATACAAAGTTAATTTACATGTACATGTTCATGCTCATTTTTCACTTAATTTCTCCACAGCATAATTTAATATAACAGTTATTTTAACAGTAATATATATAATATAGCATTTAAAATTGATTCACAACCAAAGTCATTCAACACACATTCTATTCAAATAGAGTTGTTTAATTCTATCATGCAAAATTCACTTTTACATGGTGTTTGTACATAAATGTGAGTCGGCAGAGTGTGTACACAACCACCTTACAATGTTAAAAGTCCATCCACTCCTCTTTCTTAAATTTCTATTAACCAAAAACAGTGTCAAAATGAATAATTAAAATTTCTGCTCTAACGTGACATCACTTTAGAGCAGGCCTCGCCCACGACTGGTGACGGACTCCACCCTATTATCATAGATCCTCCCCTGAGTGAAAACATACAGTCCGCCATTTGTTTCCTCGCTGGAGCAGATACAGTGAGAAGAATAATGTCTCAGCTTCATAAGCGTCATTAGTGTACTTTTGTTAGCTGTAAAAGTGAACATAAGAGTCTTCATGTATTCCCGACATCAGAGCCACTGAAGACGCAGTGGACAAGTTTTGCTTTTGAAGGAAATGTGCTACAAAACATATAAACATTTGTGCAAATCATTTTACACAGGAATGCTTTGTGAATGAGTGTCAATATAAACCAGGATTTTCAAAAAGCTTTATTCTCAAGCATGGATCAGTACCAACTGTTCGTGTTCCAGCTTTATTTCCTGAAGATGTAAGTATCGCACTTTATATTTTGTGAATGTTTGCAAATCGCCTTTCCGAATGTACTTGTTAGCCGATTCACGGTTAATGCAGCTAAAGTTATCATTGTCTCTGTTTGTATTCATGGAGACCAGAGCTATGTCGGGGGGCGGGGAGCTGCAGCTCATTTGCATTTAAAGAGACGCACACGAAATCAGCACGTTTTTGATTCCACCCAAAAAATATATATATTTATAACATGGTATAATAAATTATCCGTGGGGTATTTTGAGCTGAAACTTCAGAGACATTCTGGGGACACCTGAGACATCTTGTAAAAAGGGGCATAATAGGTCTCCTTTAATAATTATTACATACAAATGTAATTAGTAAATTTAATACAACTCAACTAGCCCACATTTTATACCATTCATAAATACACATGAAGTGTCAAGATTATAGGCAGTGCAGAAAATGCTATGCTGAGATCAAGTGAACAGACTCATTAGCCTGCTGTTACATTTTCTTAAAGGGATAGTTCACCCAAAAATGTAAATTCTCTCATTGTTTACTCACCCTCATGATATCCTAGGTGTATATGACTTTCTTTCTTCACCAGAACACATATGAAGAAATATATCTTAGCTCAGTAGGTCCTTAAAATGCAAGTGAATGGAGATTTCTCTTTTGAAGCTTCAAAAAATAAAAAATAAATCACAAACAGTCAGCATAAACATCCTCCATACGACACCAGCTGTTAAATTCATGTCTTCTAAAGCATCAAGATCACTTTTGGTGTGAAAAAGTTAAATATTCAAAAGAGTGACTTGTTCATGAATCAGACATCATGGCTCGTGCTGTTTGTTGTTGTGTGCAGCAAGTGAGCTTCTATCATCAACAGAAAGGGTGAAAAGTGGCACGAGACCCACTGGTGCTCTAAAGAGGTTTTCAATAACTCACAAGATGATTTCTGACGAAACCACATATGAAAGCACATATCCCAACTGTCGCCAATGGAGACTAGATTTTAAATTATTGTCGCAATCATTTATTTTTGGTCGCATTTGCAAACCATTTTAGTCGCAGTCTGGAACCCTGCATAATATGCGCCGGTTACACTCAGTTATTGTAATTTATTATGACACTGATACCACTGCAAAGATTTCAGATTTTGGCAATTGACATGACACATTTTTTTTTTTTTTTTTAACCAGATCTATTACATTCATGTAATAATGTAAAAATGTATATATATATATATATATATATATATATATATAAAAAAAAAATGCAATTTCACACAAAAAAAAAAAATACTTGAATAGAGTCATTTTGATATTTTTTTTCTGGGGCTTAAAGTAAAAAATGTCATGTTGTCCATAGTAGTAATAATGTATAATGAAAAAAAGTATGAAACCAAATTATTCGAAGATTAGATTTCTACAAAGTTGATGTGTTTTAAATTAGATTTTTAAAGGATTTCTAATTTTTATTAGAGCGGTGTTCAAAATATTGATACAACGAGAATGCGTCATGTTCTCCTTGCATTGCGTGTATCGATGTAGCTGCATCTGTATCAATATACAGCACTTTGAAAGTTTAAGAGTGTAGCCTATAACGTCTACCACGTGGCACAAGTTGGCTTTCACTGACTTGAGCAGTTTAAACTGGATGATACTCTCGCTAACGCCGTCAAATCTAAAACCTAAAATATTTGTTTATTTTGGCTTTTTGCCTAAACCCGGCATTTAGGAGTAAGATATGACTCACGCAATATCTAAACATTGCAAAACGAAAGTACTGTTAACACTTTTCCACTGAAATCGCAATGATTCTCGTGCCGAGCCTGTGCTCCGCTGGTTCACAGCTGGGGCAATCTGGAGCCTATTGTAAACCGGCCATGCTTTTCCACAATAATGATTCCACTCTTACAGTGGAATCATTATTGGTGTAGCAGATGGTTAAAAAAAATGATCCTCCACCTGGTCGTCCAATGGTTAGACGAAGACTTGGAAAAGCATTCAAGCCACTGTGTCTCGCATCCAGTGTGAAATTTGGTGGAGGATTGGTGATAATCTAGGGGTGCTTCAGCAAGGCTGGAATCAAGTAGACACCTTTTTGTGTAGGATGCATGAATTAAGCCATGTACAAGGTTATCCTGGAAGAAAAGTTGCTTCCTTCTGCTCTGTTAATGTTCCTCAACTTTAGGATTGTTTTTCCAGCAGGACAATGCTCCATGCCACACAGCCAGGTCAATCAAGGTGTGGATGGAGGACCACCGGATCAAGATCCTGTCATGGCCAGCCCAATCTCCAGACCTGAACCCCATTTAAAACCTCTGGAATGCGATCAAGAGGAAGATGGATGTCACAAGCCATCAAACAAAACAGAGCTGGTAGAATTGTTGTGCCAGTAGAGGCATAATGTCACCCAACAGCAATGTGAAAGACTGGTAGAGAGCATGTAAAGACTCATGAAAGCTGTCATCGAAAATCAGGGTTATTCCACCAAATACTGATTTCCGAACTCTTCCCAAGTTAAAACATTAGTACTGTGTTGTTTAACAATGAATATGATCTGAAAAAAACTTTTTTATTATTTTGACCAGTTGTCATTTTCTGCAAATAAATGCTATAAATTACAATATTTGTATTTGTAATTTGGGAGAAATGTTGTCAGTACTTTATAGAATAAAACTAAAAGGTTAATTTTACTCAAACACACACCTATAAACAGTAAATCCAGAGAAACTGAAAATTTTGCAGTGGCCTCTTAAAGTACCAGTGAAGTGCCTTGAAGTGCCACAGCTTAATTTACACCGTTGACGTATTTCCTACTGAAACATGAAGTTGGGGCAGGACTTGTTGAACGCCTTGTGACATTTTTTAAAATAGCCAATAAGCACAGTCATACATACTCAACCTAGTTTGGCCATGTTTCCACTGACTTAATCTGAACAGCGATCAATGTGTTACAAACAAAAACATTGCAAAACCCTTAAGTTATAGTTTTATTTCTGTCCAAATTAGCACTGGAATGGTGTGTGCCGTTTCGGCTCACCTGCGGCTCTTTCTCTGGGTGATGTTGGCGTAAAAGATTAATCATGTATCAATGTGTAACTATAACAGCATCTTTATTCCATTAATCAAAGCGCATTATTGACGCTCATGATAGATTATAGGCACACGCACTTGTGTCGAGCGATGTCTGCGCACACTGCCTGTTTTGTAAACACCTTGACCATCGCTGTTGTAATTGACTGCAAAGGAGAAACGCAGGGGATTCTCTATCGGCAGCTTGTGATAGTCAATTAAAAGTCTGTCTATAAACATTTGTAGTAAATACTAGAGATGCACCGATCGACCGGCCAGGGACCGGAATTAGCAGATATTCCGCATGCTCGGCCGGATCGGTGTCCGGCCGGTCAGCCTCACGTCTTTCCGATTCCAAGCCGGTCCGTTTTGTTTCCAGCGGCGCAGGCAATAACGTCACAGCTGCATGTAAACATGTCATTGGCGTGGAAGATCTTCAATGTGAGTGAAGAATATATAAAGTTCGAAATGTGTAATAATTGTAAGGCCAAAGTAAACCGTGGAGGAACCACCACAATAACTTTCGGAACAACAAACATAATTAGACATTTAAAACACCATCACCCAGCTGAAAATGGCCATTTTAAAAAAGAAGCTAAAAAGTTAAAGCGGCTAAAGCTAGCCAGAGCTCTGAGCCAGCCACAAGTCAGCAGCCTCTCCTATCATTCCTTGGAATGAGCAACGAAAAGACCAAAGCAATTACGACGAAAATTATGGAATTCATGGCCCTGGATGACCAGCTGTTCTCCATAGTTGAGGACAGAGGGTTCAGAAATCGGATACATTTCCTCGATACAGAGTAGGTGGTTATTTTCCGACGTCGCGTTGCCAGAGTTGTTTAATCTCGTGTCATGTCAAACACGCAGCCTGTTATCTGTCAACATTTGGGTACACAAATCCGGGAGAGGGGAAATGGGGTGCTGGATGGCAGATGCAGGCTAAATACATACAAATTGTGCCGATGTGATTTAATGTGCTGAGTAACGTAATTTTTCCCACCGTGTCCGATATTAAAATCAGTGCAAAAGACGTGGGCATTGTTGATTTGAAATTAAATTCTTCCATCCAGCTGTTAAATGTACATGTATATTTCGTTTTTTTCACCGGAGCACCAGCTGAGTCTTCCTCTCCCATCTACCAGTGATGCTTGATTTAACATCCCGCTTCTACTGCCTGCGCAGATATCAACAGCGCAAATGGGTTGTAGGTTGCCAGATTGAGGTCATAAACCTAAATAAATGTTTTGTTAGACAAGTAATAAAGAGAAAAAGGTCCATTTATAAAAATAGTGGAAAATGACATTTGTTATATAAAGCAACTCATTTGCAGTTAATTGTTATTTCTACCTCTTTCCAGTCACAGAGCACTTTATTTTGAGAGTTGTTTAAGTGAGAGAAGATCCTGTAACTTAGTGCAGTTTGGGGGAAATTGTAATGTTTAATCATTTATTTTATTATGAAAATAAAATGTTGCATTGAAGAAAGGTAGATTTTGTTTGTATATGCGGTCAATAATAGTTCTTAGATAGAAAATCTGAATAAATCGGTATCGGCAGGTCACACAAAAAAATTGGAAATCGGTATCGGCCAATCGGTGCATCTCTAGTAAATACTACTTGTTCATGCACAAAGTAAATGTCCTAAAACAACTTGCCAAAACTATAGTTCGCTCAAAATCTGTGCAGAGGTTAAAAAAAAATGTTTTAATGACTTCAACCTAAGTCTATGTAAACTTCTGACTTCAAATGTATATGATATTACTTTTATTGATATTTATCTTTTTATCATTAGACAAGACCGTTAAAAGTTACAGGGAACTGTTGAGGAGAGGGAGAATGAAACAGGCCAGCACTTTAATACCATGTTTTCGTTCCAGGAAGTATAATATGGAATAACAGGGCCTGGGGGAATCTCATCAGAAGAGGCTGTGTAGCAGATCATGAGAAGGTTTTTGCAGGTCAGTGGTTCTCAAATGTATTTGAATTTTTTATTATTTTTTAAAAACACCCTTATCTTAAGTGATCAAAATGTACAAGATTAACAGCATTTTCTTTCATGTAAAGCCCCCACCCCACACTTTGAGAACCACTGGCTAAGATGAACTGGCCCGAAGGACTTTTGTACTCCTTAAGTTAATGCACTATACATACACATTTTTGTGCAGTTAGTGTAACGCTAGCTTACATACATTTTTTAATGTATTCATTTAGCAGACGTTTTTATCCAAATCAACTTACAAATGAGGAATACAGCAACAGCAATTTGTCCTAAGGCAATAACATGAGCAGCAATACAAACATTCAAATTCTCAGAGAAGCACAAGTAGGGAGGAAGTTGAGAGACAGTGGTGAAAGAATGGACTGAGAATGAATAAATGTTTACTTGGTTTAATGTGTATTTTAGCTGCCAAAACAAGCCTTGTTTTATTGTTTTGGTAACTCTTTACAATAAGGTTACTTAACAACATAAGTAAACAAACTAACAATTAACAACATATTTTTACAGCATTCATTAATCCTTGTTAAATGTTAGTTAATACAAATCCAATTGTTCATTGTTAGTTCATAGTATATTAACTAATGTATACAAATGTATTAGAATAGGTTTCAATTAACATTAAGATTAGAAAATGCTGTAAAATACTGTTCATTGTAAGTTCAGGTTAACTAAACAACAATTGGAACCTTATTTTTAAAGTGTTATCATTGTTTCACTATTAAGATGATCAGGAGTGTATTCAAAAAGCGTATTTAATAGTTTTACTTTATGTTACACACATTTCAATATGGAGGTGAAGGTGCTGGCAGCACATAAAAAAAATGGGCATACCATTAAATATACAGGTGAAACTCGAAAAATTAGAATATCGTGCAAAAGTTCATTAATTTCAGTAATTCAACTTAAAAGGTGAAACTAATATATTATATAGACTCATTACAAGCAAAGTAAGATATTTCAAGCCTTTATTTGATATAATTTTGATGATTATGGCTTACAGCTTATGAAAACCCCAAATTCAGAATCTCAGAAAATTAGAATATTGTGAAAAGGTTCAGTATTGTAGGCTCAAAGTGTCACACTCTAATCAGCTAAACACCTGCAAAGGGTTCCTGAGCCTTTAAATGGTCTCTCAGTCTGGTTCAGTTGAATTCACAATCATGGGGAAGACTGCTGACCTGACAGTTGTGCAGAAAACCATCATTGACACCCTCCACAAGGAGGGAAAGCCTCAAAAGGTAATTGCAAAAGAAGTTGGATGTTCTCAAAATGCTGTATCAAAGCACATTAATAGAAAGTTAAGTGGAAGGGAAAAGTGTGGAAGAAAAAGGTGCACAAGCAGCAGGGATGACCGTAGCCTGGAGAGGATTGTCAGGAAAAGGCCATTCAAATGTGTGGGGGAGCTTCACAAGGAGTGGACTGAGGCTGGAGTTACTGCATCAAGAGCCACCACACACAGACGGGTCCTCGACATGGGCTTCAAATGTCAAACGTCTTACCTGGGCTAAAGAAAAAAAGAACTGGTCTGTTGCTCAGTGGTTCCTCTTTTCTGATGAGAGCAAATTTTGCATCTCATTTGGATACCAAGGTCCCAGAGTCTGGAGGAAGAATGGAGAGGCACACAATCCAAGATGCTTGAAGTCCAGTGTGAAGTTTCCACAGTCTGTGTTGGTTTGGGGAGCCATGTCATCGGCTGGTGTTGGTCCACTGTGCTTTATTAAGTCCAGAGTCAACGCAGCCGTCTACCAGGACATTTTAGAGCACTTCATGCTTCCTTCAGCAGACAAGCTTTATGGAGATGCTGACTTCATTTTCCAGCAGGACTTGGCACCTGCCCACACTGCCAAAAGTACCAAAACCTGGTTCAATGACCATGGTATTACTGTGCTTGATTGGCCAGCAAACTCGCCTGACCTGAACCCCATAGAGAATCTATGGGGCATTGCCAAGAGAAAGATGAGAGACATGAGACCAAACAATGCAGAAGAGCTGAAGGCCGCTATTGAAGCATCTCGGTCTTCCATAACACCAGCAGTGCCACAGGCTGATAGCATCCATGCCACGCCGCATTGAGGCAGTAATTAATGCAAAAGGGGCCCAAACCAAGTACTGAGTACATATGCATGATTATACTTTTCAGAGGGCCGACATTTCTGTATTTAAAATCCTTTTTTTTTATTGATTTCATGTAATATTCTAATTTTCTGAGATTCTGAATTTGGGGTTTTCATAAGCTGTAAGCCATAATCATCAAAATTATATCAAATAAAGGCTTGAAATATCTTACTTTGCTTGTAATGAGTCTATATAATATATTAGTTTCACCTTTTAAGTTGAATTACTGAAATTAATGAACTTTTGCACGATATTCTAATTTTTCGAGTTTCACCTGTATTTGATTTCATCAAGTCTGCATTCAGTTAGACTATGTTGCTTTTATTAATAATTTATTGTACGTTATTATTTACTCTATACAGGTACAGCAAAGAAAAACTCCCAAGATTTCACAGGATGAAGATGTTGAAAGACATGTTGCACAATGATCATGGACAGCTCCCGACAGAGGTGGTGGAAGGAGAA
Source organism: Xyrauchen texanus (assembly GCF_025860055.1). Taxonomy (NCBI): domain Eukaryota; kingdom Metazoa; phylum Chordata; class Actinopteri; order Cypriniformes; family Catostomidae; genus Xyrauchen; species Xyrauchen texanus. The sequence continues at coordinate 17,875,510 of NC_068297.1, read as the reverse complement.
AATAAACATAGGCCAATTTAAAGTATTCCTGACCAGTTTAATTCAAACAAATGGTTTAAATTACTTAGATTTTGCTCAGTATTCAATTAGGTCAATTAATGCCATGACAAAGAAAATAGCTGCTTTACCTGTTATCAAACTGTATTGTTTGAAACCAATTAATTTTTTTAGACCTACTCGAATAAGTTTATATTCCTCATTTAAGTTTAATTAAATACTTAACATGTATTCTGAAGTCCTATGTACATTATATTTTTCTACCTATAGATTATTTAAAACGAAACTATTACATTTATAACATATAACAGTTATTGTTACTCATGTAAAATCCTGAAACTTTGTAAAGGTGATGTATAATTAATTTTTTTTTTTAGTGCATATCACATTGTTGCTCTTTTCCTCAGTGCTGTTTGACATGTCAGGGCTACCGTTTGATGGGTTTGACTTGACATCCTCCATTATGCTTTAAATTACAAAAGTTTCACTAGATTGAAATGGGTAACATCAGTTTTGAGGTTTGATCTCCGCAATATCAAGGGAAGCCTGGTTGCGCGCGCTTGTCAGTGTACTGTTGCATTTGTGTGAAATTGTTGTTGACAATGTCTATGGTAACTCAGATTACTGTTCTGTACAATTGTGGTGAGAAGAATAGCATCTCAGAATGCAAAATGATCTCTATTGTATTTCTGTGTTTGCACGTGTCTATGGAGTGCAGGGTTTTGGAAATAGGGTGCGTGGCTAATTTAAAGATTAGTCTGGTAGAAGTTTATCTAGAAGTATATTTCACGACGACACTGACGACACATTGCTTGAATTGGTGTCATACCGTAGTTTGCCCAGCAGAAAAATGAGCTATATCGGCCAACATATCTGTTTTCGGTGAATTTCCCCCCACTAAAATCGGTATCGGTCTCAAAAATCCCATATCAGTCAGGCTCTATTCTGAAATAATTTTTCATTGAAAATGATCTTGTAACGATCATACAGTGTTGCCATCATTATTGTTATCCCCTCAAAATGCCCTGTGATGGTATAATTTATTCTATTTGGATAGGGTACATGTCTTCTTGTTGCAACACCTGATGTAACAACTCCTCGTGCATAACGAATGAAACAGAAATTATGGTTTTACTCTGATTCCAAAACAACTATGAAAGTGGTTTGAATCAGACTTGTAAAAATCAGATTGTGCGTTTTGTCCTGATCAGACAACAAAAATCTAAATATATATAGGAATTTTCCTGCCTGTGTGAACATAGCCATTGAGTAAATGTTAGATATTGTGATATTAAGAATTAATATCAGGATTGTTTAAACTGAGATTATGATGTATCTGACAAAAATCTGTATTTTTACCCAGCCCTCATTCACACCAACCAAATGATCTGAACTTTGACATCAAATGAACTCAGATACACACAAAAGTAATAATGTGAAAGCATCCTTAATTTCCCACAAGTTGTGCCAAGTCAAATTTGCCCCGCCATGGTCTCATAAATGAACTGAAATCATTTTCACACTTCAGCTAAAATATTTTTGCATTTCTCGGTAATATATCATAATAACATAAAATAAAAGGTTGTGTTTTGCGCTAGTCAGCTCAGTCAGGTCCTATCCCGCTACTGTAAACTGACACGCTCGCAGATATACGCACTGGAGCCCTGTTTCCCAACCACTGTGCCGCAGCACACTAGTGTGCCGTGATAGATTGTGCTGTGGAAATTTCTCAGATTCCACAAAAAAAAAAAAAAAAAATCAGGGCTCCAGACCATTTTTCCTCGCAGTTAGATTAAACTTTGCAAGAGGTCGCATTGGTGCGTCTGCAAAGTTGGCTGACTCTCCGATCGTGCCCAGTCGTTTTTTTGTTCCATTTGAGAAATATCAAACAACAAATGTTCCAAATGCGAAATGAAAGAGATCAGTCAATGGACAGATCAGTGCAGATGTGCATTTAAACGTGGACTGGTCTCGAGCGCTCAGCCGTGCAAATCATCATAAACAGAGCTGCGAGAAGCACGTGCCCAGTCACGAATTAGGCATTGATTATTTGTTTAAAAACTCTATGAAAGCCCATAATGTGTCGATGATTAAACCCATATAAAATTGTATTAAAATGGCCTCAACATTCTAAACAGCACTGAAAAGGAATAAAGGAAAAATCTGCACAATGAACAGAATGCTTCAATCCACACTTCACAGATATTGAAAAATGATTTATCATGAATGATCAATATAGTAGTGAGAGAATACGATTTAATTTCAGAATGTGTTTTTCTCTTGAAAAATGACAATTTATGAATTACCCAATTAGCACTCTTGCCACCTGTGATCTCATTACCATACCTACGTGACTTGCGTTTTTAGCATAGCTGAATTTCATCAAACATGCAAGTTCTTGAAAAGGAAAACTATCAACGATGGTAATGTGGGACAGTGGGATAGAGGTGTGCCATGGAATTTGTTTAATTGGGGGAAAAAAAAAAAAAAAAAAAGGTTGGGAAACACTGCACTGGAGTATTCCTGGATCGTTCTAACATTATTTGGTTGAGGAGGATGACAAATCTTTGAGTCAAGTAATGTTAACTAACAATAAATCCACTGCATTTATACACTACTCCACACACAATTTATCATCATCAGTGTACAAGAGAAAACATAATATTACTGCCGAAGTTAGAATCCTGATGATTAATGTAAATTAGGACGATCATACGTCCTAGTTTTCTGACCTTAAAAAAGCATCCGGCTGGGATTTCTAAATTTGCAAAAATGTCAAGGAATCGGCTTTAGTTGCATTATGATGTACATCTACATTGTGCATATTTGCATTGCTTTAACACCCCCTTTTTAAGTCCCGCCTTCTCGTACACCAATTGGTCGAACATAAGAGGCTTGCAGCAACTACTGGCCAAATTCCTGCCTGTCAATCACTCCGCGAACGTGCAAAGCGCTGTTGTGTTCAGCATCAAACAGTTGCTTGACAGTAGCAGCAAATGACAACTGAGTGGAAACAATGCCCAAACAAAAGTGCAAATTTACAGAAGATTGGCACAAAAAAGGTGCAGGTGTGTTTGACAGCAGAGGAAGGGGCAGTAGTTTCAGTTGTTGTTGTACGTGGGAAATATTTATTTTGTTAATGCCATCCAAGGAACCACAGGCAAACACAGGAAATCAGGGTAACAGCACAAAACTGTTTACAAGAGCACAAAACTAGCCTCTTAATTTTGCTCTCAGATGGAAGTATTTAACTTTAAAATGTACAAAAATTACATACGGGGGAGCATGCCCACAAAACCTCCTAGAGGGTTGGAGGTCCACCTCCCAAAGTCTCACAAAATCCTGTGGGAAACACTGCGCATTCATCAATAATTTGGCATTCGAATATTTAAGATCATAAAAAACAAATGTTCAAATATTCGATTATTTAAATTAAGGTAATTCATGAGAAAGAGACGTTGTAAAATATTTTTTTTTTTGGTCAAAGGTTGCGTCACCATTAAAAAAAAATGCCAACATCTAATTATATTCAAAACAAGCTTATGTTACGTTTTTTTAAATAAATGTTTTTAATATTTATACAAGCAATGCATGAAAACAAATAAAGAATAGAATAAAAGCATATAAGCTCACGCAAAGCGAAGAAATAGAAACCGCTAATGAAGTAAACTGATGCAGTTAACGTACAGGACGAATATAAACACTTGACATATAATAGTTTTCATGTTTATATTGTATATTGCATATTTATGTGTCATATTTTTGTTGAGAAAAACAAGCATATCCACATGCTCAGTAAACTATACTCAATTTATACACACCAGTTTAAATTAGAGGTCGACCGATATAGGATTATGCCGATACCGATCACCAAGTTGGGAAGACAAGCTGATAACCGATTAATCGGCCGATAAGTTTTTAAAATTGATACTGAATGAAAAAACTAAAGGACTACATTTCTCTATCGATTCCGATACAGGAAATCTCAGTATCGGCCAATATAATGTCCCAAGTCATTTGTTCAGGTTTTTCAGAAAACACAAAAATTGAACCAAATAACATTATTTAGGCAAAAAAAATAATTTTTGTCAAAAAATTACTTATGACATTATTTTAGGAAGGTGACGATAATCAGTTTAGAATATCTTTACATTATTGTGTGGAACTAATTGAGAGTATTCTTTTAATATGTAAAGAAACACAAACCTCTAACTACACATTATTTCAATATAAATGTATAGCTTATTAAAAACACTTTATTATTAACTTGTATACTGGATAATGTAGCAGCAAAATTAACAGTAATTCCAGTCTTCAAGTCTTCAGTAGAAAAATGTTTCAACTTAGATCTGGACTTTAAAGGATTCAAATCTCTTTTTTGTTCAATTTAGTTGTAAATTGAGTTGCAGTCCACTTTTAATTCACAGTTATTTTTTGGAACCAATTCAATTTAAATATTGTTATAAATTGTAAAGAAATACTACTGATTTATTATGATATATTTAAGTCGTGAACTTTTTAAACTGTCACGCTTTAATTCTGACATTCCATCCAAACTCTCCAGGAAGTCCTGTATGTGTCGGTTTGTAGGCAAGTTCACAGTAGTTTAATTCACTTCTTATTCAAATTCTGGTCAAATGCTCATCTGGTGCCATTCTAAATGCATATTATAAGTCAACCGAACTATTGAGCATCTACATCTGAGATGTTGTTCGCGAGTAGCGTTCAAATAGGTGTGTGCTCAAAAAAAAAAAAAGAGTGTGTAAACAGAGCAGCGCCATTCACTGACGCCACACGTGCATTTTATATATTTATTTAAACACAGACTTTTGTGATTCACAGAGCTATTGCACGTCTTCAAGTGGCTTCTATAAGATTCAGTAATATTTTTGTTGTATTTTGCGCTGTTACGCTTGTTTGAATTCTCAAAGAAACTCATCACACACACACACACCACTTGATTATCTAATCAAAATGACAAAAATTCGAATTACTGGGAGGATAAAAAATGTATTAAAATCAGACGCGTTTCTGATTTGTTTATACGTTTCTCTTGACTGCATGAAGATATTTTTCTCAAATCTCTCACTACCTTTAAATTTAAAACTTAGCTGGCTAAAGCATAAACGTGACTGGACATAAATTAATGCAAATAGATGGTAATACATTTTATTTGGGTAGGACTTACGTGTGTTTTGTCACATTGTTCTAACCGCTTGAGGTTAGTGTCCTCTCAGCCTGGTCTGCAAACATACTGCTGTTCTCTATTAATGCAGCATCTATTCAATAAATTAATTACTTTATAATGATATGACAACATGAAATGTATACATAACTTTTAGTTGTTGGTGTTTTAAATCTGAATTGTTCAGCTCCGTGCGGTGTTACACTGCATTCAATGTGCAGTCTCACTTGTCAAAACAACCACCACGAGGCATGAGTGATAGTTTTTATTTAACCTCTAGAGGCTGCTCTAATATGGTATAATGACAACGTGCCCTTCCCAGCCACTCCAGTACCGGACACAAAAAGGGAAAATTATCAGTGTGGGTTTTTGCCGATAACCGATAGTTCCATGGGGTGGTGTTGGCGTAGTGGGCTAAAGCACATAACTGTTAAGCAGAAGGTTGTCAGTTCGATCCCCACAGCCACCACCATTGTGTCCTTGAGCAAGGCAATTAACTCCAGGCTGCTCTGGGGGGATTGTCCCTGTAATAAGTGCACTGTAAGTCGCTTTGGATAAATCTGCCAAATGCATAAATGTAAATATTCCAGAAATCGTTATTGGTGCCGATATATCGGTCGACCTCTAGTTTAAATGATGGAATGTCCCTTTACCTCCCCTAGCAAAGTATTTCTCGGTTGCCATGTTTGTTGTTTACAGAAGCGTCGCAGGAATTACGTTGCTACAGGGATGCTGCTTTCTGACGAGCTGCACATATATGAGAGTAAGGTGTACACCGCTTATCCAGTACATCTAAACAGGAACCCAGCTTTCTCACAGTAAGCAACATTCTCGCATAACCCACATTTTGGCGTCCATCTAAACTTAATGACAGAACCGTTTGCTCAACAAATGTGATAAACTTGTGTCAACAAGGAAAATCTGTTTGGAGCAACCCAACAGCATGGATTGTGTTCCCTTCAATCCAACAGCATGGATTGAAGTGCCTTTCAAAGGCATTATCAGCAACAGTTAGAACACAGTGGGTGCGCTGAACAGATGTAGGGAGAGTGTCCGTTTTAGTTCTAGAAAGCATTTGATTGGACAAGCATTCTGAACCTCTATGTGAATCATGGGTGTTGCTCAATCGGTTTAGCCAAAAGAGAGACGGCAGATTGGAAATGCTTATAACTTCTGAAAACTAATTTTATCAACGTTTTGAAGTACACTAGATGACCTTAAAGCCTGTAGATATGGACTAAAACCAGTACAACTTTAATTTTGATTTCATGGGACCTTTAAAACACCGCCAGGCTACAAAAAACAACAAATCTTTAGTTAAATAATAGCTCTAAGTATGAATACTTCATATCTTTATGCATGTGACTTATGAATGAAGACTGAAAACCACATTTAGATATCAGAGGTTTGCCAAAGTTGAGAAAATTTAACAGTGTAACTCTACGAAACATCCCTCTCAGTCTTCACTGAGACAGCTCAATACGGACTATGTGGTGTGGTCAATTATCAGGTCAACATATACATTTCAACAGACTGTAAAGCCACATGCCAGCACCTGCACAGCAAGGTCATGCATCCACACATGTAAAACATTAACGTTCTCTGCAAGATGAAGCAGCAAACAACATTTTTATGAGAGCCAGTGAAAGTGGAGTCATCAGTAGTATTCAGATCACCCCCAACACAATGACATGGGTTTTTGTGCTTCTGTTCACACAACCAACAAAGCATTAGGCCTTGTCCAGACAAACCCCCACTCCCTGTCGATAAAAGCAGATCTACAGAGTCACACAAGCAGATTTAGGCAGCATTTTTTTAAACCGCAAAAGCAATACGAATACTAACTGCACTAATCTTGCCATAGTCTTACCTAAGCTCTTGAGTCAGGATTTTTTAAAGACACAAGCCTTCCCACTAAGGAGGTTAAAACCAATTGTTTATTTTGAAAAACTGATGATCTTCCATCACTTCATTGCAACAAAGGGGCTTTACAGAGTTATTGCATAAGAGTTCAAAACTCTGTGGTTGTTAAGGAACAACCTGAAAAATAATTCTCATTTTGGATATAAAAATTTGTAGTTTTAAGACACACAAACTTTCAAAGCTTTTCTCTGAGGGAGACATTGTTATAATTGCATAACAAAACGTATACAATTTTTCAACTTTTCTTTTTTTTGCCTAAACACAGAAAACTGTCAGGATTAAACTGGCAATAGGGAGGGACGCCCATTTTTCTGGGAGTGTCCGGGGTCCTTTATCATTACTGAAAGGATGGCCTGTATGATAAGGCACTGGGTGCTTGCTGACAGTGTGGGGTGTGACCAAACATAGACTTACTGATACTGTCCTGCCAGCACCTTTTTGTCACTTAAGGGCCATCTGAGGCAGAAAACTTCATATGATGCACATAATCATTTAAATCACTAAAATGTTAAGACAAATAAACAAAGCAAAGCCAGTTGGATCTCAATTCAAATCAAAGTCTGACACTGAATTAAAACTACACTGAGAAATTTTACTACAAAAGAGCAAAAAAAAAAATCAGCTAAAGGAATTTTTCTAGCTTCAATACAAGTTTAGCTTATTCGACAGCATTTGTGGCATAATATTTATTACCACAAAAAATGATTTCATCTTGCCACTCGTTTACTTGAAAAAGGCAAAATTACTGTTACGGTAAGGCGTTTACAATGGAAGTGAATGGGGCCAATTCTTAAACTTTAAAATACAAAGGGTTAACCACAAGACGTTAAAATTATATTTTATGTGTAAACATGATTCTAATGTGAGGAAATTTACTAAACAGGGTTTTCCCAGGGTCAAAAATGGTCATAGGTTGCGACTGAGGTATGTTCTACAACCTCGAAGTTTGTTTATTACATAATTGCATTTAATTAATAAACAACATATTTACTTCAGTGCATTTCATGTTTACTTTACGAGTTATTTTTCACATCTAAGTAGCCTTTATGGAACCTTTTGAATTGAACGCAACATTTTTAACTTTAAGGTACAATGTGAAATCAAACTAAACTTAATTTAATTAACACCTTATTTGTAAAATTTAGGGGTGCACCTAAAGATCGGCCACCGATCTCAATCGGCCAATTGTTGTCTCAAGTCCGTGATCGGCCAATCATGCCTAGAATCAGGGCCGATCTTTTTGCAGCACGCAGGGAATTACATATAAACTGCTACTCTAATTAATGAGCGCTTTCTCAGCACAACATGTGTATGAATATTAAGTACATTTCAATGCAGGAAAAAAACCTGCCAACCTTTTCTGTTTAAGCTATATCCATTACTACAACTTAGTTATGACCACGTAACGCCACTAAATCCCTGATTTTATGACACTAAAACCATGTTAATACATATAAAGTTTACATCTTGTGGCTATACTTTTTAAACAGTGTATATTTTCACATTTATGGACAAGTCCCATTCACTTCCATTGTAAGTGCCTTAAGGCGAGGGTATACTTTGTTTTTACATGTACCATTCACTCTCACGCATGACCAAGTGTTTGATTGCGAGCCCATATGAATGTGTCGACACGTGTACTACGGCTGCTTTGTAATACTCTCTTAGTATAGTCAATAGCAGGCCAAGAACCAATGACGCGAACTCTGCTGGTGACGATATTTGCTTAATGCGCACAAGACATGTCACGGAAAACCGAACTATACCGTTGCCTTTACTGTAACATTGATGTTTGTAAACAAACAAGGGATAAGTCAAAGTTATTTTGTGGATATCGATATTATGCCACAAATGCTGTCGATTGGGCTTAACTAATATTGAATCTTGAAAATTCCTTTAAAAAGTAAACACTAGCATTGCCATCACTGTCCAACTTTGATGTATATTGTCCCTTCGTCTTCTTGTTAGAAGCAGATTCGCACCTCCAACATTTTACTAAATAAAACCATCGATTGCCTATAATAGCCTACATAGTTCAAATGCATCTAGAATTGGAAAAAGTTAGAAAAACAGACAGCTTTTAAACCTTTAAAATTAACACAGACAGGTATCACTGCAGTCAAAACACAATGGAGCCTACAACAAAGATGCTGTCACAACACAACCCCCATGGTTGTTTGACAGGTTGGCTGTTTATTCTCAAATGTCAGCTGACAAGTCATGTGTACTGATTCTGGAACCAGTGTCATGGTGCAGGGTTTTTTAAAAACAGCTAACACTCATCAGTTTGTCCATATTCTGATCATTCAAAATGGAGCACATATTTTAATGCATATCCCTGAGCATCAACCTGAAAGCTTTTGTCATTTTACTGTCCCATTTACAAATACTTACAAACGGGACATTTATCCCACTTCGCAGAAAGCACAAAGACCGTTCATCTGCAAAGAAGCTACTCACAAACTTTGAACACTGATTGCCTTTACCAATGAGTACAGCTAGAACAACTACACGTGCAATGCATATGGTTTGACATACATTTTTACTCATTTAACAACGGTTTCTGTTGGCTTGGTCAAATCACAATGGGGAAATTGTCAAATATAAAAAGTCTCCATTCAAACCTAACACTCATAAGAAGGGAGAATCAGGAAATGGATCAAGATCCAAATAATATTAGATGTCATGCATTTAACTTAAATGTGTCCTAATCCAAAGTAGGGATGCACCGATACCACTTTTTCTCTTCCATTCCAAAATCTCAGTATCGGCCGCTACAGATCCAATACCGGTGTTGTTTTTTTCATAATCAGTTTAGAATATCTATACCTCACTGAGTGATGCTAATTATATATATAAAGAAACACAGCTTATTAACAAAATCTGCCTTCTGGTCTGAAGAACTGCCGTACAAGGCATTACTTTCAGCGACACTGAAAACCATTTTGGATTAGAATTTTTTCTTATGAGGGCCATTTAAAATATTTCTCATCCATTTTAGCCAAATACAACAATTTAATCAATTCTTTAATACAAATTCTCATTATTCTATTATTAATATGATATGGAGTATATAAATTAATGTATTGATATAATATATATCAGCGTTTTTCTGGCTCAAAATGAGGTGGAGGTGGTACCATACTGTTCCAAAAAAAGTGACTTTAAAAACAAGTAAACATTGTCTTTGCATTAATACACTCCTCATGACCTGGCAACTGAATACTAGTGTTCATATTGTCAGCTGTTTTTTTAATTTACTCTTAGTCCTGTGTCAAATGTCCCTTTTATTATATTTAGTCAACCTTATCCTATTTTTTTAGTCAAGTATTAGTTGACAAAAGTCTGGGCATTTTAATGTTGTTTTATTCAATGAAAACTGTTGACATTTAAGAGTCATATATTAGTAACATTTAGTCATATTGACATTTTAGTCACTGAACACTGTAAACATTTTAAACATCTTATCAAACACTTAATTTGATAAGCATTTGTGAAATATATATATACAGTGGGTACGGAAAGTATTCAGACCCCCTTCAATTTTTCACTCTTTGTTATATTGCAGCCATTTGCTAAAATCATTTAAGTTCATTTTTTTTTCCTCATTATTGTACACACAGCACCCCATATTGACAGAAAAACACAGAATTGTTGACATTTTTGCACATTTATTAAAAAAGAAAAACTGAAATATCACATGGTCCTAAGTGTTCAGACCCTTTGCTGTGACACTCATATATTTAACTCAGGTGCTGTCCATTTCTTCTGATCATCCTTGAGATGGTTCTACACCTTCAATTGAGTCCAGCTGTGTTTGATTATACTGATTGGACTTGATTAGGAAAGCCACCTGTCTATATAAGACCTTACAGCTCACAGTGCATGTCAGAGCAAATGAGAATCATGAGGTCAAAGGAACTGCCTGAAGAGCTCAGAGACAGAATTGTGGCAAGGCACAGATCTGGCCAAGGTTACAAAAAAAATTCCTGCTGCCCATAAGGTTCATAAGAGCACAGTGGCCTCCATAATCCTTAAATGGAAGACGTTTGGGACGACCAGAACCCTTCCTAGAGCTGGCTGTCCGGCCAAACTGAGCTATCGGGGGAGAAGAGCCTTGGTGAGAGAGGTAAAGAAGAACCCAAAGATCACTGTGGCTGAGCTCCAGAGATGCAGTCGGGAGATGGGAGAAAGTTGTAGAAAGTCAACCATCACTGCAGCCATCCACCAGTCGGGGCTTTATGGCAGAGTGGCCCGACGGAAGCCTCTCCTCAGTGCAAACATGAAAGCCTGCATGGAGTTTAGGGCTGCATCTAACGATTATTTTTGTTGTTGATTAATCTATCGATTATTTCTTTGATTAGTCGACTAATCTAACGATTATTTTTCCGATTAATCTAATGCATATTTTTGGGATTAGCCGATTTATCCATTGGCAAACTTTCCAATAAATAATAAGTACAACTTCTACATTAGTATTTCAAACTTTTATTAATTCATTTTCTGAAATTTTTTTTGTATCTGTCCCTATTCAAATAAACAATAAATAAATAAATACACTAGATTACAGCCTAGGCTACTGTTAATATGTAAATATAACGTTATTGTTTGTTTTTAAAGTCTACATTATAGACATGCGCGGGACGGATTTCTCCCTTAATAATTCCTAAAGCGGACATCTCTGTTATTATCAATGAAACTGACTGCACAATGAATCTTTCATTATATCGATTTGCCAGTATGCAGAATTCAGCACTGAACAAAAAGTCCATTTTGAGCGGTGAGGAGATTCCATCTTAATTGCTTCTGATTGGCCATTGCGTTCAAGAAATCAACACATATGTCTGTGATTGGCTACATTGTTAAACGCTGCAAACATGTTATACATAGAAACGATTTACAGGCCAGGGTCTATCTATTTTGTTTTAGTTGTTCTTGTTGCTTTTGTGCAACAGATGAATGACAATTTATTTGTTTTGAGATGTTCAATTTATAGATTTCTATTTTGCGGGAGTCCCGCGAATCGCTTTATTCTCCCACAACCAGCACACACTACGAGTGCATTACCGCCCGTGCCCGCACTCGGCCATCAGATCCCGCACGCACTCTGTTGTGTTGGGTCCTGCGGGAGTGCATGTCTCTAGTCTACATGTGCATACACAACTTTTAAAAACGGGCAATTTAAATGCACTGAAGGCTTCGTTGACAGATTTAAGTTGAAGTTATAAATGAAAGTCCATTTTATTGTCGCCGAATGGGCCAATAAATTACATCTGCACCGTTAGCAATTAACACTATTAACTAGCACACAAGCTGTAATAGCTGAAAAAAGAAGGTATGACCGCAACAACAACTCCAAAAACTCACTGTAATAAAGCCTACTACTTACCCAGCTGGCTCGTCGTTTTGAGTTCGCAGAGTCACAGGATGTTTCCTTTTAAGATGCTCGTTCATAGCAGTTGTGCTGCCATGGTATGACATTTCCGCTTTGCATAGTGAACAAAGCACCTTTCTGTTTGGCTGTAGTTTAAAGTATTCACCATGAGCTGGAGCAGAAGCCGCCATTACTCGATATTTAAACGTAAATAATGAATGTGACGCGTCGTTGCGGCCCTAATGGAGTTTGCTAAAAAAACACCTGAAGGACTCCAAGATAGTGATAAATAAGATTCTCTGGTCTGATGAGACCAAGATAGAACTTTTTGGCCTTAATTCTAAGCGGTATGTGTGGAGAAAACCAGGCACTGCTCATCACCTGTCCAATACAGTCTCAACAGTGAAGCATGGTGGTGGCAGCATCATGCTGTGGGGGTGTTTTTCAGCTGCAGGGACAGGACGACTGGTTGCAATCGAGGGAAAGATGAATGCGGCCAAGTACAGGGATATCCTGGACTGAAAACCTTCTCCAGAGTGCTCTGGACCTCAGACTGGGCCGAAGGTTCACCTTCCAACAAGACAATGACCCTAAGCACACCGCTAAAATAACGAAGGAGTGGCTTCACAACAACTCCGTGACTGTTCTTGAATGGCCCAGCCAGAGCCCTGACTTAAACCCAATTGAGCATCTCTGGAGAGACCTGAAAATGGCTGTCCACCAACGTTTACCATCCAACCTGACAGAACTGGAGAGGATCTGCAAGGAGGAATGGCAGAGGATACCAAATCCAGATGTGAAAAACTTGTTGCATCTTTCCCAAAAAGACTCATGGCTGTATTAGATCAAAAGGGTGCTTCTACTAAATACTGAACAAAGGGTCTGAATACTTAGGACCATGTGATATTTCAGTTTTTCTTTTTTAATAAATGTGCAAAAATGTCAACAATTCTGTGTTTTTCTGTCAATATGGGGTGCTGTGTGTACAATAATGAGGAAAAAAAATGAACTTAAATGATTTTAGCAAATGGCTGCAATATAACAAAGAGTGAAAAATGTAAGGGGGTCCGAATACTTTCCGTACCCACTGTATATGTATATATATATATATATATATATATATATACACACACACACACATATACATTTTTTACAGTTGTTGCCATTTTAGTGTTATTTTTCAAATAAGATTTATCTTATCATGATGATCTCATCAATGATGTAACTTGTTGCGAGCTGCAGACAGCGGAGGTGAGAGACGAGCGTCTCCGTGTTAGAGTGCGCATGAGCCGGCAGAACTTTAAATCTTTCCCGGTCTCGATGACAGTTTTGGAGTTTGTGCTTATTTACATGTCATGCTCCTGTATTATATGAACTTTAATTAAGGATGAAATAAAGATATATTGACAAGCTGTGATCTGTGTTTCTATCAGACACTTGAGCTGCAGTGCTACTCTCGTCTCACATGTCATCATTTTAGTTTTATATGATCTCATGTTACGTTAAATGACATCAAGCGACTATTCGACAACCACATTTTTTTATTATTATCACTGAGATTTGCAGTTACAAATGACAAATCTACCAAGTGCAAGGCTTGTTAGTATTTTTCATGAAGACACCCACCAGAGTTTTGTAGACAGCCGGAGGCGGCACAATTTGTCAGAGAACAAAACCCTGTATATAATAATAAATGTAATACCGCTTTCCCTTTTAAACTAATTAATAATCAACTATTCAATAATATGTATAAGTAGTACTATATTACCATATTAAGAAGAATTATAATAGATTTTACAAACAAAACAAAAAAAAGAAATTATTACGAGGGAATTTTTAACCCAATGTTTTGCTTTTGGGGACATTCTCTGTGGCATCCAAGCCCCCCTTAACTTCAAACCCTGCTCAAAACTAGGCTAAGTTTCACATAAAAACAGTAATATTAATCAAACTGTCCTTTTCAGGCATGTTCTAACAGCTGTCACTGTGTGATCAAAATTAATCAGGCAGGTCTTTTCCAAGTATACACAGTAGTTTATAGTTGTAGAAGTGGTTTAAGTGCTTCATAGTTTATATAATGTTTATATATTACTCAAAGTAAACAACTGTACAGGTGAGCAGGCCCTGCCTTTCTACAGTAGCCACTACGGAGGCTTGAGAACAAAAAATAAAAATAACTATAACACTGCTGAAGTGTTTGGGAGGAGGTTGAAACTTCAGTTCACAGCTCCACTAGAAATGGTGTTAAGGCCTCTCATCGGCTCCTGTTGGAGTTGCAGTGCTCAGCACTCCACGTGCTCCCGTGCAACTCGATCAGATGGGGAGGGTTGAATCTGCCCACATCAGCAAGTCTATCCAAATGCACCCAAATGATCGGAGCACAAATGGGTCTGCAGGCCAGGCGGAATGATGTGGGAACGGGCGTTTTTTCCCCCACTACCACCATATTTGGTCATCATAAATGGCAAATAGGAGCGAGCTTCCTGACAGCAACAGGTCGTGTTAAAAAACTACATAATTAGCATAAAACTGTTGAAATGTCATTTATAATAACATACGAATGCCCAGCGAATAGAACCAGTGTGTTTTATGTATGACCTAACTAATTGCCAAACAGCAGTGTTTTTTAATCACGCGACTTAACACAACACAACCATATGCTTGCCAAACCAACCTACAAGTCTAAATTAAACAATGCCAGTCAAAACAACTGATACACTACTACTTATATTCACACACGAGGATAAATCAGAGTAATTAGATGCCCATTGCTGATAAAACTATTTTAAAGGATTAAACGGGTTTATCGGGCTGCTGGGTTAGCGCTGTGCTAATGCTTAGACACCCCCCTCTGATTGGCCCGTTTCTCTTACCATGTATGAAAAACACACTTTACGGATATGGGCACAAAGTTTCTGAATTATTATTGAATGAGCAAATTCCCGTCGTTATCGCCCGTCCCAAAGCATGAATGCTCGAACAAGCGAAAGAGTTCGTGAACGTTAGCTGGCCGGTTTTGTGTGAGTTTATGGACTGCTGCTGGTTGCACTAGCACGTGCGGGCTAACAGAGCACATGCGTGCACGAGAATAAATGCTGATTAATGCTAACAATGCGCGACATAAATGTGTCTGATACAAACATTGACGCAGTTACGTGCATATATGCATGGGGTTTCACCTGTTTGTTTGGAACTGTTGGTGGCATTATTGGGAGGGCATGCATTCTTCTTCGTCCACGGGTTCACTTTCGGTGGAGGAGCCTCGATCACTTTCTTCTTGGCAATTTCTGTGGCTGTGTGGCTTGATGCATTCTGATCGTTCTCCTTGTCATTCGTGCTGTCCGTGCCTAGGCCATCCGCTTTGCTTTCCATGACCCCCTGTTTTTGATGTTTCGAGTCGACTTGAGGAGGATCCTTCTGCCCCTCCTCGTGGCTCGCTCGATCAGGTTTCTTGGATCCGTCCGCGTCCGACTTGTTTTGATCCCCTTCGTGCAAACAACTGAATGTCACGTCCAACTCGCTCGCAACCTCGGTGGACATGGTTCAAAAAAGCAAACGCCCACACGTTGCTATGTTTATTTCTTCGCTTATCCCGTAAAAGTTATTTTTTTTCCAGAGCAAATAAAGATAAAGACTCTGTCAAAGCCGTTGTCCCTCGAGCACAAGTTGACAGGCAGCAGCTTGAAACACGGCGCTGAGCTGCATCGGACTTTTCCCTTCTTCTTAAATATCAAAATGCTCGGTCCCTTAAAGAAGCCATGTCGTGCGATCACACTAACCGATGGTGTTGACAATAATAACGTAAACAACCGTAATATAAATTTTGACAATGTTTTCAAGCCACTTCGCGAGACTGCTGATGCGCAGCTTACCTAAATAAAAGGAAATACTACGAATACGATCGGCCACGAGTCTTTGGACTAGTGTGAAGCGCCTCTCTGATGCCCCTGTCGGTCAGACTGCGGTACTGCAGGAGGGGCAGTAGAACGTTGATTAGAGGCAGTCTGACGTGGCCTTTCCCCCAGTCAACACACACGCAAGCTGTCAAAGACTGTTACAAAAACTGAAGAACATACAACGCACATCAACGGATTTAAACCGTCGGTCGAATTTTAAATTGTAACAAGTTTAAAGTTAAAATGAGAGAACTCCGAAGCAGCTTGGATTTGGTTGAGAACAGGGGCGTGTCCAGGATTTTATACAGGGGGAGGGGGCAAGAGCAGAATAAAGGGTGGTAACCAGGGCCATAGCCAGGTATTCTGGGCCCCTTTCCTATTAAAAATACAGTTTAGAATTTTTTGTGGGGCCCTTCTGGACCTGTGGGCCACTAGAATAATTTCCAACTTTCACCCCACTAGCTATGGCCCTGGTGGCAACACACCACGTGTGTGTGGGGGGCAAAAAACTTTCACAAAAAGCATTTGTCTTAAGATGGTTATTTATATCTTCAGCTTTAGTCAGGTCAAGTCATTTTTATTTATGTAGCGCCTTTCACAACACATATCGTTTCAAAGCAGCTTTACAGAAGATCAGGCATTAACAGAAGATACAACTGTAATGTCTGCTTGAGTCAAACAGAGTTAATAATGGGAAAGATTCAAACACTATTCAATCACTAATTTATAGGCTTAAAGTCTGTTGTTAAGTGACGACTTCATGCAGCATATGCCAGCCAGCCAGACAGTGACTACTGCCTGCAGCAGTCAATATACTACCAACACAGGACTGCAGACTACTACCTGCATCACTGTCAATTTAGGTAATATTTTGAATACATTAATATTATTCAATGAGCATGTCTAATATTACACATACTATATAATCAGATAACATTTACAATAATTGTATTGCCAGAGGTCAAATGGGTTTAGAACAACATGAGAGTGAGTATATTATGACATAATTTTCAGGTTAATGTGAAGTGTTCCTTTAAATTTACTCACTGATCTTACCTAAATGAAGAATTATGACAACACTATTGTTAACAATGGGCATACCATGAGGTCCTACTGGACATGCAAAAGGTGTATCCCTGATTATCCTCCTCCTTCTGTCTCACTCTATCCTTCCAATATCTCCTCTCCATCCTTTTTCTGTCCCTCCACTGCCTTCCTCTCTTTGTTGAATTCAACCTTTGTAAAGTTTCCTCTGTTCTCCAATCCTGGTCTCCTGCATCCTCTCCATCCTGCTTTGATTTTTTTTTACAAAATAGCTTTCTGTGTCTCCCTTTTTCATTTGGGCCTTATGCTGTCACACAGCATATATAACAGCAACATCATAAAGCACATTAATAACAATTAAATGTACCTAATTAAAAAACAAGATAAGCAATAATTCATCTATCCTAACTGATGCACAGTATTTTAATTGCCTCAAGTCAGAGGCTGGGGTCAGAGCACAGGTTCAGCCATTATAGTCAAGGGCCTACCACACAGGTAATTCATTTAGATTAACGTTTGTTAGTTAAAAACCTTATTGACTATTACATAATTTTGTGCAGCAAGATGAGGAATAATATCAAGCTGTTACTGTGATGGCTAGTCTGCCATATTTGCATGTTGAAATAAGTGGCACCTAATGTTTGATTAAATATTTTAACATTACCTTTTAAAATTAATTAGTAATTAATCCAGAGATCAAGTCTGTTGTTCAGCTAAACTCGGAGATGTTGAAACTTAATTGTCAACCATTTAACATCAAGATACGATTAGAAAAAAGAAAAAAAAAGAAAATGTAAATAATAAAAATTTGGGAATTTCTCATTCTCATCTCCTCTCTGGACAAGCCTGTTCTGGGCTGTCCCTCCATACATGCTGCTCATCTAACGATCTGCATTTACACTTACTGCAGGGGGCAGAAATGCACCTTTACCTGACTGAAATAATAAATACTACAACTAGCATAGTTGGATTGTTACAATGAAAATAAAAATAGCATGTACTACGACTATTGCGAATGATAGTCCATATAAGAAATGTGCTTTTAAGGTGAACACATCGAAGTAAGCTTACACATCAATACATACTATATAGTGCCGTCAGGTACCCAGAATGCATTGCTGCAGCTGACTAAGTTTGGACTGAATAACTCAGCCATTCTGCAAAATTTGTGGACATACCACTGGTTTAGCATCATCAGAACATGAACAGCTTGCTTAATAATAAAGGTACTAAAGTGACTTTCTCAGGAATTGTGCCGTTAATGGAATAAGACATTAACAGTTGCAGAGAAATTCATCCAAGGTGTTTTAGGGGGAAATGGTAATTAATTCATATTTTGTGAAATATGTTTCACCACCAGATGGAGTTCTTCACTTGTGGAAGGGCATTAGAAAGTGTTAAAATGCATTACTTAATACAGATTCCTCAATCAAATATAAAACAGAACTTTTTAGTTTATAAAAATAATAAAATTTATTTGTATTATTATTTATTCTAGCATTATTTTTATGCATAAGATGTAGAAACAAAACAAAAATTATTTTTATTTTATTCAAGACACAGTGTGCCACCCTGTGGAAATACTCTACAATACAGAGTCTGGAGTCTGATGTTTCATTATACATTTTTAATGCACTATTGTTTCAGGAAAAAGGCAAATAAAACTGACTAATTATCAAAATTTTTATTACAGTACTAAATGCATTATTAGAGTATATAATGTGTTCAAATAAGCAGTATATTAATGAGCACAACTTATACTCATATAGGCTATTGTATAATACAATCTTTCAAAGTGTTTTAGTCAGTAAAGTTGATAAGTTGAGTTAATTATTCAGATAAAGTCATTATTCAAGGTTTATTGTACATTGTAAAACATGATAAGGAAGCTGGTTAGTAACAAAAAGGTCCAGAGTGCTTGAAGACAGCTTGCAGATTAATATTCTTTAGGTCTATATATGGGTGATCCTAGGAGAAAACAAGATGTTTAAATAAAAAAAAATTAACTGCACTAAGCATAAAAATTAATTTGACCAAATGAAGGTGTTAGTTAGTTTATCTTACAGGAGGCGGGCAGATGAGTTTAACTGGTTCTGAGAAACTGTCAATCATTGTCTTCTATCCCTCAGGTTCAAACTGTTGAGAAAGAGGGAAAATGAGAGGAAAGTGTGTCAACTTTTAAAAGGCATATATTTCAAAATATTATTTTTTCAGGAATATTTCACCCAAAAATTTAAATTCTCTCATCATTTAATCACCCTCATTCGCTACCAGATGTGCATGACTAGGTCTAGCTCTCTAGGTCTATACAATGCAAGTGCATGGTGGCTAGAACTCTGAAGCTCCAAAAAGCACAAAAATGCAACATAAAATAATTAATGTCTGGGTGAGAGAGTTCAATATTTTTTTTTAAATCTCCAAATTTTTCTTCATTTGCTTTTTGGCGATTTGCATTCTTCGTGTATATTGCCACCTAGTGGTCGGGGCTGGTCAAAGGTGGTGAATTATAGTAAAAAAGGATTAAAATATTGATCACTTTCTCACCCACACATATTACATCACTTCTGAAGACATGGATTTAACAACTGGAGTCATATGGATTGCATTTATGCTGCGTTTACATGCTTTTTGGAGCTTCAAAGTTCTGGCCACCATTCACTTGCATTTTCAATATTCTGGCCACCATTCACTTGCATGTGTGAGCTAGGGCTGAAGAACCACAGCAAAGTCTTCTTTAAAGAAACGATCCGAGTACAACAGCTCCTCTAGCCGCCTCTGTGAGGCACATCACACACAATCCAAACATTAAATGGATAGTTCTTCCAAAAATGAAAATTCCAAAGTCCTCAATGGAAAAATGATGCATGCGAAGAAAGTGAATGGTGACTGAAGCTAACATTCTCCATAACATCTCTTTTTGTGTTCCAAGGAAGACAGAAAGTCATACAGCTTTGTAACAACATCAGGGTGAGTAAATAACAACAGAATTTGTATTTGAATTATCCATTTATAGATGTTTACTCGACTCATCATGCCCATAATGAGTATTTGAACACTTTATGTCCTGCTAAACTATATTTGATATACTGCACACCTGATATTCCATGTTCAACTCCAACACCTCCTGCAGCTCTGGCGAGTTCTCCTCCGGCTGCGTCAGACAGGATGCATGAGGGGAAATTAAAGGACTGAGCCACAGTCTAAAACATAGCAACAACCACCTGGTATTTGAAGGTAGTCATACTCTAAAAGTTGTAAATCTGTAGGTGAAGCCTGGAACAATATCAGAAGCAAGAGCAGTGATAAAGATGCCCTCTGCTGGACAAAAATATTTTTTGAACATTTCTGATTTGAAATTTAAAGCTGTTGATATAAGAAGACATTGCTTTTGTAACTTTACTTTAAACAGGTAAAGACCACTTATAATTGTATATCACATCATAAAGCCTTATGACTGTTTACACTATGCTACTTTTGTATGACAGCACTTATACGATTACCTTAATTAATTTCTGCTGATAAAATTGCATGTTGATTGTGTTATTATGCATTATACTCTTTAAGGTAACCATAAATAGGTTAAGTGTTATAATGAGTTATAACTGTAGTTACAATCATGTATAAGATGTTATAACATGTTATAAGGTGTACTGTGACATTGTACTGCATTCATAATTAGTTTACTATGCATTATAAATTTGGCTTCACAGAAAGTTTTAATAATGAGGAAGAAATGGCAGGCAAAAGAAAAAAGCAAGAGAAAGATATCAAAGGATGTTTTTTTGAGTGGTGGCAGAGTGGGTGTGATACCTCCATGAAACGTGACGATACTCAAGTGGAATTTCCAAAACAGTAGAACCGTTGACACCTATGGCAGTCTGACAGTATTTGAAAAACAAATAGAACAGAATAAAAGTGTCTTTGGAAACACAGTGAATCATAAAACAAAAACTTAAAATTAACATTTTCAGAAATAATGTGCATTTATGTATTTTTGGTAACAGCACAAAAAAAAAAAAAAGAAAAAAGAAAATGGAAAGGCATACAGTACGACAGAGCGATATCATACAGTATATTATGTATTCTTACAGTCAGTGAGTCTCCAAAAGCGGCGACCACTTTAATGTCTGCTGGTTTCACTCTCTCAACTGCAAAGTACATGACACATTACACTTTTAAAACCCAAAGACAACTTCCCAGCAAACAAATAACAAATATTGGGCCAAACAACAATCTGTTAAAGGGGTCATGACATGAGAAACCAAATTTGCCTTGATCTTTTGGTATATAAGAGGTCTTTGTATCATTAAAACGTCCTGCAAGTTTAATAATTTAAGACGTCCTCCCCATTCTAAACGAATCATTTATTTAATCAAGCTCAAAATACAGCTCGTTCTGGATTCATGGTTAGAAGTGACGTGTCGGTTAGAAGTGACGTAACAGCGTTTGCATATGACCGCCTCCAGCACAAGATAACTACGCTTTAAGCGCAAGACAACTACGCTCATTTCGTATCGCCGTGCGCCTCACAAGTGTTCAGTCGATGGACAGCGAGCTCTGACAGAGACTACTTGTGCACAGGAAAATTACGATGCCACACAGATGTGCTGTTCCTGGCTGTGGTCAAACAAAACCTCTGAATAAGCTGCCGAAAGATCCAGACGTCAGGGAAAAATGGATGCAGTTTATTTTTGCGGACGTTCCAGTCACGGCAGTGTTAACTTAAGCGTTTGTTCTGTACATTTTAAGGATGACTGTTTTGAGAACAAATCTCAATATGATGCTGGCTTTGCCAGAAAACTGTTGCTCAAAGATAAGTCCGTGCCGACTATTCTGGGAACAACGACGACGCAAACTGTAAGTAATCTATTTTAAACTTTAAACTACTTTTTAAAGCGCAATTTCATTCATTATGAATAATCACAGTGTTTTTACTTAGTTTACTTGCATATTGTTCTGGCTGGGGCGTCAATAATTGATACATAGGCACTGACGTTAGCCAATCATAACAGTGGGCGTTAACACTGAAGTCTTAAATGGAAAACGCCCCCAAAACAGACTGTTTGAATCAGAGGATGAGAAACAGGGTGGGAAAAGGTCATAAATCACTAGATTTTAAAAGTTTTTCTTAAAAAAAAATATATTAATACTATAATTGCACCTAAGGGAACATAATAATACAATAAAAAAAACCATGTCATGACCCCTTTAATACAACCATCATCCTGTATTTATGCTGAATTATAAAATGTTATAGTTTCACATTTAAGATCCATATAATTTCTTGAATAGTTTAATTTGCAAATGACAATTATTTTTCTTTTATCCCCAATCTCCACTTCTCTTTTTACAATTTTGCTTTCAGTGTTATTGTTTTTGATTGATCTAATTTTGTATGGGAGGTGCTACACTACAAACCAAATGTATTATTATTAACAGATACTTTTATTTCAGTCTATTAGGACAGTAACAGCATCACAAAATTGTGTACAAAGTTACGTGTCAAACCGTATGAAGCTCTTCTTGGCTATAATTCTTCAAGGCTTCATTATATTCATCCCACCAATTTCCTTAAGAACACAAAGAACTGACTTATTACAAACCTAAACATACACAGACCCCCCAATTATATAAGATGGAAAGAGGAAATGTCAAGAGAAGTTTGTGCATAAAACAGTGTATTCATCACTTACCAATTAACAATGTAGCAGAGAATAAACATAGTCATTGTAAAACTGAGGAACTTCATGGTTTAAGCATGGGGTGAGGGGAAACAACCCAAAAACCAAAGCATTAAATGTAAAATGTTAATTTTGCTTCTGCTAAGGTGATGAAGAGTCTTAAACTGTTGGTTTGGAAGGCGATGTGTTATCTTAATGCAAGCGCTGCATCCATTTTATATGTCAAAACCTTTGCTCTTTCAAAGTCCTTCTTTTTATCTCTCCTGCCCCCTTCAATCTTTGCAGTTTATGAAATACATGCACCCCAAATTAATGATACCGTATGACCTAGAAGAAATTTGCGTACCTCTGTCAGAGTTAAGCAAGATAATCAGAAAATGATTCAGATGTATTAGCATTTACAGTCAAACAACATAGCAGAGTTTGATTGCACTGTATATTGATTAAGAGCCCAGGCATCACTTTACAATAACCAAAAGTAATAACAAACATTATTGTAAACAATATATAATGCTTAATACTGCATTAATGTACTGTACATTAACAAATGATAAATATCATGAGACTTTCATTCATCTATTTCATACGTACACGAAGTATTGATGTGTTAAGCATTATATAAAGTTTATTAATGACTTTATGAACAAAAATGATAAGTTGTTACTAGAGCCAATTTTACCAGCCATGCTTTAAAGTCATTTATCATTTCATAATCCCCAATCCCCATAAAGGTTACTCAGGAAACTATTGGACACTGTAAACAAGCCAGGGAAAAGCATATGCTCTTATCTCATTCAAATTGCATTCAAAAGATGACAGACAACTTAGTACTTCAATGTGCTCTTATTTATTCCCAAACATTTTGGAAAAATACATTCCACAAAATATTAAAAATAAATAAAATCTGTAGTTTTTATTTTCTTTAATTCTGGTTGAGAGAATTCTGTTGGCTTTCTGGTGGGGAGCAGTGATTGGGATGCTCTAATATCAAGTGCATTGTGGGAAGGGTTTTGATGGCTAGTCTTCCAGCAGTATGTCCACCTCTTCCATGGGCACTCTCAGACGCAACTCCTTTTCAGTCATTAGATCTAAAAACTCCTGTACACGTTCTGGAAAGAGCTGCACTGCATCCATGTACAAACCCTGCGGATACACAAACACACTTCATATTATTCTGCTCAGTGTTGCTCGTTTATTGTTAACAACAGTCTGACAATTATAGTTATATAGCAAGTTTTACACATTAAAACAGGTATTTTTTAATCTAAAGGAATTTATAGAACAAAAATGACAGGACTGCACCTGCACTGCAATGTCTGTAGAAGACAAAGTAGACCTTACCTTCACCCAGGGCACTTCCTGGAGAGCCTTGTAGAAGATTCCACTCCCCCTCTCAGCATTCCCTTCATATACCTGAGTAATACACAGGGCATCAGTACACAATCCAGTGTCTGTTTATTGCTGGGAATTTCTGACCATTTCTAAATTATGAATTGGGGTTTCAACTTTACCATGAAGTTCAGATACATTCTCCACAGTAAAGGACAGTGGGCCCCGTGATCTGTTGAGGTAGCAGCTTCAAAAAGACAGCGGATACGGTTGCGGAGGCCATTTTCCGGCAGGGTTGGGAGGGCTTCTCCAGGAAGACCAGAACTTTAGCAAAGAAATCAGATGTGATGTTAAGTAATGAAGTAAAAAATATCAAGTAATACTACAGTAAAAAATGTATATTTAAAGAATTTAAAGGAATGGTTCACCCAAAAAGTAAAATTCTCTCATCATCTGCATAAAAAAATCCATAAGACTCCAGTGGTTAAATCAATATTTTCAGAAGTGATAAGATAGATGTGGGTGAGAAATAGATCACGAGAGGTGCATTCCAATCCATAGGGTCCCTACGTATTGATTACTGCTCCCTACTCACTGAGCATGGTATATCTGTTGAAGTTCACTTCACTTGACAAAATTAATTCCTTTGGAATACCTTCCAACATCATCAAACACAGATGATGCTTGAGTTGCGCTGATCCTGGCTGTCAAGATGACACAATATACTCTAATAAATACATGTAAATGTAGAATAAATAACCTTACATCCATATATATCAATTAATAAAATATATCCACATGTATATTCATAAAATGTATTGTTATTTATTTAAATGAATATATTTCTCCATACTTGTAACCCTTAAGTTAAATGGCTGTTGCCGTTTAATATAACAATGACATTTTATGTGGTTATTTTATTATATGTGTGTGTCATAACTGCTATATGACCTAATGTCATGATAATGGATGTCACGGTCATATCTTGTGCGCTTTGCACTCGCAACACACCAGGATAGAAAGCACACATGGTAAATTAAGCTTAATTAAAATGACAGCGACTTAAACTACTTTTGTTTATATGATTTTAGTATTTATTTTAGCCACACTACATCAGTATTCTAATGGTTTGCAATGACTGGTGGGTAAAATTCCCTCTACACTTCCTGTGAAGTGATGTATCAATGTTCACTTATTCCCTATGCCAATTGGAGTGCCCTTCCAACTGAACATATATGCTCCCTTTGGATTGGAATCTCCCTTAAGATGGCTGAATATCACGGGATGTCCACTTCAGAGGACCCTAACGGTCGACTGAAACGCACCTTTTTACATTCTTTTTCTTGCATTTTTGGTGATTAACGTTCTTCATGCATATCACCCCCTACTGGGCAGGGAGAAGAATTTCAAGAAACAATTACTTAAATATTGATCTGCTTCTCACCCACACCTATCATATCACTACTGAACACATGGATTAAAACACTGGAGTCGTATGGATTAGTTTTATGATGCCTTTGTGCTTTTGGAGCTTCAAGATTTTGGCACCCATTCGCTTGCATTATATGGACCTACAGAGCTGAAATATTCCTCTAAAAATCTTAATTTGTGCTCTGCAGAAGACAGTAAGTCATACATATCTGGGATGGCATTAGGGTGAGTAAATGATAAGAGAATATTCATTTTTGGGTGAACTATCCCTTTAAGTAAAAAGAGACTAAGGACAAATATAACTTAAGGAAACAGAAAATGAAAAGGTAAGAACAGAAAAGCAAAGCAAAAAAAAAAGGAAAAAAAGAAGGCAAACAAAAACAAACAAAGGGCAGGGTACAGGAAAGCGAATAATCCCTCACCTCTGCACAGAGTCCAGAAGTTGTTTGAGTCTTTGCTCTGCGGTGACAGCAAACAGATATGGCACAATACTGTCAGTTTTCTTAGCCACACTGTGGAAAAACCTGCGGGCACGGCCTGCACTGTGATAGCGGTTCTCAATTTGCACGTAGAGATGCCACAAGGGGGCGCTTGAGGGCAGTAATGTGAGGGCAGCATTAAGCGCCAGTCTCAGCCGGAAGAGAGGGAACACATTGGTGCTGGTGTGGTGGCGTAGCAATGCTATGTGCTGGATGGCAACAGACTCCCAATCTGCAAAGGCATTAGATCTCCTAAGTGAGCCTTCAGTCACATCTATCAATCTTTGCCTGGTTTGACTGTACACAGCATCAGCTGCATCTATCCCCATTGTCAGATACTGAAAAAGCCCAAAACATCCAACCAGGCTGGACGTTCTATGGAGTTTCTTTGAACCTGCACTCTGCTCAGGTAAAGAGCTCAACAGGGCCTGCTCATATGCCTTTCTGGCCTTCAGTATGGCCACTGGGTTGATCTGGCCCGAGAAAGGAGTGTAGGCTGCACCCTCTGCTAATTTAGTGAGAATGTAAACAGCTGGGGATGAAGTGGGGACAGTCCCACCCCTCAAGGTCTGCTCTACCTCTAACTGGGCATAGAGAAGGCAGAGGTTGCAGAGGGCGGGGTCATTGAGACCTCTGGTCACGCCCATCCCCAGGGCGGTATCAAATACTTTGCGTGCCTCTTCCAGATTACCCAGAAGCCATTCCAGATGGGCGTACTCTCTCCATAGTGCCAGGCTGCCCCTGTTCTCTGGCTCCTTTAGCAGCCGTTTGGCCAGACGTTTACTACGCTTCCCTTGAGACTTCAGACGCTTTTTATTATCACAGCGTAAACATCTCAGCACCTACAACACAACAAAGAATACAAACACAGAAGCAGTAAAAAAAGACTGCAGACTGACAGTATGGAAGTAGTAGTACTTAAAGGCGAATACTATAATAACTGTCAAGAAATGTCCAGGTCATATATGAAGGTATTTTTCGCATAAAGAAAATAAAGCATATTTTTATAACAATTACACATTTTTGCATGGACATTATTTTTACGACAAACCCCCAATTCCCTAATTGTCAGTGGCCAACTGGAATGCCAAAAATATAATTAACAGAAATTAAAAAATAAAATAAATCATGTTCATTATTGTACAGTGATTCCATATTATTTAAAGGGTAACACTTTACAAAAAGGTTCGATTTGTTAGCATTAGTTAATAACATTAGTTAACATGAAATAACGTTAAACAATCATTTTTCCAACATTTATTAATCTTCTTAGTTTGTTAATTTCAACATATAGTAACATATTTTTAAAAGAAAAAATGTGTTAGCTGTATTTGTTAACATTAGTTAATGCACTATGAATGAACATTAACAAATGAACAATTGTATTTTTATTAACTAACATTAACAAAAACTAATAAATCCTGTAAAAAATATATTTTTAAAGGAATATTCCAGGTTCACTAAAAGTTAAGCTCAATCGACAGCATTTGTGGCATAATATTGATTACTTTTTAATTGATTCAAAAATTGAGGTTTCAATGAGGCACTTACAATGGAAGTGATTGGGGCTGTTTCACTGTGTCAAATGTATAGCCACAAAACAATATGCATATAAACATGATTTTAGTGATAAAATCACTTACTAACCTTTTCTGTGTAAAGTTACAGCCAATTTTAAAACTTCGTTGCCATGACAATGTAATGTCAGCAATCCCTAAAACCTTAAAATGACCGTAAAATTTACGATTGAAACAACTTTACAGCTCAAATAATACATGCGTTTTAACAGAAGAATGAATGTAAGTGCTTTTATAAAATTATAAGCTTCACATTTCTGCCTTTAAACACTTAAAATATTGGCCCCATTCACTTCTAATGTTCGTGGCTCACTGTAACCTCAAGCTACAAAACATTTTTAAATTTTTTTTAAAGGCGGAACGAGTCTAACATTTTTTTTGTGGTAATCAACATTTTGCCACAAATGCTTTCGATTGAGCTTAACTTGTACTGAACATGGGATTCATACAGTGGTCGACCGATATATCGACGATATACCAATATTTTGACTTTTTTTAATTATCTGCATCGGCCGATACATTTTCCTGTTTGGACCATTTGTTTCTTGAGGGTGACGGAAATTGCCTTTTTGCATGTGAAGTAGGGCTGGAAGATAGGACAATGTTATCAGATACTGATGATGTCTTACAAGATCCCGATGCCGATTGCGACACTCATTGACAGACGACGATCTGTCGGGAAATGGCAAAACCATGGATCTGGGAAGTTGGCAAATATTTTAAACAGTAGCCCAGAGTGTAAAACTAGCACCCGCCACCCACAAAATGCGACAAGGCTGCATCTAGCTTGCATGCTCCTCATCCAAATGTATTTCATGCATGGGTAATTTTGCTCATCAAACTGCAACAGGCGGGCGACCTGTAATATATCGCGGAGTGACACATTACAAGACATGCTGTGAAACACATGCTTGAAGAAACACACTTTGTTATATTTTTAAGAACAGACAAAAGAAGAGCCATCAATGCCTGTGTCTGATTTGGTGTTTGTTAAGAGGCATGCAGCGCAAGCCTGTCTC
Source organism: Xyrauchen texanus (assembly GCF_025860055.1). Classification (NCBI taxonomy): domain Eukaryota; kingdom Metazoa; phylum Chordata; class Actinopteri; order Cypriniformes; family Catostomidae; genus Xyrauchen; species Xyrauchen texanus. The sequence continues at coordinate 17,846,575 of NC_068297.1, read as the reverse complement.
GTGGAACAAGCACATGTAAAGAGTTCACTCTTTTTTTCTGTTATAAATTAATAATTTTTTTATAGCAAAATCAATAAAGCAAAAAAAATTCACGACACTCTGCGATGACGATGTAATCATAGGCCTATATTGCAATATTTTTTAAGCAGATTATCCATAAAATTATTTTAACATATCAGCCAGCCGTAAAGAGAAGCGACTGAGCCATGTAAACTATCAGTCACTGTTTGTTTTGTTGTTACATGCATTGTGTTACTACAATAATAAACCAGTGTGCAACACAGTGTCATTTAAACGGGCCGCATATCAGGCAGGCGCGTTTGAGCTCATAATGTTAAAATGCTCACCCGTTTCATTCTCCCTCTCTCTCTCTCTCTCTTTAACAGTTTCCTATAACTTTTAACTTTCTTTTCTAATGATCAAAGGCAAATATCAATAAAGCTAATATCAATACTCTCTGCAAATATGCACATATCTCATTTAAACTGATGTAATTCACAAAACTCATGAGAATACAGCGTTTTCTTCCCGTTGAGCGCTCATCTAATATCTTCCTCTGAAGCACGTATTGTATCAGCCTGAATCAAAACTTCTGAATCAGGATCGAAAGTTCTTCTGATTCACAAATCATCCAATCCAAGCAGGCAATCCAGACCGTTTAAACTGTCAGTAGATTGCAGCTCGCGCTGGATCCGCAGGAGCGTGTAAATGCAACTTCAAGTTAAAAGCACTTCACATGGTGTGCTATGAGAAAATTACTTATTCACTGTGTATATGTATATTGTATGTACAATTGGTTTGATTCTGTATTTTTTGAGTAAATGCGATTGCTAACATAGTCATGCCATCCATGGTTACTGGACTACTGTGCATACTGTTATTTCCTTCTTCCTAATACATTAACAATTTCTTCATGTGCAACAAATGTAAAAAAAAATCTACCATTTAAAATACAATATACTTTCTAAATAAAAGTTTTTTATTTTTACTATTTGGCCATGCTTTATGTTATTTACTATATTAAATTGTGTGATATTTCAGCATTGTATCAGACTATCGGCCACCCAGCTCTCTGGATATTGGCAACAGCATTGGCCATTAAAAAAAAATCCATATCGGTCGACCACTTGCTTCAAAAATGCTAAAAAATGACAATGCAAAAAATATTTTTCTTCTCTTCATTCAAAAAAATAAAATAAATACATACATACACACATATATATGTTCAGTGCATCTGGAAAGTATTCACAGCACTTCACTTTTTCCACATTTTGTTACGTTACAGCATTATTCCAAAACTGATTAAATTAATTATTTTCCTCCATATTCTACGAACAATACCCCATAATGACAACATGAAAGAAGTTTGTTTGAAATCTTTGCAAATTTATTCAAAATAAAAAACTAAATAAAATCACATGTAGATAAGTATTCACAGCCTTTGCTCAATACTTTGTTGAAGCACCTTTGGCACCAATTACAGCCTCAAGTCTTTTTGTGTATGATGCTACAATCTTGGCACTCCTATTTTTGGGCAGTTTCTCCCATTCTTATTTGCAGGACCTCTCAAGCTCCATCAGGTTCCATCAATTTTCAGATCCCTCCAGGCAGGCTGTCATGTGCCTTTTACTGTGGAGTGGCTTCCGTCTGGCCACTCTACCATACAGAGATGGTTGTTCTTCTGGAAGGTTCTCCTCTCTCCACAGAGAAACGCTGGAGCTCTGTCAAAGTGACCATCGGGTTCTTGGTCACCTCCCTGACTAAGGCCCTTCTCCCCAGATCGCTCAGTTTGGCCCAACTCTAGGAAGAGTCCTGGTGGTTCCAAACTTCTTCCATTTTCGGATGATGGAGGCCACTTTTCCTTGAGGATGAAAAATTGACAGCGGATTTTTGATATCTCAAACGGTTTGGCCGTGGCGAGGAAACGAAATGATGGCACGAAAAGAGAAACAGGAACTTCTGCATACATTAATTGATCTTGATGAAACTTCAGCAGTGGGTTCGCTGTAAGAGGCCGATCGCATGGATGTGACTATTGTGAGTCAAAGTTATAGCGCCACCAACTGGCAGAATGAAGTGTGTCACTTATTTTTACCCGATTTACTTAAAACTTTAGGTGTATAATGTAAACACACGGCAGATGTAGACATGTGAAAGTTTTATTGATATCTTCAATACTGTTGCCGCGGCAACGCTTCAAACTCGAATATTCTTTTTTGATGCTTTTGAGACTCTTAGCATACTTGAAATTGCATGAAACTCGACAGACACATCACATTTATTAGCCAGTAGACATGTGCAAAGTTTCAGAAACGGGCGTGGTGCAGGGGCTCAGTAGCGCCACCTTTTGACAAAAGTGGGAGGGTTGCTTTACACTTTGACTCACAGTCACAAAACTCAGTAATTATATTGTTCTCATTGAGCCGGACAACTTTCTAATTTACAGTCATTAGCTCAGACCAACAGAAAGTCAGATATTTTGGTTTGAATGTGGATGTTTTGGAGAATTTTCTCTCCCGCTCTCACTGACCCTACGTCTCTCTGTGTCTGTGGGGAGGGTGCTGATTTGGCTGATGAGTGAGAATGCTTTTATTTTTGTTTTTCAAGGTTTTGGGGCCCTTAACGTGCTCGAAAACTCTTGAAACTTTGCACACGGGTCAGAACCCGCGGCCATCAGGGTCGGAACAAAGATGGTACCCGGGCGTGGCAGGGGGGCTCGACAGCGCCCCCTGGAATGGGATTCGAACACTTGTCCATATATCAAACATGCTTGCATGTAATAATATGAAACTCGGTACACTTGTAGATCTCATCAGGCCGAACAACTTTCGTGCTCTAAGTTTTACGCCAGCCCAACAGGAAGTCGGCTATTATGGGTTGTTTGGAAACACATGCTCTGGAATTATATATTCCTCCTAGAGAATGAATCCAATCGCCACCAAACTCGGTCAGCATGAAGTCAAGACATTGAGGATGCTACATTGCGGACGGATTTGTGATATCTCGAACGGTTTGGCCGTGGCGAGGAAATTAATTTAGGACTAAAAAAGGACACATAAAGTGTGTTATAACTTAGTTAGTTCTATCTACAGTTACAAAACTCGGCATGTATATTGTTCTTGTCAAGCCGAACAACTTTCTAATCTACAGTCATTAGCTCCGACCAACAGAAAGTCAGATATTGTGGTTTGAATGTGGATTTCTTGGAATTTTTCTCTCTCTGACAGACAGAATGACCCCTCCCATTCTGTGTTTTTCTCTCTCTCTGTCTCTCTCTGACAAAGTGCCCCCTGCCAATTCTGTGTGCGTGTGTGTGTGTGTGTGTGTGTGTGTGTGTGTGGGGGGGGTTTCCTCTGTTGGGTGAGATTTGCTTTTTGATTGTTTGATTGTTTTTCAAGGTTTCCGGGACTTTTGGGGCCCTTAACGTGCTCGAAAACTCTTGAAACTTTGCACACAGGTCAGAACCCGCGGCCATCAGGGCCGGGCTGAAGCTTGTACCCGGGCGTGGCAGGGGGGCTCGACAGCGCCCCCTGGAATGGGATTCGAACACTTGTCCATATATCAAACATGCTTGCATGTATATGAAACTTGGTACACTTCTAGATCTCATCGGGCCGAACAACTTTCGTGCTCTAAGTTTTACACCAGCCCAACAGGAAGTCAGCTATTATGGGTTGTTTGGAAACACATGCTCTGGAATTATATATATTCCTCCTAGAGAATGAATCCAATCGCCACCAAACTCGGTCAGCATGAAGTCAAGACATTGAGGATGCTACATTCCGGACGGATTTTTTATATTTCGAACGGTTTGTCTGTGGCGAGGAAATTGATTTAGGACTAAAAAAGGACACAAAGTATAACTTAGTTAGTTCTAACTACAGTTACAAAACTCGGCATGTATATTGTTCTCGTCGAGCCGAACAACTTTCTAATTTACAGTCATTAGCTCCGACCAACAGAAAGTCAGATATTTTGGTTTGAATGTGGATTTCTTGGAATTTTGCTCTCTCTGTCTCTCTCTGACAGACAGAGTTTCCCCTGCCATTCTTGTGTGTGTGTGTGTGTGTGTGTGGGGAGGGGAGGGGGAGGGAGACGGACAACTTTCCAATTTACAGTCATTAGCTCAGACCAACAGAAAGTCAGATATTTTGGTTTGAATGTGGAACACATTGCAAATGAATCTTTGAAGCTCCAAAAAGCACATATCGGGAGCATAAAAGCAAGGAAGTGTGTTATAACTTCTGCATACATTAACTGATCTCGATGAAACTTCAGCAGTGTGTTCGCTGGAACAGGCCGATCACATGGATGTGACTATTGTGAGTCAAAGTTATAGTGCCACCAACTGGCAGAAGGAAGTGTGTCACTTTCAAAATGCTTTGAAATCACCCTCTTATGTCTCATGTGAGCAAACAGACCAACGGAAAGTCAGATATTTTGGTTTGAATGTGGAACACATTGCAAATTAACTTTGAAGCTCCAAAAAGCACATAAAGGGTGCATAAAAGCAAGGAAGTGTGTTATAACTTCTGCGTACATTAACTGATCTCGATGAAACTTCAGCAGTGCGTAAATTATAATTACATTAATAAACCTGTACAGAGACCTCCGGATAAATACTGGCCTTCTGGATTAACACGTTTAAGTGCTGCAAAAAATATTGACCTATGACATCCTATGACATTAAAAATTATTCTACATTTGAATTACCTCATAGATGTGACTATTGTGGTTCACGGTCATAGACCCTGTCCCAAATGGCACACTTCATATGAATTTTCAGTCTTGTGTACTTATTTCATGTCTCCATTAACTCCATGAGACCGTAGGGTGTGTAATTTTTCATTTTAGGTATCAGAAGGGTGCTCGCGCATACTTTGTGGTTGATAAGTGCCCTCGATGCGCACTTTTGCAGAGCCCACACTGATGCAAGCTCTACAGAACACATCTTCTCGATGGTCAAAGCGAGGTTACGTTATTGCCCATCGTGCACAGCGACCCTAAATGCACGGGGTGGCGGTGCCACCAGCAACCCTAAAGGCACGGGCTTGGGCCCGCCATCGCTGCTTGCAGCTATATTATTTATTTATTTTTTTAATTAACTTTTATTGAGAAAGCATGTTTAATTTTACAATTGTTTGACATATGAAGTACATTACGTTGCTTTACCATTTTTTACTTTCTATTACAAGAACATCAGAACTCAGGTGTGGGTGGCGGGGAAACCAAATTACTTCCAAATTATTTTTGCTATACATTTAAACTTTTAAATCTGTGCACAATTAGTTGTTTTTTTATTTTTAATACATTTGCCAAGATTTCAAACAAACGTCTTTCACGTTGTCATTATGGGGGTATTGTTTGTAGAATTTTGAGGAAAATAATGAATTTAATTAATTTTGGAATAAGGCTGTAACGTAACAAAATGTGGAAAAAGCGAAGTGCTGTGAAAACTTTCCGGATGCATTGCATATTTAGTGGTGAAATGTGTCCTGGACATTTTCTTTTGTGTAATTAACCCTAATTGTACAGGAAATCAAGAAATATAAATGAATACAGAAAAAATTTCCCTTTGTCACACAGACCTTGAGTTTCTCATACTGCAGCCAGCAGAGTGCAATGACAGCTCGATCCTGCACTGAGACGAGTGGGACAATTTGCTCCAGAACATTCCGCAGAAACTCTTCACCTGCCTTACACAACCCTGCCTGTTTCCTGCGGTCACTCAGAAACGTCATATGACCCACCGCACAGATCCCAGCCGTCGGGAGGTCATAAGAGGTCAGAGGTCGCTCTGGGTCAGGGCCTTCTTCAAGGAAGGAGAGATCATCCAGAAGCAAGTTTGAGGTGGAATGTGTAGAGAACCTGCAAGAAGGTCCAGGCAGACCCAGGAACTGCAGGAATGACAGGATCAACTTCAGCTGAAGATCTGGCCTGTCCACACGGATCATAGATGGGCTGATGTCATCAAACAAAACCTGCAAAGACAGAGCATAGCTCAGTTTAAAAGTGCTCATCTTGCACTCATCAGCTGGCCCACACAGAATTTGTACCAACAGATTTCTGCACAATTAAAATGGTTGTCATTCATTAAAATGTGATGCTGTCAACAGATTTTATCTACATTTAGACATTTAGCAAACAGATTTATCCAAAGCAACTTACAGTGCATTCAAGTTATACATTTTGTACAGTTGAAGTCAGATGTTTACATACACCTTAGCCAAATACATTTAAATTCTTGGCATTTAATCGTAGAAAATATTCCATGTCATAGGTCAGTTAGGATTCACTACTTTATTTTAAGAATGTGAAATTTCTGAATAATAGTAGGGAGAATTATTTATTTTAGCTTTTATTTAGCTCATTGCATGATGGGGTCAGAAGTATACACACACTTTGTTAGTATTTGGTAGCATTGCCTTTAAATTGTTTAACTTGGGTCAAACATTTTGGGTAGCTTCCACAAGCATCTCACAATAGGTTGCTGGAATTTTGGCCACTTTTTCAGCTGGATTGAGGTCAAGTCTTTGTGATGGCCACTCCAATACCTTGACTTTGTTGTCCTTAAGCCATTTTGCCACAACTTTGGAGGTATGCTTGGGGTCATTGTCCATTTGGAAGACTTGCTGACTGATATTTTGAGATGTTGCTTCAACATATCCACATCATTTTACTTCCTCATGATGCCATTTATTTTGTGATGTGCACCAGTCCTTCTTGAAGCAAAGAACCCCCAAGCTTCATGGTTGGGATGGTGTTCTTCAGCTTGCAAGCTTCACCCTTTTCCTCCAAACATAACAATGGTCATTATTGCCAAACAGTTAAAATTTTAATTCATCAGACTAGAGGACATTTCTCTAAAAAGTAAGATCTTTGTCCCCATGTCCACTTGCAAACTGTAGTCAGTCTTTTTTATGGTGGATTTGGAGCAGTGGCTTCTTCCTTGCTGAGCAGCCTTTCAGGTTATGTCAATATAGGACTCGTTTTTACTGTGGATATAGATACTGGTCTACCGGTTTCCTCCAACATCTTCACAAGGACTTTAACTGTTGTTCTGGGATTGTTTTCCACTTTTCGAACCAAACTACGTTAATCTCTAGGAGACAGAATGCGTCTCCTTCCTGAGTGGTATGATGGCTGCGTGGTCCCATGGTGTTTATTCTCATGTATTATTGTATCGTATTATTCAGGCATTTGGAAATTGCTCCCAAGGATGAACCAGACTTGTGGAGGTCCACAATTTTTCTTCTGAGGTCTTGGTTGATTTCTTTTGATTCTCCCATGATGTCAAGCAAAGAGGCACCAAGTTTGAAGGTAGGCCTTTAAATACATCCACAGGTACACCTCCAATTCAGTACACCTCCTATCAGAAGCTAATTGGCTAATTGTTTAAAGGCTTGACATAATTTTCTGGAATTTCCCAAGCTGCTTAAAGGCACAGTTCTTTTCTAGACCCACTGGAATTGTGATATAGTATTATAAAAGTTAAACAATCTGTCTGTAAACAATTGTTGGAAAAAATATTTGTGTCATGCACAAAGTAGATGTCCTAAACGACTTGCCAAAACTATGGTTTGCTAAAATTAAATGTGTAGAGTGGTTAAAAAATTAATTTTAATGACTTCAACCTAAATGTATGTCAACTTCTGACCTCAACTGTATGCATTTTATGTATACGTGTTCTCTGGAAATCGAACCCATGACCTTGGTCTACCATAGCTACAGCTCAATAACAACAAACACCTTACCTGCCTGTCTGGGTCCTCGCAGTCCTCTTCTGATTGGCCCTTGGTTTTATCTGGTCTCCATGGCAACCAGTGGTTAGCCTCACGGGACGCCTCCACATCTAGCCAGATCTTCCACTTGGGCCAGGTCTTGTCTTTGATCTCAGAGTCCTCCTGTTCTTCATCATCATCATCATCTGTGGCAGGGTTTACAGAGTTCACAATAATGTTAGCACACAGATTCATTAAAAACCTTCATGTAGGGAGAGTGATGGAAGTTTTTGCTGTATAGCAATAGGTGTCCTGAAAAAAATTGTGTTTGCTTTTATTTTTATGACTCTGTCTGAATCTGTTTTGAAGGTTTTTTTGGTAACACTTTACAATAAGGTTAAATTTGTTAAAATATTTTTTTGCATTATATATCATGAACTAATAATGAACTATATATTTTTACAGCATTTATTAATCTTTATTAATGTTAGCTAACAAAAATACATTGTTCATTGTTAGATCACGTTAGTTCATAGTGCATTAACTAATGTTAATAAACATAACTGTTTATTTAAAATATTTATTAGTATAAACAGATCAGCCACAACATTAAAACCACCTGCCTAATATTGTGTAGGTCCCCCCTCGTGCTGCCAAAAGAGTGCCAACCCGCATCTCTGAGTAGCATTCTGAGATGCTATTCTTCTCACCGCATTTGCACAGAGCAGTTATCTGAGTTACCGTAGACTTTGTCAGTTCGAACCAGTCCGGCCATTTTCCATTGAATTCTATCATAAACCAGGCATTTTCATCCACAAAACTGTCTCTCACTGGATGTTTTTGGTACTATTCAAAGTCAATTCTAGATACTGTTGTGCAAGAAGATCAGCAGTTACAGAAATATTCAAACCGGTTGATGTGAGCATTAACTGAAGCTCCTGACCAGTATCTGCATGATTTTATGCACTGCTGCATACATTTGGCTAATTAGATAATTGCATGGATGATGAAAACACCCAGTGAGGGGCAGTTCTTTGGATAGAAATGCCTTGTTCATGAGAGAGGTCAACAGAGAATGGCCAGACTGGTCTGATTTCTTTAATCCATGACATGACAAGCATTCCCTGTAACCCATGTACATGCAAATTAGTAGGAGTAGGAAAAGGTATGAAAAAAGCCAAACACCAACATACTTTTGTACCCATTGCACAAACAAGCAAGAGAAGACACTAGTGCATTCCAGCATCTGCAGATGATATGTGTGTGTGTGTGTGTGTGTGTGTGTGTGTGTGTGTGTGTGTGTGTGTGTGTGTGTGTGTGTGTGGTTTGAGCACCTGGCTCAGGAGGAACCACCCATCCTCCTCTCTCTTGCTGTAGCATCCAAGACCTCCAACCCCGTGCCCCCCTTTCCCCGATCCTGGGTTCTCCACTGTCCCAAAACGGCTCAAAGAATTCCACCTGAACACACACAAACAAATATAAAGTTCCTTGAATCCCCTAGAACACTGAACAGGTTGTAACACAACAGCATGCTAGTCAAGGCAGAGACAAAGCAAATGCACAATCCATTTATAGGAGGCAGTAGCAGCTCTTGGTTCTGTAAAGTGAGTACTCAGCTGAATGGTTAAGTCTCATTTAATTTTAAGTGAACACTCAACAATTAACTGAGTGCCAAAACTACCTCTCACTTGAGCACTGAACCCAACCAGCACTGAGAACCAATCACGTGAAGAGAGCGGGAACAACCAGCCAATCAAATGCTGACTGGATGACTAATGCAGCAGTGATGAGGCACTATGTAGGGGTTGAGGACTGAGATGTATTAATAATAGCACAAGCAGCTTTAGAAAACAAATCCAACGAAATTGAAAGACTAAAGTGGCCAACAAAACAAGATTCCAAATTTATCAAAAGTTCATGTTGAACTTGTCTTGGACAGACAGCATTCAGTGTTCAATATAAATTTTAAAAAGGTATTATATTTGTACAATATATTCCATGTTTATGCTTTAATGGCATCATGTGGAAATACAGAGTTAGAATTTCATTGAAAATGTAAGCTATTTTTCTGTGTACAGTCCATGAAACAATGACATTATTTAACTATTTTTATGCTTTACAGAATCTACAGTGAGGAAAATAAGTATTTGAACACCCTGCTATTTTGCAAGTTCTCCCACTTGGAAATCATGGAGGGGTCTGAAATTGTCATCGTAGGTGCATGTCCACTGTGAGAGACATAATCTAAAAAAAAAATCCAGAAATCACAATGTATGATTTTTTAACTATTTATTTGTATGATACAGCCGCAAATAAGTATTTGAACACCTGAGAAAATCAATGTTAATATTTGGTACAGTAGCCTTTGTTTGCAATTAAACGTTTCCTGTAGTTTTTCACCAGGTTTGCACACACTGCAGGAGGGATTTTGGCCCACTCCTCCACACAGATCTTCTCTAGATCAGTCAGGTTTCTGGGCTGTCGCTGAGAAACACGGAGTTTGAGCTCCCTCCAAAGATTTTCTATTGGGTTTAGGTCTGGAGACTGGCTAGGCCACGCCAGAACCTTGATATGCTTCTTACAGAGCCACTCCTTGGTTATCCTGGCTGTGTGCTTCGGGTCATTGTCATGTTGGAAGACCCAGCATCGACCCATCTTCAATGCTCTAACTGAGGGAAGGAGGTTGTTCCCCAAAATCTCGCAATACATGGCCCCGTCATCCTCCTTAATACAGTGCAGTCGCCCTGTCCCATGTGCAGAAAAACACCCCCAAAGCATGATGCTACCACCCCCATGCTTCACAGTAGGGATGGTGTTCTTGGGATGGTACTCATCATTCTTCTTCCTCCAAACACGGTTAGTGGAATTATGACCAAAAGTTCTATTTTGGTCTCATCTGACCACATGACTTTCTCCCATGACTCCTCTGGATCATCCAAATGGTCATTGGCAAACTTAAGACGGGCCTTGACATGTGCTGGTTTAAGCAGGGGAACCTTCCGTGCCATGCATGATTTCAAACCGTGACGCCTTAGTGTATTACCAACAGTAACCTTGGAAACGGTGGTCCCAGCTCTTTTCAGGTCATTGACCAGCTCCTCCCCTGTAGTTCTGGGCTGATTTCTCACCTTTCTTAGGATCATTGAGACCCCACGCAGGTGAGATCTTGCATGGAGCCCCAGTCCGAGGGAGATTGACAGTCATGTTTAGCTTCTTCCATTTTCTAATGATTGCTCCAACAGTGGACCTTTTTTCACCAAGCTGCTTGGCAATTTCCCGTAGCCCTTTCCAGCCTTGTGGAGGTGTACAATTTTGTCTCTAGTGTCTTTGGACAGCTCTTTGGTCTTGGCCATGTTAGTAGTTGGATTCTTACTGATTGTATGGGGTGGACAGGTGTCTTTATGCAGCTAATCGACCTCAAACAGGTGCATCTAATTTAGGATAATAAATGGAGTGGAGGTGGACATTTTAAAGGCAGACTAACAGGTCTTTGAGGGTCAGAATTCTAGCTGATAGACAGGTGTTCAAATACTTATTTGCAGCTGTATCATACAAATAAATAGTTAAAAAATCATACATTGTGATTTCTGGATTTTTTTTTTAGATTATGTCTCTCACAGTGGACATGCACCTATGATGACAATTTCAGACCCCTCCATGTTTTCCAAGTGGGAGAACTTGCAAAATAGCAGGGTGTTCAAATACTTATTTTCCTCACTGTACATATTAAAGAAGTGTCAGCATATGCTCTCAAGTTTGTCTTTAACACTGAGTGTATGGAGGTACCTGTTGTCTGGTAGGCAGGTCTTTCACACTGTCTGGCTTGAAAAAAGTAAAGTCCAGTAGGGCTTTGAAGAGACACACGGATTTCTCTGTGTGACCCGCCTGCCGCAGGAAATGACACTGCTGAAGAAAGATCTCTGCCAGAAGAGAGAGCACAAACTTTAAGATAGTGTTTCACTGTAATTCTGATCAGTTTCTTACACAATATGGAGTTCATGTATTTCCTCCATCCGTATAAAGTGCCAACCTAAGAGCAAAAAGATTAAAAAATAAATAATCAAAGAAATCAAAACAGTCGCATAAAGATAACGTCTGTTGTATACACCGATCAGCCGCAACTTTAAAACTAATATTGTGTAGGTCCCCATCATGCCACCAAAACAGTGCCAACCTTCTTCGCAGAATAGCATTCTGAGATGCTACTCTTCTCAACCCAATTGTACAGAGCAGTTGTCTGAGTTACCGTAGACATTCAGTTCGACCCAGTCTAGCCATTCTCTGTTGACCTCTCTCATCAACAAGGTGTTTCCATCCACAGAACTGCCCCTTGCAAGATTTTTTACATTTTTTTTTTGGCACCATTCTGAGTAAATTCTAAAGACTGTTGTGTGTAAAAATCCAAGGAGATCAGCAGTTACAGAAATACTCAAACCAGCTCGAAATAGAGAAATCAAGTCATACAGGTTTGGAATGACATGACAGTGTGTAAATTATGACAAAATGCTAATTTTCAGTTGTATGAACATTATTTGGGGTCCTCTAGCAAAAGAGTAAATGAAAATAAACCTTGGTTTTACTATAGTGACCATATTTTTAAGATAGATAGATCAATTATTGTCCTCAGAGGAAATTTGTTTCCACTGTTGGTGCATAGAAAACCATAAACAACACCACCATACATATTAATCATCAAAACAATCACAAACATACAGGGGAAAAAAAAAAACATGAGATCATACAACAAATGCCAGAGCATGCAATGGCATCATAATGGATGATTACCTATGTGTTTAAAGCTCGAAAAGATGATATTCGCAGTAAAACCATAGTAATAATACAGAAAAACAAAAACTGTGGTGATAAAACAATAATTATTCTGCAAAAAACAAACAAAAAAAACATACTGTTACACCATGTTTAATTTAAGCTACAAGTATAATGTTTTTTAAACTTATGGTTTCCACCAAATTAATGCCCTTACAGAAGTTTTAACCATGGTAAAACTGCAGTAAGCATGATATAGTAACAAGCGTGTTACTATATAGTATATTTTTTGTAGATTTTTATTACCATAGTTCTGGTTTCCCTGCATTAACAGGCTGATATGGTTTTACTATAAATATCATGGTTAACATATGGATACTGTAGTAAAACCATAGTAAATCTTTCTCTTACCATGATGAATACAGTAGCATAACTATAGTTACCATAGTAAAATTATTCAATTTCATAAGGGATAGATAGAGCCATTGGGAGGGAACACAAATCTTTTTGTTAGGGAACAAACTATTGCGAGGGAATGCAAAACAGAAACATTTCAGAAAATAAATTCCTTCCCTGTCCTCTAAGAGGCTCCGTACCCTTTCAACACAAGCCTTTCAGAACCTTACTATAGATCTTATCATCATGTAAAATCACTGCATGTTTTGAGTGTACATTTCAGCTCCAGTTCAGCAAATGTGGGCCCAGGGAGTGCTGATCCAAACACAAACATTCTGAACACAGATCCAATCTATTTAGTTTATTGTTTAATTAGGCTAATTGAGAAGTCACTAAAGAGTACAGAACAGACGGAGGCCTGGCTCAAAATCTGACCGTTAATACACGTTCTGGAGTCATAGAGATTTTATTGCCTGATCATGTCAGCAAATCCCTGTGTGGGGAAGCCCAGAACAGTGATGTTTGTGTTCTACCCTGTTTGTCAGAGTCACTGACTCTCGCTAAATACAGACCTCCACATACACACTCTAAACTAGCTGACAAACAACATACCAATCCACAAAAACACTACATCATCACCTTTTACTGCGGTCTGCCAGTCGATCCCTGGCACGCACAAATACTTGCACGCACGCAAACACGCACACACACACACACGACAGAGAGACACTCCAAAATACACACACCAATTTCACATGAGCTGCTTATCTCTACAAATATTTATGCATGTAATCAAAATGCCTTTACAGTTTTAGCACAACTGCCGTTACAGCAACATGAGGGGGAGGGAAAGAAATAAGCACAAAGTACGACATGAAATTAAAATTGGAGCTTTGTGGCCTTAACATTGATTAATATTGAAGCCACCTAGGGCTGTCACGATTATAACATTTGGCTGATGATTAATTGTCATACAAATAATTGTGATTATTACGATTCGTTGTCTGATTTAGGCCTATGCCAATTATTGTCTCTTTTAGGGCTTTCATGATTAATTGACAAATAAATTGTCATATTTAACTACAGATATATCCATCATATAATAAAATAGGAATATATGATTTCCTTTTAAGGCTTTAAAAACTTATGAATGCTTTGTATTTTATTTTTTTAAATATATCAATATTTCTTAACACTTCTTGAAAATTCTCAATGGTCAATTTTACATTTACACTGTTGTATTTGGAACTCCTGTATTTTATATTTAAGCAATATCATACAAGCAATAGTGCAATATGGCCCTACATCAGCACTGCTGTGATTCGGCTACAGGTAGAGTGCTGTAGGTAATTACAGCAGTGCTGATGTAGGCCCATATTGCACGATTGTGAGTGTGATATTGCTTAACAGTTCAATGAGCAAGTAAATAAAAAAATGTAAATGAGGAAAGATGGAGTTCGATTAAAAAAAATAAAAATGAATTTGTGCATGGAACTACTTTCTTACGCAACGGATCAGAATCTGCCATTTATACATGTATCCTCGCCAATGTGGAAACTTCGGTAAGAGGTTAAGCATCTTGAGTTTGTGTAATTAATCAGTTTGTTGCGTCTCTCAGCTGTGATGAGCCTTAATGCTGAAGTTGTTAGTTTAAAGCTGATTAAAGCTATTTCTCAGCTTTAGTAGTGTAGTAGTAATCCAAGAAAACACAGAGTGCCGATGAATGAAAATACTGACAGACTTACTAACTGACAGTGCTGCCGCTGACTAAATGCATGTTACCTCAGCCGGCTCATTTACACACAAAAATTACTTTGTCACCACATGCTGAATAAAATCTGCAATATCACAAATTATGTATGTAATGAGATACATCTAGTACTTATACATCTGCACTGCTCTTACTCTTTACTTCAGAATGGCACAAACACAAGCAGTGAAGCGTTCGAGTGCTGATGTTCTGAGACATCAGTGCTCATGGAACATCTCTCGTCCAATCAGATTCGAGGAACGGAACTAACTGTTGAATATTATATATTTTTTTTTAAACAATAAATGTATTATATTATGCAATATTACAAAATATCTGTCCTAATTGCTTCACTTTCACACATTATTTTAATGCTCTTTGATTAAACCCACGAACCCTTAAATCTAATGAAGCAAAACCTTTGAGATTTCGCTTTCATAATTTTATCATTCAACAGAAAGTGGAATGACTGGGTGTCATTAACGCTGCATGTATGAACTCACAATGACCAGAAACATTTGCCATTACACAATCATTTAAAGAGCAACATGCAGGTTGAATTTATAACTGAATTAATACTTTATATTGTCTGCAGAGGTCTTTTAAAAACACATATGTAGAAATTACTAATGAAATCTCATTTGATGTAGAGATTTTGGTGAAAATGTGCTAGGCTCTGGAATACGCCTTTCCCGCTATAGCAACGCGTCATATGACGTAGGGCGAGGCAAATAAAAGAGCTCGCAGTCAGCTCTCTCATTGTTGGGTGTTGATGTAGTTAGAGCAGTAGTGAGAGACAGAAAGTTTTAGATCGAGTTTTAGAGAAGCCATAATGGTAAATTATTGTGTTTGTGCTGGTTGCACGAATTCCAGCCTGTCAGGACATCGTGTCCATCATTTTCCTTCTAGGAAAAACAAGGCTTTTCGGTCTTGGGTGCGTTTTGTGCAGGTGAAGAGAGCAGACTTCACTGCCGCGTCTGTTACCACACACTCGGTCGCTTGTGGCGCACATTTCACCCGGAGAATTATCGACCTGGAGATTTGTTGGAGTCTCGAATGGGATTTCGGAGTAAGGACCACGTGAGGCTGATTACTGATGCTGTTCCCTCGGTGCACTCGATGGAATCAAGTCCACCGGCAAAGTGTACACCGGATTTTGGCGCGGGCTGGACTGGAGGACCAAGTGCTAACGTTAGCAGACATTCTGTGCAACGAAAACGAGCACTTAGCAGAGTAAGTCTTACTTTTAATTATTTTAACTCTTAATTTGTGTAATTTCGTAATAATAATAGTATAATATTTTTATATAATATATTTTTTATAATATTAAATATTTAATATTTATTTAGTATAATAATACAGAGAGAGGGAGAGAGACTGAGCTTTAGGACAGGTTGTCATAACGTAATTGTCTGCCTTCTGAAATGAATTTAGTAGTTTGCACAATGCTATAGCTATTGGCAGGAAGCTAGCCCAACTCTCCCGTTTCCCCCGCATTTCAATTCAAACTGTTCTCCTGCCGCCCTCCCGTCTGATTTTGTATCCCCCTGATCTCCCCCTGGCTTCTATCTCGCCTAGGAGGCTCATAATTATAGGCCTGTGGGCCATCATAGGCATGTTCGTCCACACCGGAGAACTCGGTTTCTTGTTTCGCATTCATTGTAACCTGAGCTTGAACTTGACCAGACTCCCTTGGCCATCGTCACTTCCGGTTAGTGCTCTATAGACGCGGAAGTTATTTTATCACAATTTATCTCAAAATATTGTTAATGGCTAAATATATATTACTCCAGTTCAGAAAATCTAGTTGTTTTATCATCAACATACACTATGCTATATAGGGGTGTCCAACCTGCATGTTGCTCTTTAAGTCAAGCTGCAGTGCTTCACGTTCACTATCAGTTTATATTTGTATGTTTATATTTTTTGGGGGAATTTGGCACAAACCTCTGCTGACGGCATGTGCATTAGAGCAATTGAGAAGCGGTTTGCGCTCTCTTCTGGACAGGAGCTGATCTGGTTGACATCAGCAGTGCGGCTCTGTAACGCTCAGAGTTCAACTGAATGACAAAGCGCCATCATTTAGCCTTTATATTCATTTAAAATTAATTATTTGGACATTAAAATGTGATTGGAATTTGAAATGCACAATAGTCATGGTAATCTCAAATAACCGCAATCAGAAGATAATATAATAAGAGATTAATTTAAAATTGCATTTATACAGTCAGTTTGACTGTACAGTCAAACTCTTCCAGGTCAATGGACCAAACATATTAATGACTTATCTTGCACTACACAGATGTTTTTTTGGGGGGGATTTTCTCCCCTTTTTCTCCCATTTTGGAATGCCCAATTCCCAATGTGCTTTTAAGTCCTCGTGGTGGTGTAGTGACTCGCCTCAATCCGGGTGGCGGAGGACGAATCTCAGCTGCATCTGCATCCGAGACAGTCAACCCGCGCATCTTATCACAAGGCTTCACGCCATCGACCGCGGCATCTACAGAGAACTCACCACACGCCCCACCGAGAGCGAACCACATTATAGCGATCACGGAGGTTTCCCCTTGAGACTCTACCATCCCTAGCAACCAGGCCAATTTGGTTGCTTAGGAGACCCGGCTGGAGTCACTCAGCACGCCCTGGGATTCAAACTAGTGAACTCCAGGGGTGGTAGCCAGCATCTTTACCACTGAGCTAATCACTGACTAGCAAGTAGCAAATCATTGTTCATGGCTGTAATGTAACTAAAGCCTATTAGCTATAAAGTAAAAAAAGCAAAAGGGATGAGTCCTTCAAAATGTCCCACACAAATTTCCCGTTTCAATAGGAAATATGTCACAAAAAAGTGATTTCATAGGGTCTTTAAATATCTTAATAGTACCTACCACAGTCAGAATGAACATCCACAAACTCTAAATATGCTAACCATTTGTTGCGTACATTCAACAAGTATAAAAAATAATTTTACCCAAAATATCTTCCTTTGTGCCTGGCAGTGGAGAGTGAGACACCATACTGCCATCCTGAACTGCACTGAGCGTGCTCAGACACTTTCCGAATACACTGTTGACCTTTGACACTGAGAAAGTGCTGAAATGACTCTGTGTGAAGAGGAGATATTTCCTCCATAAGGGGGCGCTGTTTGGGTGTACGAAGACTAGTTTCTTCCACTCTTTCAGCAGGACTGCAGGCTCCCAAAGTTCTTTGCACAGGCGGAGTTTCTCTAGTTTCAGGTCCACGTTGCCAGGGTTGCTCTCCACTGCCTTGTCCACAATGGACAACTTCTTCTCCAGCACAGCACGAAGAGACATCTTTCTCATGTCACCATCGCTGTCTTTGGCTGCAGAGAAAGACCCGGAACCAAAAGCCAGCTCATCCTGATCAGAAAGAAAGAGAGAGAAAGAGGCAGGATATTACAGAAAGGAAACAATAA
This sequence comes from Xyrauchen texanus, assembly GCF_025860055.1. Taxonomy (NCBI): domain Eukaryota; kingdom Metazoa; phylum Chordata; class Actinopteri; order Cypriniformes; family Catostomidae; genus Xyrauchen; species Xyrauchen texanus. The sequence goes on along the minus strand of NC_068297.1, from coordinate 17,828,505 downwards.
AACATGTACCATCTTCATAGACCAACATTCAACTAACGAGGGCTTTCAACAACTGAATTGCACTAAATGAAAAATAACCATTAAATTGCATTAACAGTGCTTGCATTTTTGGGGGATGCAATGTTGTATGCATATATATTTAAGTTGTGAATATTTTAATTGAAAATATTTCACACAAAATTTCATAATTAAAAATTCAGTGATGAATACTGACTTCCAAAATTCTGACTTCCAAAATGTCTTCAATGTTTGACAGGTAATATTCGGTCTGTTATATTTAACGTTGCAAATACGCCTAAAATTCAAACTTGTACATCCTGGCATTGCAGAAAAAGTAGTAGAGTGCCAATGCACAATCTTCACTTGCTGCTTCTAAGCTTCACCAATAGGTGGTGCAATTGAGTAACAAATATTAAAAATAATAAAAAAAAAAATTATAATAATATTTTGGATCTGAACTTTGGAAGGTTTTTTTAATGACGAAATTTTGTGCAAATGTATTCAATAGTAAAATTCACAGCTTAAATATACAACCATATACCATATCCCCAAACAATGCAAGCACTTTTAAAGCAATGCGTTTATTTTTCAGTTAGTGCAATTTAGACAGTGTTACATTTTTTACAGTTTCTTTTTTGTCAAAGTTTCAGTCTTTTGACAAAAATGTCCTCTAAAATTAGTCCATATTTTTTATGATTGCATATCATTTTAGTCAACGAAAATAATATTTTTTAGTTGATGATTATGTGCAAAATGACAAAAATGTGGTTCAATCTGTAACCGACCAAACTTTAATCAAATATTTTAACATAAAAAAAAATTATAAACATGTTCTTAAACATAAGAGCCACACTTCCTGCTGCCAGGTGGTGGCGCTATGACCATGACCCAAAATAGTCACATCCATGTGATTAGCCCCGAAGATTAAAAATACATTTCAATTTCGATCTAAATCACACATTGCACACAGAAGATACTAGGCACTTCATGTTTCCCATGTTCCACCATTAATTTAATGCCTAGCCGTTTTGAACACTATTAAAAAATCTGTTCACAATTTAGCATATTTAATGTCTTGACATAATGTTGTCTAAATGTGGTGACAAGTCCCATGAATCCCCTAGAAGTATTTAAAAGTTCAGAGTTCATTATTATTATCATTATTGTCATCATTAGTATTTGTTTGCAATTTATAACATTATTTAAATTGAATGGGTTCCAAAATATAACTGTGTGAATGAAAAGTGGACTGCTGTCTTACAACTAAATTGAACAAAAAAAGAGATCTGAATCCAAAAAAGTCCAAATGCAAGTTGACATTTTTTGTTAAAAAAAGGCAAAAATAAAACACTGGTTTCTTTTCTACTGAAGACTGGAATCTGGTAATTTTCCTGCAACATTATCCAGTATACAAGTTAATAATAAAGTGTTTCTTAATAAGCTATACATTTATATTGAAATAATGTGTTGTTACTTTACATTATTGTGTGGAACTAATTGGGTGTGCTCTTTAATATGTAAAGATATTCTAAACGGATTATGCAAAAAACAACACTGGTATCGGCTTGGTAACTGTATAGGCCGATACTGAGATTTCAGATTCGGAAGAGCAAATTGGAATCGGTGCATCCCTGCTTAATAGCCACCACATCCATGTGATCAACCCTCATTACCAAACATACAGCTGCATTTTCATCAAAATCACACAATCCACACAGAAAATATAAGGCACTTCCTGTTTCCCACTTTTGCCATAAATGTTTTGCTTCGCCATGGCAACAATTTTTTAAATAAAAAAATCAGTTTGCAATTTAGCATCTACAATATCTTAGCATTATGTTGCACAAATTTAGTGCCAGTCATTCGAATTCCCTAGGAGGAGTATTTAAAAGTTCAAAGACTGCAATATTAAAAGAATACAAAATGGCCGACATCCTATTGGGTGGACCTAATGACTATAATACTGAAAGATGTATGGCTTGACGAGAATTATATTTGTACCAATTTTGGTGACTGTATGTGAAAATGGGGTGCTACAGAGGCAGTCTTAGGGTGTTTTCACAATGGTTTCTCCAGTTCAGGGGTCTGAGCTCAGTTAGAGGAATTTTTGGCACATATGTGAACACACCAAAAGACACATTAAAAGCGAACCAAGCCGAGACCATCTCGGGAGGTGGTCGGAGTACGGTTTGCTTGCAGCCTTTGGTTCGGTTCGCTAATAACATGCTGTGGAGCGGAGGGGGGTGGGGCCGGGTCGGAATATCGCGCGCCTGGTCCCCAATTGGCCTGATAAGGCGCACGAGGGATAAAGGCGGCCGGTGACGATGGTTCGAGAGAGAGAGAATTACGGGCATGTCCGTCGTGTGTGTGTTTGTGTATGCTTTTGGTTTAAGTTTTCATTAAAATTATGAATCATGTTAACAAGCCAGTTCTCGCCTCCTCCTTGCCCATCCTTTAACTGTGTTACACGTGCATTGTGCTCCAGGCTCACTTGAATTTCCCATTTCAATAAGACTAATCTACCATGATTGAATGCTGAATTTTGCCTCTAAATGCAGTATTTTATACAAAAATACAATACATTAAATTCTGTTACATTCCTTTTATTTGTAATAATATAGAATTACATAATATTGATGCCAAAGATCAATAAATTAAGTTTTATTGACTATAAACATGTTCTTATGCTGCTTATTAATTTTGAGAGCATTAAACCTGTTTATATTATCTTATAAGTTAATACAAAGAGCTATTTGTACTCTTTAACATATAGCCCTAATAATTATTTATCACTTAATAATACTTTATCACTCTGTCCACTTTTTGGTCCACTGAAAGGGGTCTGAGTTTAGTTCTTTAAAGAGGACTCAAGTGTGAAAACACACTTACACACCCATTTTAAACCTGTTAACTGTCACTGGTCAACAGTTGGGCCATGAGTGTGTCTATAAAACAAATGCTTTGTTTTATAAATCACAAACATCATCAATGTTCAAATACTATCATATTAAAACTTAAAAACTACATTTTCATCTTCTGCAGTCTATTTTTCAATTAGAACATTATAGTGAAAAACAATTTAAAATGTGCGACATGTGAATGAAAGTACTTATGTTTCATGTTCTTTGCTTAAGATCTGATCCAATGATTGAAAAAAACAGCATGCATTTCATTAGGATCATTTGAGATGAGCAAGTTCTGCACATAAACGATCAACGGTGATCACAGACTGGTGCATGCCAGTTAAAAATCTGTCTTACTTGCTGCGATATCATGACCATGTTTGTCAAAAATACACCTGCCAGAGCAAGGTACCCGCAGATGTAGCAGGCAGGTGGCGCAGTGGGTTTTCTGAGCTGTGCGAACTGCAAGCACGATGGAAAATGTCTTCCCGATGACACGGCTCATTGGCTTAAAAAAACTGTGATGTTTTGCTCCCTTTTAAAATGTTTGATTTGTTTATCTCTAATATCATGTTTTTATGTGTATGAATTATATGTGAATATTCCCAACACAGTGCAATTTCTGTTTGGGATATGTGATTGGTATCATATTTCTGAAATATCTAAAATACGTGTCTTTATTCAACTAAAGATTTATGGAAAGACACATCTTAAGGGGGAATTAAATAACAGGTACATTGAGTGTTTTGTTCATCATATTTATTTTCATTTAAAAGCAACAGAATTTAAATTGCATCCACTTCACTAACAACAAAGCACTTGAACGTGAATCACGCAATATCTACATTTGATCTTGTAGTGGCTAATCCACTAAGAGAAGTGAGAAATGCCTGACTTGACAGCTCTTGTTTCACTCCTCCCCTAACTGCACCAGCCTGCACTCTATTTTTTAATGCTTTTTTATAACAGTTCACATAACAGAAATAAAGGGAAAAATGAAAACATAAATAACTATGTACAAAGGGGTATTCTAATTTTCAAGAGCCGTAGATGCAGGGGTGTCTAAGATGGTTAAAAGTTCAAAGCTCTACAGAGTCTTTGTTGCCTTGGTGTTCCTTACACCCTCCAGCGTATCAAGATACTGATAGATTTCAAACAAAAATTTCCAAAATGTGGCATCTTCTTTGACCATCTACATTTATGTATATAGTATTTACTTCCAACTTAATCTCAATCCCAGTGATCTCCTGCACCAACCTGCTCTCATCTACTTTCAAGGCGAGGAATTTGACATTTCAAACAAGCCCAAAGAGAGGGTGATGAAAATTGACTGAAATTGACCATTTTATCCAAAACATCGAAAATAGGGTATAAATGGGGAATAAACCCGACTGATCCTCTATTTTAATGTTATAATGGAATAAAAATGTGTCATTTCAATAAAATATTGATACAAATTTTTATGCGTTTCAAAATCGGTGTCTCCCGTATTCTGTGGCATCCCACACAAGTATTTTGAGCCCACCCACAGTCAGAGCTCTCATTCAACACAGATAAAACACACTGTGGTATTACCAAATGGACATTGGCTATTTATTTAGATCATCTGGCTAAAAGATCTCTAGTAATGGTTATGAAGATAATAGTGTGAGGTTTCCATAGTTACATGTGCTGGCCTTTCTCAAGTTTCTTTTGAGTGATCCAGAGGAATTATCTTGTATAATTTATGGTAGAATAAATATGTTTGTTGAAAATGAAAATAGTTGCTGGTTCCGACTGCTAACCGCACGTACATTGTAATAGGGCTAGGTAATATAAACAGTTACATGACCTTGATTGTGCTTTTTTTTTTTAAATACATTTTTGTATTTTGACGAGTCAACATAAATGTTTGTGGTAATCAGCATTATGCCACATTATGCCACAAATTGAGCTCAATTTGTAATGAACCCGGTATATTCCTTTAATGGTGGAATGATCCATCAAAACTTCTGAATACCTCTTTTAAAAAATACCTAAAGATCTCATCCTATTAATGCACTCACTCTCTTCCTCTCTCACTCCTTAAAAAAAAAGTTCTTCATTCATGTTTTGGTGTCTCACAGTGTCTCACCTAGATCTCTCTATAAGATCATACTTTTGTATGTTTCTGCAATTCTGGGTCCCTCACATTTCCAGATTTTCCATGACTGTGGGAACATTAATTAAATTGTCTGCTAAATGAATAAAATGTACCTGAAAGCGTACAAACTCCAACCACATTTGTATATCTGTAGGATTCTCCCGCAGCTTCCTGTTAAATTCCTCCACACGTGCACTCAGAAGGGTGCTGCTGCTTCCCTGGGCCGTCACACAATCCTGATCTCCCTTTACCTCTGGCTGACCCTTGCCCTCCAGGTAAAGAGATGTTCCAGGGTCATAGATGCCCAGCGGATTAACCCATGATACAGGTGCCTGGGTAGAGTTTTCCTGCTCCTCATTGCAGGCTGGGAGCTGGATGTAGGAATCAGAGTTGGTAGCAGTGCCCCTAGAGATTGCAGGCAAAGCCGGAAGGCCATCTGAACGGAGCAGCTGACGGGTTGAAGAGGAGAAATAGCGTACAGGTTTCTTGACTGCTCGCTTCTTATCTGCGCCCCCGTCGACCCAGCTCAGGGCCTGTGACTTTAAATTCAACCCGAGGCATGAGCTTCCCTTCCTCTTGTATCTGTAGAAGGGAAGAAGGGAACATAAGAACCACTGACACTGAAAAAGTGAAGGGTTTCAGTTGGTGGAGGACTATCTGATAATGCTACTGGTCTTGGGTCACAAGAAGGCCCATACCAAGTGGTCTATTGCTGCCATTCAAAACAAAATACTTTTTGCAAGCAATATATAAATCTAAAATATTTTTGGGGAACATTTTTTTTTGTGCCAGATTTAATTTTCTAGGGCTCCTAAAATTGAGAAATTGACTTATTTCCCCCTGTCAGGTGCCTTTGACATCAAAGCAGAGGCAACTGAAGGATACAATAGTCACTAATGAAAGGTTTGTGACCATGTCACATAGCAACAAGCAGGTTGCGTACATGACGCAGAATCGTAATAACTGTAATTCACAAAGTGCTATAAATGTTCTGCCTTTTGTGTATTTATTATTAAATAATTTGACTAATTTGATTATGCTTTCGGCTACCAGAGAAAGTAATACTCTCAGCTTTAACAAGTTTTATCCTTTTGAAATCCATTACACAGAATTCTGCAGATTTTCCTCCAAATGAGCTCTGAAAATGCCAAATAAGTCTGCACATTTCATCTGGGCCTGGCTGCAGGTGAAGGACAAAATAAAAACAGGAGCCATCATAAGAAAATAGTTGTGAGAAAGAGATCAAAGGTGAGGGATTTGTATCCTCATTGGAGCAGCACTTCACCTTCTCAAGAAAAGAATGCAGCAGTGCACCACTGCAGAACACACAATTTCAATGCATGATACCAGAGCCGGATTATCCATAAGGGCACTTGGGCCAGTGCCCAGGGCACCAACCATTCACAACCACTAGGGGGCACCACATGACACAAGCTTTAAAAATATTTTTCGTAAATTGTTATATTATTAACTTGAAATTCTTGAAAGACCATACATAACTTGTTTATGAACACTAATTTAACAATAATAATAATAATAATAATAATAAATTATAAATAAATTAAGATTACATGACCACTATCACTCCCCTCCCCAATCTGTCACAGTTGAGTTGGTCCACAACAATTATGCATAAATGTGTCATTTTTTAACGGCTACTACAGAAAATGAATCAAAATCCAAAATGGACAGACGGCAATTGAGTGGTTTCGCAAAAAGAAGATTAAAGAAAGAGAAGGATGCTAGACGTTTAGCTACAATAAAAAATGTTCCAGGGATCGACAAATTTTTTGTTAAATCACTAGTTTTTGGGAGAACATGGGAATTGCAGACACCAGCAGCACTAAGTCTGACACCGCTGGCGCTGCTAGCGGGGAGATGCAGCAGCTGCTAATGTTAGTCAGGGCGTCGGCGATGACCGCCAGGCGAATGAGGATATTCTCCTTGTCCTTGGGGAGACAGGAGCGAGGAAGACTCGGGTGAGGAAGAGGACATTAATGAAGATAAATATTAGGGGTGGGACGGTACATGTAAGTTATTCGTATTGAACCGAAACGGTACGGGCGTCACGTCTCGGTGCACGAATTTACACGGAGAATACACGGTATAAAAATAAATAAAACTAAATAGCGATACATATCGGCTCTATTTCGCATAATGAACAGTCTGATCAAGATTGCAATGCTGGAGTGTGTGTGTGTTTGTGTGTGCGCGCACGTGATCGAACTGTTTTTTTGAGGTATAGTGCCCAGGGGCACCACACTGTCTTGATACGGCCCTGATGATACTGATCAGCTTTAGATGAGTGTGTATGGAAAGATCTGTGTGAGAGATGCACATCAGGAGAGAGACAGCGAGAGAATCAGAGAATATTGATTGTGTTCTCTTAAATTACAGATGGCAGCTCTGACACCAGATTAAGGCTGATAGAAGTTGGGGACTGCCAGGCATGAGATTTGTTGCCTCAGAGCAGCTAATAAACCCTTCTCTACCACCTTCAGTCCCAGAACACTTGGCGTAAATAAGACCCAAAATAACACTAAAGAGAGCAGGGGTGCAGAACATTAACTACAGTGCTTCATGCTGACATCAAGGTAAACAAGATTTGCATTTCCAGACAGAAATATGAATGCTTGCAAGGCAGCAACAGTATAGTTTTTTTGGCTTTGGTTCTGCATAAATGAAATTTCCTATCAGAGGCACTTATGGTACACATTCACACTAATCCATTTTCATTAGAGAACTCTGTGGAAAATTCACTAATCAGCACAAAATTCTTATTCACCAACCACCTGCAATCTACCGGTAGTTTAAGCATCTCAAATTTTGTCGTTGCTATTCCTTTCCACGCAAATACTCTGTATTTCTACGGTTGAAGTCAGAAGTTTACATACATTTAGGTTGAAGTCATTAAAACTAATTTCATAACCACTCCACAGATTTAATATTAGCAAACTATAGTTTTGGTAAATCATTTATGACATCTGCTTTGTGCATGACACAAATAATTTTTTACAACAATTGTTTACAGACAGTTAACTGTGCCTTTAAACAGCTTGGAAAATTAAAAGAAAATTATGTCAAGCCTATATACAATTAGCCAATTAGTTTCTGATAGGAGGTGTACTGAATTGCATGGTGTATTTTAAGGCCTACCTTCACACTTAGTGCCTCTTTGCTTGACAGCATGGGAAAATCCACAGAAATCATCAAAGACCTCAGAGAGAAAAATAAAATTGTGGATCTCCACAAGTCTGATTCATTCTTGGGAGCAATTTCCAAACACCTTAAGGTACCACGTTAATCTGTACAAACAATAATATGTGTGAATATACACCATGGTACCACGCAGCCATCATACCACTCAGGAAGGAGATGCATTCTGTCTCCTAGAGATGAACGTAGTTTGGTGAGAAAAAAGCAAATCAATCCCAGAACAACAGCAAAGGACCTTGTGAAGATACTCGAGGAAACAGGTCCAGGTAGACAAGTATCTATATCTACACCTGAAAGGCTGCTCAGTGAGGAAGAAGTCACTGCTCCAAAACCACCATAAAAAAGACACATTGGGACCAAGATCTTACTTTTTGGAGAAATACCCTCTGGTCTAATGAAACAAAAATGTAACGGTTTGGCCATAATGACCATTGTTATATTTGGAGAAAAAAGGGTGAGGCTTGCAAGACGAAGAACACCATCCCAACATAATAGATGGCATCTTGAGGAAGGAATTTTATGTGGATATATTGAAGCAACATCTCAAGAAATCAGTCAGGATGTTAAAGCTTGGTCGCAAATGGGTCTAACAAATGGACAATGACCACAAGCATACCTACAAAGTTGTGGCAAAATGGCTGAAGGACAACAAAGTCAAGGTATTGAAGTGGACATCACAAAGCCCTGACCTCAAGCCGATAGAAAATTTGTGGGTGGAACTGAAAAAGCATGTGTGAACAAGGAGGCTCCTGACTCAGTTACACCAGTTCGGTCTGGAGCAATTGGCCAAAATTCCAGCAACTTATGGTGAGAAGCTTGTGGAAGCTACCCAAAACATTTGACTCAAGTTAAACAATTTAAACTCAATGCTACCAAATACAAAATGTATGACAAAGTGTGTGTAAACTTCTGACCCACTGGGAATATGAGGAAAGAAACAAAAGCTGAAATAAATAATTCTCTCTACTATTATTCTGACATTTCACATTCTTAAAATAAAGTAGTGATCCTAACTGACCTTACACTGTTTTCTACGATTAAATGTCAGGAATTGGGAAATCTGATTAAATGTATTATATTGGGTGTATACTTCTGACTTCAACTGTATGTAAATTAGGCTTATTTTAGATTGCACTTCATTCATAAAAATTGTCCACCACAATTTACATAGCACAATTACCGGCAGAAGCAGACAGTAAAATTTATTTTATTTATAAGAGATGTTTGTGTATATATTCCGTTGATAATTTCAGCAGTAACTCATCAAAATGATGAAGACCGTCACAACCTGGCATATATCCAGATGTACAGTGTAGTGAAGTGTACTTTCAGCATGTTAAAGAGATGATTCAGTCATCTGGATCACAGTAGTGCATAATGCTGTTCAGTCCTGCCAGAGTGTGCCAGATAAAGGTGGACTGCAGCATCCTTTGCAATATAGCTCTCAGAATCAGCCTGCAAGATTGGCATTGTGAAGCAAATTGTATTCAGCAGTTTTTTTTTTTGGCACGTTTGCGTTTGGCCTGATCTGCACTATTACTTCAGTGAATCGAGCACTGAAAAAGCACAGGCAGCTCCTGCAAATAACCACTGATTTTACCGGGCACAATTTATTCTCACTGATTTTTTATCGGCAAGTGTGTCATTAATCTGACTGAAGAGATCTCAGCAAAATATTCTGCATGTGTGATGCTGACTTAACATGTAAGTAAAGGAGATTTTGAAACTTCAAAACTAATGGAATGAAAGTGAAGGGTAATTGAAGTAGTCACTCTGCCTAAAATCTCTTTTTGCATTCCACATAAGAAAAAAGGTCATATAGATTTGGAACAACACGCGCGTTGTACAGGACAGAATACAATTTTTTGGGTGAACTATCCCTTTAAATGCACGGTCACATTTATCTTCGCACTGCAAAATTTTGTGGGCAAAAAACTGTCATCTAGATGGGCATCTCTGTGATAGTGAATGTCACTAGATGGCCTTTGGGTGGTGAAGAATTTCCCCACACGGATTTTGCGTAAAGTTCAAGTTTGGTGAACTTGGACAGGCAAAACCGCTGCAACCAATAAGAAGTTGATTAGTTTGGTAGTAACCTCATTGTGGGCGGTGCTTCGTACACAGCTACACCGAATATTGTTATTCACAATATTTTTTTAAATGCAGCATTCAAAAGATGCTGCTTTACGATGAGATTTTTGCTGGTTTCACACACGCATGACGTCCTCCCACGCCTTCTTCACATGGGCAATTTGCAGTGCAAAGGTAAATGTGACTGTGCCTGAGGCTGAAATTACAAAATAAAGTTTGAACGGAGTATCATTAAGCAGAATGAGTTGAATTATTTGCAGAAAACTGAGGAGAAAAGAGGGAATTTCAATACACTGCATGCCTTGCACAAAAACAAACTGGTGTGTGGGCCAAAGGCTGGCCCGAAAAAAAATGGTTTTGAAGGTAAAATGCCAATGATTTCATGTGAATTTTAAATGGTCTCTGCAAACAAAGGCCAGGGTTGTAAAAGCAGTTCAAAGAGACAGATGACCATTGCACACACCGCAGTGCTCTCTCTCTCTCTCACTCACACACAGTCGCAGTATTTCCCTGCATTATAAAGCCTCTGGCACCTGCTGCTACTGAGACTGGCTGACCTTCAGAGAACCAAAGAAAGAATGAAAGAGGAGAGCATCTGTGTATGAGAGGCACAGACACACAGAAAAAGTCAGTCAAGCAAAGTTACCTGGCAATGTCTCCCCTATAAAGGGATTTGTATTCCCAGTTGGCATGGTCAGCTCTCCTGTCGATACAGAATGGGGAGTCAGTGGGGGTCTGGAGGTCATCCAGCCACATAAAGGCCCCACTCACCTGAACCTGAGCTTCCTGTCTGCAATAAAGTTGACAAAAGACAAGGACATTAAAACGCAAAACACACACACGCACCATTAGCCTAAAGCCCAGGGTTAAAAGTGTCTTGTATGGACTGATCTTGCACCAGCCATTTATGTTTATATTATCATAGTCCATCATCTTGGCCAAGTATACATTGCAAAGGTTTTTAGTCACAATAAATATGACCATGACTTCTTAAAGGAATATTACAGGTTCAATACCAGTAATTTGTGGCATAATTGATTACCACAAAAATACATTTTGGGTTGCCACCACTGATCTATATATATAACTGGATAGCTCATGACGTCACAACAGTGAAGCTACTGCGCCGCCATCTTGGTATTCCCTAACATTCTGTACTCCTATGTGTCTCAATGGGAAATCGTCTGTTTTGGTGAGTAATTTGTACCCATCCAGTCACATTAAAACACATTTCTTATGTCTGCATACACTGTATCACAATGCAATCTTCCTAAATATGTAATTCATTATTTATTTTGACTTTAATTTCCCCCCCCGCTTATTCTAAATGTGAGCGTATGTTACTCTTTATTGCAGCAGCATTACGTTCAGTGGCGCACGTGCGCACGTGTTTCAATAGAAACAAGTTTAAGAAACTGAGGTAAGATATCAGTAGACATTTTCAAACATATTTTTTGCAGGCTTTAAAGTTTGTATTCTGAATACATAATTATGTTTTGTAGCTTTTGTTTACGTTGAACGTGCATTGTGGTTATTTTCTTAGGATAAATGAATATTAGCTATGCAGCTAACGTTAACTTAGTGAGTTATACTGTTATTCTTTGTGGTTATTTTCCTAAGTCAGCTTTTTTGGTCAAGTTGAATATCTAATTGCAGATCAACACCGGTTACATATGATAAATATAATGTGGGTTTTCATTAATTCTCTGTGTGATTTGTACTTTTTGCAGTGCAGGCCTGAATACGGTCCAGCTCACGGGCATCATTTATAAAGTGATCAATTGGAATAGACGAGGAGCAGGGCAGGACTGGTAATCTGGACTACCGGACATTTTTCCGGTGGACCGACAAACTTTGTAGCCGATCAGGGTGGACTGGCCATCGGGAGAACCGAGCGGGTCGCTGTGTCGGCCGCGATAATCTAAAACGAGCCGCCGCGTTAGCGAACACTACCCCCCCCCCCCCAACAACTTTTTGACAGTTATGTCAAATCCCGGGCCGATTTCTCTTTCCAGTCCAGCCCTGAAAAGGTGCACATGGATATTGTTGAAGTTAAACAAGGTAAATTTGCCGTTTGGATTTCAATAAACATCGCACTGAATGCTAGATAAAACTGGAATTGGTTTGCAACAGGAGGAAAAGCTGTATGAGGAGTCAGCCTGGCTTCACTGAAGAGCTGTTTTAACAGAGTAAAAAATATTATACTGTCTGTTTTTATTTGCAATGAAGATACTTTTGCAACATGCAGTATAAGTCTCATAAAATTACTGTGTTTCAGATAGTTATAACATTTAATATTAATAGAAAAGTTGACCCAAATATGTAAATTCTGTCATCATATACTCAACCTCATGTCCTTCCAAATCCATGTGACTCTTTTGCAGAACCCCCAAAAATGTATTTTGTATTCCATATAATGAAAGTAAATGGTGAGCAAAATAGCTTGTTTTGGTCACCAGTGGCTTTCATTATATGGACAAAAACATTTTTTTAAATGTCATCTTTTGTGTTCCACAGAAAAAGTCATACAGGTTTGGAAGGACATGAGGTTGAGTAAATAGCTGTGCGTAAGGTCTTAAGTTGGGGTATAAAGTTCAAGGCTTCAGTAACTACTAGTTAGTTTGCAACTAAGTTGGTGCTTAATTTGGTTGCTCCACCTGTTGTTTAAGTCAATTTTTTTTATGTACTTGGAAGCTTTTGTTATTGAACAAATAAATATGTATGATTTCCTTGAGTGTGCATATGTCAATAAACCTATTTCTGATTATGATTTAAAATATCAGGGGATTGTTGAAATAATTAAATGCTCACAAGCTGGTATGTACATGTTCCAGAAATGAATGCAAATGGATAATTCCATTAAGTATAAATTAATGTGTGTGTGTGTGTATATATATATACACACACACACACATACTACATATGAACTTGTATGTGTATACTATTCTACATTTTTATATTTGGTTCTGGATTTATTCTAAGAGGTACTGTCTAGTTACAATATCAACACAAAGCTAGTCGTTTTTATTAACTTTAAAATTTGTTGATGTGCATGCACCCCCCCTAAATTAGTTCACATTTACTATATAATCTAGTAAAAAATGGTTAATAATGTTGGCAAATTATGCAGATGTATAATTTGTCAACATTATGAACAATGAGCATCAACAGATTTAAACTATGAAGGCAGAGAAACATTGCATCCTGTAACAATCTGCAGATGGATAACTTTGCTTTAAAAAGGGGTATTAATACACTTTAGTGTTGTATTTTTACTGTTGATTATTAAAGATTATGATCGTTATGGACACTCTACATGGGGATAACGACTAATGTGTGCTTAATATGTACATAGTCATAAATTACAACCTGTGGGCACTTTAGCCGCATCCTTAAGTGAGTGTTGTTTCGCGGTTAAACGCTGCACATGCCGCGATGCCCTCTGTCGGTAGGGAATAGTAAGATGGCCGCCAGAGCACTTCCGGTAGCTTCACCTACTGCTGGCAGTTTAGAATTCTATGAGCTATCCAGTTATATATATAGATCAGTGGTTGCCACCCCTTTTCTTTAAAAAAGCTAAATCATGGGGCCTGGGTAGCTCAGCGATTATTGACACTGACTACCACCCCTAGAGTCCCAAGTTCGAATCCAAGATGTGCTGAGTGACTCCAGCCAGGTCTCCTAAGCAACCAAATTGGCCTGGTTGCTAGGGAGGGTAGAGTCACATGGGGTAACCTCCTTGTGGTTGCGATCAATGGTTCTCTATCTCAATGGGGTGCATGGTAATTTGTGTGTGGATCGCGGAGAGTAGCATGAGCCTCCACATGCTGTGAGTCTCCACAGTGTCATGCACAATGAGCTATGTGATAAGATGCGTGTATTGACGTCTCAGAAGCGGAATCAACTGAGACGTGTCCTCCATAAACTATATGCATGTGAACTTGATTTTAGTGTGATAAATCACTAACTAACCTTTTCTCTGTAAAGTTTTAGCCAATTTTACAACTTCGTTGCGATGACGATGACATATCATCAAACCCTATAACCCTAAAACGACTGTAAAAATTACAATTTAAAAACTTTACAGCTAAAATAATACACAAGTTTTAACAGAAGATTTAATGTGTTTTTATAAAATTATAAGCATGAAATTTCCATTGTGCACTAAGTGTCTTACTGAAACCTCGATTTTTGCTTTTTTTAAAGAAAAAGGACAGACACAAATAAAATTGTTTGGTAATCAACATTATGCCACAAATGCCTGTCGAGCTTGAGCTTAACATGTATTGTACCCGGAACTTTCCTTTAAGACTAAAGTATATTCATTTGCATTACTTTTCCAGGTCTGCAAAGCATCATTTTAAAAATCCCTGAGGTTTTATAACCATTAAACTGCTGCCGAGAGACACTGTTAAGATGCTGCTTTTAAACAGTGCTCTCTCGGTCTCATGCTTATAATTTTACATGACTCCATTAACAACTAGTTGTTCATTATGGTACACACATCAGATTTAACGAAAAATTTTATTGTCACCAAATGAATTTTACAGGAATGAAGTCGGTTGTCACTCTTGTAAATAACAGACCTCTTTGCACTCAAAAGAGTGACAGTCATATCTAAAAGCAATTTGTATGTAGCCATCATGGTATAAACATCAGATACTAACTGCTGGAATTGCATACAAACACACCTGTCAGTGTTCTCCTCTTTCAGCAGGTCACTGGGGTAAACAGTGTCTGATTCTAAGCCACTGCTCTCAGAGTTATCTCTGCTCTTCTTCTTCTTTTGTTTCTTCTTCTTTTCTTTCTTTCTCTTCTTCGATCTGCCATGGCTATCCTCCCTTTCTTTACGTGTTTGACTGTATAGACACAGAACAAAGTAAAGACCAGTGAGTCCTCTGCCAAACAGATCCTCTGCAGAAAGTTTAATTACTTAGTAAACCTTTTACAATTATGTTAAGATCTTACTTAAAACATTTTAAACTGAAGAACTAGGAGAGCTGATATGCGTTTTACTTTAATGGGTCTGTTCAGTAATCTAGTAAAATCACTTTCACAAATAAAGATCCAGACGAGTGCTAAAGATAATTTAGGGAGTCAGTAACTGTACTGCGCTTTAGAGACCAGATGACCTTGTGTCTGACGGTTCCTCAGCCTCTGTTCGTGTGCTGTCTGTGGCATGCTTGTGAGTCGTCAATTCATCTTCTGTCTTGAAGCTCTGATTACTCAGCCATTCCAGATCTAGAAGAGATGAGAGGGGAAAGGCTCAATCAAACCAAATTAGCACTGCTGGCCTTTTTAAAAACTGAATACATCATTCAGTCATGACAGCAAGACTGTTCAAATGAACTGAAACTTCAGAGGAGCACATCTGATGTGAAACACTTGCAAAAAACTGTCAGTTCAAGAGGGCTGAATCCTTCAAGCAAAGAAAAGAAGCCTGATGCTATCTGTTAATCTGTCTGGGAAGGAGCCAGATGCATTGCTGATCTGGCCGATACTCTGCACAAATTCCCCACAGCAGCTGAGGTGATCTGCACGCAAGAGCTTGTTGCTTTCTGCTGTACTGCTCAACGTGCAAACAGTACTTTCCCAATTATTTGATATTGATTAGTCAGGATGCGTGTGTTCATCTAGCTTATAAATTAATTAAAGATCAGAATCCCTCAAACAGAATGGCTGAAAAGATTCCAGTGTGTTGAACTACACTCAAATCCATTGAAGAGGTTTAAACAACACATTTAATTGAACACCTCATTAGTTAGTGCATATGATCTCGATAGAAAATTAAACTGTGCTAGTTCACACATTAACGTTATTTAAAAAAAATATATTTATTGTCAACATAATACACTCTATTGGCTTATATACTTCAAAATAAGATTTAACAATGTCTTTGTGATGCAGTGTTTATATTATAAAGTGGGGAGCAGGACAGATGTGGTGCAGAGCCAGTATGTAAGGGATTCAGGAATTACTTTTATTTGCACTTCCATGCAGAACTGTTTTACACATATTGTTGTTCCAGCTGACCAACTGCAGTACAGTTGAGCAATGTTACAGTATGTCAACAGCACAGAATGTTATACGACATTAAAAACAAATTAAACACCAGTAGTAAGAATATTCAACACAAATGCCAGGTCCCCTATCAATCTGAGACTTCGTTTAGACGTTTTCTTTTCTTGATGCAACATCAAGCGCATCTGACCTGATTCTACGCGGAGCTCTTGGTAGCTGAATTCTCTTCTAATGTTACTTTTTTCATTAGAAGACGATATATTTTGGAAGGATATTAGATCAGGGCCAGACAATGGTCTTACCTGTGGCTCCAGTCGAGCTGTTAATGTCTGATATCCCAGCGCAAGAAGGGAACAGAGACATGCTGCTACATTCAAACCAAAACAAACGCGCGTCAATGACGTCATCCACCCGCGACATGACAGCATATTACAGACTGACAGCATGGGCTGTTTTCGCAGTAAATATTGATATGGAAATATCCATTGATTAATAGATACAATATGTAATTAATTAGATAAAAAATTGAATTGATTAACAGCCCTAAATATAACCGAATTTAACCAGAGCTACTACAACTGGGAAGATTGAGCAAAACTTCATTGTTATGAAGTTGGCCCATGTGAAGTTGAAGAACCTATAAAAAAGCATATAAAAAAGTACCAGCATATTTATTCAAACTTTGCATATGGATGGTCCAATGCACTGTATATAACCCCAGAGGGTCATTTTCATCGCACCCTTTAAAAAGACAGAGCTACCAATATTAAAATAGGCATTGTGATAACTGTTACACGTTGAATTCACAAGGCAATAATACAGAATCAGAAAGTGCCAAATACACACAGACACTTTGTCTTTGGGAACAGAAGCTTTTCAGTACAGTGGGAATATAACAACTAAACTAAAATAATAATAATAACAATAATAAAATAAATTTATTTAAAAACAGACAGTCATAACATAGACCTTCAGAAAATGCATGTACTGAATATATCATGTGCTTATATACAATATTTTAAATATAAAATATTTTAGAAACATAAGATGTTTTATTGTTTATTTTACATATTGAATATAAGGTATAATAAACATGCAGACATGATATATATATATATATATATATATATATATATAGCTATACAGAAATGTTACATGTTCACAGATAGTTCATTGGGGAATGTAATGTGCAGAGGAATGAACCTACAGTGTGTGTGCAGATAGTGAGAGTAGGTACAGGTGAATTGCATATTAAACGCAGAGTAAAAATAGGGCTACGGCCCCTTTAAAAGAGACCATATAATCTTCGCGTTATTTAAAGGGGAACGGAAATCTGAATAAGAAGCTGGATTCATGTTGCAAAACAGTTCGCCGCCCCTCCTTAAGAAAAACTCTATTTAATCTTAATCTTTATTATACAAAATCTCACGGTGAGTCTCTATGCGTTCTCATTCCGGGAAATACTTTTTGCAGCCCAGACCTGTCTACCCGAAGGGCTTGTTGGCCCGTCGGCTCCAGTACTGCATGATCCGGGACACTGAGCGCAATGGCTTGACGCATTGCAGATCTAACGTAACCAATCAGAGACGCTCTTATAGTCACGAGCGGATTGCAGGTCTCAGTTGGCCAATGAGAGATGGTGTAACATGCTGAGCCGAACTCTATCTACCGTCAACAAAGGGTGAAATAAGTAATACTCCGCCAAGACAAAATAGTGCGTTTTGGAGAACTAGTCCCATAAAACATAGTGTTCTCAGTAATTTTTTAGAAATATGGCCCTAATAAACTGCTTTACCCCTTTTAATATGCATATTTATTGATTGTTTATTTACAAAGTTACCATATAATTTAAACATGTCCAAAAACATTAAATTTGGTAAATGTAACTTTTCTCTTCAGTTGTGTTTTTTGACATGTTTGTTTATTTATTTTATGGCAAAATGGGAATTACTGATAAATAACCTTTTATTTAAATATAAATGTGGACATGGTTTATTGAGAGTTTAATTTATCTTCAAATAAACCAATTTATTTTGTTTCCACACACACACACACACACACACACATTACAAGTTGAATCTCAAAATAATTGCATAATTACATAAGCATTTACTAAATTATTATTTGACAGTTATTGCAAAATGAGTCATATGTAAATATTACAAATGTTTTTTTAAGTACGCTTTTACAATATATTAGAATTATTTCATCACTTTACTTGCTTGTATATAACTTTTAAATGCTCTACATAGTTTGTTTAACTGTTCCGGAAGTAGGAGTTTAATTTATTCTTTGTGACAATCCCATCATCACACAGGCTTGACACAGACAAGCTATCAAGCTTAAAGTTGGACAAGATGTTTCAGACTAAAATGCAGTCTAAACGTAATGCACTATTGCACATATTTTAGTGTATATAATGTTAAAACCATTGTCTAATTTCCTATCAATTGAAACAAACAAATATTAGACTTGTCACACTCCTCCTGCAGGTAAGATAAACAGGTGGGCGGAGCCTACAGCGGGAATATGCGGAAGTGAGTGATAGGGGTCCGTACGGCGGAGGAATACACAGATGTATATACAGCCGGATCACCTTCGGCACCCTGAGAGTGACAGAAGCGCAGTTGAGTTTGAACTGAGAGCGGAGCAGCGCTGCAGTCTATTGTAGATTAACAAACCCACTCCACTCTCCACCCTCAGAAATGGTACGTAAAGACTTTTATCAGACACCTATAGGTCAAAGACGCACTGCTTCTTTTTAATTAATTCAGGACGTTATGGTTAATATAAAAACAAGTACATGCCACCCGCGTGTCTCTGTTGCGTTTGTGCTCCTCGAAACAGCCAATTTGATTAGTATTGATTCTGTATTTCTTAGCACAGTGCAAGTGATCGTTGTGTCTGTTCATTATTCTAAGCATGTTGCAGTGTTATTGATGTCATAGTGCGGCGGAATATGTGGCATATAGGCGTTTTATTATGGTGTGATGGGCTGGACAGCAGCAGGCAGATGATCGGTGCTCATCTCCTGTTAAATGAGGACATTTATGTGATCGAAATGTTTTTGCTTTAATAAATGCTCTATTAAATGCTGCATTGTATGGCAGTGTCTGGCCTATATCAGGCCATCCTGAATTAAGAGCATGAAAAAACTTGGAGTGATTTTAGTCTAAAGAAATGAATGAGAAGTGTGAAGCAGCTGTCATGTGGGTTTGTGTTGGCTGTAGAAATTCAATGCTTCGTTTTTTAAAGAGAATGCGTCATTAAATGAGTATTTGCTGTTGGGCTTCATAAAACTATGACACAACTGTTTGAGATTTTGAGTTAATATAGAAATAAACGCGATTAAGCTTTATTAATCTCTTTATATGCAACCATTTCAGTTCTTACTTTGTTTTGACTGGTTAATATCTGTGTTTTAGGGGTGTTGGTTTGTTGTTAATGTAACAGGTTTGTGTATTATCCGTGGTCTTGTCTGTCTTCATAAGCGCTTGAAAAGGAGTACATTGTAGAGCTGGATGCAGCACATGACAAAATAAGCATGCTTTTGTTTAAATAATGTATTTTAGCTCCAGAAAGCAAACATTGTTCGTGAAGTATGGAAAGAATGCCAGTATAGAGTGAGTTCAACAAAGCACGAGTCGATACCGACTGAATGAGTCCATACAAATATTTTTGCTACTTCAGCCTCTTCAACTTTTCCACCACACACTGCCAGAAAGCACAGTATTAAATCATGAGTGTTGTTTAAGCCTGTGCTGAGTTTGGTGAGAATTGCCTCTGTTCACATTATAAACGATGAATGGGATCTCTTGGTGAGGTTAGTTGGTGTGTGAGTTGTCTGCCCCATTGGTCTGATTCCTCCCTGAGGTTGCATTTTGTAATTCAGATCTTCTTCCTCTGGCCATGTTGCAGCTCTGGATTCAGCATCCCACTCGGGTAGCCATGCTTGGATTCAGCGGACCCTGGTGAGGAAAATAATCTGTGCTTATAATAATATAAGTAATCTGGGTGTCTCTGGGGTGTAACTCAGAAATGACAGTCATGCTGAACTGCTAGGAAGACTGGCCACACAGTCTTTAACTCTTCAAAAGTGATCAGCTGTCAAGTGGCCTGTGCATTACTGCACTTTATTCAAGTTCTTACATTTATCCTGAAGAATTGATTGGGAAACCTGAGAGCTAGCCAGAAACTTATAGCTAATTTAACTTAGGCTTGCTGTCTTAACAGCACACAGATGGTGTTGTTCACTAGGAAGCTGCCTTCATAGTTGTGGTCGGGAGTTTATATTCAGTCTTCTACCTGTCTTAGGTGTTAAGTTGTGGGAATGTTTTGTGTTGTACAGAATCTTATACAGAACTAGACTCTGTAGAATACTTGCACCAGGGTTACTCACACCATCTATCACATGTGCACACTTCATCTGTCTGGCAGTGTGATGGTCAAGGGCCTTGGGGACTCCCTGTTAACATGGTGTGAAAGTGGCAATACCACACTCATTATCATTCACTGGGCTTGCAAAGCGCCAGGCCAGTCTTTCAGCTGCTGCTGCTTGGCGAGACCTAAATCAAGGCCAGATTCCTGGCAATGCTGCGCAGCATGCTCCGATCCAGGCCAAATTCCTGGAAGTGGTGTGTGACGTATTTGAAGCTTTGCTGGATGGCAAATAACCTAGAAGGCTTCCAGTAATGGTGCAAGCTTCAACTCTCACCCCATCAGCTGGAGAGAAAAATAAATCACCCTCTTTAACAGGCCCACTCGGAATCTGCGGACAATGCATACTACATTTTTGGGGGAAATCTGCCAAATTCTGAGGATTTCAGTGTGGTAAAATTGTAGGGGTGTTAATAAAATGAGCAATGTGCTTGTGTCGTTTCTAAATTATAGCAAGCTGTGGTTTTATGAAGACAATTTTATTTGGAATTCTGTGATGTTTAATTTGGCATTCTGATAGATTTATTTTTTTTGCACAGCACTAGCATAGCCACAAGATGAAAACAATGCATGTTAATATAATTTTAGTGTGATTTAAATGACTTATTAACATTTTCTGTGTAGTTTTCTGTACTGTTATGACGTAATGAAAAATCTCCCACCAAAAAAAAAAAAAAAAACAATTACGATCTTTACAGCTCAATTAATACCGATGTTTTATCAGAAGGTTAAGTTTAAGTGCTTTTATACATTTAAAAGCTTTACATTTCTTCCTTTTATTCCCTAAAAAAAATTATAAATCCACTTCCATTGTAAGTGCCTTACTGTTACCTTGATTTTTGCAGTTTTTTTTTTTTTTTTTTAAAGAAAGGCAGTGACGAAATTACTTTTTGTGGTAGTCAACTTAATGTCACAGACACTGACGATTGAGCTTAACGTGTATTGGACCCAGAATTATCCTTTAAACTCATATGCATGGAATAACATTGTGAATGACGTGTTCCAATTCTGTGGAAATCTGCGAAGATTTTTGCAGAGTTCTGAAAAGTGTGCATGCCTATGGTTTAATTCTGCTACATACTTGGCGGCAATGAAGAAAAGAGTGCAACAGTCTAGTTCCGGATATAAAAATCAGAATCTTTTTTTCCATAGGGGAGTACATTTTTAATGATAACTTTAAAACCTTAAAGACAGATGGTGTCTGTTTTATTTTTATTTTTATCTTTCTCCACAGTTTGGAATGCCCAATTCCCAATGCGCTCTAAGTCTTCATGGTGGCATAGTGAACTCAATCAGGGTGGCGTAGAATGAATCTCAGTTGCCTCTGCATTTGAGACCGTCAATCCGTGCATTTTATCACGTGGATTGAGCACGTTACCGCGGAGAATTAGCGTGTGTGTGGGCTTCACTATTCTCTGCAGCATTCACGCGCAACTCGCCATGCGCCCCACCGAGAGCGAGAGCCACATTATAGCGACCACAAGGAGGTTAACCCAACGTGAGTCTACCCTCCCTAGCAACCGGGCCAATTGGTTGCTTGGGAAGCCTGACTGGAGTCACTCAGCATGCCCTGTATTCAAACTTGCAACTCCAGGTCTGAGCGAATTGTTAATTGAAGAAATATGCTTCTGTTGATGCCATCAGTCTGCGTTTTCAATTGTTTTAAATCATGTTTAATTGCAGAATTCCTTGTGAAAACTAGCCATGATTGTGAGGGGGAAAAATCCACCAATCAGAGAATTTCATCAAAAGAGCCCAGCAGTGATTGCCCGTGGCCGTGACACACAGCGAATGATGCAACCAAATTGTCTCCCTACACTTTTAAACAGCTAAAATATTTGTATATACCTGAAAATGTTTCATCCATCGAGCACGCACGTTTGCTGCAGCCAGATTATAACGTGATGCTTGTGAGTTATTTAATCGTAATATATACGTCACTGTGCATTTCTTATCTTGAAGAAAATTGGCAATGCGCAGCTTTATTAATAAGAGAGAGTTTTTTTGTGAGTTAAAGATGGATTGAAGTGAACAGAAAGATGAGAGAGGGTAGTTTTTGCCCCATTATACACCGCAACAAAATACATTTTTGATTTGTTTTTGCTTTGGCTTGTTTTCCAAAAAAATATCTAAAACAACGTACATTTACTTTAGCAGCTATACTGCAGAATCAAAATTGTTAACTGAGAATGTTGAATATAATATTGAAAATACAAATGTTTTAAAATATCTAAAAACCCTTTTAAAAAGATTAAAAACCATTCAACCGAGAAACAGCATATAAGATATTTAGACTTGCTTTTAGAGAATAGATCTTAAGTAAATGTATCTTTAAGGATTTTTAGACAATTTTAAATGGAAATCAAGACAAAACACTTGATAACGATACATTTTTTGTAGTGACTTTTTCACTGAATTAAGCTTTTATAATTTTTTTTTTTCCCTTTAATTCAGTGAATGTCATTTAGAGGTATTTTTAAAAGATGATTTTGTTTATTGTTTAGTCAGGGCACAAGCTGAATAGTTGGTTAAGAGCTAATGATTAATCATTGCAGTAATCAGAGAATAGATGACTAATCATTCGAATAATTGTTAGATTAGTCGATTATAAAAATAATCACTTGTTGCAGCCCTAAACCTGGTCACAAACACAATGGTTTCTATCAGGCAGGTAAGAGAATGCATCTGCGCAGACAGGCACAGAATAAACCTGCCATTGTGCTCCAAGATTGAGAGAGGTGTTGGCACAATTAGCAGACGGAATGCCTCTCAATTAATCAAAGAGCTATAATCCCAAACCCAGATGACCACAGTAGTAGGTAAAGTGACTGGGCAGTTGATTTAGTCAGATGGATTGGAATATATTCCTTTTGATTAAGCTGTCAGTTGTCTCAATATACATCCCAGGATACTTTGCTTGAGTGGCCTGATGGAACCCCCATCGAACTAATCTAAAATAATGGAAACAATCTGTCTGCCTTGTCTTTGTAAATGTAGTGCGTCGCTGACAGCCTGGATTGTGGCGCTGTGGTGAAAACCAAAGCTCAATCAATCAGGTCAGGCTAAAAAATGAGCACGATTTCTTGCAGTAGGACACCTAATACAGCCCCAGGCCTGCAGCCCAGGAGGTTGTTACAGTAACCCTGGCTTCAGGCGTTAGGTGAGGTCTGCTCTCTTTGAGTCCCGTTGTTCATCAACCTGATCAGCGAGACTCGCTATAACTTGCTAAAGGTACTGTCTGCTCACAGAGACCAATATGCCTCTAAAGAGACCCATCATTTACCCTAAGGAGGACTCTGTCTCGCTCTCCATGGTCTATGATCTCCTTGACCAGCAGCAATTCTTTTATAACGAACTGATTGAGCTACAGGAAAGAAATTACAAGTCATTCTTGCAGATGCTGGTGGACTCCACCAACATACGCATTGACAGCGTGGTGCGAGATGTACAGGACTTGAAGAACAGCTTGCTGCAGTGCCGGACAGAGCTTGGCGAGGTCAGGCGGCAGGGTTTGCAAAACACCAAAAGGGTCGAGTGCCTGGCAGATGGCCTGGTGATAGTCCAAGATGGCCTGACCTCTTTGAAAAGCCCCACCGCAGAGGTCAAACCCAGGAAAGCACCAGTGAAAATGGACAACAGGCAAGATATAAAGAAAACTGATGGCTGGGACAACGAACCCAAGGCGAAGAGACTGGTTGCTGACTTGACTGACATTCAGCTAGATGGCATCAAGGTTGTGTTAGCAAGATAGAAAGCTCTTGTTCTTTTAAGTGCATATGACACTTCAAGTTTACACCATTTGCTTGTTGCTTGTCAGGGTAGTGCATATGTCTTTTAATTGTTGACGGCTGATCGGTTAATCTGGTTTCTGTATATTATGGGAATAGTTGTCATGGATAAACTCTTCAGGTCTTCTGTTCACCTTTGGCATATAGTATTTTTTATATTTTAGAATCTGGGTGTGCTGTGGTTGATCCTGCCTGTTTTTTTTCCCCCTCTCTATTATAGAACATCCGTGCCATTAGGCGTTAATTTGCACAATAAAATGATGACTGTTACATGTTTATGACATTTACTCAGATTTTCTCTCTTTCCTTCCCCCTCCCTCTCTCCTTCCCCACACCTTCCTTTTTCTCCTCCATCTACAGGCTGACCAACTAACAGAGGAGCAGATTGCTGGTAAGCGGAGCCTTCTCTGTATGTGTGTTAGGGCTGCAACTAATTATTATTTTGATAATCAACAAATCTAATGTTTATTAGAACGATTATTCGACTATTCTGCGATTATTGCAACAATTAATCTTTAGCTCTTAACCGATTATTCAGCTTGTGCCCTGACTTAAAAGGTTATATTAAACATGCTTGCTAACAATAAAGAGGACAAAATCATCATTTAAAATACCTCTAAATGACATTCACTGAATTAAAGGAAAAAATAGCTTATAAGTTTAATTCAGTCAAAAATTCACTGCAAAACATCCTATTGTTATCAAGTGTTTTTGTCTTGTTTTCTATTTAAAATGATTTATTTACTTGAGAAGCAACATATGAGATATTTAGACTTGCTTTAAGAGAATGGATCTTAAATATAAGTGTATTTTGTATATTACGTGTATTTGTTCAATTTGTTACACATCTGCAAGTGCAGTAAAGACAAATATACTTGTATGCCAGATTTATTCTCTAAAAGCAAGTATAAATATCTTATATGCTGCTTCTCAGGTTAATGCATCTCTTTTTAAAGGATTTTTAGATATTTTTTTAATATTTGTATTTTTAATATTAAATTCAACATTCTCTGATTTAAAAAAAAATGTATTCTGCAGTATAGCTGCTAAAGTTGATGTACATTGTTTTAATTGAGTTTTAGATATTATTTTTGGAAACAAGACAAAAAAACCAAATAAATCAAAAATGTATTTTGTTGCAGTGTATAATGGGGTGAAGATTACACCTCTCTCACATTTATGTTCACTTCAATCCATCTTTAACTCACTAAAAACAAACTCTTATTAATAAAGCTGCATATTGCCAATTTTCTTCACTACAAGAAATGCACAGTGACTCATATATTATGATTAAATAAGTTGCGAGCCATCACGTTATAATCTAGCTGCATTAAGCATGCGTGCTCGAGGGATGAGCGTTCCTGCGACAGTGTGCATTAGTTGGGTACCGTTTCAATCTCTCTCTCCCTTAGATCAGCACATTCGCGCAACACTTTGAAGAGATGCTGACCTCACAGAAGAAATGCCAGTTTTGGTGATTGTAGTTATTTACATGACCAGCTTCTTAATTATTTGAACTTAAATAAAGGATGCATTAAAGATATAGCGGTGAGGAGTTTCCTTTAAAGATGCTCTGACACGCAAGTTTTGATTCGGTGTAACGGCAACTCTGGCTCCGCTGTATTTTCAACGAGAGTGCATCTTTATTGACTTATTTTGTATTATTGCATTATATTTCCCCTCATACTATGCGATCTACATCACCTGAAGCTGTTTGGAAAGTTTAGAGTGCATCTGGACTGTGAACTGTGTAATTCTTCCTCTCCTCAGTCAGGTGCAAACTGCAGTGCTGTTCTCACACGTCATCATTAGAGAGTAATGTGATCTCCGGTTACGTTAAATGAGATCAAACAAATATTTGACAAAGAAAATTGTTGTAGACAATTTTTTTGTGTGGGTGTGGGTGATTATGGTATGGTATGGTATGAACATGCCTTGAATTTACATTAGTGAATGAATTTATGAACCAGCATTTTTCAAAAGGAACATTTACGTTGCCATCCAGTTGCAAATGCACTTCTAATAATTAAATTGGACTTCCTTTAATCAGAAACAAGTGTATGTCAAGAACAAGAAATTTAACTTTCCTCATCTGTTCCCTTACAGAGTTTAAGGAGGCGTTCTCCTTGTTTGATAAGGATGGTGATGGAACTATTACGACTAAAGAACTGGGCACAGTGATGCGCTCTCTTGGGCAGAATCCAACAGAGGCTGAATTACAGGACATGATCAATGAAGTGGATGCTGACGGTGAGTTTTGGGGGGCATGTACTTCACATTTAAGAAAGTTATGGTGTGGGTGTGTCACTGTCACACCTAGAGAGGTTCTTTTGGCAGTAACATTTCATGAATTTGGCAGATGCTTCTCTCCTTCATAGCAAAAGTGTATTCAAGGGATACATTTTTATCAGTTGATTCCCTGAAAATCAAACCCACAACCTTGGTGTTGTTAGCACAATGATCTACTAGTTGAGCTACAGGAATATAGGTTATGGGGGTGGGTGTTTTGCTGTCCAACAACAAAATGTTATGTCTCACAAAAAGTGGGTTATGGCTAAAATGCTGTAGATCTGAACACAAGTTTATTCTAGGAGCACATTCCTAACTGTTTTTTTTTTTTTTTTTCCTTTGGGTATTTGGGCCCACTTCTAGAAAGTAGTCTTGTCAAACCATTTTTCACACACTCACAAGTTTATTTAATTTGGCCTGTAACAATGTTCAACAGTGTATATACAATCATTACAGAAGTTTTTATTTTTTTTGGTAATTATTTTCTGAAAGTCATGAAAATTCCCACCACAATGTCATTTCTACCACACCTCAAATTCTGTATTGTGTTAAATACAATTCTGTGATGGAAACGACATTTTTAAAAACTAAAACAGGATGACGTTTTTAAATAAAATAGCTGACTCCTTTGTATTGCTAAGGCCAATTTCCTAGCTGACATTTTATGTTTAAATCTACACAGTTAAATAATATTTTCACACACTGTGTATTACTGCCTGATTGGAAATGACATCAAATAAAAATATTCTGCTCACAATTGTTATTTACTTGTGAGCCCAACATCAAAGAAACACCCAACTCTTGCTGTACACACATCTTACCTACCATTCATGGCTTGTAAGGATGCCCTTTGTCACACTGGCACAGTTGTTTCTGGCTGCTTCCCTAACCCTATCGAGATTAAACTGTTGCACTCTGTAATTAAACCGTTATCTTGTTTTGTAATTAGCTTAGATATCAGCAAATGTAAAAAAAGACTGAGACACCTCTTTTTTTTTTTTTCCCACAGTGTCATTAGATGTTACATGTTCCAGTATACTATGGTATCTTTTAGAGAGTGTCTTTAAACACTGTGTGATTGACATGATGCACCATGGTATCATTGAAACATGTCGTTAGATCATGCAGAATGCTCTGGGTTTCTGGTGTGATGTAGTGACTATCAAAAACATGGAATTCTGTGGTATATGGACTTGTTCTTGTAGGTCAGACAGCAGTAAAGCCAGTTGAATAACAGCAGGTAATAAAGACCTCATGGACTCCTTTACATAATCCACTTTTGCGGTGCCGGCGGTGGAATCGAGAGAGTGTTTGTGTGCTTGTTTGTAAAGAAATCAAGCCAGAACGTGACACAAAACACACGCATACAAGCACGTGTATGCACCGTTCTCGGATTACACACACAGTGTGCGCCCCCTGGGAATGGCTTTAGTGATAATTTTCACACATGCATGCACACTGGGGGGGGGGGATGTCAGATTTGTGCCATCTAATGGAAATATTCCACCTCAGCTTAATAAAAACTCAAGGGAACTAAAACCACATTTCAACCTGACAAACCCAGAACTGTCTTTTTGCCTCCATTGGGAATGTGTTCGTTTGGAGATTCAAGTTCTGATTCAAATTTGTTTTTTTAAACATCATGGAAAGTGTTTGCTCATGGCAAATATTTCAAAAGCAAGACTTTGAAATAAATATATATATTTATAATTTATTTTTTTAATGAAATGTTATATAAATGTGATTGTGATAAACCGTTTTGATATTTCAATATTTTCCCATTGAAGAAGATTGGAGTAGGGCTTGACTGTCATGTTTGTCTGCAAGTGGATTTTTGAAGGGGCAAGTGAAAGAGAATTTTCCTTGGGTGACCAGGCAATTAGCTTGAATAAAATGTCAATAATAAAAACATAACTGGCAATATTAGTGATATAGCTAAGTTAAATAGCAGTCACTTAAAGTGCATCCCAAACCGCACACATTCTAAGACATTTTGTAATGTGAGTAGTATGTTTACACTAAAAATGCAACATAAAGATGTGAACTATAGTACCTGGATGATGCACTTCTTCAAGCATCAAAACGGAGTATGGAATGTTGGACACTTCATGCACTCAGAGCTAACGGCTTGCCATAGATCGCAGAAGTTACCTAGAGTTACCTGGCTGCATTGCAGGTCTGACAAATTGTAAATAATGCATAATGTAGCAACTAGATATATAAACTTCAGTGAAGACATCACCTAAC
Organism: Xyrauchen texanus; assembly: GCF_025860055.1. Lineage (NCBI taxonomy): Eukaryota > Metazoa > Chordata > Actinopteri > Cypriniformes > Catostomidae > Xyrauchen > Xyrauchen texanus. Next base: position 17,799,391 of record NC_068297.1, on the reverse strand, counting down.
TGATGTGAGTTGAATGCTTTACCATCACCTCACGCTTTGAATATGTATGTTGTTTGAGTTTGAATTTCCGGGTGGTTGAGGACAAGTCTCAGTTGCCTCCTCTTCTGAGACTGTCAGCCCACACATCTTGTCACGTGGTTTCGCTGTGCATGACACTGCGGAGACTTCCAGCATGTGGAGGCTCATGCTACTTTCTGCAATACACACACAACTTTCCACACGTCCCATTGAGAGCGAGAACCACTCATCGCAACCACAAGGAGGTTACCCCATGTGACTCTACCCTCCCTAGCAACCGGGCCAATTTGGTTGCTTGGAAGACCTGGCTGGAGTCACTCGGCACACCCTGGATTCGAACTCGCGACTCCTGGGGTGGTAGTCAGCATCAATACTTGCTGAGCTACCCAGGCCCCAGACAATTTTTGACTTTTAAAATTGATACATTACATGGGTGATTGCATAGTGTATATTGTAAGTACAAAGTGTATAGTGCATAATTTAGGACACACATTATGAAACAACAATGTCTTGCTTGGCCAATCAGATGGCAGTGAGCCACATAATTTTAGTTTTGGTCCGCACAGTTTTCTTGACTCTCAGATAGTCCTTGTATGTGCGCATCACAGACACATGCGCCTGCTGTTGACTATTAAAGGGGTAGTTCGCCATCTTTTTACTCACCCTCATGCCATCCCAGATGTGTGTGACTTTCTTTCTTCTACAGAACACAAACATAGATTTTAAGAAAAATATCTCTGCTCTGTAGGTCCATACAATGCAAGTGAATGGTGATCTGAACTTTTGAAGCTTAAAAAATCACAAAGGAAACATAAAAGTAATCCATATGACTCCAGTGGTTTAATCCATATCTTCAGAAACAATACAATAGGTGTGTGTGAAAAACAGAACAATATTGAAATCATTTTAACTTGTAACTTTTTTGGATCAATAAATCTGTGTACTACAGACACCTGCTATTTTTGTTGTTGTTAATTGACTGGTTAAGTGCTCTTGGAAAAGATGCGTTTTAAGTATTTTTTTGAAGACAGAGAGTGAGTCTGCTTCACGGATGGAGTTGGGAAGGTCATTCCACCAACGTGATATGATGAAACTGAAAGTGTTTGGTGCCTCTTTGTGTTGGCACAACAAGGCGATGTTCCTTAGTCGAACGCAAGCTTCTAGTGGGTGTGAAGCTCTGCAGAAATGATTTTAGGTATGCTGGAGCAGACCCAGCGACTGTTTTGTATGCCAGCATCAGAGTCTTTAATTTGATATGGGCATCAACTGGTAGCCAGTGGAGAGAGACAAGGAGTGGTGTAACATGTGCTCTCTTTGGTTCATTAAAGACCAGACGTGCTGCTGCATTCTGGATCATATGCAGAGGTCTAATTGCACATGCAGGAAGGCCTGCAATGTGAGCGTTACAGTAGTCCAGTCTAGTTATGACAAGTGACTGAATGAGCAGTTGTGTAGCATGTTCAGAGAGGAAAGGTCTTATCTTCCTGATATTGTAGAGTGTAAATCTACATGATCTTGCAGTCTTTGAAATTTAATTTATCAAATTTTCATGTTCAATAAAGTATTTCATCATTATTAAATCCTTGTTTTGCATTTTTATATTAGTGTTATCGTTTGCAGTACATAGACCTACTATTGTAGTATTACGGTTCACACTCCACTGAGGCTGTAGATTGTAATATAAAAATATAGTGTCTTCAAATGAACTCCATATCAGCCAATTTCACAAGTTTCATCCCTTAAATTGATGGTGGTACAACACAAATATTATTGTGTATTTTGTAGTGGATAAAACACTTATCATATTAAAATATAATTAAGTGCTGTTTTATATTCCTCAAAATAAGTAATATCAGTTAAAAATGTTTAAACAAATAACATGTCAACATGAAAATAGCTCGATCTAGACTATGCCCTGCAGGCATTCTCCGAGTCCTCACTCAAACCATGAGATTAATCCACCATGAGCTGTGCCGAATCTGTAATGGTGTAGCTGTAATTTTGTCTTTTTGTTTTTAATTTGTTTCTATTCATTGCTTATATTTTTTTTTTATTTATATTTTGACTGTTTACTAGTCTTGAATAATTACTTGAGAACTTGAAACCGTTCTTACATATTTAAAAATGTGTTGTTGTTATTATTATTATTTGTTGTGTTATTCAAGCTGGTATCGAGAATCGTAAAATACACAACTGACTACTGACATTTTGTTATTGTGGCAATATATATTGTAACTTTAGCATGTAACTTATACTTAAGGGTCCTTTTTTTTTTTCTCTCCGGTCAAGTAACTGTTTTACTGCTAAAAGTGAATGACCAATTTGCTAAGAATAAGCACATGACAATGCTTTATGTCGAGCCCTGGAGTTGTACACATGCCAATTAACCAATTTCTACAAGAATAATAAGTTGACCGTCCAGTAAACTGACTTAATGAAGGGGCTTCTTTTGCAATGTTCGGAATTGCATGCTACCTTACCACTCTTAATACCTCTTCAGTATATAGAAACTTTTTCCAAGTTTAGGGTTTTATTGATTTAAATTAAAAATGTCAAACATATATTTCTAGGTCTTTAAATCTTCTCTCTCTCTTTTTCAGGTAACGGAACCATTGACTTTCCTGAGTTTTTGACAATGATGGCCCGGAAAATGAAAGACACCGACAGTGAGGAGGAGATCCGTGAGGCGTTCCGAGTGTTTGACAAGGTCAGTGCTGGAAACAGGGGTATTGTGGGGAAATTACGTTTTTGCTTCCATGGAACAGTAATTGAGAATTAATCCTTGGAAAAATAAATAACATCCCAGTGTTCCACATAAAGCTGCAACTGGTTTGAAAAAAGAAATCGCGACAACAGGGCAATTCGTGGCAAAATTATTTCCAGTCAGACATCTGTTGATGAAGGAGGTCTGGAATAAATACAGCTCAACCTACAATTGTTTTACACTCAAATGTAATTGTGAAAAGTTTAAGGGTGTAGTTCACCCAAAAATAAAGTTTTCATCATTTACTCACACGTGTTGTTTCAAACCCATATGACCATCTTTCTGCTCAGGATACAAAAGGTAATGTTATTTTGAATTGTATGAAAGAAAGATGCAATGAAAGTAAATGGTGACAGAGGCTAACATGCTGCCTTGTATCTCTTTTTGTGTCATCACTGACCTATTTTATTTTTTCCATTTGTTGAATAGCTATGATTTGGTCTTTTTGATTTCTCATTGTTACTGGGAAATCAAATTCCTATATGCTGTCTCTTGTTATGCCTCAATTATACATTGATTGTATTCAGAATTTAATTCATTTAATATTTGAATGGCATGACATGACTGACTTTTTGATTTGACTGTTAGGATGGGAATGGCTACATCAGTGCAGCAGAGCTTCGCCACGTCATGACGAACCTGGGTGAAAAGCTTACAGATGAAGAGGTCGACGAGATGATCAGAGAAGCCGACATTGACGGCGATGGTCAGGTCAATTACGAAGGTACGATACAGCTGTGTGCTGGGATTACCTGTAGTGAAAGAGGTCACACTCTTATGTAGATTAGAAATGACTTTGCCACTTTAATGAATGTAGTCCGGATTTGGATTGCAAAAAGTTTTGTGCATGTATACCGGAAATTAAATTAATTTAAAGCTGCACTCTCAAACAGAAATATAAGCTTGTGTAGTTGATGCATAACATGTACATGAACTTTTTTTTTAAATCAACATCAAGATTTTAGGTTAGAATTTATATGAATAGATAGTGGTAAGTATTTTAAGTGTTTTTCAGTGTTTTTTTTTTTTTTTTTTCTCTCACCTTTTTGCCTTCACTAGAATTAATATGGTCATTAAAGTAACATGCATATCAACTTTGCCCTCATATCAAAGTATTTCAGGTCAACTACTCTGTATTATACCTTGATTTGAATGCTTTGAAGTGATATTTCTTATGTTTAGTGATCTTATTGGCATCATATTTGATATGTCCACTTCAATTTCTGTCCACAGAGTTTGTACAGATGATGACGGCAAAGTGAAGCTCTTCTGTTCTCTACTGACCTCTTTAGAAGACAAAAAAAAAAAAAATATATATATATATATATATATATATATATATATATATATATATATATATATATATAATAAAAAGTCAAATGTTTTACTTACCTCTTACACACAAATATTCATTCATTCATACTGTTTCTGTATAGAAAATACTGAACGTTATAAAAAGGAAAAATGTCTTATATATATATATATATATGTGTGTGTGTGTGTAAGCAAACATGACCTGCATGTACTGGTTAGTGGTCCTATTCCCAAAGAGCTGCTTAGACATCTTCAAAAAAAAACTTAATCCTGAAATAAAACCTTCTGAAACTGAAGTAAAAGCATCTGGTGAACTGCTTAACTGGTTCCATTTGCTAGTGGCAATGTTTGGGCTGACCAATCGTCTTCTATTTCCTGTTTCTGTTCTACATGCATGCAGCTTGAGTCTGGAGCCGTTTTTGGCAGAAACCTCAGCGATGTCTGTCGGAGTGTTTTTGGGGGGTTTGGAACAATCTGAATTGAAAAGAGGGTTTAATATAGTTTGGGGGGGGAGGTAGAATCTACAGAGGATGAATGAATGGGACCTTTGCAGTTTGCTTCAATAACTAAATAGAGATATTTTTAAGAAAATGAGATTTTAAACTATGTTTGGCATGTCAGGATATTCATATTTTTGTTTCTTTGTGCATTGTGCCCGATAGGATGGGTGTTTAGTGGGTGGGGAGTTTCAGGGCGTGACCTTTCACCTTACATGGAAGTGTTTTTCGGGTAAGGGACGGTGACTCTACTATCAATGTTTTTATCTTTTAGTTTTTTTTTTTCTGGGCTCTGACCATGAGCATGTCAATCGTACTCTGGAGAGTGCAGAGGGCTTTCGCCACCATGGTTTTGTTTCGTCTGCCCACGTTCAGTTCTGTTTATGTTCATTCCAAGTTGTACATGCTCTTCTTTTGAATTTTTTTCCAATAAAAGAACATTAACTCAACACTTTTGCCCTTGTGTATCGTTTTTGCCACTAGTTTGCCTTCGTAGAAATCACCCCATCCTTGGACCAACATTTAGGAAAGGTTTTGCAGCCAACCTACAGAAATCACCATGGAAACCTCTCTTTTTCTGTTCCTATGTCTTACTATATATGTGTAATGCTGCATGAGTGCTGATCTATCTAAGCAGAGGCTTGTGTGCATCTATCTTAGGGGATTTTAGGGGTTGCCTGGCAACCTGGATCTGGTGGATGAGAGTGATATCAAAAGCCATGTGGGAGCTGGAGAAGAGACTCTGGAGAGGCTGTTTCAGTGTGAAGTCTACTGCTGATTAAAACAGAGTAATGCGATCCATCTCATGTAGGCAGGCAGAGTTTGCTTTCCCTACAGCACCTCAGATCCACAGTATACCCTAAGGGTCTTTAAATGTGAAGTGGTTAATTTCTGTGCCACTAGCGGCAATACATGGATTTGAAAAAAATAACTAGGTGGTTAAAGTTTAATACAAACACTATTGGTGGCTTGACAAGCGCCTTGTCTGAAAGGTTAAACTAGTTTTAAAAGTTTGAAAACTTCAATTCAACATAATAGGCAGGGCCGTTTCTTGGCATAGGTGAACTAGGAGGAGGCCGCCGCCACATAACCCAAACACCCCCTCACCCCTGTATTGGATGCTCAGACAAACATAGCTCTGTTTTGATAGCTCCACAGTATTTGGGAGAATAAACCTACAAATGGCTTACTTACTGTTGTCTCATATGGGATTAAAGGTAATTTAAAGGGATGGCTCTTTCCAAAACTGTATTACTTTGTCTTCCATGAAATACAAAAGATGTTAGAGAGAGTGTAAGGGACCGATGTCTTAAACTTTTATTGCAGAAGAAAGGATATGTAATGAGGGTGAGGGTTGAATTATTTTAATTTAACATGTTTCCTCTGTCAGAAGAACAGGCTCACTCTTGATTTAAAGAGCTATTTAAAGACTGCTCCTAGCAGCCCCTGTGAAAGTGGGGGGGTGTGGGGGGGATTGTGCATGTCCTACTGTATGTGCTCCTGAGCACTGAAGCACAGGATCCAGTGACAGTGTGTGGGCGGAAAGAGAGTGCAAGCAGCCCACGTCTCTCTGCCTGTTGAGCTGCACGTGGCCGAGAGTGTGTGTTTGTGAGTGTGTGTGTGTGTCTTAAATACATTACTTCAACCAAGAAGAAGAATCAGGGAATATCTATAGGTCTCACAGGGTTCAACATAAAGGATTTCTTCAGCTGGCATGGTTGGACCGGGAGCTCAAATTTGTACATATGCTGTAAATTTCTGCACCTCCAAAAAAAAAAAAAAAAGGGGGATATTTTATTTTTTAGTCATGTTTTTGTATGTGGAAGAAATGTGAAAATAAAAATGTACAAAAAATAATTTATTAGGTTTTTAATTTGTACAAGAAGATGTGATATACTGCAAATATATTCACAGCTGAAGGGTGTTGTTAGGTACAGTGAAAAGTGAAGTGCCTAAAACCCCTTCAGCCGTGACTATATTCACAATGTGCCTTATTGCTTCTATTAAACAGTTACTGCATAATAAAGATAATAGAGGACACAGATGTTAATTAACATGTTATCTTTAAGGTAAAATCATTAAATGCCATACTTCTGTTTGGAGATGTATTCACGGGCATTAAAGAGTAACGAAATGTTACTTTGCGACACAAATAGTGATAGGCCATTGGTGCCACTTATGATACAAGCATATGTGAGCCAGCTGGTACGTGATAGCCGTGCATTGTGTAAAAGCCAAAGTATATTTTACGTGCCGCGTTGTGAATCACTCCACGCACAGTATGCACAACGTAGATTTTGCCATAATCCAGTCCGCGCGCCAACCAGATTTTATCAACTCCCGGACAAGATAATTATCTGTGCACATCGTCGCACCGTGTGCAGGCCATTGACTCTACTAAAAGAATATCACAAAGAAGTTGTAGTGAACATGTGTCAAACTCATTTGTATTCACTCACGGTAAGAAGAGTATACTCGCAAAGGCAACGTGGTCGACCAGGTCCGAGCTGATACGGAACACGGAAAAATGAAGTATACCTTAAACTTCACTCCCCTAGCCTCAAGAGGCACACCAGCAACTGACGCTGGAGGCTATAGCTTTTAGCCTCCTTGTTAAGGCACCCTCCTCCAATGCCGGCTGACGCCGGTTCGAATCCTGCTCTGAACAAGACTAGTTACAGTGGTTCCATGACTTGGATGGGAATGAGGTTTAGGGGGGTGAGTGTAACGGGAAGCCTGCTGGTATGTGATAGCTGTGCAGTATGTGAAAACCTTACTCCCCTGGACTCGAGGCATACTAGCGATTGACATTAGAGGCTATAGTCTTTAGCCTCCTTGTTAGTGCGCCTGCCTCCCATGCCAGCTGACATCAGTACGAATCCCACTTGGAGCGGTTCGAGCAAGACCGGTTACACACAGTCCTACAGCATCTTGCTGCTGTTTTTGGTATTGTTTGTATTGTTGTACACTGCAAGCTCCTGTCACCAAGACAAATAACTTGTATGTGTAAGCATACTTGGCAATAAAGCTGATTCTGATTCTGATCCAGGACTGGAATAATTAATTTTATAAAAAGCCATAAATTCATAAGCACACCTTGTGTTGGAAAATAAATCATACATTGATTTATTTATCATATTCAACCTACAGTACTTTAACCTAATACTTCAACTTAATGAATGTGTAACAGTTTAAGGAGGAGGCAGGAACTGGCTGAACAAAGTTTAATGAGAAACTCCAAGTTAAAACAACATAATACAAACATGAACATGCTCCTCTCTCTCTCTCTCAAACTGGCATTCCGGCCACCCTTTATCTAGCTGTGATCATCTGATTCAGAGCCAGCTGTGCACCCTCACTGCCTGGCAAGACCCTCCTCCTCATCATCCCCCATTAATCTCTTCAGTTATCAAAATACATTTTGAATGTAACTGTATTCTAATTACCAATGATTTAAATTGTAACTGAAGTGGAATAGTTACTTATATTTTGTATTTTAAATACGTAATCCCATTACATGCATTCCGTTACTCCCCAAACTTCCTTACATATGACAGTTTACCAAACATCTTTTCTGTTCAGTTGCAGGCACTGGTTGGTTACATTTTCTCACTGCCCTTTCAGGCTTTATGAGGGAACGAGAAAGGCAAGAACAGCCAAAGCATCCCACATAGAGTGAGCACTTACATAACAGAGCTGAATGGCACCACACAAAGATATAACACACATCATATACACAGTATATGTATACGACACAAACACACATATATATATATATATATATATAATATTACACACACAGTGCATCCGGAAAGTATTCACAGCGCTTCACTTTTCCCACATTTTGTTATGTTACAACCTTAATCCAAAATTTATTAAATTCATTATTTTCCTCAAATTTCTACAAACAATACCCCATAATGAGAACATGAAAGAAGTTTGTTTGAAATCTTTGCAAATGTATTAAAAATAAAAAAATATAAGTATTCACAGTCTTTGCCATGACACTCAAAATTGAGCTCAGGTGCATCCTGTTCCCACTGATCATCCTTGAGATGTTTCTACATCTTGATTGGAGTCCACCTGTGGTAAATTCAGTTGATTGGACATGATTTAGAAAGGCACACACCTGTCTATTTAAAGTCCCAAAGTTAACAGTGCATGTCAGAGCACAAGCCATGAAGTCCAAAGAACTGTCTGTAGACCTCTGAGACAGGATTGTATCGAGGCACAGATCTGGGGAAGGGTACAGAACGATTTATGCATTATTGAAGGTCCCAATGAGCACAGTGGCCTCCATCCATTAATGGAAGAAGTTTGGAACCACCAGGACTCTTCCTAGAGCTGGCCGCCCAGCCAAACTGAGCGATCGGGGGAGAAGGTCCTTTGTCAGGGAGGTGACCAAGAACCTGATGGTCACTCTGACAGAGCTCCAGCGTTTCTCTGTGGAAGGAAGAGAACCTTCCAGAAGAACAACCATCTCTGCAGCACTCCACCAATAAGGCCTGTATGGTAGAGTGACCAGACGGAAGACACTCCTCCGTAAAAGGCACATGACAGCTGCTTGGAGTTTGCCAAAAGGCACCCGAAGGACTCTCAGACCATGAGAAACTAAATTATCTGGTCTGATGAAACAAAGATTGATCTTTTTGGCCTGAATGGCAAGCTTCATGTCTGGAGGAAACCAGGCACTGCTCATCACCTGGCCAATACCATCCATGTGAAGCATGGTGGTGGCAGCATCATGCTGTGGGGATGTTTTTTCAGCAGCAGGAACTGGGAAACTAGTCAGGATCGAGGGAAAGATGAATGCAGCAATGTACAGAGACATCCTTGATGAAAACCTGCTCCAGAGTGCTCTGGACCTCAGACTGGGGTGAAGGTTCATCTTCCAACAGGACATCGAACCTAAGCACACAGCGGATACGGGACAACTCTGTGAATGTCCTTGAGTGGTCCAGCCAGAGCCCAGTCTTGAACCCGATTGAACATCTCTGGAGAGATCTGAAATGGCTCTGCACCGACGCTCCCCCTCCAACCTGATGGAGCTTGAGAGGTCCTGCAAAGAAGAATGGGAGAAACTGCCCAAAAATAGGTGTGCCTAGCTTGTAGCATCATACACAAAAATGACTTGAGGCTTTAATTGTTGCCAAAGGTGCTTCAACAAAGTATTGAGCAAAGGCTGTGAATACTTATGTACATGTGATTTGTATTTTTTATACATTTGCAAAGATTTCAAACAAACTTCTTTCACATTGTCATTATGGGGTATTGTTTGTAGAATTTTGAGGAAAATAATGACTTTTAATCAGTTTTGGAATAAGGCTGTAACATAACAAAATGTGGAAAAAGTGAAGCGCTGTGAATACTTTCTGGATGCACTGTGTGTGTGTGTGTGTGTGTGTGTGTGTGTGTGTGTGTGTGTGTGTGTGTGTGTGTGTGTGTATGTGTATATATATATATATATATATATATATATATATATGTGTGTACATATACCTTTGCATATAGACTTCAGACAGTACTTGACAGGGATGAGACCTGATCTGTGGTCAAAGCAGGGAACGGGGAGAGAAATGTCAGATTCATATTTCAAGCCCAAACAAAAATGTTGAGATGTCTTTTGCTCTCACTTTTGGCCATGTTATTTTTTTCTCTCCCTGTTTTATAATTTTATGGGATGATTTCATTTCATGTATCAATTTCAGTAGCCTAATTTGACATGCTGTGGGTGTGATTTGTGAGTGTGAGCAAAATCACATAATTTGACACACAATATGCTTGAAATGGAATACTAGCATACTGCATTAAATACACTGTAAACTGCAACTATGTATAAGAATACACATAAACAATGCAGCTGTTATGACTTCTGGTCCATTTGTCCACTGGAAATGGAAGTGTGAGTGCATTGTGATGTGGCATACAGTATTCCACACAGAGTCCTGTGCTTTACTCCATGAATAGAAATGCTGCACACTGCAGAAATAATATTATTAGCATGGAAGTATTTTTTCCCGAACAAAGACACACACAAACTTGTTTTTATATCATTCTGGGGACCCTCCATATTCTACCATGCATTTTTGGGGATTTTATACAGATCTAACGATAATTTATATCCCCTAATCCTCACAGAAAAATTTTAGAATTTTTACATAAATAAAACAAAACATCGTTTAATATGTTTAATAAGCCATTTCCCTCATGGGGAACGCTGGCTGATCCCCACAAGGTAGGTGATCTCAGGTTTTACTATCCTTGTGGGGACATTTGGTACCCATAATGTAGTATAAACATAGTACACGCACACAGAGACAGTGAAGCTTCCGACAGTGAGTTGGAACAGTTGAAATGCTGATGGCTGCATTCTAAAACAGCCCACTCATTACACACTCATATCTCATTCACTCCTGCTGTGCATTTTTCTTTTGCCATATATGCTTCCACACACATGCTTCTGCTGGCTTTGAGTCTTCCCCAGACCACTCTGGCATTCTGTCAAATGCTCATACACACTGTGCAGTAACTGATTATTCAACCCCAGCGATGCTATTTGGAACCACTGAGTGTGTGAGCTTGACAGAGAGAATACATGAACACTTCTGAAAAAAGAACCAAAATTAGCCATCACAAATTATTTACTGTTAGGGAAATACTGATGTGTTGACATTACATTTTTATAAGGATAAATATGAGCAGCAAGGATACATTTATACTATAAATGTAGTATCGTTGCTTGTGGTTTTATTTTTATTTTAAAGAATTTTCAAGAGATTTATGGTCAGGTTCAGTGTCCTTTGTTTAATTTCTCTTGATGACAAAAATACAACATAAATCATGTGGTTTCATTCAGATTATGTATTTTTTTTCTGAATTCTGCATAATAGATATAAACAAGGTATAATTTTATAAAACTGAACTGAGAGCACTACACATTGCATACATTGCACAATACAATGTTTAGTGTATTAAGAGCATGAATAATGTTGTTCAAAATTTGGTTTTTGCAAAATTATTTTTTTGCCCTAACAAATCCTACAGTATGTCACTATATATATATATATATATATAATCATAATTAGTCATAATTGCTTAATTTATGTCAACATTAATGTTATATACATTCCCACGTTAATATTCTAAACGTTTTCCATCAGCTTATGTTTTTACTTCATTACTAATGACATCATTCTCCTGTTGTAGAAAGTAAATGTGAACAACTGATATACCAAAAAAAAAAAATTATAGAGATAAATGTATACAAATAATCCAAATAATCCATGACCAAATATTGTAAATACAACTCATGGATGGGTGTTCAAATACCACAGAAATGTGCTGAGCTTTTTGCAGGCACAGATTCTGTTTGGGCCTGCCATCAATTACTGACACTATTTTAAACCATTTGTGCAAGTCAGAGTGTTGAAAGATGACAAAAGCTCCTAATACATATCATGCCTTGTTGTAACACTCACTTTTTCAAAAGTACACAAATGCTGTAGATTAAGCTTAACTTGTGCAAACCCTGGATTATTCCTTTAATGCATTCATGGTTTTGCTATATGTGCATCAGCTTTAAATGTGCCTTGCACTTCATGGAGTTCTGATGAGTTGCTGAACCCTTGGTCAGACCTAAATTAAAAATCCTCTGCAAGATAATAGGCTTGCTCAAGGGTCAAGAGGGAGCCATAAGGATAAAATTACCTTATTGGCACTGTGTGAATGCAGAGTAAATGAGTGAATGAAGGACTGTGGTCTTGTTTTGACTTTAGAGCGCAGTCTGTGTGTGTAGAAAGAGTTTAAAGTAATAGTTCAACCAAGAATATTTTTTGACATTATTTGTTACCCTTATGTTGTTCCAAACATGTATAACTTTCTTTGTTTCACGAAACACAGAAGATGATGTTAGGCAGAATGCTAAACACTGACTTAAAGCCTTAGACCACTTTTATTTTCATTGTATTGAAAACAACATCCTTCAAAACTTCTCTCATGCTCCACAGAAGAATTAGTCATATGGGTTTGGGACAACAAGCTCACTTTTAATTTCAGGGGCAACTGACTGTACAATCAGAGGCTAGGGAATGGGATGTGTGTGTGAGAGAAAGAGAGAGAGAGAGTCAAAGGGGTTAAGTGATGATAAAGTGAAATGCTGCATTAATGTTTCACACACACACGACACTGAAAGATTCACAGGCTTGCATTACAGTAACATGAGAAACCAAACACATCCACACACTTTCAGGCGTCTCAAAGGGGGTTGACAGTTAATGCTACATACACATTTGGACAGTAATAATTGTTAAACCATGTAAAATTCACCCATATATAGTACTGAGGATATGATTACAGAATATATATATATATATATATATATATATATATATATATATATATATATATATATACCTGTACATACACACACAAAACAGTTAGTTCCGGTCTTCGAATCTGATTGGACGAGAGACGTTCCATGAGCACTGATAGTCCGACACCATCAGCACTCGGATGCTTCACTGTGTGTTCACTCTGTTCTAAACTAAAGTGTAAGAGCAGTGCAGATCTGTTAGGAGTTACTGTCTTTATTTTTGAAATTATATATGCTAGCCAGCAGGTGGTGGCAAAATATAATTTTTGTGTGTAATATCAGCCAGTTGGTGACGTAAAGCGAATCCGTTCTGCACTCTGTGATCGCTCGTATTACTAATACATTACGAAAGCTTGGAAATAGCTCTATACAGCTTTAAACGGACAACATCAGAATTAAGGCTCATCACAGCTGAGAGACACAACTGATTTATTACAGAACTCAAGGTGCTTACCTTTTATTGGAGTTTCCACATTGGATACATGCTGTTTAAAATGGCAGAGGACATCACTGGTTCTATAGTGAATGACTTTGCGTACCGGCTACCGTGAAATAGGGAGGAATACCCCCACTTGGACATTTATTTTCCACTGAGAAATCTGACCTTCAGAAAGCTGACAACATCTCTGCTTGTGTGTGGCAACAGGTGATCGCCTATGCTCACACACACACACACACACACACACACACACACACACACACACACACACACACACACACACATCCGTCTATCCTTGTTTATCCAATAATTTGTTCAAAACAGCACAAGCCGTGATACTATTTCTGAAGTGACATTTTTGAATTATTAACGGAGACTTGGACGCAAAGGCAGCAAAAGCAGATTCTGATCCGTCGCATAAGAAAGTAGTTCCATGCACAAATGCGTTTTTATGACTGTACTCGGTTTTCCTAATTTTTATAAATTGACTTGTTCAATGAACTGTTGTATAAGCAATATCACACTCGCAATCGTGCTATATGGCCCTACATCAGCACTGCTGTAATTACCAATATTCTAAGTCTTCTGGAGTCATATAAAATCTTTGTGTGAGTAAAAGACCAAAAATCAAATAGTAATTTTTTGAAAATCATCACTTTCAAATCTCATTTACCTTTGAGTAATTTCAAACATGGCACATCGGGACACATTACGGCAGATTTGATGTCAATGACATCAAATGTCCAGGTTCTGATTAGTCTCAGCATGTCCAACCTGGCACAAAATAAATGATACTTTTATGGTGCTTTTTTTTTTTTTAATTTAGAGGATTTTGACAGCCCATCCCTGTGTCACAATCAGCTCCCTATGTCGTGAATCAGTATATCGGAACACGAATTCGTGCACTGGCAAGGGTGTTCATCCACTGAACACTTGTGACTCAATCACCTGTGACACGTTAACGAGCTAGCGAATTGAAACACAGCTGTTATTAATCAGCACCATCGCTGTATAAATTACTCCATTATTCATTTTCGTTGAAGATATTCAAAGTGCTCTGTTATTATAACAGATACGTGACATAAATTAAGAAATACAAATACACAGATGTATTTTAATCCTTCTTTTAACAACTCAAATATTTGAAAGATTGTTTCACTTTCATGGTAATTATGAAAGACATTACAAACAACATCTCTTTTAAAGAGAAAATAAGGCTTGGACGACATAGTTTTACACTTGTGCTGGTCTTCTAATGACCTAAGAGACTTCAGATGACATGACAACATTTCCGGTAAGGGAACATAGTGAGCAATGATTCTCCCTGGTTTTTACAGTGCATTGTGGTTTTTTTTTAGGGAGTGAATGTTTCTGTGCACTGAAACGATTTTGCGACTCCCTGATCAGTGCTCTGACTACTGAACTAGGGAGCTGATTGAGACACCCATGTCACTAATTTTGTATTACGTAGAAAAAAACTATAATTTGGATTTGCAACAAAAATGGTGTGAGTAACAGATGACAATATTTACATTTTTGGGTGAACTATACATTTTTATAAATTGTTCTCAGATTAAAAATAATAATAATAATAATTTGGACACTGTATTAAAGTCCTGTATATGTGTTATTAAACCAAATTCTTACTGTCTCTCAGGGCTACAGAATTGTTTCTTGATCTATTCTCATCATTAACAGCTCAAATTACTCTTGCCAGGACATATTCTTGTGTTAGTGGAAGCGCATTTCTTTGTTCGGTTGCTCACTTGGGGTTTTAGTCCTGACACTTTGAAAAGCATATCAGAGACAATTTCCATTGTTATAAGCACAACAAATAAAGTTTATTAAACTTGAATTGCATTTACAATTCAGATTTTTTTTTTTTTTTTTTTACAACACAGTACAGTGAGTCCTTCCCATAAATCCATCTCTCTCTCTCCCCGGGTGTTCCTGCAATGTCCGTTTTTAT
Source organism: Xyrauchen texanus (assembly GCF_025860055.1). Classification (NCBI taxonomy): domain Eukaryota; kingdom Metazoa; phylum Chordata; class Actinopteri; order Cypriniformes; family Catostomidae; genus Xyrauchen; species Xyrauchen texanus. The sequence goes on along the minus strand of NC_068297.1, from coordinate 17,784,019 downwards.
CCCCACTCTCCATCTGTTCCTTCTCCTTCCACAGTTTCAGGCAAGGGATGGATGTACAGAAGGTTTCAATAGACGTATGAAGAAATGAAAGTAGTAGCTTATATCATGAATCATATCATAAACAGTGGCCCCTAAATGCATTTGGACACTTAAAGGGATAGTTCACCCAAAAATTACAATTCTCATCACTTACTCACACTCATGCCACCCCATCATTTCTTCTGCAAAACACAAATTATGATTTTTTTAGAAGAATATTTCAGCTCTATAGGTCCACACAATGCAAGTCAATGGGTGCCAAAATTGTGACTCTCCAAAAAGCACATAAAGGCAGCATAAAAGTAATCCACATGACTCCAGTGTTTTAATCCATATCTTCAGAGGGATAGGATAGGTGTGGGTGAGAAACAGATCAATATTGAAATATGTTTTTGCTTGAAATTCTTCTTCCTGCCCAGTAGCAATATTTTCTTGTTGAACTTTGTGGAGTATGTCCATATATGATGAAATACACCTGTGTTTCCTCTGCTTGGACACTTGAGATGAACTGACTTCACACATCCACAAAAAATGACCTCGGGAGCAGCTGGTTAAAAGTAATTTATAAACGTGAGGTTGTTTCTCTAGCATCATTATTTTGTTTGCAGGTGCCAACTGTTTTTATTCAGTATATTGTGTCTAATTCATTCCAGTTCACTTTGAAGTGGGACTGAAGTGTCTTAATACTTTTTTTGCATCTGTGCATTCAAGGAAAATATTTAAGAAGGAATATATTCAACAGTGTTTGCATTTTTATTAATGTGTATATGGTAGTGCTCGCCGCTCTGTGTATGTATGTATGTATGTGTGTGTGTGTGTGTGTGTGTGTGTGGGTGTGATGTGCTGATAGGACAATCATCTGCTGTAACAGTTTGCTACAGACTGGAGAACACTGTGGGAAATACATAATTTGTACCACCTTGTGTCTGCAGTCCTGAGTAGTTACAGTGGAAATGTCTGTGGATTAAAAACTGTGGAGACTGAATCAGAATCAAGGCAATGGATTATTAAAGTCACTTGAAAAGAGAAAAATTTTAATAGCGATTACACATCTAATAACATTAGCATAAGTGAACACAGCTGTTTATAACGCTTCATAACACACTCATTTTGATGCTGCAAACTGTTTATTTACTATTGCTTTTACTACGTATTGAATCAATACATAAATGAATTAACGTTCAGTTATTAGCTTTAATTTACCTTGGAGCAAATGTAGGTGTCGTTACAGATGTTACTGTATATGTTCATTTGGGAATGAGGGCTGACACAGTTTAATCCATAACATGCTCTTCTCCAGATTTATTTAAAGATTATTTTTTAAAAAGAAAGAAAAACTGTGTGTATCCTCACTGGGTAACTAATTTCATTATTACAAATGACCCAGCAGCAACGTATTTTATATTTGTGGATTATTTTGATAAAATCCCGCTCAAAAATATTCAAACAAACATTGCTTTCATAAGCTGTCATTAGAAAATAGCAAATGCATGGCAGAGTAACGGTGGCAGGGCATCGACTGCAAAAACAGGATTGGTCAGAAGCGCTTTGAAGGCGGGGCTTAGTAAAGGGTCATTTAGCAGTGCATCAAGGAAGTGGGCGGTTCCTGCTCAGCTCTTTTGCTGTGGTTTGTTTGCCGTTGCTGTACTGCAGTTTAAAGTGTTTTTGGATAGTTCCACAGACAAAACATTGCTAAAAATATCTGTCCAAGAATATTCAGTATACAAAGAACTCCAGACAACATGAGTTGTGGAAAATCGGATGTGATCTAGAAACTTTATACAGCTTTATACCATTCATGCCATTGAAGAGATGGTAAGTCTATCCCTCACAGTTTCGTTGTCCTTCCCGTTGCATGCGTGAATAAGGTCTATGGTTTCCATGTCCCTGCACTTGGTGCCACTAGTGGCGCAGACATTAAACATTTCACTCTTAGGGTATCCAAAATATCTTTGGAGAGATATTCGGTAAGGCCTGGCTGGAACTGATACTAATCTAAACAGTAACCCAAGATCACAGAGACTGCAGATCCCTTGAACTTAGCGAAGGGTCACAACCCCAGAGAATGCCCAGTGTGTGATACTGACACCAAGAACTGTCACACACTACAACAATGAGCAACATTTCTGTGGCTCTCTCTCACTCACACACTAACTCTAATCTGCTGATGAGAGATGGCACATTGCTATCAACACTCTGAGTCTATGTGTGCACTGTGAGACAGCAAGGGTCACGGCCGGACCAATTTTCTGATTTGAACTACTGTTCTCCAAACATTGTATTGCCATACACCGATCAGCCACAACATTAAAACCACCAGCCTAATATTGTGTAGGTCCCCCTTGTGCCGCCAAAACAGTGCCAAACTGCATCTCAGAATAGCATTCTGAGATGATGTTCTTCTTACCACAATTGTAGAGAGTGGTTATCTCAGTTACTGTAGACTTTGTCAGTTCAAACCAGTCTGGCTATTCTCTGTTGACCTCTCTCACCAGCAAGGCATTTTTGTCCACAGAACTACCGCTCACTGGATGTTTTTTGTTTTTGGCACCATTCGGAGTAAATTCTAGGGACTGTTGTGTGTAGGGAGATCAGAAGTTACAGAAATACTCAAACCAGCCTTCTGTCACCAACAATCATCCATGCGATTATCTAATCAGCCAATTGTGTGGCAGCACTTCATAAAATTCAGATATAGTTCAGGAGCTTCAGTTAATGTTCACATCAACCATCAGAATGGGGGAAAAATATGATCTCAGTGATTTGGAGCGTGGCATGATTGTTGGTGCCAGATGGGCTGGGTATTACTGTACCTTCTGATCTCCTGGGATTGTCACACACACAACAGTCTCTAGAATTTACTCTGAATAGTGCAAAAGACAAAAAACATCTACTGAGCGGCAGTTCTGTGGACCGAAATGCCTTGTTGATGAGAGAGCTCAACAGAGAATGGCCAGACTTGTTCGAACTGACAAAGTCTACGGTAACTCAGATAACCACTCTGTACAATTGGGGTGAGAAGAATAGAATATCAGAATGCTATTTTGAGATGCATTTTGGCACTGTTTTGGTGGCACGAGGTGGACCTACACAATATTAGGCATGTGGTTTTAATGTTGTGGCTGATGGGTATATTTCTGGATTATAATTACAGTCTTGTTTGAGCTCAAGAAGCTTCTTAAATATTTTCATTTAATGCGGTTATCAGCAATTTGTATTCTTTTTTTTCTTTTGCTGCATCAGTCTTTGTCACCATCACTCAGGCAGTGTCCTGCGCAAGTTCCAGATACTCATGAAATCTATCTTTTCAAATATAGATTATTGCTGTTAAATCCAAAGAAGATAAAATCAAGCTGCTTCATCATTGATTCATCTCTTACTTTAATTAAATTTTGTATCTTTCCTCAACAAGCTTGTTTATCTGACTCCAGAAATTTTTTTTTAGGTCTTGAAAAACAGTAATATTTTGGAGCAACTACCAAAATGGGCACCAATCAGTGTTAGAATATGGTCCTAAATAACTCAAGAACAAAACATTTGATTGACTCCAAATAAAAAGTAAAATGATACCAACAAATAATGTGCATTTGATCTGCAACAACAAATCTTATATTGCTTTCAATCTTTTTTATATTTCAAAATTAAACTCTAGGTGGGCTTAATAGGGTCACTTTCCCTAAGTCATAAATGACACGAAGTTAGGTAAAAATAATAAATAACATAATTGATTTCGTACACTTACCGGAGATATTCTCTTAGGCTTTCGGTTCAACCGACGTTCCATAACCGTTATAATTTGAAACGGTAAACTGGCGCGTTTTTGATAACTTGCGCGAGTTGCGTGGCTGCAATGTGCCTTTGCGTTACGGTATATGTAGACGTTTATGTAAAGTGCCATTTCACTTCTGTTTCTGTTATTAAATTATACAGCAAGTCAACAATAGAGATTCACCTCTCATCTTAGAGATAGGACATTCTATCATGCATGCTTTTAAAGCTATCAATTTCAAAACTGTAGAAGTAGGCTACATTGTGAACATTTTAAAATGCAAGATTATTCCATATAATGTAAATGAAATGGTCTGTAAATTCACACCTTACAGCATACCCCTCTCAAGCACATGCTCTACAACTTCAGGAAATCTAAGAAAAGCCCTCAGAGATATACTGATCAAGACTAGTCAAAAGCTCTGCTTTAGTGTCTACAGAAACCAGAGGAATAATGCGGTCATTAAGGACTCATTATGGTTTAATGTGCTCCTGACCCTAATCAAAGACCCAAAGAGTGACTGTTTATGACGTGCAGCTCTCTACAGCAAGAATGAGCAAAATACATATCTGGGAGCATGTACACTCTGGCACACTAAAACACATCTCTTTAATAATGACCAAACTCTTTCTGCAGCTCTTATTCTATTGTTCTCATGAATCTCCCAGAAGCCTCCTGGGAGTGTGGACAATCCTGTAAAGAAGCAAGCAACCATTAGTTTAAAGCAGGCCTGTAAGTGGATAAAATAATACACCCTCTGCAATTCCCACCTCACATAATTCCCTCGCCCCAACTTCTTTTCTTATTAGGCCACATCATTAATTTACTCTTCAGAGGCAGGCGGACTGATCCTTTCTTTCCAGTGCTGTTCTTGTGAGCTTTTGGACCTTCATCAATCTTTGAGAGCTTTTTAAAGGTACTCAAGTGCTAAACAAGTCAAGGAAACAGTCGGCTCATCTAACATACATGAGCCAAGGTGAGCAGGGCAAAAAAGAAAGTATGTGCATGAGAGAGAGAAAAAGGTATCAAAGGAATCTTTCCAGTCCAAAACAAGTTAAGATCAATCAACAGTATTTGGGGCATAATGTTGATTACCACGAAATAATTTCAAGTCCCTCCTTTTAAGGCCTGAAACGTACCCTACGCAAGTACTGTAAGTGTACGCAAATGCTTCTTGCCACTCAAACTTGATTTCATGCATTGCTGCATTCCGAAATCACAATCACAACAAGATTTTCAGGGTCAACTAGAAATCTCATTCAGCGGCACAGATGTTTGAAGGTAACTATTGTGTCCTGAGAACTAAGGTTTGTTACCACCAGGTATGCAATAATGTTAAATATGTACTGTACAATGCATCAGTGTTCTTGAGTATATAATGTAAACACACCACTTTCCCCAATTTTACTTTAAATTACAGTGTGTGAAGAGGCAAACCAATACCGTTGCACACAACAGATATTAGATTATAGATTTCTCTCTCTCAAAGTCAAAGCAATAATAGCAGTCCTGAAGGAAACAATGAAACTAATGAAATTAATGTTTAATAATAAAATTTCAATTGTTCATTGTCAGTTCATATTAACTCCCTTTATTCAAATCTATCATAAAGCCCCATTTTTAATCTGTCTTTTATAACTGAGATTGTCCTGGTAGTTTTTAAGCTCAATTAAGAAATAACAACTTTTTTATTATTCTCATTTACAGGACCTTTTAAATTCTTTAAGTTTTCCTATTTATTTGTTTCTTTGATTGTATTGTGTTTGTGTGCAGCAATTTTGGTGAACTTCTGTTTCTTTTAAATGTGCTATACAAGTAAACCTTCACTTGACTTACCTCAGTGCATTAACTCATTTTAACATATAGCTAGTAATACATTTTTTTTTAATCAAAAGTTGTATATATTGATATAAATGCTGTAAAATTATAATTCATTAATAGTTCATGTTAATGTTGTTAACTAAAATGGAACCGTATTGTAAAGTGTTACCAATAACGCAAACATAACCCCTTGTTTTTTATTTTTTCATAATTTATTGACATCATAAAACTAAACATAAAAGCTTTTCCAGTTGTTTGCAACTGTGAATGACATGGTAAGACATATACACATATACAGCATTTCTCTTTCTCACTTTCACATGTCTGACGTCCCTCTGACAATTATAAAGATAGTGTATGAATTTGATATGAAAATTTGGCCTGTAACAGTCAAACACCCTCCATGTTCTTCCCTCAGGTACACACACCATATATACATGGAATACATACAGTTGAAGTCAGAGGTTTACATACACTTAGGTTGAAGTAATTAAAACAAATGTTTTTAACCAATCCACAGATTTAATATTAGCAAACTATAGTTTTGGCAAGTCGTTTAGGACATCCACTTTGTGCATGATGCAAGTAATTTTTCCAACAATTGTTTACAGACAGATTGTTTCACATTGAATCGACTATATTAAAATACAGTGGGTTAGAAGTTTACATACACTAAGTTAACTGTGCCTTTAAGCAGCTTGGAAAATTCCAGAAAAGGATGTCAAGACTTTACAGAATTGGAGGTGTACCTGTGGATGTATTTTATGGCCTAGCTTCAAACTCAGTGCCTCTTTGCTTGATATCATGGGAAAATCAAAAGAAATCAGCAAGACCTCAGAAAAAAATAATAGTAGACCTCCACAAGACTGGTTCATCCTTGGGAGCAATTTTCAAATGCCTGAAGGTACCACATTCATCTGTACAAACAATAATACGTATAAACACCATGGGACATTGCAGCCATCATATCGCTCATGAAGGAGACGCATTCGGTCTCCTAGAGATGAATGTAGTTTGTATGAAAAGTGCAAATCAATCCCAAAACAACAGCAAAAGTCCTTGTGAAGATGTTGGAGGAAACCGGTAGACAAGTATCTATATCCACAGTAAAACTAATCATATATTGACATAACCTGAAAGGCTGCGCAGTAAGGAAGAAGCCACTGCTCCAAAACCGCCATAAAAAAGCCAGACTTCAGTTTGCAAGTGGACATGAGGACAAAGATCTTACTTTTTCTCTTGTCTGATGAAAGAAAATTGAACTGTTTGGCCATTATGACCACCATTCTGTTTACCGGAAAAAGGGCTTGCAAGCCAAAAGAACACCATCCCAACTGTGAAGCATGGGGGTGGCAGCATCATGTTGTGGGGTGCTTTGCTGCAGGAGGCACTCGTGAACATCACAAAATAGATGCCATCTTTAGGAAGGAAAATTATGTGGATATATTGAAGCAACATCTCAAGGCATCAGCCTTGAAGTTAAAGCTCGGTCGCAAATGGGTCTTCCAAATGGACAATGACCCCAAACATACCTCCAAAGTTGTGGCAAATGGCTTAAGGACAACAAAGTCAAGGTATTGGAGTGGCCATCACAAAGCCCTGACCTCAATCCGACAGAAGATTTGTGCGCAGATCTGAAAAAGTGTGTGTGAGCAAGGAGGCCTACAAACCTGACTCAGTTACACCAGTTCTGTCTGGAGGAATGGGCCAAAATTCCAGCAATGTATTGTGAGAAGCTTGTGGAAAGCAACCCAAAAGGTTTGACCCAAGGTAAACAATATAAAGGGAATGCTGCCAAATACTAACAAATTGCATGTGTTCGGACCCACTGGGAATGTGATGAAAGAAATAAAAGCTGAAATAATTAATTCTCTCTACTATTATTCTGACATTTCACATTCTTAAAATAAAGTAGTGATCCTAACTGACCTGAGACAGGGAATGTTTTCTACAATTAAATGTCAGGAATTGTGAAAAATGAAGTTTAAATGTATTTGGCTAAGGTATATGTACACTTCTGACTTCAACTGTATATATGTCTTTTCCCATCTAACACAGCCACTGAGACACAGATAAATAAACATCTAATATAAAACGTTTCTGTTAAATTAACAATATAAATCTGACCTCTGAATCATGACACAAGTGGAAAAATAAACAAACAAACGAAAAATCCAAAACTATATTTATCTTCTCTTTTAACAAAAGAACCAAGGTTAAATTTTTTTTTTTTAGATTAGTTGTGTTCTTTTGGTATCCATACCATTTGCTCTATGTGATTCATTTGTACATACAGTATATAAATAGTACAGCGTTTAATTTAGAAGGGGACATAATATGCCTCTGTGAGTCATAGCATGGGTGACATACCTGCCCTCAAGAATAACAGCATAGAAACAGCCTTTATTACTTGTTTAACAGGGATCTACTGTAACAGTTTGTAGTATAGCATTCCATTCAAAGTGTGTATACACACACACACACACACACACACACACACACACCAAGCCATAAGCACATATAAAGAAAAAAACATACTCTCTCCACTTAAATCCAGACAAACACACTTAAACACAAGGATTCACCCAAACATTACCATTGTGTGATCATTAACTCACCCTCATGTTGTTCCAAACACATATGACTTTGTAGAACACAAAAATACATCTTTGGCAGAATGTTAAAGGGATATTTCACCCATAAATGAAAATTATCTCATGATTTACTCATGTAGACTGTAAAACTTACTTTCATCTGCAGAACACAAATGAAGATTTTTAGAAGAATATTTCAGCTCTGTAGTGAATGGATGCCAACATTTTAAAGTTTCAAAATCCACATAAAGGGAACATATGACTCCAATGTTTTAATCCATGTGACACAAGATGATAGGTGCATGTAAGAAACAGATCAATGTTTACATAATTTTTTTTAAATAATAAATTCTCCTCCCTGCCAGTAGGAGGCAAAATGCAACAGAAGGAGAAAATGAAGGAAAAAGGACTTAAATATTGTGGGTTTCTCACCCACACCTATAGCTTCAGAAGACATGGATTGAACCACCAGAGTCAGCTGGAGTCCTTTTATGTTGCCCTTATCTGGATTTTGGAGCTTCAAAATGTTGGCATCCATTCACTTGCATTGTATGGACCTACAGGGCTGAGATATTCTTATAAAATTTGTGTTCAGCAGATGAAAGAATGTCATACACATCTGGGATGGCATGCGGGCGAGTAAATGATGAGATCATTTTCATTTTTGGGTGAACTATCCCTTTAAGACCACCTCTGTGTCAGTGTTTTACTCAAACACACACGCACAACAATCTGAAGGATGTAGATTTGAGGGTGTCTTGGAAAAGAAGGAAGCACTGTGATTTGATGACAGTTCTGTGACAATCACCTGCTTGAATGTGACAACAGCTTTTACAGGCGTCTCATTGGTCCAATCTTACAGTAAAGTAAAATGACAAGGCCCCACATGCCAATGAGAGTGCCAGAGGGGGTGGTGTTGGTAAGGGTGGGTTTCACCACTAGAGTGTAAAGAAGCAATAGAAAATATAGAATATATTAGCAGAAAAAAAGAAAGGAAGTGGATAAAAAGAGAAAGAGAAGAAAACAACAAAGAAAAGATAACGGTTATGAAATCCGTTGGTATAAGTTCTCTCACTCTCTCTTTCTCTCTGTCTTGGGATGTCACAAGGGGTGAGAAAGGCATTCCAGGACAGCAGAGTAATTTCAAGGTCTTTCAGGGTGTGTGTATGTGTGTATGGGCTGTAGTTGATGCATGTCTATGAGACAGAGGTTATATGGGTAGTGAGGGCTCAGAGTGCCTCAGAGAGAGCGGGGGATGATGGTGAAGGGTAAGATGGGGCAGCTGGCCTCCAGCTCCAGGGCTGTGAGGAAGCATTCGGTTGCTGCTGCATCGTTGCCCTGCGCCTGCAGAACTTCACCCAGACTGTTCCACACATCATGGGCCGTGCTGTTCACCTGCACCGCATCACGCAAGATCTTCTCAGCAAGACTGTACCTCTGCAACTGATGCAATATCAGACCCTGTAGAAATAAAGAGGGAGAGACAGATAGAACCTGAATGTTCAGTCTGTTTATTCTGCTCTATTTTATTGTATATTATACAGATCTTCATTACAGGTACCTTATTTTCACAAGTTTCTGCTCTTTGTATGTGTGTGTGTGTGTGTGTGTGTGTGTGTGTGTGTGTGTACTGATGCTTTGGCAATATAGCATGCTAAAGAATCATGCCAATAATTACAGTACTTCTAATTAAATAAATATATCTCCTGTCAGACAACTGACTGGAGGGGAGCCCGCTGAATACGTTCTGATACGGGCCCAAGAATTTCTAACTGCAGGCCTACAACTACTTATTCATGTGATCATCTATTCAGCCAATTGTGTGGCAGCAGTGCAATGCATAAAATCATACATATACGGGCCAGGAGCTTCAGTTAATATTCACATCAACCATCAGAAGGGGGAAAAAATTTGATCTCAGTGATTTCGACCATGGCATGATTTTTGGTTTCAGATGGGCTGGAATGAGTATTTCTGAAACTGCTGATCTCCTGGGATTTTCATGCACAACAGTCTCTATAATTTACAGAGAGGTACTTCTGACCATACAATACGTCAAACCCATATCTGCATGATTTTCTGCATTGCACTGCCTCCACATGATTGGCTGAGAAGATAAAATCGCATGAATAAGTAGGTGTAAAGGTGTACCTATTAAGTGGTCGGTAAGTGTAAATATATACATATAATAGAATTAATTACAGGACATGTTGATTCATCGCATACATCAAAAGCCCCCAAACAAATATACAGGTGAAACTCGAAAAATTAGAATATCGTGCAAAAGTTCATTAATTTCAGTAATTCAACTTAAAAGGTGAAACTAATATATTATATAGACTCATTACAAGCAAAGTAAAATATTTCAAGCCTTTATTTGATATAATTTTGATGATTATGGCTTACAGCTTATGAAAACCCCAAATTCAGAATCTCAGAAAATTAGAATATTGTGAAAAGGTTCAGTATTGTAGGCTCAAAGTGTCACACTCTAATCAGCTAAACACCTGCAAAGGGTTCCTGAGCCTTTAAATGGTCTCTCAGTCTGGTTCAGTTGAATTCACAATCATGGGGAAGACTGCTGACCTGACAGTTGTGCAGAAAACTATCATTGACACCCTCCACAAGGAGGGAAAGCCTCAAAAGGTAATTGCAAATGAAGTTGGATGTTCTCAAAGTGCTGTATCAAAGCACATTAATAGAAAGTTAAGTGGAAGGGAAAAGTGTGGAAGAAAAAGGTGCACAAGCAGCAGGGATGACCGTAGCCTGGAGAGGATAGTCAGGAAAAGGCCATTCAAATGTGTGGGGGAGCTTCACATGGAGTGGACTGAGGCTGGAGTTACTGCATCAAGAGCCACCACACACAGACGGGTCCTGGACATGGGCTTCAAATGTCAAACGTCTTACCTGGGCTAAAGAAAAAAAGAACTGGTCTGTTGCTCAGTGGTCCAAAGTCCTCTTTTCTGATGCGAGCAAATTTTGCATCTCATTTGGATACCAAGGTCCCAGAGTCTGGAGGAAGAATGGAGAGGCACACAATCCAAGATGCTTGAAGTCCAGTGTGAAGTTTCCACAGTCTGTGTTGGTTTGGGGAGCCATGTCATCGGCTGGTGTTGGTCCACTGTGCCTTATTATGTCCAGAGTCAACGCAGCCGTCTACCGGGACATTTTAGAGCACTTCATGCTTCCTTCAGCAGACAAGCTTTATGGAGATGCTGACTTCATTTTCCAGCAGGACTTGGCACCTGCCCACACTGCCAAATGTACCAAAACCTGGTTCAATGACCATGGTATTACTGTGCTTGATTGGCCAGCAAACTCGCCTGACCTGAACCCCATAGAGAATCTATGGGGCATTGCCAAGAGAAAGATGAGAGACATGAGACCAAACAATGCAGAAGAGCTGAAGGCCGCTATTGAAGCATCTTGGTCTTCCATAACACCTCAGCAGTGCCACAGGCTGATAGCATCCATGCCACGCAGCATTGAGGCAGTAATTAACGCAAAAGGGGCCCAAACCAAGTACTGAGTACATATGCATGATTATACTTTTCAGAGGGCCGACATTTCTGTATTTAAAATCCTTTTTTTTTATTGATTCCATGTAATATTCAAATTTTCTGAGATTCTGAATTTGGGGTTTTCATAAGCTGTAAGCCATAATCATCAAAATTATATCAAATAAAGGCTTGAAATATCTTACTTTGCTTGTAATGAGTCTATATAATATATTAGTTTCACCTTTTAAGTTGAATTACTGAAATTAATGAACTTTTGCATGATATTCTAATTTTTCGAGTTTCACCTGTAATTAATATAAAAAATGCATTACAATTAAAAAATGTTTTTGTTATTAACACTTTTTATTGATTTATATATATATATATATGTGTGTGTGTGTATATACACACACACACACACACACACACACAGAATATAACCCCAACCGGTCACTTAACAAACATGCTAAATGGTCAAAGCCCAGTTTTTTGTATATTTGACACCTAGTTTAATAACCTCCCCCATCACACAACATACAGAGTCATAGTATGCAAAATCTTAAAATAAATAAGGCATACTCTTGCATCCCTAGACATTGTTTTAATATTTTTTTATTCCCATCCACCAATACCAAGTTCAAATCTCTTTCCCATAACTTGTTAAGAGTTGTTAAGGCCCTGTCACCAAGATGCTAAATCAACGAGGAATAAAACTCTGATGCTTCATGTCCCTTCCCAAAGGCTGCGAGCACCAAACAGAGGGTGTCTGCAGCTTTAGGGTGCTGCGTACTAGCACCACAAATAGTACAAATTAAATGCAGCAACTGTAAATACCTGAAAAATTGAGACCTAGAAATCCCATTATCAAATGATCTCAAAGTGTAGCAACACCCCACTCCAACCATTCTTTCCAGCAAAAGGGGGACTTGATAATACACAATTTGGGGTTCAGCCATATGTTTGAGGAAATATGTAGGTAAAAATAAAAAATTTTACAAACAGGAAACCATTGTCCATACTGAATGTAAGTGTGAAATAATGGGATGCATTTTCCATATCCTCTGTCAGCCGACCACAAGAATCTTGCGAGGATAGATTGGAGTCTGTCACCCACCACGGGAAGCTGCCCGAAAACTCTGTCTGTTGTGTCAATCAAATTCTGAATGAGCCCCTCCAAAAACTTCACCAAAAATGGACTCTCCTTTCCCTTGGGGATTCCAACAAAACAAATATTATTATGCCTGCTGCGATTTTCCATATCCTCTGTTTTTTCCATACGCATTCCACATCAGCCTTGGTAGCAGGTGGTTTAGCCTGTAGCTCTCTTACGGCTGACTCCAGAAACTTGACCCGTTTTTCAACATTGTCCATTCTTGTGATCAGGGTGGAAAGTTTCCTCCTCCATAAATGTGATCGGCATCGACTGGACCTTCGCCATCCTGACCTGTGAGGTGTTTGACACGTGGGAACATAAGTGCTGCTGATCACAATGCATGGTCAGGATATTAATAATGTGAAAAATTACTATTACAATTTGAAAAAAAAAACCTTCTTAAAACACTTCAAAGATTTCTCATAAAAAAAATCCTCCATGTGCAACAATGGCAGCTTTGCAGATCCTTGGCAATCTAGCTGTCAGTTTGTCCAGATACTCAGGTAAAATTTCACCCCATGCTTCCTGTAGCACTTGCCATAGATGTGACTGTCTTGCCGGGCACTTCTCACACACCTTACAGCCTAGCTGATCCCACAAAATTGCAATGGAGTTAAGATCCATAACACTCTATTCCAATTATCTGTTGTCCAATGTCTGTGTTTCTTTTCCCACTCTAACCTTTTATTTTTGTTTTTCTATTTCAAAAGTGGCTTTTTCTTTTCAATTCTTCCCATAAGCCCTGCACCCCTGAGTCTTCTCTTTGTTGTACATGAAACTGGTGCTGAGCAGGTAGAATTCAATGAAGCTGTCAGCTGAAGACATGTGAGGACCAGACAGGACTGGCAAAAAAGTGGTCTTCACTGATGAGTTGCGGTTTTGTCTCACCAGGGGTGATGGTCGGACTCGCGTTTATCGTTGAAGGAACGTTGGCCTGTACTCTGGAGTGGGATCGACTTGGAGGTGGAGGGTCCGTCATGGTCTGGGGCGGTGTGTCACAGCATCATCTGACTGAGCTTGTTGTCATTGTAGGCAATATCAATGCTGTGCATTACAGGGAAGACATCCTCCTCCCTCATGTGGTACCCTTCCTGCAGGCTCATCCTGACATGACCCTTCAGCATGACAATGCCACCAGCCATACTGCTCGTTCTGTGTGTGATTTCCTGCAAGACAGGAATGTCAGTGTTCTGCCATGGCTAGCGAAGAGCTCGGATCTCAATTCCATTGAGTACGTCTGGACCTGTTGGATCGGAGGGTGAGGGCTAGGGACTTGAAAGTGCCTTGGTGGAAGAGTGGGGTAACATCTCACAGCAAGAACTGGCAAATCTGGTGCAGTCCATGAGTAGGAGATGCACTTCAGAAAATAATGTAGCTGGTGGCCACACCAGATACTGACTGTTACTTTTGATTTTGACCCCCCTTTGTTTAGGACCACATTATTCAATTTTTGTTAGTCACATGTCTGTGAAACTTGTTCAGTTTTTTCTTAGTTGTTGAATCTTTTTATGTTCATACAAATATTTACACATGTTAATTTTGCTGAAAATAAAACCAGTTGAAAGTGAGAGGAGTTTATATTGTATACAATTTTATTTTGTCTTTTTACCTTGTCACTTTCTTTTATGTTCCCTTTTATTTCCTATTTCTTTATTTACATCAGAGAAATACAAAATATTTGTTTATTTTCGGTTTGTCTATTTCAGTTCAAGAAGTGATTTATACACTTTTACACGGTCATAATTACAGGTGAAACTCGAAAAATTAGAATATCGTGCAAAAGTTCATTAATTTCAGTAATTCAACTTAAAAGGTGAAACTAATATATTATATAGACTCATTACAAGCAAAGTAAGATATTTCAAGCCTTTATTTGATATAATTTTGATGATTATGGCTTACAGCTTATGAAAACCCCAAATTTAGAATCTCAGAAAATTTGAATATTACATGAAATCAATAAAAAAAGGATTTTAAATACAGAAATGTCGGCCCTCTGAAAAGTATAATCATGCATATGTACTCAGTACTTGGTTTGGGCCCCTTTTGCATTAATTACTGCCTCAATGCGGCGTGGCATGGATGCTATCAGCCTGTGGCACTGCTGAGGTGTTATGGAAGACCAAGATGCTTCAATAGCGGCCTTCAGCTCTTCTGCATTGTTTGGTCTCATGTCTCTCATCTTTCTCTTAGTAATGCCCCATAGATTCTCTATGGGGTTCAGGTCAGGCGAGTTTGCTGGCCAATCAAGCACAGTAATACCATGGTCATTGAACCAGGTTTTGGTACTTTTGGCAGTGTGGGCAGGTGCCAAGTCCTGCTGGAAAATGAAGTCAGCATCTCCATAAAGCTTGTCTGCTGAAGGAAGCATGAAGTGCTCTAAAATGTCCTGGTAGACGGCTGCGTTGACTCTGGACTTAATAAAGCACAGTGGACCAACACCAGCCGATGACATGGCTCCCCAAACCAACACAGACTGTGGAAACTTCACACTGGACTTCAAGCATCTTGGATTGTGTGCCTCTCCATTCTTCCTCCAGACTCTGCGACCTTGGTATCCAAATGAGATGCAAAATTTGCTCTCATCAGAAAAGAGGACTTTGGACCACTGAGCAACAGACCAGTTCTTTTTTTCTTTAGCCCAGGTAAGACGTTTGACATTTGAAGCCCATGTCCAGGTGTGTGTGTGGTGGCTCTTGATGCAGTAACTCCAGCCTCAGTCCACTCCTTGTGAAGCTCCCCCACACATTTGAATGGCCTTTTCCTGACTATCCTCTCCAGGCTACGGTCATCCCTGCTGCTTGTGCACCTTTTTCTTCCACACTTTTCCCTTCCACTAAACTTTCTATTAATGTGCTTTGATACAGCACTTTGAGAACATCCAACTTCTTTTGCAATTACCTTTTGAGGTTTTCCCTCCTTGTGGAGGGTGTCAATGATGGTTTTCTGCACAACTGTCAGGTCAGCAGTCTTCCCCATGATTGTGAATTCAACTGAACCAGACTGAGAGACCATTCAAAGGCTCAGGAACCCTTTGCAGGTATTTAGCTGATTAGAGTGTGACACTTTGAGATACAATATTCTAATTTTCTGAGATTCTGAATTTGGGGTTTTCATAAGCTGTAAGCCATAATCATCAAAATTATATCAAATAAAGGCTTGAAATATCTTACTTTGCTTGTAATGAGTCTATATAATATATTAGTTTCACCTTTTAAGTTGAATTACTGAAATTAATGAACTTTTGCACGATATTCTAATTTTTCGAGTTTCACCTGTATGCCCATAAAGTTTGGTGACTCTTGAGAAAAAAACATGGCATACTGGTAAAAATAATATACAGTGAGGAAAATAAGTATTTGAACACCCTGCTATTTTGCAAGTTCTCCCACTTAGAAATCATGGAGGGGTCTGAAATTGTCATCATAGGTGCATGTCCACTGTGAGAGACATAATCTAAAAAAAAAAATCCAGAAATCACAATGTATGATTTTTTATCTATTTATTTGTATGATACAGCTGCAAATAAGTATTTGAACACCTGTCTATAAGCTAGAATTCTGACCCTCAAAGACCTGTTAGTCTGCCTTTAAAATGTCCACCTCCACTCCATTTATTATCCTAAATTAGATGCACCTGTTTGAGGTCGTTAGCTGCATAAAGACACCTGTCCACCCCATACAATCAGTAAGAATCCAACTACTAACATGGCCAAGACCAAAGAGCTGTCCAAAGACACTAGAGACAAAATTGTACACCTCCACAAGGCTGGAAAGGGCTACGGGAAATTGCCAAACAGCTTGGTGAAAAAAGGTCCACTGTTGGAGCAATCATTAGAAAATGGAAGAAGCTAAACATGACTGTCAATCTCCCTCGGACTGGGGCTCCATGCAAGATCTCACCTCGTGGGGTCTCAATGATCCTAAGAAAGGTGAGAAATCAGCCCAGAACTACACGGGAGGAGCTGGTCAATGACCTGAAAAGAGCTGGGACCACCGCTTCCAAGGTTACTGTTGGTAATACACTAAGACGCCATGGTTTGAAATCATGCATGGCACGGAAGGTTCCCCTGCTTTAACCAGCACATGTCAAGGCCCGTCTTAAGTTTGCCAATGACCATTTGGATGATCCAGAGGAGTCATGGGAGAAAGTCATGTGGTCAGATGAGACCAAAATATAACTTTTTGGTCATAATTCCACTAACCGTGTTTGGAGGAAGAAGAATGATGAGTACCATCCCAAGAACACCATCCCTACTGTGAAGCATGGGGGTGGTAGCATCATGCTTTGGGGGTGTTTTTCTGCACATGGGACAGGGCTGACTGCACTGTATTAAGGAGAGGATGACCGGGCCATGTATTGCGAGATTTTGGGGAACAACCTCCTTCCCTCAGTTAGAGCATTGAAGATGGGTCGAGGCTGGGTCTTCCAACATGACAATGACCCGAAGCACACAGCCAGGATAACAAAGGAGTGGCTCTGTAAGAATCATATCAAGGTTCTGGCGTGGCCTAGCCAGTCTCCAGACCTAAACCCAATAGAGAATCTTTGGAGGGAGCTCAAACTCCGTGTTTCTCAGCGACAGCCCAGAAACCTGACTGATCTAGAGAAGATCTGTGTGGAGGAGTGGGCCAAAATCCCTCCTGCAGTGTGTGCAAACCTGGTGAAAAACTACAGGAAACGTTTGACCTCTGTAATTGCAAACAAAGGCTACTGTACCAAATATTAACATCGATTTTCTCAGGTGTTCAAATACTTATTTGCAGCTGTATCATACAAATAAATAGTTAAAAAATCATACATTGTGATTTCTGGATTTTTTTTTAGATTATGTCTCTCACAGTGGACATGCACCTATGATGACAATTTCAGACCCCTCCATGATTTCTAAGTGGGAGAACTTGCAAAATAGCAGGGTGTTCAAATACTTATTTTCCTCACTGTATATATCTATCTATATATATATATATATTTAATTATTTTTTATTTTATTTCAGAAGCTAGTAAATGTTAGTAAATATAATTAAGAATTTTTATCTTGTGATCTGTGAGCAGCGTTTGGTCTTGCTCAAAGTATTCAGTCAAAGTCCACTCTCCTGCTTTTGGAGAAAGAGAGGTTTGACAGAGATGGGATAATACTTCCTGCTGCTGTCTAACTAAATGTGAGTTCCTTTATAAGACATTACATTTTTGCTTACTATTAAGAGACACACACACAAAGCCTGAGACATCAGAATTTGATCATGCCCAAACACACACAGAGACTCTATAACAAGTTTATACATCCTGGACTCATTGTCTGCAATCTACTAATTATGGATGGAGGTCTCCCATCTCTCCGCCATCTCGATGTCACGTGCGCACACACATGCACGCGCGCGCGCGCACACAAGTTGCAAAGAGAGAATGTGTTGTGACCAGAGGGATGATGGTGGTCTTGATGTGGGCAGTATGTGTGTGTGTGTATGGAACAAGGAAATTATTTATTCTATATTTGGACTATTTACCTGAATCCCCATGAAATCGCTTGGCAACAACCAGGAGAATGAATACTGATAAAATGTATACCTTATTGGCACTGTCAGTAAGTTTGGATAATAACCTTTGCCAAATTGGAGACAAAATTTTGAAACTGTGTGTGTTTACATGCTCACCAGTCTCTGCATGGTCTTGACGTGGGTGGGACTGATTGACAGCGCCTCCTCGTACCAGCGCTTGGCCTCGTCCACGTTCCCCCGCAGCTCTGCCACCTGACCCTTCATAAACAACACATTATGGGACATGGGGAACAGGTTGGCTGCTTCCTGCGTACACGCTGTCGCCTCCGCTGCCTTCCCCATTCCAACATACACCTCCGCTGTAGAGAGACAGAGACGGTAAGAGATAAAAATGAGGAGGACTGATAAAGAGGAAATAAGAGAAAGCCTCATTGTTGGGGGTGACTGATCATTGAGTCGTTTATCTGATCTGTAGTCAAACAGGAAATTAGATTCTCAAACAGGCTTTCAAATACATTACAACATCACATCTTGAAGTTCTAACTGTTTCTCTCAAATGCAGCTCATAAACAGCAATGAGCAGGTGATAATAGAGGGGGATTGAGAGAAGACAAATAATGGAGGTGTATCTTCCCTCTTCAAGTTTCAGCCAAAAAACTCAAGGGAAAACAACAAGGGAAAATTACTACTAAATGAGCTTCACTCTAGGTACCTATTTAACCCTGCCAAGTTCTGCCAGAGTTTCACAGAGCTTGGTGAAAGGCACCAAGCTGTGTTTGAGGCACATGCAGCTGCCGTGTGTGTGTCTTTTATTTTTTTTTAGGTTTAAATTAAATATTACTGACTGTTTAGCTGGTTCCCACCTCCTCCTTGCCCATTTTAACCCCCTGTTACACCTACTTGTAGCAATGTGGATGTGACTTTTGGGCATGTGAATCAAATTAGGGTGGAATGTATGCCATATACCTGCATGAAGCCAAATCTGGGCGAGGTTCATCCAAGGATGGAGGGGTCCCTGTTTTGGAGCGCTGCTCTGCAGGGAGGAGGCCACCTCGGACAGCGCCTGCTCCACCCGTGAGGCTGCAATGGAGGTGGCATGGACAGAACCTACAGTTCAAACACAGACTGTGAGCAATGACATATCCAAAGGAGCTTCACTCTATTTAAGGTTAGACTTCACAAAACTCCACAGATTAGGGGTCATGTTTATCAGGCCTCTCTGACCGAAAATGCTGATCTAGTATCACTTTCCTTTTCTAATTCACATTATTGGCAGATATCTTAAAACTCTGTCCTCCTATATTTGATAGACAGACGCCCAGTCTGAAATGTATTGATTCCATAGGGTTTGGAGGCTACATGGAGACAAGGAGACAATGATTTCTGAATGCATGCAAAAGATTCCAACATTGTGAACTCCGCTCTCTAAATTCCCCAAAGGTGGAATAAACCTTATTGGTGCTTTCACACTTGGTTCCATTGCTTGGTCCGAACTGGATTTTGATTCCTCCCCCTTCCCCCTCCTTCTGCAGACTCCAGTTTCTATTGTAGTATTTGGGTATGTGCGATTCCGTCATTAACGTGAGTATGAGTAATAGCTCAGAAGACGCCAGTTTCACTGTGTTCTTGAAGCATTTGTCACTTGGATTATGATAAAAATTTGACATGCACTGAATGTGCAAAGATGTGAAGAATGTTAGCACTTGTCTGCCGCGGGCCGACAAAAGAGATGTGAGGAACTTGAGCGGCCCAAGTTCGGAAAACAGCCTTCATACCAATCAAACAAACAAAATGTTGACGTCAGATGAACCTGCGCGTGCATCAAATGCGCTAGTGTGAAAGCACCCTTACTCACAATACATATTGAAGTACAGCATAGGTTTATCAATAGTAAACCGTGAGCATGTTTACATGCACATCAATGGACCTTAATTACACAAGAACCATCTTGAATATTTGACTGGACTGACACAGGCTGTGAGGGATAGACTTGTAGTCTCTTCAATGGTTTGTACTGTTGTTTAAAGTGTTCTGGATCATTCCGTTGAAGAACTTGTGATTTTTACAGTGCATGCCACTGAAGAGACTATAGGTTTATCCCTCACAGCCTTGTTTTCGTTCACTTAATTCAAACTCGGTGCCACTGTGAATAAGGTCTATACACCGATGACTCCCATAAATTAGTTTATTCACAAACTCTGACAACGCAACAAAAACATGTTTACACGAGACATTATCAGATTATTCTCAACTTTTTTGCATGAAACATAAACAGTCATGTTCACAACACTTGCGCACATTGGACAAGCTGTAAAGAATGCCGGTAAAGGTGTTTACATGCAACGCAAAATCGAGGTAATGGGTAAAAATTAACCTGTGTCAATCGGTTTATGCTTGAAACATTTATGACCATAAAAAGGAAAGAAATTTAAGGTTGTGGGCTTATAAAGCAAAATCGGTGTAAGATTGTGCATGTAAATGGGCTCAACGAAGCCCTACACATTTGCTGCTTCTTTCCACAAACGTATTACTCCTCACATTTGAAGCGCCTGGCTGCAACATATAAATTTCAACCAGCACAACAGACCAATGTAAATTAAGCATATTTTCCTGTCTGCTCTGTTTATGAGGTTTATCAATAAATTGTCCAGACATATCAGTTTTTCTTTCTTTCCCTTTAGCAATGAGCCTGTTGACTCAAATCCATTGTTGCTGTGCCTGTGTTTTGCATTTCTATTGTGACTGTGGACAAAGGCATGGATTCCTGGACTAAACACCAAGGCTCCGAGTTTAAAAAGCTTCTAGGGGATCTCTTCCTGAATGTCATATCAGCCTTAAAAAACAATGCAGGCCACAAGTACGAACGGACAAGAATGAGCCATTAAACAGAACATTTGGTACATGAATGTTCTTCATTTATGGATGTTTAAGCTCAACCAGAAGTCATATACAGGACTAGACTGTGCCAAACAAACTACTAAAGTAAAGTAAAACCATTAGATAGGTGAGGGCAGTAGCTGTTTTAACCACCATGCAAACCAAGCAATTGCATGGGGCCCCAGACGGAGATTCATTTTGGATCTTCTGTCCATCCCACTTAGCTTTTAATTAGCAACTCTCAGTGAGATCATGACACTTTTACACCCTTCCAGTGCTTTGTAATGTTTCATCACTCTGTTAACAAAGCCCAGACTCGGAGGAGTTTAGAAACAGCTGCTAAACTTGAGACACTAAGGGAAATAAGAGCTTGTGGTCTCCACTCCAAAGACCTGAGTGCTATTCCATCAGATATCTCACACCTACTTTATATCAAGTGTCCCTAATGACAAATAATGAATATTTAAACAATAACTTTTCAAGTAATTACAGGATCAGTAAAAATACCTCCTCAGAACCCTTTTGGATGATTTCACTCACGTCTCAAACTCTTTGAATACAAAATTAAACAATGATATTAAACAGATTAAACGGCAGACTGTCTGATGGAATTAAAAGGGCTTATGTCTAATTTTGGATTAATGGTTAAAATTCTTTAGTGCATTTTAGACAAAGGTCACTCCTCTCTTGAGGAAACAAATCTACTTAGATTAGTTTATTAATTTTTAACCATAGAGTCATTGCTTTCTATAAAAAGAAAAGTGATTTGCTGTGCAATCATGCAAAAAATAAATAAATACTGGATAGTTTCCTTAACTATAAGTTATAGTAAGAGTGATGCATG
This sequence comes from Xyrauchen texanus, assembly GCF_025860055.1. NCBI lineage: Eukaryota > Metazoa > Chordata > Actinopteri > Cypriniformes > Catostomidae > Xyrauchen > Xyrauchen texanus. The sequence continues at coordinate 17,761,924 of NC_068297.1, read as the reverse complement.
CAGTAGCCAGCACCACTAATGATTAATAGTAATAAGTACATTAATCATTAAAGTTGGAATTCATACCAAGCTGAAAGTGGCTTGTGTAAATATGTGTGTGTTTATTTAACTGTATGGTTTTATGCAGCTGTGTGTGTTAAACCCCATTTGAAAGCATGGAGTAACAATACGGACTCTTTAATTATTAAGAACTGAGGCCAAACAAGTGCATTTACGTCTCTCTCCAGCACAAAGAGGCCTGGGGACACAAAACCCACAGGAGAGGACAAACAATAAGAGGGCAAAACAAAGATAAGAGGCAACATGTCCACTAAACACACAATGAGAAAATTTGTTAACAGACAGTTGGTGGGTGAACTCTGCCAAGGGGAGAAGACCAGCAGGGCAATGAAGCAGGTATGTGTGTGTATGGAGGTAGAGCAGTAACAGCAAATGCTACTTACAAACCCCAATAAAGGAGTCAAAACCATGAAAGAAAGCATCTGGAACATTGCCTTGGAAACCAAAAGAACAACATTAAAACAAAAAGGGGGCAATCACTCAACAAAAATTAGAACAAAAAAAACAACAACAGAAAATTTACTAAAACAGAGAGATATTATGGAAACCCTGATGGAACATCCATCTTAAGCTGGTAGCTGTGCCTTGGAACATGGCAGCTGATCTAAAATGGACATTAGCTGGTCCAAACACTGTTCATTATCTGGTCCAAGCTAATGACCACCTTGGACCAGACAAGGTCCAGCCAATGACCAGCCTGAGCCAGCCAATGACCAGCTAAAATCAGCCAATGACTAGCATGAACCAGCCAGTGACCAGTTTGAACCAGCCAGTGATCAGCTTGAACCAGTCAATGACCAGATCGTACCAGCCAATGACCAGATCGTACCAGTCAATGACCAGATTGTACCAATCAATGATCAGCTTGAACCAGTCAATGATCAGCTTGAACCAGCCAATGACCAGATTGTACCAGTCAATGATCAGTTTGAACCAGTCAATGATCAGCTTGATCCAGTCAATGACCAGATTGTACCAGCCAATGACCAGATTGTACCAGTCAATGACCAAATTGGGCCATTTTAGGCCACCTTAAGAGTTAAAAACCAACTACCCCGTTCCAAAATAGAGCTAGTAGAAGATGGCTTTTCCAGTGTGAAAAGAACATTGATTTTGTCTTTCTTTATACCACAAATCAAAGCTATAGGATTTCGGTCCTGAGGATTGAGCAGGAAATAACCTTGTAAACCCAATATCTGTGATTCCCACATTTTGCAGACACAGACCGTCAGGTGCACAGCTGTGTGACATTGTGTGTGTGTGTAAATACAATAGTTTGAATGCACACATAGCACAGTGAGTAGAGCTACAGTAGAGAATGGTGAATCAGATGAAGAGCATTTAGGAAGATAGAGTTAGCAAGTTTTTACACTTTGTCACTTTACATATTTTTATTGTTTGGATAGTTTATATATATATATATATATATATATATATATATATACACACACACACACAAATCGTCCGAACCCTCCTCTCCAGCACCTTGGAGTAATCTTTACCAGGGAGGCTGAGAAGTGTGATACCCTATAGGGGAACAATGCGGTTTTCGTCCTGGCCGTGGAACGACGGACCAGATCTTTACTCTCGCAAGGATCCTGGAGGGGGCCTGGGAGTATGCCCATCCGGTCTACATGTGCTTTGTGGATCTGGAGAAGGTGTATGATCGGGTCCCCCGGGAGAGACTGTGGGAGGTGCTGCGGGAGTACGGGGTGGAGGGGTCCCTTCTTAGGGCGATCCAATCCCTGTACGTCCAAAGCGAGAGCTGTGTCCGGGTGCTCGGCACGAAGTCGAGTTCATTCCATGTGGGGGTTGGCCTCCGCCAAGGCTGCGCTTTGTCACCAATCCTGTTTGTGATATTCATGGACAGGATATCGAGGCGTAGTCGGGGTGGGGAAGGTGTGCGGTTCGGTGGGCTGGGGATCTCATCGCTGCTTTTTGCAGATGATGTTGTCTTCATGTCATCATTGGTCCGTGACCTTCAGCTCTCACTGGATCGCTTGGCAGTCGAGTGTGAAGCAGCTGGGATGAGGATTAGCACCTCTAAATCTGAGGCCGTGGTTCTCAGCAGGAAACCGATGGAGTGCGTACTCCAGGTAGGGAAGGAGGTTTTGCCCCAAGTGAAGGAGTTCAAGTACCTCAGGGTCTTGTTCACGAGTGAAGGGACAATGGAGCGGGAGGTTGGCCGGAGAATTGGGGCAGCGGGGGCGGTATTGCACTCGCTCTATCGCACCGTTGTCACGAAAAGAGAGCTGAGCCGAAAGGCAAAGCTCTCGATTTTTGTTCCTACCCTCACCTATGGTCATGAAGGCTGGGTCATGACCGAAAGAACTAGGTCGCGAGTACAAGCGGCCGAAATGGGCTTTCTCAGAAGGGTGGCGGGCTTCTCCCTTAAAGATAGAGTAGAGCCGCTGCTCCTTTGTGTCGAAAGGAGTCAGTTGAGGTGGTTTGGACATCTAGTAAGGATGCCCCCTGGCCGCCTCCCTAGGGAGGTGTTTCAGGCACGTCCAGCTGGGAGGAGGCCTCGGGGAAGACCCAGGATTAGGTGGAGAGATTACATCTCCACACTGGCCTGGGAACGTCTCGGGGTCCCCCAGTCAGAGCTGGTTAATGTGGCTAGGGATAGGGAAGTTTGGGGCCCACTGCTGGAGCAGATGCCCCCGCGACCCGACTTCGGATAAGTTGAAGATGGATGGATGGATGGATGGATGATGGAAATATATATATATATATATATATATATATATATATATATACCGTAATTTCCGGACTATAAGCCGCAACTTTTTTCCCACGCTTTGAACCTCGCGGCTTATACAATGACGCGGCTAATATATGGATTTTTCCCGCTTTCAAATTTTATATTAAAAAAAAAAAACATTCTGTGACGTGCTCAGTTTTTTGGCGGCGTGAAACTTTCATTAGACCAATTGAAATTGCAGAACGGGTTAAGGTCAAAACTTTTTTGTTTACTGTTTAGATTAAATCGAGCGCGCTCAAACTTCCCATCATTCTGATTACGGTAGTAATTTTGTCACCCTCACCATGGCAAAGACATGGAGAAACGCATATGATGCTGCTTTCAAGTTGAAGGCGATTGATCTGGCTGTTGGAAAAGGAAATAGAGCTGCTGCACGGGAGCTTGGTCTTAATGAGTCGATGATAAGACGTTGGAAACAGCAGCGTGAGGAATTGACTCAGTGCAAAAAGACAACTAAATCTGAGGCTATTCAACTCCGACACCGAAGGAGATGACTTCAGTGGTTTCAGTGCACTGGACGAGGAAGATAGTGACCAATGACTTTCTTGGTAGGCTACTGTTTACTGCAAATGTTTTATTACAAGCCGTGTGTGGCAGCGGGGGCGTGGTCAAGCGCCCGTCCGGGAGAGAAAATCTGTAAGGGCGCTTACACCTGCGCTAAATTATGTCTAACACCGGTGTCTAATTTCAAGTGCCCTGCTTCACGTGTCCTTCTTGGGAAAACTGTCACACGGGCACCAGTGTGACAGTTTTCAGCAGGGCACTTGACGTTCCAGGTAAGGCTTTTAATGGCCACAGCAATGTTTACAATCAATTTTATAAAGTTTCTCAATTCTTCTATGCGCCAACACTAGACTGACGTGTGTCACTCTCTCAGCTCTGTGGCTGCTGCCTTTTTATGCCGCTCTCCCCATGCTTACTGAAATTAGACACCGGTGTTAGACATAATTTAGCTCAGGTGTAAGCGCCCTTACCCTTACGCTTGACCACGCCCCCGCTGCCACACTGTGTTTCGTTAAAGCCTATTTATTTTTGTTACAAGCCGTGTTTCGTTAAAGCCTGAGTAAAGTTAATTTGTTTCAATGTACCGGTAGGCACCTGCGGCTTATAGACAGGTGCGGCTTATTTATGTTCAAAATAATATTTTATTTAAAAATCAGTGGGTGCGGCTTATATTCAGGTGCGCTCAATAGTCCGGAAATTACGGTATATATATATATATATATATATATATATATAACTATGTATGCTCATGAATAAACCATGTATAAATGCCCTTTTTACAGGGACAACAAAGAAAATGTAGCACATGCTGTTACAGCTGTTGTCTTTTAAACCACAAACAGCAATGTTATCAATTTTAGCCACCTCCTGTTCTTAGTTTTTATGTAGCACATAAAAAAAATAAAAATGTATACCAATTTGGATCGTCACAGAAGTGAAATTTTTTATATTTGCATTAAATGCAGGAATAGTAGATCAGATTATGTGGCCAAGTGTAAATGGAATGTGTATACCCTATTGGATAGCAATACGATATATCAGGACGCATTAAATGACAAAGTGTAAAAAGTAGAGAGAGAAAAATAGACAGAGGGCGAAAGAGCCTGAGATGAGGTGAAATTTGACAAAATTTCGGTATGATTGAGTATCAGAAAAACACATGAAATTTCCTGATGTTCTCTCTCTCTCTTTTGATAACAGTGTGGTGGCACAAATGATCCGGGGTCTTAAGTGGCTAGCTGAGAGCAAGTGTCACTCCTTCTCTGTCTTCCATTTCTCCGAGAGCCTCTCAGTGGAGATTAAGAGCTTAGTGTCACTCTCACGGGCCACTGGATCCCTTAACCCACACAATTCCAACACCCCCATTACATTATCCAGCCAGAGGCATTTACAGTCTAACAGCCCTGTACTCACTGAATGCCCTTTTACAGCTGATCTTAACCATACCTGGACAAACTATTGAAGTGGGAGGGCTACATCTGCACCCCCCTCAGATCTTGATACTCTGCCCTTACAAAAATTGAGAGTTCATCGCAAATTTGCTGCAGATTCAGCACTAATCATTTTCATATGCAAATTAGATTTGTGGCAAACTTGCGGCAAATTGTCCATTGTTGCCAAAGGTTTGCTGCAGGTTCACCACTAGCGGTGAAGAGCTTAAAACTTCTGGCAAACATTTGCATCAAATCACAAGCTCATTTGGATGTGAAAATAATTAGCGGCAAATTTTCAGCTACAGTAATTTTAACGGTAAAATGCTACAGTAAAAAACATTCATTGGTTAACACATTTTTTATATATTTAAAAAGACAATACATGTAGTTTTACTGTAACATTTTGTAAAAAAAATTTTTTAATGTAAAAATTATGATTTTATGTATAATTAACAGTAAAAATGTATAATATGTTTATATTATGTTTTTATATATAAATGTATATTTATATTATGTTTAACACACACACACACACACACACACACACAGGAAAATAAGAGACAATTAAGATGCGAGTCAAGAACTCAGGCGACGTGATAATTGTACATCAACACACACACACGCGCACACGCGTTTAAATAACACTGTTAAAATTACGGAAAAGAAACTATAATTGCCATTCCTAGGATTCCCTGCGTGGCCCATCATATTTCAATATATTTTATGGGAACAGTTGTTTCTTCTTATTTTTAATATCAGTTATGTACATGTTTTATTTGATGTAGTTTAATTAATGTTTATTACATTATTTTAATTTCACATGTGTTACCCTGATATTGTATAGTGTTTGTGCGAGTGACACCGAGCACTGTATCTACATGTTTATTTGTCAGTGCTCAAGGAAGGGCCTCTCTTGATGAACTTCATGTCATCATGTCCCCTTTTTTTAATTGCTACGGTAATTAACAATACATTATAAAGTGTAAAGCAGATTTTTACAGTTTACAGCCCACTTTAGCCTCATCATGGTATGAGATGCCACAACTAGTGGCCCAAAGTATACATCGGTTTTGGAACAAACGCTTAGTGTTTGCCTATAGCCAAACACATAGCCTTTCAAGTTATACTGCATTTAACTGTGTGCGCATACACAGTATGCATATTCTGCTAAAGAGTTCTTTTGGTGATATTTCTCCTGTTTGCACACACATCCCCTAAATTCTTGACCTTGGAAAACTCGGCAAGTCAAAGAGCGTTAATAATGGATGGTTTGGACGTGACATTATTTATTTATTTATTTTTCCTCAACAAACTAATTTGAAGACGTTGTAGTATAAACGCAGGCTCGTTCACTCAGGCTGCTTTAGTTTGAACTTCATGGTATGAAAGCAGGCTCATTCGCCTAGGGTGCCTTAGTTTGTTCAGGACAAAAAAGTTTGACTTCTTCCATTGTTTGAAGGTTTATGTAAACGTGGTCTAAAAACATCTGAAAATTAGTGTAAAAATTGTTTATTGGGCTGATTAACATTGTAGTGAATTACTTATTTTGTGTAACTTACCCAACACTGCACATTACTTACAGTAGTTGTCAGTGCTTGAAAAGTCTTCAAAAAGAGGCCCGCAAAGTTCATGCAATGCCTCAACACAAATTCAAACTGCAGCAGCAAACAAGTCACAAAACACACAATCAAAGCCCACACAAATTGGTCTGGTGGGCACAGGATTCGGGCAAAGCAGTGCAGTTAGTGGCAGGGGATTGGCTGGTGAGTCATGCTATTGGCTGAAAAAACACACAAGGTGCAAAGCACATTACTGGTAGAGGAGAAGCGCCGGCAGGAAACGTGGTCACAGAAAGCATGGCTGCTGCGCCTCTGGATGGATTCAGTCTTGGGTGGAGGTGGTGAATAGAAGGATGGAAGAGGAAAGAGAGGGGAGACAGGTTCTGACCCCGAGTTGGAAGAAGAGGTGTAAGAGGCTAGGAATGAAAAGGAGAAGGTGAAAACGGAGTGACTTTATGGAAAAAGAGAAAACAGAGAAATAATCTGGTCCAGTGAACACAAAAGAAATGACAGAAATGAATGGAACAGTAAAAGGAGTAAATAACTAGAACTGAATAGCTGGAACAGGACAGGATGGCTGTAAAGAAAACTGATGAATTACAAAGGCAGAATGACATGTTTACTGTCTGCATACACAACACAGAAATTCTCCACCATCACTGCTGTGCAAACACAGCAAATCACCACCTGGACGCATTTCAGCCCCTCTTATCTAATTACTTTACTCAATGCTCCAGATAATGGGAAAAATCCACTCATACATTTTTTAGAAAATGGAAATGACTCAAAGCAGCTTTTCGCATAGTGTATGATGAAGATCCACAGCTTGTTTAGGATTTCAAGGGATCATATCATACTTTTTTATTTTATTTGTTGTCGTTTAGGAATAATTGAATTTATCTATTTCCCCCTAACTACCTTAACATGACTGGGCGGGCCAGGATGCAGATTAGCACTGATGGTCTTTTTGGACTGTTTTAAGTTCTGAAAGGAGTGGTGGTGGTGTAGTGGGCTAAAGCACATAACTGTTAATCAGAAGGTTGCTGGTTCGATCCCCACAGCCACCACCATTGTGTCCTTGAGCAAGGCACTTTACTCCAGATTGCTCCGGGGGGATTGTCCCTGTAATAAGTGCACTGTAAGTCGCTTTGGATAAAAGCGTCTTCCAAATGCATACATGTAAATGTAAATGAAAGTTACGGTATGATTTCATAGTACTCATCAAACACCTTTTTTTCAGGAGATCAAGAAAAACTTGATTTTTCATGATATTACCCCTTTGTAGAACTTAATATACACAGACTTTATGACAAAACACATTAACTCTAAAGGTCATTCATTGTAATTCTAGTTAAGTGTGTGTGAGAGATAATATGTGAGTGAGAGAGATATATGTGGAGGAAATCCTGAAGAAATCACAAAGAAGCTGATGTCTGATGTCGTAATGAAGAGGGGCAAAAAATATGTTTCCACAATAACTGCAGACATATAAATTATGTGATGGTAATATGCATGTGTTCACCTGTTTCTGGATCACTGAAGTCAGGTAGCGTCATTGCGTTCAGCTGGCGACGGTCAGCGACAGCTCTGTCTAACAGACTGCTCCCCCTCCCAGAATCACTACACACACACGCACGCACACACGCAAATAAGAGACAAATAAGAGACAAATTAAGACATTAAAATGTGAGTCAAGCACTCAGACAGGCGACGTGATAATTGTACATCAATACACGCACGCACGCACACACACACAAGCTCAAATGCACACACACACACTCACGCGCAGGAAAAGAAGAGACAATTAAGACATTAAAATGTGAGTCAAGCACTCAAACAGGCGACCTGATAATTGTACATCAATACGCACGCACGCGCGCGCACACACACACACACACACACACACACACACACACACACACTCTGATGAAATCCTCAGAAATTTCACATCTACACAGCTAGACAGATCTCAAAATCTTATGACATACTACTGCAGCACACACACACACTGACAATGCTTCTGTAATATAAATTATTATTCTAAGAATACCAATAATGCCAAAATGATGGGTGGTTTGCTGAAGTGTAGCTATGCAGTTGCTAAGGACTTCAGAGGTATTTTTTAGCATGTTACGAAATGTCATTCTGATGTTAGACTCATTCTCAATCATCATATATTTTCATTGTATGGAAAAAATATGCAATGAAAGTAAATTTCTCTGCCACTCTATGTTTCCGCAAAACTCAAATAACAGAAAGGTTGAATTAAACAGTCTCTTAAAAGCACAATGTCTGTCCACTTCCCATAACAGCTACCAAGCAGTCTGCTAATAACAGTACTTCTATGGCGACTGAAAAGTAGATGTAGGAGGGGAAAATTCAGACAGAGTGAAATCTGCTCAGGGTCTGAGGATGACTCTGAATATGAGGCAGTGGAAGGGTTTAGGGAAGAAAGACTCAAGGGGCCCTGGCATATTGGCACTACCCAAGGTTTGGACTTCGGAGGGGGACTCTGAAAATTAGGAAGTACTGAGGTTTGGTAAATGTGTCCGGGCGCTAATTGGTCTCTGGTAGTCTGTCATCAGGTTCTGAGTTCAGGACAGTTTGACAGGAAGAGATGGAGTGTTCTGACAGCAGGGGGCTGCTTTTTCAGCCATTAGCACGAGAGAAAGAGTGAGAGAGAGAGAGAGAGAGAGAGAGAGAATGTATCTCAATGTCTTGAGTAAGAGTCAGATTGGATTCCTACCAAAAAACATTCACATGAATGCTACACACGATATTCAACAAGCACGTTCGTCAAAAAAGCAAAGTCAAAATGTAGACTTTGGGGTGAAATGTACTACACCATCAAATCTATGTATTCGGACAACAGGGGCGGAGCTAAAATTGACAGAAAAAGAATCAAATTCTTCACACACAAGGACGTGGAGTGAGACAGGGCAACAGTTTGAGTCCAACTCTGTTCAACTTTTACATTAATGAGTTAGCAGTACTAATGGAACAATCTGCAACACCAGGTTTTACTCTAAATAATTGGTGCTGCTGTCAACTACTGCACAAGGGCTACCGCAGCACATGGACATGCTGGAAAACTACTGTCAGAACTGGGTCCTGACTGTCAATTTGAAAAAAAAAAAAAAAAAACTTCAATTACGATCTTCCAGATAAAAGGCAGTTTACAGGAAACCAGATACACATTCACTCAATAGAACACTGCAATAAAACACCCTACACCATGACAACCTCGGTCTAAAAATCAGTGCTTCAGGGGGTTTTGGTCTGGCAGCGAATGCACTAAAAGAGAAAGCTAGAAGAGCATTCTATGATATTAAGGGCAAATTTACCCAAATAGACATTCCTGTAACAATTTGGTTTAAAATCTTTGATAGAATTATAATGCCTATTGCTCTGTACGGATGTGAGGTTTGGGGTCCACTCTGTCTGGCATTTACTCTAGATGAGTTCAGAGAAGAACACCTACTAATGCATGTCAGGCCGAACTAGGCAGATACGCCCTCATTATACATATTGAAAAATTATCCCTCACATTCTGGACACACCTAAATTCAAGTTTCCCTAACACACTGCAACATGAAGCCCTTAAAACCCAAGAGTTGAAGCATAAAACCAGTCCTCTTTGACAGCTAGCTCTGAAACTCACAAACCCACTAACAACTAACAGACACCAGATTCAGACCAGCACTGCTGAAATAAACCACATCATAAAAGAAAGCAAAAATTCATATTTGGAGCATTGGGAACATTAAAGTAAAAACCAAAGCAAATTGGAATGTTATCGGGCCCTAAACAGATCATATAATCTGGCAGAATATCTCCACAGTGTAAGAGATCCAAAACAGAGACGGATCCTCACCAAATACAGACTCAGTGATCAAAGTCTGACCATAGAAAAAGGAAGACACAGACAAACATGGCTTCCAAAGGAAAACAAGTCTGTGCTCACTGTGACACTGGTGAGGTCGAGACAAGAGACACACTTTCTCCTTTACTGTGAGAGAGAAATACCTTGAAAAACTCTCAAACCTAATGCCTCAATTTTCCAGTTCAGCAGAAACAGATCAAATGCAAGTGTTGATGCATTTGCAATCATGCATCAGTTGAAGCCAAATTCATTTTTGAGCTGCACACCCACAGACACCAATCACTGCCATTACAGTATTTAATTAAACAAAAAAAATTATGTTCATAATGTCTTGTTAAATTCTTATTTTATACTGTATAGTGTTTATTGTTGTTATAGTTTTTTATTTTATTAATTACCTGGCATCTTATTCAAATTCTATGTGTATTGTTATTTGTTACTGTTTTATTATTATTTTTGTCTTGTCATTATCTGTTTTGTGTATTCATGTTTTGGCAATATTGTATGTAAACACAATCATGCTAGTAAAGTACTTTTAAAATGAGAGAGAGAGAGAGAGAGAGAGAGAGAGAGAGAGAAAGAGTGAGTAGGACTGAATCATAGTATGCTGCCATGGCACACGCTGTGCTTTTCATTGTCTGAGAGACATGCTGTGGTATCTTATGTTTTATCGTGAGTGCCAACTCTTGAGCTTCTAGCATTCATGTGACAACAGCTGGAGAGTGCGTGTACCTAGGGTTGGTGAGATTGTAACAGGACTTCCAGATCTGCAGCATGCGTTTGCAGGTGAGTAAAGCCTCTTCGGGGCCTCGACACAACGTCTCCAACTTCACCTTTGTGAACAGAAGACTGCAGAGACAAGAAAATAATTTATTTAAAAATAAATTTTAAAAAAGCTTGACCCAGACTTCAAACTTCATTGTTGTCTTTCACAACATCATCTCTCCTTCCTGTCTGAATATTTAAAAAGTGTTTAAGGAACAGAGACAAGAGTTGAGTTTACTGAACACAGATGAAGGTGAATCACTCTCTGGAATTTTTATAGAAAACTTTATCCAGTGTCAAGAAGATTCTGCAAATAAATAGAATAGTTTCAAATAAACATAAACAATGCAGATCACTAGATCTTTCTTTTAAAGGGATAGTTCCCCAAAAATGAAAATGATCTTATCATTTCCTCTGCCTTATGCCATACCATATGTGTTCTGCAGAACACAGTTTTTTTAAGAAGAATATCTCAGCCCGGTAGGTTCATGCAATACAAGTGAATGGTGATCATACCTTTGTAGCGCCAAATATCATATAAACAAAACATTAAAGTAATCCATAAAACACCAATGGTTAAATCCATATCTTCAGAAGCAATATGATAGATTTGGGTGAGAAACAGAACAATATTTAAGTCCCTTTTCCAGTAAATCTACACTTACGTTCACATTCAGCAACCTACTAGTCAGGGCGGGTCAAAGGTGGAGATTTATTGTTAAAAAGGAATTAAATATTGATATAGCTTCTGAAAACATGTATTTAACCATTGGAGTAATCTGGATTACTTTAATGCTGCCTTTATGTCCTTTCTGGGATGGCATGAGGTTGAGTAAATTAACTATCCCTTTAATATATGATATGATGAAATGAACAATTAGAGATACAAAATGAGAATATGAACACTGAGTTCAGATTTGAGGATATGTACAGACAGCATTACTCCATTTATAAACAACAGCAGTTTTGCAGCTTTTAAACTGCTCTTTTTTATGTATTATAGTGTATATTTATGTGATGTATTTTGTATTTCTGAAGTATAATGTGTGTTGTGTTGTCTTGTATACGGTTTCTATATGTAATGTGTTGTATACAGTGTTTGTGTATTGCTATTGTGTTCTATGATGCGTTGTATTTTTGTGTTATATTGTCAGTGGTGCTGCATTTGTGTTTGTGTATTGTTTTATATATTGTGTATCTGCTAGGCATTTGTTATATTTTCTGTTGTGTTGTATATTGTATGTATTGCAAATTTGTAGTATCTTGTGTTGTATTGTATTCTATATTGTGTAAATGTTGTGTTTTTGAGTTATATTGTCAGTGGTGCTGCATTTGTGTTTGTGTATTGTTTTATATATTGTGTATCTGCTAGGCATTTGTTATATTTTCTGTTGTGTTGTATATTGTATGTATTGCAAATTTGTAGTATCTTGTGTTGTATTGTATTCTATATTGTGTAAATGTTGTGTTTTTGAGTTATATTGTCAGTGGTGCTGCATTTGTGTTTGTGTATTGTTTTATATATTGTGTATCTGCTAGGCATTTGTTATATTTTCTGTTGTGTTGTATATTGTGGGTATGTGTTGCATATTTGTAACATATCGCGTGTTGTATATTTTCTTTGTGTAATTGTGGTGTGATGTTTAATATTGTGTATGTGTTGTATACACCAATCAGCCACACCATTAAAACCAGCTGCCTAATATCGTGTAGGTCCCACTCGTATCGCCAAACAGATCTGATCCGTTGAGGCATGAACGCCACAAGACCTCTGAAGGTGTCCTGTGGTATCTGGCACCAAGATGTTAGCAGCAGATCCTTTAAGTCCTGTAAGTGGCAAGGTTGGGTCTCTATGGATCAGACTTGTTGGTCCAGCACATCCCATAGATGCTCAATCGGATTGAGATCTGGGGAATTTGGAGGCCAAGTCAACACCTTGAACACTTTGTCATGCTCCTCAAACCATTCCTGAACAATTTTTGCAGAGTGGCAGGGTGCATTATGAAAAGGGGCCCTGATGGCAGTGAGGGGTGTTCGTGGTCTGCAACAATATTTTGGTAGGTGGTACATGTCAAAGTAACATCCATATGAAAGCTAGGACCCAAAATTTCCCAGCAGAACATTGCCCAGAGCATCACACTGCTTCTGTCGGCCTACCTTCTTCCCATAGTGCATCCTGCTGTCATCTCTTCCCCAGGTAAACGATGCACACGCACCCAGCCGTCCACATGATCTTAGAGAAAATGTGATTTATCAGACCAGGCCACCTTCTTCCATTGCTTTCACGGTCCAGTTCTGACAATGACGTGCCCATTGTAGGCCCTTTCTGTGGTGGACAGGGGTCAGCATGGGCACTCTGACCGGTCTGCAGCTACACATCCCTGCATAGTTTTTCCTGCTTCCAACACATGAATTTCAAGAAGTGACTGTTCACTTGCTGCCTAATATATCCCACCCCTTGACAGGCGCAATTGAAATGTATAATAATCAGTGTTATTCACATCACCTGTCAGTTTTTTTAATGTTGTGGCTGATGAATGTATGTGTTGTACACACATTTTAGATTTTTGCTATTCTGTGTATGTGTTGCTTATTTGTGGTACACTGTGGGTTGTGTTTATTGTGTTGTGTATTGTGGTTTTGTATTTTTTGTGTGGTGTTTTAACTCTCCTCAAAAGAGACAGCACACATAATGTCTTAACATCCGGTGAGGTTCTTGTAAAACAACAACAACAAAAACCCCTGTGTTTCACACTCTCATTTCTGCAGGCCAATGACCTGCTCACAGGCCCACCACCAGCGCCACTGTCGAAAGTGTTGATGGGCATTTCTATAATCAGATAGGGCAGCGTGTGAGAAGATCCAACCAGTGTGTGTGTCAAGCCATCATATACAGAGGTTGCTCTTCCACAGCTCACTACTGCAGCTGCTAACACCAGAACTGAGATCAGTCTGAGCTTTTAACACACACTACAGGCTCTAAAGGCCACACTGATCTGAGTTCAGTTGATTCAGAACACTGACGGCAACATTATCATCAGCTGTGCTTTCATCTCAGCTCTATTTGTACACTACACCGCTAGGACGCCCACACAACCACTGAATTAATCCACTGTGTGTGTTGAATAAGGAGGGCTGGATGTTCTGGTGCATTTCCTTTCAAGGCAATGAAGAAAAATGCACGAACACACACACACACACAAATTTACAGAACTGGACAAACTCAGACATCCACAAAACCAAAATCCCCCAGGACAAAACAGCTTGAAAAAAGAGGGGCATAGTATAGGGGGAAGAAGGAAAAGCTGTTTTCTTTTTTCTATTATGTAAGTGGTTAAAGCACACAGCCTGAGGAGCGAAACTACATACAAACACAAACACAGAGATGAGGGGACACAAATCAAATGAGAAGGGAATTTGTGTGGGGAGTGCTCCAAACACCCAACACACACACTCACTTCTTCTCGCTGCTCTAATTGAAGATGTCAGCAGCAGATATCTCCCAATCTATCTCAGCTACTACAGCAAACATTCTCATTAGAGTGGACACTGTGGCATGTCTAAACCCTCTAAATGTTGTTTACAAGAATACCACACCTTCTGTGTGAAAATTTACCATTTCTGATTGGTTCTCAGATTCATGAATAGTCTCCTCCCATTTATCTGATTGGTTGATGACAACCCTCTTGACTCTGACCGTATTTGTGCACCTCTACTAAATCAGTCCAGGTGCAGAACAAAACAACAGCAAAAAGAAAGCTCAAGGGGTTAGATTGAGTATGTGACAAGGAGTTTGTGTTTTGGACTCACATGAAGTTCTCTGGGTATTCGTTAAGGGCCATCTCCATGATGTTGAGAGCATCGTGGAAGTGTTTCTGAGCAGACAGCAGCAAGGCCAGCAGGTGCAGGGAATGAACATCATCCCCCTGCAGTTGTAACGCTTGTCGTACATAACCCAGAGCCTCTGGAATCTACACAAACACACACACAGAGTAGAGAGGCTTTTATCAGATGAGTGTTAAAAACAGGGTTTAACAATCACTCAAATAGAGAGAAAAAGAAGGAGAGGGAGAGAATAATAGATTGACAGGAAAAGAGACAGATAGGGAGAAACCAAGCAGAAGCCCATAGTCTGGTAAAGCATAAGGCACAGTTAAATGCTAAAGACAAAGGCAACCCTGTCCACAAATAAAAGTGAGATTTGGCCTTAATCAAATGAATATAGCCATAAGCACATTTCCACTGATTGCTATAAGGTGCCATCAAGATCAGAATAGATGTAAATTATCCTACCTGTCGAGATACAGCCAGCTGCAATGCCAGGTAGAAAACAGCCAGATGGTCAGTGGGGGATAGACTCTGTGCCCTGAGATATAGAGATTGTTTCATTAGTGTGTTTTCAGTCTGTAGTCCACTGAACACTAAACTCTCTTACATACAGAAAAACCATTCCCCAGTCACCATGTATAATCTGCCTTTCATTTAACAGAACATAAAAACAACCTGAGTAAATATTCAGAAGGTCAGCGGACCACAGGTCTTCATTTAGCCATGAGTTAAAGGTACCAAGAATAGATAGAGAGAGTGAGTGAGTGAGTGAGTGAGAGAGAGAGAGAGAGAGAGAGAGAGAGAAAAGAGACACAGAGATACTTTAGACAGAGTCTGAAACTCACCTCTGGAAAGCACTCAGGGCTTTTTTCTGATACTCTTCCTGCATTCCTCGAAGAGATGCTGTTCAGACAAAATGAGAAGATGTAAGAAAAAGAGAAAGTGTAACCTGTAAAGTTTCAGATAGTTTAAACCTCAAGAAGAAAGGTCTAGCGTATTATAAAAGGGATTAAAGAGAGGGAATATAGTGTTATAGAAAAGGTTTACAGTAGAGTCCTGCACTCCCGTGGGATCCGCAGGACCCAACGCAACAGAGTGCGGCATGGGATAAGTTTTAATTTGCTGAGTATGGATGCGGGCGAATGAAATTACATGTGGGACTCCCACAAAATATGAATATTGAAAAATAAAAGTTTTTCAAACTGGGGCCTGGGGAACCCCAAGGGGCCGATTAAAAATTGAAGAGAATTTTTTTTTTTACATTTAATTCAGAAATCATTAGAATTATTATGATTATTTTATTGTACTGACAGCCATAGTGAGAAATAAAAACAGATATAAAAGTAAATTGGCATATCGTCACCTTCCTAAAATAATGTCCCAAGTTTTTTGTCAAAAAATGACTTAGGACATTATTTTAGAAAGGTGACGATATAACATAATTTTTAAAAATAATTAAAAAAAAAATAATTATCTAAATAAGTGTTGTAATTCACTATTCTCTGTAAAGCTGCTTCGAAACAATATTTATTGCTTAATTGTATACTTTTACAAATGTATTCATATTGTGCTTTTCATAATAAATATTTAAAATATATTTCATATATTTTTTTTATATATATAATTTAAATTGTATTGAAATGTTTTTCTTTGGGTTTTTACATTTAACATTACACCAGCATAAGAAAGATATATAGTCAACTATTGTAACAAAGTCTCTGACTTTCTTGAGTTCTCTCTGAAGGAGGAAGCGGGAACCGGGTGAAAAATCCAACACGACTTTTATTTTGACACTTTTCAAATGTCAACCAAACAAACTGCTTTTCAGCACAACATAAAATGAACGAGCACACAGTCAACGTTGTGCATCTCTCTTCTCTCAGGCAGTCTGGACACCCTTTTTATCCCCCTACAGCTCTCACTGAAACGCAGAACAGGTGTCAATCATTACCTTTCTCCTTCTCCCTCCCACATCACCACAACTACATAATAAGTAGCTAGATAATATTTAAATTTCTTTTGTCTTAAGGACAGTGGCAATATACAAGCAAATGATTTAATCCTGCAAACAAGAAGTCTTTATAAATGTAATCTTTACTACTTTTCTTACAGTACAGAGGGGGTCATCATATTTGGATGTCCTTGGCTTCAAAAACTTCGAAAACCCCTGCTTTATTGCTATCTGTTAACGAAACAAAACTTTATACCATCCATAGATAAATCAGATATTTGGCAACATTAGTGTTAATGAAACGTGTCTCTCTCTCTCAGAAGAAGAAGAAGAAAAAGAGAATAGAGAATTATAGAAGGATTACAGAGAGGGTTTAAAGTGTGTTACAGAAGATAGAGAAAGGGCTTCGATTGTGTTATAGATGGGAGAGAAAGGGTATAATGCATTACAAAGGGATTATATAGTGGTAAATAAATGGTTCAGGATGTGTGATTGAGGGAAGGTAAAGGGGTTTGAGTGTGTTATAGAGTCTTGATCAATGGTATAGAGGATTACAAAGGGATTATAGAGAGGTTATGTAGTGTATTAAAGAGGATACAGAAAGGATATTGAGGATTAAAAGGTTATAAGCAGTGTCCTGCTGCAGATATACTCACCGTCTGTGGCTTTCAGACTGTAGACCAGACCGATAGCCAGATACCCTTTAGCCCTGAATTCAGCCGCCTTCTCACCCATATCAATCACTATTTTAGCAAAGCGCTCACCCTCTTCCAGCTGAAACACATTCAGTTATTTCATTTCATGTTATGGTCATCCCCACCTCACTGATCATAAATGGTCTCGTAAACAGGTCATTTAAAAAAATGGTCTTGTAAAAAGAGTCGTAAATAGGTCTGTAAATTCTCTGATTAAGCCTGCATATATTTCCCATGATTCCGGTTTCATTACCCAATGCAGGTTTCCAATACACAGCTTGACAGCCAGTAGAGGAATAGTGGGATCGTCCGGCTTCAGTCTAATACACTCCTTCAGCACCTTCACTGCTCGAGCCGACTACACACACACACACACACACACACACACACACACACACACACATGTGAATCTTTACAGGAAATACATCCTGTACTACAACTTTTTTTGCAGATGTGCTTTAAACTAGGTTTAACAGAATTTAAATGGAATTTTAAGTCAATTATTGTCAGACTTTAACCTGTTGATAAGTAAATGCACGCACACGGTAGTGAAGTCACTTTGATATAAAATGTACCATCTATAAATTTAATTAATATTAACAAATTATACATCTTTTCAAAGGTCTAAGGGTTCAATATTGATATCCGATCTCTGTTTTACGACAGCAATGCTCCAGAAACAGTAATTGAGTTATTTGTGCTAGGAGTATAAATGAAAACATGCAATATCAAAACAGGACTTCATACCTTTTTTATGAAAACGTGAATGCCAGATGAAATCAGTTCGCCACACTTGGGTCAATTGTCCATGACAAGCGTTTTTGTCCATAAAAGTGATAAATCTGAGAAATATTGATATATTCTCCATTGTTTACATGAGATCTCGCCTGGAAGAACTACCCTTCGTCGTCTTTCTTCAACAAACTATGCAATCTGAGCAGCATTCATGTTGTAAAACTGTATATTATCTTATATATTAGGGTATAGTAAACAAAATGAGCCTGTCTCCAAAGTCTATTTTAAAAATGGGGTGTTTTAGATTATAAAAACATGTTCAGCACAAAATATTTCCAACTTCAGCTTCTCTAACTTTAAAAAATAACAACATATATTAATTCTGATTAATAAAGCCCAAAGCGTCTTCTTTCAAAAGATACTAAAACTGTGTCCATACTCCAAAGGGTCCAGTAAATACAACCATTTAAGTTCAGGTATGTCATTTTCATGGTTTGTGCTCAAAAAGATGGTGCGTATCAACAGGTTAAATGATCTGTTGTGAGCAATATTCCCACTATAATAAATAATCAAAACGTCAGGGCTATTTTTTAACTGTTGGTACGTATACACATGCAAACAAGTCTTTGGTCATTGTGACACATCTTGCTGTGTTTTTAAACTTCTCGCACCATGAGCATTGCATATTTAAAACAACATGTCAAGTTAAAAATTGTGGGTCAACTTTTAAAAACATATTTCAAGAATGCGTTCTGTTCTATACTATTCTATCCAATTGTTTTGAAACAGCAGAACGTGTCCTGCATGAAAGTCCCAAATATGAAACATGTTTGATTGGGGTGGATCCTAATATTCAGGTCTTTCCTTAAACTGACTAGTTGACTGAAGCCCAAAGTACACTTCGGTTAGACGCGTGACACAATTCCATCATCTGCACAGTGCTCAAAAACTGAACGTTCGGTCCGATTACATGCATCTGGAATTATTTGCACTTCTTAGTGGGTCCACAAGGTGGAAACACTCACAATTGAGCTATTGTTTCACAAATAAGTGCAAGAAGAAGTGGATGTGTATGTCAAGAATGCGTATGTGAGGAGGTTCAGGAGATACCTTCATTTGTGTAACTCGAGTCTAAAGGACTATAAAGACATCTTTATAGGTCTAAACTCAGGAAAGAAATAGTCCAGCATCTCATTGCATTTATAGAGTGTATGCGCCAACTACCTGTGTATGCACACGGTCAAATGGAATATACTTTGAAAGGCAAAGCATTTGACTGTTCACATATTGTAAGCATTTGCATCAAAACCAAAGTATACTTTGTGCTTAATCGTTTAGAAAACCCAATGACTCGTTGATTTTGCACATCTTTAGTGGATACACAGGGGGCCGAACATTGAAAACTGACCTTCCCAGCAGCCATAAGAGAGAGAGCGAGCTGGAACCAGAGATGGAACTCTTCAAAGGCGAACTTCATGGCCCTCTCGAGACACTGAGAGGGGACATTAAAATTAACTCAGATAAGAACTGAAACAATCACTGTGAAGAGCCAACATAAACACACATACAACGGTCAAACATAGAGCCACACTGTTGAAGATTAGCCATAGTGTCAGAGGGTTTCTAGCACATCTCTGAGGCATTACAGTTCTTCACACCAGCAACTTAGTAGAAAGTATTTAATTGAACAATTAAATCTATCTAGCAAACAGCCACACAAACACATACACACATAACCCTGCAGAGGCCATGCACATTAAATATGACAGGCTCTTGGGGCCCTGTGCTTGCACATCCACAAAATCAGAATTTAAGACACAGCAGAAAGGCAAACATTACAGCATGATCAACAGATGCTAGGTAGAGAGAAAAATGTGCCCAGGTACACTAATTAAAACATCACAATAAAAACAACACGTTTGTCAAATTCTTGACATGTAATCTTTTGCTGTAGAGTCTACAATGCAGTTCTAGTCTTGCTGCCACAGCAACCACACCAGGAGGTATGAGTGGTGCTGCTGAGGGTGTATTCCTGTATGTTCCCATGGCGACGAGCATGGGCGGGGTCTCACCTCTGAGAGCATCTCGTACTGTCCACGTCGGCCGAGAGCGATGGTCAACAGGTCGTACACCAGCGAGGCACTCTGCAGACTGATGATTCGGTCGTTATTGTGCTCAGGGATTCGGCTTAATACAGCATCTCTGTTAGCCTTCGATAGATGCACACAAATTACTACACACAAATCTTGACATAAAAAATGACATCACTCTCATATAGAATACAAACAATTAATAAAGTGCAATCAGATTAGATATTTGTATCCAATGACTTGAGGAATCATTTCAAAGCCATGTTAACCTGCTCTGTGCCTGCTCAGCCCCTAGCATCAAAGGCAGTCCTGATGCTGCTTTAGTTTTGTATAAATTAAATTGAGCATCAGAGAAACCTTAAACATTGTTGTTGTCACGATAGAGCATACATTTCATAATTTAATTCCATATTTAAAAGTATAATTTCATATTTTAATTCAATTCACATTTCTATATTTATACTTGAGGTCGACCGATTGTAGATTTTGCCGATACGATAACTAAGGTGGGGGAAAAGGCAGATAACCGATTAATCGACCAATAATTTTAAAAAGACTTAGCCTATAGAACTAAAAAAATTCTTAGTCATTCTGTACATTGGAGGGTACAGACATTGAGGTTCCAAAATGAATACAATCCCAAAAGCAAAAATTGCGCAACCGAAATTCCAGTAATAACCAGAAAAATTAAGATTTTGTGCATAATGCAGAACTTTTTACAATAAACAATCCCTAAAGATGCCTGGAATTCTTATTTTGACATTAATGAGACTTGGCTGCATTACAATGCTCTAAAGTATATGTAAGGAGCTTTTTATCACCTTTATATTCACCAGATGAACAGTATTGTATAGTTTATATATATACACACACACAGTAAATATACACTACCTGGCCATAAAAAAAGTCACATACTAATATTTAGTTGAACCGCCTTTAGCTTTGATTAAGGCGTGCATTCGTAATGGCATTGTTTCGACAACTTTATGTAATGTAACAACATTTATTTTCGTCCAGTTACATAAATATTTTGCAGAGATCTTGTATTGATGATGAGAGAGTCGAACCACTTCATAAAGTCTTCTCCAGCACATCCTAAAGACATTCAATGGGGTTAAGGACTCTGTGGTGGCCAATCCATGAACCAATCTTTCACAATTTGAGCCTGATGAATCTTGGCATTGTTGTCCTGGAATATGCTTGTGCCGTCAGTGAACAAAATAATCCATTGATGAGATAACCTGGTCATTCAGAACATTCAGGTAATCAGCTGACTTCATATTATTGCTGCATAGCATTGCTGAGTCTAGACCTGACAAACTGAACCCCAGATCATAACACTGCCTTAAATCCAAACAGCAACTTTGTTTTGGCCAAGCAATGTATGTGTGTGTGTATGTATGTGTATATATATATATATATATATATATATATATATATATATATATATATATATATATATATATAGCGCTTTTAGATATATTTTTCACCAGATGAGGTTTATTAATGAGAATTAAAAAATAAAAGAAACTATCGGTATAGATATTTGCTGATAACACTCATTCTAAAAAGCGACAATCAGCACCGATTAATCAGTAAAACCAATATATCGGTCTACCTCTATATGTTACATTTAAAACATTCATCTCATTACATTATTTGTAATGCATTTGTAATTGCTATGTAAAATTGCTCTGAGCAGGTATAAACAGGCTGTGTAAATACACCTAAATGCCACATCAGCTTCTATGCCACCGTTGCAATGTAAAGATGGCTTTATAGAGGCAAGTGTTGTTGAATGTGATGCTAACTGTTAACATGAGTTGGATTTTGAAGCAGAAATTGAACATGTGTTATAGCAGAGTGTTTAGAGTGTATATCTTGTGCATTATTTACAGTTCATTTCATCATATTCTTAGAATTCATAATTGTTCAATATGAGTTTTATTATGATTAGAAATAAATGGCCCAATAAAGTTAGTTTTTTTAAACTGCCCCTGAAAATATTGTCCCTTAATAAGAAATGTTTATTTCTGGCTCTGCTCTGAGCTGTGGCATAGTTTAACAATTTGTGAGAAAAGCACCAGAGTTTAAAGAAAACTAAAGAAAAGAACAAAAGGGACTATTGACTTACAGTTAAAGACATCTCATACTCACCTGAATTCAACTATGCTGCCTGAGACCAAACTTACGCCATTAACACAAATACTGTGCCAGTGATATAAACATAGAAGTTCAGAAAGTTACAGTTTTACTGTTACTCACCATAGATTCACTGATTAATAACAGGAGTAAGGCCTCCTCTGTGTTCTCCTGTGGACAAAACAAACTACAGATGGAGAGAGAGAGAGAGAGAGAGAGAGAGAGAGAGAGAGAGGCCATCATTAATTTTTCAATTCTGTATCACATACCATAAATGACAAATTTCTATGATTTTTCCCATGTGTGGAAAGCAGAACTCTGTTTACACCTAGTATTAATAAAGTTTCGGGTGAGCTGATCATAACTGGTCAGCCGACCAAGATCGCTGTTTAAACCTGGTATGAACATAAGTCTCAAAAGTGTCTGCTATGGAGCACCTATTGTTACCATAAGACAAAGGTATAATGCATGCATTAAGTACAAGTATATATGCATTAAAAGAGCATGAATATGCAATGCATAATTTAACCATGTGTCCAGAAAAATTTACTATAATCTCCCAAATCAAATAACCTTCCCCAAAAGTTCAGCATGTACTATATACAGTATATACCCCTTTCCAAATTTTCCAATAGTACGATTGCCTTTAAAAACCGTACATAGTTC
Source organism: Xyrauchen texanus (assembly GCF_025860055.1). Taxonomy (NCBI): domain Eukaryota; kingdom Metazoa; phylum Chordata; class Actinopteri; order Cypriniformes; family Catostomidae; genus Xyrauchen; species Xyrauchen texanus. The sequence goes on along the minus strand of NC_068297.1, from coordinate 17,738,852 downwards.
GCATTTCAAAACCCTTGTTTTGCCACAATGACTGATGACCAGTGAAAAGGCAGTGCTTTGCTGTTTTCAGCGAGGCACCGAGGCATATTAGTGTTTGCACAACAAAGTAGTAGTCATATGCATTTCTGAATTTGGTTTGAATGATCCGATCACAAAATGTTGGACTCGTTTACAGTTGTATGTAGGACTGTTCATTGACAACAGATGTTAACACCAGGTGTAATCTGGGCCTTAGAGATACCACTGCACAGATGTGAAGACAAAGAGAGACAGAGACAACAGAGAAATAGAAGACGATTGACAGAGGACAAAGGGGTGTGTATTACTTCTCTCCTGAGTAGATACGTGGGCGGCGGCTGAGGGCGTAGTCCTTGATTTGAGCGGTGTGTCTAAGCGGGTCGTCCAGGGGGGAGTGGTGAGGGGGGTCTTCCAAGGGGTTCCAGTAACTCTGTTCACACATGCCTCTCAGCAGGATTTCTGCAAGCTGCCTGGCAATAGTCTAAACAAACATATTCACATATGGCTGTAACTTATGAAATTCTGCCTTGAGATTCTATAAAAGCCATGTACACACTGCAAAGTGGGAGTGAAAACTACATATACATGCAGGAGTGATGTATTCACACAATAGGAGTAATTTCCAAAATTACAATGAATGAGTGACATTCGTTATTCTACGGAACACAAACTAGATATTTTGAAGAATATCCCGGTCCCTCTTATCAATACAAAGGCATTGGATAGCGATTCTGTTTTCAAGCTTCAAAAAGAATGCAAAAACACCATTAAAGTAGTTTAGCCCAAAAATCCAAGTTCTAGAGTGAACTCTCATTAAAGTGCAAAGGACGTCAAGATATTCACTCAAAAATGTCCAAAACCTCACCAACATCTATTTAATACCCTTAGAAGACTAGGGATATGATACATGAGTCACATGGGCTAATAATTGTTTAGTTTTTTTGCTTGAAAGTGCCAATGTATTGAAAAAAGGGAGTGGAATTTTCTTTGTGTTCCACAGAAAAAAGAAATTAATGTGGTTTTGGAATGACATTAGGGTGAGAAAATTATGACAAATTTTTTTCCCGTTTTTTTGTGTGGCTGAATTCATTATTTATACCCTTTAATACAAATGCGGTTGTCACTACCTGCATTTTTGGGGAGTGAATTTGGTTGTAGAATGTGGTTGTCACGCCCATAAATAACCAAACCCTGTGTGTACAGAACGGCATAAATGGGATAGTTCACCCAAAACTTCTCTTGTCATTTACTCACTGTCATGCTATCCCAGATGTGTATGACTTTCTTTCTTCAGCAGAACACAAACGAAGATTTTTAGAAGACTATCTCAGCTCTGTCGGTCCATACAATGCAAGTGAATGGTGATCAGACCTTTGTAGCTTCAAAAATCACATATAGGAATCATAGAAGTAATTCATAAGACTCCAGTGGTTAAATCCATATTTTCAGAAGCAATATAATAGGTGTGAGAGAGAAACAGATACAAATTTAAGTCCTTTTTTTAACTTAAAACTTTACTTTCACTTTTACAACTGAAAGTCTCATGTGGTGCCTGTTTAGTTTCACTTTCACATCTGAAATTGAATGTTAAAGTGGAGATTTAGAGTAAAGAAGGGCATAAATATTGTTTTGTTTCTCACCCATACCTATTCTATCACTTTCCGGGATATGGATTTAAACACTGAGTCATATGGATTACTTTTATGTTTCCTTTAAGTGATTTTTGGAGCTACAAAGTTCTGATCACCATTCACTTGCATAGTATGGATCTACTGAGCTGAGACATTTAAAAAAAAAAAACATTGTTTGTGCTCTGCTGAAGAAAGAAAGTCATAAAAACATCTGGGATGGCATGAGGGTGAGTAAATAAGAGAATTTTAATTTTTGTGTGAACTATCCTTTTAAGCATGGACAACAGTTTTGAGCAGCAGTGTGCACATGGCTAGACATGTTCTATGATCACAAAGATACAAACACACACAGCTCACCATACGAAGGTTCTGAGTGGTCCTGGTCTCAACAGCTCTGAGAATCTCTCGGAAGCGGCCAACACCGCGGGTCAGGTTACTGTGGCAATAGGGAAATGGAGAGAAAAAAGATCCATTAATCACCTAGAGAGATTTGAAGAAACCTGATGGGTGACATCAACAAATGTCACATCAACTCCACTCTTTTGTCTCTTCTTTAAACACACACACACACACACACACACACAGAAATCCATCCATCCATGATTCGATGAGCTCTAGCATGAAGCACTCAAACTAAATATTCACTTATCAGTGGACAGGAAATTATTGGGGCCTGTAGGGCATATCGATTACAGGGGTTCTCAATAGTGCAATAAAGCAATAAGACACAAGAGGTGTAACAACACTGTTAAGGCCTTTGCACACCAAAGGCGACACAATTATTAGAAGCGAGTCTCTTTCAGTTCACCTGCTGGATGAGTTGACTGGCAGTATTATCATGTGTACACAGTCTGAGGGGTGATTAGAAAGAATTGAGTGAAAAATAAAAATATTTTAAGTTAAAGCATGTTAGCATTTTGAACAATGCTGATTACATGCCACTGCCAGGCATTCTCTATATACAGTACTTGTGTTAAGTACATTTGTTTAAAACCAGACTGTGTGATGCGCACACATACTGTATAATGACTGTTGTAACAGATGTTGTCAATTTGAACAATACTAAATGTTTCTTATTGCATGTATTTTTACTTGTGTTATACATTCTCTCAAAACCCTGCATGTTTCTAATTAAACATGACAACATTTAAGCTATAAAATGCAAGCAATACAACACATTTCTCATCCAACAATACTCATCTTCAGTCGGACCCATTATTAGATACTTTAAAACTTGCCAACAACTGCATGGCTGTTAATGACTTAACAATTGCACAGAACTAACGATTTTGAGGAGACACCACCAAATATTTGGTATGCAAAGATATTTTGATACAAAGACATATGAACAGTGCACTGCAAGTCACAGCAATACTATTAGTATGATTAAAAATTGGTGAAGAAAAACACTTAAGATCATTAAAGTTGTTTATTAAAAAAGGTGATACAAAGGCATATATGCTGTGAAATATGTTATATTAGAGATATAAGAGAACTCATGTAAGATTAAATGCAAAAGGCAAAAATTGCAGCAATATGGAATATTGGAAAATAAATTAAGTTTTTAAGGCATTTGATGCAAATGAAATACACGTACACACAGCTGGTTCAGGATTTCTTCCTTGAGTTCATTCACCATTTAATGTCAGTGGTCAAATAAAGCTTTCTGTGCTTTAGTCACCTGTTGCGCTGGTTTTGGTAACTGAAGCAGCTCCTGACACATGATCCAAAGCTCTTATTTAATAAGTCAGGGCATTTCATCACCCGGCGAAGAAGAAAAAATCACCATAAAAAAAGCTTCAATCTGTTGCTGCGCAATTTGGAGCTAATGTTCACTCCAGGTGAGAATGGCTCATTAGTAATCCATAGTTTCCATTCAAATTGTTTCTTGTTTTGAGAAATCGCAGCAAAGATTCGCGTTTGGTGTGCAAAGGCCTTAATGGGGTGTTCTTCAGATGACGTGGAGTACCAGTACCCTTATGGTAAAATCACTGTAATGCACAACTTTTGAGTACTTTTGGCAGCAAGACTTATATGATAAAATGCACCAATGTTCTATAAAGTTACATGTATTAATAATCAGAATAAACAATCTTTCATTAAGTAATATAGTTCATTAGCTTAATTGTAGGCTGTTTGATGATGCCAAGCAAAGTAGCATCTTGGCACATTCAAATAGAATTTAATGTCTGAACGATCCATTTTATAATTCACAATTAACACCTATTTGAATGGCGCACAGGCTGTGTGTGTGTGTGTGTGTGTGTGTGTGTTTGGTCATCTGTGTGAGATAGTGTCCTCAATGACTGGGGTCAGTATCAGAATAGCAGAGTTCCCACACTTATTCACAAACTGAAAGCACACGAACACACACAAACATCATTAATGGACATGTGTGTATGTGTATGTGTGTGAGAACATAGCTCAAGGCTGTGGAAGTGTGAGGCATTATGGTGATGCACATTAATGCAGGGTGACTCGGAACAGAAATAATGTTTAAAGAGACAAAGAGATCAAGACAGAGAGAAAGAGAGACAGAAAAAGACAGCAAGTGATAGAACTAGCACATTAAATGGTCCTTTAAAACAGTCTCAGAGTCAGGGCCAGTTCAAAGAATGTCACGTGCATTTAACCGATTTTAAACATAGATTCTCCCTGATTGCAAATGGTGACTAAAGTAAGCAATTTCAGAGTCACTAAACGGAGTTGCAACAATAATCACTGTTTTCAAATAGATCTCTGAAAACCCCTTTTTAGGTGTACAAACGGATGGTCAAAGCTCAAACTCACAATGGTTGGGCTGCTCAAACAAATAGAGCAATGACTAATAGCCCCACAAAGTTAGAGTAGAAATCAACTTACAAATGGCTTATTTATAGTTGTATATTAAAGGGATCGTTCATCCAAAAATGAAAATTCTTTCAGAATTTACTCACCCTAATGCCATCCCAGACGTTTTTATGACTTTCTGTCTTCTGCAGAACACAAACAAAGACTTTGAAAAGAATATCTCAGCTCTGTAGGTCCATACAATGCATGTGAATGGTGATCAGAACTTTGTAGGTGAAAAAACACATTAATCAAACATAAAAGTAATCCATATGACTCCAGTGGTTAAATCTATATCTTCAGAATTTATATAATAGGTGTGGGTGAGAAACAGAACAATATTTAAGTCCTTTATTACTCTAATTCTCCATTTTCACATTCACTTTAAAATGTGAAAGTGAAACTAACAGACACCACATGTGACTTTCAGATGATACATTTTATGATGCCTTTGTGATTTTGGGAGATACAAAAAGGTCTGGCAATCATTCACTTGCATTGTATGGACCTAAAGAGCTGAGAAATTCTTCTAAACATCTATGTTTGTGTTCAGCAGAAGAAAGTCAGTCATACACATCTGGGGTGGTATGTGGGAGAGAAAATGATGGGAGACTTTTTATTTTTGGGTGAACTATAGCTTTAAGCTGGGATACTTAAACAAAAATACAACAAAAGTACATACTTCACATTTACAGTGTTCTGACAGCACAAAGAGAGCAGACAGTTCAAGACAGAAGTTTACATATAACATAGCCAAATATATTTAAATTCAGTTTTTCACAATTCTTGACATTTAATCATAGAAAACATTCCCTGTCTTAGTTCAGATAGGATCACTACTTTATTTTAAGAATGTGAATGAGTTGAGGGCCTGGGTAGCTCAGTGAGCATTGACAACCACACCTGGAGTTGCGAGTTTGAATCCAGGGTGTGCTGAGTGGATTCAGACTTCTGAGTGCATTACGAGGACCTACTAAGTAGTAGGTCCTCGTAAGTTCTTTGGCTAGTTCTTTCGTAGTTCTTTGGCTTGCAAGCCTCACCCTTTTTACTCCAAACATAATGATGGTCATTATGGCTAAACAGTTAAATTTTTGTTTCATTAAACAGGATGACATTTCTCCAAAAATTAAGATCTTTGTCCCCATGTGCACTTGCAAACTGTAGTCTGGCTTTTTTATGGCGGTTTTGGAGTAGTGGCTACTTCCTGACTCGTTTTAATGTGGATATAGATACTTGTCTACCGTTTTCCACCAGCATCTTCCCAAGGTCCTGCTTTGCTGTTGTTCTGGGACTGATCTGCACTTTTCGCACCAAACTACGTTCATCTCTAGGAGATAGAATGCATCTCCTTCCTGAGCGGTATGATGGCTGCGTGGACCCATGGTGTTTATACTTGTGTACTGTTGATACATGATACATGACCCACAATGCACCATATTTCATCTTATCATATTTCACTCATTACATTACAAGAACTGACAGGTGCTCCACCTCGTTTCATATGGAAGGTCTGTACCATACAAATATATAATGATGGATTGGAGGGTTTTTCATAAACATAAGCTAATAGTCATGTTTGTAAGGCCATACATTTCACAGTAGTGGCACCATCTGGCTGTAAAACAGATAATAGTACCTCAAGTTAGGAGACACTTTGCAGTACACAGTCCAGGTTCTCTTCAACTCTATCATTCTCTCCTCTGAATTTATTTAAATGAAAGGTAGATAACTGACTAGACTGCCTGTTTTTTTGTTCATCTACTGTACAGTAAATGTTTACATTTAGCATGCCTAACAACGTAAACTAAATCAAACTTCAGCTGACAGAAAATTTCTCAATAAAACACTTTACACTGTGTTCTCAAACTATACACTGCGATCTATTGTATGAATTTTCATTGTGTACTGTAGTATCTTCTCAAATGGAACAATAACGTTTTTACTACAAATGAAGCATTTGCTGTTTTTCCGTTGCAGAAATGACGTTTTAAATGCAAGCAATGCATTGCCACTTAAACAATGTACATATTGATACAGTGAGGGGTGATGGTAAAGCACTCAATTCACATTTACAAAATGCTGTCTTCACTGAAGTTTCAGTAGTTGCCATATTCACATAATAATTACAATTGTTTTGTCAGGCCATCATTACAGCCATGTAACCCTGCCACTTCTGCTACACTGGTGGCCAAATCTGTACAATTGGAATATTGTACAGATTTTACTGTTTTGGAAGGAAATTGGTCCTTAAATTCACCAAAGTGGCATTCAACCGGTCACAAATTATAGTCAGGACATTACTGATGTAAAAAAACTATTTGAAAAAGTCACTTATTTATCAAATCTAGACAGGCCCATTAACCAGCTCTGACTGGGGGACCCCGAGGTGTTCCACGGCCAGTGTGGAGATGTAATCTCTCCACCTAGTCCTGGCTCTTCCCCGAGGCCTCCTCCCAGCTGGACGTGCCTGAAACACCTCCCTAGGGAGGCACACAGGGGGCATCCTTACCAGATGCCCAAACCACCTCAACTGGCTCCTTTCAACACAAAGGAGCAACAGTTCTACTCCGAGCTCCTCACGGATGACTGAGCTCCTCACCCTATCTCAGGGAAGAAGCCCGCCACCCTTCTGAGGCAACCCATTTCAGCCGCTTGTACTCGTGACCTAGTTCTTTCGGTCATGACCCAGCCTTCAAGACCATACTGTAGGTGAGGGTAGGAACGAAATTTGACCGGAAAATTCCAGCTCAGCTCTCTTTTCGTGACAACGGTTCCATAGAGCGAGTGCAATACTGCCCCCTCTGCCCCGATTCTCCAACCTCCCGCTCCATTGTCCCCTCACTCGTAAACAAGACCCCGAGTTACTTGAACTCCTTCACTTGGGACAATACCTCCTTCCCTACCCGGAGTACATTTATTATTGCAAATTTACATTTTTAATATTGTTTTTTAAAAAAATAAAAATATTTTGTGACAGGGCTAGTGAAAAAGTTGACAGGGCAAGTAAAAATCAAGAAGATCTGGCCAGCAGAAAACATTCTCTTTCTCTAGCTCATTTTCTCTTTGTCTCTGTGTGGAGCTGCTACTGTAATGCGAAGACACTATTCTATGTGAAGAGAGTGGAGGGATACGTACGAGTAGTCATTATACACATGGCTCCATGGTGAAAAGGCCAAGGTGCAGGGGGGAAGAGTTTGACATCAGAACACACATAGGATGAGACACACACAAACATACACCAGCTGAAAACTAATGAAGGGTTAATGAATCAGTGTAAAATAAAACATTAGGCACAAAGACAGGCAAAGAGTTAGTGTACAGACAGAAAGCCCAGCAGATTCCTAAAAAACTACTCATGAGTAAAGGAAGGATGAACGTAAACAACTCAGATCCAGTTGTCCCAGGTTAAAATCTCTCAAAAGGACACTTGAATGGTCTGTGAATCGTAATTGTGCGCTTTTACTAAAAATATAAACTATGGCTGAACGATTTGGACCAAAAAAATTTAATTGCGAATATTTTGAAACTGCGATTTGAATATTAACATAATTTGGGTTAACGTGATTCACATCACATTCACATTGTATCTGCTTTGTGATAGGGTCTCAGACCACTTTTCACTACTATTTTTTGGAACTCTTCAGGTAGGTTCAGGATCTAGCAGCTGCTGCAGTCGCAAGGTCTAGCAGCTTTCTCTAGCAGCTCAGTACCTCAGAACAGAATGAGCCCCCCAATCCGACTGACAAAAAACAAACAGTGCAGTCGCCATTTGCTTCCCTGTCTACAGGCACTTGTTTATCTTCAGTCGGTTCGGGGGGCTTGTTCTGTTTACTGCATCGTGGTTAACAGCTCCCTTCCATCATGCACACATGAGGAGGGCCGCGCTATGCTCTTTAACTGCAGCAGTGACAAGTGACCATTAACTTCTGAACCGCTTTGCTTCCCTTTCTTTTCATAGAGCACATGAACTGCTCATAACTCTGATCAATAACCGTCCCAATGACAGGCTGTCTAACATCACCTTCGAGTGGCACGTGGGAGAGGGGGTGTGTCTTAAAACTCACACACACACACACACACACACACGAAATGAAGAGTTCACTAGATGCTCCCACGAGCCAACTGTCTAATGGCATTTTCAGTTGTCAATTTCAATTGTCAAATGGAGGAAGAAAAGTAACTGTCAAATGAATAATGAAAAACAATTGCCAAATTTTTAAAAATAAATGCAATTTAAAAGGCGCATTTAAAAATAACTTATTAATGTGTTATTTTATTGATACATTTAATTGTATTTTAAACATTATTTAAATACATGATTTATTAAAGGTGCTGTAAGCGATTACTTCATGGAAATGAATGCAAAAAAATGGTCCTACTCTGAAAGATATTAATAAAATAAGTGTCCTGAGATATCTCACCAATCTCTGTGGCAGCTCTAGACTCTGTAAACAGCAAACAAAAATGTGTCCATGGGCCGTGGTCTCTGACACTTTCTGCCTGTCAATCATTATTGCTGTTCTCATAGTATTGTAGTTGCAGCAAATTATTGAGCCTTAAATGCCATTTTTATGGCATGTTTTTCATAACAGTTGTCAGTTGTCATACTACCTCATGTAATGTTATCCTTGCTTTAATATGATTAATTTTTTATTACTCTTTTAAATCGCTTATCATGCATGTTGTTACCATTGCAATTATTATTATTAAACTCATGTTTGGTATTTATGAGGTCCATAGTAAATTTCCATAATATTGATGTTGGGTAAAATTCTATAACTTTGCATTGCATTGTTGCAATCAAAGTTTAGGCCTGAAATACCTTTAGTCAGAGCAGGAAACTAAGGAAAATCACGTAACAAGAGAACAATATGCTAATTAACTTGAGATTCACATTACATTAACATTGATAGGGTCTCTGTTGAGGGCACTGTTTTGCTGCTGTTGTTTTTGACAACAGTTTCAGCTTGTGTCGGTCTCAGTAAACTTGTTTGGTTTCTTTGAAGGGTGGTGTTTTTGAAATAGGGGCTGTGGCTAATCCAACAGCTCAGCTTGTGGAAATTCTAGAATGGCCAAAATTACTTACAGCACCTTTAATGTGCAATTTAATTGTTAAATATTATAATTTATTTAAACATGAATTAAATACATTTAAATGTGTCTATTTATTTGTCCACTTACATATTGGTTTATTTTTTCAAGTTTTTATTTACAAATTAATAGATTGATCATTTATTTCTTCATTATTTTAAAATTGGCACTCCCCAGCTTCCACACAAGGAATACATTTGTTTATATTTGAGCTCACAATGGCTGTTTACTGCAGAGAAATGTTCACATCCACACTTCTGACCAAAAAAAACCTAGTGTTATGGGGGTTACTTTAGGTTTGGTTAGTAACTTTTAGCAGCCAGGCATTCTTGTAAACATGAGAAATGTGCAATTAGTGAAACTGGAGCTCAGTATATTTAACATGCTAAGCTCATCAGCCTATGAGGCCTTTGCGGTTTAATAATCGTACTACCTCATATCGCAATTTAAATTTTGTTATGATTAATTCGTTCAGTCCAAATATAAACACACCAAGAAATGCACTCACCCTTTTTTGAAAAGGATAACATGGGCCCTCTGAAGTCCAGTTTCCAGGAAGTAGCCCAGTTCCTGTTCCTGTGTGACTGGGCCGGGCTTTGGACTGCGGTTCTGAATGCCAGCACTGAGGGCCTAAAGACAGGATATGTCATCAATTAATAAAGCCAAAGATTACTATAAAAATCTCAAGCTTGCATAGCTTCCACTTCCTGTTAATCATTTAGCAAATACAAACCACACCATCAAAAGAAGCAAAGTCACACTTGTTTGCTATATTTACCAAAATATAAAACAAGCACTTTGAAAAGGATGTTAGTTTGGAGGGTGCGAGTATCCACAGTGTGAAGGTCAAACGTAAAACTTCGACTGCACCCGAAAGATGCAGCGTCAACACTGCAGCAGAACACAAGCATTGCCTTTCTCCTCTCCATCACTCACTCTCGTTCTCTCTTTCCATCTCTCTACTCTCCCTCCCCTCTCCAACAGCATTAAAACACTTGCAGTAAATACTGAACACCATGCTGCGGGAAGATATTCACTATGTGTGGAACTATTACGAACAGACCGAATGAGGGTGAAATCATTCGACAGAAGAAAGAGACGGCTCTTGTCCTGAAAGACAATATTCTAGGTGAACTTTGACCTGTCAAAGGCTTTGATTGTAAGTTAAAATTCACAGGTAGGACAGGAAGAGATTAGTCTCGCGGTTGGCTGCTCCTCACTCTGACCCTCTGCAGCATTACAGTGCAAATCTGTGCTCTGCTAAAAAGCAAATGTACATTTCCACTGTCCATCAGAAACCGACAGGGAGAAATAATCAACAGACAGCTACATTAACACATAAAATAACCTCTGGGTCCATACTGATTGTTGTATGCAAAAAATACTATAAATTAAAATTTAACTAAAAGTCAGTATGAAGGGGCCCTAGTTCAATAGACGTATCCTCATGTTTGCAATTTCAAGATTTAAGAGATTTAAAGCAACACATAAAGACTGTATAAAGAAAGGTTTATGGTTAGAGACTATGAATCCCAATCCAACAAAACATTGGAGTCATGCAGCTTGCTGAAAGGAATTCAGAATCAACCTACCTATACAGTTGCAACACTGTAGCTGAACCAATCAAATCTTATATTAAGAATTAGAGCTGATTTCTGTTAATTGAATTTACATGAAAATTCTTAATTTGGGTATATCAACTGCATGGCCCATTCTGTTGGCTACACATCCAAAACTGTATTCCTGAATTAATTTAATGCTGTTTTATTGCTGAATTATAATTACTGCCATTTTAAACATCAGTAAATCAAGACTAGTTGCCTTGTCTGTGATTTGTTACCATGCTCAACCGCTGCAAAATCATATATTAAATAGACAATGAAATAGAACATTTGGATGCAACATGAGTAGATGTGGATTGCTATAATTGACACTTTTTCATGATTAGTTAATTGTTGCATCTGTTATTGCAATCTTTATTATGTATTTGATTAATTGTGCACCCCTATTAATAATCTTCAGTAAAGTAAGGTGTTTGCTAGAATTGTGCTACTAAATAAGGCGTAAATGTGTCATCACAGTCTGTAAAAAGGGTCCATTCTAAGATCTCAGCGATTGGAATGCGGATCTATCTGACATCAACACAGTGAAGAAGCCTGTGTCTTTTTGCATAAAAAAGTTTTAAAGCAAGATTTCCCCTTACCTAAGGGTTAGGGGGTGTTGCATATAATCCCTTAAATCATTATTTTAGGCAAGGGAAACCGTTAAGGGATTTATTACAGTGATAAAACAGGTTTACCATAATAAAACTCTACTTTTACCATGGACACAACATGTCCCTACCAACTTTCAGAAGTTTGGAAATATCCTGACGAAAACTTGAGCAATTTTACCACTTAGAAAATCATTTTTTATAATAGTTTTAATGACTATTAAAGTTTCCCTGTGTCATTATTTATGTGTTCATTATTGTCCGACCTCTTCTGAAGCAGCGTTTAAACGGTATTGTCACATGGCACCTGTTAAGGCCCAGGTATACTTTGTTTTGGCGCGTTCCAGGTCGACCATGTTGCATTTGTGAGTATACTCTTCTGACCGTAAGTGGATACAAACGCGTTTGACACATGCCCACTACAAATTCTTTGTGATACCCTTTAAGTACAGTTGATAGCAGGTGCATGCGTCAGCGATGCGCACTGCCGAAGACAGCGTGCGCGGGTCAACAAAAATCTTTCCTGTGTAAGTAAAAAAAAAATTTTAATTCCTGAATTTTGCATGTGGATAAATTAGGACACAGGTAAGCACCCTCTTGAGAAAGAGACCTTTGAATTTGAAAGACTAGGCCAGGTAAGAGGTGTTAAAAGATGCTAGTATAACTGTGCAGAGAACTGATTGCCAGCCCAAATTAAGAATTTCAGTGGTGGACAGTACAGCTGTCAGATATACTGTGTGTATATATATATATATATATATATATATATAATATTTGTGAAATATCACACAAATTAACATGCAATATGATTTTTAATATATCCATTAGTCCAGTTGCAAAGAGCAGAAAATACTAGGGACACTTCGCCCTCTTAACTATTTCCCATACTATGTGGCGGTTAAATCAGCACTAAGATGGTCTAAAGGGTTCTCCCTAATGCGGAAATTCACCTTCGCACACTGTACTCTTCAACTGGTTCTATAAACTTGGTCATTTCTTCATTTTTAGAAATCTTGTATCTACAATCTCTTAACCTACACTTAAGGTGGTTTTCCTAACTGTAAGAAATACTTTATACAACACTTAACGGTTTTAAAGGGCAGACTTAAATAAACAAATAAATATTTATGGGAAATTGTAAATGATTGTTGCGTTTCACCTATAAAAGCCCTTAAGTAACACTTAAGGGTTATTTTCTAAAACACCCTTAAGTTCAAGAGAAACTTAGGAGACAATTACACTTCAGGGACTTTATGCAACCAGGCACTGGTCTTTATCAGCATCATGTTCCCATGAAACAGGAAAGTCAAATTACCTTTTCAACTTCCTGAAGATAGAGCAAAGCAATGTCTCCAGACTTCTCATAACAAGTGATGATCTCCTGGTCTCGGTCTCGATTGGAAAGCAATGGGGAAGCTGCAGATGCCTTCTCCAGGCAAAGACCTACAGACAAACAACAACAACACAAAAATGACTTACACAAGCCAACAGCAAGAAAGCACACAAGGCTGTCCTAACTGCCAGATTCACAGGGATATTCATACCTTATGATAGTTAATTTGTACTTCGGTTTTATATAAATATAAAAGTCACACTGTTGCTCTGTGGTGCTATCATAACTTTGCTCTGTTAATTTGAGCATGCCGAACAGCCCAGATAGCAACATTGACTCAACCAATGGCGTGAGTTTGGGGCAGGACTTTCTGTTTATCCAACATATGGTGCATGAGGGGAGTATACAAGAAACCTGTTTGAAATAATCAGTATTTTGTTTGGTGAAACTAGTGGCACAGAAATTACACACTTCCACTTTAAACTGAATGTCACATGCTTCATTCTTTTAACTCCAGGTTGTTTTCTTCGTTGCTTCTGGACAGTAGAAATGATACACTGAAATATAAATGTGTGAAAAAAATCAAAGCCAGAAAAGCTTTTAATGTTTTAGCATGAGCTGATATCTGTTCCACTGACAGATCCCGTTGCCTTGTCTGGGTCAGCTGAGAACCAAACAGTGTGGTACAGGCACAAGCGCGGCTCCTTAGAGATGTCATACAATCTGTGGCCAATCTTTGCCTTCTGGCTTCAGCTTCTAAAGCCAAATCTTAAATCCCTCACAGTATGAGAACAACAGGCCAGACCCAGTGCTCAAGTGGCCAGTGAACATGATGAGAGTTGTTTGTTTGGCTGGTGTTAGTATTGGGTTCTCTGCACAGATAAAGTTTTCATGACAGTACTGCTGTGTGACAGGAAACAGAAACTGTAACCCTCCTAACTACTTTTCAAACCACATTAATAAAACATAAGTGCTTATAAACATATATCACAGGGCGAAGAAAGCTATTAACTGTCTGGAAGTTTCTAGTGTCGAGTCTCGAAATGATTCCAAAATGAAAACTGCATAATTAATCATGAACTAAGAGGTAACGGTGAAGAAGTGATTAAAAGTGCACTGTGAAGTCACAGTAGAAGAGAGGAAGAGAATAATGCAGATAGAGGGATAGAGACACTGATTGACATAACTATTATTATGTCAATATACCTACTTAGCAACACCAAACAGAAAAATAACTATATGGGTAAAAGTCTGTTGGGATAAACTTCACTGTTGAATTTTTTATTCAAACTACATTTATTATTCAAACAAAGGCTCTTTTCAACATTCCGCCATTGTGACTCTATAGGATTTTGGGGATTTTTTCTCATTGGCTATGGGAAAACCGTTAGTACGATCGATCAGAACAGTCTGAAGGTCTGTACAGAGTTTGATGGATGAAGCTCAAAAGCTCTGGGAAGATTTTGAAAAAACCCTAACTGAAGGGTGTAGAGTATCAGTACATTAGATTTGTCAAGCCAACCTACTGATCGTTTTCAAATAGGTTTCCCATATATGCCCCCTGTCTCTCATTTGTTAGACAAGCAGATCTTCCCGCCCCAAACTCACACCATTTGTTGAGGAAGTGTCGCTATGTCAGGCCGGTTGGGATGCTCAAACAAAGCAATGTTTATTTTTCATAAGGTGCTGCTGGTGGCACAGACATGACACACTGCATCTTCAAGGACAAGTAAAATGTCACAGTTTAGGAGGCCAAAGACATTTTTGACAGTCTTGTTGTTCCACACTAGAGGTAGACTGACATATCAGTTTTACCAATAAATCAGTGCTGAGAGTTGCTTTTTGGAACTATTGTTATCTTAAAAAATCTGTGCCGATAGTTTTTTCATAATTTCTTCATTTTGAAATAGGAGTCCCCGATGTACTTCTGGCTTGTTTATACTTAAAAGTCCCACATTATGTAATTTTGGTTGAACAATATACTGCATCTGAGATTTTATTAATTTAGGACTGTTTGTCTGTGCCTGTCAAAGTAAAAAAAATATATAAATGTTTTTTTTTACATACTAAATATCGATCACAATTTTAGTGGGTCAGAAGTTTACATACACTAAGTTAACTGTGCCTTTAAGCAGCTTGGAAAATTCCAGAAAATTATGTCAAGTCTTTAGGCAATTAGCTTCTGATAGGAGGTGTACTGAATTGGAGGTGTATCTGTGGATGTATTTTAAGGTCTAACTTCAAACTCTCAAGCAAAGTGCCTCCTTGCTTGACATCATGGGAAAATCAAAAGAAATCAGCAAAGACCTCAGAAAAAATAATTGTGGACCTCCACAAGTCTGGTTTATTCTTGGGAACAATTTCCAAATGCCTGAAGGTACCAAGTTCATCTGTACAACAATAGTACGCAAGTATAAACACCATGGGTCCACGCAGCCATCATACCGCTCAGGAAGAAGACACATTCTGTCTCCTAAAGATGAATGTAGTTTGGTGCGAAAAGTGCAAATCAATTGCAGAACAACAGCAAAGGACTTGTCAATATGCTGAAGGAAACTGGTAGACGAGTATTTATATCCACAGTATAACATGTCCTATATCAACATAACCTGAAAAGCTGCTCAGCAAGTAAGAAGCCACTGCTCCAAAACTGCCATAAAAAAGCCAGACTACAGTTTGCAAGTGCACATGGGGACAAAGATCTTATATTTTGGAGAAATGTCCTCTGGTCTGATCTTATATTTTGGAGAAATGTCCTTTATAGGTTCAAGGCCCTTTATACTAGCCAGACACAAGACAAGTTCCATTACTGTAACCGGTCTCTTTAGTTACCTGTATAACAGCCGCAGTAAATCTGACATCTCATGACAGTCTGTGACGAGCAGCTCAGAGCAGCAAGGAGGGAGATATTATCATTCACAATGAGAGTATAAAGAGATGGTCAACTGTTCCAAACTTTTATATCTTTGTTTCTTTCATGGAACAAAAAATTAGATGTTAGGCCAAATGTTTATTCTTAAGTCACCATTCACTTTCATTGCATGGAAAAGAGATGCAATGAAAGTGAATGGTGATTGAGGCTAACCTCTCCTTTGTATTCCAAGGAAGAAACAATGACATATGGTTTTGCAACAACATGAGGGTGAGGAAATAATCACTAATTGATCATTTTGAGGAGAACTACCCATTTATTAATAAACACAGGAGAAAAGTCAGGAAGTGTCATACACACGTGTATTTGTGCAAGTATGTGGCTGGATGGGATGGATGATTAGAACCATGGCAGGATGTGCAGCTGTCAGTCACAGAGATGCTGTGAGTTGATTGGATGAGACAGGCACTGTGCCACCATGCAGTTTTCCCCAAGAACCTTACAGTACCGCTGATCTGTCAGAACTCTGATCAAAGACCTCATGCTGCGGCCTTGGCAAACACATCACTGTATGCAGTATTAAAAGTGTGTGTGTTCACAGAGCACAGGATTAGTTGCAAGCACTATTTTCTCTGCAGAATACCATGTATGTTTAGTCAATGCTGCCACCCAAAGGTCAACAAGTGAACTGCAGGAGCACATGATGCATTTATATGCCAATGACAAAATAGGATCCTACAAGATAAACACAAGGCTCTGAATCCAATGACTTGTGTCTTTTATTATAACAATCTTTGACTGTGTGATCAAGATTACCACAAAAATGTATTTAGACTCGCTCCCTCCTTTTTGTTAAATAAAGCAAAAATAGAGGTTACAGCAAGGAATTTACAATGGAAGTTAATGGAAACAATGAAAGTGAATATGGCCATTCACAGGGCTTAAACACAGAAATTTGAAGCTTATAATTTTAAAAAATGCACTTACATTACTTATTCTGTTAAAACTCATGTATTACTTGAGTTGTAAATTTGTTTAGATTGTCATTTCTACAGTAGTTCTCTTTCATCGTCTAGCGTTCGAGAAGCATCCAATTGTACCAACTCTGGCTTGACAGACAGGAGCGCGTTTCCAAGGATTCCCATCCTTTCTGCGCTGTGTGCATGGGATTCAAACACATTGAGCAGGCTCTCTCCTTCCCTGAAAATTGTAGCCATTTATGTCCTTGCCCAGGAAACTACTGCACCGTAAGCTCAAAGTAGCTGCTACCCAAGGCAGTGAACTCGAGCATTATGACTTGAACGGAGGAAATGGCAACGACGTTGCAACTCTGGGGGCTTCCAAGTCTTTGCCTTCTCTCAGTTGGGCCGACAAAGCTGAGGCTTCTTTTCTCGAATAATCTTTCCACCCCGGTGTTTCTTCGTTTGGGCACGAGCCTCCTGGCTCTGGGGATGATGAAGACACTGTGCTGGAGAGCTCAGAGGACGAGGAGGCCATCCTGTCGGCTCAGGCTCAACCAGTCAGCGGTTTGGCAGTGTTACCGCATCAACATTGAATGGCTGGCTCTTCAAAATGCCACCGATCAGGAGAGGGATGTTTATGATGGAAAACAGTTGGGGTAGCTGCGCGGGTGAGTTACCAGCCCCATGGAAGCGAGTTTGGATTTTCCCATCCTTACTCCCAAAAGGAGGAAACTCTCATTCAGTGGGGTCAGTCCCCAGGCTTTTGAGAATGACAGCTTTCATGAAATGGATTTTGTCTCTTCGTCTCTGCCCCTTACATGATCTCAGTTGAAACATTACAGTGACCCGTGCTTGCACATCAGCATTGTGCCACGGAACAAGCACAGAGTTTTATGCACATGGAATGCCTCTACGGGTTATCATGCTACGAAAAGTCATATCAACAAGTACTTCCCATATTGGGTGTGGTGCAACTCATGAGGGCAGGACAGTGAATGGTACGTGGCCGACCAAACTGCGCTCAGCTCACATAAATTATCTAGAGCTCCTCACTGTTTGGAAGGCTCCAAGACACTTTCTGCCCCGTCTTCAGGGGCAACATATACGGGTGCGCTGCGACAATACTACAGCCGTAGTGCACATTAATCATCAAGGAGGGATGTGTTCCCCTCAGCTTCCCTGCCTAGCCCACAAAATGTTCTTATGGAGCGGTCAGCACTTCCTGTCGTTACATGCAACACATGTCCCAGGTGTTTTAAACTCAGGTGCGGATCTTCTATTGAGGGGGAATCGCAAATAGTGTGTGTGATATGGGAGAGGTTCAGTAGGGCTTTTGTCGATCTCTTCAACTCTCGCAAAAACGGCCTTTGTCGTACGTTCTGAGGGAGCAGAGCTTGAAACTAATTCTCATAGCGCCCAGAAGGCCCAAAGCACCGTGGCTGGCTGAGATAATTCCTCTCCTTTACACCCAGCCATGCCCGCTCCCATTTCACATGGACCTCTTGTCTCAGGAAAATTTAGAAATTTACCACCCTCACCCAGACACTATGGGTGGCACTATGAGCCATCGTTAGAGGTCCAACCTGAACCCCCATGAAAGTGTCACTGACACATTATGCTTTCTACAAAACCTTAGTGACCAGGACAATCCTTTTCTACAATCAAGGTTTACCTGACAGCCATTTTGGCTTTAGTGAAGCAACAGTGGGACAGCACAGTTTCATTCGTAGATACAAGAATGGTACTCGCCGTTCTGTTCCAGTTACTAGAAAGCTTATTCCTGAGTGGGACATCTCCATGGTGCTGGAGGCTCTGTCACAGCAGCATTTCAAGCCCTTGGAGAATATTTATTAAAGTCGCAGCTTTACTCCTGGCGCTGCATCAGCCAGATGTGTCAGTGAGCTGCTTGCCTTATCTGTTCTTGATTCTTGTACAAGATTTTCCCTGGGAATGGAGAAGGTTTCTCTAAGACCCAATCCAGTCTTTCTGCATAATTGCTTCCCTACATTCACAGGGGAGGTGTTAAAGAGTCAGTGCTTTCCACCCACCACCTTTCAACTCTCTAGAACATTAGAGGCTGAATGCTTTATGTCCTGTGCATGCACTCCATATGTATTTGCATAAGACTGAGAATATCAGAAAGAGCCCCCCATACAGGTAAACCTATATCAAAACAATGCTTTTCTGCATGAAATGCGTATGGGTTATAGAGCCTGCTAATATTATATAGGATGTGCCAGGCACTGCTTTTAATTAGGTGACCGTCCTTTTTGGCTGACAGCATCTCCCTGTGAGTGTATTGGGCAATCGGGAGTTGCCATATCTTCCCATAGGTGGATCTCGAACACGAGATGATGAAAGAGAATGATAGGTTACCTATTCTGTAACCCCAGTTCTCTGAAACATCGAGTGGAGAGATCCACCAAGCTTGCCCCGCTTGTTTCACGAGAAGCAATTACGCTCTTAATGAAGAAAATTAGCAGGTACCGGTCCTTTTATTCTATCAGACAAGGGTGTGGGGCCTTACAGCAGCATTGGCCACACACTCCTGTCTGTCAAGCCAGTCTTGGTGCAATTGGATGCTTCTGCAGTGGTCAGGTGCATATGCCCTTCCCATGGGTGGATCTCTCCACTCAATGTTTCAGAAAACTGGTGTAACAGAATAGGCAACCTATCATTTTAGGGTTTGTTGGTATTATATCATCATGGTAATGAAGTCGTAAAATTGGCAATAACTTTACACAAAAAAGGTTACTAAGCTATTTTATCACACTAACATTTATTTTAGAACAATTTATTTGATAACAGAAATGTGATGTTGTACATAGTTATGCTCTTAGAACACATTCCCTTACTAAAGCAACTTACAAGTGGTCATTTGTATGAACAAAAAACAACAACTCCACTACAGAGGGGAAAACTAGAAATATTGATATTAATGTTTTGCATTAGCTTAGCTAAGAATTTGCATGTTTTCACACTATGCACTAGGGGTTGCACAACAGCTAGTCGAGCCTATTTGTCGAATCCAATTCGACCAGTCATGACTACTCATCCACCTCCAAACCACTGCACAAACATCAACCATAACTTTATCTCCTCTTAAGCACCTTTTTATTGGAAGTGTGCCAAAATTGGTAGGCATATGTCAAGCTGTAAAGTAGCTAAAAGATAACATAAGTGTTTGAAGATAGCCTGGACTACCTGTAGCTGCAGGCGGTTCCCCAAGTCATCCAAGTCAAATGTCCCAACTCACAAAGATGACAATTGGGAGGTATTCTGTCAGGTCATTGGACTCAAACTTGAAGCACTCTTCTAACTGTCGCTGAATTGTGTTCTTGATGGAGCATCCTGGTCAGCATAACATTAGTGTTTCGGTTATTTTTAAAGGCCAATTTGCATATAAAGCAGGTTACCGTAGCATTTGTGTCATCCTTATCCATGCAACCTATGGAATGTTCTGAACATTATCAGTGTTTGTACAAAAGCTCTGCGCCATGTGCATACAGTTACGGAGAATGCCCAAGATTGTTATATGTTGATACGATGTGTTGTTATGCAGAGTGACACAGTAAATAAACACCAATTCTGAAGTGCATTCTGTGTGTGCATCTTTTAATGCAAGTCTGACAGAACATCATAGCCTTTATTTCAGCCACTATGCCTTTTCAGTGCAGAGCCACAGGGCTTCACACCCACTGTATTACTTACAGACCTGGGGGTGCATTATAGAATTATCTAAACTTTAGAATCTTATCTGCCTGGTTACCATGGCAATTTAAGTTAGGATCTCATTTAGGACAAAAGCTATTACAGAATAACATTTCCAAAGTACATTATCTTATCTACAGTTAGGATTTGCTTCTGTAATATGAATTTCTGAAAAATCCTAACTGATCAGATCTTTAGTTAAGACTTAAGATAAGAGGTTTTCTGTAATATGCCCCAAGTTTTCTAAATCATGTGGTGAGCTATTAGGCAGAAAGTGTTGAATACAATATTTGTAGTCAACTAGTCTGTGCAACTCCTATGTACTGTATTTTCTATTTAATCAGTGTTTTAGCTCTGTAGTCTATCCAGCTCCTGTGGATTTGTGGGATAGCAAAGTGTCCATTGGTTCCACACTTCAGAATGTCTTTCGACATACTATGTAGTAGGGAGGTAGGCATATTCAGACACAGGACTCACCTTTGGTGGCATAGGCCTCTGCAATCATGGAGAGTCTGTATACCGGAGCACCCACTAGCTGCAGCTCTTCCAGATTCACTCGGCTATACTGATTCATTGCTTCCCTGTAATCACCCTCCACATAACACAGCTTAGCCATGATCAGACTGGCCTCCTGCATGTATTCAGGCTGAGAGAGGAAAGATGGCATTATACACAAATACATATCAAATATAGTTCTGCATGAATTTTATATTATCATACATAACCCCACACGTTCATTTCCAAAAGAAAACCCAGAAGTGACCACAGACACAGCTTATACTCAGTAAACATATACACACAAACACAAAATTGCACTTATTGGGCCTCATTCATGAAACTTTCGTAAATGTATCAGTAAATTGAGAGTGATTTACATGTAAAATGGACCTTCCTGAAAACTTTCCTCTGGATTCACAAATGCTGCGTACATCCAAGATTTGTTTGTTAAATGTGCGTATGTTAGTGAATTCCAAACATTCGTAAATAGGGGACATGTGCATGTTCATTCACAATTATCATAATCCACACCCATGAAAACACCATATAAGGAAGGCACCAGAATCGCTAGTAATTGTTTTTAAAACATGTATGCAGAACAGTAATGAAATGAAGTGCATTCACATCATACCATTTTTATTTAGCAAACACATTAGCGTCTCAAAGAAAGTGAGGAACTTACTGTCATAGCATGTTTTTGCTGTCATCGCAGTCTCTTTTGTGAATCGAACAGTCCAAGAGGTCAATCAAAATGGTTTGACATGAAGCTTTAGTGTAAAAAATGTCTGTCAAATTGAAGTCATGGCAGTTTGCCTAAAGCCTGATTTATACTATAAGAAGTCTAACTTTTTTCTCCTGGACGAACTAAAGCACCCTAGGCGAAGGAAGCCTGCATTTCTACAATGCGCAACATTGTTTCAAAATGTGTTTGTTTAGGGTGATGTCACAGTGTTTAACGTACTGTTCCAGCCATAAGTAATGCCAATAATGCTGGTTATAATAAAGCACTGTGTTGCTTCTTTGCTTTAATAAACTTGTCATGGCCCTTCCTCTTTTAAAAACACAAATCGCTGTCTACTCAATTGTCGCAAAAATGGATACTTCTGCACAATCTCTGAGAGACAGGCTTCAAAGTTATCCATTTTAACTACAGTAAGCTAGGTAACAAGTTCTCCTAGGTCAAGAATTTAATTCTTCAACAAATTAAATAAAGATAAATAATATCAGAATTTGCAATGCCACAGAAAACCAAAATGACACATTTCAGAGAAAAAAACTTAGACTAACCTAACAGCATAAGTGTGCACATGCCTGAATAAATACTTAGTTGAAGCACCCTTTGATTATATCACAGCACTCTGTTTGGATAAGAGTCTATTAGCTTGGCACATCTTGATTTAAATTGTCAAATTGCAAGGGCATCTCCTGTGTACAGACCTTTTAAGGTCCCCCCCAAAGATTTTCTATAGGACTCAGGTCTGGGCCATTCCAAAACATTAATCTTTTTTACTGAAGCCATTGTTTTGTTGATTTGGATGTGTGCTTTAGATCATTGTCATGCTGAAAGGTGAAAGATCTTTCATTTTCAGCTTTCTAGCAGATGGTAGAAGGTTCTGTGCCAAAACTGACTTGTACATGGAGCTATTCATGATTCCCTCCACCTTCACTAAAGCCCCAGTTCCAGCTGAAGAAAAGAAGCCGCAAAGCATGATGCTGCCACCACCATGCTTCATCGTGAGTGTGGTGTTCTTTTGCTGATGTGCTGTGTTGTTTTTGTACAAAATATACATTTTATAATTTTGGGCAAATAGTTAAATCTTTGTCTCATCAGACTAAAACCAAATTTTCCACGAGGTTTTGGGAGACAGGATATAGGTTTTTGCAAAGTTTAGCCAGGCTTGGATGTTTGTTTTTTTCATCAGAAAAGGCTAGCATTTTGCCACACTGCCCCATAGCTCAAACAGATGCAGAATACGGGAGATAGTTGTCACAAGGGCTAGACTGGTAATCTGGCATACCAGGCATTTTTCTGGTGGATCGACGCACCTTGGGGCCAATCAGGGGCAGACTGGCCATCGGTAGAACCGAGCGGGGCAGAGGGTCGACCACAAAATGGGCCAAATGGGCCGCAATAAGCTAAAATGAGCCGCCACGTTATGCAGAACGGACCCCAAAATGGCACCGTGATATGCAGAAAAGGACAGTGAACACAGCCACATACCCAGATATAAAAGGGTGTGCACACTTATGCAGTTAAGTTATTCAAAGTTTTTTATTTTTTTCTCTGAAATGTGTCACTTTGTTTTTCAGTGGCATTGCATAGGTTGTATTTTTTTCCATTAAAGGTGCAAAAAGTCTGATATAGGGATGGGCATTTTGGTCGTTTTGTCTACTCGAATACTGTGACTAATTACTTGAGTACTCATCGAGTACTCAAGGGGCAATTACATGTTCATATCTGTATATATAATAACATGTCTGACAAACGTCTATGGCTGCTGCATTACATCTTGTTGTTCCAGTGTATGGTCTATTCATTATTATAGGCTGTTATAAAATAGTATGTTACAAAATGTACAAAAGATTACATAATCAAAATATAATGCATCATATTTTGTCATTATGCAAAGATCCACTCCCCAACTCTGAAAGAATGTGCACAACACGCGTCTGCCTGTTCTTCCTTTAGGTTACCGTAATAATCTTAGTAAGTGTGCGCCAGTTTTTTTAGAGATTGTCTGAACAGTCAACAGTTTCAAATAACAGGAGATGCCATAACCATTGCGATTTAATATTCGTGTTAAGTTGAAGTTCAGTTTTGAAGATGCCGCATTGTGTTCCATTTAACTGCGCTCTGCCACACGCGCCTGTTGTGTATGTGTAAGTGTGTTTATGTGTGTGTGTGTCCCCAAATGTTCGCTCTTGTGAGGAAAGCTGCGATGCTCTGTATTGTTGTTGCTGTGATTCATGAAGCGTTCCATTCAACTCGGAGAATCTGAATTTCCACCTTTCAACTGAGGAAAGTGCAACAGAATGACAATTTATATCAGATATCTAACTTGGAAACTCGAGCGGAAATCTTTATTCATGATCAATCATAGCTGCCACGTCCGAGTATCAGAGTCCTCGAGTCCTCATGCCCAGCCCTAGTCTGATATGATTTATATTTGTTAAATATTTTACATCACAAAAACCTGCTGTTTTAACAGGGGTGTGTACACTTTTTATGTTAACTGTATTACTATTACTATATTATTATAACCATTTTAACGCAAAAAAAACTTTACTAATATTATCAGTGGATCTATAGTAAAACTAATATATATATATATATATACAATTAAAAAAGAGAATTTCTTTAACCCTTTAAAAGAACACAAAACATTCTGTTGTCATACATTGTTTACATGTGGTCAGGAGTAGGTATACATTTTGTTTGTAACAACATTTTGAAAACATAAAAACTTTAATGTATCTGAAAATTTACGTAAGAATTTTACATAAATTCGTTCTGCTCTTGTTTCATGAATGAGGCAGATATTCCAACACAGAACATCACCAACTTACAGTATGCCACACAAAAACTCAAATAAGACAAATGTATGATGTTATACCAGATGAATAGCATAGTCACGTAAATAATAAATGAATTGGGTTTTAAGTAATAATAGTAATCTATTTTGACCAGTGTGACTATGGGTCAGATACATTATGCAACACAAATGAGCAACACGTGTCTAATGGGCCCTGTCCAGCATTACCTTTAAGTTTCCCCGATCAAGTGCAACCGTCAGGTGTTTCCGGACCTCCTGGAGGTGTGGCCGGGTCCTGTGGGGACTGGCTCCCTGCTTGATGGGGTTTTCCTTCAGGTACTGCTGGAGTTTGGCCTCCCCCAGCAGGAGTTCCCCGAGATCATCTATAAAACAAGAAGTTGTTCAGTCTTGCACAAATGAATTTATTAGATTGACAAATCCTTTCACACTCACTCCTACACATCAAACAAACAGAGATGAGAAGACAATTGGTCACACCACATGACACATGTTCTGAAATGTGGAATATGAATGTGTACTCTACAATGTTTATATTATGATCAGAATGAGCTGTTGTTGGCTCAGCATTTGATCATAGTGGCACTCAGTAAATGTGGAGCTCATGACGAGGTGAAGGTAGTAGCCATGCAACTTTCCAACTGAGGGCATATCGGCACACTGCTCTCAAGAAGAAAGCTCTTTAAATACGTGCACTAGAATTTTTCAAAGTGGTATAAGCTAATAACTATGTACTGCTGCAGATTATCTTTCTAGGACTCTTTTAAATGTATCAGTAACTGTGTCACCTGCACCTATCTACTCTGTCAAGATGCTACAGACCACAGTAAAGATAGTTTGCGGTTTGAAATTCAGACTTCGATTGGCTAGAAATCTGCTATGCGCGGTCATAGACATGTAAATAATGTTGCTTGTGATTCTTCATGATGTGTTATTTCGGATGACATCATCATTAACGACTCTTCATTACATAGTCCAAAAAGCTCCAGAAGTTGAACACCTAGAAGACTGAAACCACTCTCATCTTGACCAGTCTGATTTGTGAATTTTTTCACAGCAGTCTGTTTTACTGTCAAGTCCATGAGTCGGGAAGGTGAAAAATAAGTGCTCTTCACTTTTAATGGCCATTTCCAATAAACACACAATCTGGGTTCATTCACTTGTAATAGACCTTTGTAATTTGTGAATTTTTTACAGATCAGTTTTTGTCTCTTAACAGTTTACCTGTAAAATCAGTGTTATAGGCTTTGAGAGGTCACATTTTACAAACACATGATAATTATGAAAGAAAAACACTATAGTTTCATACAAAACTGGATTTGTGAAAACTTTCACAGATTGAATTTACTCAGTTTGATGGCTTCTTACATTTTGGCATTGTGAAATACAAATTTTCTAAGCCATAAAACCAATAAATGTCTTATACAAAATGAGCACCTAGACGGGTCTTGGTACTGCTTGGTGCAGGTTGCCAGCTTGAACAGGGCTGGCAGAACTGGTGGCAACCTGCACCAAGTAGTGAGGGAAAATTTCAGTCTTAGTATAAGGACATCGATGTGCATATGCTGTTAAAGAAAAATTGATGCAGTATAATATCAGAGTTTACATAAATACATTCCTGATATTCAATAATCTATTTTGAACAATCATCTTATCTAAAGCATCGCCATCACAACTGCATTATGCCCCGCATATTTGTCCAGTAACATTTAACGAGCAACTGAACTTGATTGTCATCTAAAATTAAGTTTAGTGTCAAATTACATTTTCTGAAGCTCGGCAAATGCGATCTGACATAAAGAGGGTTAGATTTAAAATATATAAAAAATTTAAAATGTTCAAAAGCTCGTTTTCTGAAAGTGAACTCGGCATAGGTCAAATAGTTCTGATAGATTTTTTTTTGTCAAACAGGGTACACAGAACAGGGTGAGGCTAATTTAAGTTTGAGTAAAGAAAAGGCAATTATTTAGGTCTAAAAATATAAATTTTTTAAATTGGCATTTTATTTTATTTTTTTATTTAATGCTTTTTTCGTTTGGTAATTTATTTAATTTATTACTGGGAATATTGCCTGCATTTAAAAAAAAAAAAAAAAGCTAAACAAAAATGGTATAGATTTGGGCTATATGTTAGTGTTCCACTGATGCTTTTCTCCTAGTATTGTGTATTTATTTTTAATTTAAAACATCTTTGTGCATAGAAACGTTTTCGGACTAATTCCATGACTCCCATCTATTATTCTGAATGGTGTGGAAAAGAAACTTTAATAAATAAACGGATGTCTAACACGATTATTTGAATCACAAAGAGTGGCCATTTATTTGATCTGCCATTGATTTAATTTGCGTTCCCATCAGTTTAATTTTGATGCGCTAAAACTTTTTTCGCAAAAAAACCTTGGATGGAATCGTAGTTAATGACAGCATAGCAGATTTCTAGCCAATCAAAGTCGCAAACCGTAAACTATCTTTACCGCGATATGAATACGGTACAGACTGTCACAGTGCAACAGAGAAGCGCCGAGTTGTGAATACAGCATTACATAAAGCCAAATAATAATCCAGTGTTGCACATTTGGACACGAGGCTAAACACATTCTTACAAATCTTACTACACGCGCAGCTTTGAGTACAATCACGTGCACTTTAATCTGATTCCTCACGAGCGCGTCTCGAACCATTCATTGTTCTGGATGAGAATAATCAATGATTCTTGTATTAATATACAACTTTTAACGAAAAGAGCACTACTGAAAGGTAGCCAGCGGCAATTTATCCACGACTGTCTGAACGTTTGCTAGATTCAAAACAGTACACAATACAATATCACAAGAAACAAAGACAAACAGTTACACTTAGTAAACACCTAGGCTTGATCAACAGATGAATTAAAGACATAATGAGCACTAATGGGCACAAATGTGTTAGGAATAAGAAAGTGTTCGGGGCAGATGAGTTTAGCACCAACATGACATTGACATCACATTTTAGTCACCCTGAAATCAGACTATTCATTCAATGTAGCGTTTAAAGAGTGGTTGAATGCGAAGGAAACAATCAGATATGTATTCTGACAACCAAGCTAACGCGTTAGCCATAGATTATTTACAGAAACCAACACTTGTTTTTATATAATTGTGGGGGCTCTACATAGACTTCCATGCATTTTATGGATTTTATACAGAGCTAACGATAAATGTATATCCCCTAACAATACACATAACCCTCAAAGAAACCTTTGCATTTTTACATGTTCAAAAAAACTTCCTTTATTATGATTATAAGCCATTTCCCTCGTGGGAACCGCTGGCTGGGCCCCACAATGTAGGTGATCTCAGATTTTACTATCCTTGTGGGGACATTTGGACATTTTGACCCCACAATGTAGTATAAACATAAACACACAGACCGTTTGAGATGAGCTTCACGGACAGCTGCCGCACAAGTTCGGGTATCTTGTCCCATTGTCCCTCCGATCGACAGCGCTCTATTTCAGTCTCTAATCGCGACCCGGACTTTCTGGCTGTCATCTTTCTGCCACCTCCGGACCAAAACACGACCCGGAGTCACAGAACAGAAACATAAAATACCTAGAGAGGACGACAGAATGACAACATTGGGAATACTTCCGAGCCACGAATCTGAACGCTGATTGGATAAACCAATGTCAGGTGATATGTCCACAAGCGTTGCGTTTTTTTCGTTTACGTATATTTACAACTATGTTTCTATTTAATGTACCAACAGAGTAGTTGTATAGTAACTACACGTCTGAAAACCTTAGAAAAATTGTATTTTTGGACATTAGAGCGCCGTTTCTAGCAGCTCAGATTGTAAGAAGTCTCCCTTCCAAGTTGTTAGTAGTTCATCTGTCAGGAGAGCGCGTTGCACTGCAACATCCTGTGCTGTTGGTGGCGCTGCATTAAACGACAATTTTGCAACTGCTTTCCGGTCTGCGGCATTTCTGTCGTGAATGTAGAGAGAACGTTGTGTAAGTAATCATAGATTTTAATTAAGAAATGTATATAGGAATATATTTACGGGTTGGATTGATGTGTATCATACAATATTTAAGTTGTCTAGAATAAGTGATTTTAATCGTTGATTTGCAAACGGCAGTGTGTTTATTATTGGCTTACAGCATGTTGCTATTGGCTGCCATGTTTTTTAAAGAGAGAATCAATGTATTTAAGGATGATAGCGAGTGTTTGGTATCTGGCTTTTAAGACTATAATGAATGATTAGTTAAACCATAATTATTTGTCTTAGACCTTTATCTTTTAAGGAAAGCTGTTGTTTTTTTTCCAATGGCAACAGATGTCAAGGTCAATAAGACTGTTAGAGCTCAGTGTTCTGTTGTGAAGCTGCTTCAGATATATTCAGTTAGTTAGTTAGATTTTCAGGTGATTAAAGATTTAGTGTTCTATCTTTTGAGTTTTCTATCTACTTAATTGACATGTCACGTCACAGTTTTTTTAGTCAATACAGAACAGAATCAGTTTATGCGTCTCAGAATTCAAACTTAAAGGAATTGTTCACCCAAAAATGAAAATTCCCTCATTATTTACTCCTCCTCATGCCATCCCAGATGTAAATTACTTTTTCTTCTGCAGAACGCAAATGAAGATTTTTAGTAGAATATATCAGCTCTGTAGGTCTATACGATGCACGCGAACATTGTCCAGAATTTTAAAGCTCCAAAAAGCACATAAAGGCAGCATTAAAGTAATCTTTAACACTCCAGTGGTTAAATCCATGTATATTCAGATGCGATATGATAGTTGTGGATGAGAAACAGATCAATATTTAAGACTAGAAATGATCCTCCCTGCCCAGTAGGTGGCAATATGCACCAAGATTGTGAATCACCAAAAACAAAAGTAGAAGAACTCTTGAAAATGGAGATTTATTATAAATAAAAATACTTAAATACTGACCTGTTTCTCACAGACACCTGTCATAGTGTGTCTCAACTCGTGGATTTTACCATTGGAGTCTTTTGGATTACTTTTATGCTGCCTTTATGTCCTTTTTGGTGCTTCAAAATTGTAGCCATCATTCACTTGCATTGTATGGATCTACAGAGCCAAGACATTCTTCTAAAAATCTTAATTTGTGTTCAGTAGAAGAAAGGAAGTCATACATATCTGGGATGGTATGAGATAATTATCATTTCTGGGTTAACTATTCCATTAAAGAATAGTTTACCCCAAATGGAAAAATCTGCCACACATCATGATGTTGTTTGAAGCTAGTATGACTTTCTATCTACAGTGAAATACAAAAGATGTTAGCATGTCAGTAACTATTCACTTTCATAGGATACTTTTTATATTTAAAGAAACTAAATGGTTAC
Organism: Xyrauchen texanus; assembly: GCF_025860055.1. NCBI lineage: Eukaryota > Metazoa > Chordata > Actinopteri > Cypriniformes > Catostomidae > Xyrauchen > Xyrauchen texanus. Next base: position 17,708,789 of record NC_068297.1, on the reverse strand, counting down.
TGATAGTAACATTTAGCAAACAAACAACAACAATAAATCCTTCTGTGTTCCATAGAAGAAAGGAAGTTTTACTGGTTTGAAACAACTTGAGGGTGAGTAAATGATGACCGAATTGTATTTTTTGAGTGAACTATCCCTTTAAGCTTGTGGGCTTGTTTTTAAGTAAGGTGACCTTTGGGAATAAATGTATTCATGTGTATTATACTTGATTGGTTATAGCTACATAAATTTTTCTGGTATGTCTTTACTTTTATTGTGCACATTTGTAATGTTTAATAAACTATGGGTTTAGCTGATGTTGTGCCTGAAATTAATGACTTGGTCTGGTTTTTCATAGAATCACATTCAAAACCCTTTACTGGCTGCAGGATGTTCTTGACTCTGGCACTTTTTCGGAAGGGGATCCCAGGAAAGCAGTGGATCGGGAAGCACCGTCGGCCTCGTGCAGTCACCTGGCAGATGAAGCGGAATATGGTGGAACGCCTGGAGCAGGAAGCAGAGAATGAATACTGGATCAGCCGGCCTTTCATGACATTAGCGCAGGAGAGAGGCCATGCAGCACAGAGACGGGAGTGGATGTCACTTCAAATCAAAGCTGCGCGACAAGCCAAGTTCCCTGAACACAAATACATTGCAGACCAATTGAACCACCTGAAAATCACCAAGACCTGGTCCAGCTAATCAGAACACCAAAGACTGATTGAGCAGATCTCTGAGTTTTGAGAGGGAGCAGAAAGGACTTGTGTGTTGAATTGAATTTTCTGTTTGTGGATGTTACATTGTGCATCTGTGTGTGATATGTGCTGTTTATAAATTATATCTAATTTACACATGTGGCTGCGATGTTTATTCTGAATCATTGAGCAATTTTAATTATCCGGCTTAACCACCCCACCACGAGGACCTACTAAGTAGTGGGAATTGGGCATTCCAAATTCGGAGAAAAGTATAATCCAGCTTGTCATTCAGAGTCAATTCTAGACACTGTTGTGTGTGAAAATCCCAGGAGATCAGCAGTTACAGAAATACTCAAACCAGCCCATCTGGCACCAACAATCATGCTATGGTCTAAATCACTTAGATCAAATTTTTTCCCCCTTCTGATGATTGATGTGAACATTAATTGAAGCTCCTGACCCATATCCGCGTGATTTTATGCACTGCAGCCACACGATTTGCAGATTAGATAGTCGTACCTGATTGTTGGAGACAGACAGGCTGATTTGAGTATTTCTGTACCTGCTGATCTCCTGGGATTTTCACACACAACAGTCTCTAGAATTTACTCAGAATTGTGCAAAAAAACAGAAAACGTCCAGTGAGTTCTGTGAATGGAAATGCCTTGTTGATGAGAGAAGTCAACAGAGAATGGCCAGACTGGTTCAAACGGACAAAGTCTATGGCAACTCAGATAACCGCTCTGTACAATTGTGGTGAGAAAAGTATCATCTCAGAATGCTATTCTGAGATGCGGTTTGGCACTGTTTGTGGCTGATCGGTGTATTTACATTACGCTTTTCACAATACATATTGTTCCAAAACAGCTTTATCGAGAATAGGGCCTTAATACCATCAGAAAGCCAAAAGTGACAGTGGCAATTAAAAATCCCTAAGATGTTTAGAAAGGATGAGATAAAAAAAATTAACATTTTCCAAGACTCATCTTGCTATAGCCAGATCATATTCAGGAGTCGCTGTTTCAGCACATCACTATCTTCAAAGCTCAATCCAAAGCAGTTACAGTCGTGTCCAAAAATATTGACACCCGTGGTAAATTTGAGCAAAGAAGACTGTTGGAAAAAATAATCTGCATTGTTTATCCTTTTGATTTTTCATTTAAAAAAAATCACAAAAATCTAGCCTTTATTGAGGTAAAACATGCAATTGAAACGGGAAATATCTCCTTATTAAATAAATATTTTTCTCCAAAATACATTGGCCATAATTATTGGCACCCTTTTATTCAGTACTTTTTGCAGCCTCCATTTGCCAAGATAACAGTTATAAAAGTTTTCTCCTATAATGCCTAATGAGGTTGGAGAACACCTGGCAAGGGATCTGAGACCATTCCTCCATACAGAATCTCTCCAGATCCTTCAAATTCGGAGGTCTATGTTGGTGGACTCTCCTCTTCAGTTCACCCCACACATTTTCTATTGGGGTTGAGGTCAGGGGACTGGGATGGCCATGGCAGGACTTTGATTGTTTTGGTCAGTAAACCATTTTTTGTTGATTTTGATGTTTGTTTTGGATCATTGTCCAGCTGGATGATCCAACCAGGGCCCATTGTAAGCTTTCTGGCTGAGGCAGTCAGGTTTTATATTTTATCTGTTGTTATTTGAAAGAGTCTGTGATCTGAAGAAGATGTCGGGGACCTCTGGCAGAAAAACAGCCCCACAACATTCAAGATGCATCACCACATTTAACCATGCATGGGCAATTTTCCAGCTGTGTTCCTTGGAGATTCTTTGGCCGCTTGAACTGTCCTCCTCACTGTACGTGTAGACAATATAGAAACGCATCTTTTTCCAGGCTGATTCTTAACATCTCTTGTTGATTGTAACTTGTTAATTATTGCCCTAATGGTGGAAATGGCATTTTCAATGCTTTGGCTATTTTTGTGAAGCTCAACAATCTTTTGCCGCACATCAGAACTATATACTTTAGTCTAACCCACTGTGATTGATGATTAAGGGAATTTGGCATTTGTGTTACCTCATACCCCTGTGAAACAGGAATCCATGGTTAAACAATGTCATGTTCCTAGTCTCCCAGGTCCACTAAAAAAATGAAAATATGAATGGGAATATTCTTCAGATATATTTTACTCATAAGAATTTCCAGGGGTGCCAATAATTGTGACCGTGTTTCGGAGAAAAATATTTATTTAATAATGAGATATTCCCCTCTTTCAATTGTTTTACTTCAATTAAAGGTTAGATTTTTGCAAATGTTTTGAATGAAAGATCAAAAGGATAAACAGTGCAGATTTCTTTTCACAGCCTTCTTTGCTCATATTTACCAAGGGTGCCAATATTTTTGGCCACCACTGTATTCACCCATTTTACAGGTAAGCCTACTTAAATGGAGATTATGACCAGCTGGACTATATGAATTGACAACAGTCTCTTAAAGTAAGATCTACAAAGACTTGAAAAAATAAGACAGCAAAATATCAAAGAACATTTACAAAAAGCAGGAAAGGTCCATCTCTTCATTCATCTGGAGTTAAAGATACAAAAAGCCTCTCTCTGTAACAATTTTTTTTCTCTGTCACCCCCTCTCCTGTGAGGTTAAATGCCCAGAAAATCTAAAAGAGAGTGTTTAGCATACTTAAAATGCTGGAAAACCAGAGAAGTGTCATCTTCTCTCCTAACGGCACTCGTGTGATCAATAAGTCTAGTGTGCAATGTACGTTTAGTTTTACCAATATATATCAAATAGCATGTAAAAAATATTATGTAAACGTGTGCTTTTGCAATTGTCTAATCTTGTATGCTTTAGATGTTTAGAGGTGTATAAAAGATTTACATTTCACATATTGAGAACAAGAGGTATAATTGTTACATGGAAAGATACCCTGCTTGGGCATTGATGAGGGTTGTAGGAGAAGAGATGGATATAACTGCATGGATCAGTTTTAGAAGCGACCTTCAGGATATTTTTGTCTTTTTCATTTAAATTTTTTCAATAATTGTGGCTGTGTTAATGCCAATGGCATACATTTTGCCAAAAGTGTTTATTTTTGGGGGAATTTTGACATTTCAACCTCATATCCTATAATACATCTACAATACACGGTGCACACACAATTGTTACACTCAAAAATATCCCCATTGAAACCCATTAAAACTGCAATATTTGATCCCAGTGTCATTAAAGCATAAAATCACGAATTCTATGATATTATGCTTTCATTCCAGAGCCCTGGTTTAAAAATGATAATTTTTTACATTTTCCACCAGATGGTGACATTTTTCTCATGTTTAGCCTATGGAGCAAATACATGCCCTTTCCCTATTTTCTGCTTGCTGTATTGTGGAGCACTGCAGGCCAATTAAATAAATGATGCAGCTAAAATGGTGTGGGTGTGTTGGTATGGAGTGTTTTGTATGCGTGTATTGAGAAATGTGTATGTATATGTGTGTGTGTGTGTAAAAAAACAACAGTGTCATTATGTAGACAAACTGGCATTTAAAGGGTTAAAATCATGAAAATGAATATATATATTTGATAGTTATGATCAGGACTGATGTTGGTTGGCTAATATATCTGTTAAACAGAATAAACTGCATATCAGAAAAGGGGTTGTTCTTGAAAATACATTTGTCTTCCAGATAACCAAGATATAAATTGTCATAATCTGGGGCCATGGTGGCACCCATGGCTGTGCCCTCAATCTGTGCCCAACACTCAATACTCCAATGCACTAGAGGGAAGCGTTTACATTAGGGCTGCCGTGTTTACATTAAAAACTACCCTTCCCATAATTACTTGCTCACCAACACCTTGGTTGGTCTCCATGACAGTCTTGTTATTCAATAGATAATCATAGTTGGATGAAGAGTTTAACCGCTTTTCTCTTCATGTAGCCATACCCAATAAATCACTCTTCGATATGCTGGAATGAGCCAATATTCCTTTCATGTTCGCGGACTCTCTTCCATCATCTACGGCGGGCTGGATAGTAGATTCTCTCCTCCAGCTTAGTGCCTGTCTGCGTGGTAACTTGTCATTTGCATCTTTGTGGTTCCGAAGCCGGTAAAGCATGAGAGAGCAGCGGTGGGGCAGCGGCCCGATCCGGACACAGGCGGCTCGGAGTCTGATCGCAGGCTTGATGGAGGAGAATCGCCTGTAACAGCATCAGAAGAATGATTTCACGATACAGCCGACGGCCTGTATCTCACAGCCTTGAGATGTGCGTATCACCTCAGTATTCACAAATACACAGGCTGTGTCTCAAAACCTAGTGAGCTGCTTACCAAGCCAGCATTTTTGGGCTGGTGTTACCTGTGCAGGTAGGACGCTTACTAGGTTTGGAGACCCAGCCATAGTAAGTGCGCATGTCAGGTAGCATTCTTCTTTGTGTTGCTATTAAGATCATTTTCAATGCAGACACACTGGGTGACTTATCACTAGATATATCTTACTATATCTTACATTTGAGTACAAATGTGCTTTTTATGTCAGTTAGAAGATATTTTGCACCAATTAGAAGTTGTCATGTATGATCTCATGGATCTTCGTTCTCTCACTCTGTCTCCTGGTTTTTGGTGAATCTATAGCCGTGGTTTGTCCCACAGCTGTCTTGACCAGCATCCTCTTCCAGAGGAGGCAGATGATGGCACTGTGCATCCTCCCAGACTCCTGCATGATCTACAGGAGGATATGTCCTCATACAGCAGGTGAGTGACTGGTCATAATCACATGCATGTATAAGTACTTTGTCAAGTCATTACCAATTTTTTTTAATATTTATATGTAAGTAGGGGTTCAATTGGGATTTTGGAGGTGGAGAAAACCTTTCATGTGGGTAAATATGTTATGTAGAATAACCCTGTGATGTGGGGTAAGCCTAAAATGGGGGAACTGTATGATGGGGAACCCTTTGATGTGGGAACCCTGAGATGTAGGGGAAGCCTATGATAGGGGGAACCATATGATGGTGGAAACCCCATGATATGGGGAAACATGTACATGTTATAACCAGAGGTTGCATACAAAAAAGGTTTTATCTGTCACTCTGACAGACTTAGTTGTAAAATTTACATATGGTCTATTTTTATCCGTTATACTTGTTTTAATTTGATAAGAAGCCTACTACATTCAAGAGCGTAGCATCCATTATAATGGCATATACATTACATGAAAATGGATGGGCTTAAATTATATATTTTTTGACTCCCCAAGCACAAGTCTGTTAAAACCAAGGAGTTATATGTTGAACGTTCTACCTGCCTAATTTTTAAACTTTGCCGGTTATGTGGTGCTTCAAAAGGAAATAAATGTTCGAAAATGCGCATATAGACATGCACAACTTTTTCAGTGTGCCTGATATCACAATAAAGTGTGACAGATGAGAAGCTCTAATACAGTTACTCCTCTAAAATAACTGACAATTCTGGTCTAAATGTCTGTGCTTAGATTAATTGGAATTAATTGGTAGAAACGATTCACTGCTTTTTTGTGCTTTAATTTTGTTATTATACTTTTTTGGGCTTTATTATAATAAAGTAACACACTAATCATGCAGTAAGTCACTAACTGAATGACATACTGTATGTATGCAGTCATTAATTCTGAGACCCTCTCGGAAAATACGAACACAATTTGTCAAAATTGACGCATATTACCAGATGTTAATGGTGATGGCGCCTGTTAATAGGCTACACATCTTAATACCAGGCAATTAACAGCAGGTGTGTTTGTGAGAGAGACAAAGAAGTCAAAACTGATCCACTAGTTTAAATTGTTTTTAAATAGATTTTCCTGTCAAAATGACGGAGAGCATTTTGAATTATCTATCCAACTGAGAATTTCTGGTTAGCACAACCCCTGTTTGTGTATTGTAATGTTATTAAGTCACTGTAAATGTTCTAAAACACTAGTTATAACAATATCTTACCTTCCATACTCTTCTTTTTAAAGCAAGTGAAAAGATTTCCTTGAACTGCTCTCTTGGCCATTTTTGAAGGTGCACGAAACAGACGAAAACTGGCATTACCTTAATATGTAGGACAGGAATATTCAATTCTTTAATTTCTGTTAGATATCATATGTAAAGAATTAAAGTATTTTATTTGGATGATTAGTTCTAAGTTATACCTGCTGTACATGACACAACTGATCTAAAGGGGATGGTAGGGGTTGTTTTATAAGGGGGATGTCATTTCTTCAACAAGGGGGTTGGGATCCTCTTACATACACCCCCACAGGCTCAAATAGCGCTCTGTGTACAGAGCTATGTTAACTTGTGTTTGACATGCAATATGTTAGCTATCATTTTGGCTAAATATTCAGAGACAGACCTTATGGAAACTGTTCATTCTCATACACAGTGTTTATTGTCATGGTTTACAGCTGATATTGTTTCAATAGTCATGATGTTTGAATTTATTGAATTATGAATCTCTCTCTATAGGTCTGAGGAGTCCTCTGCTTCATCTGTTAGATCAGGATGTCAGACAGTCACCACAGATGACACTCCTCAGTCCTGGTCTGGTATCCATAGTTACACAGGCACAGGCATCTCCACAGAAAGCAGCTCTGTCTTCACTTGGGGCTATGATGTGAGTGACAGAATGATGACAGCAAGCGTGGTGATGATTCAGTAGCTTCCACATGACTCATGTTAAAGCTGTCGAATATTGAAGTCTATGGCGTACTTAGTACTTTGGCCAGCGCATGCACCAACAATGCAATGCGCACAGACAACACATCTGCGGGGCAGGGGCTTGACTGTGATGACGAAATTAGCGTCATGCGTACTGTGCGCGGAGCAATCAGCAGTGCGGACAACCGAATTATACTCAGGCCTTAAGTCCTCCTTTTATTTTATACAATCTTGTATTGCATCAATTGCCAAGACTCTTTTCTCTTCTAGCCCAAATGTTTACTGTTCACACCTCCTGACAAACTCTTAAAATTCAGTCATGCTCTCTGCAATGCTTGCCATGTGGAGGGCAAAGCAGGAGTCCTGCTCGACGCCCCGAGTCACGTGAAAGCCACTTTAGAGACAAGCATTTGCATCGCTTTTGGTGTGAAAGGGCCATTTGTCTGCAATTCATCTCACTTTTTTGCTCCGTGTTTGATGTGTAACATCCTTAATAGTGCAAATTATCTTTTACTGAATACAATTCATTGTCAGTTGTTCACGGTCAGAAATGATAGAGACCAAATATGGGGAATAAAATGTATTTTTTTCTTCTCCCACTTTTTCTCTTTTCCTGTAGGAGTTTGATAAAGCCGCCTCTAGGCAGGTCCAACAGATGTTTGAAGAGATTGATGAATTGTTGTATGAGAGGAGGGGTGAAACTCACCTCAAAGGCCTACAGGAAGAGTGTCATGAGTGGGCATCACGATTCCCTCACCTACGGTACATATATATCCACATGATCAGAGCATAACAAACTGCTGAAGATGGCTCCATATTTTAGGATTATTTGACCTGTTTGGAGCATTTGTTTGTAACAGGATCCTTGGAGCACAGCTGGTGTGTCCTACGGATGAAGGGTTCCAGTGGTATGCCACGCCTGCTCAAACGTCCATCTCCTCCATTGGAGGACAAAACCAAGAGAAAACAGCAAAGGAGTGAGTTTAGTTTTGCGTGGTTGAACCTTTAAGGGATAGTTCACCAAAAATGAAAATGTTGTCATCATTTACCCTCCCTCATGTTCTAAACACATGAATGTCTCTCTTTAATGGAGCACAGTTGACAGTAGGGGGAATGTTAAGGACTGAAAGTCTTAGTCACCATTTACTGTCATTAAATGGAAAAAAGATGCAATGTCACTAAGGCTCATTCTGCCTAACATCTTTTTTTTTTTTTTTTCATTTTCATGCCTCTGTGTGTGTCGCAGGTTGTGTGTTCAAGGCCGGAGGGCTGTTTTGTGTCAGCCATCTGTGGAGGTGACACACCCTAGTGCCACACCCAGCTGTAACCATGGAGATGAGTTCCCCAGGATTTTCGAAGCAGAGGGGCTGATAGAAGAGTATCTCGCTTTCGACTGCCGAGACTTGTGAGTGTGTGTGCGCACGCAATTTGTGTGAATGTATGTGAGATGTTTTCACATATATGACAGATGGTGATATGTAGGTTGGTCTAGAGCATAATTAATGTGCATCTGCCTGATATTTGTCAATTTGTTTTAAATGCGTGTGTGTCTAGGGATGAAGAGTGGGAACGAGAGTACATTAACAGAAGGCAGAGACACTGCCTGCCCCCTGTCTCACCCTATCGATGCCATCGTGAGGCAGTGCTTGATCTGCTTTTTGATGATGTGTGGCGCGAGCTTATTGGCTGGATGGAGGAGCTGGTACGCAGGCATTGGGAGGGTTTTGTGTCAGGTAGGATGAATTTTCAGGTGCTTGTTCAAAAGGTATGGTTAGATTATTTTGACTTATGTTTTATAACAATAAGAAAATTTTAGATATTTTTTTGTGAGTTAAGATTGTTCTTTGGAACTGCATAATATTATAATTTTATGCCTCATTCTACCAAGCAACCTGGTGTGTCAGCATTTGAGTATTATTATGGTATAGTAACTATGAGGTTGAGAACAATTAATATATTGAATAATAATACCTCTCTGACTCTCTCTGCCCATCAGATGATGAGAAGAATGCCGTGGCCCTCAGCCCTGCATGCAGTGACTCCCAGAATCCTTTTTTGTTTTTGTCCACTGTCTCAACAGTGCTTCCGACATTGTCCCAGATCCAAACACAACAGCACACAGCTAGCTTGCAAGCACAGGTTAGTTAAGAGCTCAAGAGACTGTGGAATGGGCATGGGCAGGCTTGGAGCATAACGGAATACTTGTAATGGCGTAATGTAGTCAGCATACAAATAATGTGTAACTGTAATCCGGTAGTTACATTAAAAACCCAATGTATTCAGATTACAGTTACATTTTAGAAAAATTAGAAGAACAGTTTTTAATTTATAACAAAGGAAACAAAAGATCCACCTGACATAAAATGATATAGACCGCTGCTTGCTTTAGTGTGGTACAGATGCTCAGATGCGTGGTCAACATCTCTTCAGGTTCTCTCTTGGGACTCATGTGTCACATTCACAAATAATACCTGTCTCACATTGGGCTGTTTTATTGCGATGGCCACTGGAGAACATTTATTGTTTTCGTGGAAATTTCAAAATTTGTGTCTCTTCAAAGGGAAACAACATTACAGTTCAGTGCGATTTATGCCTTCCAGCTGTGAAGATACTGTCATTTTCCAATGACCCGACATACAATTTAAAGAAGCATTTTAAGTTAATACCCAAATGAAAATCACATTTGCTGGGTTGGCTAAAATTAGTCATAAGTGTTCCTTAACAGTTTGCCGTCCATCGATCGATTCGTGGGAGCAGAAATAGCCGGTACTGTGATATGAATTTCGCATCATTGATGGAATGGTGACAGGAACATGTTTCGTATTAAAGTGGAGAATCCCAGGGCATGCTGATTGACTCCAGCCAGGTCTCCAAAGCAACCAAACTGGCCCGGTTCCTAGGGAGGGTAGAGTCACATGGGGTATCCTCCTCGTGGTTGCAAGAATGTGGTTCATTCTCAGTGGGGCGCATGGTGAGTTGTGTGTGGATGCCGCAGTGGATGGTGTGAAGCCTCCATACACGATATGTCTCCGTGGCAACGCGCTCAACAAGCCACGTGATAAGATGTCTGGATTGATGGTCTCAGATGCGGAGGCAGCTGGGATTCATCCTCTGCCACCCGGATAGAGGCGAATCGCTATGCGACCATGAGGACTTAAAAGCACATTGGGAATTGGGCATTTCAAATTGGGCGAATTTGACCCCCCCCAATTGAGGCCATCTAAAGTATTTAAAAGTAATCTGATTACATTAATTTCTTATAATTATATTAAGTTTAAGGTAAATTCGATTAGATTGAAGTAGTTGGATTAAGTTACTTATTTAATTTTTTACTAAGTAATCAGTATTTGTAAGAGAATACATTTAAAAAGTACACTCCCAACCCTGGAGGTGGGGCAAATGCTTTTGGGCTGCCCCTCTCTACATGGCTTCTTACTGAGAAGAAAAAAAATGTAAACTTTAACCACTTAAAATCATCCAGAAAAAGATTTTAGATTTATGATTTTTCATGTTTTTGTTATAGATCAATTATAGCTGCACAACTTCAGAAAACATACTGACCGAAATATGGATAATCGGTTCAGCTTTTATCCTGAGGTTTTAAGAATGATGTGTGACGTGTTAGACAGCTGGCCTGTTTTAAAGGCAATGTTATGCTACCGATAATGTCCAGCTGTGAACCATCTTTGGGTAAAATAGAATAGTAGCTTGTAAACAGATGGCACAGGCTGAATTTGAGATAACCAAAGCACAGCTCTAAAAAAACGTAGCAAGCTTCCTCTTCTGGATACTCTGAATACTCTCTTCTGCCTACATAGGCTTTCTAGGCAGCATTCTAACTCAAATTGAACCACCACATAGTGCTGTTTCTAGGCATTTGCATGCTAGGCGGTCACCTAGAGTGCCACCAGCTACGGGGGCGCCATTGAGGAGGCACCACACCTTCCACCACAACCAACCCAAACCACCTGCAGAATGTCCACCTCTTCTATATAAAAAATGAATGACTGTGAAAGGATGCAAGTGTTAGTTGATGATTGCCTCGACCAAAGGTTTGCTGTAGTATTTAAAAAACGTTTGTCAAGAAAACACAATAAAGTGTTTCGTTCACATGTGGAAATAACATCTTAATGTCAGTAATACATCTCAATCTCCTATTAAATACTTTGAATAATCATATCATCATTCTAATCCAATGCATCGTCAAAACAGCTGTATTATATCCTATATAAAATAGAAATTTGTTTTTGTTCGGTAATTTATTAATTAAATTTACTTTTTTTTTTAATCCAGGTAATGTTACAAAAAGTTAATTAAATGATAATTTATTATAATGCAGACTTAGATAATGTGGTTTAATAAAACATGTTGAAGGTTTTCTAATTTATCATAAGATATGTGTATTTATTTTTTATTTAATACATCTTGCGCCTGCAAATTGGTATTATTTAAAAACACACTGTAATAATTTTATAGTGGTGCAAGTTAGCACATATTTTGCCATGGAGTAAACGTAAAGTCATGATTTGTCTTATTAGTGAGTAGGGAATCTCTATAGAGAGTAAACTGGAACGCAATTACAGACAGAAAGAAAGAAGTGTTATTCTTAGAAATAAAAAGGTATTTTTCCACATATTCTTATGTTCCACATATTGGAAAATATGGTGGGGTTTGTCCAGTATGGGTGCCAATAGTGATCTCGCCTACGGTGCCAAAATAGTCCGAAATGGCCCTGCCACCACACAAATAGTGTACGACTTTGATGTTAGCGTTGCAAAACTAACAATCCAATACACTAATAAGCAAACATTTACACAGAATGCAAACACAAAAACAAATCTTTAATTAGATTGAACTATTTTTTGACTGCTTTTCAGTATTTATCATTTTGGCCAAAACAAAGATACTTCATTTTACAAGGCAGCATGATGTTACATCCTACATTTTGGAACAGCCTTCACATTGTGGCCATGCTCAAATAATGCCTTTATCTGCTGTCTAGGCAGGCAGAACACTAGGTTTGGGAACAGAGTTCTTGGATCATTCTCTTTCCATAATAATGAGCATGAATATTGAGGAGAAGGCACTGTCCAAGAAATTAACTTGTTGGAATGAATCCCATAATCTCTCATAATTTATTTTTATTGTGTAGTTATCGTTGACAGAACTTCACTACTTTGTGTCCTCTCTGTCTTTACACAAACTTGCACATTATCGAAACACAAAATTCTCACTGCTGTCATCATTTGTCTTCAGCTTTTTTCCGGACTTTCAATTCATTAACCTTTTACCTCCTTTTTTCTGTTTTCCTCTCTGTCCCTGTTTCTGCCTTTCTGTCCAATCATCCAACTGTCATCTAATTTCTCACTCTCTATATCTCTCTATTTCTTTTCTCTATTTTTCTATCTCTGTTCCCTCCATCTTCTTTCCAAAGAGCTCAAAGTCATGGGGTTCAAAGCACAAGTCAAGACGGAAATCCAAAAAGCAGAGAAAGTCATCGACTGTATGTAACTCTCTCATGATAACATCACACAAACAGAGAGAGTTTTCTGTCTTTTGACAGGTTTCTCTCTCTTTCCCAAACCTGTCTTTGTTTTCTAACACAAACCACAGGCCACTGTTTTAACACTGTCGGACATATTTTCAAGCTTGGTTTATTTTTGTGAAGATGTTTAAAATGCTTGTCTTTATTTCTCTTCATTGTCTTTTTTTCTGTTGCTTGCATCTGTTTAACACATTACTGCATGTTGTGAAGATGATGGATGTCAGATGTTGTCAATGCTGTCTCTGTGATCATGCAGACATGTGCGTTATATGAAAATAATAAAATGTAAAGCCTTTCATTCCTTTGGATATATTTATATAAATTTCCTTTCTCTCTCCCTTTCTCACTCTCCCCTCAGTCCAGTCGGGTACCTGTAGGGGCGGCCATGACTCATCACAATCTCAATGACCTCATCATGATACATGGCATTCCATTGCAACAAAGGAACCTGGGAACTCTGGACCGAATAGCTCAGTATGAACACCAGCTCTACTGTGTATATTTAGCAACATTTCTACTGAATTTCCATATATTTTTCATTCAAAAATGAAAAATATCTCATAATTTACTCACTCTCATTTTGTTTCAAACCTTTATTCTTCTGTGGAACAGTAGTATGTCTACTCCATACAATGAAAGTGGTCCCTATTAGGGGTGTAATGATTCACTTATCTCACTGTTCAGTTCAAGATTCTTTAAACTAAATAAAGAAAAGTTACCTTTGTACATTTAAAAAAATTATTATTACGTTGAAGACAGATGCAAAAGAGTTCCTCCCCTGTAAAATTAAGCTAAATGGACTGTTCTCAAAAGTACTACTGTAAAAGATCCATCATTGAAAATCAATCAGCCCAGAACAGGGCAATGGTGACACCAAATGGAAATATTAGCTAATAATTCTGCTTACTGAAAATACAGAATTAAGTTAGTTGCATATGCTGCTTACACACTGTCACTGATTACATACAAATATTATTTAAAGAAATGCTAATTTAATTGCTTATCTAGTTAAAAAACAATCATTTACTGATGATATCTAATCAGACATGACATTTGACATTAGGATCATATTTCCACATAGCATTATTTTACATAATATTCAGTATTATATATAGTAGATTATTATGGCATATCATTAAACCTCTATAAACGTTAATTTTCTTTCACACAGTCTGAACAGGTCACTCTCGCACTTCAAACGGACATTTGATCCCTCACGCTAAAAAGACACGTCTATCTCCTGCTACTGGCATCATTTTACATTTTGGCAGCTTCAGCCGAACTCATTGTACAACACATGTGGCTACTGTGTGCAATCTTATTTTAGAGCTTCATGTGTGCAGTGAAGCGATTTCCATTTGTTTGACCATGTTACGTAGGTGTGGGATGTCCTGCTTATTGTATAGAATAGACGCTAAAGTAATAAAAACTAAACAATTGTCCAATACCCACGATGCACTTTGTCAAATGTTTTAACCGTGATGTATCATGCCGTTACACTCCTAGTTCCTATTCATCATCATGGTATGGAAAAGAGCAGTGTATCATTAGTGTAACAGACTTTGAACAACATTAGGGTGAGTAAATTATTGAAATTCTGAAAACAAAATCATTTTTGGGTGAACTGTCCCTTTAAGGTTTTTGTACATTATTTATATAGTATTCTCTCTCTGACTTTAGGGACTCTGAGGAGAAAGTGTCTCATCGCCCTGGCTCTAGTGTCCTTCCCGCAAGTAAACCCCACCGTGCCCTGGAGCAGAGCACATCCTCCTTGACACGCCCTCCTCAGTCGGCACGGCGATGGAACCCACCTCCACGCACTCTGATGCCATTGACCTCGAGTGTAACACAGCCTATCACACCCGGGTCCATGGAAGAGGTGGTTAGAGGGACAAGATTGTAAGGGTTCCATTTATAACAACTCTTTCTTTCTGCAAGGCTCATTTTATCCCCTCTTTCTCTCCATCTCTTTTCACTCTGTTGTCGTGAAGCCCTTTCCCTAGCAATAGTTTGTGTGTGGGTCAGATTTTGCCTCCATTGTGGGGTTCAAACATCAATAAAAGCAAAGTAAAACCTGAAATCACCTACATTGCGGGAACATGCCAAAATTGCTCACAAGGAAAACTGCTTTAAGACTAGTTCACCCAAAAATGAAAATTCTCTTTTACTCACTCTCATGCCATCTGTGGAGGTGATGGGGTGGTCGAGAACCGATTTGTGAATGGAGAGCGACGTCAGGAGATGAGAGTAGAAAGGAGTCCCACCTTTGGGTGTTATCTCTTACAGCTGTTTGTGTTTTGGAGTGAGATAAAAAGGAGTAGTCCAGAACGTGAGGGGAGAGAGAGAGCCGAGCCTGCACTTGTGTGTGTGGGCATCATTTGCTTTTGCTGAAAAGCATTGGAGTGAGAGAAAATAAAGATATTTTTGAGTTTGATTAGCTGTCTCCCGCTTCCTCCTTGAGAGAGTGAAAGAACCTTGTCACACCATCCCAGATGTGTATGACTGTCTTTCTTCAGCAGAACACAAACAATGATTTTTGGAAGAATGTTTCAGCTCTGTAGGTCCATACAATGCAATTTTTTAATCTCCAAAAAGCACATATAGCCATCATAAAAGTACTCCATTAGTTAATTAACTGATGAAGTAATGTCTTTTGAAGCAAATCACTAAGTGTGTGTAAGAAATAGACCAATATTGAAAACTTTTTCTACTAAAAATGTTTGCTTCCGGCCAGCTGTGTTATGCACGTTCATGAGGCATGTCGATATCGTTGGATCCCTCGGCTGGTCTGAATTCTGCAGAGGGAAATTGTTCTCTGCACAACCTACATTTTTTAAACGAGTCAGTGGGTGTATTGAGTCAGCGAGCTGCTATAGCCTCCGTCGCTCAGGATCATAGGGATAGAAAATCTGTGACAAGTTAGTCTTTCTATGACCCGCAAACATAATCTAATGTTTTTCAGTAGGTTGAGGCATCCAGGATAAGCACACACGCAAGCACCATTTTGAAAAAGAAACAGATACAAATCTATAGCAAAACCAATTCAGCTTCTGTGTAACATTCCACCTCCTCTGTTGTAAACAACACTGCGCTTCCATATTTTGCATGTTTCACGCATCAGTTCTCACATAACTTGCCAACGCACTTATATTACGCGAGAGGCTGCGTGACCTCGACATTTGTGAACGTGCATACCACAGCTGGTAAGAAAATAGTTTTAAATATTGATTTATATCTTACACACACCTAGCGTTTCACTTCAGAAGAAATTTATTAATCTACTGGAGTCATCTGGATTACTTTTATACTGCTTTTATGTGCTTTTTGGAGCTTCAATATTTTGGCCACCATTCACATGCATTAAATGGACCTACAGAGCTGGGACATTCTTCTAACAATCTTTGTGTTCTGCAGAAGAAATTAAGTCACACATCTGGGATGGCATGAGGGTGAGTAACTATTGAGAGAATTTTTGTTTTGGGTGAACTATGCCTTTAATGAAAATCCAAAAAGTTCCTGAGATTTTTTTGGTTTAGAGGCAGTGCAGTATAAAAGCAAAAGAAGTCAATGGATAATCCCCACAATGATAGAAAAACAAATGTGTATGTGGGTTTTAGGACAACAGCCAGTGATCGTTTGACCTCACCTCCAATGCCTATAAGCAGAAATACTCTCCTCCCTCCCATTGGTGCAGGAGACACAGAGCACACACACTCTGGACAACACTCCCGGCTTATTCAGGTGCTTTAATCACAACACACAGAGCGATTCATTCTTTAGCAATAACTATTTGCTGTGCTTGATAATGTCCAGACTTAACAATGGAAATATAAGATACAAATGTTTTTACTGTGTGTGTTTGTGTGCTCATATGTGTATGTGTATATATGGTTGTGTGTATGCATGTGTGTTTGTATGCCATTGTGTGTGTGTGTGTGTGTGTGTGTGTGTGTGTGTGTGGAAACAGAGAGGCTCCTCGAGTCGGCCTCACAGTGCAGTGACTGACGAGGGTGTCAGTCTACAGCCCAGAGACAAACTGCACCTGCTGGATGTGTTTTCCAGACCCAACACTACACACACCATTAGGGTGAATCTCTCTCACAAGTGCATACATATATAGTACACCTGAGCAAGCACATAGCATGACTGTTAAATCTTCAGCAGACACTGACATGTGTGTTTATGTGTTATTCATAGGAGTGTCTTGGTTGTTTTTCAGTCAGACACCCCTTATCGCCATTCATTCACTGGAATAGACAACATTGGGCAGGGACGACTTGGCAGAACATCTGTTGGCAAAGGTTGGTGCATTAACACACAAATTACACTTCCTGAAAATGTAAACCGTAGATCTATAAAAACAGTGTGCCATATATATAACCCTCTATTGTGTGTGTGTGTGTGCGCAGATTCTCTGGGAATTGGTGTGACTGGAATCAGTTTGGGCATCAGCAGCAGCTCCTTTATAGACTCAGTTTCCCATCATCCTCTCGGCCACTTCCCCATAGAGCATGAGGAGGAGCCAGATGCAAAAGACTCTCAGCCAGGTCAGTGAGAATCAGTTTGAATCTACAGTTTTATTCATGACACCAAAAATAATGGCAGAAAGGAATTGAGGTGCCTTAATAAACAAAATGGTAATTGTTTTCTCCTGAAGGAAAATCAATAGCTGATAAGGCAGCAAAGTTAAGAAGTTATATAGATGTAAGAGAAAAGACCAATCACAAATCATAATGCAAATACTGTATTATGTGTTACAAATTGTAGAACGTTGTGAATAATACAAATTTAATTTTGGAGGAATATCAAGATAGGGCTGCCTTGAAAGCACTGTAGTAAGACTTATGCATTGGCTCCTCAAATTCGACCATTCTCAGCACACATGAATATTACATAATTTTTTACTTTTGGATAATGATGAAAGGAGTGAATTAGAGAAAGGAAGTTATTTATTATTCTGATTTATTATCAATCTATTATTTAATATTTATTTATTTATTAATTATTAATCATTAACTACCATTCTCTAACTCGTCTGTGTGCCAAAAGTCTAAACTTTCTCAGACATATCTCAAATGAAAAATTCCTTACAGACGTGCATTAGCGATATGATTAAAAATGTTTCATTTCAATCATTATGTTGCAACACTTTACAATAAGAATATATTTGTAGTTATCATGAACTAACAATAAACAATACAGTTACAGCACTTAACCTAGGTTAATGTTCATTTCAACACATACATTTTTAAAATAAAAAGTTACATTTATTAAAACATTAGCTAATGCATTATGAACTAACTTGAACTAACAATGAACACTTGTGTTATTATACTTTAACCAAGATTAATAAATGCTGTTAAACTATGTTGTTCATTATTAGTTCATGATACTTAAATTTGTATTACTCATGTTAACAAATAGAATCTTATTTTAAAGTTATACTTTTCAACACTTTCAATTAACTATTTACTTTTTAAGGTGCACTCAGTAACTGTTTGTTTTGTCATCTTGGACTTACAGTGACACCTAGTGGTGTGGATGCAGCATCATTCAAAATCAACAGTTTTCAGTTACAGATCCCATTGTAGAAATTCACTATTCACAATTAGCCATGTTTAATTTAATCCAAGAGTGAAAGTGTCCAATAACAAGACGGTTACTGAGATTAAGCCAGTTGGTCATGTGACTCTTAAATGGCAGCCTCCATGAGGGCACCTATGCATTATATAACTATATAAAACAGCTTTTATATAGTTACTGATATGACTAGAGTCCTCATCTCATGTGAGAGGAAAAAATGACTGAGTGCACCTTTAAATGTACCTCAGAAAGCATGTAGTCAGTGTTCACACATTTGGGGCAGTGGTGGCTCAGCGGTTATGGCTCTGGGTTCAAGCCCCAACACCAACACCCTATCTGCTCCAGGGACGCCATATCATGGCTGACCTTGCACTCTGACCCCAGCTTAGCTGGGATATGTGAAAAAAATATTTTCACTGTATATATGCAAAAAATGTATGTATAATGTGTGACAATAGATCAGTTATTATTTGTCTCTTTCTCCCTTCTTCTTAACATTACTGGTCCCAATGTCTGTTCCAGAACGCTCCCACAACAGAGGCAGTACGACGGCACGCAGTAGCAGACCAGGGCTTTAACACACACACATACACACACACACACACACACACCTCAGCACTGATGCTTTTCTTCAGTACTGACATACACTTTATACGTCTGCTGAACTTTTGTATGACACTCCGTTTGGGCGTAAAATTTATTTATGAACCACTATTGCTATTATTATTGTTATTCATATTGTTGTTTGAAATTTGCTACAACCTTATTTTTGTATATTGGATTATTCAGCTTCATATGGCTGCCAAATACAGAAAACTGTCTATCACTTACATCTGTAGATGTACTGTATATGCTGTACTGTATGGAGTAACACATCTTTATTTTCCCTTAAGACGGCTCAGTGAGGCCTACGTGGAATTTCTATGCAGGTTCATAAAGCAGGTTTTTCAGCACTATGAGCATCATACGTGTAGGAGATAACTTTTATTGCCTGGAAGTTGCCTTTACTAGAGTGTTCAAGATTTCTTCAGCTCTAGATATCACATGTGAATTTCAAAATGGGTTCTGGAACATGCTGAAAAAGATACTCTATATATTATAAAATTAATTTAGTCATCATGATGCAACTGTAACAACTCTATCCAGTGAAAACAAGTTAAGTTGTTAAATTAGTTAATGCCTTTACACTTGATATTTCAGCGGTGTGTAAGAACTAATACTGTACATGGTTCTGAGTTTTGCACATGAAAACATCCTTGAAGATTCCGCAGTTGGAACACTCTTTACTGTTTACTCTTTACCCAAAATGTTTAATTTTCTCATCATTTACTCACTCTCTTTCCATCCCAGATGTGTATTACTTTATTTTCAGAACACAAATTAAGATTTTTAGATGAATATCTCCACTCTGTTGGTCCATTCAAAGCAAGTGAATGGTGGCCAGAAATGAAATGGCTAAAAAGCATATAAAGGCATCACAAATGTATTCCATACAACTTCTAATGTCTTCATAAGCAATATATAAGGTGTGGGTTAGAAATAGATCAATATTTAAGTCCTTTTTTTACTATTAATCTCCACTTTCACATTCTTCTTCTTTTGTTTTTGGCGATTCACATTCTTCATGCACATCACCACCTACTTGGCAGGGAGAATTTATAGTAAGAAAATAACTTACATATTGTTCTGTTTCTCACCCTATCATATTGCTTCTGAAGACATGGATTAAACCACTGAAGTCATATGGATTACTTTTATGCTGCCCTTATGTCCTTTTTGAAGCTTCAAAGTTCTGTCTGACATTCACTTGCATTTAATGGACCAACAGAGTTAAAATATTCTCTAAAAAATCTGTGTTCAGCAGATGAAAGAAAGTCATTTTCATTTTTGGGTGAACTATTCCTTTAACATTCTGATTTGGTGATCATGGAATGTGCTATAGCAGAGTGTCATTTGTCACATCATAACTGACCCTTTGAATAAGATCCTATTACCACACCAGAGCCTCATTGTAGGAACACTATGACCTTGTTATTCAGAGGAAAACAATTCACTTTTCAAGGGCAGGCCAGTACAACAGGCTACATAATGACAATTGAAAAGCGGATTTCAAGTTTAAAGTTTCTTGGTTTTTAAAACGGTTATTCATAAAATAAGCCTTTGTGATAGAGCCTTAGTCCAGTTAGCCATATAAGTAGATTATGCAGTATTTGTCTTCACAAGAGGAACAGGAAAGTGTGTATTATTATTGCATATAGATCTACTCTATATACTGTACATACACACACAAAGAACAGCAGAGTTCAGGGTTCATTCAAATATTATTATACATTTTTTGACTTCACAGGAACAAAATAAGTCTGGTCTAATTATTAAAACTAATTGGAATTTGCTTTCTTTGGTGCCAGGAAATTCTGACTCGTAAAACATTTTCTCACTGTTCATTTTACTGGCAGATATTGAATGTGGTTCTTCAGGGTTGTAATGTTAATGTGGCAGCTTCACTGTAACAGCATTTTATTGAAATTGTACCACATCTAACTCTGTTTTAACTGAGCATTTGCATTTCATTTGATTAATGTCTTTATTAATGATCGCAGTGAGTGAGTATTTCATTTTATCTACATGTATAAATCTATCTGGAGATTAACCAAGCTTAAAAGCACGTATTATGAGAGAATAGACCACAAGAGTCATACGTTTTCATGATTTGAGAGATGGACTCCTCTACAGCCATACTGAAGCAATTTCATAAGTAGAGGAACTGTTCTCACCTACGTCATCTCTTCAAACCCCAGCCTAATGCCTCTGTCCTTAAGACAGATCCAACAATTCTTCACACAGCTCAGCAAGGACAATCTACAGTTGTGGAAGTTGTAGCCATAATTGAGTTATATAGTTTGTTTTGTCAATTTACTAGAATTCCAGATGTTCTGCTGTTTGACTGCAGACCACAGAGTTTCATTGCTGCTGATGATTTGAAGTGGGCAGGTTCCAAAAGCCATGCCACCTGAGCCAATAAGGCACTTTTCACACATATGTATATAGATTTTTTTTTGCTGTTGTTGTTTTTCAAGTGGACGTGTGAGGTGAGAATGTTTGATACTGGACGGGAGTGAATGTGTTTGTGGACTCAGTGGAGGTGGCACAGCTCTTGGAAGGTGTAGCACTGCTGTACCTTAAGATTTCCCCTGAATGTTTACCTCTATAAAATAAGTGGGAATGGTAATTTAAAAATAAAGGAGATTATTTGAGTAATATTGTTTTTTCTTTTATCTTTGACATTGCAACACTGCATCAAACACACACACACTAGCTGATCCTAACGTCATAACAAAAATCTGTGTTAATATTCTGTGAAATAATGTTATTACATGGGAAAAGCCCATTTTAAAGCTTAAACTTCTGTATACATACGAAATCAACTTGAAGAAAAGAACAGGGGCCTGATGTATAAACGTTGCGTATGCACAAAATTGGCATTGAAATGTGCATAAGCAATTTCCCACGACCATATCTTGATTTATGAAAAATAAACTTGCCGTAAATATGTGCGCACCGTCCAGACACTCTTGAATGTGCGTACGCACTATTTTACTCTTTTGTGTGTGTGTGTGTGTGTGTATTGGCAACTTCAGCTGGACAAATAATTAACTTAACAGACTGATTATAAACTCTGATTTTCATTTAATTCACTTTTAGAATAAAAAACTATTTAGTTAAGCACTTGAAACAGAAGTAATCGTTAAGCCAGTAGAAGGCTATATTATTTGTATGTAACTAATTAAAAAGGCATTCCAATTGAAGATGTAAAAGGGAAATATTGGTTTGTGATGCGCAACATTTGGAGAACTTTCCCGTGTGCCTGTTACCTCGGGATAGACCTCTCCTGTGCTTCCTCTAGCATGATCTGGACTGCAGATCTCATCCAACTGTATGAATGGCATGTTCTCCAATTTGGCACGACCTCAAGCCCTTGCTGTGCCATTTACACCCTCCAGAGGATAATCAAAGATGCACAAGCAGATGTACGCATTATCCATTCCATACATAATTGCTTCTACGTGGATAACTGCCTGCAAAGTCTCCCCACACCAGAGGACACCAGAGACCTTCTTCACAGCTTGCGCACTACCCTCTCCTCCGGTGGCTTTGAAATCAGACAATGGGCCAGCAACGACCATGGGATCATCTGTGACCTACCTCCAGAAGCCAGGTCAAATCAAACTGAACTCTGGCTGTCACACCATCCTTACCTTGATCCCTTGGAGTCTACCCTAGGCCTCCCCTGGAACTGCCAAGCAGACGCCATTGAATCTACCACTCCAACTATTGCCATATTTACAATGTTCTTGGTAGCCAGTATGATCCTCTCGGCTATATCCTGAGAATGGGATGACCCAAACCTCCCCCATGATCTTCTAGAAGCCTAGCTTTTGTGGGAAAGGGAACTACCTAACCTCTCCACCATCATCTTGACTTGATGACTCAAACCTCAGTCAGTAGACACCTCCTTAGCCATCCAAGACCTTCACATCTTCTGTGATGCATCAGAGCAGTCCTATGGTGCGGTTGCCTATATGCGCAAAGAAGATGGTCCGCAGCAAGTGGATGTGTCCCTCCTCATGGCGAGGTCCAGGAGTGGTGCTATGTGGATTCTCAGAACAACCCAGCAGATGACCTAACTAGAGGAATGCTACTGGCTGATGTTGGTAGGCTCTGCAGGTGGAAGCAAGGACCTGCCTTTCTGTTTCAATCCCCTGAGCTTTGGCCCACTAGCCCTGCTGTAGATCAGTCTGATGACCCCGTAGAGCTGTGTAAGCCCAGTTTCTGTGGTACCATATCCCTCAGTCAATCCCCCTCCATCCCTGATCCCAACCAATTTGCCACCTTCCAGGACCTCCTTGACATCCCTTCATGGGGCGGCAAAGCCCCCATCAGCAGAAAACTACCGTGATGCAGGGATGGGCATCCTAAAACAAGCCTAAGCGGATTCCTTTGGGAATGATTTAGCCCACCTTCAGACCCAAAAGCCCATTCTACCTTGAAGCCGTCTGCTCTCCCTTGCTCCGGAGTTAGACCCAGCATCAGGACTCATTCGAGTAGGCGGAAGGTTACAGCAAAGCAGTGATGTACCCCATGATGCCATTCATCCAGTTGTCCTGCACCCTGCCCATCCAATCACAAAGCTTATAATTAAGGATTGTGATGACCACCTACAAAATACTGGATCAGAGAGGCTTTTTGCTGAGTTAAGGAGACTGTACTGGATCCTGAGGGGTTATGAGCTGGTTTGGAAACATCAGCATTTTGCCAGCAGTCCCGTGCCAGCCCCTTATTCCACAAATGGCGGATCACCCACACACTCACAAACTCCCATAAATACATAAATAATCTGAAATCTTACCTGACTAGACTGGATCTGTTCTCACTGACAGTCCCACTGGTTTCAAGCCAGCTACCTACTCATTAAACGGTCAGCTGTCCTCCATTAAACAAGCCTCGTTTAAATGAGACGGCCTTCTTTGGACAAACGGAATGTAACACAGGTTCTGGCATATGGTTTTATAAATCTGATTTTTTTTTTTTTTTTTTTTTTGTGCGTACGCAAAATCTGACTTTTGTGCTTACGTATAAGTTTTACATTCTTTGAGAGCATTGTCTGAAATCATCGGACTACTAAGATTTTATATTTGACTGGTATAAACAGCTGAACAGCAAATGTACTTTTCATCATGTTTTTATTAGACTAGAATGGGGGTTTCGTTGCGATGAGGGTCAGGATGAAGTGGAGCAGACAGCACATTTGATGCGCATATTATGTGCATTGCTGTACCTGTTTACAGCTGTACAATTCTGTTTCTGATGAGGCATATCTCTCCAATGGTCCGTTCAACTTCAGAATGTGGCCATCAGTGCCTTATAGCTAAGAGAGTGTGAGAGTATTATAGCTATACTGTCCGTTTTACTGAGACATTTCACGTCAGAGACAAGTGCACATCGCATTACAGATAATCTTTATTCAAATGCTGTTCTTACATCAGTACATGATTGTAATAGAACAGAAAATATCTTAGCTGTCTTCTATTTCATACTTCTTTTTCAAGTGCTTAACTACATAGGTTTTATTCTAAATGTGAATTAAATGAAAATCAGAGTTTAAAATCAGTCTGTTCATTTAATTATTTGTCCAGCTGAAGTCGCCAACACACACACACACACACACACACACACACACACACAAGAGTAAAAGAGTGCGTACGCACAGTCAAGAGTGTCCGGACGGATTTATTTTTCATAAATCACGATATGTTTGTGGGAAATTGCTTACGAACATTTCAATGCCAATTTTGTGCATAGGGGCCTACGCAACTTTTAAACATCAGGCCCCAGAAGACTCAAGAGGTTGAATATTGAAAACGTATGTGAATTTTGTGGTAATGCCAAAGAATCTGTAATGCATCTTTTTTTTGATTGTATATATTCAAAAATGTTTTGGTTGGATGTTTCAAATTTCGTTTCTAGGTTGTTTGAAACATGTTTACAAATTAATCTGTATGATGTAGTATTTTTTTTTGTACAGGAAAATGTTGATTCCAAAAGTATGATGTGCTTCCTTATACAACTTTTTATTTTACTAGGAAAATATCACATTCATGTGAAAAAATGGACTAAAGCTAAGCCAAGCTTTGAACACTTTATAAAAGAGATTAAACAGTATGGTAATACATTAGATCAAATTAAGAACAAAAAAGCAAGAAAGACCTATGAAGCTTTGTGTTACTACAAATTATTGTAATTTTTTTTTTTTTTTCATTTTCTTATGTTTGTTAACTTCTATTGGTTGAGAAGTGTATATTCATGTACACATTTTTTGTATATTTTTTTGTTGAAAAAAAAAAAAAAAACTCTTGTAAAAAATAAATAAATAAAAAAAAGACTCAAGAGATAAACAAATAATTTCTGTTTCCTGTGTGTGTGCATAGCATAGGCTATACGGCTGTCACGTGACAAAAGACCGAACGACTAGTAACAAACGAGTTGAAAGGTGAAATAATCAGTTTCATGTTCAACGCCTATGCGGGTTTCATGTAACAAACGGAGGTTTCATAATGCGCATGCACGGGCAAAATAAAAAAATAAATAAAAATAAAATACATTTTACGAATCACTTTCTGAAACTACTCGTTCTTCTGAGTCACATAAAAGATTCGAATCATTCATGAACGGCACAACTATAGCACAATCTTCTGCTGGCTGGAATTTATTAAGGGAACTATGCGCCGATTCTTTGGTATCTACGGTTTTATAAATCTGATTGTTTTTTGTGCGTACGCAAAATCTGACTTTTGTGCTTACACACACACTTTTAGGGAGAAATCTAAGCACACTGTTCTCTAAGTTCACACTGGATGAAAGCAGCACACAAAAAAAGTGTAAATCAAGTTTCCCAAATAGGCCAAAAGCAACCACAAAAGTGATGGGGAGGGAAACCATGGCAATGTGCATAAAGGTTTTTAATACAGCATTATTAATACAGTCTTTTCACAGCATTGTAGGATCATACAAAAACACAAAGCCTTACATCTACATAAATTGCACAGCAATGTGTTTCGAGTTGCACTCTTTTTCAGGCAGCAATGTTTGCTTCATAAATAATGTATGTAGATTTAAGGCTTTGTGTTTTTGTATAAGCCTACAATGCTGTGAAAGATGAGTATATTGAGGGTGTATTAAAAATATTTCTGCACATTTCCCACTTGCCTTATCACCTTGCTGGTAAAATACAAATGATTGAGTACAAATGATAAATAACACATCTGCTAATAAGGATGCATCTGCAGTGATGATACTGTGATATGAGCAGTGTACATTGTTGTTGTTAGGGGCATTCCCAGACGGCATATTAACATGTGACTGCAATGAGATGGGTGAGTTGGAGGTAAAGGTGTCAGCAGCCTTCAGAATAGTACTTTGATGGAGAAAAGCAAACAGGATAGCACATTTTGAGTGGTTCACATTAACAAGAGGTTAAGAGTAAATTTTCAATTAAGAGGGACCATCAATACTTCTAACAGGAGCAGACTCAAATTAATCTGACACAAGCAAGCTACTGTGACTTTGCAGTCTGGGGACCAGGGAAAGGAGGCAAAGGGGAAATCCACATTGAGAGAATTCTGCCTGATACTGACTTTTTTTGAAACCATGTGTGAAAAGGTTCCATGTGTGAAAAGGCTAGTAGCAAAAGTGTTTACAGCTCCTATTCTAGCAACATCACATGATGACACCAAACCATCTGAAGGCAAGGGCTGATACTGTAGGGTGCCTGTCATGCATAATGAAGAAAGACTTCAGTGTAAATCAGGATTCTGTAAAAGACAATACATTCATAGAAGTTGTTTAAAACTTGACACCACTCATTTAAAAATTTCAAGTTGGAAATGCACTATGCAGACAAATAGCTAAACAAAAGAGGGATAACAGAAAACAACTGAAAAAAGTATAATTTTGAAGTGTTTTATTGAACACAGGACACATACTAGTGTATATGTGTATGTATGTATGTATATATATATATATATATATATATATATATATATATATATATATATATATATATATATATACACTCACCTAAAGGATTATTAGGAACACCATACTAATACTGTGTTTGACCCCTTTCGCCTTCAGAACTGCCTTAATTCTACGTGGCATTGATTCAACAAGGTGCTGAAAGCATTCTTTAGAAATGTTGGCCCATATTGATAGGATAGCATCTTGCAGTTGATGGAGATTTGTGGGATGCACATCCAGGGCACGAAGATCCCGTTCCACCACATCCCAAAGATGCTCTATTGGGTTGAGATCTGGTGACTGTGGGGGGCATTTTAGTACAGTGAACTCATTGTCATGTTCAAGAAACCAATTTGAAATGATTCGAGCTTTGTGACATGGTGCATTATCCTGCTGGAAGTAGCCATCAGAGTATGGGTACATGGTGGCCATAAAGGGATGACATGGTCAGAAACAATGCTCAGGTAGGCCGTGGCATTTAAACGATGCCCAATTGGCACTAAGGGGCCTAAAGTGTGCCAAGAAAACATCCCCCACACCATTACACCACCAGCCTGCACAGTGGTAACAAGGCATGATGGATCCATGTTCTCATTCTGTTTACGCCAAATTCTGACTCTACCATCTGAATGTCTCAACAGAAATCGAGACTCATCAGACCAGGCAACATTTCTCCAGTCTTCAACTGTCCAATTTTGGTGAGCTCTTGCAAACTGTAGCCTCTTTTTCTTATTTGTAGTGGAGATGAGTGGTACCCGGTGGGGTCTTCTGCTGTTGTAGCCCATCCGCCTCAAGGTTGTGCGTGTTGTGGCTTCACAAATGCTTTGCTGCATACCTCGGTTGTAACGAGTGTTTATTTCAGGCAAAGTTGCTCTTCTATCAGCTTGAATCAGTCGGCCCATTCTCCTCTGACCTCTAGCATCAACAAGCCATTTTCGCCCACAGGACTGCCGCATACTGGATGTTTTTCCCTTTTCACACCATTCTTTGTAAACCCTAGAAATGGTTGTGCGTGAAAATCCCAGTAACTGAGCAGATTGTGAAATACTCAGACCGGCCGTCTGGCACCAACAACCATGCCACGCTCAAAATTGCTTAAATCACCTTTCTTTCCCATTCTGACATTCAGTTTGGAGTTCAGGAGATTGTCTTGACCAGGACCACACCCCTAAATGCACTGAAGCAACTGCCATGTGATTGGTTGATTAGATAATTGCATTAATGAGAAATTGAACAGGTGTTCCTAATAATCCTTTAGGTGAGTGTATATGTGTGTGTATAGTTTTTGTATATAGATGCATATAGTTATAAAGATGTATATAGTTATTTATGATTAAAAGTATGAATTTGTCATAATAATAATAATATATAATAATAATTTCATTGATGGAAATAGTGCAGTAACACACACTTTTTTTTCTCATAGGACCTAAAAGGACCTATTGAGGGAGCCAAATTTGTCTTATGGACAATTTTTTCTAGAGGTGTAAGACCTTTAGGATGCTCAGCTTGGTTGGTATACCGATTCCTTGCCTCACCGATAACTCTCTCTACATGGATCCTAACCGATGCAAGTCCTTGAGTGGACTCCAATTCCAGTGGACCCAGTTACCTTTTCCCGTTTGTAAAAGCTGGGATCTTAAGCTCAGCATTGTACAGACCAACTAAATCTGCCACATCAAACCCTCTATCAGCTAGTATCACATCTCCTGGGCTGAGGTGATCCAAAAATCCACTTCTTTCAGTCAAGTGGTTGTCTGATATTCTTCTACCCCGTCCTTTTGATATCAAAGAGACCATTTATTATGGTGTTATGCCAATTATACACCAAATATAAATGCACCATGCATTGAAAGCTAAAGCTCTTCTCGATTTGGCCAAAACATAAATGCTGGAACAAGCCTTGCATTCAACACTTCTGCTGGCAGTTGGAATTAATATCTTAAAGATACAAGATCAAGCAGTGAAAGGGGAATGTTCATTTTCAGCCTCATAAGAGTTACAGTTGTTGGAAGGGAGAGAGGTTTGTTCCAATCAGCAGAAATGATATCACAAACGTTAAAACTACTTGTAACTTGGAATTCCAGTCGTTGCCTTCACCGTTTCATCATCTTTTTCAAAAGCCAGTTCATCAAATGTTCCTGATTTAATAATGCTCTTCAGCCTATGATTTTCCTCCCTGAGGTCATTACATTCCTTTTGTAATCTTGCAATCTTTTCCTTGCATGGTTTGTTGTCACACTGTTGTTTGTCCTCAACAGGTGCCGCAGGCTCAGCATCTGGCACTGATGACAATTCTAAGAGGACATCCACTGCATCTTGTTCTGCTGTGTTGCTCATACCTTTCCATGTCTTTCTCACTTTTCCTCTTCTTGGTGGCTGGTGTGTGCGAGAAGATGGATGGAACCCAGTCAGGGTACAACGGGTCATCAGATTTGGCACCTACGTATATGATACAAGAGGGTTTATGTCCAACATATGCAAACATGTTAGAAGTAATGTTAGTAAGGTTTGTGACATCATTCCTGCAGACTGGCAAAACCCTATCTACCTTCCAACAACTGCTGTTAACTCTTCAGACTGAAAATTAACCTTCCTCTTAACTAGATAACTTATTATTTAGCTAGTATAATTCGTGTCACTCCGCGAAAATGAACCATGTCTGAACTATTACGTAAAGATGCAATGACTAAAAATACAACAATTAAAATTCTCAGTGTTTACTTGAGCATACCTTTGATGAAATGGTCACTACAAACTTAAGACGTGTGTACTTTGATGGTTGCCATTCTTTGCCCTCCCCAGGGACGGAGGCACGTCTAATAGCACAAATCCACAATCTCCTCCTGTCTGGGTTTTCTTTCTCGGACGGGATTCTGTAGAAGCATCACCCAGGCTTGTCTGATTGTCAGTTAGTGCATCCGATTGAACAAAAACTATCCAGCATTTTGGCTAAACAAACCGGGTAACAGAAGAAAGCCTTGTTTTGCCATCCATGTGGGCGTTCCTATAAGGAATTGCAGCGTCACATGAAAACTATGAATTATGATGCCAGTGAGACTACGGCTTTGACTTTTTGTAAAAACTGTATATACTGTATTTTTCATCTGATCAATCCTGGTTTACATTAATAATGCCTCCCCGTTTTTATTATTTTTTGTATTGTTACTTGTAAAGCTTGCTATTGGCTTTTGGTAAAAATGTGATAATACAATATGATTCTTATTTGACATAACCTAACCTAAATTCAGTTAATTTTAAACTCAGAGTCATAGACCTTATTTGGTGTAGCGCCCTACTTAATATTTGATGAATGAAAACAAGGTTATAAGCGATAGACTACAATTTCTTCAATGACATTTAAGGATAATTCACCCCAGTATTACAATACTCTCATTCTCTCAATATAGGTCCACATAATGCAGTGAATGGTGGCCATAACTGTGAAGCTCAAAAAGCACATAAATGCTGAATAAAAGTAAACAATAAATCTTCAGTGAGAAACAGATCAATAGTTAGGTCCTTTTTTTACTATAATCTCCACCTTTGACCAGTCTTGACCAGTAGGTGGCGATATTTCTCCAAAAAACAAAAGAAGAAGAATGTAGAAGTGAAAAGGAGATTTATAGTAAAGTGTTAAATATTGATCTGTTTCTCACACACACATAATTAACCACTGAATTTTTATGGATTAATTTTATGCTGCATTCACATGCATTCACATGCATTGTATGAACTTGCAGTGCTGAGATTTTCAAAAATCTTTGTTTGTATTCTGTAGAAGAAATTAAATCATACACATCTGGGATGGCATGAGGGTGAGTAAATGATGAGAGAATAAAAATTCTGGGTGAACAATTTCTTAAACAGTAAAAACTCGCACAGGCCGAAAGATCCTAGATCTAGATCTAATTTTCACAACTTGTGTTTTTTTGTCTTCTGAATTTTTTTTTCAATGTTTTGTCAACGGAATGATCAAAAACAGTTTAAACAACAGAACAATATGTTGAGCAGACAATGCTTGTATTCTTCACAGTCTAGTTTTCATTCCAGTCTAAATTAAAAATGGCGCTACTCCGATTAAGCGACATGAACATTTTGCAAAAGTAACTTTGAGTCAAGGCTTGACACATCTTCAAATAATTTTCATGTCTGATTGGTAACTGGGTTTTTATTAGTGTGCAAAAGTGCAGCACAACAATCACATCAAAGACAATGAAGCAAAATGTTAACTTGTTTTTCCCTGCCGCATGCTTTAGCAGAGCATAATCAACACACTGACTTCAAACAGCACTTTCACACTCTCTCCATCTCTCCATCTCTCTTCTCCCCCTCCCTTCCCTCACTCTCTGGGACTTTCTTTGATACTGCTGGTAGATTGAGAGATCTGATACACAGCTCTGGTTAGTGCTCTCCCCGTATTTTGGCACAGTCTTCTTGGGTGTAAGAGATGAGAGAGTTTCTCTGTTATTCAGACACTCAGTACTGATAATTAAAAACAGAGACAGCATTACACACATAAACAAGTACATAAACATTAGTACAGCAACATCGTACAGTAAAGTCTTTGCTGGTGTGAGCTGGATCTCACCTCTCTTGGTATTGGTGTGTTTATGAGTGTTGGCATATGTCTCATTGATCTCAATGAGGATGTAGACTTCCTTTAGTGTGTTTATATGTCAGTGGTCACATCTGACCTCCACCGCATCAGATCTTGGCCCCCAACAGTTCCCTCTCTGGCCTTATCATGACTTTCCTGTGGCTTAATGTCTCTTAATTGAGTCCTTCTCTACTCAAGTGTGAGATGTTTCTGAGATGTCCCCTTGTCCAATCAGCATTTACTCCTGGTTCTCACCATCTTGCTGTGGTATTTAATTGGAAGTCCCCAGCGTCTCATAAGGTAGACGTCAAACACATGTGCCACCCCTGGATCCAGTCCTCCAATCACAGCTGTTGTGACCGCCCGACGTGGGTTAAGCTCTTGGAAATACTTACAGAGGACTCTCTCTTTGGCTGGTCGAGACTCTGGGTCAGTGCAGCGTCCTGTAGAGCTGTTTTTGTCTTTTGAATCAAGTGGGATCTGCCTCCGATAAACACAATAGAGACTTCGCTCTTCTGTCCCCATCCAGGCAATTGTAACGGAGTTGCAGGTGCGCAGCTTGTTGAAAGACTTAATCTGCAGCGTGGCAGGAAACACTGGCACGTCTCGGCGGTGGTATGCTGATGATGCCTGCATTTTGAGACTGAATTTGGACTTACTTGAATCAGTCTTAGAGACTGAAGATGAAGAGGAGCCTGGAACCAAAGCCTGAAGCTGGATGAGGTATGACGGGCCACCATGCAACCATATCTGGGCAAGTTGGTGTCCCACCTCCTCAGAAGACAGCACCCGTCCTTTACTGGAAATGGTAACTTTGACTTTACTAGTGCCAATGCAGGTGTGCAGGGTGAGGAGGCCATTCTGTTGCCACCCACGAGGCTTAAACCGGAACAGTTGTTTCCCCTGTTGACTGCTTGCATCCCCACTCAGGGTGACCCATTTGACCTGGCCCTCTCGTAACGATGTGACAGCTGGCCGAGCCTCCTCATGTGTGCGGGCAAAGGTGCCAGTGTATGCCGCACTAGTGCCGTTAACTCTGTCCACCACAAACACATCAAAGTAGTATTGTGTATCTGGAAGCAGGTCTGATACTGTGCACACACTTTCTACATCCCTGCACACACATCCAGGATCCTCAAAGTTGTCCCACAAGGATGAATCATGATCCTCAAGGGCATCAGGTTGCTGCCACCACCAGTCTTTAAGCGCTGCCAACGGAATCGCTTCGCCATGTTTTTCTCTCCTCTCTCTTTTCTGTACATTCTGTCTCTCATTTCTGATTCCATCACGAGCAGCGCAAAGACTACGGTAGTTATGTTTGTGGTTTACTAAGACACAGTATTCCTGATATGGCCGATTACCATCATGACCATTTTTAAAAACAACAGATGAGCTAGGAGGCCAACTCAAGGTGACACTGGTCATGCCCACCCCCAGTGTGTTCACTCTAGGGTCGGACGGAAGCTCTGGGAAAGCTCCTGATGGACCAGGGCCTTCATGGAGGTACGCAGACACCTGGGTGTCCTGCTCGTTTGATTTCAG
Source organism: Xyrauchen texanus (assembly GCF_025860055.1). Taxonomy (NCBI): domain Eukaryota; kingdom Metazoa; phylum Chordata; class Actinopteri; order Cypriniformes; family Catostomidae; genus Xyrauchen; species Xyrauchen texanus. Next base: position 17,675,612 of record NC_068297.1, on the reverse strand, counting down.
CCGTAGGATGTAGATGGATGCTGGGGCATAGGCGGGACCGGTGTAGGTGTCTACAGCATTGCCAGTGTAAGTGTAGATCCTGACATCTCTGCCAGATCCTCTCCACCAAAGCTCTGGCATGCTCTTTTTTGAGCTCCCTGCAGAAAAGAAGCATTTTAGAATATGGCCGTGTCTGGATCAGTGGCTTAGTCACGGGTGTGCCAGGGTGTGCAACGGCCACCCAAAACATGTTGCACACCTAAATGAAATGACTGTTTTTTTATTAAGCTTAATTATAGTATGTAGGGGTGTAAAATGCATCATTATCATACTGAAACTTCAATGCATTGATTACAAAATGTAATAATCAATTATAATGACTATAATATTACCCAATGTGTTACAGAGGCTGTCTCAAATTAAATCGCTACAGACGGCGGACACATGACTGAGTTTATGCCATGGAGTTCGGATTATAGTTCATTACTCATTATTGCATGTGCTAAATAAAGTTAACTGTTGTTCCTTTCTTCTCCAATTACAAAATATTTTTCATATTGTGGAATATTTGGAGAATATGCTTGAAAAGGTAGGCAATATTGTCCTGCGTACCTTGGTTCAGTAAATATTGCCCTCATGATCTACAAATCTATTGCACATAATCAGCTGTCTTCTTACCTTCTGTTTGCATCAAGACATTATATTATCCTTTGTTTATATTGGCTTAATAATTCACGTAACAGTATTATTTTTCTTTTTGTTTAAATTATGATCCAAACCTCCCTGTACTCCATACAACTACAAAGAATGTTAAAAAAAAAGGGTTTGAATCTTCTTACTGTTGTGCATTTCTCTTTTCAACACAATGTATTATTGATTTATTTCTTATTCATAATTACGTTTTTAAACCAATTCATGTAAATATAACCTGGTGTATTTTTGTAATTGTTTCCATATTTTGCAAATTGTATCACCATTGTAATGATGAATTATTAAGCCTCATATTTTGATATATTAACAGACCTACCTATTTCATTTGATTTATTATTTTTAAGTCATTTAAACATCGCAGCATAAAAAAAAAATTATAGCCAAAATAACTGTTTTATTATATTTCACTTAATTGTACTTTAGTTCTTGCACACCCAGTTTTCTCTTTTTGTTTCTGGCTACACCATTGTTCTGGATCAAGCTTCTTTAACAGTCAGCTCTAATCAATAGACAGACCGAAAACACATTTGGTCTGCATACACACACACAGTCCTGTTTTCATGCAAACCATCATTACTTTTGTCAGCACACTTTTTGAGAGAACCTTTGATAATAAAAGTTAATAATTTAAAGGTGTAAATGGGGACATCCAAGTTCACAGTCTAAATGATTTATATGCCATTTTATGACTTTATAATGCTGCTTTGCCTGCTAGACTAACCCTTCATTGCAGTACATGCGTATGATTATGAAAGCAGAGTGCAGAAAATGCAGTCACCATAAACACCCAACAATAGCAAGAGAAGTCATCAGAATATTATTGAGATAGTTTGCCCAAAAATAAAATTCTATCTAAAATTCAATTTACTCATGTTGTTTCAAACCAACCCATGTGATTTCATTTCTTCTGTGGAACACAGAATATTAGGGACTGACTTTATGCCCTTTGTGTTCCATGGAAGGAAGAAAGTCACCAACAAATTATATCATCATTTTCATTTAGTAGGTAAACACTCCCTTGATGATACATAAAACATACACAATCCATACAACAGACGCTGTTTCAGAATAGTTTTCAATTAGAGATAGTTGCATTTTGCAACAAATGAGTTTAAAGTGTATTTATTAACCAGCATTTAGCTTGAATTAAAATGGACAAATAAATGAGTTATTCATTCAATGTATTTATGATGTTAAACAGTTTGTATCATTTGAAACTGCAAAGTTCAAATGCTTGCATGTGTTGTGTCTCTTTCAGGGGCGTAGCACCAAATTTTGGGCCCTGGGTACAAACCATCTTGCTGGGCCCCCGTACCAAATATGTATGTATAGAAAACTGACTTCTAAGGGGCCCCCCCTGCCTCGGGCCCTGGGTACTCGGTACCCTTTACCCCCCCAGTCCGACGCCCCTGGTCTCTTTGTATCTGTTTAAAATATATTTCTTCGCTCGACCAGAGGAACAGCCTGGAGATTTGGAGATTGATAAGAGGAAATCTACCAGCTACAGAAGTCCTAAAGCAGCACAACAGCAGTTTTACACCTGCTAATTAAATCAGTGAGCCTCGAGTGATTCTTTGTTTCTTCATTAGAGTCTCTGAAGGCATGCAACCTCTGAGTTGTTAGCCCTGGTAAGGTCTATGCCCAGATTCCCTAAAACACATACACCAACAAAATTGTGTTCGCATACATGCACAAATAAACCTTCAAGCAGATTTCAATGAATAAGTGTACATATGGACACACAAACTCACAATGGGGTTTCTTAGGTGGTTTATCCTTCAGGGTCCGAACAGCCAAGCTCCATTCGATGGGCACTGCGCAGGGGCTTACAGTAACAAACATCAAATCTGCTCTCTTCGTTAATGTGAAAAACAGTCTGAAACACAGATGGATTCATAAGTCTTAGATTTTTCAACACTTCTCTTATATGTTTTTACCTAATTGTTCAAAAGAGCTCTTATAATCATTTTCCTAAATTAATGGGATAGTTCACCCAAAAATATAAATGGGCATCTTTTACGCAACCTCATGTTTTTACAAACCTGTATGGCATTCTTTATTCCATTGAAAACTAAATGTAATGTAAGGCAGTATCACCATTCCCTTTCATTGCATCTCTGTTCAGTTCAATGAGTGAATGGTGACTCAGACTAACAATCTACCTAACATCTTTTATGTTCCAGAGAAAACAAGAGAATGTTCCAGAGAAAATTTTTATTCAAATTTTGGGGTGAACTATCCCTTTAATGATCTCCTGACATTGCAGCTTGTGTTTTTAAGATTTAAAAGGCTAATTTAATGAGAATTTGTATTTTGTAATAAAAAAGCTTGCACTCTGAAGACATACTTTTCTCCCTACAGGTAGTTAAAAAAAGACAATCTTATTGATACTAATCTACAAAAATGGTTTGTGGAGAATTTGTTTTAATGTTTGACCTCAGAAAACCTAAGATGGAACACATGATGGAAACTTGACTCACTCAGTCATAGTTAGGTAATTAGGTGGAAAGAGGGATAGATACTTTATTTCTAAACCCCAGAAGAACTAATTATAAGAGTAAAATGTGGGAAAGTCTACCAAACTTTGTCCTTCTGAAGGATTCACATTCAAAGAGTGGCTGAAGTTTATTAACCCTAAAAAGGTTTTTGTATCCTGGGGAAGAGGAGCAATAAGTGAGTCAGTCAAATTTTTGTGAAAAACATTGAAAAGGGTGCAAATACTGTGGACATGAGACTTTGTATAAAAAGTCTTATATCTACTCACTATCTTCATATAAATGTAAAAAGGCAGCATTTTTTTTAGAAGGCAGCTGACCTCGAGGCAAAATCTTATATCTTTTCAATGTTATTTTCATGATTTGTACAAGCAAGTAATATTTTAGCAAAAATTAAAATATTATTGTTAATAACACTCCTTCGGAACAGTTTGTGGATGTATCTACACATTCTTTGTGCTTATGCCTCCTATTGGATGGAGTTTGTTTGACTGCCTGAGGAAACCAAACAGCCTTTTTTTTTGCTGGTTCTGCGAGTGGCTGGAGTTTTTTTTTTGTGGAGGAACACACCTTGGGGACGTTTATTTGGATGTATCTACATGTTCTTTGTGCTTGTGCCTCATATTGGCTGGAGTTTGTTTTATAGATTATTTTCTGTCTTGTAATTCTGGCACCAGACTCGAGCAGTCCATCAGAAAAAATGTTGCGGGAACTCTCAGTTAGAGCTGTCATGCGCAGGGTTAATGTGCACGTTTTTCTTTTTTCTGTTTGTTTGGTTCGGGGGAAGTTTGTTGTTTGTTTGTTGCTCTAATGTTGGAATGTGGTCTTTTAGAATTTTGTTTTTGAAACACAATACATTTTTTCTAATATGTCAAAATGTCAAATGTAAATATGAGTGGATGTCTCTCTCCACGTGGAATGAGAATGGGTTGGGGCACACCATAAAAAGAAGGAAGGTTATTTCTTTTCTTAAAGTAAGAAATATGATATAGTGTTTCTTCAAGAAACACATCTTTCCCTGCAGGAAGCTAAAAAATGTGGGATGATATGGGGTTGACATTCTTTCTTTAATGCTGCCTCAAGTTAGAGCAGGGGAGTCATTACATTGATAAGTAAATATCTACAATTCAAATATCTCAACATTGACACTTCACAGGATGTATAAAAATATGGTCTTACAGATATTTGGAGACTTTGAACCCATCTGGTAGGGACTATATATTTTTCATCAGTCCATAAGATTTATTCTAGAAAATATTTTTTAATATATCCAAGTCCCTCATTTTATCTGTTGTTGATTGCTTAATTGGAAACATTTTAGTCTCAGATCATGCCCTGGTGAGTTTAGAGGTGTTGCAACATATGGAGAAAAGGAAATCATATAGTTGGCACTTTAATGTATTCCTTTTACAAAATCCTGAATTCAAACAAATGCTAAAGGCTGAAATAAGTGTCTATAAGGAGACAAACTAGACCTCATTATCTGCTGTGGGTGCTGCTTGGAAGGCACTTAAGGCGGTTCTTAGGGGTTGGATTATACAGTATGCCGCATTCATCAAAAAATCCATAGCTTTGACGAGGCATGAGGATCTAAACGCAGCTATATTAACAGCAAAGTAAATAAGCTAATTTAGAATAAAAAGAAAACCAAAACACAGGGAACCAAGCACAGAGCATAAACAATACATGCAAAGACTGACAAAAGAAACAGGGGGAAAAAAGGCTTAAATACACAGGGGTGAACAAGGGAATGAGGAACATCTGAGAAAACAATCAGGGGAAAACCAATCATAAAATGAAACTACAAAGGACTACAAAAACTAACAGGAAACAGGAACTAAACAAGAATTTCAACATAAAAGTCAAGACAAAAAACAGGGAATATGTGACAATATTACAGGAACTCGTGGAGTTGGAAGGGAATATTAAAAGTGCAGAGGCAAAGCTGAAGCACCGAATGTCATCTGATGGCCTCAGAGTTGACCCGATTGAAATACAGATATAATCCTGTTTTGTCACGGAATTTGGCTATTCAGGGCAAGACAGTCATATTTTGAGTCAGGGGGCAAAGCAGGGAAGCTTTTGGCTAGATATATAAAGCAGAGAGAGTCTTTTTATACCATTCCCTCAGTGAAATCGGCTGGTAGTGAAATATTTACCTCAGCTATTGATATTTATAATACTTTTAAAGAATTCTATCTTGATCTCTATAATTCCATGTCTTCGTCTACTGATGAAGACATTAGAAACTTTGTGGAACCATTAGAACTCCTTAAATTGACGAATGAACAAGAAAATTATCTTGATTCTGAGATAAACTTGCAGGAGCTTGGCGTGGTAATTAGAGGGACTCTCGTATGGGGAGAGAGAAGTTTAGTTTAATTATGTATGTTTACTATATATTTCCTTTTTTTTTGTGTTCGTTGGGGGTCAGGGTGAGATTGGTGATTGGGGAGGGATATTAGTGGGGGTCAAATTTTAAATGTTGATTTGATGTGTATGTGTTTTTCTCTGTTGTGTATTTTTGAATCAATAAAAAATTTGGCAATGTGAACTATAACAGAAACCCAAGTCCATGTGTAAGCTCAGCAAGGCATGGTTACTCATTTCATATGCAAAGAGGGTTTTAAAAGAAGTCTTAAAAGCACAGCAACAAAAACTGCTTGTTTAATTAAAATGATCAAAGAGAGTGTTTAAAATTTTGAAAAAACAAATAATCTAAACATTGTCAGTGGATTTCAAGGAAAATAAAAATTATGAAAAAACTAATAATGTAAACATTGTCAGTGGACTTCAAGGAAAAGACAAATGATGAAAAATGAATGATATGACACCTTTAAATAATATTGCTCAGAGCTTCCTTAGGGACTACTTGGTTTCTTTTGTTTGTACAGATTGTTCTGCTATTAAAAGAGAGGGGAAACAAAGGCAATGACTCTAGAATGACTGATCTCTGATAAGCTTCTATCGATCCATCACTACTTTTTAGATATGCATCTCCACAAACCCTAATGTTTACAGATCAAAGCTGATGCCAGGTGCACCATCACTGTAGCATGTTCTGCACAGACAGGAAACACATTCACTCCCCCCACATGAATAACATCACACTGGGTGGAATCTGGTGAATCTCCCTCTGAGCATTCTGGTAACACCAGTCATTTGGCAACCACCACTTCCTCTGACCTTGAAACTATACTTGTGTGGCTGTCTTCCATCATTGGTCTTTGAGATGTGCTCTGCACCTCCAACTGCTTCTCATTATATTGTTTCTATGGAAATATCCCGACATCAGATTTAAGACTCAGCATTTGTTTTATGCGATTAAGATTAAGATCTCTTATTTGCATGCCACTAGCTCACCGACATAGCAGATTATCATAACATTGACTTCATCCTTCTGTGAATCAGGGTTAACCTTGACGATAGAATTGAAGGGTGCTTGTTTTAGTTTGAGGGATTACTGCCAGTGTAACTCGTGCTGGCGTTTATCTCTGTCTTTTCAGGTGTGTACACCTTTTAGTGATATTTTATTGTGGGAGCTAAAATTACAATTCTTGTAATTGATTTATTGATGTTTGTATGATGGGGTGCTCCTGCCCTGTGGCTGTACATGAGAGATGCCTACACACACAAACTTGCTGTGTTCTTCTTTCTCACTTTCTCTCTTTCTCACACTCAGACTGAAGCCTGACACCAGCCCTGTTACGGGTGAGGGAGCAGTTCTCACTGTGTGATTCTCACTGGCTAATGTTGCTAATGGAAAAAGAAAGCTGTAATTTTCTCTTCTTGAATGGGTCTGATAAAGAGGAAACCAGGAAATCTGTGGTGTGGTTTTAAGGCCATTAACAAGAATATATTTGATAAGTATAGAAATGACTCTGTCACTGATTGAATCCCTCAAAGTCCATGTGAGATCACTCTTCGAGCATCGTTTTAATTTCTGCATTGAAGAATTTCCTATTGAAACAGGATGTTGGCGACTTTCCAAGATTTGCTACTTGCAATTGCTAGTGTCTGGCTGATTGCTTTTGGTGTGAAAAAGATAAATATTTAAGTACTTTTTTAAAACTCTAAATCATGCTTCCGACCAGCAGTGGTATGCATCTGTAACATAATCGCATTGGTATTTGAGACTTGTGAGAACTGAGGTAAGTGCATCACAGCCGGAATAGCAGCGCTGTTTACAAGTGAGAAGGAGGAACGCTTGGTTGGTTTTGGTTTAGATCTGTATTTATCTGTTTCTTTACTCACAATGGTGCCTTTATGTGCTTTTCCTGGATGTCTCAACTGAGTGGAGAATTAGTGTGAGATTACATCTGTATCATGGCAATGCAAATACATCACACAAGAGACCGCATGATCTCCACCCTCTCATGAAGCTCACCGAAAGTGTTGGATTATAGTTAAAAATAACGTAAATATTAAAATTTCTTAACACCAAAAGCGATCCTTATCACTTTAGAAGACATTAATTTAACCGCTGGAGTCGTATAGATGACGTTTATGCTTACTGTCTGTGATTTTTGGAGCTTCAAAAGAGAAATCACCATCCACTTGCATTTAAGAGCCTACTGAGCTAAGATATTTTTCTATTTTTTTATACACACCTGGGATATCACAAAGGTGAGTAAATAATGAGACAATTTTGAACTATCCCTTTAAATGTCTCTTTGCTGAGAAAAATAGCTTCAATCAGTCTTAGCTGGTCTCCCATCCTGGTCAGGGCAACTTGTAGCTCTTCAGGCTGTGAGAAGTTTGTCAAGTAGCTAAACCACCTAAGCACCAGCTTGGCCAGGCTGGGAGACCAGCTTAAATCAGCTAAGACCAGCAAACTATTTTAAGCCGTAGTCACATTAAGGCTTTTAGAATTAAATTATATTGAACCAAGAGTAAGTCAGTGCATTCCAGTCTGCACACTCCTGCACTATTCTAGTCATTTTGTATTGTAAGTACAGGGTTGGGAGTGTTACTTTTGACATTTTTTCCACTACAGATTACAGAATGTAATTTGTAACGTATTCCGTTAGATTACTCAGGCCAGTAATGCATTCTAAATACTTTGGATTAATTCTTCAGCACTGGGAGATTTTTTTCACTTGTTTTGACTATAAAAACTCTGCCAGTACAGTGACAAAATACACATGTTAAAAATACATTCTCTGAAAAACTTAAATATCTTATGCAGTGTTGTTTCAAAAACAAGGTAAATCAAACTGATCTTGTTTTAAGGATTTCTTTAAAAAAAAATTACAGGAAAACAATACAAACATTATTATCAAGAATACAATTTTTGCCTTACTAGAAAAAAAGAAATTATGATCTAAAGTGAATTTTCTTATTAAAAAAATGTGCATGAAAAATGGCTAGAAATAGCATTTTAGCTAAGCTAAAGGTTTATTTCTATTTCTTCTGCTCCAAACATACTTCAAACCTACTTCTCTGTCTGCTCGTATGAATGTAACACGTCACAAGAAAGTGTTTATCGCTGTTCAAATGCACTTTGGATCGCATCATTTATGTGTATAAATGTTTTCCATCTGAAAGGACTAAATATTAAATGAAACAAATGACAATAAAATGAAAAGTAATCTCTTCAGTAATCAAAATATTTTTTAATGTAACTTTAATCTAATTACAATTATTTAAATTGTAACTGAAGTGGGATACAGTTACTTATATTTTCTATTTTAAATATGTAATCCCATTACATGTATTCCACTACTCCCAACCCTGTGTAAGTAGTATGATAACACTGAATAGGCAAGAAAAAGAAATGTAGTATATGTACCCAGATGATGTTCAGCTTCTACTTCAACCATCAACACAAAGAGTGGAATGTTGTATACTTCCTGCACTCAGAGCTTGTGGCTTGCCTTACATAACGATTCAAAGCGCATTTGAACAGCAGTGAAACACTTTCTTATGATGCATACGAGCAGACAGAGAAGTACGTTTGAAGTAAGTTTGGAGCAGAAGAAATATAAATAAACCTTGTGTAATTTGTCAGCTTTATGCTAAGCTAAAATGCTATTTCTAGCAATTTCTAGGTACGATCATATTTTTTATCAAGACAATTCACATTGGATGATAATAAATATTTTTCTAGTAAGACCTTTGATATTAGGGCAGATATCATATTCTTTCTAATAATTCTTATATTGTTTTCAGGTAAAAATATCTAAAAAACCTTTTTTTTAAATCCTTTAATTTGATTGATCTTGTTTTAGAAACAACACTGCATGAGGTATTTAGGTTTTTCAGAGAATGTTTTTTTAACATGTGTATTTTGTCTTACTGCACTGGCAGTAAGTGAAAAAAAATCTACCAGTGCTGAAGAAGTAATCCAAAGTATTTAGAATATGTTACTGACCTTGATTAATCTCACAGAATATGCTACATATTACATTTTACAGCATGTATTCTGTAATCTAAAGTAACCCTCCAACCCTGCTTGGTATGGACAAAATTATCCAGCGTGTTTAATTTGGAGAATGTCATGAGGCATCAGTGTATTACTCCCTGCTAATTCAGAGTCTGAGTGATGGAGATTTAATTTCTATCAAGAGATTATGGGAGAAAGATTTAAACTTGGTATTGGAGAAGGGAGTGTGAGCTAGGATAAAAAAAAATGTCAAGTCTGCATCTAGAGATACAAATATGCCTTATGCAATTCAAGATAATACTATTGTAAAATAGAATCTGTCCTGACCTGTATTATGATAAATACATGGACAGATTTTTTTAAGGGGATGGAAGTCAGCTGAAGCGCCTTCATTTCGGGAGTGGGGAACGGAGATGGGGAGGTTGGCAGCTTTCGAGGAGGTGTCAAGTAGAAGGCAGGGGAACTGGGATTCATTTGATGGGAAATGGGGCAGTTATCTGGCATTTTTGGGGGACTCTCGGGGAGGGGCTGTGGAGAGAGAAGCATAGTTTTAAATGTGTATGATTATTATATATTTTATTTATTTATTTTGTATTTATTTTTTGTGTATTCTTATATTTGTCCACAGGGAAGTTAATTGAGGGTCAGGGTGGGGTTGGTGATTGGGGAGGGGGAGGGGTAATAGTGGGGGTATATATGTTTTGTTTTCCTTTGTTATCTGTATGAATCAATAAAAAAATGTAATCTGAAAAAGAATGTGGCAAGTAGCTTCTGAAACTTCTGTGAAGACAGCACCTTACAAATGTGAATTGAATGCTTTACGAGCACCACACACTTTGTGAATATGTTAATTATTTGAGATATATGTGTTGAACTGAGTTGAGCTAATACGCTAAAGCTAGCGGCAGCACATCACATGGATTTGAAATGCCACTTCACAGCTTTTAAATGTGGGAAAAAAAAACATTAAGTGTCAATAGTGCATGAATGTGTTCTGTAAGTGCATAGTGTAGCTATAGTGCATAATTTTGGACACCGCTCTAGTGTGATGTTTCAATCTTTTATTAGTCACACATTTCTCACTATACAAATTCACAGGTCAGAGTTCACCAAACTCGAATTTTGGTAAGCAGCAGAATGTGAAATTTCTTTGCATGTGTTTGGATGTGTTTGAATGGGAGTGTAAGGAATGTAAAGTGTACTTTTGTCCAAGCTAACAGACAAAGACTAAAAGCCACAAAACTGCAATTTTTCTTTCATGGGGTCTTTCAAGTTTATGTCTGAGTAGATCTCTCTCTTACATAATATCTGTTCTATGGACTATGGAAATATTGCACTTTCACATGGACTGTGTATCATCCATTGTTGAGAGAGATTCCCCTTGAGGACAGCTATTAGTTTCCTGTGATTTTCTGGTGAGTCTATACCCTGCTAAGTGATACTGTAGTATTAGTGAACTCTCTGGAGGTCTGGAATGTTTCTTTAAACTCTTTCTCTCAACTCACTACTCCAGTGCGAATAGAAGCGGGAAAACACACCCAATCCATTTCTCTCTTCAGTTTTATTTTGTTTGCAATGTCCTATCTGTGCTTTCCTGTTACTGGTCCACTTGATTCACTTTAGCTGCATGTGTGTGTGTGTGTGTGTGTGTGTGTGTGTGTGAGTTTACCTGCGAGCGCGTCCTTTAGGCAGATGTACTGATGTAACCTTGTTCTCACCTAGCCATGTTGTGGGGTGTAATGGCACTTCATTTTCAGGTGCCAGGGCAACGATGGCACCAGGGACAGAAAAAAGGGCCACAGCCAGGCAGAAACACCAGTAGAGTGTCATCATTATTCAGCACAAATGGCCACTCATTTACACTTTTCTGGAAAACAGAGAATTGCATTTTAAAACAAGAGAAAGGAGCTTTAATATATAAGTATATATACTGTAAGTATCCTTTTTTGTCTTGAGTGGTTTTCTTTCAGTAGTCTCTTGACTGATAAATAATATTCTGATTGAAAACCACAAGGGTGACATGATCACAGAATGGGAATAGAGAACAATGATGCTTTTTTTACAAATATTTATAACTCTGAAAACTATGACATTAACATTGCATTTGGTCCAGATTTTCACTGACAACTAACACAAAGAGGAAAATAGTGATATTTTATGCAGCTCCTGTGGTCAGTTCTCCCTGGAATGAAAAGCTCTGATATACAGTATCTTGTCAGTCAGTCCTATCACCATCCATTTAGATTAAAAATGTGCCAAACTGCAACTAATGAAAGCTGCATGACAAACGAGGACATCTGGAAGTTTAAAAAGAACTGACACTTCTGAATAATTTCGACTTTATCTTGTTTTACAAAAAGTAAATCCATCACATTTAAAACATCTTGTCCCTGATGCGAGAGTTGAAGATAAACTGCAAACTGCTTTAATTAAGATTAAAATCTTCTTAACTTCTAAACATTAGTGTTATCTGTGAAGCCTGAAGCGTTAAAAAAAATCTGGTTAAATTCTAGGAAGAGATGCACTCGGGGCTGATGTGGTGCTGTTATTTATCTCCCATGGTGCTGACAAACTCGGGTGTTTGTTTCTACCGACATACCGCACAAAGGTTATTTATTATGGCTGACAAGCGACGAAAAGAGCCATCAGTCAATCAGTTGATTCTCACACTCCATCTGTTGTGAGGGCAAGGTGAGAAAGATAGAGGCTGGTGCAGAGACGACGAGAGAAAAAAATCCATGAGGAAGAGGGGGAGAAAGTTAGCCTCAACCCAGCTGATGATTCATTGATAGCAGGAAACATTTGCTTTTATTCAGAGAGAATTATTTATATGAGAAAAGAAAATTTGCTATCCACTAACACACTCAGGGATCCTTCAGTGCTCTCTGCTTTGACACTTCACACAGAACGCTCGCTCTGTGAGACTAGAACAGTCCCGAGCACTTCAGTAATGCATGGCAAACACTCTCATTTGAATCTGTCTCTATTTTAACAGGCAAATTGAAATTGCTTTACTGTTGAAATAGAAAGTTTTTTATTTTCTCTCTTATTGAATCTGTCTCCTCTCATTATGTATAAATGTACTGTAGGCTGCCTGGTGTTTTTAAAAAAACACTTAAAAAAAAAGAACAAAACCGAACCAAACAGCACCTGGAGCTAATCCAAACACAGAGCAGAGTGGCAGTTGTGGGGTGGTGAGGAAGTTTGGAACTCTTAGATGTTCTTGCTATGTTTATCTGCAGCTGATGGGCCCAGTGATGTAAGTTCACATCCCCGGGGAGAGAGAGGCAGCGATCAAAGCTGTCGTGCTGAAAAGTGTCCCCATAACAACTCGCATGGTTGTCGCTCAGGAAATGTTGCCCTGTAGATCAGATGACAGGGGGCGATGGAGTGAACGCACACAAGATGCGCTCTCTTACTCTCAACCTCTGCTCTGATTATGACTGCTCGACAAACCCTCATTAGAAACAGAAGAGAGGGATGGAGGATGAAGAAGCAGGGGGTGGAAAAAAGGCAAGGAAAGTGTGAAGAGAAGAGAGAGAGAGTGATGGGAGCAGGAAAAGGTCCAAGATGGAGATGTGAAGGATTAAGAAAGGTGAAAAAAAGACAGTGGAGGTGAGAAAGAGAGGATCAGAGGGAAAAAAGAGGAGAGAGTGATGGAGGGAGGGAAGAGACGAACATGGGCGTAGGAGGTGAGAGAAAGAAGCAGGAGGAGGAATGGATGGATGGAATTGTAGAGGAAAAATGGAAGACTAAATTGACACATGCACATAAATGAAGAAGAAGGAGAGAGAGAGAGAGAGAGAGAGAGAGAGAGAGAGAGAGAGAGAGAGAGAGAGAGAGAGAGAGGATGCAGAAAAAAACCCTGGATGACTGATGATAAAGCATCTGTGAATCTCATGAATCCCGTCAGGGACTTGGGTGTATATATATATATATATAGGTTTGGGGAGTAACGAAATACATGTAATACAATAATTAAAAAAAAATACTATTTCTACCATATATATATAAATATATATATATATATATATATATATATATATATATATATATATATATATATATATATATATATATATATATATATATATATATATATATATATATATACAGAGAGAGAGAGAGAGAGAGAGAGAGAGAGAGAGAGAGAGAGAGAGTGGGGAGTAAAGAAATATATGTAACGGGATTATGTATATAAAATACAGTTACATTCAAAATGTATTTTGATTACTGAAGAGATTAATTAGCATTTTATTGTCATTTGCTTCATTTAATATTTAGTCCTTTCAGATGGAAAACATTTATACATATAAATGATGTGATCCAAAGTGCATTTCAACAGCAGTGAAACACTTTCTTATGATGTGTTACATTCATATGACCAGACAGAGAAAATTCACATTTGATCATAATTCCTTTTTTCTAGTAAGACCTTTGATATTAGGGCAAAAATCGTATTCTTGATACATTTTTTTTTTATTGTTTTGCTGTAAAAATATCTAAAAATCCTTAAAACAAGGTCAATTTGATTTATCTTGTTTTTTGAGTTTTCATAGTCAAAACAAGTGAAAAAAATCTACCAGTGCTGAAGAAGTAATCCAAAGTATATAATATACATTAATGATCTTGAGTTATCTAACGGAATATGTTAAAAATGACATTTTACAGTATGTATTCTGTAATCTGTAGTGGAATACATTTCAAAAGTAACCCTCCCAACCCTGTATATATATATAATGTTTTTTTTTTGGACACATTATAATAATGAGACTTTCAGGGGAGAATGTGCTTACTTGTCATGAAAATAATGTCACAATGCAATAATAATAATATCATAATTCTCATCATATTTTATTCAAAACAGAATTTCTTATTTTTTTCTTCTGATTTTCCCGTGAAATGTGTCCTGGACATATTTTGGTGAGATTCACCTATTCATATGTTGCTACAGTTGACTAAATGATCTGTATGTTCACTAAATCAATATTTTCTTATTTCTGTCTTTATCGCTCATTCTCTGTGTTTACTGTGTCCAGCAAACTTATGTTACTGTACACACTCTCTCTCGTCTCTCGATCTGTTCGAAAGCTTGTTGAGGCCGATGGTGGCTGTGGTGTCATGTGACACATGCTCTTTGCAGGGGTCCTGACTACTCCCAGGGGAGCCAGATATAAAAAGAGAAAGAGAAAAAAGGGGAGAGGTGGAAAAGAGAGAAGAAAAGACATAAAAGTGCTGAAAACATGAATGATATAGAATGGAAATGTGAGAACTCATGTAAAGATATGGGCTGTAGGGGGTTACATAGATAGAGAGAGAAAGATGGTGCACAGACCAAGGAGAAAAAAGGTTTGGTAAAAGATTGACGGAGAGTAAAGAAAGAAAGAGTGGCGAGGAGAGGAGATACCAGAAATGATTGTGGTCATGTAGTTTACATGATCTAATGTTTGACTTCAACAAGTCTCACTTGTCTCTCTCACTCTCTAAATTCAATTCAGTTCAGAAAAGCATGACCATCATACCTGTTCAGTTACAACACTGGCACAGCATACTGATGTCAACAAGTATAGAAAATGCTGTAATATTATAATGTAATAGAATCTTTAAAATAACGTTTCCATAAAGAGGGTTTAGCATCGATGCCATAGAAGAATCTTTCCACTACGAAGAATATGTTGTGCAATGGGAAGGTTCAATGGATGTTACAATCTCTTTTTATTTTGTGATTTCTTCATATGTTAGGATTGAAAAACAAAATTGAGTATTTCAGGTGTCAGTCTAAAATTCCCTTTTACACCTTAATTGTAGCTTTTTCTATTATTTTGATTCAGTTTGAGTTTCATCAGCACTAACTGGAGTTTCTCAGCCCTGTTCTGGATTTCCCAAAAACTGAAACATCATCCCAAACCACAGAGCATCTCACTGCTGTATGGTTATTTAATGGGCTGTTTAATGGTCAAACTGACATGGGTAAAAATGAGATAGCAGTCCCATAGCAAAGTATTTGGAAAAAACTGAGAGAAAGGTCTACCATGCTTTCGTTCATCTACCACAATCTTGTAGCGCACTAATCCTTGATCTCCACTGATATTTAATCACAGATATGTAAACACACACTACCACATAATCTTACCTCAGCCAGCACTCAGGAATTCTCTGAAGAAAAGCAATAGAGATGCAGAAGAGCAGAATTAAACTGAGCCTTATGTCTCCTCCACTTGTGTTCAGAGTCACAGAACTCCCCTGTCCTGCTGGAGGACAGAGTGAAAGAAAGAAAAAAACAAAGCCCTCCCACCCTTCTCCTCTCCTCTTTCTCTCTTATCCTCTCTCTTCTCTCGTTTCCTGTCCTTTTCTCTCCTCTCTTCTCTCCCCCGACCCAAATCGGCGCAGTCTGACAACTGAGGCACATTAGTCAAACATACACATGTAAAGTGAGTGTGTGAGTGTGTGAGTGCGTGAGAGAGAGGAGAAATAGATGGATGATGGATAAAAGAATGGATAAAAGTGTAGAAGAATGGGAGATCTCTTGATAAGAAAAGAGAGAATGTGTGTGTGTGTGTGTGTGTGTGTGTGAGCGTGTATTTATCACTTTGTGGGGACCAAATGTCCCCATAAGGATAGTAAACCAAATTTTTGACCTTGTGGGACATTTGTCGTCCCATGAGGAAAACAGCTTATAAATCATACTAAATTATGTTTTTGAAAATGTAAAATGCAGAAAGTGTTCTGTGAGGGTTAGGTTTAGGGTAGGGTTAGGTTTAGGATAGAATATAAAGTTTGTACAGTATAAAACCATTATGTCTATGGAAAGTCCCCATAAAACATGGAAACACAACATGTGTGTGTGTGTGTGTGTGTGTGTGTGTGTGTGTGTGGAGTTATTGCAGAGAGAATTGGGGAGGGTGTCTGGAGATGTATGTGTTTGTTGAAGATCAAACATGGATATCTTAATTACATTAGATGACCTAAACCCAAATATCATTTCCCATTGGTTATCATACAGTAGATTTGAGATAGAAATGGTAACACTTAACAATAAGGTTGTATTCGTTAACAACAGTTAACACAATAGATGGCAAGAACTAACAAAGAACAATACTTTTATGGCATGTAAAAATCTTGGTTAATGTTAATTACTACATAAACAAATGCACTATTTTATATTAAAAGATGCGAACACTATCATTAGTTAATTATCATTTGGGACATTTTTTTCTTCAGTTTTCTACAACTACACTGTACAGTAGTAAATAAAAAAATAATACTTAAATAAAAATTAATTCAATAATAAATAACAATTAATAAAAGTAAATAAATGACAAGTAAAAGTTATAACAGACGTGACATCACACAGACATTTCCAGTACAGCAGGGACTGAAAAATACACATTTCAATACACATTTGCACATTAACATTAGTTAATGGACTAACATAAACAAACAATGAACAATAGTATTTTGATAAATTCACTTTAATTGAGAAAAATAAATGCTTTGAAACATAATTGTTATTACTTCATAATACCTAATGCATTTATTAATGTTAAATAGAAGTGTTACAATAAAAGCTTACATTAGAAAATTGACATCTAACATATGTATAAACTCTCTGACACTATAGTTGCTTTATAACCTTTAGAGTATGACAACTTTTCACCTAATAGAACAGATTCTATTATTACATTTGCTCTGTAGGTTACATAAGCTAAATCATACAGCCCTATATTTATTATAAATATACGCATTGAGAATAAAGTCCTTCCACAGCACACACCCAAAGCGTGGGTGTGTGTGCATTTGTGCATATGTGTATTGTTCTATAGGTCAAGTGCTCTTCTCTGAGAGATTGAATATGTACATGTAATTGTAAGTGTTTATCACGAAATTGACACTGTGCCTCTCCTCCACACAATGCTATCACTCCATCTTCCACCCCTCCTTCACATTCTGTCCATCCTCCACAGCAGAATGAAAAGGGCTATATGCATTGTGTGTGCATGTGTGAATGTATTCCATGGGTGCTTCAATCATGCTATTGAAGTAATGTGAACTCTACACCCATCTGGGCATTGTGTGTGTGTGTGTGTGTGTGTGTGTATGCATGCATGTGTCTGAAAATGTGTGACCCCAGATCCAGCATGGCATTACAACACTCACAAGTAAAACCAAAGCTCAGATATCTTCCAGAACTCTGTCCAGTGTTTTTCCATTTTCTTGTCCATCAGATATGTCCTGATCATGAGAAGTGATTTTCCATAGCTGACCGCAATCGGTGGCTTTGGTTCAGATCAGGACAGCAGCTCTGCAGTGACGAGAGGAACCTGATATGACTGACTATCAGTCAGCATCAGTCGGTCCACTCTGTGTTCTCCAAAACTCACCAGGATCCTAATGAATGCAGAATGATCTTGAAGGTCACATTCATGCTAAATCCACTAATTTGAAAAGGGTCACTTCATCAAACGAAACACTCAGAATGTATTTGATATTGGCCTTGATTATAATTTTTTCTTTTGTCTTAGCTGCAGAAACTCTGTGGGTCATTTTTTTGTCTAAAACTAGAATGTTTGCTGGGTATGTGTGGATTATAATGTGTGGTTATTTGTGCTGAGATGCGTAAAGTGAAACTTTTGCCCTTGGTTCAAAATGGTCTTTTTTTAAACCCTGATTGGGGATGTTTTTAAGTGGGTAAATGAGAAAAAGATAAATGTACCCTTTTCTAACCGCCGCCCTCCTTGATTACAGTTGCTCGCTCTGACAAGCTCAGCGGAACTCCTTATAGGAATACATTTGACATTACCATGAATGGTGCAGTTTTTGGCACAATATTCTCATAAACGGAATGAATAATATTTTTACATTGGCTGGAATTAAGAGTGACACAGCAAGGCATATTAAGCTGACAATTTTGTAAAATACATGGGTAAATAATACTGTAATTTGAATGAAAACTGTGGAGACTGTGAATCAAAATTGAGGCAAACGGTTATTACAGTCACTTGAAAAAGAAAATTGTCTTTATATTGCAATTCCACATCTGATAAAATAAATGTAAGTGAAAAGAACTGTTTATAACGTTTCATAGCACACTCATTTACATGAGTTGTGAACTCTTTATTTACTATCACCTTTACTATAACCTGAATCAACACATAAATGAATTAATTAAGTTGTTAGCTTTAATTTACCTTGGAGCAAATTAAGGTGTCATAACATGCTCTTCTTCAGATTTATTTAAAGTTTTTTTTTAAAGAAAGAAAAGAACTGCATGTATCCTCTCTGGGTACATTCTATCACTATTACCAGTGACCCAGCAACATCTTTTTTTAATATTTGTTTTGATCATTTCGATAAAATTCGGCTTAAAACTATACTTAAACACACATTACTCTCATAGGCAGGCTATCATTGGAAAACAGCAAACGTATGTCAGAAAATTGGCGGATGTCAACAGTTGCTAAAACAGGATTGGTAAGAAATGCTTTTAAGGCAGGGCTTAGCAAAGGGTCAATTAGCTTTGTTCCAGAACATAGTCGGCTACTCAATAAGCAGTTGCCTATGAAGGCAGCATCCTTACTGAAATGGAACATCTCTAAGTGATTACATAGAGAGTAACTCTGTATGCCACATAAATAGTGCTCATCGTGTGAAGTGCACAGGAGAATCAGCTCACAATTCATTCCAATTGAGTTTGACATTATCATGGTCCTTAGGCCAGAAACATACTCTATGCAAGTATTCATACGCATGTCCAACACATTGCCATTGCATCCTTTAATTACTGTGGTGTTAAAAAACCTCATAACTCAAAGGGGTTATAGAGTTACCTTCAAAAGTTTGTTCCATAAAACTGGATGTGTTATTATTCAGGTAAGTTGCTATAAATGTATTAACTTGCTTGCTCAACAATATTCCCTTTAAACTGTTTTTCTGCCATGAAAGTAGTTGATCTGAAAGAGAAAACTCACTGTGGAAGTGGACAGTTTACACATGTCTGCTATAGCCTTTTGCAACAGCGTTGAGAATGCAAGGCATACTTCTATTGAAATAAGAATTGTGGTCTGGCACATTTTGAAAAGCAATGCGCAAAATCTTGCTTGAGTAGCTACAGTAGAAGCATCTGCGTTCACGTACTTAAATACAGTGTGCTTTGGCCTTACGATAACAATGACAAATACTCCTATAAATGAGCAATGCATATGGAATATAATATGCAATGAGGCTGCATATGGAACAGTCTTTGCATCAGGATCATACACATGATACTTTAAAACAATATATCAGTTTTCATGTTGGACTGAAATAGACCAAACTTACTCAGACAATTTATATTTTAAAGGGCCATGCTTTAATCAGGCAAGTGCTAAATCTTTGGGTGTTTTGATGTGCCCCCCCCACCCCCCCACCCACCCCGCAGAGCTGGTTGAGTGCTTTAAATGGGTCTGGCCCACTTCAAAATCCCTTTGAACTGCCTGAAGTCTGTCTCTCTCTGATACCGCAGGGGTTTTGCAGTTTTCATATATAACTGATTAACCTTTTTGGATTTCCCCAGAAAAAATGAAACCGACACACATGTACATGAATGCACACATACGCATCCCACCAGCTTTCCTTCCTCTGTCTCTAATTGAGGCTCTGTGTTATTCTCTCTCTCATCTCTATCTTTCTCTTTCTCTTGCTGGTTAGTTTTTTGATCATGCAGTTTTTCTCTTCTCTTGTGTTCTTCTTAATAATTCATTCCCCACAGCTGCTGGATGTTTCCGCCTCAGTACAGCAATGCTTTCAAATTAAAATAATTGAATTTTCAAGTTTTATCAGTTATTCATGACTTGTTAAAGTTTTTTTTTTTAAATGCTGCCATTAAAGAGGAGAATGTATTAAATGTAATATAATTTAAGTTCAAAGAGTATGACATTAAGACCTCTGTAGCTCAGGGAAAACTTCTGCATAACCTTACATAAAGAGAGAGAGGAGAGAGAGAAGCACAGATAGAAGAGAGAGATGTGATATTTGTGATAGTGATCCGAATTTTAACAGCAGATGATAAGCAGTTACCCATCTGCCAATGCAATACTGAACTCTCCCCAGGGACGGAAAAAGAGAGATAGGGAGAAGAGAAGATGCAGGTGATAGAATACACTACAAAATTCATGTTCTTAATAAGTATTGTCTTGTTTTCCTGGAAAATAAAATAAGCATAGTTAATAAAGGTATATTTACCTGACAAGCTAAACTTCAGAAGATATAATTTTTAACAAAAGTGTATTTTGTCTCATGGCACTGGCATATTTTTTCCAATTTGAGTTTTCGTTTTTAGGTGTTTTATTGGCATATGATCAATGTTTGTACATTAGTATTACAGCTGAGCTACATAAAGATAAAACAGTGGGAAAATAAACCCCAATGTACATAAATTAATAAAGGAAAATATAGTGTTTTTCCTCTAAAACATGTTTAGATATTTTAACTGGAAAAGTATACAGAGATTTTTATGATCTTAAAAGATTAGTTAAAGTACAGATAAGACAAGTTCAAGATTGTCTTTTGAAAGAATGTTCCAGGTTCAATATAAGTTAAGATCAATCAATGTTTCATGTGGACTATACACATATCTGACGAAAGCTATTTCAAAAAGTGGAGAGGACACGTCTCACTCTTCTCAAACCATAACTGACAGCGATGTATCTAATAATCATTCAGTGAAAATGTCTGCAACTTGAACTTTTGGTCGGATTATAGGAGTGAATGCACTTAGCTGAATAGGAAAGCCATAGGATGCTCCCTTGCTCCCTATTTAGTGAATGACTTGCTGTGTGCTGTCTATCTGCACTGGTCTCAGAACATACAACATCTACGCATGTGCACGCGGGGTCGCACAAGGTTAAGTGAGGTTAATGAAAAAATAGTATTTTTTAGGCATAATCTACAATCACGTATTTAATCAAACCACACAATGATGGCTTTAAGACATTTACAGACATTACAGCATAATTTTCTGTAAAGCTGCTTTGAAACAATCTGGGCTGTGAAAAGAGCTAAAGAAATTAAAATGACTTGAAAATTTATTTAATACCATGTGTAAAAATACAATCTATAAAAAGTTATTTGTTGTAATCTTACTGCTTGTATTTAAAAAATAGAATGTAATCTAATTACAAGTACTTGAATTTGTGTAATATGATTGTCATACATATTACATGTAGTACATTACTACCTAACACTGTGTGCACCTCTCTCTCTCTTAAACCAATCAACACGTCACTTTTACTCAAAGGTCACTTCAGCTTGACCTCCCAGTGTGTGATGTCATGGTTGCAGTAGGTCATGGTGTTGCTATGATCTCTCGTCCGATGGGAATTCGCTGAATGACGTATGAACATGATCTCATCCATACAGCATTTCCATTCCATATGGATCTGTTATTTCTGCATCTGTGTCCATTAAAAGAGCAGGGTATCTGTGTGTGTGTGTGTGTGTGTGGCCTCAGAGAAACACTGGAGATGTGACTGTAGAGGGGGTGTAAGGTTAAAACATGTGTGAATGTGTGCGTGTGTTCTTACAGGAGTCTAAGGCAGAGTATATGACAATGGAGCTGTTAATGAGAGAGTATGTGTGTGTGTGTGTGTCACCGTGAAACAGTTATGGCTGATTGAGTGGGAGGATCCCCGGAGAGCCGAGTGGGGTCTGATCTGACCCCAGGGGTTGTGTCTCCCCTCTAGACCTCATTTCATTATATTTTTACTGATAAAAAGACCCTTGTTTTCTCTCTTACACGCACATTCATTAAAAATCTGCCAAGCTATCAAATGTTACAGAGAATAGATGTATTATACTGCTTATTATCTTCTTAAACACAGACAGGACTAATTTCCGAACACACACCCTTAAGACACATAGTCTCATCTGAATAAAAGCATTAATTAATTAGACAAACACTCTTACACGACCAAACTAGACATCTGAAAATTCTGTTATCATTTACTTACCCTCATGTCATTCCAAAAATGTACCCCTGCATCTGCGTAATATCAGAGTGTGTACTGTATACGATGAAGAACTTCTTGACCATTAACAAAGTATGATCTTTAGGTATGCAGGTGAGTTTGAATATGCAGAACTGCAAATGAGATTTTAAAGCTTTGTAATAGAGAAACATTTCTAACTACTAGGGGTGTGCAGCGAAGCCATTATCTGTATCTGTATTTGCATCTGTTCATATGACAAAATGATCTGTATCTGTCTCTATATTTGGCGGGAACCGGGTGCGGGTGCCTTAAACTGGAACTGCAACAAAAAACTATTGAAATGCACATTTTAAAATGTTACTCTTAATTTATAATAAGAGCCTATAAATAATAATAATAAAAATAAATTATTATATGAAGCTGAATTTGTAGGCTAAATTAACTGTGGAATATGTTCCGGTTTCTCCTGTTATTTCTGATATTATCATCTGTCTGAAACAGAATTTTCATTCATATGTATAAAAACTTTATTCTGGAGGCAGAAGATGTCAAGCAAAATGTGAAATGTCAAGCACACATTTTGCAGTGAATAATAAGTACAAATTCAAACATTAAAAGAAATGAAAATAAATCAATAGCCTACAAACAGTTGAAAGTCCCATAAGTCTATCTGGAATTTTACAATAGGACACTATTATTTAATTAAATAATAATAATAAAAATAATTATTATTATAATGTTACATTTACAATGTGCCTTTCCAGAGCTCAAGAAATTTAGCACTGTTTAAAGAAGAAGATGAAAACAGACAGAGCATATTTCAGGTTCTTTGTTTTACATAAGCAGGAATATTCCGAATAGATCAATACTCTATGGAGCATTTAAAACTTTATGGAGCATTTTAATATGTTTTCAGAATAAAGTCTTAACCAGATAATAACCTTGTATATATGGTCTAAATTAGACCATATATACATGTGACGCTCCTGTTCTACCTGCTCCGTACGGGACTCGATCAAACGTCTCCGGCATGGGAGGAAGGTGCTCTAACAAGGGGGATAAAGGCTACAGCCTCTAGCGTCAGTGCACCATTTGAGGTCAGGAGAGTGAGGTTTACACCCTGCACAGCTACTGTATCTACCAGCTGGCTCCCGTTACACTCACCCCCCTAAACCGTACTCCCATCCGGGTCACGGCACCATTGTTGCCGGTCCTTCTCACCCTCGCTCCGAACGGGACTCGAACCAACATCTCTGGCGTGGGAGGCGGGTGTGCTAACGAGGAGGCTAAAGGCTACAGCCTCTAGTGTCAGTCGCTAGTGCACCTCTTGCTCCTGCACAGCTATTTACCAGCTGGCTCCCGTTACATACATATGGTCTACTTTAAGAGACGGATGGATGAGTTCCGGTGTGAAATCATCACTTCAGGTCAGGAATTTAACATCACGCTCAGGTTTAGGCTATAAATTAATACAGGGGAATCACTTGTGAATTGTGTGATACATTAACATAGACATTTCAAGAAGTGGAAAGTGTACATGATGTTGTATCTTAATGTTACCCTTGACAAGCTCCAGATGTGCACAATTAACGGAGACCGCAAATAGAGTGGAGACCGTGCCCATCCGATCTGAAATCACATTGTGGGCATTTTCCGGTGCACATTGTGGGCATTTATATTGGCTGCACAGATTCATAAATTTGTTGTAATTTAGAATATGTTACTTTTTCAGTGTTGCTTTATCCTTCTAGGTTAATCAGTCAAATTAATATTTTTTATATTATTCGGATGAATCCGTTATTAATTTTTAAGTCATTATTCATGCCTTTCCGTATAAGGTATTCGGCTTCGGGCACATCCCTACTAACAACTTAAATTTCTTAAGTGTCTGTTCCTCACACAAAGCTGTCGTCTAGCTTCTTGTGGAATACAATAATAAGTGACAATGAAAGGGACTGTAATAAGGGACAGTGAAAGATCTAGACAAACACACACACACACACACACACACACACACACACGCACACACTGTGATGTGGTCAAATAAATAATAATAATAATAATAATTTATATATTGCTGTTATTTATATATTACTAATAATTATATTATATACTGTCCAAGTTATTGGACAAAATGTATTTTGCTTTTATTCTATTTTATTTATTCTATATGATGCTTTGGCAACATTGTTTTTGAAACTTTCATGCCAATAAAGCCCATTGAATTGAATTGAATTGACAAATAAGTCATTTAGACAATTTTTATGGAACTTTTTTGTTCTTTTTAAAGCTTTACAGCCAGGGGCATAGATTAATCAAAAAAAGCAAGTACATCCCCCCATTATTTATACAATAATCAAATGGAAACATGTAAATGCTTCACACTGCAACCCCCCCAATATTCAGGGTAAATCTACACCCTTGTAACAGCTCCTGGTCACTATATGCTTTCACTGTATGAAATGGAGCAGCATAAGCATTCTTCTGAACACATTTGTGTTCCACAGGAGAAAGTCATGAGGGTACAGGATGACAGAATTTTTATTTTTGTTTGAACTATTTGTAACCGGTTCTGCCGACCTGCTCTGAGTGGGATTTGAACTGGGGTCGAGGTGAGCACGCTAACAAGGAGGATAAATGCTACAGCCTCTAGCGTCAGTCGCTAATGCACCTCTTGAGGCCAGGGGAGGGAGGTTTTCACACACTGCACAGCATGTACCAGCTGGCTACTGTTACATATTATATTATGTTATCAACATAATATAAGCGCATAAGACAAACACATCACACCACACATTAATAACAACTCACACAACACATAACCCCAAAATGTAAAAAAAACAGGGTAAAAAAAACCCACACCATAAACCAAACAATGCAGAAAAGGCAGCCAGATGAGTACTGATTGTTGACTGAACTATTTTGAAACCGAACCCAATTGAAAAGCTACAAATGTAATCAGATCTGAATCTGATTACACCACACCACTTCTTGGACTCATATTTAAATAGAAAACTTGATCAACTAGTTTTCAAATGTTACGCAGAATTTTTTTTCACACTTTGGCTGCAATGATTGGAAGCATTTCGTGTTTAAACAGTGACAGATATCAGGGATGTCCTGGAAGGTTACAGTAAGTTACTTTGTGGTGAGATGCCATTTAAGTACTCTCATGTTCTTTCTCTCCCTCCTCTAACAACCTCTTCCCACCCTTTAACACACCCTTCTGTAACTCTTTCCTTCTCTCCCTCTTACACCCCCTCCCCCTACCGTCTCTCTCTTTTTCTGATCCATTTTTCATGCTGCAATCTATTTTCTCTCCTTTGCTATGGTTTACAGTATCTTGTCCCCCTCCCTGTCTCATTCTCTGAGTGCATTATGAGATTATCTCTATCTCTTTCTTTGTCCTCTTTCTCTGCCATATTATCTATTTTTCTCATCCCTGCTCACGTAGTCTTTTATCTCTCTCATGGGTCATCCGTCTCTCTCTCTCTATCTCACTCCTATTAAACACCACCCCTCAATTAATCTGCTCTCATCCCTCTGTTTAAGGTTATAGCGCAATCTCTCTCTCTCTCTCTCTCTCTCTCTCTCTCTCTCTCGCTGCAGTACTTACTTGTGTGGTCCATGATACATGCCCTCTGTCCCTCAAAAAGCAGTTTCTGTTAAGCCCACACAATGGCACACAAATACTTCTGCAAAATGACAAAACAGCAACATGAATGTTTAGATGTTTATTATGTACTATTTGTTTAAAGCATATGAATTGATATCTGTCTTGAAAATGTATTTAATATCTCTGATAAAATAGAACCTAGTAGAATCATATCCCATTGGATGGAATCAAATATTTCCAGA
This sequence comes from Xyrauchen texanus, assembly GCF_025860055.1. Classification (NCBI taxonomy): domain Eukaryota; kingdom Metazoa; phylum Chordata; class Actinopteri; order Cypriniformes; family Catostomidae; genus Xyrauchen; species Xyrauchen texanus. The sequence continues at coordinate 17,649,219 of NC_068297.1, read as the reverse complement.
TTCTGATCATCAGCAGTGTTTCGTATCAGGAATTTGTACTGTTCCATCAGTACTCTATGAACAGCTGAAAATATGATGCCACCCAGCTAAAACGTCTGCGATCAAAGGTTATTTTCTGGCACAGGACATAACTTTGGTGAGCCCATCTTCATGGCTGAGATAGAGAAAAGAAGAATTGAGACAATGATTTGTACTGTATGTGTCTGTGGGTTTACTTACAGTAGCTAAAGTTTTGAGACAAATTTGTCCCCAGAAGTTGCCAAATCTGGTAGAACCTTACTTTAGCAACATTGTGGAACATCCTCAATTGGAAAAAACAATTAATGTATAAAATAAACATGTTATTGAAAAATAATTATAAAATTGATTAAAAAATATAGAAAGATTACAATTAACTATAATTACAGTAATATTTATAGTCAAAAAATCTTCTGTAGAATTTTTTGACCAAAACGTTGTTAATTAATAAAGATTTGCAATTTTTCTGTTGATCTCAATTCTAAACATGTATGAAGGTTTTAAATTAGAGGTAAGGTTAGTAAGAAGTATTTATAATTAACTTTAAATAAACAATAGAAGTCTGTGGTATATCCTCATTTAGATCGAAAAATAAATGTGTGTATGTGTGTGTGTGTGCGCATATCTGTACACGAAACTAGAGAATACCTTAAAAAAAAAAAAGAATCTTAGACTTACACATGAAATCCTGAAACCAGCGCTCTGAACGATTAACCAAACAGGAAGTCCACTCCCTCAGGGTCACCTTCTTATTTTTGTTCTTGTCACATGACCTGCACACACACATTATATTTGAAATCTACATGTGGAATCTCTTTGTCTCTCTCTCACTTTTGATTTGTATATCCCTCTATATCTCTGTCTGCAACTATCAGGCATAGAGGACACTATTCACATTAGAAGAGTAGGAAGGCAATAAGCATTCACAGCTCTGAATAGAGAGATATTGAGAGGATGAGTGAGAGAAAAGGATAAAGAGAGAGAGAGAGAGATTGATGGAGGGCTTGATGAGATGCTGAAGGCATGTGTACTTTAATCTGAATGATGTTGGGGGGAGTAATATTATGCAAATACATAATAAAGACAGGAGAAAACTTCACAAAATCACAATAGTGACATTACTCTGTGTGTGTGTGTGTGTGTGTGTGTGTGTGTGTGTGTGTGTGTGTGTTTACTGTCTATAGGCACAGACAAGGGTTGGTGTCATTTTCTTTTTTGATAATAAAATTAGTATTGATTCTTATGTGAAATATGATATAAACAGAACATACACACAGAATCAACTTAACTCCCATTGTATCCCCTTACCCCTACCCAACTCCACCTTGCCCCTCAACAAATATCCCTGTGGTCCAAGTCTACATCACACCATGCACACATATAAGCAAACAAACAAAATAAAATATTTGTGAACATAAAAAAAATATAAAAATCACCAAACAAAGTGAAAAGGAGGTATTCCACAAAGAATAGAATTTACAATTACCACCACAATTCTATTTCTCTCCACATGGTCCTCACTGAGAGCCCTCTAAAAAGGCCAAATACCTGTCCCATTTCTTACCATATGTGTCTATTTTGCCAAGCTATTTATATGACATCTTTTCAAATGCTGCCATCCTTGGTAAACCATACTTGAAATGAGGGAGCACTAACTGACTTCCATCCTCTAAGAATTATCTGTCTGCCAAACATTACATTAGTTTGGACCCAGCCTTTTGTATATTTGTGAACTACTTTAATGACTGCCCCATCACCCAATATACATAGTCTAGGGCAGAATGAAATTTGAGCATCTAAAACCTTACAAATCTTAGTGCAGAATCACAGATCATGGGCCATGTCTCCATCCGCCATCGCCTTCAGGTAGGTGTGTCTTTTAGACCAAGCCTAAACAATCTAGAGGGAGTCCAGTAGAAACGATGCAAAATCTTAAACTGAATAAGGCACACTCTTGCATCCCTAGATATAGTTTTAATATTTTTTATATTTCCCACTCCCCATCCTCCAATACCAAGTTCAAATCTCTTTCCCATAACCTCTTAAGAGCAGATAAAGCCCAGTCACCAAGACTCTGATTAAACGAGAAATAATACACCAACACTTCATGTCCCTTTCCAAAGGCTGTGAGCACCACACAGAGGGTGTCTGCAGCTTTAGGGGGCTGTGTACTAGCACCAAAAATAGTAAAAAGTAGATGGCGCAACTGTAAATACCTGAAAAATTATTATTGTAGCAGATGATATATATATATATATATATTATAATACCAGGAAAATCATCTTCTTTTCCTATTGCGGCTGCTAATGTTTCCAAGGCAAGACAGAACAATAAAGGGAAAAGAGGACAGCCTTGTTGGGTTCCCCTATCCATTATTTTGCACTGCCACTACCAGTTGTTTATAAAGTAACTTAATCCACCCTGTGGCAGGGTGGAGGGCGGGCCAGCGTGATTCAGCTTCCCGTAACTCTCGCTCTGTCGCACTGTTGTCTCCGGTCGCCTTTATCCCGCTAGTGCTTCATCAGCCTGGGTGTGTGGAATCACGACCCGGCCCTGCCCTCCGCCCGGCCACACTCGTCTGTGACATCGGCCTTTGCTTGGTAGCACCGTGATAATGGCTAGATCGATCAAGAATGAAACCTGATCACTGAGGGGCGGGGAGGCATATATTTAGGCTCATATTTTCTGCCTTTTTTCTCTTTCGGCCCCAAAAAAAATTTGGCAGCCGAAATTTCGGTGCATCCCTAATAAGCAATATCACACTCGCAATCGTGCGATATGGCCCTATATCAGCATTGCTGTGATTCGGCCACAGGGAATCACAGCAGTGCTGATTTAGGGCCAAACAGCATGATTGCGAGTGTGATATTGTATATACACTCACCTAAAGGATTATTAGGAACACCTGTTCAATATCTCATTAATGCAATTATCTAATCAACCAATCACATGGCAGTTGCTTCAATGCATTTAGGGGTGTGGTCCTGGTCAAGACAATCTCCTGAACTCCAAACTGAATGTCAGAATGGGAAAGAAAGGTGATTTAAGCAATTTTGAGCGTGGCATGGTTGTTGGTGCCAGACGGGCCGGTCTGAGTATTTCACAATCTGCTCAGTTACTGGGATTTTCACGCACAACCATTTCTAGGGTTTACAAAGAATGGTGTGAAAAGGGAAAAACATCCAGTATGCAGCAGTCCTGTGGGCGAAAATGGCTTGTTGATGCTAGAGGTCAGAGGAGAATGGGCCGAATGATTCAAGCTGATAGAAGAGCAACTTTGCCTGAAATAACCACTCGTTACAACCGAGGTATGCAGCAAAGCATTTGTGAAGCCACAACACGCACAACCTTGAGGCGGATGGGCTACAACAGCAGAAGACCCCACTGGGTACCACTCATCTCCACTACAAATAGGAAAAAGAGGCTACAGTTTGCAAGAGCTCACCAAAATTGGACAGTTGAAGACTGGAAAAATGTTGCCTGGTCTGATGAGTCTCGATTTCTGTTGAGACATTCAGATGGTAGAGTCAGAATTTGGCGCAAACAGAATGAGAACATGGATCCATCATGCCTTGTTACCACTGTGCAGGCTGGTGGTGGTGGTGTAAAGGCGTGGGGGATGTTTTTTTGGCACACTTTAGGCCCCTTAGTGCCAATTGGGCATTTTTTAAATGCCACGGCCTACCTGAGCATTGTTTCTGACCATGTCATCCCTTTGTGGCCAGCATGTACCCATCCTCTGATGGCTACTTCCAGCAGGATAATGCACCATGTCACAAAGCTCGAATCATTTCAAATTGGTTTCTTGAACATGACAATGAGTTCACTGTACTAAAATGGCCCCCACAGTCACCAGATCTCAACCCAATAGAGCATCTTTGGGATGTGGTGGAACGGGAGCTTCGTGCCCTGGATGTGCATCCCACAAATCTCCATCAACTGCAAGATGCTATCCTATCAATATGGGCCAACATTTCTAAAGAATGCTTTCAGCACCTTGTTGAATCAATGCCACGTAGAATTAAGGCAGTTCTGAAGGCGAAAGCATGGTGTTCCTAATAATCCTTTAGGTGAGTGTATATATATATATATATATATTTTACAAGTGTGATAGAAAGAGTCTTTCACTATAGAAATCGCAGTGTCCTCCTTTTGAACAGTACTTTTTCTCCTATGTGGAAACTCCAGTAAGAGGTAAGTAATGAGTTGTGTAATTAATCTGTCTGTTGTGCCTCTCAGCTGTTGTGCCTCTCAGCCATAATGCTGAAGTTGTTTGTTTAAAGCCATTTAAAGCTATTTTCTAGCTGTAGTTGTGTAGTAGTAGTAATACAAGCGATCACGGAGTGCTGTTGTATGTAAACAATGGCTGACGGATTCACTTCACATCACCAACTGCTCATATACACACAAAAATTATCTTTTGCCACCACCTGCTGGCTAACATATGTAATGTCAAAAAAATATAAACATGTAAGAGACACTTATACAGTAACTCTTAATAGATCTGCACTGCTCTTACACTTTAGTTTAGAACGGCACACACACAAGCAGAGTGATATACACACACAGTTTTCACACAGTTTTTTGCCCCAGTATTTCAGCCAAAACTATAATGATTCTTCCTAAAGGATTTTTGTGGGGATGGGGGCATGGTCGTGTGTCTGTTTGTGGGAGAGAGGGAGTGGGTTGACGTATTTCTAACAGCTGTTTCTTGTTACAGTGATAGTGGAGGGAGACAGGAGCTCAGGAAATCGTAGACCCGGTGGAACTGTTCATCTCCCAGCTACCTTGTGTCATGGCTGAGTGTGTCCGGTGCCACCATCCGGCTTCACTGGAGGATGCAGTCCAGCTGGCAGAGGACTTCATAACGGCGTTTCCGAGAAGCAATAAACCGGTGTCTCTCTTCAAAATCTCTTCCCCGGTTAGGGGGTCTTTTCCCTCACCTGTGTCCCCTGCAGGCCCTGTCTATCTCCGCTATCCCTCCCAGGTTGGAGAACCCAGCCCCATGGGTATCTGAAACAGCTGGAGCTGGATTAATTTAATTGTTTTAATTTAATTGATCATTTGTCACACATTATACATACATTTCTGCATATACATGGTGAAATTATTTATTTTTCACATATCCCAGCTAAGCTAAGCTAAGCTGGGGTCAGAGTGCAGGGTCAGCCATGATACAGCACCCCTGGAGCAGATAGGTTCAAGGGCCTTGCTCAAGGGCCCAACAATGGTGTCTTGGTGGTGTTGGGGCTTGAACCCATGACCTTCTGATCAGTAACCCAGAGCCTTAACCGCTGAGCCACCACATGCTCCACAGGTCACCCCTAATTTCTACAAAGCCCTCCATGTCAGTCGAGATTTTCATCAGCACTGCATAAATGTTCGAGATATCCCGTCCAACGTCATGAAGCTCGCTTCTGTCACTATCGACTGGACCTCTGCCATCATGACACCTGCAAGGTGTCTGACGAGTGAGAGCGTAAGTGCTTTTTAATGTCCCCACAGGCTGACAATTTCAAATTTCTTGACATCCTGCCCTCCCAGCACAGTTTTACAAACAAAACTGTTACAGATATGACTGGTTAAAATAGCTTAAAAAGATAACAGTACCAAAATTTAAGCGCAGCACGCCTTTAAGCGACCAACACTCGCATAGCGTCACATGACTCTGGTTGGTGTCATTTTCTTTGTGTGCATGTGTGTGACTTACTGGAAGAATCTTTGAGCGCAGTGCTCCAGTGGCATTCGCTTATAGTGTAGCTTTCTTAGATCTCTCCTGCTTAACTTCCCGTCCCTGTTACGGTCCAACAAAACAAACCTTCTCTGAAAGACAGTGACATTAAAGATATAGTGAGATCTTAATGCCTTTAATAGTGTATATTAAAAGTGTATATATTACAATTTAAAAGTAAATATTTGTATTTATAAGGATCCCATTGAATAATTTAAAGATAATCAATGAGCAGATTATCACTAAAGTATATTTATAGAGTTCTTTCAATAATAAATTACCTAAATAAATTTCATATCACCCTGTAGAGACAAAGTCATTTTCGTGCCTGAAGTTTCCTCCAGAGACCTGCTTGAATTACTGTCACCTTGATGTAATTTACACAACATTTACCGAAACAGCAACATGTGTTGTATGTTATATTTAGATAATTTTGTCAGTTTATTATGCAGTGTGTTTGTTCGTGCTTAAATGTCATGCCATCCTCTTTGACTATCGTCCATGGCAGAGACCTGGTTAAAATTGTTATAAAATGAATAATAAATAAATAAAACCTCTTAAACTGAATCTGGTTTATGCAGTTTTTAACAATTTACAAAATTTGACGTTACATCTAGGTTATTACATAACCCTGGTTCCTTGAAAGGAGGGAACGAGATGCTGTGTCAGAAGCTGACACTGTGGGAGTACCCCACAGGAGACGGTGACCTTGAAACCCCATACCATCATGCCAATTTGATTGGCTGGTGAACCTTGGCGCTTCGCCTTTGCCTATCTGAATCTCAAAGCCCAGTTACACACTGTCAGGATTTTCCGACTCTCATTGTCTTCCATCCCAAAACAACGAAAAATCATTAGCTGCGGCAAAGATTCGCTTTGAAAAAGCTTTTAATTTCCTCATCTAAGGTTGAGCCTTGTCAAGAGTAGGAAAATGGACTGAATGCGTTTGTCAGTCAGGTGGCGACATGATTACCAGGTCGAGTTTCATTCTTAGGAAGAAATTTTGCTGATTGGGCAGTCATATGCTTTTTGTTCAGTTGCCCTTGAAGCCTCAATGCGCTAGCAACTGGTCTATGCTGGCCCACTTGTAAATTTGATTAAGCTATCAACAACCAATCGTTGAGGTAATACAGATGCCGCTCGGCCTCATCAGAGTGAGTTTTGGCCACATGTACCCATTTCGTACAAGTGTGAAGTTACATGGACAACCTGAAGAGTAGGACCTTGAACCAGAATGCAGTTCCATTGAAGGCAAATCTCAAGAATGACCTGCAGAAAGGGAATATCTGCATATACGTGTCTGCAAATTGTTTGGCAAAAACCAGTCTAGTGGACGGATATGAGACAAAGTCTGTCTCTGAGTAACTACCTTGAATGGAGACTTACTGTATTAGTGTCCAATTCAATTCAATCACCATAAGTACAGAGAACAGAAAGCCGTTGAGGTGAGGCGGTCGTTTTATGAACAGAAGCATATAGCCGTGCTTGACTGTGCTCAGTGTGTGGCCGCCAGTGGCTGAACGCCACCCACCACCGCGGGGTGGCGGCTCAGCACAACCGAGTCAGCTTAGCTGGATTTCACCTTTGTGAACATGGTTATGCCTCGTGCAGCCTCTACGAGGTCTGTCAGTCATGCTGGGGCCTGGCAGTGGTCTGGCATACAGAACGGCAAAGAATGAAAATAGTGTTCTCATTCCCGGCCGACAACAGTGGGGAAAGCGTCTTCATTATTTCATGCTTACTATTCTTCTCACACATTATAAATGGGCCTTTATACTTTAAGATATACTGTATAACTGCATATTTTGTTTTTTGGAATTGGGTCCCTTACAAGTGGATCATAATATTCAGAAATCCTTCACATCAAAATGTATGAAACCCCCTGTCATTGTGGTGAACAACCACTTTAAAAAGTCTGGGGGACTGAAATATTACCGAAGCCCAAGTATGGCCCATATAATATTCATATCTAATGGCCCATATAATATTCATGTCTAAAGTTGCAGACTCATGATCTATGTGCTACCTGTGCAAGCTGAGTCCGTTGTGTGTGTGAAAGGCAGCTTTGTGAGGGTGCAACTGGAGTGTATCTCTTTCCCATTCTGCTGAGCAATAAAAACCAGTCCAGGAGACGGTACGGGAACTGACCGAACTCTTCCACAGAGCACTCTGCTTCGCTCACTGATGGAGAAACCACATCATTGATATTTTTTTATAAAACATCATACACGATACACAAGGACATTCAGTAAGAAAACAATTGCTGACAAATTCCTCCAAATATCCACCTTACTTTGCAATGTGGAAGCAAGAGGACATATTTTTGGCGAATGCAAGAGAGAATTTTTTGTTTTCTGACCAGAAAGGACAGTATAGTGTGCTTATTATTAACAAGGTGCAGTTTTGGCGTGATAAAAGTTAAAGCAATAAAAGTTGGTCCAACATGCTGAGTCAAGATATTTGAGGGCTGTCAGTTTCTGTGCCTTGCTCTCTCAATAATTGTTTTGATGGCACCGTTGAATTGTTGCAATTAATGACCACAAAGTGCAATAAACTGTAAAACTATATGCACATCGAACCCATGTGTTTATGAAAATAATAATGAATAATAATAAGATGATGACATATGTTGCCAGGCTGCAATTTAAAGCAGCATAATTTAGCATTTTAGTACCACTAAAATAACTGGAAGTCAAAGTTCTTTCAAGGCAAGTCAGTCTACTTGTGGCCATCTTTGGAATGCTTCTGGGCAGCTATTTTATTTAGATACAAGCAGCATAAAAGTATAGCTCATATAAACTTGGATGGGGAAAGACCAAAATCTCCAAAACTGTTGGCCAATATTATGATCAAAGAACACATTAAATCAAAGTTAAATCTGACAACAACGGTATCATAAATTGTGTTTCTTTTGCTCAGATAACATAAAAAACACATAATTTTTCAGGCTGGGCCAGCTAATGCGAATGCGACGATGATGTCTGTGTCAAAAATATGACTGGCTCTTTTACCTGAAAGGTACTTCCTTTCTACATCCACCATTTTGTGTGTTCCAAATTCTCCCATTCATTTTAATACAAGTGGTCTATCTTGGGCTAAACATGATTTGCGGATGTGGCTTATACCAGAAGCAGTATACTATCAAGTTTGAAAATGTCCAAATATAGATGAAAAATAAGGTGGATAGATGATAGTCATTTAGGCTTAAGAGATTTGAAGATTGTTTTTAATGTAACATACTGTGCAGTTGATACACAAGAGATTATGGGACTCTTTAGTGTTGAATGTGCATATAAGTGTACTGAAATTTAAATAAATGGTACATTTGTGTGAATTCCTACTAAGACAAGCTCCACTATGTGCCTTGCCAATGCGTTGTTTTTTGCTGCAGGCCTCCTTGTGAAGTAGACACTCGTTGCCGTATGTCTTCCCTAGAACGCTGCACACTGCTGCCCCCTGCCTGCAGCCAACAACATGCACACACGAAGTGGTATATTGACTGAGCCTTACAAACTTTAAGTCATTATTACAAGATTATTCATGTAATTATTCTTAATTAATTATCAGTAAATTAATTACATATTTAATTTTAGATACATATAGGGGAGACCTGGGCTAGTTGTCACACGTTTTGCTTCAGTGCATATTTCTCAGGGTAGGTTCATTTTTGAAAGTCATTGTAAGTTAAGTCACATGACTTAAGTCTTGGCTACAAAAAATATTGACATTTATTTAGTTATTGGTAATGATAATGAAGACACTGATCATTTCCAGCGTTACTAATTTAGGACTTTAAATGTTGACCTTTTGTGACAATATGCCCCTATAGCAGGACGTGTTGTCACATAGCATGGGGTAAGTTTGTCACAATAGGGCCTGCCATTAAACCAGTAGCGTTGGTTTCATGTGGACTTTGAGGGGAAATGCAAGCCCAATAAACTGAATACCCTTGTCCTGAGAACATCCAAACCTTTGGTAAAAATCTACCTTTACAGTTAATGTTTGCCAGAATGCATGCCAGTATGGTTTTATTGTGCTAAATTGTTTACCCAACAGCTATTAAATAAATATGATGTTACATAAAAAAAATTTTGGAGGATAGAATTCACAAAAACATATAATCTGGTGTATAAAACCAACAAACAAAACCATTGATAAAGAAACCACACATTTATGTATTTTAACATTTGAATCAAAAGTTAAAATGATCACCATTGTATTGCATTGTGTTCATGCTCTTCAGCATATATTTTCTTTTCTTGTGGCCTTTTATCTGAGTTCACAGTGACAGAGATAATACTCCAATGGTTTAACATCTGGGCTGCTGGCCATATTGGCGTGAGTTTGATTCCAAGGAGTCTGTGAGCCGTAAGCAGCATCTTACATCATTATTCTGTTCTTTATCATGACACTTTGGCTCACTGTCAACAGTCTGGGATTGAAATGTCAGTTTAGGTGTCATGGAAAGTTGTTATTAATTTGTCTGTGTGGGTGGCTTACCGAGGGCAGGTGTGTGGACACACACATTTTGGTACAAAAAGGCCTCCCTCCTTCACTACTTGGCACCAGGAACCAACAGGACTGTGACATTTCAACAACTGGCATAGTGATTCTGAAGACCGAGAAAGAGATAGATGTGAGTACAAAGGGCTTTAAAATATTGAAAGGCAAAAAACGTAAGTATAAATACTGTTATATGTTAAAAGGTATATAATTTATTGAATGCATAAAATGTGTTAAGCCCATCTCACCTGGGTCCACTCTGCCCAGATAAGGCCTTAACTTCTCTTCAGCCTGCCTCTGTTTACGCTGGGCTCTTCCACCCTTTCACAAACACATGCACAAATAAGAAAACATTGCAATAGTTTTCACTAACTGATACCATTGTGGAAATTCACTATTCACAGTCAACCATGATTAATTTAGTCCATGAGTCACTGTGTCGCATAACAGGGTGATTGCTGGGATTAATCTGGTAGTACTGGGCTGGTCATGTATTATTCCGAATATGGAAGCCCCAGAGGACCCTCTGTATAATGAAACATTTATAAGGTTAATAACTGCAATCTCTTATGTGAGTGGTTATGATATATATGTGTGTTTGTGTGTGTGTGTGTGTGTGTGTGTGTGTGTGTGTGTGTGTGTGTGTGTGTGTGTGTGTGTGTGTGTGTGTGTGTGTATATTCTGTATTATTCATATGTTTCAAATTACAATTAATTTCCTAAGGATAAAATATTTTAATCAGGAGTTGCACCTTTATTAAACCATTAAGAAACTAAACCTGTACCACTTGAAACAATATAAAATTGTTGTTACAGGGTACAACAGGGCTGAAGACAGCCCTTAAGGAAATTTAGATTTTTTTCATGGTCACAAACTGTATTACAGGTAAGCCCAAATAATTGTTATTTTTATTTTTATTGAATATTGATGGAGCAACATAATTTGTGTGGAAAAAAAATGACAGAAGATTGTTTCAATTAAAATTATAAAAAAAGAAAAAAAAAAAGAAAATGGTGGTTAGGGAGAATTTTACCCCACACTTGGGTTGAAAGGCCCCTGGGGGGTTAAAGTCAAATTGTGCAGATATAGGGGCACAATTTGACAACCAATGCATATAATTTTGAGACACCAAGATGCTTTTTTGAGTAACAAATTAAGATGACGCTTACTCAAAATAACAACTTCAGAAAAAAGTCAACCATTTCCTGTTAATTTCAAACATATTTGACATTTTATTACATCTTTACATTCTATAAACAAATTAATCTCTATTATGATTGGATGAGCCAATGTGAACCCACTTTGAACATTTTTCATAATAAATCTATTCGCCCCAATTAAAAAAACAAACAAACATTGTTTTTAATTGGGGCCTTAAGCCCTGCAACAGGGGGGCTTTTTATCCCAAATACTATCCTTTAACTTATTGGAGAGTTATTGAAAATTATTAAATTTAATGACCTTAAACAAACCTGGAAATGATAAATTAGTATTTTGTCTGAAAAAAACGTGTTAATTTCAAGGATTTTCATTAGTTACATACATTTGTTGCATTTTAAAAAAATATTAAAAACGAGATCAAATTGCCTCAAACCTTTCAACCTTTAGACACCACATCCAAAGATGTCACAGAACAGGAAACTTTTGCTGTGCATTCTGTTAAACATGTGTTTTGGATAGTGCAGTGGTAGTTTTTGTTGCTATTTATTGTTTTGGGAGAAAATAAAATCATTAGAGCCTTCAGCCCCTCTACACCCTATAACACAAACAAACAATGATCAATTTTCCAGCATTTGTTAATCTTGGTTATTGTTAATTTCTTATTATACTCATTTATTTTTCTCTATAAACTTGTGTATATTAACATTAGTTAATACCTTATAAACTAACATGAACAATACTATTTTGATAAATTGACTGTAATTAAGAATAATTAATGCTGTGAAATATCATTGTTCATTGCCAGTTCATGATACCCAGTGCATTAACTAACAGTAACTGTCAAAATTCACTGCTGTTACATTAAATAGATTGCCTAAACCATTGTTTTCTGTACCAAAGAGCTGTAATTTATTTTACCAAGCCAATATTATTCTTTCTAATTCCCTTTTTATGTCTGAAAATTTGATGTGTTTCAGGATATCAGAGTATTACTGAGCAGGTTTAGGACTTGATGGATGACAGTCTATTGTGACAGACTGAAATATTGAAAGCATGTGTGCAGAAATATGAGCTTTAAAGAGAGTGTGTGAGAGAGAAAGAAGAGAGAGAGAGAGAGAGATAGGGATCATACATTTTTCCAACAGTCTGTTAGCAATTACAGCACAGTAAGTGTGAAAGCATTAAGAATTTTTTAGACCTCTGCTCTTCCTCACACAAAAACTGTACTTCCATTATTTTGGTCATCTAAAAGTCTTCCTCATTCATAAACTGCACCTCCTTCCATCTCTTTTCTTATTAAATTGTCTTTTTTGTCAAAATATAATATTGACTTCTTTTGCGTTTTCAAAATAACACATATCATATCAATACCTTACACTACATCAGACAAACTGTAAATCACACATGGTTTACCAATATCTGAAAAATACATTCAGTAACACCCAAAAATATATTGGCACTCAATTTAGATTATTTATTTATTTATTTTTTTGCGCCAAATGCACACTGGGGGAAAAATCAAAATGCTTCATGTAGAAACATCTAAATTAAATGATTTGATTTCAGTAAAAAAAAATATTTAACATGTATAAATCAACATGAAGACATTAGTTTACACCAACAAAACCAATTTTAAGTGTTGGATCAAGTCATAATTGCTTCATAAGGTCACAATTGCAGGTTACCACTTTTTACAGTGCAAGTCAACATGCTTATTAAAATATAACATAAGCAAATGAACTAACACATTATCATCATAGTGAGTATAAACCACTCACCGCGACGACACCAAGGTGTAGGCTCATTGTGAAGAATAGCACATGACAGAGCAGGTGCATAGCTGCTGTGGCAGAACTCATGACAGGACGTTTTTGAGTCTGAAACATGCATTTAACATTAAAATGTTCATTAAAACATTAGAAAAACATTAAAAAAAAAAAAAAAAAAGTTCTCTCCAAATTAAAATATTACCTGGAAGGCATCCAGTTACACAAAAAGATATATCACTGATGTGTAGGGGAAAAGTTTGTTTCTCTAAAGTTTAAAATTGTATCATTTTCCAAAACAAATTTTAAATCTTCCTGAGGACATCCTGAGAGAAAATGCATAACAAGACATATAGAGAAAGCAAATTCTGTTCAATGTTAATATTTAAACAATCACGTCAACCAGAAATTCAAAGTGTGAGAGATCATGCTTATAAAAGTTGAGACAACAATCCTCAAAGCATGAATTTTGATTAAAGTTGATTCTGACTGTTCACGCTCTTCTTTAAATAATTTAAATTAGTCTCCATATTGTGTGTAAGCCCTGGAGTGCTCATTAGATGTGTATGCATGTGTGTAGTATGGAGTGGCCACATCACTGGGAAGTCATTACTGTATGTTACAGCTCTGAGCAGATAGAGTTACATTAACAGAGCAGTCGTCCACTGACAGAATCTGACTCTTTCATTCCTTTGCTATTTCCTTTCATTTGTGTTAAAATTCTTACCAGAGCTTCTCCTCTCTTATGATGTCTCTTTCCCTTTTTCTGTGCCTTTATTCTCTTTGCCTCCTTCCTCTTCACTTTCTCGCTCTGAACTTTCACTGTATCAGACAGTCACATACCTTTCTTTTTCCCTTCCACTTCTGCCCCTCCTTCAAGTTGTCTTTTTCCCCCCATCTTCTCTCTTCTCTTTTATTTGATCATCTTTTTTTACCATCTCCTCTTACCTGGCCCTCTGCTCCTCATTTCTTCTCCCTCCTTCTCTGGCTTCACCTGCGAAGTCCTTAATTAGCAAACCATTTACAGGATGGATGAGCACACACATACACACACACACACACACATACACACACATGCATGCACGCACGCACGCACACATGCACGCACACACACTCACTCACCTCGACTTACACATGGACTGTGAAAAACATCTAAAGAGACCGTGTAAACCTGTACTCTCTCTTTCTCTCTTTCTTTTCACTCCTCCTTCTCAGTACTGCTTGATTCCTTCTGTTTAGTTGGCCTGTAAATCTTTTTGTCTATGGAGCAATGCCAACCTCAATGAGAACCAGAACTTACTCACTCAATCTCAATCCTTCTCTCTCATACACACACACGCACACACACACACACACACACACACACACACACACACACACACACACACACACACACACACACACACACACACACACACACACACACACGCACACACACACACACACACACACACACACACACATATATATATAGTCACTGGAGACTGATGAAATTGAGGGCACTGTGCCGGATGGCATGACTTTAAAACTATGCTTTGAAATTCCAAAACAAAAAGCTTTTCTAAACTGTTGCATTTATCATGTCATATTTGTCCACACATCTTCACATGAAAACAAACTAAAGAGTCACGAAAATGTCTGATGTCTGAGTTGTGTGCAAAGCTTTCACAGGTGTTGATGTGCCTATACTGTATGTTTAAGACCTCTGATACTGAAAGACAAAAACATAAATAATAATGACCTCTGTGGTATCCTGGAGACTTAAGTCTCTGACCTATTTGCCCTTTGACCTCTAGTGTTATAACATGAATTGGTTTGACAGGATAGATTATTTTCCATTAATTACATTTGCTTTTGTTTTTATCACATTAGTGGGAGCGCTCCCACACGTTGATTCATATGTTTTGAATTTAGCATAAACAGGAGACATGCTCTCATATTATGCACACAAACACAAATGTTGGAGGCCCCCATGAGCAGGATTGAGAAACACTGCATTACAGCATGAGCTTCAGAAACAGTTGTTTGATGGCACCATCTGGTGTTCACTGTACAAAGTGTTAGGAACATTAGAGGAATAGCTCACCCCAAGATGAAAATTCTTTCATCATTTCTTTCTTTCTTCTGCAGAACACATACGAATAATTTTTGGAGAACATCTCAGCTGTTAGTCAATTCAATGCTAGTGAATGGTGACCAAAACTTTGAAGTTCCAAAAAGTACATAAAGGTAGTATAAAAGTAATCTGTATGCTCCAATGGTTTAATCCATGACTTCTGAAGCAATATAATCAGTTTTGGGTGAGAACAGACCAAAATAACTCTTTGTACTTTTTCAAAGTACATCTTGCCATAACAGTGTGACAGGGCGGAGGGCGAGGCTGGGTCGTAATTATGCACACCCGGTCACTTATCAGGCTAATTAAGCCTCCGAAAGGGATAAAGGCCGATTGTGGAGGAGTGGCCGCCTGGAAGCGGACTGTGAGGGGAGAAGGGGCTCGCTGCCGACCACATGGAGTGGGAGAACCGCATAACATTTATGATGTAACCATGATGCACACTTACCAGACCGGCTCAATCTAGCACTGAATGCAGAGAAGGAGCTTAGCCTACAGGCTCAGAATGACTGGTCTAGAAAGGACACAGCCTTCCGAATAAGAAGGACCCAATTATCGAAACGTGTGAACTCCATGGGCCATCTACCATCCTGCCATCCACTGTTTCTGGCAGGCTACTCAGCCTTACAGGCTCCATATGGTTAGGATTAGGGGGAGGGTGGGGTTAGGGTATCTGCTGCCTGCTAGGAACAAACTGTGGCCCCTATGTACAACATGGTGCAATCCCTTCCCCCATCATAACTGAATCTAGGCAATTTTTCATCTGCTCATTATTACACCCCTCCCCATCCCTACTGTTGTTGTTTTTTATATTTAGATGTTTATTTTTTGCTTTATAATTGTTTTATATTGCTTTATATTTGTAATTTATGCCGAAAAACTAATTCATGCATTTATGACCTCAAGACTAGATTATTGTAATGCATTACTGGGAGGATGTCCAGCAAGATCAATAAATACACTTCAATTGGTTCAAAATGCAGCAGCCAGAGTGCTGACGAGAACCAAGAAATATGATCATATAGCCCTATTTTATCATCGTTACATTGGCTACCTGTTAAATTCTGTATTAATTTAAAAATTCTGTTAACTGCGTACAAAGCTTTGAATGGTCTAGCTCCGCAGTACTTAAGTGACCTGCTATCACGCTATATTCATCACGTTCATTACGATCACAAAATTCTGGCCTGTTAATAGTTTCTAGTATATCAAAATCCACAAAAGGATGTAGATATTTGGCTCCCTAACTATGGAATATTCTCCCTAAAACTGTTCAGGATGCAGACACACTCACTCAGTTTAAGTTTAGACTAAAGACTCATCTATTTTGCCAGCCATACACCTAATTTATCCTCAAACACACAATTTGGCTGCTTTAGTTAGGTCTGAAGGAACCAGAAACCAGAAACATCATGATCTATAAATCTGCAATAAATTGAATGGCATCTACGCAAATATTATTATTATTTTTTTCCTGTCTCAACCTCAAGACTCCTATCCTGAGGTCACAAGAACCGGCTGGATCCAGCTCCATTCCTGCTTTGTGTTGGACTCCACTGCTACATGTCTCTGAGTGATGATGTCTACATGCAGTCGGTGCCAGCCATACATCACTTCAGTCGATTATGATGGACTTCAGAGGATGAACTGATGCCAACTCCAACCATAAGACTTCATATGCCAATGGGATACTTCATATGCCATTGTCTGAACCTTGGACGGACCACAACGACCCTCACCGAAATTACCGGCCAGGTTGAACTGCGATGCACCTCACTGATCTCTGCCTGCATCACCTCGGTCTATTGATGGACTACAATCTTGAAATGGAATACATAGACTATCAATTACCAACAAAACCCTTCATCAGTCAATTAACAATGACAATTGCTTCTATGTGAACTTCTATGTGCAGTTAATATAGGATGGACTTCAAAGACATTAGTCATTAATCTTACAGTTCATACTAAATCTATGTTTAAACACTGACTCTTAACACTTACTTAGTTTAATAATTTTGAAACCATGACTTTAACTATACATAAGTAATATTGGCATTATATTCATGATGTTAGCCAGAGGGGAACTGGCACCCACAGTGAGTCTGGTTTCTCCCAAGGTTATTTTTCTTCCATTAACCAATGTCTTATGGAGTTTTGAGTTCCTTGCCACAGTTTTTTTTAAACACAATTCAAAATCGTATTTTATCTAATTACACAATGATGACTCATCGACATTATAGACATTACAGTTTTATCTTCTGTTAATGTCTGATTTTCTGTAAAGTTGCTTTGAAACGATGTGTGTTGTAAAAGGCGCTATACTAATATAACTTACTTGACTTTATTTTACATTATAAAACTTCTCCGCTTAAATGTTTAATTTCTACCAACTAATATGCACATTTGCAATTACGCTTTCAAATATATTCTGATGATTGGTGTAAACTGCAGAATGTATAATATCCAATAAGTATACTAAATATACGTAGGGAAAAGTTTCTATTCAACTTTTGAATGTCGGTATTAACATTAAGATAAGGGACTCTACCCTTATCTTAATGTTAATACCGACATTCAAAAGTTGTGCGCGCTCCCTGCCAGTCTCCAGCGCGCAGCTCGTGCACGGACAGAGCGCGGCTCTCGGGAGTTCATTACGTCAGAGTCACTTTCAACGCGCGTGAGAGTATGAGGTCGCTGCTCTCGTGGTGTGGGTGTCGATAGGTTGTTTGTAGGCGCGAGCTCAATAGCTAAGCGGAATTTCCGCCAGTACATCAGTTTACCGACCTGTTCCAGCTTCATAAACCAACTCGCTTTAATGTACGCTTTGAAATGTAATGAGACACGTTTATTTTGAAGCATAAGTGAGTAGCAGTGAGCCAGGTTCTGATGGACGCTCCGCCCTTCAGATGAGGATGCTGGAATGAGTCGCGAACATCACAAACATCATGATGGAGTCTCACTTCAGTACATCATCAGTGTTATTCCGCTGCTTTAGCTTGTTGAAACTCCGTGCTGTGTGGTAATGGAGATTTATAATTGCATTGCTCACCCGTTAACGTAGAATGCAAACGTTGCACTTCTTGGTCCTATATAGAAATGTATGAATATCTGTTTTCGGACTGTTTATAAAAACGTTCATTTGGTCGTGTTGTTAGTAAACCGTTTTAATGGGCAGGCTGGAATGATCGCGCCGGTCAAGAGGAAGCTTCTAATTTCTCTGGATTGTTTCATAGTTTCTCAACAATAACTTACTGTTCCAGAGTATAATATATGTTGAACTTTATAGAATACGTATATTGAGTACTCCAGTCTACATCAGCTGTGTTAAATAAGAGTTTAAAGTTAAGCTCTTGACATTGACCTCCTGGATAAACACAAATGATCTACATTAAACAGGTGAGTCAAAGGTCATGCAGGATTGAAAGCTGATTCTATCTTAATGGGTCATATTGGATTAAGGACTCTTAAATGTTGATTTTAAGAATTCAATGGTCAAGTATGTTGTTGTTATGGTTATTTCTGTACATTTATGTATGTGAGACAGATGGCACCTTTTCCTCTTTACAGTAGCTAATTATTTTTTTAACCATGAAACCTTCTTCATAGTCCCTAAAATTTGTGTGATTTCTTGAATCTGCTTCAGTTTGTGTGGTTTGCCTATTTTTTTTCTATTCAGTTGAGATTCATGCTAATGTTGAGCTGGACTGCTGTTTTAAAAACAAATTACCTTTGCCCCCTGACTGCAACTGCTCTTTACATTAGTTTCCAGTCAAGCTGAAGTCCGAACAGAGGAAAAAAACATGATTTACGTAACACAGAGAGCCTACAGGGATATGTGTGACTTAAGAGATGTTCACACGTATTCAGCAAACCATATCAAATATGTCTATTCAGAGCAACTTATGTCATTTCAAAAGTGCAACACACGAGTTACGTATAGTATTAAACATTATGGACACACGTTGTGTTACTAAATAATTAGTTGAATTTCTGCATTGTTAAACTCTCTGGAAGCTTATCTGATATTTGCCGGAATAATCAACGACAGAGGCTACAGAGCATTTTCACTTCTTGAATGTTAAAATGTCTGTGTGTTATGCTTTCAATTTGATAACGACTTATCAGCCATAATTTACTAGTATGTTCATGTGACCCTGTCACCTGTGTATCTGCCCCATGTGATGAATTACGCAGGGGCATTATGGGAAAGTGTATTGTGGGGGAGGCCTAAAAAGACTTTGATCTCTGACATAATGACTTCCTCTGTTGTCTTGTCTTTATGTAACCAGCCCTGCATTCTTCAATCACTCTTGTAATAACCAGTGATTATAGTAGTGTTTTTATGCTTTCTGTAGTAACATCACTCTAATTATAAGTGGTTTAGGCCTTTATTAGAAGTTCTTTACTTCAGATGAATGCTCATCTCTATTTACCTAAGGATGAGACCACGTTGTTTATGGCAGCATTGCACAGAGAGAGAGAGAGAGAAAGAAAGAGAGGGAGTGTGACAGAATGTGCTAAATATTTATTAATATGCACATTTGCTCTGTGTCTAGACTGAATAGTGAAAGCAAAGCACATTTATCCGTCATCTTGTCATTTGGCACTAGGGTGGGGACATACCACCCACTGTACATATAAACACATACACACATGTTGGTTTCACTGTTAATGAGTACATCTCATAAGCACATGGAGGTGATGATATTTGCTGAGGCCCAAACCTTACCCCTAAACGTTAAACTTAACCCTCACACAAACCTGTTGATATCAGAAGCTATAAAGCAGAACATGATAATTCTGCCATAATTTCCTCACCCTCATAGCAAACCCATCTTTCTTCTGTGGATCAAATACTATATATTGTAAAGAATGTTGCTATAATTTCCATGCAATAATAGTTGATAGTGACTCACTTCACAGCTTCAAAAAGCATCCGGAAGTGTCATAAATGTTGTCCAAGCGACACGTGCCTCATATTCCAAGTCCATTTGTATTATGAACAGACCAAAATTTACTGCAAGTTGTTATTCACTCTCAAATGAAATGAAATTAAATAATTGATAAACTCATGTAGCAAAGCACAAATCAAACATGGCGACTCATTAATAATAACAGACCTCTTTGGTTCTTATTTCATAACGTTTGGTATCAAAATGTACATGAACCAATGAGATTGTTATTGACGTGTTGTCATATTTAATAATAGTTCATTATACAAAGTGGTCACAAGCTTTCAGAAGACTTTTCTGAAGAAAATTATGCACAAGTCAAATGGACTATATTTGTGACTCTTAGGTGCTTTATAAGCATTAAAGTGAGTCCCTATTAACTGCTATTGTATCAAAATCAGCAAATGGAACTTTTAAAATATCTCCCTTTCTGTTCTGCAGAAAAGATAAAGTAACATGTAGGGCTGCAACTAATGACTATTTTGATAATCAATTAATCTTCGATAATTTCTTAAATTAATCAGATAAATAATGACTGTTTCTGTATTTTATTAAAATGTTATTTTTTTTAAGAAACAAATGATAAAATGCATACAGGTTTGGTTTGGTTTACTGTACTGAAGGATTCTATACTCTCACAAAACTTTGAACAAAGTTTGAATAGTAATGTTTGATTATTATTACTTTCAGGACAATGCAAAACAGTTCCTTTCCATTTTGTAACTTGTAAAACTTAAAAGTACTGTTTATTAAAGAGTAAAATTATCCATCAGGGATGGAGTGGGACAAACAAATCAGCAGAGCACAGGGCAATGGTGACACCAGAATAGAAATATTAATAATTCTGCCCAGCTGAAAAATACACAATTATATTTTAAATTAAATTAATATTGTTATTTTAAGTTTAAGTTTTAAAACCATATTGTCACTGATTACATATTTCTAAATTATTCATTTAAAAAATACATGTTTAGATTGTGGGGATGTGCTAAGGATGGGCATTCATCAATAATATGGTATTAGAATATTTAATCTCATAAAAAATAATATTAGGTAGAAGGTAATTAGTAGGGCTGCAACTAATGATTATTTTTATAATCGACTAAACTAACGATGATTAGAATGATTATTCGACTATTCAGGTGATTATTGCAAAGATTAATCATTAGCTCTTAACAAACTATTCAGCTTGTGCCTAGAATAAAAAGGTTGTATTAAACGTGCTTACTAACAATAAAGAGGACAAAATCATCTTTTAAAAATACCTCTAAATGACATTCACTGAATTAAAGGGGAAAACAACTTAAAATTTCACTGCAAAAAATCCTATTGTTATCAAGTGTTTTTGTCTTGTTTTCCATTTTAAAATAATTAAAACAAGATCAATTTACTTGAGAAGCAACATGTAATATATTTAGACGCGAGAAGTTTTAAACTCTTTTTTTATTTTTCACACTACTCATATACTCTGACCGCACAGATAAATGCCAGTTTCGGAGTTTGTGCTCATTTATACAGCCCAATTCCTTATTATTTAAACTTGAATAAAGAATGCATTAAATATAGCATATAACGGCGCAATGTTTCCTTTTTAGACGATCTGACTGGTACAGCTTCAGGTACGGCTCCACTTTATTTCACGACGACACTGCTTCTGTATTTACTTATTTTGCATTTTTGTATTATAATACTCTGCGATCTACATCACTTTAGTATTTTTGGAAAATTCGGAGTGCATTTGGACTGTGAGCTGTTCTTTCTTCCTCTCCTCAATCAAGTGGGAGTTGAAGTGCTGCTCTCCCGCATCATCATTAGCGTTTCAAATTCATTAGCGTTCATGTTGTTAAATTAAATCAGTCGACTATTCGACAATGATGATGATAATGTCGACTAATTTTTTCAGCCCTAGTAATTAATAACTACGTTTCCATCCAAGGATTTTTTGCAGAAAAAGTTTTAGCGCATCAAAATAAAGCTGATGGAAACGCCGGCATGATGTTAAAAACAAACATTTCATGTAATTAAATGTGCTGTGTCTCTGTTTCGCTGCAGGTGGGCGTTACGTCCGTGAGCTGCTGTATGCGACGGGTGTGATGGTTTTGAGTTGGTTCGTCACTCTGTTGACGGTTCTTATCGTGTCTTTGCTGGTGACGTTGATGGGGCGCTCCACGTTCTGGTACAGTCAGTTCTACGCCTCCGCGCACATTATCACTAAAATGTCACAAATGTCGACATAATATTTTTCCGTTTAACTCAAGCACATAAACTCTATGTCGCTACGTCAAATGTCTCGAAAACTGGTTTGGAAACACTTTTTGTCAAAAAATTGGCATTAACACAAAAATGTAGTGTCACATGACAAAGTTTGCCCCAATCGTTAGCCTGTGTAAATCATGACGACAGTATTGAAAGCCAATTTTTTGTACGCGATTATGGATTGAACTTTACGCGTATAGAGCTAAACCAAAACCTATGCGACAAAGTGTTTTTTTTAGGCATGACGTCATCAATATCTTGAAAATGCTTTATTTCCATTAAATTAAAAGTCCCAAACGTTTTCATTGATTAAGTAAATGGTTTCAATTGTGTTATCAATTTACTTCCTATCATTAAGTTACTTACAATCGTGTTTCAATTTACAAGAACCACCACAAATAAATAAGTAATAAATAAGTAGGCAATGGTGAAATGTTGCTGGCAAGGACGAAGACGATGGAGTGACGAACCTAAGTGCAGTTTATTAAACAAAAGTGAGATCCAAAAATCCTAACTAGAAACATAAACATTAACATGACTAAACTAGACTTGACACAAACAAAACATGACTTGACTAAATCTTGACTTGACTTGACTTGGCTTGACTTAAAACAAAACTACAACAAAGTTACATTAACAATACTCCACAAAGGACAATGGCAAACATGAGGGCTAAAATACATTGACATGGGTAACAAGTTAACAAGACCACTAATGAAAATACAAGACTGAAAACAATATAACAAGACAATGAAACATGAACCAATAACAAGACAAGACTAATAAACAAAGGAACCAATGAGAAAAAGTCTTGAGGCGTGGTGCGTGGCGAGAGGCGAGAGAGGGCATGGGGCAGACTGAAGCTTGGCTGTGACATGGCATGGGGCAGTCAAGGGTTTGCTGAAACATGGCATGGAGCAGGCTGAGGTGTGGCTGTGACATGGTATGGAGCAGGCTGAGGTGTGGCTGTGACATGGTATGGAGCAGGCTGAGGTGTGGCTGTGACATGGTATGGAGCAGGCTGAGGTGTGGCTGTGACATGGCATGGAGCAGGCTGAGGTGTGGCTGTGACATGGCATGGAGCAGGCTGAGGTGTGGCTGTGACATGGTATGGAGCAGGCTGAGGTGTGGAAACTGAAACTGAAAGCGCGTTATGATGTTGCATGAGTTTAATCAAAATGATGGCGCTCCCTTTCTCCATTGCGATTGGTTTGATCGACATGGATGCTTGTGCTCATTTGCTCAGTGAAGTTTAACGGATAATTGCATGTGGTAAAAACAAACAGTTTTGTGAAAAACCCTGAAATATGCACCTGATTTTGAATTCATAAAATGATACATCAGGGGCGAGGCCAGAAATCTCTAAATGAGTGGACCTTGGTGAAACTGGGTGGACCTCTATTCTATGCTTAATTTCATCATGGATCAAATTAAGCACGTCCCTTTCCTCAGCCTTTGAGTCAATATGGGCTCATTTACTTTTATTATCATTTTTTTTTTACAATTAATAGGTCATATTGTTGAAATTGTAATGGGGTTGTCTCTGCATTGTGTTTAATAAAGCACTCAATTGACACATTTACATTTATGCATTTGGCAGAGGCTTTTATCCAAAGCGACTTACAGTGCAATTATTACAGGGACAATCCCCCCCAGAGCAACCTGGAGTTAAGTGCCTTGCTCAAGGACACAATGGTGGTGGCCGTGGGGATCGAACCAGCAACCTTCTGATTAACAGTTATGTGCTTTAGCACACTACACCACCACCACTCCAGAGTGACAAAATTTCACTCCTTTGGTGGATTTTATTATGCCTAAACGCAATGAAAAGTGGTGGTCAGTCCCAATAATCATGCTCACGCATATGAAAAATGAAATGACCATAGAAATAAATTCAACAAATTAAAATAAGAGATATTGCAATTAACATTATTATTAGACACTTATCAGTCCACCTGCTTTTAACAGGTGTTGGCTGGGTTTCCCAAAGCACTAAGAAGAAAATTAGTTGCACTTAAGTAGTACTTAATCTTTCTGGTGCCTTTCCCAACAGCAAAGTAAAAACGTTTGTAAATTAACGAGAGCTTTGAATCACTCTTAAGTCCACATAAATTGCTACTTAAATGTGTCTTTCTTGCATCTTTTACAGTTTATCAGAGGTAAAGGGACATCGAATAAATTATATTAATATATTTTGATAATTGCAAAACCATTGTTCACTGTTTTAGAGGATAAAAAGTGTGGGAAAAAAATCGCATTAAACTGGCGGTCTCCTCAGTCTGCGCATGCAGCGTGATACAGTTAAAGTCAAGAATTTACATACACCTTAGCCAAATTACATTTAAACTCAGGTTTTCACAATTCCTGACATTTAATCATAGAAAACATTCTCTGTCTTTGGTCAGATAGGATAACTACTTTATTTTAAGAATGTGAAATGTCAGAATAATAGTAGGGAGAGGTTTTTATTTCTTTCATCACATTCCCAGTGTGTAAGAAGTTTAAATACACTTTGTTAGTATTTGGTAGCATTGCCTTTGAATGGTGTAACTTGGGTCAAACATTTTGGGTAGCCTTCCACAAGCTTCTCACAATAATTTGCTGGAATTTTGGCCCATTCCTCCAGACAGAACTGGTGTAACTGATTCAGGTTTGTTGGCCTCCTTGCTCGTACGCTTTTTAAGTTCTGCCCACAAATTTCGGATGGAGTTCAGGGCTTTGTGATGGTCACTCCAATACTCGACTTTGTTGTCCTTAAGCCATTCTGCCACAACTTTGGAGGTATGCATGGGGTTGTTCATTTGGAAGACCCATTTGTGGCCAGCTTTAACTTCCTTGCTGATATCTTGAGATGTTGCTTCAATATACACGTCATATTCCTTCCTCGTGATGCCATCTATTTTGTGAAGTGCACCAGTCCCTCCTTTAGCAAAGGACCTCCACAACATGATGCTGCCACCCCCATGCTTCGCGGTTGGGATGGTGTGCTTTGGCTTGCAAACCTCACCCTTTTTCCGCCAAACGTAATGGTGGCCATTATGGCCAAACAGTTCAATTTTGTTCAATTAGAGCAGAGGACATTTCTTAAAGTAAGATCTTTGTCCCCATGTGCACTAACAAACTGTAGTCTGGCTTTTTTATGGTGGATTTGGAGCAGTGGCTTCTTCCTTGCTGAGCAGCCTTTCAGGTTATGTCAATATAGGACTATTTTTTACTGTGGATATAGATACTTTATATAGAATGCGTCTCCTTCCTTAGCGGTATGATGGTTGCGTGGTCCCATGGTGTTTATACTTGCGTACTATTGTTTGTATAGATAAATGTGGTAACTTCAGGCATTTGGAATTTGCTCCCAAGGATGAACCAGAATTGTGGAGGGCCACAATTTATTTTCTGAGGTCTTGGTTGATTTCTTTTGATTTTCACATGATGTCAAGCAATGACTTTGAAGAAAGGCCTTAAAATACATCCACAGGTACACGTCCAATTCAGTACACCTCCTATCAGAACCTAATTGCCTAAAGACTTGACATAATTTTCTGGAATTTTCCAAGCTGCTTAAAGGCACAGTTAACTTGGTGTATGTAAACTTCTGACCCACTGGAATTGTGATTAAAGTCAATTAAATGTGAAACACTTTTGACTTCTGTCTGTAAACAATTGTTGGAAAAAAAAAATTAGTTGTTATAAAGTTAGTTTTAATGACTTCAACCTAAGTGTATGCAAACTTCTGACTCCAACTGTAGGTCTTAAGATAAATCTAAATTTACATAACACATAATACAGTATAACTTTTTATTGGCCTTATTTGATGATAAAATATGATGGCATGTATGATTTAAACAGATTTTTCTTTTGACTCATGTGAGTAATGTGAGCCTGCATGTTAAAACTTAAATAAATAGGCATAAATAAATAAATAAAATATTTTTCAAAGGAGGTTAGAGTGAGTGTGCAATGAGAGATTGCCTTTATTCTGTTTAGAAAGGTCTAGGAGTAGTTCAGTACTGATGTCTGTCATTTTTCTAATGAGTTTCATCATGCAACAAATTTGCATTGGGCTGTGAAGTGACATCATTGGCGGAGCTTCTCCGTGCTGGCTGCATATATCCAACTAATCGATAATGAAATTCGTTGTCTTTGATTTTCATTATCAATTTTATTGATTAATTGTTGAAGTCCTAGTCACATAGATTTGGAGTGACATGAAAGAAAATGATTTAAAATATTTGGGCAAACTATTACTTTAAAGAGTGAGGTCACTACTACTGCACTTTATGTTTAGCCATCTGGATAGAGCAAAAACTCATGTCAGACTTTTATTTGTTGATTTTACTTCTGCTTTTAACACTATTCAGCCCCTTTTGCTCGCTGAGAGACTGATTGCAGATTTTAACCTGGATTTGAATTTGGTGGGCTGGTTATTGGATTTTTTAACAGATAGATCTCAGCGGGTGAGGGCAAACAGCACCCTATCTGAAGTCACTTTTACATCTACTGGTTCCGCCCAAGGATGCTGTCTGTCTCCTCTCCTGTACATCCTGTATACAAACCAGTGTCGCAGTTTGTACCGAGATAGATACATACTGAAGTTTGCTGATGATTCTGTTATTGTCAGCTTGCTATCAGGGAATGAGCGGGACCATGTGCCAGTCCTTAGTGACTTTGTAGAGTGGTGTGATAGTTCATCTTTACAGCTGAATGTATCTAAAACTAAGGATATGATCATTGACTTTCGCAGGTCACCACTTTCCCCTACAGTCACGGTTATTAAGGGCATGGATATTGAGCCCGTGGAGACATACAAATATCTTGGAGTCATTCTAGATAACAAACTGTGTTTTGAACCGTTGGTTGATGCTGTCTCAAAGAAATTCCAACAAAGAATGTACTTTCTTAGGAAAATGAATACTTTTAATGTTTCGTCAGACATGATGATTCTGTTTTATCGTGCTTTTATTGAATCGGTTTTATCTTTCTGCATATCTGCTTGGTTTGGAAGCCTCTCCCCTGACAAATAAAAACAGACTTGGTAGTCTGGTCAAAGTGGCGAGCAAGATTTCCAGGGGAAGTCAGGCTCAACCAGGGGAGTTATACATAAAACAGGTACAGAGGAAAGTTAGAGCTATAGCTCATTCACAGGATCATCCCCTTAGAACAGAGTTTGAGCTTTTGCCCTCTGAGCTGGCGTTATCGAGTTCCTAGATGCAGAACAAAGAGGATGCACATATCTTTCATTTCGGCAGCTGTGAGGCACCTTAATGGCAATTAGCACTTCATATTAACTTGCACAAGTTGCATTTTTGCACTTGACGGTGTCCTGTATTTTACTTATTTATTTATTATACATTATGTATATTGGGCGCTAATGTGAATTCCTTCTTTGCTGGTTGGTTTTGTTGGTGAGTGTTGTTGTATGTTATGTGTTTTATGTTGAGCATTGCTGCAAATTCAATTTCCCCTTGTGGGACAATAAAGGTACTTTGAACTTTGAACTTTAAAGGTCCTTTAGTAAATAACAGACAATAATCTCACTATGCTTTTGAGGACATTTTCAAAAGTTTTTCCCTCTCGTACACCTGCCAAACCTGTTTACACACATTCTCTTTTTGCTTATGGAGATTTCATAGCTTTGGTGCTCATGTTAATGGATGTGAACTATCAGAGATGCAGACCAGACAGTGTAAAGCCAACGCACCAATCAGCCCCCTCCCTAAATTAAAACTCCTCACTGAGCACTTGTTTTGATAGACTATGTGTGTGTCCTTGACAGGTGCATGGATCCCTGGTTAGCATGTGTGGCAGAACTGTGGTCTTGCAGCTGTTGGGCATATTTATGCTAGTGTAATAGTGCTCCTGCACTTGCTGGTCACCAAAACCGTCTGGCACTCTGTGTTGTAACTGTAGGCTGCATATTTGTCTATGAGATAACATGCCATGCATATGCAAAACTGTTTGGACGTCTCTATCAAACTACCTCGATAAAATTCATCCCATAGCTGTTTTGTTCTTGTGACTTTACTAGTGTCAGATATCTCTAATGGTGTTTATTAACCGCAGTGGCTGTTAGGTGATCATCCTGAGGCCTCACCAGTCCGTTGAGTTCGATTTCTGTATTGAATTACAGTGAGTGTATTGTGGTATGATCTGAAGTGTCCAGGCAGCTAAATGTCTGTCCTCAGCGCCAGACAGCTGTCTGGTGTGGTAAATTTAGTTGTGTATGGTTGTTAGAATGTGTATTTCTGTACACTAACATTACTGAAAATATAACTGATCATCATTGTGATGTTTTTGGACATTACATTGTGTAATCCTGAGCTATCAACCATGACATGTTAATAAAGCGTGCTGATATATTTGATTTAATCCATTGATATGTTTAGTTAGTGACATGAAGCAGTAGTGTGGTATGTGTTTAAAAGGGCTAGGGTATTGCCCACACATGACAATGCTCTTTGGGTTTTTCCTTTACCTATTGTTAATACAGCAGTTTTTATGACAGCCACTCACAAATATACTGCTGACATTAAATGTAGACACTCTTTGTCATTATCAGATATCTGTCTTATATAAAGACATCTGTGAGTGTGTGTGCATATGAGTTATTGTAGTAATATTCATGTGAAAGTAATTTTTATGCCTGCTTCGTATATTTATTCACATATATATGAGTTTTAAATTCTTTGTAAACCCATCTTCATGCTGTCCAAATTAATAATTTACGAAAACAATGCTAAATCATAATGTGAAATATTACAGCATTCAGTTGATTGGTTGAATGCCTGCGTTCTAACTGCTGAACACAGAAATGGTTGTGGGATATCATAAACAGCGAAAATATACATCCAAACCTAACGTAAACCTTACCATAAAGTTTAAATAACTCTTGTGTAGCATGGAAGAAAAAAAAAGACGTCAGGGTTATTAATGAGTGTTCCTACAATATTTCTTAAGTTTAACTCCTAACCCAAACTCCTCCTGAAATCTTTCTCCTCTTGGATTTTTTAAATGTTTAGTGAAGTTGTTTACATGCTGTAAGGGTTGTCATGATTATGAAATTTTGCTGACGATTAATTGTCATTTTGACAATTAATTGTCCTAATAAATTGCAATATTTATGAAGATACATGTGTGCTACATACACCTTAAGAAGTCTTATATTATGTTATGTTATATTTTATTATGCAATACTAAGATATTTCTGTCCTAATTTCTTCACTTTCACATGCTCTTTCATTAAACCCACGAGCCCTTATTTCTCATGAAGCAAAACCTTTGAGATTTCGTTTCATCATTTCATTACTCCACAGAAATAGTGCATCTCCTCTGTGTCACTGCGTGTCATTAATACTGTATGTATAAACCCCTATGACCAGTTATATTTGCCATTACACGATCGTTTAAAGTGAAGGCGGATCGCTTTGGATTCACTCTCAAAGTTTATATTAGTTTGTGCATGTTTTCGCAGGAGTTTGGCGTGCCCATCTGATTGTTTGAAGCGCTCTTCCAGACAGGAGCTGATCAGGTTGACATCCGCAGTACTGCTCAGTGATGCGCGGAGTTCAAAAGAATGACACAATTGGCACGGTGTTCATGGCATTTATATATTCCCTTAAAATTCCCTTATTTGGGCATTAAGATGCGATTGGAAATTTATGTTGTCAATAGTCACGTTTAGATCAAATAACCAGGATCAGAAAATTATTAGAAAATTGCAACAGGCCTACCTGCTGTAATGCGTGGTTATGTTTTCTGTTAGGGTTTTTATTCTTTAATGAATCTAATGTATCCCTATCATTAAACAGATTTATAAGTTTCGTTTTTCTCCTGGTGAAGTTTCTGTTACATGTTTACTAATATTCATGACTTTTTCTCCCAATTTGTAATTTCCAATTCCCACTACTTAGTAGGTCCTTGTGGTGGTGCGGTTACTCACTTCAATCCGGGTGGCTAAAGACAAGTCTCAGCATATGCGCTGTTTTCTTTTCTTTTTTTTACCTCAGTCACAGAAATGCACAAGTTGAAATATATTATTTATTTTTATTTATTTATTTCCCAGATGAAGATGTTGCATGCAAGAGTAAGCAAATAAAGGATTTTTTGTTGCGAGAAATCTGTGAACAGACACTTGCCCTTCTTTTTCCTTTAAACTGATCCCGATGAATGTATGCCCATCTCAAGTTGTTTATAATGTACTGATTTCATAGCAGAGAAATGCTCTGTATTAACTTGTTTGGCATGTAACCAACTCTCTGTTGCAACTTTACTTCCAAATAAGTGATTACATTCTTTTTTTATTGTAATTGTTTTCATGTTCAATTAAGTATTTCATCATTATTAAATCCTAGTTTTGCGTGTTTATATTACAGTGTTATTGTTTGCAGTGCATAGAATCAGCTTTATTGCCAAGTATGCTTACACATACAAAGAATTTGTCTACTATAGACCTACTATTGTAGTATTACGGTACACTTGCATTCTCCACTGAGTCTGTAGATTAGAAAATAAAAATATAGTGTCTTCAATTGAACTCCTGTCAGCCATTTCACAAGTTTCATCTCTTAAATTGATACATGTGGTACAACACAAACATTTATGTGTATTGTGTAGTGGAAAAAACACTTTAATAATCATATTAATATATGATTGAAAATTTTGTTTATCTTCAAAATAAGTAATATCGCTTATAAATGTTTAAGCGAATAACATGTCAACATGAAAATAGCTCGATCTAGACTCTGCTCTGTAGGCAATCTCAGAGTCTCGTGCAACATCATACCGTGCTTTCAGTAATAAGTAATAAACCGTGCAGCTTTCATGGATGTCACTGATGTCTCAGAGGTCAATGTGGGCTGGGTTTTGAAGTGTTTTAGATCGTTTCTCATCATGTAACCGCATGTAATACAAGCACGATAACACTTTTCAAGGCAAGAGTGAATTTGCACTGCATTTGCAGATGAATGTGCTATAATAAGCCTTATACAATGCTGAATATAATGTATAATAATGCCAAGGGTCCTGATATTTTATAGTCCTGATAGTGCTATTTGTAATGTCCGATTTCACCTGTAAATTTATACTATGGCAAATATTATTTTAATGGATATGCATGCACTTCTCTAAAAAATTTATTTTTGAAGTGAATATTTTAGTTAATATGTCAGTTAGAATATAGTTTTAAAACTTACAATAATTGAAAATACAAATGTATGTAATCAGTGACAGTGTACAAGCATGTGTATTTAACATAATTATGTATTTTTCAGCTGGGCAGAATTATTAATATTTCTATTCTGGTGTCACCATTGCCCTGTTCTGGGCTGTGTTTTTGTCCCACTCTATCCCTGATGAATAATTTTGCTCTTTAATAAATAGTACTTTTTATTTTACAAGTAAAGTAACTTAAAGTAAATATGCCCTAAAAGTAATAATAATAATAATAATAACAATCAAACATTACTATTCATGATTCAGGCTTTATTCAACATTTTGTGAGTATAGAATTGTTCAGTAAAGTGAACCAAACCAAATCCGTATGCACTTTATAATTTCTGTTTCTTAAAACAATTACATTTTAATAAAATACATGAAATGTTGTTATTTATCTGATTAATCATTTTTCAAAATAATAGTTAGTGCCCTACTGCTGAGGTCTAACTAACTAGCATTACTGTGTTCTGTGATTGTTATTAGAGACTCTGGTTTGAAAGTTGTTAGCAAATGTGAAGTCCTGAGTGCTGTTAAACAGTAATTCTACTTTATGGAAAGTCTATATTACTGGTAGGAGACTAATTGTGAAAAACTAAACTGACATTTCAGTTTGATGTCCACAAGGCAGATACCAGGAGTGCTTTTGAGGAAGAACTAAATACTGGATTTGCCAAAGTTTGCCTGATTAGTGGCAACAAATCTTTGAAAGATACTCAAATTTTATTATGAGGCACTTATAGCAACAAGTAAACCAGATATCCATTAGGGCTGGGGAAAAAAATAGATTCTGTTACAAATCACGATTCTTGGCTCAGTTGGTAGAGCGGGTCAGCCACTAATCACAGGGTTTGTGGTTCGAATCCTGGCCCACACGACTCCACATGCCGAAGTGTCCTTGGGCAAGACACTGAACCCCAAGTTGCTCCCAGTGGCAGTCTAGCACCTTGCATGGCAGCTCTGCCGCCATTGGTGTATGAATGTGTGTGAATGGGTGAATGAGTCACAGTGTAAAGTGCTTTGAATACCGTTAAGGTTAAAAAGGCACTATATAAGTGCAGTGTATGTATTTACCATTTGCGATTAATGAATCAGGACACCATGTAATTAATTCGATAAGAAATGTTAATTGATTGACAGCCCTAAAAATGATGGCTTGTCTGATTTTGAACTGTAACAGACACTCACACACAAACAATGGCCTAGTTGTGCTAATTCTGGCCTGTGTTTGATTTTGCAGGCAGATATCCAGCATTGGCAGATGCTGGAAATGCTTTGCTCAAATAGCAACAACAAATGAGATATATATAATATGTATTTGAAGAAACTAGGGGAGTATTTTGGGGAGCGTTTCTGGTCAGGCCTGATGTTTAATCAGATCCATTTAAAATCACATTTAGGCATCACATCAAATTCTATTTTGTTGGATTTGAAGTGACTTGCCTTCTACCTAAAACTCTGCTCAGTGTCTTTTATTATTGCCTTAGTTCTACCTAAACTCTGCTCAATGTCTTTACTTATTGCCTTAGTTCTACCTAGTCAGAGTGTGGATTGCTGGTGTGTGTGGGTGGGTTTCTGTGTCTTGAGATGCAGGTATCTTCACTTTTTGTTTTAATTACTTATTTGCTGGAGTGAGTAGGTTTTGTGCCAGCTGACAGATGGTCTGATGAGTTGTCATAGTAACCCTGTCTATGACATCATCTGATCTTTGGTGATTACCCTCTTCTGTCCTCTAAATGTGTTTGGGTTGTTTATGCAAATGTATGCTGTGGTTTATTCAACACAGTAGGTGAGACATGTAGATGCTTTATTACGCATATCTTTGACTTGTAGAGATTTAAAGTGGCCCCATTTAGCATTTGGAGGCATAAGACACACTTAAATGCTTTTAAATGTTTAAAACTCTGCATTAGAAATCAAAATATCAAACCTTTGGCATCTGCAAATACATTTTGCTAGGTCTTTTTTCAGAACTAACTTAATCTTTCTAGTCATTTTAGCAATGGGTTTTAACCAAGTGGTCCCAAGGTCATGTTTAGTGGATGTGTGAAGGTACCCTCATGTTCACACGTGTGTCCTAGCAGGGTAACAACAGTGCAGTTCAACACTAACTATGAACTTGTTCCACTAGTGTTTGAGAACCAGCAAGTGTACCAATACGTCTTAATTCTAAACTGTAAATGTATTGTTTTATCAAACCTAACAGACTTCTTTTTGTGAAATGTGCTGCTTTTTAAGTGTACTACTGCTGTCTTTCTTTAAAAATGCCACTTGGTTTGACATTTTGTCTAACTGCATTTTAATAGAATAAAATTACATTCTAAATTCTTAAGTGTGGCTTAAGCATTCAAATACTTTTTGGGGCCACTGTATTTGGCCCTATACATCTGTTGAAAAATAGAGGTGTGTGTTTTACACAATTGAAAATCTGACAGCAATGTGTGTAATAGGCTCACTAGCAGTGTTGTTGGGTTAAGTCAGTCAGTCAGTCAATCCGTCAGTGTGAGTGCTGGTATAATCTCTCATCACAGAATGTGGGTCAGTGTGTGAATAAAGGTTTCTGTATACATCCTACTTTCCCCCTCTCTTCCTCCCCTTCACACAAACTTCCCTTGTTTTTTGTTGTCTTAAGATATTCTCTTCATCTGTCAAACTGAAGCAGGTAGTACAGGTGGTGGGGAAAAAAGATATTTCAAAGTAGCAATAGCAATATTTCGCCTTACGATACCACATCAGTTCTATGGCTAAAGTAAAGATCTCAGTGCTGAAGTTTTTTGCTACAACAACTCTTATCACTGGTGAATAAAATCTGAAGATTTGTGTGCAAGTGATTAATTCGCATCAATCTTGGGATTTATTAATCAATATCAGGATCGCTCAAAATAAAGATTGCGATTCATCGAAATATATTTACTTTTACCCACCCCTACTTTGTCAAGTCAATACAAATGCAGAATAATAGTAAATGATTTGACTTTGGAACATTGATTTTTGTAAAATCTCAGCTTGTTGCTTTCTTACCTGTCATTCATACAGAGGCACATGTAGATTTAGGGCATTTTCAAACCTGTATTTCATTTGATTTTTTCCGAAACAGGAGCTAAAATTGTTACTTTGTTTCATTTTCTCCTTGGTTAAGTTCACTTTCGCAATTTCTGAATGGAACTACATTTAGTAAAATCAAAAAACAAAACAATGTTGTATTTAAGCAAACTTACCTCTCATTGGTCTGAAGTTTGTAGGCTGTTCCAGGGTCTAGCTCATACAAGTAGCAGTTAAAATGTTTCAAACAGTACAGTTATATCACAGTGATGCATGTGTCATGATTATTTTTCATTGGTTATTAGTAACTTTTGCATTGTGTCTGCATTAACAAGTGTCTGTTCTGTTTCTGCAAAAGATGGTTAAAATTAAAAGGCAATTGTTCTATTTCATGCCTCCTAGTTTTCTTTCATAACCTATTGTTACTAAGAATCAGTTCTTCTCTCCTTTTGCATCTCTCACCCTCTCTCACTTTCTCTCTCACTAGATCCCTTTTTCTTGGGTTCATCCTTGACTCTACTGTTTTCTGATGGAACAGAAGGTCCTCAATAAGCCCTCCATGGTGTCCAGACTGCCCAAATTTGGTTCCCGTCCTGCCAATGGCATCCCCTCCTCCCTTCCCAATGGTACGACTCAGACTGTGCCCACCCAGGAGGGCAAGAATACGCGAATGGTCAGAGCCTCCTCCTTTTCCATGAAATGGAAGAAGGTGAATGGTGGGTCAACGGACCCTTTAAGCCCAGATGAGGACACTCCTCCTGAAGAAAAGAAGGAAGTTTGCTCCCCTCATTCTCCATGGAATAGGGAGTTAAAAAGTGCTGCCTCTTTATCCACTGGAAGCCCTAAAACCATGAACAAATCCCCAAAGTCTATCTCTAGTCTCAAAGCAAAGCCCAAAAACCCTCAGATCATGACAACCACCAACAGCCAGGACACATCCCCAAAAAACTCAGGCTCTAAGCCAACTCAAAACGGTACGCTACCTGTGGGGTCATCAACTGGTCGTAGAGTCTCTTCAGTGATCCAACGACCAAGAGCAAACTCTGGCTCTACTCGAAGCAGCTCCAAAGATAGCCTGTCTCAGTCCAGCGACAGCCTCTTAAGACAACCCCTCGAACTGGACCCTATGGTACGGTCTCAGAGCTTCACCCATTTCAAACAACTGCCCTCGCCAACCAACAAACCCATGACACGGTCCTTCTCTTTCAACAAGGCTGCTGAGCTTGCCAAACCACTAGCAAATACACAGCTACGCCCACCACGGACACTTGGACTTAAATCGCCCCAGAGCAAGGGACGGCTTCTACTAGGGTTAGGGGGATTGGGGGTTGGAAAGGGGCTATTAGATCAACTCCCTGCTGAACGTCCTCCCTCAGAGGGCTTAACACCATCTAATAGCATTAAAAGGCCTCTTCTACGTAACTCTTTGTTGACAAAGCCATATAGGCTAAATCGACCAATTGCTGCCAAACCACAGTGCCCTCTAGTGGCTGGGAAGACTCCTGTAGAGAGTGACGTTTTAACCCCCCCTCTCACTCCAGAGCTGCCCCAACTTACCACGAAGAGCGTAAGTGTCTGATTTTGTGAAAACAATACTGTTTTGGTACAATTTGGTACCATTTTGGTTCCTATACATAATATTAAGTGTTACACATGTTAAAATGACATTTTTCTTATTATTGTTTTTAATAAAGGCATCAGCTCCTACAGAATTCGCAGAGGGGCCTTTCACAGAGCAGGGGCTGGATGGAAACCTCTGTTATGCTGCGGAGGGACCGGAGGACATGTCAATCTCCTCTGCATCATCGCTGGAAAAGAATGATACCAGTGAGGAGTTCCTTGATGACTTCAACAACCTAGGGGACCAATCACAAAACGCAATCCCACATAAAAAAAATCCTGGGGCCACATCCATGCAGACACCCCTTCAGAGCTTCTTAAGTGAGACCATGAACTGGCCTGGGATTGGTCTGGCAGGTATAGCTACATATTATGACTAGGCTAGAACTGGGCACTAGGGCTGAAAAGATTAGTCGACGTTGTCAACAATAAAAAATTGTCTACAACTTTTCGTTCTGTTCACCATTATACATGGCAAAAAAATATATCTAAAACTCCTTTAAAACAACGTACATTTACTTTAGCATCTATTCTGCAGAAGAAAAAAAAAATTCTGACAATTTTTTATATAATATTTAAAATACAATTATTTAAAAATATCTAAAAATATTGTAGTATTTAGTATTTAATTAAAAAAGATTCATTCACCTGAGAAGCAGCATATAATATATTTAGACTTGCTTTTAGAGAATAGATCTTGAATATGTGTATATTTTGTCTTTTCTGGACTCGCAGAATTATGAAAAAATTAAGAAACAAATACACTTATATACAAAATACACTTATATTAAAGTTACATTATCATAAAGCATGTCTAAATACCTTATATGTTGCTTCTCAAGTAAATTTATCTTGTTTTAAGGATTTTTAGATTATTTTAAATGAAAACAATACAAAATACTTTAACAATTTTTGCACTGAATTTCTTTATTGAAGTAAACTTAATAAAAAGTATTTTTCTTTCCTTTAATTCAGTGAATGTCATTTAGAGGTATTTTTAAAAGATAATTTTGTCCTCTTTATTGTTTGCAAACTCGTTTAATACAACCTTTTAAGTCGGGGCACAATGATTTGAAATGATGGTTTGTGTCATTGAAACAAATAGATATTGATTATCATAAAAAGTCTGAAAGACATTGAGATATCATTTTTAGCTATGTTGCCAATTTCTTATGTATAGTTATTTCTAATATTTTTGTATTTATGAGACAGTTAGTACGGTACTCTGTATTGATACTTTTCCCTGTTTGTGTCAATCATGTAAGAAGATAAAATGAAATGGCATACCTTTTGTTAACTTAATTGCATACATTTGTTAATGTTGGTCTGTTCTCAGGTGGTAAGGCAGATTTGAGTTGTAGACCACCCTGTGTGCCACCACTTATGTCGCCAGATGTGGATCGTCATGCAGCCTCCTCTCTGGAGCTCTCACCTTCTAATAGCTCAGGAGGAACATACATGTGGGATGAGGAGGGCATGGAACCACTGGGGAATAACACACACATACACCGCTGCAGCAGCTATGAGTCAGACCTCAACAGCATGGTGAGTACACACCAACACAAACACATGCCCACCAACAATTATGTTTCATGAAAAGTAGCATGGCATTATCAGACCTGAGCTTGACATTGCATACTAAATGAATTGATGGACAGGGGAGCAAGAATGCATTAGAAATATATGGATTGCTTCCTAATTTAACACTTAAGACTACTGTGGCAAACTATGGTATAGTAATTGCTTCAGATGGCAATACCATGGTGCTTTGTCATTATTGACATATTAATGTACCATGGGATTCACAATACATGGCACTTCAAAGAGTGTTGCCAGCCCAGATTTTTAACCACACCTACGCTACTCTCACATTATGGAACTTAAAATGCAACTATATGACAACATAAAAGGTGCTATAAGGGATTTTTTTTTAATGAAACAAGCACAAAACGTCCCTAGAGACCTTATTCACAGCAGCATCAACTTCGTCAAGGCTTTAAGGGATAAATGTACTGTCTCTTCATTGGGTTGTACAGTTGTTTTGTGTTTTTGGATAATTCCTGTGTTGAAACATTGAAAAAATATATTTTCATGAAATTTCATGAGATGAAAAAAGCTCCAGACAACATGAGCTGTGAAATATCTGATTTGATCTAGGAGCTTTTTGAAAGCTTTAAACGGTGCACGTTTAAGAGATGGAAAGTCTATCCCTCACAGCCTCATTTTCAATCCGCTTAAAAATCAAAGATGGCGCTACAGTGAAAAAGTTTAATTACCTGTCAGATATCACTGAAATCTGTTGCTATGAAATATCACGGCTGTCTCTGTAACAGTGTGAGGATTGGTAAACAGCTGTAAATCAGAAGACTTTGAAGCAATTTCTGCCTGTCAATCCTGCATTTTCTCAGGGCAGCCAATATATGGGCAAAAGGAAGCTGTGAGTCTCGGTTTGAGAGTTGTCCCTTTGTCGCATGAGAACACTATTTTGCTACCATTGCTTTTGACAACTAGCTTACTAGTACAAGGTCAGTTTAACTGTTTGGGTTTTCTGACATCAAAGTGCTGATTAAGTTTTCTTGTGAAATTGAGCTCTCCTGCTCCATCTGTAATTACAACAGTCTCCAAGCGTATCTGTGTGGATGTGTGTGTGTGTCTTTGGAAAGAGAGGGTGTGTCTATTGCAACAGATAAGTCTTGTGGAATTTCTAGAATGGCTAACATCACGTATAGAACCATTAAACTTTTATCTGAGCTTGTGGGTTTGCAAAGCCCTTAGAATTGTGTACTATGCCAAATACTGTGCTCTTCCCCAATATGTGGATGTTCCTCCACACCGTGTGTGCGTGTATATGCATGTAATATGAGTTTCTGTGCATGTAAGACCTCTCTTCTCTGATCCTGCTAATTATCTTCTTGTTAATTAGGGATTAGCCTCTGTGGCTCTGACTCATGACTCTGCAGGATTCTGAATCCAGTCTCTGCATTTCATAATGGATGTCCTGTTCTCAGCTGTTTCCGAGGCACCTGATGGGGCAGGAATGCAGAACGGTGCCACTTAACATTCCAGCTTTTGATTCCACATTTTGATCCCAGTGAAGCCGGCTGAGATATTGTTCCCAATTTCCTAATTTCTTTTGTTCTGTCCGATTGGTTCTGTGGAATGTAGAGAGAGAGAGAGATTGTAAGGCAGGATTTAAAACTAATCAGATTTGAAATACCAGTTTTCTCTTGTAACAGATATACATACATATATTTATCCACACACAGACCTGCTGACAATACATTATGTAATCGGGTCCTGTATAAATTTGAGGGTGGCTGAGTAATTGATATCATTGCTTGTGTGGTTGCTTGGCTCATGAGGAGTTCAGTTCACCTAATCGGCTGCACTTTAGGTTGAGTTGGGCTCGGGGTGACATCTGGTGGTGTACTTTAGGTACTGCAATAAATTGAACATCCTGCATGTGTTTCTTGCAAGCCTCTGTATTATTACTGCTCATGCTTGGGGTTCACTCTTTATGCTGTGGTCAAGACTGATGCCTCAAATCATGAGGCTTGTTCAGATTTACTATTTTTGACTGACAATAAAACAGGTGGGGGAAAAAAAATCCCACAAACTTGCATTACAGGCACCCGACACCTTTCTAATGATTAGGGACTGGAATTACAAAACATTCTTAGAATAAAATTCCTCTTAACTACTATTTTCTAGCTTAATATAAAAGTTAATATTTTGTATTTCCAAAGACCTAAGAATGTTCCTATCGTTTTCTTAAAATGTTTACAGCAAGATGCCTTCTTAAAAACTTGTTTACCCTTAGAACTTTCTTGTTTTGTTTCTTAAGATTATTGTGTACCCAGCCCCAGAATATAATAGAGACTTTGGGGGGTGGACTCTTTTGACTTGGACCGGTGAGCAATGCCATAGCAACCACTCATAGCTCCATAGCCATAGCATAGCATGTGAGCTGAGTCAGACTATTTCGCCCAAGACGGACCACTGGTATTAGAATGAATGGGAGAAATTGGAATGCCCAACGGGTGTAGAAAAGGAAGTCCTGCCTTACAGGTAAAAGAGACAATTACCTCAGTCAACTCGAGAAAGTGCATGTGCGTTTTATGAGTGATCTGTGCTAAGTACATTTGCTAAGTACGAAGTACAATTATGATGCCACATTTTTCTGATTTGTACTGCTGATTTTTAATACATTCTTTGATTGTAATCTTAACCAACTGTTTCAGAGATCTCGGTCTTTCTCCATTCATGTTGATAAAGGAGGTGCTTTACTTTTATGCCGCTTGTTTACATAGAAAATTGTTGCATGGGTGTGTTCCAAAGATTGCCTCTGAGTAGACTGACTTGCCTTGAAAGAAACTTTGGCTGAAAGTAAAAATAGAATAGCTGTTTCTGTCTTTAGTTTTACTCTTGTGATCTCACTGATACTGAAATGTAGGCTGGGCTTTATTTAGATCTGATTTTACACGCAGTGATTGATATAACATCAGACTTTGTCTGCAGCATGAAACAGAAAACATTTTAAGAAAGAGAGACATAAATATTGTCTGCAGCTAAGGCCAGCGTCACACCAGCAGACTTAAAACAACTCGATTTTGGCAGAGGGTGTCACACTTGCCGACTGTTTTGCTGAGATGTCGCTCTGTTCAGTTGGACATATGACACACTTGTTGATACAAAAACGTGGAGGGGTGACAAACATACCGACTCAATGCAATTCTCTCAGATTCCCTGTAATGTGGAGCTGGCTGAAATAACAACAGGAGTACCTCCTGAGCATAAACAATTGTAGTAGATTGATTTAGGATGTGATTCATAGAGTAAATTTACCTTGTGAAAGTGTGGGATTGTGTCCATATGCAGCTTTTAGTGGGAAAAGAAATTAAGTTGTGTCTCCGCTTTCAAATTTCGTTATATTTAGTGTATGAGAAAAATGCTTGATGACAGAATTATTATGGATTACAATGGTAATTGTGATGGTATGCAGCTGAGTGTGATTGCAGATGAAAACATTCAGACCAGCTTGATGTTTTGTCAATTCTTCATTCTGTCATGTTGGATCCTTTTTTCTGTTGCTTTTATCTTTTAATTCAGCAAGGAGTACCGATGAATTAATGATTTCCCGCTGACAGACTGTAATGCAAGGTTTGTCTCCCTCCGCCTGGCTGGCGATTATGTAAATTAAGCTCACACCGGAAAACCACAGAACAATCGGCTGGTGTGGTGCCTGCTTAACCTGCAGTTGCTTTTATGTATAATGTCATTAAAACACTGAAGCTAACACCTCATCCTAACTAGTCGTGACGCGATAAGATTCCAGCGACAAGCTATCAGGCTGTCCACACCAGACGCGACATGACATCGCAAAATTCATACACTAAAATGAGGATTATTGACAATAACATTTTGAAATCAGAGCAATCACAGATGGAACAGTGTGTTTATTGAACGCAACACATTTTCTCACTGATGCTCCATAACGCTTTCTACGGCAAGCCCAGAGGGGATAGATACACAATCACACACATACACAGGGCAAAATTACTTTATGAAATGCATCCTCCTTCAGTCTGTTACGCTTGTTCACACAGTACTCCTGTTGTTATTTCGCCGATCTCCATGTAACACGTGTGTGTGTCTGTGTGTGTGTGTGTGACCGAGCTCTGGCTAAAGAGAACGAGACCTCAAGCACGACATTCGGTAGGTGTGTGACACCCTCAGCCAAAATTGTAATTGTTCTGAACCGGCTAATGAGATGGTGGCTTTAATATACTGCAATAAGAATCATTTTAGACCTATTTGTTGACTGCGCTGCCTGGCGCAACGTAGCAGAAATAGAAACCATTATTAGCTATTTAATAATAGATATGTAGCAAATTGGAGAGGTTTCGTGTAGATTGGATCTGGCTGGCCCCTTTGAGAACTCCTAGTGTTGCGCATGTGTTGGAACGCGGGAGAGCTCCCAGTTTTGTTTGTTGGTTGTAGTGGTGCACCGATCTGGAAATTTGAGGCTGATACCGATCTCAGATTTTTCTTCGGCCAATACAGAAACATTTTGTTTTTTATGTGCTCTTTGCCCCACTTTTGCAAGATATATGCTGCAGTTATATATTTATGCCCCACACAGTAAAATTACAGTAACTACAAAAAGGTTCCATTTGTTAATGTTATTTAACAAGAAATTTTTCAAAAGAAAAATATATAACATACACTCTCT
This sequence comes from Xyrauchen texanus, assembly GCF_025860055.1. Taxonomy (NCBI): domain Eukaryota; kingdom Metazoa; phylum Chordata; class Actinopteri; order Cypriniformes; family Catostomidae; genus Xyrauchen; species Xyrauchen texanus. Next base: position 17,606,613 of record NC_068297.1, on the reverse strand, counting down.
TACAAGTATAAGATATACTATACAAGTATTTTATTACCAACGTTTTGGCAACAATCCTTTGCCAAGGTTCAATTTTCTCACAATGGAGAGCAATATATATAGAGTCAGTCCTTACACACTGGTGAAAGCAGTGACATCACAATGGGCATTTAGTAATTAGTTAACAAGCCTGTCTCAACCAATTAAGACAATGAAATATCATTGTGACATATATAATCGAGATTTGTATGTCACAAGAAACATTACTTTAGCACTTTTAAAACCATGACATGACCATTACATACTTAAGAGCCACCAAATCATATAAGAGAGCTTATACTAAACACACACACACACACACACACACACACACACAACTATCAATTTATTTTAGGGAACTCTCAACCTTCAATTCAAGATGTGTACAAAATAGATTTAATTTCCTCATTTATAAAAAAAACTACTTGATTCAAAATCAACATTCAAACCATATGGCACCAAAGTTTTTAATCTGTATTCAAAAGGCTTCTCGTTTTAGCAAGAGTTGATTCAAATCCCCACCTCTTCTTGGTAGTGACACCATCTCAATTCCTATATAACGTAATGATGCATCAGGATGATTATTTTCTATAAAATGTGCTACTAATAGTACTATAAGATATAAAAATATAAATTAACTATGATATTCTTCAGTTCATGTTTTTTAACTTATTACATTTACATTTACATTTCTGCATTTGGCAGATGCTTTTATCCAAAGCGACTTACAGTGCACTTATTACAGGGACAATCCCCCTGGAGCAACCTGGAGTTAAGTGTCTTACTCAAGGACACAATGGTGGTGGCTGTGGGGTTATTAAGTAACCTTTTGTTTTGCAGCTTATTATACCTTTTATCAGATTAGATTTTCCAGTATGAGGATGTTTGAATGACGTACATCGGTATGTATAACTATATAGGTTACCACAAAGACGTTTACCTTCTGGGATAGGTGTCAACATTGAAATTTCTATTAAGATTCTCTGGTCTACTTCATATTGTTTTTACCTGACAGAATTGACTATATGGAAGACTATTCCTTAAAGATAATGGATGGTAAGGATTTAGGGTGCACACTAATGGTGGAAATTATAATCATGATTATTTTGTAAAAACATTTAATCACGATTATTTCTCACAATTATTCTGTTATTTAAAACTTTTTTTAATTGCAGGGCTGCACAATTTGAAAACATAAAATAAAATAAATAAATGCAGTTGCCACTGCTTAGATCTTTATTCTAAAACAACAAAAAACATAAAATTACATTAAACAGTTGCTCGGTTAAAAAGTTTTTAGAACTGCTAACTAGTAAATTAAGGCATGTTTTGCCTATTCTGTACTGCTAATAGAAACAGTTACTCGGGTGTTTACACTTGCAGCCTCTTTTAAGATCCATTCTTTAAATTATTATTATTATTATTAACATTATTATTATATCCCCATACTCTACAGTAATATATAGGCTAATAGTAATATATTTCTGTAGTAATTGAGTGCACAGAATTGCTATACAGTCTCAAGCATCTATTTTGAAGGAAGCCTACTTATTTTATCAAGCCTTTTATTTTGAATGAAGACAGTGTTTTTTTCTGTGTGTTCTAGCAGAGGCATTTTGTGCTTCTTCCAAACATCTTTTCCTCGCTTCACATAACCCGGTGCCATGGGGTTACTTTAGATTTGTTCACACTTGTTATGGCCAAATATATTTAGAATAAGGCAAATGTGCAACTTAGGTAAATGCGTAGCGCTTTAAAATAACGCGGTCAGCGCACGTTAGCGACGTGCACGAACCGAACTCAGACCATATATGTTCTGTATAAAACATACATTATCAAAGCACGAGATGGAATTAATTTAATGTGCATCGAGCACAGAATACCGTATCATTATATTCGTAAGCCGCACATACAAGACTCGTAAACATCTGCTTTGCAGTTCTGTATTTCAGCGCTTGCTTGAAACAGAAACAGTTATTTGTTAGTAGCATACTTCTGAAGAGAGCGTGATTGGTCAGGTGAGGTGAAATCGGACTCAGGGTTGCCAGATTGGGCGGTTTCCCGCCCAATTGGGCGATTTTGCAATCTTTTTTGCGGGCAAAAATGGGTTTGGGCGGGTGGGCAAAAATTGGGCTGGTTTCGGATCAGTTCGGCGGGTTTTTGTAGCCGAAAGATCGGTACTTCAGATCCTTCTTTCGGCGACTCTCCGTTCAGTAGCCTACTCTCACTCACTCACTCTCACACACACACACACACACACACACACACACACACACACACACACACACACACACACACACACACACACTACAGGTCTGGCTGACGTGCCCCCTAAACTCACAACAGACACTCCCTCCCTTCAGCTCACGTCACGCACGCCGGCACCGCCCTCCCCTCAAACACACTAGATTGCGCGGGGTTTTCAAACTTAGCTAGCTGACTGACACTGACAATATGCCAAAGTGGGCAAAATATAGAAAAAGTTACAGGAAAGAGTGGGAAAGAGATCCAGACTTAAAGTCATAGATTGCACCGGGTGCAGAAGAAAGAAAGGCACACTGTAAATACTGCAACGCTGATATCCGTGCTCATTTAAAAGATCTTAAAGATCATGCATCCACCAAGAAGCATAAGGCAAGGTGCCAGCCAACGGTCAGACAGTTAGCAGAGTGGGTGAGTCCAGTAACCCTGACAACAATGACCAGAAACGACGAGAACTGCGGATAGCAACGTACATTGCGTGCCACACTGCCATTAATGCTGTTGATGAACTATCTGATATACTGAAAGTCGAGACAGGTGCATTCCAGATGCACAGAACAAAAATCTAAATCACCTCTCTGTATTGTTCCAGAGACATGGCTCTTCTCATTCAGCACTGCGGGAAAAATATAATTTCCGGGTTTGGCCTTAGAATTAATTAATATGGACATTTTTTCCATATTAATTTGTGAATATTTTAAATGTTTAATAAAGGGGCAAAAAGTGATAAACAGTGCGTCAATATTTTTTTTAAATTTATTTTATAAAAATAAATATTTATTATATATTTATTATACTATATATATATATATGATATATATATGCAAATGCTGCAGTTATATATATATATATATATATTTTAACTGCAGCATTTGCAGTTCAAATTCAAATTTTGGTGTTCAACTTTGTGTTTTAAAAATACAACAACCGTTAATTTTTGATTACAGGTTAAAAAAGGAAAAACGAATGGACGCAAAGTACACGGACCAATGGGTAATTTTAAAACTCGTTAATGATTATCATGTGTTTAAACGAGAAACCATAGCGAGAAACAAGCCAAAACAAATTTGGGCGGTTTTTTGTGCATTCTCGCGGTTTTTGACGAGGTTTTGGGCTGGAAAACCTTGCTGGCATCTGGCAACCCTGATCGGACTAGGAAAGAGCTTGTGCTTTCGTCTATCATCCATAGACACATGCTATAATGAAAATGAACAACAATTTGCTACTTTACCTGGCTAGCTTCTGTTTGCTAGCTTACTAATATCGCAGACGATTATGCTTAATTATGCTTTGAGGCGGCTGTGGCTCAGTTGGTAGAGCGGCTTGGCCACTAATTGCAGGGTTGGCAGTTCGATTCCTGGCCCACATGACTCCACATGCTGAAGTGACCTTGGGCAAGACACTGAACCCCAAGTTGCTCAAGAACCCCAAGGCTAGCGCCTTGCATGGCAGCTCTGCTCTCATTGGTATGTGAATGCAGGCATCCCAACCTGCAAAAAGTCATTTCATGGAGGTATCCCGGACCCCTCCTCCCCTAAAAGATATAAAAGCATAATATATAATTTCTTTAGGCTATAGGCCTATGCAATTATTTGTTAATTATGTAGATTACTTTTAATATAAACTGCTTATACTATTTATGTAAACTGCTTTTATTTATATTCCATTGCAACTTTAAACAGGTCTAAGGAGTTTATTGTTTTCATGTAGCCTAGGTAACTAGCCGGCCTGAATAATATGCACATGAAATGAAACTTGTTTAACTCACCTCAACATGTCTTTTACAATCATTTAACCCGCCATGGGCAATGCTGAAGTCACTGTTACAATCTGTACAGAATGTTTGATGGACACTGAGAATGCTCATGTTAAAGAAAGTCAAGCTACAAGCGCTCATAATGGCTCAAACGGTCTCTATCACTCCACGCATGATGATGATTTTGACATTACCCTCTATTTCATTGAAACGTATTTCATTACTTCATTGTACCGTATTTCATTTGTTATATTTTGTTGAACCATATTTAATTTTTTTTATTTAATTTTAATTTAATCTGTTTCTGTATATTCTTATTTATTTTTAAAATACAATGTGGCCCATTCAACCACTGTTTTTCCCTTTTTAATAAACAGCCATTAGATAAGACCCTCCCAAAAATAGTTTTGTATCTGTGTTTTTTTTAATTTTTTTTACAGCCTACCAGCTACAGATATGATGATTATTAAGATATACTCTGCAGTCTGTACAATATGACTGTTCTCATGATAGCGTGTGAAAACATGCTGCAAGAGCAATTTGGTTGTGTTGAAATCATGAAAATACTTTAGGCCACTGGGGGGCAGTAGAGATTCAAAAGACAAACATTTTCAGCATCTCCCTGTTTCTGTCCGCCTCAACATTTCTCTCTCTCTTTCTCTCCTTCTATCATATACGTGTGTGTTTGTGTATGTGTTTAATGCCTTGGTTGACTTAAGACTTCAAACACATCCCCTGTTAGGCTCAGTTAAGAGTTGTTTATTTGTTCTTAATATAGTCTGTCTTGCAGGAGGCATTTACAGGCCAGTTCATTAGTCTCTTAATGAGCTAGGTGCATACACCTTTGTGTTCAAGACAGTAAGTAATTCTGGAACATGCCTTTTTAATCTGCTTCTGTTTCATTATTAATTTGCAGAGAGTTTTAGTGCATTGTTTACGCTTTATCATCAGCTGACATTACTAATACTGTAAACAGGATTTGTATAATTTTCATAAATATGTCACCCCTAATCACAGTCTAATTTATTAGACTAACTGGTTTATTGACTCTTTATGTAGCTTAATCTCTCTGAGACCTGCAATATCTAATTGTATATTGAGAGCCTTTTCTGACACAGTCTCAGAGGTTGTTTTGTCTGAGCATTTGGCACAACTGTGTGTGGAACTGCCACTATGAAATTTAATTTAATGCCCATATTCAAGATGACAGGAACACAAACTCAATGAAAGCTGTTTACTCTCAGGCAGTGATGAAGCGCGAGCATTTTTAAGTTCTGAGTTGCTGGTGGTGCTTTTAAATGCATGATGCTAATACATTTGTGCATGAATCTCAGCTGAGTAAGTGTGTTATGTCTGTGACGATGACTCTGGATGTGCTGATTGGGTAATAAGAGTCGGTCCTATCCTGTAAAGTGTTTCCCCTAGGATTGTTTTTAGCAGTGGTGGTGTTGTGCACGTGTCCACAAGCCCGCAACGCCCGACCCATATTCGCGCATGTTAGTCAAAGAATAGATTAAAACAGGTGTGTCGAACTCAATTTCAGCCTGAGCCACATCAGGGTTCATTTGTGCCCTCAAAGGTCCCTTTGGTACTCATGCAAATTATATTACATGTTATGTGCATTGAAATGCACATTTGACAGTACATATTGATTTTGATATTGGGATGCAGCAAATTATTATATTAGCAGCAGTAACATCAGTTGAAAAATGAACACCTTTCATCAGGCTCCTAATTAAACTACAGCCATGTCTTGGAATTTCTGAAAGCAAACAAAACAACATACATTTTCTTACAATCAGGGAGTGTGACAAGAGTACAGATTTTATACAGATGGAAAACTGATAGCTTGATCCATAATTATGAAAATGCACCATAGTTCTTCCATAATATCCTTGGTTTTAACAATAACATAATTTCCATCCACTTTTCATACAGTTTTGTTATTGACAAAAGTAAAGTCTCTGAGCATGATCAAAATATATTTCAAAATTTGAAAGGTTTTCTAAAAATTAATAAACTTTTTGATGCAATTGACCCTCTTTTTGCACATTTTTATTTTTTTATGAGTTAATAGCTCTTACTTTTGGGTATGCCATTTAAGCATGAAATCCTTAAAAATGCTTTCAGGGTATACGTTTCAGCTAGTTTCATCAACCAGATAGAACAATTCTGTACTGCATACAAACGGGGTTCACAATCCCTTCCACACATCACACTGGTTCACAAGCGCATTTAAAATAGTCTGTGCGGTTGAGATCTGTACGCGAATTACCACAGCTGCACTGCCCTCGTGCTGCTTTAAGGTGCGTACACACTGCCAGCGACATCGACTCAATACCATTCATTTTCAATGCGAGCACAGCGACTTCCGGCGACACGAGCTGTCGCGACCGTTGGCGCTAGATGTGGGCGTGTCCAGTGACGCGACAAAGTTGAGAAAAGTTCAACTTTGGAGCGACTAACGGAAGCGACAGCCAATAGGAGAGAAGACGGGAGAGCTCACGTGATCCTTTCTCTCTCTCTCAGCTCCTGCAGTAACGGAAAGGTGGATGAAAGGCTAATTCTTGCTGTTAGAAATTTTCCAGTGCTCTGTATGTCTCTTCCCACGTACAAGGACATTTTTAAGAAAAATACTGTGTTGGAAAGGTGTATCTGAGATCGCGGGGATTTTATGGACCCAGACAGACCGGCGTTTGCATTTTCGCCGCAGATAAACAGCCGCTATGGCAAACAGCAGGCCTTGTTTCTCATTCATCTTTGATATAAAGCATTTTATGTACTGATTCCATTTATATTTAGTCTTTTCCCTCCAAAATGTTTGTTTTTAGTGGCAAGAAAAGAGATTCGCTGTCAACAGCAATGGAGTGGGGATTTTATGGACCCAGACGCACCTTAAAACGTAGGATGGCAGAGGATTGCAACGTTTCACTAAACAATCAGTTAGTGCTTTCCTCGTGAATATAAATGAGCCATCCCATCATCTGAATGTATTGAAGTGAATTTTGCTCACTTCAAAAGCGTAATGAAACCGCGCTACATGGGTCAATTATCAACACAGCTTAATCATGAGTAAAGGTGCGTACACACTGCCAGCGACTTTATCGCTGCAGGTCGCCAGTGGCTGGCGGTGAAGTCGCTAGTGGGTGTTCCCACTACTGGTCGCCTAGTAACGTTTATAAATGACATTCACGGATGCCACTCCATTGCTGTTGACAGCGAATCTCTTTTTTTGCCACTAAAAACAAACATTTTGGAGGGAAAAGACTAAATATAAATGGAATCAGTACATAAAATGCTTTATATCAAAGATGAATGAGAAACAAGGCGTGCTGTTTGCCAGAGCGGCTGTTTATCTGCGGCGAAAATGCAAACGCCGGTCTGTCTGGGTCCATAAAATCCCTACGATCTCAGATACACCTTTCCACGCAGTATTTTTCTTAAAAATGTCCTTGTACGTGGTAAGAGACATACAGAGCACTGGAAAATTTCTAACAGCAAGAATTAGCCTTTCATCCACCTTTCCGTTACTGCAGGAGCTGAGAGAGAGAGAAAGGATCACGTGAGCTCTCCCGTCTTCTCTCCTATTGGCTGTCGCTTCCGTTAGTCGCTCCAAAGTTGAACTTTTCTCAACTTTGGAGCGACGCTGGACACGCCCACATCTAGCGCCAACGGTCGCGACAGCTCGTGTCGCCGGAAGTCGCTGTGCTAGCATTGAAAATGAATGGTATTGAGTCGCTGTCGCGCGCAATGTCGCTGGCAGTGTGTACGCAACTTGAGCTTGCGGGCCGCTTGAAATTAAGCGAGTTTGACAGGTGTTGTTATGCGGTGACGTCACTGAGTAAGTACGTGTATGACTTTTGAACTAATTTAAACTATATTTTTAAATCAACGATAATTAGCTATTAATCATAATAAAAATAATATTTTAAAATTTTTATGTTAGGCAATACAGTGTGTAGTTAATTTATTAGAAAATGTTTTGCAATGTGTATATAAGCAGCAAGCATGTTTCATACCTCTCTTCCAATAGACCAATATTCCAATATTTTTTTCTTAACTGCATCTATTAATTTTTTATATATAGAAATAAAGCTATTACAGAATAGCAATGCATATTCAAAAATCAGTGCGTATTGATTCGCCATTGAAAGCTTGGCTTGGTTTGTAAGACCCAAACTCTTTCATTCAAAATATACATTATCTGTAGGCATCAGAGTGATTTGTCCTTGATGTAATATGATTCAGGAATTCCCCCCTAAATGATGTTACATTTCTTAGTGCACCACTTTGCGTGAAATGTGATCAGGATTCTGGGCTTGTCCGATTGGACCTTTCTTAAATGTTATCTGAGGTTCTGTCTCTAACAGTCTGGCTCTAAAAGGACCTTTAATCCGATCTTTCCGGCTGATTCGTCCAGGCCTATGTGAAATGGGCTGCGTTATTCCTGCTCTTTCTTTGCAGAAGGAGGGTGCTGATGGAGCTCGGCCTGCGTGTCTAAGCTGCCGCCTGGCGCAGTGAAATGTCATTTCCTCTGAAGCAACCTTCTGTGACTAAGCCCCTTTATACATTGAGAGCGTCAGAGAGAGAGAGACCCGGGAGACTGTGTGTGTGTGTGAGTGTGTGTGTGTGTGTGTGTGTGTGGGTAGGTAAAGAAAATGAACTCTGGGTGCATTGAATACACTTTTTACACTTGTTAGGTGGAGTACAGTGTGTTGTGCATGTAGGAGAGAGGCCTGTCTCTATATAAGTAGATATAAATATGATGGAAGGGATTTGAAAACAATGTGTCCGCTTGGAAGGTATTTTGTTTTTTTGTACGTCTTCTGTATTTTGTGAATGTATCGCAGTTATATGATTGATGTTTTCTAAAGTGTGCTTAGAGCAGATTTGTACAGTGATGTTTTTCCAGCTGCCTGCTATTTGTGAAATCTGGATTATGCAAAAATGTTCACACTTTCAATGCTTTTGTATTTGAAATAACATTTTTTTTTGTGTAGAAAATGTATTTAATGTAGCTTAATAACCTCTATAATGTAATATGATTTATGTGTGGTGCATATTAAATGGCATTGAACTGATTTTGAATTGAAAGAAAGAAATACTGTTTTTGTTGCAGAGTGTTCCACTAGCTCTGGGCTAGAAACATAAAGGGTGCAGTTTTAAACCAATGTAGCACATGAACCATGAACAGGAGGCTTACTGAGATCCGTTATCAGCATTGTGCCATTGAGCAAAACACTTAACCCTGCATTGATTTGTAGGAAGTTCCCTATAATAATCACACTGTTCAAGCATATACTAAATGTCAAGTAACCAATTAAAAAAATAACAACCCTTTTCAAGGTGTCCTACTTCAATTGTTTTATGTAAATTTAGAACAAGAACCTGTAAGGGAAGGGCATTTTAAACCCCCTAAACCCTACATACATGGCTGTATGACAATGAATTTTGACTTGAACTGAAATTAAATGAATGACGATCATATAGTGTGTTTGTTATTAACCACATTTGTTATTTTTTTATTTAAACCTGAATATAAACAGAATTTTAGGATTTTGAAAAGAAAAAGTCCTGCAAAGCATTTTAACAAAGAAAATGTATGTAATAAAATTATATTTCCAAATAAAGTTATATTTCCAAAAATGTTTTTTTGGTGATGCATAATATTTTATTTGGGGGTTCATTTATTGTCAACAATGTCCTGTGTGGTGCATTCTCAGCAAGCATTTTTCACCCAAACAAGTGTGGTTGATAAATATTTATTTTTAAAATTTAGTTCACAGTAGTTTGTTGTCTCCCACTTTGCTCGGTACAGTTTATGCATGAAAGTTGTTGCCATGCCAACTTACCAATACCAACACATTTTCACTCGTATGTTAAGATGATAATATTGTTTGTAATTAAAAAGTTTGTATTGAATTTCAAAAGAATGTGAAATAAATAAGTTTTCACTTATGTTCTCAAAATAAGTAAAATAAATAAATGATTGCTATCCTAATGATCGGCTGTGGGTGCTGTGCTGCGATACAAATAGTAACTCAGTGAAGGGGTCATAGTTTATAAAGCACGGCTATAGACCAATCGGCACCCAGGACTGGAACTAACCATTTAATAAATTAGATATGTGGCATCAAACAAGTTTTTTGTTGTTGTTGTTTTTTTTAATGCCGTTTGATTTACACCTGTTTTTACATAATATACTTGTAAACTTTGGTAATAGAAATTATCAAATTAGGCAATGTTTAAAAAGGATTCTGCGGAGAATAGCGTGAAGCCTTTACACACGCTATGTCTTCGCGGTAACGCGCTCAACAAGCCACATGATGAGATGTGCGGATTGATGGTCTCCGATGCGGAGGCAACTGAGATTTGTCCTCCGCAACCCGGATTGAGACTAGTCACTATGCCACCACGAGGACTTGGGAGCGCATTGGAAATTGGCCATTCCAAATTGGGGAGAAAATTTTTTTTTAATTAATGCATTAAATCGGCATCATCATTATGATTTTATTGTGATAAAATCGCTTACTAACCTTTTCTGTGTAAAGTAAAAATTGTACAACTTCATTGCCATGACGATGTAATGTCAACCAACCCTAAAATTACTGTAAAAATTACAATTGAAACAACTTTACAGTTCAAATAATACATGTGTTTTAACAGAAGAATTAAAGTGCCTTTATAAAATTATAAGCTTGAGATTTCTGCCTTTTTAAACCCTCCAAAAATTGGCCACATTCATGTAAGATATTTGGTATGCTATATTGAGACGGGAATCGTTAAAGTGCCTTCATTCTCACACCTTTATATGTAAGGAAATTTAGGGTCTTGAAATATATGAGCTATGAACTAAATTAAACTGTCCTTATTGTACATTATTAGTTAATGAAATGTATAATGGAATTAGTCGTGTTCGACAACCATTATAAATTAGATAAATGACAAATAACTAGATTATTCTCCATCATAAAATCGTATTACAACGTCTCGTTGTATCTGCTCACAATTTCTACTGTGAGGAATTAGCTTTAATAAGTGAATTATGATTAATTCACTTATTGGAGTGATATTGTTCTCATGGCTTATTGAAATTAAGGGATTACCCAAAGTATTTAACAAATACACCAGCACTTTGAGCACAATATTGGAGATGTACTTGCGTTCTTTGTGTTGCTTGGTTCTTGGCTCTTGGTCAAAAGTTTGTTCCGTCGATGTTTTGGACCTCCGTAAGATCGGATAGTTATTGTCTGTATGAATGATGAGGTTGGCTTTGAAGTGATGCCTTCTCTGAACCTTAGAGATTGAGAGACTTCCTCGGGACTTCGAGTCCCGAGCTTCCTTGGACCTCACATGGCATGGATCTGGTTCCAATGAGATCCAGAGAAGACCTCGAGGGAAGAGTCAGAGTGAAGTCTGAGCAGTCAGAAGAGCAGGAGAAACAAGCAGAGAGGGAAGACCACAAGAGAAGAGGGCATATTCTTCCTGTTTGGAAACATTTGAACTGAAATTGGCCACATCCCCAAAGGTGTCCTGCACCAATCAGAAGTGACTTTTCAGAGTCACATGGTCAACTTGACTTGACTTGACTTGAACTGTCTTTTCCGACAGTTGATTTTAAGGTCCTTTTTTTAGATTCTTTTACATAATTCCCGCTCAATATAGTGTATGTTTAATCATTCACTTTTTATCTTGCAAATGGTACAAGAGGCATGACATTCGTTGTCGTCAGCTTTCTCTGCATATGCCAGCGAACGTTTACAAACTAAACATGACATTCTTTCATGGATATTATATGTGTAGGTAACAAAACCTGACAATCCCTGGTTACAAATCATACTGGTTAATTCATTGGTTATACAACATGGATAAAACATTACACACATTTTAAAGAGGTATGCTATAATCATTAATTTGTCAGTTATACAGGTTACCACATTTTAAAGCAATTGTCAGAATTACCAAGCAAGACTAGGTATTTTATGTGGGTCCATGCAGTCTTTTATCTTTAATAGGATTGATTCGGCAAAGTACTGTGACTTTGTGTGAGATGTTTCTGGATTAAGGAATGTCCTTTTTAAGATGCTGTTTGCTGAACAATGATCACAGTGTCACATGATCTGATGAGTCTTAAGTGTAGCAAACTGGTTTATATCGGAGGACAGAGTCTTGTTTGTCCCGAGTCTCTCGGGAACTCCAAGAGTGTGTGTTCTGTCTTTTATTGCTTTGACCTTAGGGCAGAGAAGTTTTTTGCAGATGAGTCATATGGGATCTAGACAAGTATCTTTGTTAGTTTTATTGGCCAGATGTGAGACTCATTGGCACCAAAGTCTTTCAATTTATGACGTTGTGGAATTCCAGGATTAAGATTGGGTAAATCCCAGATTCAAATCATGTCGTTTCAATTCCTCTGCATGTATAATGAAACATTCACTTCCATTCAAAGTGCACTGATTTGAGCTTTTTTTTCTTTAAAAAAAAATAAAAAGGAGGGATGAGTTAAAATACATTTTTGTGGTTATCAATATTATGCCACGAATGCTGTTGATTGAGCTCAACTTGTACTGAACCTGGAACATACCTTTAGCTAAATATCTCTGAACAGGCTCCAGTTCTATGAGACTCACCCATGCACTCAAATTTTACTCAAACTCCAAAATAAATACTGAATGGTTCTTAAAGAGATGCTTTAAAGCTCTTTTACATCAGAGTAATATCTTTCCTTGGTGCTAATTGAGGCTACGTAGTGAGGCCACATTTTATTGTATTTGGTTCCAATATTTTACACAAAGAAATGTAGTGAATGTCTTTCAAAACGTCTCCTCAAAGAGATTATTTTGATTTGAAGTCTTTGAGCCAGACTTGATGTTGAGAATCGCTTTAAAATGCATTAAAATAACTTGCAATACCTGATAACTGCCCCTGTGTGTCTACCACACACTCTCATTTTCTGTCCGATTTTAAGGCGTATTGATTTTCACCTTGATGCACTTTTGCATTTTCAAATAATCAACTAGGCAGAAAAGTCACCTTTTTGATTTAAGCTCCTTATCTTGGAAAAAACCCCCCAGAAAAACAAGAAACTTTTTTTTCTTTTTTCTGTTTATGTAGCTTCCACTGTCTCTTTCCTGCATGGCCAGTGACTTCTGCCTGATTTTTCTTAGTCACACTTTCTTAGAGCGATTACCAATATCCATTAATTACCACAAATATCGTTCATGCTAATTACTGAATGCTGCCTTACTCAAAATGTAACACTCTTTCTTTGGTCATTTCTCATGCTCAGGACATTCTGAATAACTTGGAAAACACTGTATCATGTGACCTGGAAGATGATGACCTCATTCTTGATGTGAATCTGCCAGAGGATGGCGCCTTACACAGTGGTTAGTACACACACACACACACACACACACACTTACACTCTCACACACACACACACACACACACACACACACACACACACACACTTACACTGTCACACACAGAGGGAGAGAGAGTGTGTAATTGAGTTCTGTAGTAAAAATTGCAGTCAATTTGAGGTCCATAGTCCATGCAAAACCGAGATTACAGGTATGGAATTTTCAATAGCATTTCTTACGTAAGATGTTGACTTTATTTTTCTGTAAATGTTTTAAAAAAGACTTTATGAATGTTTACCATTGTTTTCTCAAACTTGTTGATCTGCCCAAAAAATAACAATATAAATGCCTCTCTGAGCCAGTTTTGGAGGGGTCGACCGATATGTTTTTTTCAGGGCTGATACGATAATGATTAAGTAATCAAGGAGACCGAAAACCGATATTTGGGGCTGATATACATTTGCAGTAAAAATTTTAAACGATAGTGTCAAAATTTACTCCAACACAAAACGTCCTTTAAATGCCTATGAACATGTGTTTAATTAAATACTGAACATTTCAATATTATCTTCTGATAAATACTGGAAAACAACATATCGACATAATTTTTTTCAAACATCAAGTGAAGTGAGCTCCTCACTGCATTTCATTTGAGCTGAAACTGTAAATATATAAAAATAATGATCTAAACCGCTCATAACAGAATGTTATTTATTAACATGTGAAATGAGACAAGAATCAACGTTATTGGAGTTGACACTTAATGTAGTTTGCAGGCTAGCCCATTTAGTCAAGTCCAAAAAGGGCAACATGATTTTATTCACAACGGATGTGAAATATTTAACGCTATCAAAGTTGGCTAACGTTGGTTAGCTAGCTACAACTATCAATGCCATCGTTAGCTATAACATGAAATAACTCCTACTCTACCCGTGTCTGCAGCTTTACTATGCGGCGCCTCATGTTGCAGGCTGGGGTAGAGAGGCAACACATGCGGTGCGTGTAAGGGCATTAATGAAGTATGTTTGGTGCTAGAGAAAAATATTTAAAGATATAGTGCTGAAAGATCAGTGCTATCTACGCCCCAGTGCGCTTGCTGTGTGCACAGCTCCGTTGTTTTTTCACGCTGCTAACCTAAATTGTAGAAACAATGACATGGGGCAACCATTGTCATTATGTCTCGGGGTCAGGACCAGCTAATTGGTGACTGCTGGCATAGAGCATTGTGATGTTTTTTGCAACTTCAGTATCTGCATCTTGATTATGGTAAGGGGCGTTACATTTCCATCACACGCTCTAAGCAGTTGACCAATTACAACAGACTGGGCCAGCTGAACAATCAGAGAAGTGTGGGCTTTTCGGAAAGGTGGCTTTAAAGAGACAGGAGCTACAACAGAGTGTTTCAGACAGAGGGTGAAAAGAGGTGCTGTTGCAATGTACAGTATGAGAAAAATCATGTGTTTTTTGAACATTAAAGCATGTAAACCTATTCTAGTAGACCCCCCCCCCCAAAAAAAATTTAAACCTGTAACTGAGCATAATATGGTCTCTTTACTATCGGATCTTATTATAGGCCAGGCTGGTCAAACGGTCAACCCCTACTATTTAGCACCAGTACAGGACTATAAATAAACTACTTGCCTTTATAACCATAATAGCGTACTTAATGAATCTGTAATCTAATAACCAATGTGTTCATCTTTGATTTATTAACTAACTTTCCATTTGATTTATGTTCACATGGACAGTGAGAGCTGATCAGATATAAAGGAATCTTCCGGGTTCAATACAAGGTAAGCTCAATTAGCAGCATTTGTGGCATAATGTTGATTACTACAAAGATTAATTTAGGCCTGTTCCTACTTTTATTTAAAAAAAAAAAAAGAAAAAGCAAAAATGTTGGTTTCAATAAGGTTCTAACAATTGAAGTGAATGGGTACCAATTTTTGAACGTTAAAATACTCACTGTTTCAAAAGTATAGACACAAGACAAACAATATGCATGTAAACATGATGCATGTCAACAATTCCTAAAACCATAACATGACTGCAAAAATGACAATTTAAACAACTTTATAGCTCAAAAACAATGTTCTGTTAAAGTTTTAACAGAAGATTTGCAAGTGCTTTTATAAAAGTATAAGCTTCACATTTCTGAGTTTATACCCTCCAAAAATTGGCCACATTCACTTTCATTGTCCCTATTCACTTCCATTGTAAGTGCCTCACTGTAACAGATTTATTTTATTTTTTTAAAGAAATGGAGGGACAAGTTGAAAATAATTGTTGTGGTAATCAACATTATGCCACATTGCTGTCGATTAAGTCAAACTTGTATTGAACCCGGAACATTCTTTTTATAATTACGCTGATTGATCACATCCAAAGTACAGGTGATGATCACCACTATGAATGTGAATGACTTTGAGTTTAATTTGAATGGCCATGTCAGAGTTTTTATTTTTAATGAAATAAACATAATGAATAGATTTGTGATGATTTACAGTGCATATTTACAGGTGTTTATGACTTTTCTGTTGTGTGGAATGTACATTTTTACAGTGATCTAACACAGCTGGCTAACACAGAGCAACAGAACATGTTTTTCAGCAGCTTGGTTATCTTAGTTGTATGTAATTTCAAAGCAATATGAATTTCTTCTGTGGAAAACAAAAGGAGATGTTTAGCTCAATTCTAGAGATTGACAGCCTCAGTCACCATTCACTTTCATTGTATGAAAAAACTGTCATAGTTTTTTGGGAATTCATGAGGAAGGAGAAATTATGACATCATTTTAATTTGGGGTGAATGAATGTGTGAATAAGTGGCTCTGAGTATATGGTGTTGAGGGATTTCCTTCAGTCTAAAGGTGTATTTTCCTGTGCAAGAGATGTCCCCGGCTTTACACAAGGCATTTATGGGATCTGCAGTTGTCAGAGTCTTGGAAGCAGAGAGAAATTACCTGAAATAGCAGAGATCTACATAGCTGATCCCACAAGCCTAGCTGATCCCACAAAAGCTCAATGGGATTAAGATCCATGACACTCTTTTCCAATTATCTGTTGTCCAATGTCTGTTTCTTTGACCACTCTAAAGTTTTCTTTTCGTTTTTCTGTTTTAAAAGTGGCTTTTTCTTTCCAATTCCTCCCATAAGTCCTGCACTCCTGAGTCTTCTCTTTACTGTTGTATTTGAAACTGGTGTTGAGCAGGTATAATTCAATGAAGCTGTCAGCTGAGGACATGTGAGGCATCTATTTCTCAAACTAGAGACTCTGATGTACTCTCTTGTTTAGTTGTACATCTGGCCTTCCACTTCTCTTTCTGTCCTTGTTAGAGCCAGTTGTCCTTTGTCTTTGAAGACTGTAGTGTACACCTTTGTACAACAATGAGTGACTGACGAGTTTCTACAGAAAGCCGTTTCTTTTTTGCCATTTTTTATCTAAATTTGACCTTAAGACATGACGGTCCATTGCACACTGTGGCATCTCAAAAACAAACACAAAGACAATGTTAAGCTCCATTTATCAAACCAAATATCTTTCAACCGTGTTTGATATAATAGCAAGTGATCTTCTAGTACCAAATTAGCAATTTAGCTTGATTACTCAAAGATAAGGTGTTGGAGTGATGGATGCTGGAAATGGATCCTGTCTAGATTTGATCACAAATGACTTTTTTCAAATAGTGATGGTGCTGTTTTTTACATCAGTGATGTTCTGACTGGGGATGTCCCGATCCGATACCTGGATCGGTATCGTCTTCGATACTGACGTTTTTAGACGGATTGGGTATCGGTCCAACGAGCCCGACCCAAATGGGATACTGTGTGTTAGTCATGTTTGTTACTGTCAAAACACCATTAAAGCAGTTCATATGACTCGTACATTTTATTCAAAGCCACTTGAAGACGTGTGATAGCTCTGTGATCGCAATAGGCTGTGTTTAATAAGTAAACGTATAAAATGTACGCGCAGCTCCAGCGCGTTAGTGAATGGTGCTTCTCTGTTTACACACACACACACACACACACACACACACACACACACACACACACACACACACACACACACACACACACACACGCAGCTATTTTTAGCATTCACCGGTGCACAATATTTGAACGCTACAAACGAACAACATCTCAGATGTAGATGCTCAGCAGTTCGGTTCACTTGTAATATGGACTTAGAACGGCACTGGAGGTGCATTTTACCAGAATTTAAAGAAGCAAATTAAACTGTGAATAAAAAGAGTGAGGGTTTAAAAGTTAAAGCTGTCACAAAGAGACCCACGAAGGTCGAGATATGAACTCCGTAGCAGGGTTTATTTAGCAGAGGATTGAAACAGTGATGTAAATATTGAGTAAATCCAGTTGAGCAGAGTGGCAAACAGCAGGTAAGTAATATCCAGACAGTGTATAGACACGATGAAAGAGATAACTTGCAACAATTTTATGATACTTGCAGGCAATAATGAAGACACAGGTATGTTTGACATAGAGTCTCAGAGATACTATCGATGAGAACAGGCAAAGAGTGTGTGTGTGTGTGAAAGCGGGGTATTTATGCAGTCTTTGATTAGCCACTAATGATATGCAGGTGCGTGTAATCAGAACACAGGGAGTTCTGTGACAGCAGTGACCAAACGTGCACGATTGAGATATATTACTATACATTACTATTATAGTATATTACTATTATTGTTAGAGATGCACCGATCGACCGGCCAGGGACCGGAATTAGCAGATTTTCCGCATGCTCGGCCCGGATTGGTGATCGGCCGGTCGGCCTCACATCTTTCCGATTCCAAGCCGGTCCGTTTTGTTGCCAGCGGCGCAGGCAATATCTTCACAGCCGCACATAAACATGTCATTGGCGTGGGAGATCTTCACTGTGTGAGTGATGAATACATAAAGTTTGAAATGTGTAATAATTGTAAGGCCAAAGTAAACCGTGGGGGAACCATCACAATAACTTTCGGATCAACAAACCTAATTAGACATTTATAACACCATTTATAAAATGCCCATTTTAAAAAAAATAAGCTAAAAAGTGTAAGCAGCTAAAGCTAGCCAGAGCTCAGAGCCAGTCACAAGTCAGCTGCCTCTCCTATCATTCCTTGGTATGAGCAACAAAAATACCAAAGCAATTACGAGGAAAATTATGGAATTCATGGCCCTGGATGACCAGCTGTTCTCCATAGTTGAGGACAGAGGTTTCAGAAATCTGATAAATTTCCTCGATACAGAGTAGGAGGTTATTTTCCGACGTCGCGTTGCCCGAGTTGTTTAATCTTGTGTCATGTCACACACAAGAATGTTATCTGTCAACATTTGGGTACCCATATCCGGGAGAGGGGAAGGGGGGTGCTAGATGGCAGAGGCAGGCTAAATACATACAAATTGTGCCGTTGGCATTTAACGTAATTTTTCCCACCATGTCCGATATAAAAATCAGTGCGACACACATTGCAAAAGGCGTGGGCATTGTCGATATGGCTTCGGGATATGAAATAAAATTTTTCCATCCAGCTGTTAAATGTACATGTATATTTTGTTTTTTTCGCCGGAGCACCAGCTGATTCTTCTCCTCCCCTCTACCAGTGATGCTTGATTTAACATCCCGCGTCTACTGCCTGCGCGGATATCAACAGCGCAAATGGGTTGTAGGTTGCCAGATTGTGGTCATACATGATTTGTAATTTGTATGATGTGTCGATTGTGTGAGTAGGATGCGTTTCATTCAAGATCTGGCAACTGGACCACCTTGGAACAATATATTGATGTGATTATTCATATAACGTGGTTTGGGCCTAACAAATTACGGGAGTTTTTTTGGGAGAAATAACAAAACGGGAGACTCCCGGGAAAAACGGGAGTGTTGACAGGTATGCAAGCCGTTCCCGAAGCAGTGCTCAGTTTTACAACTGATATTTGTACATCTAATGTAAGTTGAGCGTATTGGACACTTCAGTTTTTCAGGTCTTTGGAATTGTTTTGTTAGACAAGTAATAAAGAGAAAAAGGTCCATTTATAAAAATAGTAGAAAATGAAATTTGTTATATAAAGCAACTCATTTGCAGTTAATTGTTATTTCTACCTCTTTCCAGTCACAGAGCACTTTATTTTGAGAGTTGTTTAAGTGAGAGAAGATCCTGTAACTTAGTGCAGTTTGGGGGAAATTGTAATGTTTAATAATTTATTTTATTATGAAAATAAATTTTAGCTTTGAAGAAAGGTAGGTTTGTTTGTGTATGTGGTCAATAATAGTTCTTAGAAAGAAAATCGGAAAAAATCGGTATCGGCAGGTCACACTTGCAAAAAATCGGAAATCGAAATCGGCCAAGAAAATTGCAATCGGTGCATCTCTAATTATTATTATAATTTGTTTTACAAATTATAATAATATTTAAGTTGAATGGGTTCCAAAACGTGACTGTGTGAATGAAAAGTGAGCTGATAACTTACAACTACATTGAACAAAAAAGAGATCTGAATCCTTTAAAGTCCAGATAGAAAATAAAAACATCTTGCCAAAATTTCTACGGATGACTTATACTGGAATTACTGTTAATGTTGCTGCTACATTATCCAGTATATTAGTTAATAATAAAGTGTTTCTTTATAAGCTATACATTTATATTGAAATAACACCCATTTATTTCCACACAATTATGTAAAGATATTATAAACTGATTATGCAAAAAAAACACTGGTATTGGATCGGGATCGATATCGGCCAATACTGAGATTTCCAATATCATAATTGGATCGGAAGTTGAAAAAGTGGTATCGGGATATCCCTAGTCCTGACTATATTTTGTGATCAGTTAAATGCCACTTTGGTCAATTAAA
The DNA here is from genome assembly GCF_025860055.1 of Xyrauchen texanus. NCBI lineage: Eukaryota > Metazoa > Chordata > Actinopteri > Cypriniformes > Catostomidae > Xyrauchen > Xyrauchen texanus. The sequence continues at coordinate 17,586,362 of NC_068297.1, read as the reverse complement.
GTATAAATTTCCTTCAGAAAAAATTACATTATTCGAAGCTTTTGGCTGCCAGTGTAAGTGTGGACCAACATGAGGGTTAGTAAATGAAGACACCTCATGTTTGGGTGAACTATATCTTTAATAGATGATTATTAAAGTGTCTTTCTGTGTTTCTGGTTGATTTTGTGTGTTTTGTCTAGTTTACATTTTGGCAAGCGCCACCTGAGCAGTAATGCCTGTATAACAGTTTCTAATATGTGTGTTTGTTGTATTTTTTGCCCCGGGCCCCATGCCCTACAGTCATGTGAGATTGGGACTTAGTCAGGGCCTAGAGGAGGGAATAGATGACATCAGGCTCTCTCCCATTTTTCCCCTCCTTCTCTGTCTCTCTCCTTGCCTTCTTCATTCCTTCAATGGTCGATCTGTCCGCTTGGTTGGCAGGAAGGCCTGCTGTTTTGACGGCGATTCTCGTGACCAGAGGGAGGCCCTGCCTGAGGGCTGTGTCGACCCAGGCAAGAAAACCACTGCCTAACCGCCACCAAGTTCATCCTAAAGGCCCCGGGGCTCAAGGATTACAGCTGCGTGTCTCTCTGTGTGTGTGTGTCTTATTATGATCAGTGCTCCCAGGGAGTTCCCAGAACTCACAAAAACACACACTTTCCAACCGGTTGGAAAGGTTCTTGGATTTACAGCTGCTCAACTGAACAGTGAGAAAGTTGGAAAGAGTTTGACAAGACTTTTTAAAAGTTTTATTAATTTTTTGTTGGAGTTCTACTGTGCTCTTTTTAGGGCTCTGTTGCTCTGGGAATTTTTGTTCAGCTGAATTTAAACACATGTCCTTTTTTTAAAATTTGAAATTTTTGTAATTCCTTTGGAAATGTTATTCTAAACAGACCGTCTGTACCCTTAGTTCCAAGGTTATTTGTATTCTTAAGTTTGAGTTTTGGCTTGTTTTTAAAGCTGTTTCTTGGAGCTCTTACACAGAACAAGCTACAAGGACAAGAGGAATGTAGCAGGTCTGTTTTGGAATAGCTTAGATGGATATCTGTACTGCTTGCTGTCTTATCCGTAGTATGTGAGACGCATAGAAAGAGATTGAGAGAAAAGTATATAAAGAATTTAGAAAGGTGGTAAGATGGAGGTAGAGAGTGTTTGTATGTGTGAGAGATATTTTATATGCCTCTAGAGTATGTGATTGGTAGTCTGCCCTGATATCTTGCCTCAGGCATTGAGAGTGCTTTACATCTAAACATTAAAAGACCAAAATTTGGAAGGACACTGCAAATTCTCCCAGAGAAAAATTACCTTGATACCAAGAAGTGCTTGTGTTTGTGTCTGAGTGTGGTTCGGAGACTAACATAATGTGGAAATAGCATGTTTCAAAGTGAATTGGCTTGTGGGTGTTTGTTCATTGTGTTTGCTTATTTGTCATTGACTGGTTTTGACCCCTCTGTGGATGTAGATGGAATGGCCCACTGTGAGCGCTCTGAGAGGGGGGGCCGGCCGGCTCAGTGGAGGAGGAGACAGCAGAGATGGAGTGGAGCTGATCATGCTCACAATGACAACAGGTGACAACAAGCCTTAGAACATACAGTATACACATACATACTCAAGGTGAATGATGAACTGTGGATATAATACTTTAAAGGAGCTATATCGTATTTTATTTAGAATGAGAGGTTCCTGTTGCTCAACTGGTAGAGCATGGTGCTAGTAACATTGCACTGATAAAACTTACTGTATCTTGAATGCATGGAAAGTTGCTTTGGATTAAAGCATCTGCCAAATGCACAAATATATGTTTTTCCTCTTTGATGTCCACTCACAAAGTTTTTATTTTTGCACCAAAATAGATATCTTTTAATTTACATGACAATTTCCCACATTTTCTGACCCTCAGAATGAAAGAATGGCCATTTTTTGCTGCTTTACCTTAATGAATGTAAATGTGCTTACACACAGGCAGGTTTGCTGACGGGTCCATCATAGTTTGCGCTGCAACATCTTATATTGACAGCCTCTTTGTAGGGCCTGCATTAGATTTTGACTGGGTCTGCGCTGAAACATGCGGCACAATATGTTCAGATCAGATTGATCTGTGTTCAGGGACCTTAAATGATGAACTTCACTCATTCCTAATGTTAAGGTCCTTCAGAAGAAGTATACTCTTATTGGTACATATTAACAAATTTGAATGATAGTATCATCGGCTGGTGTTTTGAAAAATAATAGTATTACTATTACCCCACCGAGACTGAGTAGGCCATGTTTCTGAACATGCCAGCGATCAAGTATTCAGTGTTTGAATGTGGCATCAGGAATCCACACATCTGGCATTTTTTAAGTTTAGCTTCAATAAATTGACTTTTTATACTGGGGAGGGGTTTTTGAGTATTAAAAGTTACATTGTTGTCATCAAACGCTTTTATTAAAGGGGTCATGACATGAGAAACCAAATTTGCCTTGATCTTTTGGTATATAAGAGGTCTTTGTATCATTAAAACGTCCTGCAAGTTTAATATTTTAAGACGTCCTCCCCATTCTAAACGAATCATTTATTTAATCAAGCTCAAAATACAGCTCGTTCGGGATTCATGGTTAGAAGTGACGTGACGGTTAGAAGTGACGTACCAGCGTTTGCATATGACCGCCTCCAGCACAAGATAACTACGCTTTAAGCGCCAAGACAACTACGCTCATTTCGTATGACGCCGTCGCCTCACAAGTGTTCAGTCGATGGACAGCGAGCTCTGACAGAGACTGCTTGTGCACAGGAAAATTACGATGCCACACAGATGTGCTGTTCCTGGCTGTGGTCAAACAAAACCTCTGAATAAGCTGCCGAAAGATCCAGACGTCAGGGAAAAATGGATGCAGTTTATTTTTTGCGGACGTCCCAGTCACGGCAGTGTTAACTTAAGCGTTTGTTCTGTACATTTTAAGGATGACTGTTTTGAGAACAAATCTCAATATGATGCTGGCTTTGCCAGAAAACTGTTGCTCAAAGATAAGTCCGTGCCGACTATTCTGGGAACAACGACGACGCAAACTGTAAGTAATCTATTTTAAACTTTAAACTACTTTTTAAAGCGCAATTTCATTCATTATGAATAATCACAGTGTTTTTACGTAGTTTACTTGCATATTGTTCTGGCTGGGGGCATCAATAATTGATACATAGGCACTGACGTTAGCCAATCATAACAGTGGGCGTTAACACTGAAGTCTTAAATGGAAAACGCCCCCAAAACAGACTGTTTGAATCAGAGGATGAGAAACAGGGTGGGAAAAGGTCATAAATCACTAGATTTTAAAGGTTTTTCTTAAAAAAAAATATATTAATACTATAATTGCACCTAAGGGAACATAATAATACAATAAAAAAACCCATGTCATGACCCCTTTAAACAAGTTAAAACTGAAGTGTGTTACTTTTTCAATGTTAAACTACTTTCTCCTATCCCCGCTTAATATGCAGAGCCAACTATAAGAAGTTGGCTATTTCTAAATTTATTTTCTCAAATTGTAAACACTAACTCCGTGGCATTATACAAATTTCAAAGTTTTGAGCGACCCTTCCAGCCTGACGCAACAACTCAACCAATGGTGCAAGTTTGGTGCGAGTTGGAAGCGGGGCAGGGGGTGGGCATGGGACTATCTGTTTGATTAACGGCAGACAGGTGTTTATTTTTTACTTAATATGTATAGTGTTTATTTTTGCAATTCCATTCAATGGTGCTAGTGGTGCAGAAATCACACTCTTCAGCTTTAAAGGGAAATGAGATTTATTTTCAAGATATGACCCCTTTAATACTGACGCTTTCCCTTAAATTAGGAAGGAACATGATTTATTTCTTTGTTGTAGTCTAAACCTTATTTTCTCTCACTCTGTTAGGCTGCTTGGGTTGCATTACGATGGGTGTCGTACAGGCCATTGGCCTCTCCATCATGCAGTTCAGCATGACAGCCACACAGTGGTCTCACTAGATGAGCTCACTCTCAAGCACATGGCTGAGGACTGCTCCTCTGTCAAATCACAGCTGTTCAAACTCAAGAGTCTACTGCAGGTACTGCACACACACACACACACACACACACACACACACACACACACGTACTGCAGATGCAAAAACACAGTTGACTATTCTATGGCAGCTGGCAATACATACACATACACAGCAGTTGTCACCTGAGTAGCTTTTAATGTGGGTGTGAAGTAAATAAACCGCAAAATAGACAGTGAGCTAAAAATGAATTATAAACATGAGAAATGCCTCTTGAATAGTTTGTGTGTTTTTATTTAGATGAATGATGGTGAGATTACTCCAGAGAATGTGGAGTCCAGCGAAGATGACAGCAGAGCACAGCAGGTCCGTAAAGTTCCGTATCGTATTTTCTGTCCGAAAAGTTCCGGTGGCTCAACTAGTAGAGTATGGCACTAGCTAAACCAAGGTCATGGGTTCAATCCCCAGGGAAAACACTTACTGATCAAAAGTATACCAGAAGTGTATTACCTGTATAATATTATCTGCATTTCTGTGTGTGTCTCTACTGCTATTTGTGTGTAAGATGGAGGAGCTGATGGAGGAGATAGCACGCCTCAGGGAAGAGCTGAAAAATAAAGATAAAATCATCACTCAGCTAACTCAACAACATCGACAAGAATCTGTGAGCCATCAGCAGTCCAGACACATTCACTCTCACTCAGTTCGACCATTTTGTAACAATTGAAAATACATAATACATGAGTGGCTAATCAGAGCCTGCAGTGTCCATGTGTGATACACTAGTCATGCTAAAACCTTGTCTGCAAGAACCACCCATTTAGACAGGAAGAGACCAAATATAAAATGACCAAATGTTCAAACACAGTTATTTTCATGGAATATGTTTAGGCTATTTTACATAAATGACTCCGAAAACAAAGTGGAATAAACAGTTCTGGCTATGGATATCTAGTCAACATGTTACGAAGTGCCTAAACAAAACTCATTCAAAGATCTGATGCCATTAACTTGGCAAGCTTTGGCGAATCCAGTGATTGTTTTTTTTTTTCATCCTCAAAAGCACTTCTGGCATCAATCTGATTCCTTGTAGACAAGTGTAAAGAAACGTGTCAGCCAGTCAGATTAAAGCATCCCAGATCAAGAAAGTACTTTCCAGTTTTGTGTGCAATATGTATGGGAAAAATAGTAGTCGCTTCCACATATACAGCCTTTTCCAGAAAATTAACTGCAGATTTCTTGTGTTAATACAACCTGTTCGAAAATACTGTTAAATGTTGCACTAGATAGTTCCCTAAATGAGAAGCTGAAACATTACCTGAAAAGTTTAGTTTTGATGCTATGTGTGAGTCGTTAGATTAAAGGTTTGAGCACGTACGAGGTCAGGTTGCTAATGTACATGGAGATGATTCAGTTACCAGAGTCCAAAACAATGTCTTAAAATTGGACAGATTTTAAATGGTATTTAGTCTGAGGACATAAATAGTATTTGATATTTTAGAGCCGACTTTATAGAAAATCTCTGTCCGATGCTTGTTTTTCCAAGTGAGTTTTAGATCAGATCAGCAACTAGACAGCCGGAGTTATCCTCAGCCGTTTAGTGTGTTACCCAGTTTTTGCCTGTGTATGTGATACATAGTATATGTAGATTCTTTTCAGATTTTAGAAGTGTTGTAGCCTAAAAGTGCTTCTTTGTTATAAAATAGCCATCTACTTCTCAGAGTTTAATTGCATTTTGTTGCTGATGTAAAAACGTTGAATGTGTGAAAAGTATATGTGGTACATTTACCAGTGAATGCAATCCAACAAATGAGACAACATTAGTTTGAATGAAACGGAAAGATAGGAAAATACGGCTAATTTTATTATTTATTATTACATAATTTTTCTCTTTCTCTCAGCTGGTGAGATGTCATTGTCAACAGAAGAAGACTGGGGTCAAAGGTGAGAGAAGAACACATCATGATAAATCCACTCAGACAGTGTTGCGGCCGCCCCATCATCGCCACGCTGTGAGTCCTTTCTTTTTATCTGGCTAGCAGCATGCACATCAACATGATCACATCAGTAATTCACACAAAATGTCATTGTAGATTGTGTAGGTTTGTGTCTCTGATTAGCTGTCTGCCTCTGTCTCATTTCCTGTTTCCCCTGCAACTCTTAAAGCTTTTAGAGGTGGCTAGTTGTTTACAAAAGAAAGAAGCAAATGCTTTGTCAGGGCTGACAAATCAGACAAAACATTCCTTCTGTTCTTTTCCTTTTCTCCATCCACGGTTGCTTTAGTTTTTCATAGTGAAATAGCCCAGCAGTCTCACGGGATGCCCCAAGCTGAGACTCGTTTGTTGAGGTGTCGATTTGGCCAATTTTTGGCCGCTAGGGGAAAACGGGCAGCTACTACAGATCACAGAATGATTGTCATCTCCTATTTAAGTGAAGCAGCACAGCACCCACCCAGGTGGTTTAGCTTTCATAGCCCCAGCCTGGGCTGTTCACCGGGGGACATGTTCTTATTGAAGACCGACATACAATCACTAAAGCTAACAGCGCACAGCGAAAGACCAGAGTCAGGAGAGATAAGAGGGAGGGGAAAAAGATAAAGGGAGGTACAAGAGATAGATGAGGAGAATTTGAAAGTGGAAATGAGGGAGTGAGGGAAAGAGAGTTGTTGGGGATGGGGACGGAAAAAAACAAGGTTCACACTGATGTTCTGCATGTGTTAAAGTTTGAAAATGAAGACATGTTTTTTGCTTTTGTCTGTTTGAAATTAAACTTTGCATGACTTCTTTGTTAAATTAAGAGTTTTTGCAGATTTTATTTTTATATATGTAAAGAATGTATGCAGCAAACAAAATTATAATTTGTGGTATGTTTAATCTTTGTTGAATGTGTGGTGGGTTTATTTATCATGAGAAATGTTCAAATATCTATATGTGATTTATGCAAACATTCCTCTCATCCCATCATTAGGGCTGGGCAATTAATGTGTTCATTTAAATTATCCCAATTGTCTATTCTCTTTTATTATCTTGATTATTCTTAATATCCTAAGATCAATCTTTGACTTTTACTTTAGATTTTACTTCAGTTTTGCTTGTGTTGATTATTATAACTGTTTAAAAAACAATTGAGCAGCCTAGATTGGGCCCTGTTGTAAAGTGTCATAAATTAATATTTTCGGAATGTGCCAAGCTTAATTTACAGTATTAGCTGTGACAGATTTTCTTTCATATGTAAACAAAATGGACATATAACTGAAATATAATCAAATTAATCAGGATCAGATTAAACTAAATCTGTATTGAAATGAGAGGTTGTGAACCTGAATCGAATAAAAATTTGAAATGTGTTTTGATGCCTGCCCCATCAAACCTTAACACTAACCCTACCCCTGAAGTCACATGGTGAGTGCCATCTCAGAAATGGGCTGTCTTGTGTTAACTTAGTTTACATAAACATGCACAACTTTCGTTCCAAGAAGGTAAACAAGTCTATTTTCTGTCAGAAATGTCTGTCTACACTGGATGTGTCAAAGCGAATGTTTTAAACCTGTTCTAAAATGTTCTGCCGTTTATATTGGCAGGAGTAGTGCCAGCGCGTGTAGCATAAACGTGTAAAGCGTAACTCCCAAAAGAAAATGTAATGCAATAAATCTCAGGACAGCAATTCCACTCTTGCTCCTTGGCTGTCAGATTTAATTAGCATTGATTAGTTTTATTGGCTTTGTCTCAGGAGTTTCCCTAAGGCACACCTAAATCATATTTAATCATTAAACTATAAGGTTTTTATGTTTATGAGCATTATGGGTGAGGGTCAGAAAGTATTGGATGGAAAGGTACATACACTGTAAAATCAATTTGGTTGACCTTAGGTTTTTCAAGGCAATCGGTTTGTATGCATAAAGTAGTACAAGTAAACTTAACTCATCTGTGATTAAAGTATAGTTGTTTTGATTTAATTTTTTAAATTGTGTTATAACATGTCTTATATAGTGTAAAGGAAATTATGACTGGACTCTAGGTTAGTCATATGGCACATTTGATTCTACTCTGTAGAAAAGAGGAATGGACTAAACTTTACAGGCTCCAAGTTCAATAGAGGCAACATTAATTACCCTTATGGTGATTTCACAAAAATCTAAATGATCTACCAGCTACAACAATACAACAACAAAAGGGATAAGAAATATAACAATTTAACATTTTAAAATAAAAAATCTTTATTTTTCTACATAAGTTCCCTTTGTTTATATATATATATATATATATATATATATATATATTATTCAAGAGCAAGGGCTTATGGGTATTCCACACAGATGCAGTTTTGTACTTGATGATTTTGAAGAAATTAAATATGAGTTATGATTCCAAAATGTGACATGTCAAGTAATATTTATAGGCACATTTAATTTTTTTATTAATGACAATAGTAAAAATACTAAAAACTTAAGTTTAAGTTGAGAAAACAATTTCTTTTTATTTATTTTTTTTTTACAATTTGAGATTACTATTACTTCAGTATTTACAGTGTATATACTACTTCAAAACACCACATTGACAGCCCTGATTGCCTTATCTTTTATATATTTCCTCAGGGTGCATGAGTAGTTTACATGCAAGGTGAAGTGTTATCTCTACGCTATCTTATAATATTGTGCCCACAGAGCATTGATAGCATGCATTTGTGTATTTTGAGCAGAGACTAAAAACTGTTCAAGGAACTAAAACGAAAAATAATAATGAACACATTTTTGCAGAACGTAACTAAAATGGGAACAAAGTCTTTCAACTGTTCTGGAATGAACAGCTTGTTTCTCTCGCCAGTCCCTGATCTGGAGTATGTTTGTGTTTTCTTTGGTTCTCTTGCATGCTTGGATCCATGATGGTTGATTCTTACTAATATTTAAGTCTGATATTCAGACATTTGTTGTCCAGAGAGTATGTGTGTGTGTGTGTGTGTGTGTGTGTGTGTGAGAGAGAGAGAGAGAGAGAGAGAGAGAGAGAGATGTGCTTGCAAACAAGTTTTTCCTTCTAAATGTTTGTTTGTCTAGGTTCACTGGGGTTTCTTTCTCTGCAGCTGTGTATGTTGGTTGTGTGTTTGTGTGTGTGTGTGTGTGTGTGTGTGTGTGAGAGAGAGAGAGAGAGAGAGAGAGAGATGTGCTTGCAAACAAGTTTTTCCTTCTAAACTGTGTTTGTCTAGGTTCACTTGGGTCTCTTTCTCTGCAGCTGTGTGTGTGTGTGTGTGTGTGTGTGTGTGTGTGTTTGTGTGTGTATGTGTGTATATGTGTGTCACTGTTTCTCTGTGTGTGTTGCAGGCTGTAGCCACTCCTCTCCACTCTCCCTGGCAGTGCCAGTATCAGTCTGCACCCCGTGCCAGCATGCCTCAACGCCGACAAAGTGAGTCATTAACCCATGACCTCTAACCCTGTTCCCTTGGCAAAGGGCTTCTTTTTTTCTGTCTCTCTGTTTTTCTCTGTCTATCTTCATCTCTGCTGTTTCTACCAGTCTACTGTTGCTCTGTTCCAAAACCTAGTAAACCGCTTCCTCAGCCAGCATTTTAAGGCCATCTTTGGCGCACTCCCAATGTGAAGTCTTCAAAGGTTAACAATAAGTTATGTTCCCTCTTGAAGCCAAATTCTATGGCAGCATTGTAGGGCCTGATTATTAACAATACTCAGATTATATTTGAGTATATTTTGTATTCTATATGAGCTGCAAAAGGACATGACATTAGTGTTAGTAAATTATGAGAGAATTATCATTTTTGGGTGAACTATTTCTTTAAGCTGATCACCAGATTTTTAATCTAGGTCCACAAGAGGGCGCAACAAAAAAATATAAACCAAAGATCCATGAAATATTGTTTACTGGAAAAGAACCTGTACACTTTGCAAAAGGAGAGCTATTTGCATAGTGCACAGATTTTCTGCCTCAGATTTTTCACTCACTTATTAGGCTCCAATTTCAGTTAGGATTCTGCCATAGAAGACAGCTGACTATAAAGGCAGAAGGCAGATTATAGGTTTTTGAACAGACCTATTGTCTCCATATGTTTATAAATACATATACACAATAGTTATGTCAGGAAATTAGTCAGGGCTGTGAAAGTAGGATATCAGTTCAGTATCAGAGAGAGAGAGAGGATGGGGAGATTTGATGTGGGAGGGAGAGAGAGATGGAAAACTTGCAGGGGGGCTTAAAGGGTTAGACAGAAAGTAAGCAGTTCCCAGCTGGAAAAGCTTTGAAGTGTCTGTCGGGTCTAGGTGGGTCACTGCATCCATTACTGTGTGTGTGTGTGTGTGTGTGTGTGTGTGTGTATGAGCCGTGCTGTGAGGCTTCAGGTGTGTTTTGTTTAGGGATTTTGTGTAAACGTCTCTGTGCACCAGAGCGGTCAGTCAAAGAGCAACACACATTGTTGAATCAGTGTGAACACATGCAGCTGTAATAGATTGTGTGAGGGATGGAGGGAGAGAGATATTGTTGAGAGTAACCAGAATTCTTTAGTAGAACAAAAGAACTGTGTGTATCTGTTTATTTATTTTTTGTCTGTGAAATTAATTTATTGTTCTAGATTTCAATGGCAAACTTATATTTTGTAGAGAGAGACAGAATGGAAAAAACATAGGGAAAGTGTTATCTAGAGTAAAATTGTGTTTTTGGTAATACTACTATGTTTAAAATGTTATGTTTTTGTTGGAGTCTGTCTTTGTATTTTAGTTGAGCATGGGATCATGGGAGATGCATTATGAAAGATTTTAAACAGGGATTAGTCTGATTCAATCTGGAGGAACATTACATTTAAAACTTTATATTTAGTATATGTTTTCGTTACTGAGCAAATAACTATCTAGGAAAGATATTCTGTGTGAATACAAACTGTAAATTACACAATTGAGCTGCTCCAAATTACAGTTGCAGATTGCTTAGGCTTTTCGCAGTCCTTGATGTTTGGTTTTGTGTTTGGGTGATTCTGAAGAAATTGTCCGTGTCCTATTTGACAAAAAATAAAAAAATAAAATAAAACATTTGATTTTGCATATGGTAATGAAGTTTTAGTGCCATTGAGATTTTTCTATTCTGACATTATTTTGTATAAGTTTTGCATATTAAACCCCTCTCATTGCTGCAATGTGAAAAATGGTGGCCGTCATGATATTCTCATTACAACAGTGTGAAAAAAAGATATATTATTTAAATTGAATAGTGTTTTTAATATATGTAAAAATGACTGTTATGGTATTGAGAATCATCATCAAAAACAATGAAACTAAAATGAACTTGCGTGTTATCATTATGAGAAGTTTGCTTGGGTGTACTGAAAATCATGTCACAATGCAAAAATCTAAATCATAGTTCATGCTTCATTTTTATTAGGTAAAATATTATTTTTTGTATTGATCTAGGTTAAACATTTTAACATCAAGTTTAAACCGATGAGCTTTGTTAGAATACTGCTGTGTTCGAAGTCAGGGCGTGCCAAGTGAATCCAGTCAGGCTTCCTAAGCAACCCATTGGCCCGGATGCTAGGGTGGGTAGAGTCATGTTAGGTTAACCTCCTCCTGGTCACTATAATGTGGTTCTCTCTCTCAATGGGGCACATGGTGAGTTGTGGGTGAATGCCGTGGAGAATAGCATTAAGCCTCCATGCACGCTAGATCTCCGTGGTAACACGCTCAACAAGCCACGTGATAAGATGCGCAGATGGATGGTTTCAGGCGTGGAGGCAACTGAGATTCGTCCTCCGCCACCCGGAAAGAGGCGAGTCACTACACCACCATGAGGACTTGGAGTGCATTGGGAATTGGGCATTCCAAATTGGGGAGAAAGGGGTGGGGGGGGGGGAGATACAGCTGTGATGTAATAATTGCTAAGTGTGTGTTTGTGTTTTTATGTTGTAAGCATTGTAGTTCAAATAGAGGTGATTTCAGACTGTGTCTGCCTAAATAGACCTGACTGCAATTTTCCTCTCTCTTTCTCTTCACCCTTGTCCGCTCATACTCACTAATGGATTCTTTCCTTTCTCTTCTCCTGTTTCTCTCTCTCTCTGTCCATTGCCTCTCCCTTTTCTCTTACTATTACTTGATTGGATGACCTTGCTCTATGTGTTGTTTCTCCCCTCTGCCTATCCTATAATGTCCCTGGATCAGGGGTGGAGCATCTTGTACATTACTTCCGTGACTCAGCGTGGTACAGTAACCGCTACTAAGAGCTTCACCCTTTGTGTGGTCATGTCATTTGTGTGGCCAGTGCATGTTTGCTTGGATGCCTCTCTGCATGTCAGGAATGAGAGTATGATTTTAGTTTTAAGGACCCCATGAAATCCAAATTGCAGTTTTGCAGCCTTTACTCCGTGTGTTAGCTTTGAGGCCGTCTTTATGTCTAAATGTTTACTAAGTTCATTTTTAGCAGATGCACACATTTAAAAATTTGCAGTCTTTCTCTTCCAGGAAAACAGGTATAAAATACTGACTCTTTGATTATAACTCATCATCTACACAGTTTTGTCCAATTGAATGCTCTCTAGAATGAGAATATCCCTCCATCTAATTTGAAGCTTATGGCTGTGACGTAACTAAAGCCTATTGGCAACTTTATTTCAAAAGGGGATGAGCCCTTCTTTATGTCCCACCCAAATGTTGGGAATGCATGAAAACAGGAAAGAAAACTGCACTCATCAAGCAACTTCATGGAGTCTCTAATGCATGGATCCAATTCTCACACATGTACATACAAAAATAAAATAAACACTGCTAGCATGTCTTTTTTTCTGTCTTTCCTACTTTTTTGTCCAAAACTACCTGTTTCTTATGCTGTGATTGCTGTGGGTATGTTACATCTGTCTGTACTGGTGCGTTCAAGGAGAAGCATGGCTTTCCTCAGTCCACTCTCAAGAGACTTTCAACAAACTGTCATCAGTCTGCACAGGTCAACCAGGGTTTAAACTTTAAACACGCATACATACAAGCAAGAAATTAGCCACAATACAAATGTCCTTGGTCCTGTGACAATTTTTTAAGCTTTAGAGGACCATTAAAATAAAATGATCCAATAACTCCTCAGGGATTCGTAATACAACCTCTTCTTCTGCAAACCCAGAATTTTAAAACTCTATTATCTAAATGGCCACATTTCATCACGCAAACTCAACAGTGTGACGAATTACTGTATTAAAGTCTGTATTACAGCTTTCTCTTAGGTAGTACTCCGCAAAAGTGTTATGAAGGTTATCTTGTGAACACTTCTGAGGTAGTTGATTCTCCCTGCTCCTCTTAATAGCTTTTGGAAATTTTCTAGCTAAAATCAGGCACTTTTTAAGAGCCATAAAGTCTGGCTGAATGAAAGTGTAACCTGTGGTCCTCACAGCACTGGGCAAGATGTTATTAATATCCACCATCAGGTATTTATAAAGAAATCTTTTTAAAAAGAGAGTTTATGACTTCTGTTTCATAACCTTTGGCAAAAGTTTTGACTGAAACTACAAAGGCAGAGCAGCAGCCAACAGCAAGTTTTGTTTTGCTCATTTTGGTCTTTAAAGTTTAAGGACAATTGCTGTACATTGCATTCTTTACTGTTTTTTTTCTTCTATTTTGTTGTTATTCATTGTAAGTGGTGCTGCATGTTCGGTTGTGATGATTTCTCCATTGTTACATAATGTTAAAAAATGAAGTATAAAATTAATAGTTTTGACTGCAAGAAATAGTTCACCCAAAAATGAAAATTTTTCAGCAGAAAACTAATTAAGATTTTTAGAAAATGTTGAAGCTCTGTAGGTCCTTATAATGTAAGTAAACAGGTGCCATCAGGCTGCTGGCTATTTGTCGGTCCAAAAGGCATATTTAGGCAGCGTAAAAGTAATCCACACGAATCCAGCCGTTCAGTTAATGTCTTCTGAAGCAAATCAATAGGTTGGTGTAAGAAACAAATCGATAATTCAAACTTAATTAACATAAAAAAAACTCACTTCCTGCCATTAGTTGACACATCAGTGACGTAAGCGCAATGGCGTGTTCACCAGGGACAGTTCTAGAGGGGGGACGATATAACAGTCGCACAATGAAATGAATTCAGCAAATTGCTACGTTGATTGGCAACGCTAAAACAACCAACAGGTAGAATGATGAGCTGTATTACTTTGCAGATTAATTGTTTATTGTATGTAAATTATTTATTGAACAATGGTATGTTGTATAGCATCGTTGCAGCCATTTTGTAAAAGCATTCCTCTGCTCAAGGACGCACCTTACTGCGATTTTACCACTTCTGAGGAGCTTTAAGTTGAGCGAGAGTCTCACTGTTGTAACACCCATTATCACCATTTCCATTTATTTCCATTTATGCATTTGGCAGACGCTTTTATCCAAAGCGACTTACAGTGCACTTATTACAGGGACAATCCCCCCCGGAACAACCTGGAGTTAAGTGACTTGCTCAAGGACACAATGGTGGTGGCTGTGGGGATCGAACCAGTAACCTTCTGATTAACAGTTGTGCGCTTTAGTCCACTATGCCACCATCACTCCACTCCACCATCACTTTTCTTGAAAATCACAGTGGTAGACGTTCCTACTGCTTTGTGTTGACACTAAGAAAACCCCTTAACCATGGTTAATCCACTGTAATGCATGGCCTTGAGTGGCTAATTGGTTTAAATGGGAGAGACCTTTTCCGTTTGAACATTAAATTGTAAACGTCTGTGTTATTTGGATTAGCAGGAGGAGTTTCTGTCACACAGGCGGTGCTCCTCTCGTCTGCTATCACTCTTAAAGGAATAGTTCACCCAAAATCATTCTTTATCATTTACTCACCCTTATGTCATTTCAATCTTTTATGACATTCATTATTCTGTGGAACACAAACAAAGATATTTTAATTGAGATTTTATGTCTGTTTGTCCATACAATACCACATTTTCAAACTCCAAAAAGGACTTAAAGGCAGCATAAAGTTAAGCCATAAGACTTCAGTGGTTTAATTCATGTCTTCTGAAGTGATCCAATCGGTTTTGGGTGAGAACAGTCTAAAATAGGCATGATCATGATTTCAAGCTCGATTACAGTTCCTAGTGCTTGATGCATGCACAGAGAGCGCTAGATGGTGCCAGGAAGTATAATCAAGCTTGTAATCATGATAGCCAAGGAGACTACTGTCAAGATTTATAGTGGTAAAATGTGCTATATTTTGATCTGTACTCACCCAAAATTGATTGGATTTCTTCAGTAGACATGGATTAAACCACTGGAGTCTAATAGATTACCTTTATACTGCCTTCATTTCCTTTTTTGGAGCTTAAAAAATTTGGTCACCATTCACTTGCATTGTATGGACAAACAAACATCACATCTCCGTAACCTCACTGTTGAATGTCGCTCCTCATTTGAGTTTATTGAAAATGAGTTCAGGTCACTTGGTTGCTGCGAGTTCCTTTCAGTGTGTGTTGAACAAGGCTTTAGGTGCTCACATGGTTAAAAATTCACTGTCTGTCATGTTCTCACTAAGAGAGTGAAAAGGACAGAGATAAATGCATTATGAATGTTAATGCACCCCAGAGACTCGATGGTGTCATGCAAAGGGGAAGTGACTGTCTGCACTGTCGCACAACTAAAATCACTGACATCTCGCCTACCCCTCATGTAGACAGCCTGTACCAGCACACACATACATTGCAGCTCCAGAGCAAACACCCACACTGAACCCCCCGTTTGTTTTTTGGGGCTTTTCATGTTTTTATTTACCTGCATTCCTTCTCCAGCATTATTTTAAAATGCAATTCCTTCCCCTCTCTCATCCTGACACTTTCTCTCAGCACTGCAGTTTGCTGCCTGTTTGGCTGTGACTGGACATGATATAAAGCTGTTTTTTTGATGGTAGCTGGAGTAGGGATGTGCACGAGTTGTCGAATATTCTAATATTAGTTCTGCAATTATTCAAATTAAAATTTTGCAAACTATTCGAATTCCTTAAAGTTTTGCTTTGCTGGCCATATATACAGTGAGATGCATGTTACATCCTGAACACACAAACAAAAACTGGCAGTTATAACAGAAAGCAATGGGTGGCGCTGTTGAGTGTGGACACAAGTTGATCACATTTGTTGAGCAAACGGTTCTGTCAGTATGTTCAGATGGACACCAATATGTGGGTTATTGCGAGAATGTTGCTTACTGTGAGAAAGCTGGGTTCCTGTTTAAATGTACTGGATAAGCGGTGTACATTTTACTCTCGTATATGTGCAGCGCATCAGAAAGCAGCATCCCTGTAGCAACGTAATCCCATGCAACACTTCTGTAAACAAAACACATGGCAACCGAGAAAGACTTTGCTAGGGGAGGTAAGGGACATTCTATCATTTAAACTGGTGTGTATAAATGAGTATAGTTTACTGAGCACGTGGATTATGCTTGTTTTTCTCAACAAAAAGTGACATGAGATACAATATAAACATGAAAACTATTATATGCCGAGTGTTTATAATTGTCCAGGATGTTAATTGCGTCAGTCTACTTCATTAGCGGTCTCTTTTTCTTTGCTTTGCGTGAGCTTAAATGCTTTCATTCTATTCATTTGTTTTCACGCATTGTTAGTTTAAATATTTAAAAAAATGTATTTATGGTGATGTAAAAAATGTTTTTATGGTGATGCACCCTTTGACTGAAAAATTATTTTACAACGTCTCTTTCTCATTAATTACCTTCATTTAAGAATATTAGTTTTTTATGAGCTTAAATATTCGAATACCACATTATTGATGAATACCCATCCCTAATCTGGAGGTAATGTACACATTACAAATGATTTCGTACTGAATAGAAATGTGTTGAATGAAACTATAGGTTGCCAGTAGGGGGTGCTGTGGTTTCAGTACAGCTCCAGGCTCTTTCAGAATAAACTCTCTGTAGGAGACAGAGAGCGTGATAGAGAGAGAGGGAGCACATATCTTATCCTGTCTGTCACGTTGTGTTTAATGCAGAGTGTGTTTTGTTCACTGAAATTCAGTAGTAGACATGTTCATCTGCCCAACACCTTCCCAGTTATACTCCTTTGAAACATGACTGCCAATAGCAGGATCTGACCTTTCTGATCTCATCACATTCTGATTGGTGTGGATAAAAGGGCTGGGTAATATTGCTAAAATCATTATATCTCAGTATTTTTCAGCCTTTTAGTGATATTAAATATATCAATATGTCTCAATATTTATTTATTTGCTCTAAAAATTAATTTCTTAGAAATGTAAATCTTTAAAGAATTTTATTTTCAGAGGAACCATCCTTTCAACCAAAAATCCATTGTTGCCAAATAGTATTGAAACCATTTTAATATAAGGAGTAAAATACAGTAAAATATTAGCTGTTTTGCACACGTTTTCAGTAAGTATAAGTAATAAGTATATACGAGGAATCATGTTATTTTATCATTTTCTTATATATGCTAATAAAACAAATCATAACAATTAACAGCAATATTGAACAACATTTTAATTATGTAAAAACATTTTAACACATGAAAAAATGCCACACAGAAGCTTCCGTTAAAATGTTTGCATAAACAAACCATTTTAAATTGATTCATTAAAATGGACAGTTTGAACTGAATCACAGAAATTAAACTAATTATGTAACCCCTTTTTTGGTGTTGAAATTTAAATCTGAGTAGGGCTTTCAATGATGCTGTGAAACTATATTAGATTTTGTGTTACTTAAATATAATTTTTTTTTTAATTCTATTCAAGGTCTATTTGAATTTTAAATATTTTTTTAATCAACAACGTCATTGCTTGGCACACATCTAAATTGCTTTCAAATGTGCATTTTTGTCTTGATTAATTCTTATATTCTAATTTTAATTTGACAGCCTTAATTCCTAGATGTAATTAAAACATCTCTGCCTTGTCACTTTCATACATGCAAAACTAGTCTAATGATGCACTTTTCAGGAAACTTCGAGGACAAATGAAACACAGATGGCAATCATTGTGATATTCATGATGATGGATGATTTTATCTAGCAAGCATATTTATTGCAAATATATTTTGAGTATTCAGTATTTATCCCAACTCTACTGGCAGACATGTTTATTCGGCCAACACCACCATGGGTGCGCTTATTCTCTGTTCAAACTGAATCACCAACAGCAGATTAGACCTCACTGATCTGTGTGCTGTGATACCGCCTTAGTTTATGGTATGACTAATTTTATCCTATGTCTTCTACAGCCTCAAATACTTCAGCCCATCAGCCACATCCCCAACGGGACCCTCATCCAGGGAAGACTAGCAAGAACAGTCCCCACCGGGTGCTCTAGTGATGCCTGTACTGTGGTGGAGAGGTCTTCTGTGTCCTGTCCTTCCGCCCCTTGTTGTGGTACAGTTTCTCCTCTTGCTTTGAACGATACTGAAGAACCTCACATGGAGTCAAGATCTCTGCCTGACCCAGAGGAGCTTAGCCAGTTGCTTAACACCCATTTTCTTATCCAAGAAAACCACGAGAGTGACTCACAGAGCACTGGAGAACAGTCTGTGAGACCAACCCCCGACAACGACCAAAAAAAAATGCAAACCCCTCACTCCTTGTCCTTGTTCAGCCCTCTTGTCCTGCAGCCTCCCCATCTACACAAATGGGTAACTATCCCCCCTAGCTTCTAGGGGGCTGTAGTGGGGTAAACCCAAGGCCTGGACCCACAATGAACCACAAGGTCAAGCTGCTTCCTCCTCCATCCAGAGGTTTACCATGCTTCAGTACCGGAAACCACATCAGTTCTCTCGATTTCCTGTCTTAGCCCTGGCCTACAGTGGTCAGTAGAGGTTCTGACCCCATCGAAGACATGCCTGACCCAGGACACAAGACTTCGGTACTGCTTGGTGTACAAGAATGGCAAAGCCCAAGATCCACTGAGCATAAGCTTCAGCCATAGACACAGATTAGGCTTCCTCCCTGAACACATGCATACGCACACTGACTCACACAGCTTGCACTAAAGAGTGTTTTTTAATTGGCAAGACTCGCAGGACAAAGTTAAATAAAAACTTTTAAGCTAAACAAAGCAGCTAAGCTATTGCCTCTAACTATGCAACAAAACCTCTGCATGTCACAATCACTGCTTCTGTTGCACAAAACAGCTTTTTCACTCCTAGGTCATCTTATATCATTCCATAACCACTGAATATCCTTTGCCATTCATAATTACACAGTATTCCATACAAAGCCCCGTTATAGGACTAGTTCTCCCAAAAATTACAATTCTCATAATTGACTCACCCTCATGCATCCCTGATGTGTATGACATTCTTTCTTATACTGAACAAAATACAAAGATTTTTAGAAGAGTATCTAAGCTCTGTTGGTCCATACAATGCAAGTGCATGGTGACCAAAACTTTGAAACTTTGTAACATGAGGATGAGTAAATGATGGGAATTTTCATTTTTAGGTGAATTATTCCTTTTACACAATACATGAAAGAGAGAAGACGGCAAATGAAAGAAGGAATGTTGAAAATTAGCAATGGTAGAGAAGTCTCATGTCAGGATATTTGTCAAGGTTATAACTGATGTGAGAGCAGCACATAGAGTGCCTGTGAAGTGCCTGTTTTAGGCTCTCAGTGTATTGACATTTCCACATGTGGCATGCCCTGTGGACACCTGCGGAGATTCGGCTCACACATTTAGTGGGTGTATGACATTTACATCACCAATCTCCTGGGGTTTAACAGAGAAAACACATATTATTGTCTTTTCATCCTCCTAGAGCTCCACTGAAAAATTGAAAGCTTTTTCAGGGGTTTTGCAGAAGGGTGTACACACTGTCAGTGCTTCCATGATTTTCACCTTGGCTTCAGTCGTGATCAGCAGATTTTCATTTTAATTAGGCTTGTGCCACCCGTATTAATAAGGTTATTTTTCTTGATTATGGATCATAGCATGCATGAAGCTGAAACATGCATTTGTTTCAAATTATAATGCTTTTTGATTATTAATACATTATAAAGATGTTTACCATTAAAATGCTTTAAGCTACTCCCTTTGCACCAGTGCTGCAGGATGAATTTAAGAAGCTTTCTGGCCTTTTCTTTGGTGTAGAGTTAAAGGAATAGTTCATCTAAAAAATTTAATTCTCACCATTTACTCACCTTCATGTCATTTCATATGTATATGACTCTCTTTTTTTTTCTGTTGAATGTAAACAAAGATTTTTAGAAGAATATCTATGTAGTTTCATCCAAATATTTGAAGCTCATAAAGCATATAAAGGGAGCATAAAATGAATCTATAACACTCCAGTGGTTAAATCCATATCTTCAGAAGCGATGGGAGTGGGTGAGAAATGGATCAATATTTTATTACATATCTTTGTCCCTGCCCAGTTGGTGGCGATATGCACGAAGAATGTGAATCCGCAAAAACAAAACGAGAAGAATTCTTGAGAGAGAAGAGCGTTTAGGAGGGATGTTAGAAAGTAAAGATATAGAAGATATATAGGAAAAAGAACTTAAATATTGATCTTACTCTCACTCACACCTATCATGACACTTCTGTAGACATATTTAACCACTAACTTTTATGCTGCCTTTATATGCTTTATGGGATTTAAAGTTTTGGACCCTGTTGACTTGCATTGTATGGACCTAAAGAGCTGAGATATTCTTCTAAAAATCTTTGTGTCCAGCAGAAGAAAGTCAAACACATCTGGGAGAGCATGAGGGTGAGAATATGATGAAAGAATTTTAAAGATACTGTTGCAAAGACTTCAATAAGCTTTTGAAAATATCAAGAGTTAACATGTCATATTGTTGCACAATTTTCAGTTCAACCTCAGAGATCAAACTGTTCAAATAATTTTTTTTTCTGGCTTTGTAAGCAATGATGACTTAAAAAATAGCAGGTATTGTATTGATGTTGATGGTAAGATGTTTGGTGAATATTTTAAGTTTTCACTCTATTGTCAAGATGGACAGTTTGAATTGTTTGGTAATTTCTCTGGACAACAGTAGATTTATTTAGTTGTTTTTACATTCATGATGGGGGTCAGATTGCAGCTTCAAAACTGTCTTAAGTTGTTTCATTGTTTGAAGTTGATCTGAGATTAAGATTGTTGGTCTTATCTTGGTTTCTTCAGAGAAAGGTTTTCCATTCTCAAGATTTCATAAATGTGTCAGAAGTTTCATATGTGAGGTTTTCAAGCTTGTGTTCTGGAAACATACACACTGTAATACACAAAATTATTACACAAAGATCCATTGCATGGAAACACATGGACATCGGTATCCATGTTGTAAATGATGTTACAAACAAGAACCCACTGTTGTGTGCAGTATAAGTACTACAGTTATGGTATGTATACTATGTATCAAATATGTTTTCCTGAATGTAAGGAATGAAAACTTATGTATATTTAATAAATTGATTTGCTGCCACTTTCCCTCTATTGAAGGGGCTTTGGGAACTAAAATACTCTCATGGTCAACATACTTCAAGACACACCCAAAACAGAGATGGGCAACCATGCCTAACACCACCTAAAGAAATCAATGAAACAGGTGTGTGTGTGTGTCTGTGTGTGTGTGTGTGTGTGTGTGTGTGTGTGTGTGTGTGTGTGTGTGTGTGTGTGTGTGTGTGTGTGTGTGTGTGTGTGTGTGTCTCAGTCTCACCAAACTCTGGTTCTACTAAGCAGAAAATCAATGGAGGGCTTGTTTTGTAATGCTTTGGAGACAGTTTGTTTGTATTTCTCTCTCTCTTTCTGTCTCTCTTGGTTTCTCTGTACGTGGACAGGAGGAAAGTGTCCTGAGTAATGTGGTGTAGTCTTGCTAATAGAAAGTTGCAGAAGTGCATTGATTCCATCTGCTGTGGTCAGAGGTGATTTGCTTATGTCAGTAAGGTGCCTGTTTGCATCTTCCCTCATCGTCTTTTTCGTTTGCCTGTTAATGAGACACAAATAAAAATCACTTTAACTGATTTACTGTAATTCAATATTGAGCTGGAGAAAAATATAATCAAGCAGCATAAAGTGTTATAAGAAATGCAAGCCAAAATTTTGGGAAACTGCATTGTGGCATTTCTTAAATAAGTTATAATAGTGTAATAGATATGTTATAGTTGCTTTATAAATGTTAGGCTTTATACATCTATACTGTTTTTGCAATAAAGACATTTTCAGTCAAATTCAAATGTTACTGCAAACCAAACTATCAAAACAGTCATTATTAGATTTCCAAATCACAGAAATAAATATGCTCATACAAAGACCTCATAATGTTGTGTAAAATTCACTTGACTTGCTGCCCAAGTGTGTATTCATTCCTGTAGGGTACTTCTCACATAAAAAATTCCCTTAAGAGCATGAAACTTAAAAATATCACTGAAAAATAAACACTTGTCACGAATTCTTTAAAAAAAAATAGCCAATTTTTCTTCCATATAGTGCATGTCATACCTTGTTTTTCACCCGTTGTTACTGAGAGTGTGCAGTATTGTGAGAGCACTACCATACTCCATTAGCTTCATGAAAACAACAGCTGCCAACCCATGTGTGTGTGTAGACCGAAAAGACGTTTACTAATGTCAGGACTGAATTCAAGCACTTTAAATGACCTGTTTTAACCTCCAGACAGGAGATGACTGTGTTCTTTTTGACCTAAATAAATGATGTTTGATTTGCTGTCTTTTTGATTGTTTAAAGTCTTTTATTTGGCTGTTAATGTATTTTAATGATCTCTCCCTGTGAGCCCTGTTCCGGTGGAAGGTGTGAGACTTTAATAAAGTGAAAGAATGAGATTCAAGCTGTTGAAGTGTTTTTCATCACAGTGTTCAATGTCTTTCTCAGTTGCTTTCTTTCTGTGCGTCACAGATGTTCACCTTTCTCTAACAATAATTTACTCTCAGAATTATTTTTCTGCAGATCCTAATGCATCACTTTCAGGACTGGTTTATACCTCCTACCCTGTTCATTAACTATAAATCCACACATTGTGCAAGGAAATGTCTAATATTCTCAAGAGTTTTTCCCCAAACACTGTTAATAAACAGCCTTGTGAATATGAACAATAAGAGCTTAATATCAGCACTTATAGAAGAGAAGTATGTTTTAAAAAAAAATTCCATCATACCTAAAGTTAAATGAAAGGGGTCAGTTAGGTTCTTGGAGTAATTGGAGACAAGAAACTGCAGTTAATATTTTTGCTGCAAAGATTTGTTCTGAAAGAATAATTTAGCGAAAAATACAAATTCTGCAATCGTCTAGGCAAGGCACGTTTAAGTAACACTTTATTTTATAGTGCCCTTGTTACAGTGTAATTACCCAAGTAAGTACAGCATACTAAATAATGTAATAACATTACATTAGTACTTAAGCCTTGTGCCTCAATTAAAAAAAAAGTTACTCAGAGGTCCTTAGACTTAATATTATATATTAACATTATTGTCCACTTTCAATATTTTTTTTTAATCAACATCAGCCTTGATCATAACTACCAAATATTCATTCATTTTCAGGATTTTAACCATTTAAATGGCAGTTTGTTTACATAATACCATTGTTGTTTTTTTACTCACATACACATTTCTCAATACACATACAAAACACACCCACACAATTTTAGCTGCATCATTTATTGAATTTGCCTGCAGTGCTCCATAATACATCAAAACAGAAAATATGAAAAAAGCATTTACTCCTTGTATTAAATACTAATACTTGTATTTACTCCATAGGCTAAATACATGATAAAAATGTCACCATCTGGTGGAAAATTAAAAAAATTAAAATTTTGAAGCCAGTGCGGGCGGCTCTGGAATGAAAGCATAATATCATAGAATTCATAATTTTATGCTTTAATGCCACTGGGTTCAAATATTGAAGTTTTATTGGGTTATAGATTGGGTTATATACATTATTGATGTTTTTTAGGATATGAGGTTGAAATATAACAATTTACTCAAAAATACACACCTTTGACAAAATGGCATGATCACAGACAAAAATGATAAAAAAAAATTTTTTAAAAAATGGAAAAGACAAAAATGTCCCGAAGATCACACAATGGTAAATATGTAATTACTTATGGAACAGCATGTACTTACAGTAAAATTGTAATTATGTATGTGTAATGGACAATAATTATTACATGTGTGTAACAGGCCAGTCTTGTTACATACCTATTGTGTAATAGGACAATCTTGTTACGTATGTGGAACAAATAAATGTTATATACTGTATAATGTAATAGCATTATGATTACATTAAAAGTACACAGCATTAATCACTGTAAAATAAAGTGTACTTTATGTGTGACTGACTGGAGTCTTCATCTCATGTGAGTGATCATGATTTAATACATGTTTCAAAATTACAATTAATTGCTTTACGAGTACAAATATTTTATTGAGGAAAATAACACTTAGTGCATCTTTCAAGTTTAAACTGGCTCACTAGTACACAGCTGTACATGTATACATGTAATAGCTTCATAATTACATTAGAATTACACAGTATTACATAGTATTAATCAGTGTTGTATTAAGTATCCATTTGTCATATTTGAGTAAAAGTAAAGTAAACTTCATGGAAACTGACTCCAGTAAAAGTTGAAAATAGCTCATTAGAAAACGACTCAAGTAAAAGTATTAAAGTAACTGATATTAAATTTACTTAAGTATCAAAAGTACATAGCATGCATTAGAGAACATTTTATTAAACCCATGGAAACTTGTTTGATTGGTGGTGCTCATAATTTACTCACCCATCATAATTTACTCACATGCCATCCCAAATGTGTTTGACTTTATTTCATCTGCAGAACATATACAAAGATTTTTAGAAGAATATTTCAGCTTTATAGGTCAATTTAATGCAAGTGAATGGTGGCCAAACATTTCAAGCTACAAAAAGCAGATTAATGGAGCATAAAGTTATCTATACTACTACAGTGGTTAAATCAATGTCCTCTGAAGCAATTTAGTTAGTATTGGGTGAGAACAAACCCAGTTATAACTAATTTTCACTGAATATGGTGCAATCCCTAGACATGATCATGATTTCAAGCTTGATTTCACTTTCTAGTGCTTGACGCATGCGCAGAGCCCGAAAAAGTTTTATTGTGATATTTGGTAGTGACACGCCTGTATTAAGCCCCGTACACACATGCAGCAGTTATATCACTTGAAGCAGCATACACATATGCAGCAACGTCCAGCAACAAAGCGACGACCTCTCTTTAATTTTCAGATAAGCGTTCCTGATGGGCACAACCCTTTGAAGTGGAAAGCAGAGCCTGCGAATCCCTCCGGGTCTGCTCCAAAAAAGGCTCGATTGGAGAGACAAAAAACACTGTTCCCCATTTCCCTCCTATTGTTTGTCGGGATAGGGATATTGTTGTTCAAAATGTTGTTTCTGTGTCTTGCACTCAAATAAATGCAATAACAAATGCAATAAGTGCAAAAAAGAATACAGTATTCCTTGCAAGTGCATGAGATGCTCACACATTCTCAATAAAGAGCCCCTTTTTCTTCTTCAAAGCACACACATTATGCGCAACCACTTCCCTATAGTTAGCGTCGCATCATATCATATGGTGAGTAAACCAAATTGCCCTCTGTCCCATTACACGTATGCGTGGCGAGCCCTAACGGGTATTTCAGAATGGGCGCAAAAACGATCAAACATGGTCATATGGTCCAATTTTGCACACCAGCCACCCCATTTCAACGGTGTTCTGTCTTCCACGGATTTGTCCAATGACGCGCCAGTGTTACGAGCCAAAATACACCACCTTGTTCCAAAGAAACAGGACCTGGATCTGAGACATTTAAATAACACACTTATAAAGCACCTATTCAAAATGATTACTCAGAAAAGGATCTTATCGCATGTACGCCCACACGGTTGTTTGCGTTGATAGATTTGAAGGATGCATATTTTCATATCAAAATTGTACGACACATGACAGGATGATTTTGAGATTCACATTTGAGGGAATAGCGTATCAATTCAAAGTCCTGCCCTTCAGACTGTCTTTGGATCCTCGTACATTCACAAAGTGCGTTGATGCGGATCTCATCCCTCTGAGAGTGAGTGGCATGTGCATCTTGAAATACCTTGACAATTGGCTGTTACTGCCGCAATCAGAGCTTTACTGCAAAGTTTTACTGCTTCAGCCATTTTACAGTGTCCATCTCAGTTCAAACTGGGGAGAACATTTCCACTGAAACTTATTTCAGAAAGCATTGAGATTTGTGGCAGCGGCATCTCTTATACATGAGAACTCTTCAGTGCTGGCTGGCTTAGTGCCAATGACGCTTACGCATCACTATATCCATCCGCTGTTTAGCACCAAGGACAGCTCCTCCTGCATTTTACCAACGAGGTGCTACGTTGGGGCAAGAGTCACGCGGTGCCTAAAGCCATCGGCTGTATTTCTAGCCTTAAAGGCTTTTCAGTCAGAAATATCAAACTGTAATGTCCTGGTTCACTCAGACAGCATGACAGTTGTGCCATATATAAATACCAAGGTGGAATTCAGGAGACTTCACCCTCAAAATACCAAAGTATCTGGCAAAGCAGAAATCAATCTATTTGCCTCAGTGGAGAATACCCACTGTCCCCTCTGGTACTCGAAGTCCCAAGTTGTCAGGCAGAAAGTGGTGACCACGGATGCTTCCAAGACAGGTTGGGGGCGGTGTGGGATTGACGCCCAACTTTTGGCACCTGGACAGGTGCGAGGAGTGCGTGGCACATCAACCGCTTAGAGATATTGGCTGTAATTCTAGCCTTAAAGTCAGAAATAGTGAGCTGTCATGTCCTGGTTTGCTCAGTCAACATTTGTGGCATATATAAACAGCCAAGGTGGAATTCATTCACCGGCACTGTAGTGAATGACACGTCATCTCCTGTGGAGTGAGCATCATCTCTCCCTGAGAGTGACATATATCCCAGGCTGCCTGAATTACAGTGCGGGCCTACTGTCACGCTAAGGGGTGATACCGGGCAAATGGAGACTTCATCCTCAAACTATACTGAGGATTTGGTAAATATTCAGCAAAGCAGAAATCAATTTATTTGCCTCAGTGGAGAATGCCCACTGTCCCCTCTGTTATTCGAAGTCCCAAGCCCCGCTGGGAAGGGATGCAATGGCACACAAAGTGCCGGCGAAAAACAAATGTAAGTTTCCTCCACTCTGCCATATGCAAAGTCCGAGAGGACAAGGAAACAATTCTATTAGTTGCACTGAAATGGCCAAACAGCCATAGTTTCCGGAAATGATGGAGATGCTGTACAGCTCACCATGGGAATACCACTGAGGAGGGATCTCCTCTCTCAGGCGCAAGGCACAATCTGGCTTCCCCAGCCCCAGCTGTGGAACCCGCATGTGTGGCCCCTGAATGGAGTGCACTACACACACCAGAACTGACGTGTTCAGTCATGAACACCATTTTACAAGCCAGAGCACCGTCCACTTGACACCTCTATGCACTAAAATAGAAGATGTTCCCTGATTGGTGTCTCTCACACAGCAAGGACCCAATAAACTGCCCCATACATGAAATTGTAATACTTCTTCAAGAGCAATTAGACGCAGGACTCACCCCGTCAATGCTCAAAGTGTATGTGGCAACTATATCTGTGTATCACGCACATTAAACCTGCGCCTCTATAGGCAAGCATGATTTAATCATAAAGTTCCTTAAAAGAGCAAGACGATTAAACCCACCTTGGCAGGCTGCAGTCCCGACTTGGGACTTAACTTTAGTCCTAAAAGCTTTCGCAGGGCACCCCTTCGAGCCTTTGGACTCTGTTGATTTGCGTATGCTCTCTCTATTAAGACCTCACTACTGATGGTTCTGGCCTCAGTAAAAGGGGTCGGTGACATGCATGCACTATCAGTTGACAATTTATGTCAAGTTTGGCCTGGTTTTTCAAGAGCCACTGTCAAACCCAGGAAAGGCAAGGAAATGCTATGTACCCAAGATCCTGACCACACGCTTCAAAGCGCAGGTGGTTCACCTTCAGACCTTCTTCCCTCATCCATTTAATTCAGATGAGGAACAATCAGTGCATTAGTTATGCCCTGTGCGGGTGCTACATGCATATGTTGAGTGCACCCACCAGTTCAGACTGTTAGATCAGCTCTTTATATGCTATGGAGGATGCACAAAATGAATGTCCATCTTCAAGCAAAGACTTGTCGATGCAATTAACCTGGCTTATGTGTCGCAGGGTCAGACTTGCCCACTTGGTGTTAAAGTGCACTCAACAAGAGGCATGGCCTCCTCATGGGCATGGACAAATTGTGTGTCCTTACAAGACATGTTTTGCAGCAGCATTCGCAAGGTTTTACAACCTAGACGTAATGTCTCTTTCTTCACAAGTCCTCTCTGTTTAAAGCACTTGCTATTCGTTGACAATATAAATATATACTTATGCCCATTCCTTTAAGTACAGGCTCCCCATCATTACACAACCGCCTGCATTCAGGCCGTTATAATTACCATAAAGTCACAAGCACTTTCATTATAAATAAACTCCCTTCCCGACTGGGTACATAAGGAGTTAATTATACTATATGACTATAGCTCATATATTCGTTATGAGCGCTCTTCTCCTGGCCATCACGAGGATCACTCACTGTGGCTTGCTCATGTCGGTCATTGTCCCATAAGACTGCGCCACCATGTTTCCTTCGGGGAAGTTATGTCGTGTAGTGCGGCGTGATGGGATTCTGTTCCCCCATGCGTTACTACGCAATGTCAAGTGGACTGAGTCGGAAGGCTACATCTCGGTTACGTACGTAACCTCGGTTCATGAGACGAAGGGAACGAGACATTGCAAACGCCACACTACAAGACTCACAAGGTGTCACAAGACACTACTCCGACGGCTGCTGCTCAATATTATATTATTTGTGGTTGATAGATACGCTGCTTGTGTCTGTTTTGAGTATTTTCTGCCAGCTCTAGGAAACAATATGTTGTCCGACTAGGCCATTATCATAGTTCGTTAACACATATCGGTATTTTTTTTGCAGCATATTTTAAATGTGTACATTTTTTGATCTGCGCTAATTATTTTGATATACACACTTCTCTCTGCGTCTACACTGTTCAGTGAGTGGCAGAGAGAAGCAGCACATTCAGTTGACCGAATTTCAGCTGACATAGACGTGAATGAGCTGCGCATGTGCAAACATTGTTGCCAAGTACCAATCACTACACAATCCATTGTTTTAGTTAATTAATTTAGTTTGACCGTTTCATTTGATTTATATTCTTCTCATGTGCTTATCACTGTCACTATCACAAGGGTTTAGTTAATTCCCATTTCTGAACTCTCTGAATTCAGATCATTTATTTAGCCAAGTCCTTACTCAAACACTTAATAATAAACTTTAAACTTTATTAAACTTATATACATATAATATATAAATACATACATTCACCTAAAGGATTATTAGGAACACCTGTTCAATTTCTCATGAATGCAATTATCTAATCAACCAATCACATGGCAGTTGCTTCAATGCATTTAGGGGTGTGGTCCTGGTCAAGACAATCTCCTGAACTCCAAACTGAATGTCAGAATGGGAAAGAAAGGTGATTTAAGTAATTTTGAGCGTGGCATGGTTGTTGTTGCCAGACGGGCCGGTCTGAGTATTTCCCAATCTGCTCAGTTACTGGGATTTTCACGCACAACCACTTCTAGGGTTTACAAAGAATGGTGTGAAAAGGGAAAAACATCCAGTATGCGGCAGTCCTGTGGGGGAAAATGCCTTGTTGATGCTAGAGGTCAGAGGAGAATGGGCCGACTGATTCAAGCTGATAGAAGAGCAACTTTGCCTGAAATAACCACTCGTTACAACCGAGGTATGCAGCAAAGCATTTGTGAAGCCACAACACCCACAACCTTGAGGCAGATGGGCTACAACAGCAGAAGACCCCATCGGGTACCACTCATCTCCACTACAAATAGGAAAAAGAGGCTACAATTTGCAAGAGCTTACCAAAACTGGACAGTTGAAGACTGGAAAAATGTTGCCTGGTCTGATGAGTCTCGATTTCTGTTGAGACATTCAGATGGTAGAGTCAGAATTTGGTGTAAACAGAATGAGAACATGGATCCATCATGCCTTGTTACCACTGTGCAGGCTGCTGGTGGTGGTGTAATGGTGTGGAGCATTGTTTCTGACCATGTCCATCCCTTTATGGCCACCATGTACCCATACTTTGATGGCTACTTCCAGCAGGATAATGCACCATGTCACAAAGCTCGAATCATTTCAAATTGGTTTCTTGAACATGACAATGAGTTCACTGTACTAAAATGGCCCCAACAGTCACCAGATCTCAACCCAATAGAGCATCTTTGGGATGTGGTGGAACGGGAGCTTCGTGCCCTGGATGTGCATCCCACAAATCTCCATCAACTGCAAGATGCTATCCTATCAATATGGGCCAACATTTCTAAAGAATGCTTTCATCACCTTGTTGAATCAATGCCACGTAGAATTAAGGCAGTTCTGAAGGCGAAAGGGGGTCAAACACAGTATTGGTATGGTGTTCCTAATAATCCTTTAGGCGAGTGTATATACACAGCCTTGGACATTACACACACACAAAAAAAAAAATAGCTAACAGGAGGCTGTGAACTGTGTGAGAGAACAAATAATAAAGACATTCTGTCGCTTCTAACTTTCTCTCTGAGTGATCATTTTGCATGTAAATATAGCCAAAATCACAGCAAAGCCGTTGTCTTTAAATTATGTGTATGGTGAGTTTGTCAGATGACGTTTTGGTTATAAAATCAGGATTTTTGCAGAGCAGCAGCTTGGAAATGACTGCTAGTCTTAATGGGCCGCATTTCAGTCACTATTTCATACTCGTTCCGTTGTCTGACAACAGAAACAGAAAAAATATGTAAATGAGAATTCGGCTGTATTAAAATTCAGAGCATGTGAGAGTAGTGTGTGTGTGTGTGTGTGTGTGTGTGTGTGTGTGTGTGAGCGTGTATTTATCACTTTGTGGGGACCAAATGTCCCCATAAGGATAGTAAAACCCGAAATTTTTGACCTTGTGGGGACATTTTGTCGGTCCCCATGAGGAAAACAGCTTATAAATCATACTAAATTATGTTTTTTGAAAAGGTAAAAATGCAGAAAGTTTTCTGTGAGGGTTAGGTTTAGGGGTAGGGTTAGGTTTAGGGGATAGAATATAAAGTTTGTACAGTATAAAAACCATTATGTCTATGGAAAGTCCCCATAAAACATGGAAACACAACATGTGTGTGTGTGTGTGTGTGTGTGTGTGTGTGTGTGTGTGTGTGTGTGCACGTTTGATGAATGACACTGTGCAATGGTTTTCCTCATTTTATTGTGCTTCTTACTGAAAGGGTTATAAGGTAAATGTTTGTTTCATTTATTGTATGATGTGGGTTGCTTTATCATGTTGTAGGTGAGTGTATTTATGATGTGTTTTTAACAGTTGTCCTTTGTAGTGCTTTGTTTGTATGTGTGCTTTTAACTCTTACGGGGTTTATTACATGCACAAATGTGTTTAAGAATATAAAATCTTTATTATTACATCACATCGACAGCAAAGGTTTCTCATTGAAAGCTATGGTTTTACCAGCCACGGCCTTCTGAAATATAAATAAACATTTATTTTTCTTTCATTTCTTTTTTTTTTTTTCCCTGTAGCCATAAATTTGGCGCTGCAGCTCCAGGGAGCTGATTTTAGCTAAAAATAAATAAATAAATTTACATTCTCATAATTAAAATAAAAAAATACGGTTCCATCCGCATCACAAGACTTCATGACAACGGTTGCACCCGCTCATCGTCTCTAGTGAAGAGCGCGACAGAACAAAAGTGATGTGGACAACAGCTCTGATCTTTCTGCGCTGTAATCTTGAATATTGTTCTCTAGCACCAAACATGCATAATGTCTGCCCTGTCCCGCTCTACACGCGTTGCCTCTTTTCCCTGCATGTGTGTAGACATGAAGCGCCGCATGAGTTAACTTGGTTTCAAAGCACCTTTTAGACCAAAACTTTTTCCCTTCTAAATGTATCTTTATTAATCAGCATGTTACGAGCCTTCGATTCGATTTCTGTTCTAATTTTGTGAAAAGTAATTAGATGTCTGGAATGGATAAGGAAAGACTAAAATGACTAGTTGGTAGACTAGTCTCTCACTTTAATGAAAATATACAAATGTTTTCTAAAATTTTTCTCGGGACACCCCTGAACCCACATTCAGCATCATTCCACAGTCACAAGGGCTTCTATGCCCCATGCTTGCATATCTGAATCTAAAAAAATATATACAAAATATTAAATTTTTATGTAAAAATATTCCAAAAAATACTGGACTGCTGTCACTATGCTTCAGAACAAACAGATGATCTTTTAACATTCATTTTCAATTGATAAACGGTAAAAGACAGTAAAATTTGTAAAAGATCCCGCAGACCCCACTGCTTTGGCCATCTGTGGACCCCCTGTGCAGATTTGTAGAGACAATTTTGACTGTTTAGAATACATTTTTTCTTATTTTCTTCTGTCAACTTTTAAATATAAAAAAGAAAGTACAATGTATAAATATATTTTGTTAAATATTGATATCGAACAATATGAAAAAGATTATCATGATAACAATTTTGGCCATTTCTCCCATACACACAATCAAATTACAACAGTTCTCCATCTGAAATAATAATTAAAAACTGAACAAAATCGTCACACTGTTTCTCTCTAATACTTATAAGGCATACACGATTTGGTGATAAAATAATTCTATTTCAACAACAAAAATATTACAAACAGTTAAAAACCGTTATTTCAAATAGCCATTATAATGTACAGGATTACTGTTTTGACTGTATATTTAACCAGTAAACAGAAGCATCAGTTTCTTTCAAATAAACTGCTATACTTCTGAGTACTAATGCATTGTATATCCATCCTCAGGCTGGGCGATCGTTGTGTGAAAATGTGTTGATGGGCAGAGATCTGGCAATGCCAAGGCACTATCGACAACACATCCTCTCCTCTCGTCTTGGTGCACTTAAGTGTAGGTGCTATGTTTTCCAATTCCCTGCAGTAGTTGAGGGCTAAATGCAAGTGGTTTTAATGTACAAGCTGAATTTATGTTGCGCAGGGAACTGACTCTACATGCCCTGTTCCGAAAGTTGGAGACTTTTATTTAGGGTGACCATATGTCCTTTTTTCCCGGGCAGGTCCTTTTTTTCGACCTTAAAAAGCATCTGGCCGGGATTTATACATTTGCAAAAATGTCCGGGATTCGGCTTTAGTTGCATTATGATGTGCATCTGGTCTAAACTTCATTGTGTGTGTGCAAATTTTTGCATTGCTTTGACCCCTCTTTGTAAGTCCCGCCTTCTCGCACAACAATAGGTCGATTATAAGAGGCTTGCAGCAACTATTGGCCTACTTCCTGCCTGTCAATCTCTCCGTGAACGTACAAAGCGTTGTTTTGTTCGACATCAAACAGCTGCTTGACAGTTGCAGCAAATGACAGCTGAGAAGGAATCCAAACGGGGGGGGGAACCCAAACGAAAGTGCAAATTTACAGATTTGCACAAAAAATTCCCATGCTTTAATCCAGGTCGAGATCCGTGGGAAGCAAAATGAATGACATGTAAAGCTGGCTCTTATGTGTCAGTTGCTAATAAAGGTGCAAGTGATTGAAGCACACATTAGCTCTGCGAAGCATAAAGGGTCAGCAAAAAGTGAAAGTTCATCAGGTAAATTAACGGACTACTTTTTGCGACCGGGTAAAATTGTTCT
This sequence comes from Xyrauchen texanus, assembly GCF_025860055.1. NCBI lineage: Eukaryota > Metazoa > Chordata > Actinopteri > Cypriniformes > Catostomidae > Xyrauchen > Xyrauchen texanus. The sequence goes on along the minus strand of NC_068297.1, from coordinate 17,552,594 downwards.
CACATTGTTTCATTTTCCATGGCCATTCAAAATAATATTAATAGTAAATAAAAGGTACACTCATCAAATATTTTATTTTAGTACATGGACATTCAAAAGAATGTTGGACATTTTTAATAATTTATATATATTTATATTATGCTAATAGAGTGTCTTTTTCACTGTATTAAAGTTTGCATTCATAGTAACACCGTTTTGAACCCTATTTTTCCACCCCAAAATATTAGCTCTTTTTCTATCCTCTTATGTAAAGTTTTTTCTTTTGATCTACAGGGAAGTGACAGAGAGGCCTGGTCAGGTGAGATTGGGGTGCTCAGTCAGCCAGTAGGAGCGTGCTTTTGTTTGTTTAAAGTGTATTTGGCTTTGAAGTCCAGTGTGAGAAGTTTAACTCCAACAAGGACTCTGATAACTATTGTAGCACAGAGGAATTTAATCTATGATTTATCTGGTGTCTTACTAAGTGTTGATCTTTGACCAGGTCTGCCTCACCATTTCTAACTGTAATCTAGAGGACAGGATAGTAGATTAGAAGCTTTTCCATTCAGCCTGTGCTGAGTGTCTCTGTTATGATCCCCTCACTGGGTACATTTTTGTGTGCTGTAGAGTAAGACAAAAAGAAGGAAGAGAGAATGGAGACTGGGGTGTGAAAATAATCGTTTCATAATTGTTATCTACTGTATGATTATCCAGACCCCCAGAATGTTTTTTGGTTTTCTGTAGTTTTCCATTTATTTTAGACCAAATCAAAGGCAAAGGCAGATTCGTATTCGCCTATAAACTTGACAAAATGGAAGGCTTGGAAATTGGAGGAGAGAAATGAAAAAGAAATAACACGGTTCACGCCAGGGCAGTCTCATGATGAAGGCGTCTTCGTAACTTCTTTTTGCTTGCATCATGAAAACGTCCTTGTCCTTCCGTTTTCACCTCAGTTCAGGTGATTCCATCATAGGCTTCACAATCTTTGTGTTGGGTTTTTCCATGTGTAAAAACAGTTCTCAATCCCAAAAACTGTGTGTGCCTCTCTGTTACTCAAACTCTTAAAAAGTTTTTTTTTTTCAGACTTGGAGTTCATTTTACATTGTCCACTAAATGTGCGGAACACATTTTCCCACAGTGATGGGAAAAGAAAAATAAATAAATCACAAACTTTATGGCTCTAATCTCCAACTGAGTGGAAGGTGGAGGCTGGGTATTACTCCAGAGTTTAGGGCTAGCGTAAAATATACCCGGTGGGCTGGATTTATTGACTTTCTTTGGGTTTTTAAGATGTGGACCAAATTAGTCTTTAGCAGAGAACAGAGTGATAAAGAAGCTTGTTCCTGCAGGGATGCATGTACAAAAATGTATAGAGAAGAGAACCGTATCATCCACTCAGAAGTGCGCACTCTGAAACCTCCGCTCTTCATCCACACACAGTCACTAGAATGAGCACTCAGCTTTGCGTTTACTGGCCAATGAAGAATGTTTCACTGTCCTTCAGCATAAAACAGAAAAAAAAGAAGCACTCAGGTCAGAGAGAGAGAAATGTCATCATGAAAGAGAACAGTGGTTTTTAGCATTGTCAAAATGTCAAAATTTCAAAAATGACAAAAGACTGGAGGACTAGACAAATGGCAAATAGAGCAATATTGAGGATGTTGCTTTGAAACTGTAAGATGGCTGGTTAAAGCTGCCATTTTGAAAAAAGTATTACAAGCTACCAAAAAAAAAAAAGAAAAACAGAAAAAAACAGAAAACAACACTGAAGCTACAATATTCAGGGTGGTAATATCTTAAATATATAACTATACACTAAAATAATTATTATCATTATTAAATTTGAATCAGAAGAGCTGTATTTTCTGACAGAAATTCAATGAGGGGTTTTGTATTAATTAACAATAATTTATTTAAAAGTTTGACATATATGGTCACTGAATGAAAAAAAAAAAGAGAAAATAATCCTAGAAAAAAAAAGTCAGATGCTTTTTGCGCTATGTGCAAATAGCGAAAGAAGAAATTTGTACTAAGTGAAAAAGCGGTATGCTTTACAATTTCCATGTCTCCACCAGACTCTGTGGCAGGTGCTATTTGCAATCAGCGATTATAGTCCAAGCACACCAATGACAATTGATGATTTTAAGTAGAGTGGTAAAAAAAAATATGTTTGTTTTAATACTTATAGTGTTATACAGATGCTTATAACTTTTGACCAATTTGGTGTCACCAAATTGATACGGTATTGTAAGAGTTTGGTCACAATGCCAAATATGCAGTTTCATGTGGAAACATAGCTATCAAAAAGCTTTTCATAACATTTTTTCATGAGTATCTCTACATGATACATGCAGACTTATGTTCTAGGAGGAGATCGAAAAGGTTGGTTTTCAATTAGATTAAAAATAGTGGACAGGAAGTATGACCGATGATAGCCAATTTGGTATCAACTTGCTTGGCATGACCTAAGGAAGCTAATGACACAAGTCTCCTGGCTTAATAGTTGAAATTAATCCAAAGTTATAAGCATTCCTTTGTATCTTTTGACCACTAGGTGGTCATGTCCCCAAAGTTTTTGAGTACCTTCAGGAGACGGACCTTTCGTTGTGACATGCCAATGCGCTTGTAATATATAGAAATTTGAGACAAAACTTTCAATGGATGACTCCCAATATGGCTGACATAGGAAAATGGGACTTGGCATGCCCTAAGGAATCTAAAGAGACCAGTCTCATGACTTTCAAACTATTTAAAGGTTATAAGCAAAAATATATATTTTTAATTTTTCATATTTCCTGAGCACTAGGTGGAACAGTGATGAAATGCTTCAAGTCATGCTCGTGATTACAAAAAAATTTTGTATCAATATACAGTGCATTACATAGTTATAGCCTCATGTCCATTTTGCTTGTGATTGACATTTACCAAATTTCTTATGAATACGCTAAAGCGTTGCAAAGACACAGCCTCATATCCATTCACAGTCAAATTTGTTGAAGCATTATATGAGAACGGTTAGTTCTATCATAATAGTTCTAATATTATGTTTGTCATGAGTGTCTCTAGATGTTACGTGCTAAATTTCCAGCAATTGGACATATGGTCTGCAACTCCAAAAATCGATAGTTGCACTGATCATTTTCACATGCAAATGAGCTTTGCAGCAAACTTGCGACAAATTGTCCATTGTTGCCAATGGTTTGATGCAAGTTCACGACTACCAGTGAAGAGCTGCAAAAAACAAGCTTATATTCAAGTGAAAATAAGGAGTGGCGAGATTGTGGTTAATTTGCCAGAATTCTAGATTAGAGGAGGAGTTCGAAAGTGGCAGTAAATTGAATGGGAAGAGCAGAAAAACAATGCATTCATTATGGGCCAAAATTTGTTTTCTAGGACTTACGGTTCAAAAGTTAAACTGTTGATGGAGCCAGAGTATTTGAGTGACAGACCCAAAATTTGCGTCAGTTACATTTGAGAGTGCCAATTCTCATAATTTTCCTTTGTGCAGTTCTAGGGGCTGCTTTGGACTTTCAGTTTAAGAATAAGAAGAAGAAGAACACTAACAGATACAATAGGGGTTTGCATCTTGAGTGCAAGTCACCTTTTTGGGCTTGCTGATGCTTGGGCTCCCAGAACACAAAAACTATGATCCACCACTAATAGCAGTTGCCAAACAACTCCATCTACTGTTCGTGCAGTGCTCTACATCAGTGGTGTCAAACACATTGCCAGTGGAAGAATCATCCAACCCCCACTACGGTGGAATTCAGCACTAGCAGTCTTGCAAATATGCACACATACACAATTTTCATCAGAAACTGGGTCTGTGAGTGACAGGGCAGCCCAGTTCATTTCATTGATCACAGCAATAAGGACAAAAAAGACATTTAAAAGGAAAAAATGTGTAAATATAAGAGGTAAAAGTGAATCTCTCCATTGTTTGAATTCACTGACTGGTTAATTAGATATGATGCATTAATACAGATTTGATTTGAAAGGAGTTTGGCGGAGCACACCTGCAAATAAAATTATTTGTACATTTAATTTTTATTCAAGCCTTTGTTTATCACATTCAGTTGGTTTTATTACAGCTAATGTCAGGGTGCCCACCCTTTTTGACCTATTCATTTCTGTATTTTCTTTGTTCAAAATATCTGACTCAAAATAATGATTCACTGACAAATGAGACATCTTTATGGATTGGCAAGTTGTACTCTGCACAAGCAATTTCAAGCTCATTAAATATTTTGAATAGAGAAAAACTATATATTTTTATTATAGACTTTTTATAATTTAATATTCCCTGATATTTTCAGATTTTCCATAACAGTGGTAAAGAGCAATGAGTGTGTGCTCCCTTTTGTTTTATCCCAATATCCATTATTAAAGCAGTATAAAGTTGATTCAGGACTTTATTAACTTCAGAAGAACATGTGCATGCACTGCGTGGGTAAAAAACAAGTTTAAACAAAATATAATCTGCAACAGCTGAACTACTGTCTTTGAAAAAATGTGTTAGTGGTGTTACTACTTTTAGTTTAGTTACTGACTCTACAACAGTGCAATAGAGATGAATGTGGTCTTGATACAAATAACCATGGCTATTGTTATTTTTTATTAATGATTATCTCTGCATTTCTGTTGCATCCGTTTTTAAAGGCTGTTTGTCTGATTAATCCTTGTCTAATCAACATTCATGGTATAAGTCCATGTTAGAAACCATGAATTTATGAGCTTTTGTCCATCAGTAACTGTGCATTGAATATTTTACTGGCAGTAAAGTTAAAATATTGGATACAAATATGGATCTGTTGACTTGCTACAATATTTTTTGAAGCTGCAGAAGACTTTATTTTATTTGTGAATTATGTGTTAATGGTTCTTAGCTTTTGAATTGGTGGATTGCTTAATTCTCAAATACAGAAATCTCCAATCAAGTCTGATAACTCTGTTAGTAGATTAAAATTTTCAATCAAATCAATCAACAAATAGTTTTGTCCAATCCCAATAGTCTCCTAAAGAAACATTTATTTATTTTTTCAAATATAATATTTATATTGCTATGGGCATCATTTAAGTTTAAAATGACCTGCAGAAATCTAGTTTGGGGTGAAATACGATTTCAAGTAAAAGCTCGATTTCACATCTGCAGCAATTTATTTGACAAAGGAAATATGTGAATCAGTGACACTATAATAACATACACAGATTTCTCCAGACATAGTTTATCATTCATCATTTAAACTAATTTAAACTAAAAGAGACAGAGGATAATCTCATTATTCTGGCTGGAATGAGATTATTGGATAATTTTATACCCGCTTGCTGCTTTTGAGGGCCTTGGTACTTTAAGAGACAGACAGTCACCCTCCGGCAGTTTGCTAAGGCATGGATTCAGCTGTAGGCAAAATTAATTGAAGAAAAAATAAAATCAGAAAGCCTCCAAGTGCAGGAATAATCTGCTGCCTCTGCGCTTTCCTCCTCATCCCTCTGTTCTTCTATTTATATCTCTATATACTTCTGCTGGTCTGAATCAGTTTAATTTGCCAAGCAAGCAAGTAAAGAAAATGGTGTAACATGAAAACATCGTTTTAATCAAATCTGACATCCACATTTTGTTATTGATTTTGTTACAACCCCCTTAAAAGTATTCAATCAAGTCTTTCTATGGTTAATGCGACAACACAATGTGAAGAGTTTATCCAGGGGAGCAGAACAGAGTGAAAATAGAAAACAATTTACTCAACCTGAAACAGAAAACAAACCATAACAGCTAACAAACTGCTCAGTCCATCACAGAGTCATATAAAGTTGATATTGAAGTTTACATATAATTAAACCTTTTGTCTTCTTCTTGACAATCAGAGAAGAAAGTCACAGTTCATTTGAGGTAGAACCACCAAGAGGGACATGCGTAGTGTTTAATCAACACCTATGCAGTTACATGCACATAGAGTTTAATTGAATAATATAGGGGAATTGTAACTAATTTTATGGTGAATAAAAAGTGCTGTTCCCTGTCAAAAAGCTACACTTTGATGCTGTGCTGACTTAGCGCTTTGGGAACAACTTTAGGTGTGACCAGCTGTGAATATGTGTGCAACACATCAATGAAATTGACCAGAATTTATAGCCTCTGCTGGTGACATCACTGGATGCACCTGTAGCAGGGCTATAAATAGATGCGTCACAGGTGCATTGTCAGATCTTTTGTTTTCAGATCACTCTGCTTCATGAGCCTGTCAGAAACTTTCTACTTTCCTCTGTTGGGAGTTAGATTTTGTTAGGCAGTGCGCAGAAAATGACTGAAAGACAGAGCAAGCGGTGTGTGTTCCCTTGTTTACGCTCTATGGCTGAGAGGGACACACATCAGTTTTGTTTTGTATGTTTGGGGGAAGAGCATGCTGCTCTTGCGTTGGGGCGGGGCGGTGCGAGCATTGCAATCTGTTCTCAGTCAAAATGCTTCGCACTCGTCTCACTTACATCCAAGAGCCAGCACCCACTCTTTCATCATGGGGCTCTCGCATTGATCTAGCTGAGGAGCGTGAGACGGGTCCGTCCCTATCTCACGCTCTCTCCCCAGATCCAGCTGATCCTTCTCGTGAGCCTGAAGCGCCTTCGGCGCCTCTTCGGTTCATGAGGGGGACGCTGAATCTCTTGAGTCTGCGGACTTTGAGCACCCACCTCTGAACATTCCACGCACAATATTAAAGCAGCTGGAATTACTCGAGGTGGTTACTCGGGCTGTGACCAGGCTACAGTTAGACTGGCCACGTGAATAAGAGACCCCCAAATGCTCCAAACTAGAAGACAGATTTCTGTCAGGTGGCCAAAAAAAAAAAAAAAGGGAACACTATATCAGTCCCTTCCTTTCTTCGATGACCTCCATGACGAGCTTTCACGTTCATGGAGGAATCCTTATACTTCCTGTGTCTTCGTGCCCTCGACGTCGACATATTCGAATATCGTGGGTGCTGAGACATGGAGGTATTCGTTGATGCCGCAGTGTTGTCAAAAATACCCGGTACAAAGTTGGTACTCAAACAAAAAATTATTTATGATACCAGAATTTCTGAAGGTACCGGGGTACCGAGTACCGGGTCTACCCGGTACCCATGCAGAGGCGGGAACTTTCGAACGCTCACAAAAAGCAAAAGATGACGACAAGCAAAGCTGCTGCGGAGCCTCAACTGAATCATGTCAAAATGAAAAGTGGAAAAAGCCAGGTAATTTGAGGCTGATGAAAAGGGAAACATCACAGATCAGCAAAAACCTATTTGTAAACACTGCTTTCGCAATTTTCTGATGATAGCAGGGAACAAATAAAGACAGACACCCAAATTTATTCAAGCAAATAAAGCAGGTGAGTTTAAAAGCATATTATCATTTGCATTAGGGCTGAAACGTTTAGTCGACATTATCGACATCGTCGAAAATACAAAATTGATGAGAAAAATGTTCGTTGTCGAATAGACGTTTTTATCTCATTTAACGTGAAATTTCACTGGTATTGGTACCGACTACTGAAATTTTGGTACCGTGACAACACTACTCCTCACAAAGCTGTGCAGGACCACCTCCACGCTTGTGGGGAAGGCTTATCAGGCAGTAGGTCAGGCTGGTGCTGCTCTGCACACTATGGCAGTGTTACAGGCATACCAGGCTGATCTGTTGAAAGACCTGAGTGCGGGCAACACGGTCGATGAAGAGGCTTTCTCTGAGCTTCGTCAAGCCACGGATCTGTCTCTCCATGCAACCAAGCAGACGGCTCGCGCCATTGGCCAGTCTATCTGCTTTAGTCAGCACTGAGAGACCTGTCTCAGTGCTGTCTCAACCTGTCGGGCATCAGAGATAAGGACAAAGTTTTCCTTCTCGATGCCCTGGTTTGGCCTTCTGGCTTATTTGGTGAAACTATGAATGTAGTTATCACCAGGTTCCAGGAGGCAAAAAGTCACGAGGAAGCCTTCGGGAAATTCCTTCCTCGCCGCACTCAGGGGTAGGGGCCGTTGGCCAGCCAGCCCCGCCCCGGTCCTTCTAGACGGGAGGCTCAAATACAAAGCCTGGCGAATCGTGCTCCCCTCGTGAAGACTGGGGGCTGGTTCATCACCCTAGTAAGTAAGTACTAGTAAGACCTCAAGGCAGTTATTTCTAAAAAGGGAAAACCCTGACGGTTTTGCGCCCCACCTTGTGGGGGTAGCCCCCCCTTGGGACGGTTCACGTGAAACATTCACCTGTACCCTCCCGATACCCCCATGAAACCACTCCATTCCCGCTGCCTCTGGTGTTTCGGGAGTTAGCGGTTTCCAGCTAAATGTTGGGTGTTCCGTTGCTTCTTGCTGTAGTCCAGGACACGGGACACTCGACATCCCCTCAACAGGAAGTGTAAGAATCGATGCCCATCTCAGCATGGAAACTACTGCCAGGTGTTTCTCTGTGGGTCCTAAGAACAGTAGAAAAAGGCTACAGAATTGAATTCGTTTGCCGTCCTCCGTGGTTCAATGGCGTGGTTCCCACTACCGTGAAACCAGAGCAAGCATGTCTACTGTGGAAAGAACTGCAAAATCGCTTGGTCAAAGGGGCCATAGAACATGTTCCCCTTCCTGACTCTCTCAGGTTACTACAGCAGATACTTCCTGGTTCCCAAAAAGGATGTGGGGTTGCGTCCGATTTTAGACCTTCGAAGCTTGAATCACTCCAAGGGTGATCAAGTTCAAGATGCTAACATTCAAGACGGTTTTGTCTCAAATCCAACATCGCGATTGGTTGGTCACGATCAATCTCATGGACGTGTTCTTTCATATAGAAAGTCTGCCACAACACAGGAAGTTCCTGAGGTTCACTTTGGGGGGACGAAGCTTTCCAATATCGGGTTGGTCCATTCGGTCTAGCCTTATCACCCCTTGCAGCACTGGCTCCTTTGCGACTCCGGGGCATCCGCATTCTAAATTACATAGACGACTGGCTGAAACTAGCACAGTCACAAGAACGGGCATTACAGCACAGGGATATCATCTTAGCTCATCTGGTTTCTCTGGGTCTGAGACTCAACGTCAAAAAGAGCATTCTCTCTCCTACTCAGGGAATTACCTATCTGGGCGTTGTATGGAATTCGATCACGATGCGGGAACAATTGTCTCCCGCTCGAATCATGTCCATTCAGAACACCCTGAGCAAATTAATGCTAGGCCAAGGTTGCACTGTTCGTCAGTACCAACGAATACTAGGTCTCATGGCATCTGCGTCCTCGGCGATCCCTTTGGGCCTTCTGCACATGAGACCATTTCAGTTGTGGCTCAAAGCCAGGGGATTTCATCCAAGGGCCAATCCCCTAGGCTGATAAGGGTTACGCGCTGCATGCTACGTACCCTTTCTATGTGGTTCAGACCCCGGTTCCTCACTTTGGGTCCCACTCTAGGTGTGTCATGCCATCACAGGTGCCTCCCTGACAAGCTGGGTAGCGTTCTTAAGTGGTCGTCCAATTCAAGGGGAATGGGAGGGTTGTCAGCTTGATTGTCACGTTAACTGTCTCGAGTTGATGGCTGTATTTCTGGCCCTGAAATACTTCTTCCAGAGGCTGCCATGTCTTGGTGCGGGTGGACAACACAGTGGTAGTCTCTTTCTTAAACCATCAAGGAGGTCTACGTTCACGCCAGCTGAACAGACTGGCATGGCAGATTCTCCTTTGGGCCCAGGTCAAGATCCTGTTAATCAGAGCAGCTTATATCCCTGGATGCCTGAATGGGAGCAGATTTACTGTCCAGACAGAAAATACCGACGGGGGAGTGGAAACTCCACCCCGAGGTAGTGGAACAAATCTGGTTGAGATTTTACAAGAGCAGAAGGGGACCTCTTCGCCTCCCAACAGACAGCGCAATGTCCCCTCTACTTCTTTCTGAGTCACCCAGCCCCCTGGGTCTAGACGCGATGGCACATACATGGCCCAGAATGCACCTGTATGCTGTAAAGGAGACCTAATCTGACGGCAGTTTGGCGCTGGATCTGACACACACACACACACACACGTTCAAATTTGCCGCTCCTCTGTTACTGCTATGGTCCGGGTGCACACGAGACACATAGCACTTGTTCATTCAAACTCAAAGTACCCATCGTCCTGATACAATAAACTCACATCACATACACACGCATACATATACGTTCAAATAGATTTACCTGTTCATGACGAGTTGATTCCGGGTGTGAAAGAGACAGATTAAACGTGATTGTTGGTATCGAGGGCTATTTATAGCGCACTGTCACGTCTCTGCAATAATGGCATCACCCGGAATGGAGGATACTATGTGTCATGTGATTTGGGAAATGTTTTTGTGTCTATAGTTCATTTATGTCTTAAAAGAATATTACGTGATGTTGGTATGTATTTTATGGGTATGTATTTATGTTTACTGTTTATTAGTGCGAGTTTATGTAGTACTTAAGCACTGTGAAATTTCATATTCCCCCTGGTCTTTGGTAAATGGTTGGCTCCAATAGGGGAGGAGCCAACAGTATAAAAGAGTGGCTGAATATTCATTCAGGGTCTCTTGGTAGGCTGATGCGTGAGTGTGCAGTTGTGGTACCACGAACAAATCAAATAATGTTTTGCTGAAACAGTGTATTGTGGATACGTGTTTACAGTTTTTTGTTTAGTTTATTTATTTTGTTTAGTTATGATATTTTTGCCGGTGGAAGAGTTGATTATTTTTGGACAGTTTGGGACTCGCTTGTAAATAAGGTTCACCTCTATATAAATAAACCATCATTTTGCACCATAGTGCATTTGCGAGTTGGGCCATCATTTTTTTTTTTTTCATCTTGGCCCATACGACGTCCAGGAAGTGGTCCATCAAAACCCACTTCCCTACAATGCTTTTCCCTGGTTTCTCTGCTGAGTCTGTTTATATATATATATACAAACAGTGTTTAATAATAACAACAAAAAAAATGTAACAATAAGGGGCAGTTAAGACCTAACTTATTCTTGCATAAAAAAGCCAACACATTCTTATGCCAACTTGTAATAATTTGAATGAGATGGTTAAATTGTAAGATATTGTATGACTTTGCTCATATAAAAAGGTGTGTCTATTATTCCCATATAGACTGACCATTGAACAAATAGAATTTCAAATCAATACAATTCAAGCATAAAATTTTACCTAGCCTCATATATAACACTTTATTTAAAAAAGTAAACATCTGTAAACAAATTTGTTTACTTATTCCATGTCTATTTATGCAATACATATGACTGATGAAAACCTGTTATGTGCTGCCCTTGTCTCATTCCAAACTATGATATTATCTTCCTTTCTTGGTAAATAAGTTATTTTCCTTTTAAAAGCTGGTGTAGGTTGGGGATTTGGGTAAGGGGTTAAAGGGACTAAAGAATCGCTTGTTCACAAAACCGATATTTCTCTTTGTTCTGTGATACAAAACAGTGAATTTCCTTTCAAAATCAAGATTAGGTTAAGGGGTAGATACTATGGCTAGTTTCAGTTAGGGGTTAAACTTAATAATAACATTGTTTGTTGGTTCATTGATTTTTCTCTATAGGAGTATGTGGAGTTGGGAGCATTGTCTAATGGTCATCTGAGGGAGAGAGAAAGTGGTAAGAATCTCCACCTGGGGCGAATTATTGCTAATTACAAGTTCTGTGTTCCAGTGAGAGACGGGGAGATAAAAAGGCAACCAAGTTCCCATACTAGGAGGAGAGTGACACACCCAAGTCCTGGCTGTGTTCATTTAATGTTTGAGTTGGTGCAGAAAAGCAGTAAGCAACCTTTTTTTGTCAATTAAAACTCACGTGGACTATCAACCGGCTCCTGCTTCCTCCTATTTTTCATGACTGAACCATATTGCTACAGAGTAAAAGTCGTATGATTTTGTATGAGCCAACTCATAAAATTGTTTGGGATGGGTTTGCCATCCTTTTCTGCATATCCCGGCACCATTCTGTAGTCCGTTCTGCATAACGCGTCGGCTCATTTTTGCTTAGTGGGGCCCATTCGGCACGTTTCGCGGCCGACCCAACGGCACTCTTGGTTCTCCTGATGGGCAGTCCGCTCTGATCGGCCCACCGGGAAAATGCCCGGTATGCCAGATTACAAGTCCAGCCCTGATCCCGACTAGGAAACTATAGATGGCAAGATTTATAGTGAGTGAGTAAAGGGTAGAGAGTAAATAGAGTAAATAATGAGACAATAATATTTTTTGTATGAACATGCCCATTACTCCAGTTTTGCTCTCTGTGTATAAATCAGAAAAATTTGATTATATCAAAATCTTAAATGTAAACTTATGTCAGATTTTCATAATGAGTGGATTTTTGATAGTTATCAGTGTTTTGTTGTACATGTAAACACACTCACTGGGACAGCTCTGACTCTTCAAGAGGAAAAGAGAGATTTCACAAGATTTACTTGTTTCAGAGACAGTAACATAGAATAGTGTGAACTGGTTTGATTGGAGCGATGGAGGAGTCAGGAGACAACGAGGCAGATTCAAGGTCAGTCCTTTTATTAGTTGTGTTTTCTTACACACAGAATCGACGGTCACCGTCGATAACAATTCAATATTTGTTAAAGATGTGTGTGTGTGTGTGTGTGTGTGTGTGTGAGCACTCTTGGGACGCACTCTCTCGTCTGTGGTGCTTTCTAGACTCTCTCGCTCTCGACACTTTTGGCGTTCCTTAAATGTCTCTCTCCATAATAAGACACAGGTGTTAGAGGTAATTACAAACCAGGTGACAAGCCTTACCGCTCTCTCTCCCGCAGACTGACACATGACCAGGACCCCCATGCCACAAATAGTTTTTTAGAACTACATAACATTTTGTGGATTTGTAGAGGTGTGAAACCAAGGGGATCCACATTCAACAATGCCCTCTTAAAATGTTCTACAGAAGATCAGGATATTTGAGTTTTTACCTCTAAAATGTTTGTTCTGTCCTTTTTCCCCCGTACCTTACCAAAACTATTCTTTACTTATAATTAGTTCCAACTCTCTTTAGTTCTTTCTTTCTCTTTTGATTTCAAAAGTGCATAGTGAGCTTCTGTTTAATCACAGCTTTTCTGAATTTGCCAAAGGCAGATTACAATGCCTGTGGCAAAAGCCCCTACAGACAGAACTTTTGCCTGTTGTTTATGTATGTTTCCATCCATTTGTAGCCACTAAGTTGTTCCCTTTATTTCAAGAAACATCAAAACAAACCACCTAATATTTCAGAAACATTATGCAGATTGTCTGCCCTTTTTTGTACCAGGGTTGCAGTTCAGTCTATGTAGTCTCTTGTAGCAAATGAGCAACTTTAAATGTGAAGTGTGTGACTAGTATCACCATTGCTAGTTTTACAGTAATGAATACTGTAAAAATACATTTTACTTTAGGTCATTTATGGATTGTAGATTTGCTAACTGTTTTTTTTTCTGTTTTTGCATCTTGGCTAAGCAATTGCAATAAAGACTAATCAGTTTTATCTTAAACAAGCTTGGCTCCAGATTCAGAGCTGGTCGATCTCTGTGTTGGACTTGAGTCTATAGTCCAATAATTGAAGTCCAATAGACTGAGTGGGTGACCTCTGGGACCTAAGGAATTATATTCTGCTTCTAAGATTTTTCCTTGTTTGCTATAGGTCCCCTTTCTCTTCAGAACTCTGTCTGGTCTGTATGGAGTTATCTCAGTAAAACACAGCAGTTAATGATGTATCTTAAAGGTGTGCTCCTTAGGTAATAAATGCATATGGCTACAGTCAGAATGAAACTACTGGGCTGAAATGCTGTTCAGAAGCTTTTTTTTTTTATTTTATCATCCAGCGACAGCACTGACATAAACAGAATGTTTACTCAGTTAGAAACCCAAAAATACAAACCATTAATAAACCACATAAGATTGTTTTATGGATGAGGATTAATTTGCATAACTTTGCATCAGATTGAAGGAACTAAAAAGCAAATGGGACAAAGTGATCTTTTAACTAAGATTCTGAAATTATCATGCAATATATACAGGTGAAACTCGAAAAATTAGAATATCGTGCAAAAGTTCATTAATTTCAGTCATTCAACTTAAAAGGTGAAACTAATATATTATATAGACTCATTACAAGCAAAGTAAGATATTTAAAGCCTTTATTTGATATAATTTTGATGATTATGGCTTACAGCTTATGAAAACCCCAAATTCAGAATCTCAGAAAATTAGAATATTGTGAAAAGGTTCAGTATTGTAGGCTCAAAGTGTCACACTCTAATCAGCTAAACACCTGCAAAGGGTTCCTGAGCCTTTAAATGGTCTCTCAGTCTGGTTCAGTTGAATTCACAATCATGGGGAAGACTGCTGACCTGACAGTTGTGCAGAAAACCATCATTGACACCCTCCACAAGGAGGGAAAGCCTCAAAAGGTAATTGCAAAAGAAGTTGGATGTTCTCAAAGTGCTGTATCAAAGCACATTAATAGAAAGTTAAGTGGAAGGGAAAAGTGTGGAAGAAAAAGGTGCACAAGCAGCAGGGATGACCGTAGCCTGGAGAGGATTGTCAGGAAAAGGCCATTCAAATGTGTGGGGAGCTTCACAAGGAGTGGACTGAGGCTGGAGTTACTGCATCAAGAGCCACCACACACAGACGGGTCCTGGACATGGGCTTCAAATGTCAAACGTCTTACCTGGGCTAAAGAAAAAAAGAACTGGTCTGTTGCTCAGTGGTCCAAAGTCCTCTTTTCTGATAAGAGCAAATTTTGCATCTCATTTGGATACCAAGGTCCCAGAGTCTGGAGGAAGAATGGAGAGGCACACAATCCAAGATGCTTGAAGTCCAGTGTGAAGTTTCCACAGTCTGTGTTGGTTTGGGGAGCCATGTCATCGGCTGGTGTTGGTCCACTGTGCTTTATTATGTCCAGAGTCAACGCAGCCGTCTACCGGGACATTTTAGAGCACTTCATGCTTCCTTCAGCAGACAAGCTTTATGGAGATGCTGACTTCATTTTCCAGCAGGACTTGGCACCTGCCCACACTGCCAAAAGTACCAAAACCTGGTTCAATGACCATGGTATTACTGTGCTTTTTGGCCAGCAAACTCGCTTGACCTGAACCCCATAGAGAATCTATGGGGCATTGCCAAGAGAAAGATGAGAGACATGAGACCAAACAATGCAGAAGAGCTGAAGGCCGCTATTGAAGCATCTTGGTCTTCCATAACACCTCAGCAGTGCCACAGGCTGATAGTATCCATGCCACGCAGCATTGAGGCAGTAATTAATGCAAAAGGGCCCAAACCAAGTACTGAGTACATATGCATGATTATACTTTTCAGAGGGCCGACATTTCTGTATTTAAAATCCTTTTTTTTATTGATTTCATGTAATATTCTAATTTTCTGAGATTCTGAATTTGGGGTTTTCATAAGCTGTAAGCCATAATCATCAAAATTATATCAAATAAAGGCTTGAAATATCTTACTTTGCTTGTAATGAGTCTATATAATATATTAGTTTCACCTTTTAAGTTGAATTACTGAAATTAATGAACTTTTGCACGATATTCTAATTTTTCGAGTTTCACCTGTATATAATTTTGTACCAGCCAATATGTTAGTCATATTGGACTTGAAATATTTGATAGAGAATTATAGAAATTAGATATTTGCATATAAATAATATACAGTCAGGGTTTACTAAGATAAAGTGAGTAGTTTTTGGCTGGTCATGTGATCTCAACATGCCAGCCCCCATGCGACAGCTAAATAAATCAGCTTTTTAAATATAACTATACTATGTGAATATATATGAAACTAATATACAGTATATGTAACCGTGATTGTGAAGAAACAACACAGGATAAAAAAATATCTGTTTAGGGTTTTAATCTGACAGCTGTTTGAAAAAATATATAGAAAAAAAACAGTGGTCCATGGGGCCGTGGACCACTGTTTTTTTCTATATATTTTTTTTCAAACAGCTGTCAGATTAAAACCCTTAACAGATATTTTTTTGATCCTGTGTTGTTTCTTTACAATCACGGTTATTTTATTTAAAAAATAATTTTTTTTAAATTGATATGGTACAATGAAATACAAATAGTAGAGACAAGACTTTGTATGTGTTCACAAAACGTGGTCAAATTCCACAAATGCAATCCATATGCATCTCAAGAATTCTCAATTGAGGAACAAAACTGGGAGCTCTCTTGCACAACTTATATTCTCACATATCTAACTAGCACACATGGGCAACACAATGAGTGCTGGAAATCAGATGTTGCAAAACACAGATTCTTAAAGGGGCCACGTCCAATTAATGACTAGAGCTCAATTACATGACATTTCTCCACATGGCTAAATTCTCCTCTGCTTAGTCATTGTCCCTGGTGACTTAATTCATATTTTTCAGTTCTTTAACAGCTTCTCTAAAGGACACACTAACCAGGCTTGTTAACACCTGATAGAATAATTCAGGGCTAAGTGAAACAGCATTGCATGCTAATTTTGGCTAATTGAATGGTTTTGAATGTATGCCAACATTGGCTCTTTTAGTTCTTCTTGGTGCTGGAACAAGCTTTTAATCTCTGGTTCAGACACTCTAGGAGGTGTGCCAGTGTCAGGCTCAACCCTCTCTGGACCAGACACTCTAGGAGCTGTGCCATTGTTAGACACAACTTTCTCTGGTACCGAACCTTGTTGTTCAGTGTTCCTTGAAATCAGTACAGGTTCACCTATAAGGGCTTCAGTGGCTGACACAGGAGCTGTGTCTGAAATCGCACACTCATTCACTCATTCAGTATTTCCTATATACTGAATGGCTGTGAGTGCTCTATATTTTAGCAGTGAGTGAACGAAATAAGTGAGCGATTTCAGATGCTGATGTAATTCCATGCGTCAGAGAGCACTCGGAAGCTGTCGCAGACATTTTGTCATGAACATTTCAGCTGTGTGGCTTCATGAATTTTATCATCTCTGTAATCTTTATATAGTTTATAAATATATATGAATTAATACAAAATTAATCATAATTCAATGATCATAATAAAATGTATCTTTTCACACTGTTCATTTGTTATCCTTATTATTACATTAATGATAGAGAAAATACTTCAACTTATCATGTTTATATTTTATTTTTCATAAAAAGATAATAGAATGGTTTACTCTATAAGTCATTAAAGATAAAATGAATGAAAATGCTGTCACAAGCACACATTTTCTCAGGGTTCTTCTTATCGGTGTCCTCCATCCGAGTCTGGTCTTGTTGTTTTTTTTTCTGGTGAATTTGATTTTCTTGAGGAAAACAAAAAGGCGTATTACACAAAGAGCAAAACTTTGAGGCGTGCGTTGTTAGCTCGTCGACGCCACCCATCGGTAAGAAGTTATTAGGACAAAATACATTTAGCTGTAAACTAAATAACTGAAGAATAGATCCAATGAACTCCTGGAATATTACTAACAGGATATTTAAAAACTTAGCCTTCAGTTTTTAGTTTTCAGTTGAATGTATTTTATCTACATAAGATTGATGTTGATGAGAAAGTTGATGTTAAAAACTCTAAAAACTGTCAGATAAACTCAGCAAAAAAAGAAAAATCCCTTTTTCAGGACACTGTATTTTAAAGATAATTTTGCTAAAATCCAAATAACTTGACAGATGTTTATTGTAAAGGGTTTAAACAATGTTTTCCATGCTTGTTCAATGAACCATAAACAATTAATGAACATGCACCTGTGGAACGGTCATGAAGACACTATGGCAACAACAACTGCCCGAGATACACCAAGAACGCACAATCCCTCCATCAATGCTCAGACTGTCCACAATAGACTGAGAGAGGCTGGATTGAGGGCTTGTGGGCCTGTTGTAAGGCAGGTCCTTACCAGACATCACCGGCAACAATGTCGCCTATGGGCACAAACCCACCTTCGCTGGACCAGACAGGACTGGCAAAAAGTGCTCTTTGCTGATGAGTCACGGTTTAGTCTCATCAGGGGTGATAGTGGGGCTCGTGTTTTTCGGCGAAGGAATGAGCATTACATTGTGGCCTGTTCTCTGGAGTTGGATAGATTTGGAGATGGAGGGTCCGTCATGGTCTGGGGCGATGTTTCACAGCATCATCGGACTGAGCTTATTGTCATTGCAGGCAATCTCAATGCTGTGTGTTACAGGGAAGACATCCTCCTCCCTCATGTGGTACCCTTCCTGCAGGCTCATCCTGACATGACCCTTCAGCATGACAATGCCAACAGCCATACTGCTCGTTCTATGTATGACTTCCTGCAAGACAGGAATGTCAGTGTTGTGCCATGGCCAGCGAAGAGCCTGGATCTCGATCTCATTGAGCATGTCTGGGACCTGTTGGATTGGAGGGTGAGGGCTAGGTCCATTCCCCCCAGAAATGTCTGAGAACTTGCAAGTGCCTTGGTGGAAGAGTGGGGTAACATCTCACAGCAAGAACTGGCAAATCTGGTGCAGTCCATGAGGAGGGTGGGTGGCTTCCTTAGCTCCTAAAAATGATTTAGAAAAGAATGATATATCTTACAGTGATACATGACATTTTCATATAAAAAGGCTCTAACAGCATGAAGTCATTCAGTATAGTTTTAAAGGAATGGCTCACCCAATAAATTATAATGTATTCTTCATTAATCACACTTAAATGTTCTCAAACTTGTACGACTTTCTTCCACGGAGCACAAATAAAATATTTTAGAGATATGATCTATTTATCTCCATACAATGCAATGCCTAAAGTTGGAAAAATGGTTATGTGTAAGACTAATAGCATTTTCATTAGAACAGACAAAATAAATAATAATAATTTAACTCCTTTTTCACTCTAAATCTTGACATAGCAGAAATCTAGGGCTAAGCAGTCTCCTAGCCCTAGATTTCAAGCATAGTTCTCCAAGATTTCAAGTTTGAATACACTTCCTGGCACCATCTAGCATTCTGGCATGCACCAAGCACTATGAAGGGTAATTGAGCTTGAAATCATGATTGGCTAGGATATTGCTGATGTCAAGATAGATAGCAAAAAAAGAGTAACAGTTTGGTCTGTTCTCACACAAAAATTATTGGATCACTTCAGAAGACATAGTTTTAACCATTGGAGTCATATGTATTACATTAATGCTGCCTTGTCACGAACCCCGCTCCCTCGCTCCGCCCCCTCAAGCTTCCACGCTCGTTCCGCCCCCTCGAGCTCGCACGCTCGTTTTGCTCCCTCGAGCTCGCACGCTCGTTTTGCTCCCTCGAGCTTCCACGCTCGTTTTGCTCCTACGAGCTCTCATGCTCGTTAGCAGGTCTCCCTCCTCGGGCTTGCATGCCTGCTCTCCTATCACCAGTATTAGTTTCACCCGCACTCATCCCAATCAGTAGATCATTAGTTTCACCCGTACTCGTCTTATCACCCCTTTATTCGTTACACCTGCACCGCTCGTTAGTTCCCCTATTTATATCACAGCACATTCGTTTCACGCCCGTTGGTTATTCTATTTTGTTTCCCGTGTCTTTGCCCCCCGCTAGTCTCGTCTAGTTTTGAACTCCTCTTGTCCTCCTCTTAGCTTGCCAGCTCCCCTTGTTCCCCTGTCTTTTGCTCCCCACAAGTCCCGTCTAGTTACTCTGATCCTGTTTCCCGGCTTCGACCCTCCCCCACTCTCGTTGACCACTCTCTCCCGGATTGTAGTCTATACTGTATATTTCCAATTAAAACACTAAGCAGAATAAAATAACTTGTCTTAGGACAAATGTTTTTGTGAAGCACCTAATGTGCCTAAGACTTTTGAACAGCACTGAAAAAATACTGTATAGCTGTGCTCAGTTTACATACCCCTTGTTGAATCTTTAAGAGTTTTTCTTTAAAATGAGCAAAAACAAAAATGTGTTTTTTATTCAGTACTGTATAACAGATATTGAAGTACACTCCATTAGAAAATAATAATTAAATACAAAAAAATCTGTTATTAATTTTTGCCTCTTTAAGCATAAATTATAATTTGTAGCCTTTAGTAGTTGAGTATGAGCCCCTCAATTATCCTGAGTGGCAAAGCTGGATCAGCCACTTGTGGTTGAGAGATCAAATGAGAAGTGCCATGCACAAAAATAAAAAAAGGCTACAGTCATTGACCCTGAAGGAGGACACATGATATTAAGAACCAAGGGCTTATAAACTTTTTAAAAGTAACATTTGTAAATTTAGATGTGATCTGGATTTATTAAATGTATGTACATATCTGTAATATCAAATAGCTTCATTAATGCAGTAGCCTACAAAAAGTTGCTTTTATGCATCATTAAAACAAACATCTTGCAGATGCTGCAAATGATGTAAATTTACAGGCAGAACAGTATATATTAGTAAGATGAATTTACCTTGTAGGTTTTCTTCAAATGTTCCCACTTTTTGGCAGCTTTGGCAGGGGTTTCCACACCAAGCAAACCCATCTCTTTCAGTACAGTTCTGTAGTGCATATAACGTAATGATTAAAATATTACTAATTAGACATATCAACTTAAACTGAACTCTAATTTCTAAGGAAAAGTAATCTACAAACTCACTCCCATCCAAGCTGGGCAGCATTCCTGCACCCAAAGAAGAGATGCCATTGGCCATCCTGCTCATTATGAGACACATTACATCTCCATCCATCCCTAAATCAATAAAAAATCTCTGGTACATTATTTTCTAAGGTATATGCGAATACAGTAGTTACATGTGATAAATAATAATTTTTGTATTATAATTATATAATAAAATAATAATTTGCTGGCGAAATCTCGACCTTAAAAATTACCCTGGCTAGTTACGAGTCAAAAAAGTGGCCAATCATAAATGAATCCATTAATATGTACAATTTTACTTCGTTTTATCTTGATTCAGATGATACAGAATTTTATTAATAAAATAGTTACTTACATTTGTAAAAGTTGCCGCCACTAGGTGTTTGCAGCTAGTGTTTTCAGGGTCTACATTTTTTCCTCTTGACTAGGATGTGTGACCTCATCTAACACAACAAAATCAAGATCAGAATGCTCAACCTCAACCTGCTCAAAAACAGATTCTCCCCTCGATTACGATGTTGAGGGTGAAAGGGTTTCAGTCTCCTCTGTCTCAGGAACAGAGTTAACACAAGGCTGCAAGTCAACACTATGGACTCTCTTTATAGGACCTCCATCAAAGGGCTCAATATTATGTGTAATACCCTGAACATCTATTAACCTGTATACAGTAGGGCCCCATTAATCCAATGCCTACCCAAAGGTCTGTGATGCAAGTATAAGTAGATGTGCTGACCCATATCAAAATCAGGGCAATAGACCTTGTCATTAAAAGGGGCAAGTCTCTCTGTAGCCTTGTGTTCAGTGTATTCCTGGGCTTTTTCATGAGCTTCTTTTAATCTGTTTTGGTGAATCACTAACAAATCATGTTTTCTGTCCACAGTTTGCTCTTGACCTAGCAGTGCATCCACCGGATGATGTGGGTTGACTCCAAACAGCAAGTAATGTGGTGAGTATCCAGTGATTGCATGTGCTGTTACATTATTAGCATAAACCAACTCAGGAAGGTGTTCTGGCCAACGCTTTGTCTTTTCAGGGGGAAGTGTATGTAATAGATCATGAAGCCTTCCATTTAATCGTTTTTGTTGTGCTTTACCCTGAGGCTGATCGGGTGTGGTGCGTGTTTTCTTTAGACCATACATTTTTCACAGATAAGCAATTATGTCGCTTTCAAAATTTTGGCCATGATCAGAATGCAATTGTTCAGACACCAGATATGGTGTATATTTCATGAACCACTCTTTCAGATAGATCTTGGCAGTGGAATCAGCCCTCTAATTCTTGGTTGGAAATGCCCGCGTGAACTTTGTGAAAACACCAGTCACAATTAGCACGTACTCACTGCCATCAGGGGCAGGTTTAAGCACAGTAAAATCTACTGCCACTACTTCAAACCTCCATAGGAGGAAGTATCCTTGGCTGTGGCATCTTAGTTAAGATGCACCTCTGGCACTTTTTGATCCACTGCCCCAGAAGCATTGTTACCTCAATATGTTTAGTGTGCGCTTAATGCTCTGATGTCCCATACTGTCATAAACACTTTCAAGGACCTGTTCTTTCAGACATGAGGGTAAAAGCAGCTGTTGACATTCACCACAATGTTGGTCATTGTTGGTCATTCACAATGTGATCAAGCAAGCCATACAGCTCTCTAAAAGACTTCCACTACTTTATCAGTGACAGTACAGACTTTGAAAGGCCAGATCTCTCTCGAGTGGTGGGCTTTTGGTTACGTTCCTAAAAGGTTCTGAAAGAACTGAGAGTGGGATCTTTCATTTGAAAATCCTTAATAGTTGTATAACTTGGCAGAGTAGGCGTACTTCTTTGAGGGTTAATGCCTTCCTCTACTCCACACTCTAAAGCACAAATCTGTCTAACCCTACAGCACTTTTTACCAGCCATAACTAAGTCAGGCTCTAAGGCTGTTCCTTTGTTTATTATATTGCAAATGACAATAGAGTCATCATATTGTGCATAGTCAGTAATGGCTGGCTCCCCTGCAGATGGCTGCCTAGAGAGGGCATCCACAGCTGCATTATGCCATCCTGGGCGGTATTTCACCTCAAAATCAAAGACTGTTATCCAGCGATCCATATTTGCTCAACTGCACCTTGCTTGGCCGTTTTTAGATGGCACAGATTGTTGTTATCTGTGATGACCACAAACTTGGAACCCAGCAGATAACCACAGAATATTTCAGAGCTCAAGCTTCATGCTAATGTCATTTCTGTCATTCCTTTCTGATTTTACAAAGTCTCCTACTGGCATAAGCTATTACTCTCCTACACTCACCCTGCTGCAGGTATAAGACAGGCCTTCACTGGTCACATCAGTCTCCAATGTGAAAGGAAGATTGAAATCTGCCTACCCTAACACAGGAGCAGAAGTAAGTTGATTGGCTGATTGGCACTCTGATAACCACAAAGTAATAAAATCTCTCTTTGTGGCACAGATTGATACACAGGTTCAATAAATCATGGAGGGTGCTGGCAATTATTGCAAAAACCCACAATGAACTTTCTGTAGTAACTACAGAGCCCTAAGAACAAGCTTATTATTATTTAAGGTACTGGGAATTTTCCATTGCTTGACCAATTCAACTTATCCTGGTTCAGTACCAATACCTAGAGCTGAGAACTGATGCCCTAAGAAAGTTACTTCTTGCTGCAAGAAATGACACTTTTCAGGCATAACTTAACACCTATTAATTTTAGTCTTTTAAAGACTACTTCCAGTCTCTGCTGAAAGTAGTGCTCAGGGAAAGTGGGAGAGTACACTAGTATGTCATCAAGGTACACTAGTATGATCTGAAAAATTATATCACCCATGGAAGCCTGCATAAGACGTTGAAACCTTTAAGGTCCATTGCAAACCCCAAAGGGCATCCGAGAATACTCAAAGATCCTAAAGGGATTTGTAAATGCACTCTTCTGCCTGTCTCGCTCGTGGACAGCAACCTGGTAATTTTCACTAGCTAAATCAATGGAACTGAGGTCTTCATCCTCGAGAGCAAAAACATTAGATTACTTCATCATCAAATTACTGGGCTCTGCCTGCTGTTCAAGAGTACCACCAATGTGTAGCTTTTTGAGAAACACTTTGGAGGTGCCCTCCAATAACTGATTGTCTTTTGTGTTAAAAGTGATCTCTTTGATATCAGCTGAAATGATCTGAAATCTCTCCTCACACCTTGGATTGAACACTCTCGAAACAAGACAAGAAACAAGTCTGGTTCTGGCCTGTACACAGATATCTTCTGGGGAGATATTCACAACATGTACAGGAAACAACAGTTTTGCTGAATACACAAGAGAGGGAACAACAATCACATTGCCAGGTAAGGGTGTGTTCACTGGTTCTAACAGGAAGTCACATAAACCATCATGTAACATATTCTTTGCTCCTTTGACCGTTACAGTTGTAATTGATGAAGCAGGTGTGTGTACCATATATTTTCCAGCAACCCAGACAACCCTTGGCTACTCTAGACTGTTGGTACTCTGCATCGGCTGAAATTCCTCCATCCAATCAGACTGCAACTCTTCACTTAGGGTAGTATGAAACTCTGCATGAACCAGTTGTCTACATTTGCTAATGATGTTCATGCCAATGAGGGCTGGTACAGCAGAAGATTTTTGTGAGTCTATGACTTCTAGAAAACCACACAGGTAAGTTAATACCCATGGTTTTAACCTCCAACTCAAGATAACCTATGTAACCATTGGCAAATGTGATCTTCAGCCAAAATTCTTTGGACAGCATATCTTCATCATCCCTAGAAAGGTGTTCTCTGAAGAAACTCTCAGATATAGTACTGACTTGGCTTCCTGTATCAAGTAAACAAGAGGCCATTACTCCACTAATCTTTAGATTAGCGACAGGACATTTTCCCACAGCACACTGGAGTAGTTGGTCATGACAAGTATCGATATTTGCTGAGCCTATGGACTTCTCTCGCACTGCCTGGCTCACAGCAAGCGAGGATGAAAGTTTCCTGCTGCACTGGCGATGTAGCATTCTCTGTGACAGTCAGTTTATTTTTCTTCACACACATTTAGCTATGTGTCCTACACTGGAAACATATTGGCTGGCCATCATCTGTAAACCTTGGCTGTATCTTAGCTTTACTATGAACCATAGGTTCTGACTTAGTGCACTGCAAAGTGAGTTTCTCGACAGCTTGTGTTAGCTCTCCTATAGCTTTTCCTTGTTCTGCTACAATTTTTTACATTTCTTCAAGAGTAGCAGGATTTTTCTCAGGTTTACCAACAGCAGCGCACTGAGCTTCTGTTGTCTCCAACACAACACTTCTGTTGCTGACTAAATTTGTGACACGAGATTGAGTATTTTCTAGAGAACACTTAAGGGCTTCATCTCGTACTTCAATTAGTTTTGACAGTGGCTTGTCTCTCAAAAACTTAAAGCTCCCTTCTAAGGCCTGCATCCCAAATCCCCTCAATTATTGATCTTGGATTGGCAAATTCATATTTGATATGTCATTTGATGACTGCATGAGGATAGATCTCAGAATTTGTGACCAAGCATGAGAGTAAGTATGAACATCCATGCCTTCCATTTGTTTATGGCTATAGAATGTTTCAATAACTGAGACACACTGCACTTTTCTCAAAAAGCTTCTCTCATGTACACAAAGAGGTCACATGGTTGCTTTGGTTCAATCCCCATCCGTAATCTGACCTCTTCTAAGGCTGCTCCCTTTAGGAGGGAGATTACGAGGACTAACTGGTCCTCTGTGGTCTGATTTCTAACATGTAGTACCTTGTCTACTCTGTCAATGAACTCATCAACATGTCTCCCATCTTTGCTGAAATCACCATTAAATGGTTGGATGTGAAGCTCTCTTAGCACATACAATTTATAAGACCTGGTAGGCTCTCTACTCAAATTGGCAATAACTGCCATGTTCTCGTCATGCTTTCGGTTGAGCTCTTGAATTTGTCCCTAAACATCATGCACACTACTACCTGCACCATGTTCATCATCAGTGTTTTGTAATACTGGACTATCATTATCACATTGTGACATTTAGAAATTTTCATTTTATAATGATAAAACTTGTTCAACATGGAAAAAATTATTAGGTATATCTATGATTTCTATTTTGGTAAAAAGCCTAAATCAAGAGAGAGATTAGGGGCTATTTCTAAATGTTTTTTTTTTACATCCTTGAAGGGCTCTTTGGGAAGGGGACGACACTTGAACTGTTGTTCCAAATGAAAGTAAGAAAATTAATCTTTACCGGACTAGACTGTTAACCAAGGGTACACTCATACAGTAATGTCATGCTTCCTTCAGAGTACCTACTTCAAGGGCTCTTCTCTTTGGAGTGAGTAGGACATAGGGATGATATCTTTCAATTGGAATTCGCCCTAGATTATCTCTACAATTTATTATGTGCTTGAGGAATGCATTTACACACAAAACAAATTGGTTCTGATAAATTGCTTGGTGATTTTGGCTCTATTATTGTCATACAGTAGACTTCCTCCTCCTTACAGAGGAGGCTGCAATAAATGCATGTTTTTAACTTTTTTATCAAGGCTTCTAGTCTGGAGAATTTATAACCGAAATTGACCTGAGGAAGTGGGTGCAGCATGAGGGCATTTTTAGGGGAAATCTTCAAAAAGCATATTAGTGCCTTCAATGAACTGAGAGAGAGAGATAGAGAGAGAGAGAGAGAGAGAGAGAGAGAGAGAGAGAGAGAGACAATCACCCAGAAAACACAACTGCCAAGTGCACCACAGTGTAAATATGACCTTCATAATTTTTATAAACTGCTGAATCCCCAACCAGCCAATAAAGAGTGCAGAAATAATAGAGACAGAGACAAGCATACCCTCCAACACAGTTCTCTTCTGAGCCCTCAGTAATCGAACGCTTGGCCCCCAATTAGCAGCTTCATCTGCAGGATAGAGAGTGGGAAATCAAACGGCAGGCAGGGCATTCTCAAGAGCGACAAATGTGTCTCAGACACTGAGAAAGTATGTGTGTCCCTGAGCGCTTCTGAAGTTTAGAATAGACTCTACACAAGTCCAGGTTTTGTGATAATGACAGGCTACTGAAACTCTGCCTGATTTTCGTTGTATCACTGCTGTAAAGCTTTACTCTGTATAAGAGTGCAGTCACTATAATCCATCTCATAAATATATTGCAGCTCCTTGCCAAGTGTGATGGCCATTTCTTTGTGTGCGACCATGGTTACCATGCATTTCATAGCCACGTGCATGTCAGGAGAAGGCATAATTAAAGCTGTATAAAAATTCTCTGCTTTTTAGTAGAAATTTGTGTAAATAAATACAGATATTTAATCAGTTTCTCTGTAAATTTACATTCATATAATCCTTTCTCTACAAGTTATTGAATGGCTTGGAAATGGAGACTAATAGAATTAACCTCACTGGACTATATGCTCTTGTTAATTGTGTGGCTTGTAAACACATTTGGGTAAATGACAGATAACACTTATTTGTGTAAGCAGGGAAATTAAGTGAAATACCTGTACATAGGCAAAAAATGTATGTTTATGAACATTACTAACTACAAGTTAACTAAATGCCATCAGATCCAGGTTTCTTATTATGTATCATGCACACACTGTATAAATGAAAGAATATGAATAGAAAACATATACTACTTTTAAAGTTATTAGGAAGATTTGCACAAGCTTAACAATAAATAATATACATAAATTGATGGATCATACAAAAAAATCTTTGAATATATGGAATGAAACTATTTTAAAGGAAATGCCCTCAATGGGTACAAGGAGGTCCCCAGGTGGACAAAGTGGTTGCGGTGCACCTGTGCCCGCAAAACACGGCCACCTGGCGGGATCGCCTGGCACTCCCCTCCCAAGCCTGTAGGATGACGTCATCTCTGACACAAAAGCCTACAGAGCCTCCTGCATGTCCACCAGGCCAAGGCACAAAAGATCTGCACTTGGGTAGTCCTGATCCAGATGTGCTGCAGGAAATATATATTTATATATATATAAGCTAGGACAAGGGATGTCCTAATACCCTTTGTTTGAGAACTGAGTAATTACGAGTACTGATACTTCTGTATTGTAATTGTAATTACGAGTGGGAAACTCTGATTTTCTTTGAGCCCCGACTTTCCAAGTTGGGGACGTGTCAATTTAAGAATCATGGTGGAAACAAATTGTTCCCTATCTGTCACTCACTCGACGATGTGTCGATGTAGTGACACTAGGGGTCACTCTTGGGAGCCCCAAACACATCTAATGTTTTAAGAAAAGGCCAATGAAAAGTGGCGGGTGGAACTTGCATGCCACTTCTGGACATAAGGTTATAAAAGGAGCTGGAAGTACAACCATTCATTCAGATTTTTTCTTCAGAGCCAAGCGGCGTGGATGCATTCCACCGTCAATCCATTCACCTCTGCAAGAAAGCAAAGAGTGATCTCCGCGGCTGGTGGGTTTGACAGCGCATCACAGTTGTTTCTCCCCTCTCGCACAGATAAGTGCGGAGAACGCCCCTGGGTGCTTCCCTCCGCAGAGGGAAAGCCACTCCAGCTGCTCCCCATCTCAGTTCTTTTGCCCACGGGCAC
This sequence comes from Xyrauchen texanus, assembly GCF_025860055.1. Lineage (NCBI taxonomy): Eukaryota > Metazoa > Chordata > Actinopteri > Cypriniformes > Catostomidae > Xyrauchen > Xyrauchen texanus. The sequence continues at coordinate 17,524,489 of NC_068297.1, read as the reverse complement.
AAGACCACAGCGGTTAGCGCTGGGGTTGATTTGGGGCTTCAATAGAAGTAACTCCGCCGGGTGAATCCCTACTGACCTCCCATTCGAGCCCGCGAGGTGGGCTGCCTCTGCTCTGCATGCCATGGCCCTTCTGCAGGTCCACCAGGCCAAGGCATTGAAAGAGCTGCACGAGGGTGGTCCTGACCCGGGAGTAATGCAGGAGGTGCACTGTGATGAAGGTCACAGCGTGGGTTCTCGGGCAGGCAATGTCCACGTTGAGATGTTAGCGATACGTGCCTAGAGTTAGGTCCAGCGTACTCTCACATGATCCTAAAACCCTGGCTGGGCTTTGTACCTAAGGTTCCCACTACCCCCTTTATAGATCAGTTGGTGAACCTACAAGCACTGCCCCAGGAGGAGGCTGACCCAGCCTTGTCGTTGGTGTGTCCAGTATGTGCTTTGCGTATCTACTTGGACCGCATGGAGAACTTTAGATGCTCCGAGCAGCTCTTTGTCTGTAGTTCGGTACTGCAGTAGGGGAACACTGTCTCCAAACAGAGGAGTGCCCACTGGATTGTGGACGCATCGCGTTGATATACCAGGCCCAGGGTGCGCCGTCCCCTTTGGGACTATGAGCACACTCTACCAGGAGCGTAGCCTCCTCCTGGAACTTGGCCAACGGTGGCTCTCTAACAGACATATGTAGAGCAGCGGGCTGGGCAACACCCAATACCTTCGCAAGATTATATAATATCAGGGTTGAGCCAGTTTTGTATGTGTTGGTAGGTACAAACAGGTATGGATGCGAACAGCTGGCTGGGTGTACCGCTGGCACACAAACGCCTTTTCCCTTCCGAGGTGAAGATGTGCACTCTTTCATCCAATTGAGTTCCCGGGATTGGTGAATCCTGGATTCCTCCCACAGCACCTGCGGCAAGCAAATTCGGCAGAGGAATTCAACTCCAGGTCCAGTGCTTGTGTCAGTATGCCCTATTCAGGTCAGTCCCTGTACTGGGATAGGTTCTCCATATGTGTTGGTTTCCTGTTGGTTACCCCATATGAGGTAATCTTTCAAGGTGTCGCCCCTTGGGCAGAGTCCCCTCTGCCACCGGTCGCCATGTTGGTAGAGCTCCGTCCCCTCCGAGTAGGACCTACCACAGGGACTTCTCCACATGCGACACTGCCTACAAGACTCTGTATGACCATGTGACGTATTTCCACACAATTGCCTCCCCTTCAGGCAGGGTGTACTCTTTTTCCAAGGACACATACCCTGATGCAAATACATTTGGCCCCAGCTGGATTCAAGCGAACTCTTTCTCCCGGAGAAGAAAGAAAAGAAAAGGCAGCTGCACCGCCGATCCACGTAACACAATTCAGCTGGTTGTGGCATTTCTTATAGGGACCCCTACTGTCACTACATTGACACCACGTTGAATTAGTGACAGATAGGGAACATCTAGGTTACTGTCGTAAACCCAGTTCCCTGATGGAAGGAATGAGAGGTTGTGTGCCTCCTGCCACAACACTGAACTACCCGCTGTAATGGCCTCTGTCTTGGCTCCTCAGCACAAACCTGAATGAGTGTTTGCTCACCAGCTCCTTTTATACCCATATGTCCAGGGGAGTGGCATGCAAATCCCACTCGCCAATTTTCATTGGCCTTTTCTTAAAACATCAGAGGTGTTTGGGGCTCCCAAGAGTGACCCCCCTAGTATCACTACATCGACACAATGTCTTGTTCCCTCTATCAAGGAATGGGGGTTACGACATTAACCTAGACGGGTTTGGCAATTATTTTGTTTTGCTTGTGGATTTTGACTGTATGCATTTTTGAACTGTTAATGAAGAATAACAATAAAGCCTTTCAGAAATTAAGACTTATTGGTTTATGCAGCGACATGCTTATGCAATAAAACTACATCTCCCACCATTATATGTAGCCGTAGGAGAATGATAATCCAGATAGATAAAGCATAATTACACACCTAATGTGCAGCTTTCTCTCTATTTTGTTGCATTTGTTCTACAAAAGCTTCCTGTCTTAACCAGTATGACTAAAAGGGAGAAAGAAATATGAAATATGCAAAACGGGTCCATTCTTTCAGACTAAAATCACTTGAATGCACATTCACATCGTACTCACATGCTTTTCAGGAGTACTCGAACGCAAAATTATATTTTGTCAAATAAAGTGCTGCATAACAGAGTATCACAGATGTTAGATACTGCTTAAGTATAAGACAATTACTACAGATGAATTATTATTATTATTATTATTATTATAAGTAGTAGTACAGTGAATATTACATAACTTTACAGTAGTGATATATTTCTTTCATACTTTTTTATATAAATGTACCTTTAATTTTGACAGAGTTTTTATTTTGAAGTGTTTCTGTGTTGTTTTGACAAAGGAGCTGATGGAGCTTATGACGGCAGATTCCCACTCTGGAAAAGCCGGTCACTACATTACTCAAAGTGATTATTAAACTGCAAAAGGCTGCGATTTAATTAAATAAATATATAGTCTAATGGTGAAAACTGTGTTTTCCCTGCATGAGCCTTGGAGGAACCTTAAAAGGTATGAGCAGCCAGCATCAGCACAATACATTCTCCACAAATTCACAAGTGCTCACATTTGAATTACATGCAAACTATATATTTATCTCATTAAATCACAGCTTTTGCTGTTAAATAATCTCACTAGGACATACAGTAATGTGATTTTAATTTGTGGGCTGATTATGTTTATGTAATGACATTCATATGTCAGATGAATTGGTTTTTGGTATCAGAGCATTTTTACGAGTACCAGTACATGAGTGCTGTATCGGACCCGATACCAATACCAGTATCGGCATTGGATCATCCCTTGTTAGGGCATATTTACATTGCAATAAACTAGTTAACAAAAACATTTGCTCTGCAATGATCAGTTTACTGTTTCAGTTAAAACATTAACAGTCGCTAGCTAGCTGCTAGCTTTGAAAACCGCTGTGTTCTCAAGCTATTTATTAGCAAGATCCTTTTAAAAAACATGGTGGCTTTTTTTATAAAACATTTTTTATTGGGGTATGACTGTGTTTAATTTATATTGTAGAATGTATCTTCAAGTAATGTTTACCACAGACCTTGTTTTACTCATAAATCCAAAACTACCATTATAAAATCCCATTGGAAAATTCAGAGGGAACCCATGGCTCCAAAATGAGATTTCTCTTCTGGGTTTTTGAACTGCAACCTGAACAGCTCTATAAAGTTATCAAGCTCATTACCAAGCTTGAAGTGAACTGAATTAGAGACCTCCTACTAAAAATCCCTCTGCTCCATCATGCATAGTATTTAAATTCTCCCTCCCCTATTTGACCAAAATCAACCCCAAGGAAACACTCTTGACACTCTTTCTCCTTCAGAATTTACTTTTAATTTTGCAGACACAGAGAACATAGGGAATACAACAAATATACACAACCTTTGACATTTTGTTGCTTCCATATTTTCCCCTTGTATCTAAAATATCTTCTTGCTCTCAGATGGAGGGTGTTAAAGTGTTTGAGTATGAGTGAACAAAAGATAGACACTACTGCTGCTCTCAGACTCCCTGTGCAGTGATTCAGCCTTCTGATAAACACCAAAAATAACCAACCGCTGAGCTCCACTCCTCTCTGATCATTTAACACACCCCAAACCAATGACAGACTGTCAACTCACCAGTGTGCCAGAGCCACTGATTTGCCCTGTGCTGTGATGGAGAAACATTTCTCCAACCCCTCAGGATCCAGAAAGGCCCAGGTGTTGTCTGACCCCCCCATGACAGAGTCTCATTTTGGGCATCGGTGAACAGAGACATTCTTATATACCCCACACTAAGATATGACTAATCGATATTGCACTCTGTATGTGGCTTATCCTGCCTGCTGTAACGTGCATTTATAGGTAATGGGGTCCGTCACTAAATCCAGATGGAGCAGACTGGCTGCCATCAGCACATAGCCCAGTGTAGTAAATGTGGCTCTAATGGTGTGATTGTGCTGCTGTGATGCTCATATTTTTAAATGAGAGCTGGAACTGACACAAAATAATGAAATAGTGCTGATGTGACCTATCATGGCTCAGTCCCACTATAATGAACAATTCCACTGTTACACGTTGAATAAACACTGTGCTTTATGTATTTTACTTCATTAAAGCATGATTCAGATTTTTGTAACATAATTTTTGTGTGCATAACATGTTCAGAAAAGTTAATATGTTCTACTGCAGAACATTGCTCTTGCCAAATAAAAATTTGCTTCTGGTTTTGTTTGATTTCAAATCTCTTTTCAAACTTTTATTTTACCACTTCATATCTGAAATATATATATTTTTTTACACTGAATGTATAGATACATTATATAGATTTCAATTTGCAAACTGGACAGGATTGGGGAAAATTTAGAATATGAAAATGCAAAAAGGTCTGCACTCTAAAAATACTTTTATTAAGTTCAAACAGGAGATAAAAATACAAAAAAATTCAGCTTTGACACTGACGTAGGCAGACAGCTGAAATGTTTGTACTATTTTTATCTATTGTTTGAACGTAAAAGTATTTTTAGAGTGCAGACCTTTTTGCATTTTCATATTGATACATATGTCTTGGCACCTAATTAGCAGGAAGAGCCTGGTGAGTGCTTTGATTGGAAAATGTGGAATATCCCATGAATATCTGATAAATCTAAATAATAATTGACATATTCATTGATTATCAATAATTGTTGTTAGATGCAGCCCAACAAACCAGTCCACCCCTCAGGATTTTAGACATTAGCCCAGCAGATGAAAGAAACCACATGATTAAATTATGTAATATGCTTTATAAGTTTGGAAACTCTTTTGTGTCACCACATATGCCATTTCTTACTCAGAAATCTAGGTTCTAAATTTATAAATCCTCTGTGACAGTGCCATTTACACAGTTGTCCGGTTGTTATGGTAACTAAAATCTCGTTGTTAAATAATATATATATATATATATTTTTTAATACCATCTTTCTGTAATACTGTTGCTTCTGAACAGTAGCAATCAGCTATGAGCAGAGAGATGCTTACATTTTTAAGAAAGAAAGAAGGAAAGAAAAGGAAGGGAGAGAGGAAAGAAGGAAGGCAGAAGGATGGATGGATAAATGAATGAATGGACAAAAGGCAGGAAGAAAGATAGATGGAAAAAAGGACAGATGAATGAAAGGAAGGTCACAGCTGACCTCTTTCTATGTAATTATCTGTTCTTTGAGAGAACCCCGGCTCTATAACAACTGTTCCAGTAAGCATTTGTATCTTGCATTATAAAAGCATAAAAAAAGTGGATAAACACTCTTTTAATCTGCAAATGTTCAGCATGGGCAGCTCTGAATGTTTAATTAAAAAAAGAGGCATGTGGAAATTCACTCACCACAGTTTTATACACAGTAAAAGTGTCTTGATATGACTTGAATTCATGCAAGCCTGTGCACAAAAACATCCACATTCCCTGGTTCAATCCCAGTGGGGTGGATGAGAGTAAATTTATGTGGTCTGAGGTTTGTCTGTCAGATATGAATAAGCGCGATCCTCCCAGGTGTCATCTCCTCCATCATCCAGCAGAGAGCTCCACTTTCTGGGGCAAAGCTGCTCCAGGGGATGCCCAACTCCAGGAAAAAAGAAAGGATGTAGGGAGACTCCATGCTGTGCTACATTGGTTTCTGACAGCATTTAGATTAAATTCGCTCAGACATACCCTACTGGAGAGCTAAGGAGGATACGTTAAATAGATATGCTGTGGATATAAAGTTGGCCCTGCTTTTTTGTACTTATAATATTTTTGGCAGATGCATTTTCTCAGACGATGATTGTTTTCAACTCTGCACAATGTTATTCAATTTTGTAATGTAACCTGGATCTGCTAAGGTATGGTTGGTAGCATCTGGCTTTATTTTAGTTAAGGATGACTGTAGTTATTTATTAATGTACTGTATTTATTTATGTTTTCAGTCAAAATATACATATCTAGTAGAAAAACTAGTTGTGAGAGGGTTAGTGGGACTTTATAGAGGATAGAGGGACATAGAGGTTATAAATATGCATGTAGTTTCCAAGTGATGAATATGCATATTTTAGGTCTCTTATTGATGAATATGCATGCTTTAGTCACACTAGCTCAGAGCAGTGGGGGACAGAGGACTTTTTCAGTGGACCTGGTTCTCTTGGGGTGTGCCCGATTAGAAAAGATGATGGCACCTCTGGCAACTATACAGGTTGAAGAGCTCAGTAAAAATTCCCTAACCTTGCTTTACAGCAAAAGATGCAAGATTTTTACAAGCTTTAGCACTGTTTCAGAACTGAGGCTTGTAACATTTTTCTCAGTTTTAGACTTCACACATAGGAACATAGGATGTGAACATAGGATTTTTTTTTTCTTGCTTTCCAGTAAAAATTTATAGAAAGCCATAAAACAAGATGAATTTACTTAAAATGTGTACATTTAGGACTATTTACTGCATTATTACATTATACAGTAAATTCGAAAACATTACCCCATGGTTAATTTTTTTGTTTCTTAATTTTTTGCAGTGATTCTCTATAGGTACATAATACAACAAGACTTGTTTACAGAGAACATTCTTTATAAAGTAATCTTTATAAAGTTATACAATAATTTTACTTACATCTTACGTTTTTTTTTTAGCTTAAATCTCACAATATTTTCAAGGAAAAAATATATTGTATTATAGATGTTTAGATATTTTTACCTTAAAAAACAAAACAATAATACTGTCATAGATCGACCTGACCTTCCCGCCACATGCACTCAACCTTCCCGCTCCCCCTAATTCTAATCACCGTCACCTGCCTCCAGTCACCATTTCAATCAGCTCCTCTATATAACATTCCCTTCATTCTTCATCTGGTATCGTTACAGTATGCAGACTCACTTACCTGACTCTTCAGATGCCATTCCAGCGTGCTCCCTCAACGATTACTCTCCAACGATATTCTGAAGTTTATTCCAAGTCTCCTCTCCTACGTCTCCTTCCCTTAGTGTGATTTTCCTGCCCAAGTAATACTTCAACCTGTTAATACAATAAACACCATCAAGTACTGTTGTCTGTTCCTGAATCGATCTGCTCATTCTTCACTCACCTGCTAATTGCTGTCTGTGTTTGTTCCAATAAATACCTGCATTTGAGTTCACCAACATCTTCAAATCTAGGTTACTGTCACAAATACTGAGTAAGAATTATTATTAATCTTTTATTGTACTCAGCTTTTTGCTGGTGGCTTTCTACCAGGACTCATCCTGAGTCCTCAGGTTGCATCTTATTGTCCAATAGACAGGACCTTTCACAGTATGTGGGCAGTACCTAAGATGATTATGATGATGATGATTACTATTGTGCAATGTACAGTTGAAAATATTTAAAAGAATAAAATGTTTCAAAACATTAAAAAAAGGTCAATAAAGTCCATAAATTGTTTCTTATGCATTTCTATGATGTATAAAGCTAAGCATGTTTGGCATAGTTTACACATTAAGTTAATGCTATATTGGTTCTTGCATAAGCTGTAAATGAGGTGTGGGATCATTAGAAAATTAGACAAATTCTCTCCTGCCTTTGTTAGGAGAAAGAAATATTTTGTTTCCCATTAGGGTCTGGACTGGCCCAAAACTTGTTGAGCGGGGGTGGTGTTCACTGTCATTTTCTGCATATCACAGCACTGTTTTATGGTCCGTTCTGCAGAACGCACCGGCACATTTTAGCTTATTGCGGCCCATTCAGACCGTTATGTGGCTGACCTGCCAGCCCACTCGGTTCTCCCGATGGCCAGTCCGCCCCTGATCTGCCCCAAATAGCGTTGGCCCACTGGGATGTCCAGTTTGCCAGATTACCAGTCCAGCCCTGCTTCCCATCATTTTACGACTTCCCACACACCAGAGGAAGTGTGAGAAGATCTTTTGCCCTTACATTAAATGTGTGCTGTATGATAGATAGAGAGAGAGAGAGTGTGTGTGTGTGTTTGTAAATTATATATGTTTGTGCCTCTGTGGCATTATGGCTTGTACAGTATTGTTGAGTATTCTGTAATGTCTGCTGCATCCAGTACTTTTATTGATCGGCTGCTATTACTGCAAGCTTTAAAGGAAGACGATCAATACAGAGCCACAAACATTTTGATGCCAAAGTTTCACAAAGCCACTGCCACATGCTTTTGATCTGTCTCCTTTGAAGTATTATTATAGTTTTTCTGAATACCATTTTTAACCTTTAGAGTATCTAGAAAGCTCTATATGAGGGAGCCTTCCTTAAATAACACAAAATAAAAACAGGCCATTTTGGGAACACCTTAAGTATTTATAGCAGTAAACAGTAAAAGATACACTGAACAGTCCAAATCTTTAAAGGCAGCCACAGAACTGCCAAGGACAGATTTGTGCTCCAGTAGAGTGCTGTGCTTAGAATAAAAACAATAATAATACAAATTATTATGATAATAATTTTACAAAATGAAACCATCTAATACACTAACAGAGGATAGAGATGTAATAGAGATGACGGATCCTGCATTTTTTTCCTTCTGCAAATCTTTAAATTAATCTTGAGAAGTGCATGCTGTGAATGACACTAGATAAAGACAATTGCGCCAAGGTAAATAAATATTAACAACTTAAGATAACTTCCTTTACATATTGAATTGATTCATAGTCAGCTCAATATCTAATGACTTTATAGTGCATGTTGATTATGTTGTGGAAACGTTAGGAACTGTTCTGTTAACGTACACTAATGTGAGCAGTTGTAATTAATTTGAGTCCTCTCTCTTTTCAGTTAAATGTAATAAGCATTTGCCTCGATTCTGATTTGCTATGTTCACAGTTTGAAGTTGCATTACAATGAAATTGAATTTAAAGAAAAATTAAAAATACAAAAGGTGCTTTGCAATGTGCTTTGCAGTCATTACAGCTCACTTAACAATAATATTTTGTAAATCTTTTGTACTTTATAACCACATTTGACTCATGTTGTATCGTGTTGTTCATGAAAATCTCTGTGAAGGGTCTTTGTGAACTTTTTGAACTGTGTGAAGGGTCAGTTGCTCATATTGTAAGTAAAGTGTCAAATAACTTAGTTCTAACTTAAAACTTTCCATATTTTCTTGCCATTTGAAAGCCATGGATGCCTTGAATGTTTGTCCCACATTTTTGGTCAATTTCCTGCATACCATTTAGCAATTTGTTTATGTACCAACAGTTTTTCCTCTGAGAAGACAGAGGAAAAGCTCTTATCTGTTAAATTAAAGCAATAATGTCTAGCATCACTGACCAAGGAGTTGCCTTGTGTGTATAAGTATTCTAGCCTGCCAGAGTAGCGCCACCCCACAGTGAGCCAATAGATGAGAGATCAGGTAGAGAGCTTCAGATAGAGATGATGCTGGAGAACAGCTTCATTTGCGGCTCCAGTTCAGTCCAATTAGAGCTCCTAGTAAAGGTGTTATGCTTCAATCCAGCTTTCATCTAGCTGAATGATCTGATGAAGTGGGGGCAGAGCGAAAGAGAGGCACAATGTGATAAAGGTTGATGGAAGTTTAATGAGACAGAGAAAGTTCACATTCAGCAAGGCACTTTGTCACTAAATATCAGGAAACTCAGAATACAGAGACATGCCTACTTCCCAGCCTTGATAGGAAATGTGAGCATTTTCAAACATTTCAAAAGGTGATAAATTAATTTTGTGATGCATTTGCAGAAATACAGTTTAAAATACAAAGAGTGATTTTTAAATGGAGTTTTAAAGGAATAGTTCACCCCAAAATTACTTGTCATTTTAAACCAGTATGACTTTCATATGTGGAACATAAAATTAGATGTCAAGTCATTCTTATTTGTATAGAGCTTTTCACAAAACACATAATTTCAAAGCAGCTTTAAAGAAAATCATTCATTTAACAGAAAATTAAACTGTTAGAGTCTTAAATTCTTAGAGTCATTATTGTGTAGTTTGATTAAATATGATTGTAAATATGTATAAAAATACATCATTAAATAATAATTGTATTTAGAACCCCAGTAAGCAAGCAGAAAGCAACTGCGGCAAGGAACACAAAACTCCAAAAGATGTTGGTTAATGGAGCAAAATAATCTTGGGAGAAACAGGGCTCACTGCAGGGGCCAGTTCCCCTCTGGCGAAATAGCATGAATAAATGCCAATATTAGTTATTTGTGTGCAGTGCAAGTCATGGTTTAATATTTGTAAACTAAATTAGTAAACTAAAAGTAAGTGTTAAGGGCCAGTGTTTAAACAAAGATTTTGTATAAACTGTAAGATTAATGACTTTGAAGTTAATCCTGGATTAACTGCAGAAGTTCACATAGATGCATTGTCCTTTGTTAGAAGCTGATGAAGGCTTTTGATGGCAATTAATTGATAGACTATGTATTCAATTTTAAGAGTGTAGTCCATCATTAGACCAAGGTGATGCAGGCAGAGATCAGTGGGGTGCATCGTAGTTCAACTGGCAGGTCATTTCGGTGACGTCTATCCTAAATCCAAGGTTCAGGCAGTGGCATATGAAGTGTCCCATGTCTTATGGATGGAGTTATCATCAGTTCATCCTCTGAAGTCCAGACTGAAGTGAAGTCTGGCTGGCATCAGCTGCATTTAGTCATCATCACTCAGCAACACATAGCAGTGGAGTCCAACACAAAGCAGGAATGGAGCTGGATCTGGCCGGGTCCGGTAACCTTGGGATTTGAATCCTGAGGTTGAGACAGGGAAACAAATACAATTACAGCAGATGCCATTCAGTTTATTGCAGAGTTTATAGATTATGATAAATGTTTCTGGTTCCGGCAGACCTAACTAAAGCAGCCTAATTGTGAGTTGATGGATAAATTATGTGTACTGGCAAAATAGAGGAGTCATTAGCCTAGACTTAAACTGAGTGAGTGTGTCTGCATCCCAAACAGTGTTAGGGAGAATATTCCATTGTTTTGGGGCCAATAGAAAAAGGATCTACCTCCTTTTACATTTACATTTACATAAATGAATAGGCCTATCTTGGTCCTTCTTTTCAAAACAATGCCAGTGGAAAGTGTCAGTGCAAGCTTAAAAATAGGAATTAATGTAGTCTATGTGACTCTTCCAAAATCCAAATTCCAAATCTTCTGAAGCATTACTATAGGTTTTATTGAAAAACAAACCAAAATGTACTGTAAGATCATGATATCTGTTGTGTGTTCATGAGCACTCTAAAGGGACTTCTCAGTGGCAAGCATGTGCATGCGAGAAATTCTGTATGCTGTTTTCAGAGCAAACAAAAGCATTTTGTGTTTACACAAACTTTTGTCTTTTTTTTAATTAGTCAATACAAATTATTTGCAGTTGTGTGCCCGAATCAGAGTGATCAGCAGAGCAAATCAATAATTTTTTTTCTGTTCACTTTTAACAAGCAAGGCAATCCGTTCAATTCATTGAGTTAATTAAGTGAAGGCCAAAGGCACTCAGCTTCTGTAACTCTGCCACAGGCTGCCAATCTCTCTCTGTTTCATTCTTCTTCTCAGTGCTCTAGTGGTCATCTGTGCTAGTTTGCCACATATAATGTCTTTTATAATGTAATGTTGCCATTAGCTGTTACAAATAGAGATCCCATGGCTTAAATCAGTGGCATCTTGGATCAATCTCTTGAGCAATGGCTTTTAAGAGATAAAAGTTTTCACAGGGTTCTGATGGACCATGCCTCCATTCCATCACAGTGTCCTCTAAATGAGTGTAAAAATAGAACAGCAAGTAGATTAATTTATCTTATTGAGCCCTGATGAGCAGTTGGTGTTTGCAAGTTTGAAATATGAAATAATTTACACAATACTTACATTTTAACTAAAGATGTCCCGATAAAAATATCAGAATGAGGTCCGATACTGTATTCACTTACTTTTACTCATACTCATAAAAATGCTCTGATACCAAAAACTGATTCGGTCTGACAATGGTGAATGCCATTGCACAAACCTATAGTGCACAATTTAAAATCACATTATGTCCTATTGTGATTATTAAACCGCAAAGGCTGCAATTTAATGAAATGTATATATATATATATACATATAGATGACAGAGAGCAGAGTGTGCATTTACCTTGAAGCGTGCAGCACATACTGTATAGTCTGCGTAGTTATTTAATTAGAACACAGTCTTCAGTGGTTTATTAATCACACTGGGTCATGTAGTGACTCACATTTCCAGAGGTATGAAGCTTTTGTTAAAACATTAAAACTGAAAGGGCTTCACTTGGTTTTTCGCCAAAATAAAAGCTCCATTTAAATGGTAAAGGATAAGACAGAAATATATTGTTACTGTGTAGTTATGTTTTATTCACTGTAATACAAACATAACTCCATTGTTGTTTTATGGATTGTTCTGTGAAGATCTGTATAAAAGTACTTCATGTAATAAAAATAATGCAATGTTATGTTGAAAATTACTTGTTCTATTTTCATTTGATAAAATTGTTAATTGAAAAAAGTAAATAAAGCAGATTTCATAGGGCCTTACATGTTAACATGCAAAGATGCTTCTGTTCATAAAAAAGAACCTGCCCCTTACATTTATCTTTTTATTGATAGACAGCCTGTACATATAGGTTAATATTTTTTAAATAATAAAATAAATATAATTTTTTTATTTATGACAATTTTTGACAATGTGAGAGCTTAAGCCCAAATTAAACTTTGATTTTGACTCAAACAATCAGCGTCTGCGTACAGTCAAACACAAGCCTGTCAAAGTATACTCCATGACCATGTGCGCTGTACGACTGCTACAAGACACCAGACTGTTACTCTGATAGCTTGTGTTTTTTCTAACAGAAAAGTTAATAATACTATAAATATAATAATAAAGCGGCTGAGGAATTACTCGAGGTGGTTACTCGGGCTGTGGCCAAGCTACAGTTAGACTGGCCACACGAACAAGAAACCCCCCCAAATGCTCCAAACTAGAAGACAGATTTCTGTCTGGTGGCCAAAAAAAAAAAAAAAGGAAGGAAGGGAACGCTATATCAGTCCCTTCCTTTCTTTGATGAACTCAATGAAGAGCTCTCTCGTTCATGGAGGAAACCTTATACTTCCCGTGTCTTCATGCCCTTGACGTCCACATATTCGACTATCGTGGGTGCCGGGGCATGGGGGTATTCAGTGATGCCTCCGGTAGAAGAGACACTTGTGGGTTATCTCTCGCCTGGCTCGGCATCATCACTAAAGAGACCCACTCTCCCCACAAAGCCGTGCAGGACCACCTCCACGCTTGTGGGGAAGGCTTATCAGGCAGCAGGTCAGGTTGGTATTGCCCTGCCCACTATGGCAATGTTAAAGGAATACCAGGCTGATCTGTTGAAGGACATGAGTGCGTGCACCAGGGTCGACGAAGAGGCTTTTTCTGAGCTTCGTCGAGCCACGGATCTGTCTCTCCACGGTACCAAGCAGATGGCTTGTGCCATTGGCCGGTCTATATCTGCTTTAGTCAGCACGGAGAGACACCTATGGCTCAACCTGTCGGGCATCAGAGACAAGGACAAAGTTTTCCTTCTCGATGCCCTGGTTTCGCCTTCAAGCTTATTTGGTGACGCTATGAATGTAGTTATCACCAGGTTCCAGGAGGCAAAGGGTCACGATGAATCCTTCGGGCAATTCCTTCCTCGCCGCACTCAGGGGGAGGGGCTGTTGGCATGAGACCGTTTCAGTTGTGGCTCAAAGCCAGGGATTTCAACCAAGGGCCAATCCCCTAGGCCGATAAGGGTTACACGCCACATGCTACGTACCCTTTCTATGTGGTTTAGAACACGGTTCCTCACTTTGGGTCCCACTCTAGGTGCGTCTTGCCATCGCAGGTTGCTAATGACAGATGCCTCCCTGACGGGCTGGGAAATGGTCTTAAGTGGTCGTCCAGCTCAAGGGGCATGGGAGGGTCATCAGCTCGATTGGCACATCAACTGCCTCGAGTTGATGGTGGTATTTCTGGCTCTGAAATACTTGCTCCAGTATTTGAGAGGCTGCCATGTCCTGGTGCGGGTGGACAACACAGCAGTATTCTCTTACATAAACCATCAAGGAGGTCTACGTTCACTCCAGCTCAACAGACTGGCATGGCAGATTCTCCTTTGGGCCCAGGGCAAGCTCCTGTCTATCAGAGCAGTTTATATCCCTGGATGCCTGAATGTGGGAGCAGATTTACTGTCCAGACAGAACATACTGACGTGGGAGTGGAAACTCCACCCCGAGGTAGTGGAACAAATCTGGGTGAGATTTTTCAGAGCGGAAGGGGACCTCTTCGCCTCCCAACAGACAGCGTAATGTCCCGTCTACTTCTCTCTGAGTCACCCAGGCCCCCTGGGTCTGGACACGATGGCCCATAATGTGCCTGTATGCGTTCCCTCCAGTTTCTCTACTCCTGGGAGTCTTGGCCAGAGTTCGTCAGCAAGGGTCTTGCCTCTTACTGATAGCACCGCGTTGGCCGAACAGGGTATGGTTCTCGGAGATAATGTCTCTCCTCGACGACTCACCTTGGGCGATTCTGGACAGGAGGGACCTTCTGTCCCAGGTGCAGAGGACAATATTTCATCCCTGGACCGAGCTGTGGAATCTTCATGTTTGGCCCCTGAAGGGTACCAACTGAGGGACACTGGATTTTTACCTGAAGTTATCAAGACCATTCTAAGTGCTAGGGCTCCCTCTACTAGAAGAAGTTACGCCAATAAATGGGGGTGTCTTTGAAAGATGGTGCAGTGCACATAATTCAGATCCAGTTAACTGCCAGATTGCTTCAGTTCTGGACTTTCTGCAGGAAAAATTGTCAGTAGGCACATGCTCCACCACTCTCAGGATTTACGTGGCCTCTCTATCGGCTTTTCACGCCTTAATTGATGGGGTGCCATTGGGGAGACATCCTCTGCTCGCTCACTTCGTTCATGGAGCCATGCGACTGAGACCTCCGGCTAGGATCAGGATCCCTTCATGGGACTTAGCAATAGTCCATGAGGGTCTGGTTGAGACCCCCTTCAAACCTCTAGAGTCAGCGTCTGATAAACTTCTGACTCTCAAGATGGTTTTTCTTAAGGCAGTTACTTCTCTAAAAAGAATTGGGGATGTACAGGCTCTGTCTGTCTTGCTAGCCTACTTAGATTTTGCCCGAGGAATGGCTAAAGCAAATTTTCACCCTCAGCCTGACTACCTGCCTAAGGTTCCTTTCTCGACTGTACATCCGGTCACTCTCGAAGCCTTCTGCTCCCCGCCGTTTACAACGCTGGAGCAGGAAAAACTTCACAGACTTTGTCCAGTCCGTGCCCTTCAGACTTATGTCCACCGCACTAGCCAGTGGAGTAAGTCGGAGCAACTATTCGTTTGTCATTTGGGCCACAACAGGGGGGCGGCAGCCACCAAGCAGACTATGTCGCATTGGGCGAGGGACCCTATTGCCCTGGCCTACGAGGCGCGATTCAAGCTTTGCCAGTAGGTATCAGGGCACACTCTACCAGAGGGATTGCCTCCTCTAAAGCCTTGGCTAGAGGTGTCCCTCTGCAGCATGTTTGTGATGCGGCAGGCTGGTCCTCTCCGCACACATTCATAAGATTTTATAGTTTGGATGTTCATGCCACTCCGGGCTCTTATGTCCTTGAGCTAACATCACAAGCTCATGTCTGAGACCTCTTGCGCTCTTATGAGCACAACTACACAACCGTAAAGGGTCCGGACATCCACAGTGCGGCGGCATGGGTATTCTCGTTCCCAAAGCACTAAATCAGCGTAGCTTCAAAGTGTAGCTTTTGACAGGGAACGTCTCAGATTACTTAACTGTAACCCCTGTTCCCTGATAAAAGCTGAAACGAGATGCTGCGCTTCATTGCCACACTGGGATGCCCCAGGACTGCTCTTCAGACAAAATACCTGACGATGCACCTGTGACGCATCTATTTATAGCCCTGCTACAGGTGCATCCAATGATGTCACCAGCAGAGGCTATACATTCTGGTCAATTTCATTGATGTTTTGCACACATATTCACAGCTGGTAACACCTAAAGTTGTTCCCAAAGCGCCACTTTTATCAGGGAACAGGGGTTACAGTTAAGTAACCCAAGACAATAGTTAGCACAAACTTCATCCATATGACTCCAGTGATTAAATTAATGTCTTTTAAAGTGACATGATTGGTTTTGGTGTGAAAAAGATAAATATTTAAGTACTTTTTACTATAAACTATTGATTCTGGTCAGTAATGGTGTGTCTGTGTGACTTACGCATGTACGACAAGTGGAAGAGCAGCCCTGTTTAGAACTGAGTAGGAGGAATGCTGTACAGAAGCTTCCTTGGTTTTGTTTTAGATCTGTATTTGTATTTGTGTGTTTACTCACAATGATGTGTGTGTGTGCTTATCCTGTATGTCTCAACCGAGAGAAGAAAGTGAGATTACGTCCACGAATGAATGAACATTACATTTACTTTTCTGACACTACACTAAAAGCTCTTTACACAGTGAACTCTCCTCAACCACCACCAGTGTGCAGCATCCACCTGAATAATGTGACGGCAGCCATAGTGCACCAGTACTCTCATAACACACCAGCTATTGCTGGAGAGTAGAGTGATACAGCCAATTAATGGATAGGGATTATTTGGAAGCCATGATTGATAAGGGCCAATGGGGAAATTTGGCCAAGGAGAGGAAACGGGCTGGTGCGCTTGTGCGTCTTGGCAGCGAGGATTACACACTCCGTTACCAGGAATATTTCTCTCTAACGTGTGTTCACTGCCCAACAAACTGGAGGAATTACAACTGCTGTTGGGGAAAAACAGGGACTTTTCTTCATCTACTGTTTTGTGCTTCACGGAGACGTGGCTTTGTGGATTAATACCGGACTCTGCGCTGCAGCTGGCAGGCTTCCAAATTTACAGAGCAGACAGAGACACGGAACTTTCCGGCAAAACTAAAGGTGGAGGAATCTGTTTTTACATCAACAGCGGTTGGTGCAACGATGTGACAGTGATCCAGCAGCACTGTTCTCCTGACCTGGAATCTTTCTCCATAAACTGTAAGCCTTTTTATTCACCCCATGAGATTGCTTCATTCATTCTGGTCGGTGTTTACATTCCGCCAATGGCCAACGTGCAGGTCGCACAGCTATTGCTCGCCGACCAGATACTGTGTGTGGAGCGGACCGACCCGGACTCTTTAGTTATTGTCCTTGGTGACTTTAACAAAGGAAACCTCACTCATGAACTCCCTAAATTCAGACAGTTTATTAAATGCTCGACCAGAGAGGAGAACATTCTGGATCACTGTTCCACCACAGTCAGTAATGCTTATCATGCCGTCCCCCGTGCTGCACTGGGAAACTCTGACCACATCATGGTCCACCTGATTCTTGCGTACAGGCAGAAACTAAAGCTCTGCAAACCTGTAGTGAGGACATCAAGGAAGTGGACCAGTGAGGCCGTGGAGGATCTCCAGACATGTTTTGACACTACTGACTGGGATGTGTTCAGGACTGCTACAAACAGTCTGGATGAGTACACAGAGGCTGTGACATCATACATCAGCTTCTACGAGGACTACTGTATTCCATCATGCACCAGGGTGAGTTACAACAATGACAAACCCTGGTTTACAGCCAAACTCAGAAGGTTAAGGTTTGATAAGCTACGTACCCTTTCTATGTGGTTTAGAACACGGTTCCTCACTTTGGGTCCCACTCTAGGTGCGTCTTGCCATCGCAGGTTGCTAATGACAGATGCCTCCCTGACGGGCTGGGAAATGGTCTTAAGTGGTCGTCCAGCTCAAGGGGCATGGGAGGGTCATCAGCTCGATTGGCACATCAACTGCCTCGAGTTGATGGTGGTATTTCTGGCTCTGAAATACTTGCTCCAGTATTTGAGAGGCTGCCATGTCCTGGTGCGGGTGGACAACACAGCAGTATTCTCTTACATAAACCATCAAGGAGGTCTACGTTCACTCCAGCTCAACAGACTGGCATGGCAGATTCTCCTTTGGGCCCAGGGCAAGCTCCTGTCTATCAGAGCAGTTTATATCCGTGGATGCCTGAATGTGGGAGCAGATTTACTGTCCAGACAGAACATACTGACGTGGGAGTGGAAACTCCACCCCGAGGTAGTGGAACAAATCTGGGTGAGATTTTTCAGAGCGGAAGGAGACCTCTTCGCCTCCCAACAGACAGCGTAATGTCCCGTCTACTTCTCTCTGAGTCACCCAGGCCCCCTGGGTCTGGACACGATGGCCCATAATGTGCCTGTATGCGTTCCCTCCAGTTTCTCTACTCCTGGGAGTCTTGGCCAGAGTTCGTCAGCAAGGGTCTTGCCTCTTACTGATAGCACCGCATTGGCCGAACAGGGTATGGTTCTCGGAGATAATGTCTCTCCTCGACGACTCACCTTGGGTGATTCTGGACAGGAGGGACCTTCTGTCCCAGGTGCAGAGGACAATATTTCATCCCTGGACCGAGCTGTGGAATCTTCATGTTTGGCCCCTGAAGGGTACCAACTGAGGGACACTGGATTTTTACCTGAAGTTATCAAGACCATTCTAAGTGCTAGGGCTCCCTCTACTAGAAGAAGTTACGCCAATAAATGGGGGTGTCTTTGAAAGATGGTGCAGTGCACATAATTCAGATCCAGTTAACTGCCAGATTGCTTCAGTTCTGGACTTTCTGCAGGAAAAATTGTCAGTAGGCACATGCTCCACCACTCTCAGGATTTACGTGGCCTCTCTATCGGCTTTTCACGCCTTAATTGATGGGGTGCCATTGGGGAGACATCCTCTGCTCGCTCACTTCGTTCATGGAGCCATGCGACTGAGACCTCCGGCTAGGATCAGGATCCCTTCATGGGACTTAGTCCATGAGGGTCTGGTTGAGACCCCCTTCAAACCTCTAGAGTCAGCGTCTGATAAACTTCTGACTCTCAAGATGGTTTTTCTTAAGGCAGTTACTTCTCTAAAAAGAATTGGGGATGTACAGGCTCTGTCTGTCTTGCTAGCCTACTTAGATTTTGCCCGAGGAATGGCTAAAGCAAATTTTCACCCTCAGCCTGAACCTGCCTAAGGTTCCTTTCTCGACTGTACATCCGGTCACTCTCGAAGCCTTCATGCTCCCGCCGTTTACAACGCTGGAGCAGGAAAAACTTCACAGACTTTGTCCAGTCCGTGCCCTTCAGACTTATGTCCACCGCACTAGCCAGTGGAGTAAGTCGGAGCAACTATTCGTTTGTCATTTGGGCCACAACAGGGGGGCGGCAGCCACCAAGCAGACTATGTCGCATTGGGCGAGGGACCCTATTGCCCTGGCCTACGAGGCGCGCATTCAAGCTTTGCCAGTAGGTATCAGGGCACACTCTACCAGAGGGATTGCCTCCTCTAAAGCCTTGGCTAGAGGTGTCCCTCTGCAGCATGTTTGTGATGCGGCAGGCTGGTCCTCTCCGCACACATTCATAAGATTTTATAGTTTGGATGTTCATGCCACTCCGGGCTCTTATGTCCTTGAGCTAACATCACAAGCTCATGTCTGAGACCTCTTGCACTCTTATGAGCACAACTACACAACCGTAAAGGGTCCGGACATCCACAGTGCGGCGGCGTGGGTATTCTCGTTCCCAAAGCACTAAATCAGCGTAGCTTCAAAGTGTAGCTTTTTGACAGGGAACGTCTCAGATTACTTAACTGTAACCCCTGTTCCCTGATAAAAGCGAAACGAGATGCTGCGCTTCATTGCCACACTGGGATGCCCCAGGACTGCTCTTCAGACAAAATACCTGACGATGCACCTGTGACGCATCTATTTATAGCCCTGCTACAGGTGCATCCAATGATGTCACCAGCAGAGGCTATAAATTCTGGTCAATTTCATTGATGTTTTGCACACATATTCACAGCTGGTAACACCTAAAGTTGTTCCCAAAGCGCCACTTTTATCAGGGAACAGGGGTTACAGTTAAGTAACCCAAGACAATAGTTAGCACAAACTTCATCCATATGACTCCAGTGATTAAATTAATGTCTTTTAAAGTGACATGATTGGTTTTGGTGTGAAAAAGATAAATATTTAAGTACTTTTTACTATAAACTATTGATTCTGGTCAGTAATGGTGTGTCTGTGTGACTTACGCATGTACGACAAGTGGAAGAGCAGCCCTGTTTAGAACTGAGTAGGAGGAATGCTGTACAGAAGCTTCCTTGGTTTTGTTTTAGATCTGTATTTGTATTTGTGTGTTTACTCACAATGATGTGTGTGTGTGCTTATCCTGTATGTCTCAACCGAGAGAAGAAAGTGAGATTACGTCCACGAATGAATGAACATTACATTTACTTTTCTGACACTACACTAAAAGCTCTTTACACAGTGAACTCTCCTCAACCACCACCAGTGTGCAGCATCCACCTGAATAATGTGACGGCAGCCATAGTGCACCAGTACTCTCATAACACACCAGCTATTGCTGGAGAGTAGAGTGATACAGCCAATTAATGGATAGGGATTATTTGGAAGCCATGATTGATAAGGGCCAATGGGGGGAATTTGGCCAAGGAGAGGGAAACGGGCTGGTGCGCTTGTGCGTCTTCGGCAGCGAGGATTACACACACCGTTACCAGGAATATTTCTCTCTAACGTGTGTTCACTGCCCAACAAACTGGAGGAATTACAACTGCTGTTGGGGAAAAACAGGGACTTTTCTTCATCTACTGTTTTGTGCTTCACGGAGACGTGGCTTTGTGGATTAATACCGGACTCTGCGCTGCAGCTGGCAGGCTTCCAAATTTACAGAGCAGACAGAGACACGGAACTTTCCGGCAAAACTAAAGGTGGAGGAATCTGTTTTTACATCAACAGCGGTTGGTGCAACGATGTGACAGTGATCCAGCAGCACTGTTCTCCTGACCTGGAATCTTTCTCCATAAACTGTAAGCCTTTTATTCACCCCATGAGATTGCTTCATTCATTCTGGTCGGTGTTTACATTCCGCCAATGGCCAACGTGCAGGTCGCACAGCTATTGCTCGCCGACCAGATACTGTGTGTGGAGCGGACCGACCCGACTCTTTAGTTATTGTCCTTGGTGACTTTAACAAAGGAAACCTCACTCATGAACTCCCTAAATTCAGACAGTTTATTAAATGCTCGACCAGAGAGGAGAACATTCTGGATCACTGTTCCACCACAGTCAGTAATGCTTATCATGCCGTCCCCCGTGCTGCACTGGGAAACTCTGACCACAGCATGGTCCACCTGATTCTTGCGTACAGGCAGAAACTAAAGCTCTGCAAACCTGTAGTGAGGACATCAAGGAAGTGGACCAGTGAGGCCGTGGAGGATCTCCAGACATGTTTTGACACTACTGACTGGGATGTGTTCAGGACTGCTACAAACAGTCTGGATGAGTACACAGAGGCTGTGACGTCATACATCAGCTTCTGCGAGGACTACTGTATTCCATCATGCACCAGGGTGAGTTACAACAATGACAAACCCTGGTTTACAGCCAAACTCAGAAGGTTAAGGTTTGATAAGGAAGAGGCCTTCAGGAGTAGGGACAAAGACAGATTTAAAGAGGCAAAGTACAAGTTTAGCAAGGTGGTGAAAGAGGCTAAACGACGGTACTCTGAGAAGCTCCAACACCAGCTCTCAGCCAACGACACTGCGCCTGTCTGGAAAGGGCTTAGGCAGATCACCAACTACAAGCCTAAAGCCCCCCAGGCCATCAAAGACCAATGCCTAGCCAATGACCTGATCGGGTTCTACTGCCGCTTTGAAAGACAAAGGGACAGTCCTGAAACCATCCCCCACGACACCTCCCAACAGCTCCAGCCACAGTGCATCACCTCCACCTCCCCCACCTCAGCAGGGGCCTGGGCACCCCCACCAATGCCCACCTTAAAGGTACCCCCCCTCCCCACCCCACCCTCCCACCTCAGTGATGACTCTTTCCATCCATGAGAGGGACGTCAACAAACTCTTCAGGAGACAGAACCCCCGGAAAGCTGCTGGACCGGATGCTGTCTCCCCATCCAGCTTGAAGCACTGCGCTGATCAGCTGTCTCCAGTGTTCACAGACATTTTCAACACCTCACTGGAGACATGTCACGTGCCAGCCTGCTTCAAGTCTTCAACTATAATCCCTGTTCCCAAGAAGTCAAGGACCACAGGACTTAACTACTTCATACCCGTCACCCTGACCTCTGTGGTGATGAAGTCCTTTGAGCGCATTTTGCTTTCTCACCTCAAAGACATCACCGATACCCTCCTGGACCCCCTGCAGTTTGCATACAGAGCCAACAGGTCTGTAGACGATGCAGTCAACTTGGCCCTCCACTACATCCTCCAGCACCTGGACTCTGCAGGAACCTATGCCAGGATCCTGTTTGTGGATTTCAGCTATGCCTTTAACACCATCATCCCGGCTCTGCTCCAGGAGAAGCTCTCCCAGCTAAGTGTGCCTGAATCCACCTGCAGGTGGATGACTGACTTCCTGTGTGACAGGAAGCAGCATGTGAGGCTGGGGAATCACGTCTCCGACTCACAGACCATTAGCACTGAATCCCCCTAGGACTGCGTTCTTTCTCCTCTGCTCCCTGTACACTAACAGTTGCACCTCCAGTCACCAGTCCATCAAGCTTTTGAAGTTTGCGGACGACACCTCCTTCATCGGACTCATCTCTGATGGTGACGATTCCACCTACAGGTGGGAGGTTGACCACCTGGTGACCTGGTGCAACCAAAACAACCTTGAGCTCAATGCTCTAAAGACAGTGGAGATGGTTGTGGACTTCAGGAAGAACTCAGCCTCACCTGCACCTGCCCCATCACCCTCTGCGACTCTACAATTGACACTGTGGAGTCTTTCCGCTTCCTGGGAACTATCATCTCCCAGGACCTCAAGTGGGAGCTGAACATCAGCACCCTCATCAAGAAAGCACAACAGAGAATGTACTTCCTGCGGCAGCTGAAGAAATTCAGCCTGCCAAAGTCAATGATGGTGCACTTCTACACCGTCATCATCGAGTCCATCCTCACATCCTCCATCACTATCTGGTACGCTGCTACTACTGCCAAGGACAAGGGCAGACTTCAGCGTGTCATCCGGTCTGCAGAGAAGGTGATTGGCTGCAATCTGCTGCCGCTCCAGGACCCGTACGACTCCAGGACCCTGAAGCATACTGGAAAGATTGTGGCTGATCTCTCCCACCCTGGCCACAATCTCTTTAAGTCACTCCCCTCTGGCAGAAGGCTGAGGTCCATCAGGACAAAAACCTCATGCCACGAGAACAGTTTCTTCCCATCCGCCACTTGCCTTATCAACAAGGCCCGGTACCCACCCTGACACTCTCCACACTCCACCTCTGGCTCTACATTCCACTGTACTACTCCGCTCTCTTTTATTTTATTCCTACTTTTAATTTATACTGTGTGGACATATTTATATTTATATTTATATTGATTATATTTTAATTCTTGTTTTATATATTTAGAGATTGACAAGCGCCTACTACACCAAAACAAACTCCTTGTGTGCGTAAAAAACTTACTTGGCAATCAAACTTTTTTTCTGATTCTGATTTCTTAAAAGACATTAATTTAACCACTGGAATAATAAGGATGACATTTATGCTGACTGTCTGTTCTTTATGGAGCTAAAAAATTCTGATCACCATACATTTGAATTTTAACCCCCTGGGCCTCCGCCTTCTGCGGCTCCACCTCCTGACCCTCTGCCAGTTCCCGTCCTGGTCACCTGATTCTCTGCCTGTTCCTGTCCTGGAGTCGCCTCCCAAACCACCGGATCCCGCTCCCGTCCTGGAGTCACCTCCCAGACCACCGGACCCTGCTCCCTTCCTGGAGTCGCCTCTCAGACCACCGGACCCCGTTCCCTTCCTGGTGTCGCCTCCCAAACCACCAGACCCCACTCCCTTCCTTTAGTCACCTCCCAAACCACCGGACCCCGCTCCCTTCCTGGAGTCGCCTCCCAAACCGCCGTCCTGTCCTGGTCTCCTGATCCTCTGCCAGTTCCCATCCTGGTCTCCTGACCCTCTGCCAGTTCCCATCCTGGTCTTCTGACCCTCTGCTAGTTCCCTTCCTGGAGTCGCATCATCTCCATCTGTTCCTGTTTTCAGCCTGCCAGTATGTTACACTGGGCAGGAAGAAGAATTTCTATAAAAAATGTACATACATTTTGATCTATTTCTCATCCACACCTTTCATATTGCTTCTGAAAATATGGATTTAACCACTGGAGTCATATGGATTACATTTAAACTGCCTTAAGTCGTTGTGATTTTTGGAGCTTAAAAAATGTGGCACCCATTCACTTGCATTTGTATGGACCTACAGAGCTGAAATATTCTTCTAAATTCTTAATTTGTGTTCTGCAGAAGAAAGTCATACACATCTAGGATGGCATGAGGGTGAGTAAATAACAAGGGGAGAATACACATTTTGGGATTAACTATTCCTTTAAATACAAAAAACTTTATACAGCTGTATCATTAACATGTTGATAATAGCATTCATTGAGTGCTAAGTCTATCTAGCAACAAATCATGCAAACTCCCTTGACATTATTTCAGGGCTGATAACTAGTACTACTGACATCAACAGATTTGTGTTCAGCCAATGATCGAGCAGCTGCTCACTGAAATCTACTTGAAAATGTTTCAATATAGTGATTGTTTTGGCAGATCCAACTTAATTTCAGCTCAATCCACTTATGGTGTAACTGCAAAAATCCTGATTAGTGTGTAAAGGATTTGACACAGGAAGTGAGAGTGAACGGCACAGGCCTCAGATCCTGGAAATCTCTCTGGCTGTTTGTTTAATTCTGAATGAAACAGAATGGCAAACAGTTATGTCTCATATCCAGCAAGGCCAAGCATTCCCAGTGGAACTGGAGTGTCACTAATAGAATATCTCACAGCCTGATGCTCATCTGATGAGGCTCAGCTGAGAGAATAACTGATGGGATAAGTCCAGCCTGCTCACTGACAGCTAGCTCACTGCTCTGGGCACACTCACTTTGTTTTCCTCAACAGGGAGATTAATATTTTGTGAGCAGGCAAAGAATCTGTGCGCAGAATAGAACACTGCATGATCCAAAATGATGGACAGTTCATATGTATAAATGAGCTGGAAGGAGATTAAGCTTTAGTAGACATGAACAAAAAATGGACATTGGAAATTAGTTTCAATGAGGCTGGTTTCAATGTTTATGTTTCATGATGAAGATAATGAATAAGCAGCCTTATTTACTTACTGTTGCAGTTGCAGCTCCTTCCACCCCCTGCAGGTTATGTTCACGTTGAATTCATTAAGTCTGACCCACAGTAGGATTGCGTCATCAGTGTGAGTGCCACCTTGAGTGCTAGCACCAGCTGTTTACTACTGTGACTAAGTAACCATTCAAGAGGAGAAGACTTCTCTGCCATTGATGTGTTGCAAGAGATGTGAAGAATGTGAGCTACTCTCTGAGCCGGATTTATTTGTAGGTAGCAGGTATGGGAAATAAATTATATAATAATATTTACAGGGACTAAAACGGTTCAAGGAACAAAAACGAAAACAAGTTTTTACATTTTTTTTTTTTTGCAGGATATTCTGGAGTGAAAATATTATAACTCTTTGCTCCATTTGTCTGATGGCAGTGTTGTTATAGTTTTGTTTTTTAAATTTTAAAATTTTTATTTCTATTAGGCTATATATTCAATTTATGATTAAATTTAGTTTCGTTTTTCACAGTTTGCCTGTTAGGTTTAGTTTTTGTTTTCTCAGTGTTTTTGTAGTTTCAGTTTAGTTAGTTTTTATTTTAGTATGTTTTTTAAGGCTGTCAAATCTGAGCATTTTCTGGTGTAATTTGTAAAGTTTAACATCATTACATATCTCTTTCTAGTGGTATTTTCATGTTTAATGTGGATTGTAAATGTATAATATAGGATGAATATGGGTTAAATGACAAAGGACATTTCAGCTTGATCCACGTTGTATCCACATGTATTTCCTTAAATTATTATAAATCATTACTAAAATAATCTTTGGGGAGTAAACAATTAAAGGGATAGTTCACCAAACAATTTATTTCTCTAATCATTTACTCACCCTTATGCCATCCCAAATGTGAATGACTTTTGTTCTTCTCCTGAACACAAACACCTTTTTGGAAGAAAATCTCAGCTCTGTAGGTCCTCACAATATAAGTGAATGGTGACCAGAACGTTGAAGCTCCAAAAAGCACATCAATGCAGCATAAAATGAATCCACAAGACTCCAGAGGTTTAATCCATGTCTTCAGATGTGATATGATAGGTGTGGGTGAAAAAAAGATCAATATTTCCAGTAATTCCTTTTTACTGTAAATCTTGACTTCAGCAGTCTCCGAGGCAATCATTATTTCAAGCTTGATTATATTTCCCAGTGACATCTAGCACTCTACGAACTCTACTAGTATGTGTAATCGTGCTTGAAATCATGATTGTTCCTCTAGACTGCAATTGCAAGGTTTAAAGTGAAAAAGGAGTTACATTTTGGTCTGTTCTCACCCAAACCAGTTTAGATCACTTCAGAAGAAATGAACACTTATGGATTACTTTATGGTGCCTTTATGTGCTTTTTGGAGTTTCAAAATGTTGGACCCTGTTGACTTGCGTTTTATGGACCAACAGAGCTGAGATATTCTTCTAAAAATCTTCATTTTTGTTCTCCAGAAGAAAAAGTTATTCACATTTGGAATATTAGGGTGAGTAAATGATGAGAATTAAAATTTTTGGGTAGGGGCGTCACTAACTAATTTTGTTTCTAAAGGTGCTAAATCATTTTAGTTTTAGTTTTCATTACATGGTCTGATAGTATCTGTAAATGCTACAGCCACTTCATAAACTCCATTTGGGTTCTATTCTGGTAAAGTAGCTCAAAAGGTAGTCTGAAACAATCACTCTATATAAACTCATTCACTCAGATCACTGTCCCTCATCGCACTTCTAATGGCCCCTAAATGTTAGTTGTAGTTGTTGTTCGTTTTGCCTTCCAGTTTTTTTATTATTTGCTTTGCGTTTTGCAGTGTTCAGTGTTTTCTTGTAGTTTTGTACATAGTTTTGTTTTGTTATTAAATACACTGCAATTGGGCTCACTCAACTCCCATCTTCATCTCGCCATCCATCCAATGCATGACAATGCTTTGTTCTGTGTTTTTTGAAATGTAATTTGAAATGGTTTGAAGTTACTTTAAACAGTGAAACAATATATTAAACAACAAAACCAAACAAAATATTGGTAGAACCAGTAATTAATTAAATGTGCAGTGTATTGCACAGTCTTCATGTTCAGTGAAGACATGAAAGTGTATTGTTTGCATAAATGTGGATTACATAATCCGGCTGTATTTGTCTGTTTAATCGCAGCATTTTACACTTCAATAATCAAGGTCCTGTAACCAACATCTTATGTGGAAGTGTAAAACTACTGTCAAAAACACAGAACCAGAAACGCCTTCATATCAAAAGTTTAATAAAAAAAAGAATTAGTAGTTCAATACATGTAATTGCAACAAATATATTATTAGTGTTTAATAAAAACTTTTTTTATTATTGTGATTATTGAATCGATACAGCATCTCACAAGCAAGAGTGCTGTTGTACTGAATTGAAGATTTCATCAATGTTTTCCTTTTATAAAGTGATGCTCTGTTGTGCAGCACTTTATTTGACAAAAATAAGAGCATTGTTGTGTTTCAGATTATGTTGTCAGGATCTTTACTAAAGCACTTAATTTCAATTTTTTTATGTTCTGTTGAAAAGTATTTGTTCCCATAATAATATATATTTTTCTGTTTATCATTTCTCCTTTCTTTTATGGAACAAAGAAATTCACACATGTTCAGTGTGAAAATAGGCTGCGTAAATTAGTGACAGAATTGTACGTTTTGGGTAAACTATTCCTTTAACAGCAAATAATAAAAAAGAACAACTCATTGGATAAAGATGTTCAAATAGCATGGCATAAAAAAACCTTTTCTTTTTTCTTCTTTTAGTTGTATCTTGAAAGAAAATTCACAGCGACTCTGCGGGAGTATATTGTCAAGTCTATGTGCAATTATATCTAAAAGAGCTCTGCCAATGGAGGACAGTCTAAAAAATTTTATTGTCAGTAAATTAGCACCAGAGGAACTTGTTGTTCCACCAAGGGTGTTAGAGTGACTACTGCACTCTCAAACACATATTTTGGTGTAAGTCTAAGACAAGCTTTAAAAGTTAAACTATTTTATACTGAATGCAGTATTCGTTTTATGGTACTGCATGCAGTAAGTGACCAGAGGTAAGCAGTAAATTTTATTATACAGCAGTGATACATGCAATTTTTATATGTGACAACTCTTGAGTTTTAAATGTATCATTCAAATGTTTTAGCAGGTAGGCAATGAAAAATTAATTACAGTAGTCTCAAAGTGGATCTATGAAATCATGGATAACAGTTTCATCATATCTAAATCTACCAGACAGATGCTAACAATATCATGCTTTGTCATTTTGGCATTAGCCTAAGACAACGTGCTCACAGATTGTTTAGAGACCATTCAGTGACCATCTAATGCATATTGCAGCCCACAAAACTGGCAAGCACAACCAGAAAACTGTCAGTCCCATTCTTTTTGGTGTACTCTATTGATCTACACAATTTCTGGCAGTCAAAGTGCATCAGTCCTCCTGGAAACGATGTTGGGTTTAAAAGGTACTGTGTTGATAAAATGTGCGCTTCGATGAGTAGATAGCCAGAAGCATGACAGTATTTCCATGTTGTTTCTGAATGTAAACCTTGGAAGAAGGAAAGCCGCGACTGCAACGTTACCATGGTCATGTTCTCACAATGAGAACATGAACCATTCATAAACACTGCCTCAGTGTGATTGAAGCCCAGACACATGAGGCCGCATCCATGACCGTCAGAAGCGGAGAGATATCTGCCGCATCCAGGAACTACACCAAGGCAGAAAGGCATATTTAAAAAAGACGCTTCTTTAAAAAGATGTTCAACGTCAATGTGTACTCTTTTAGAGAAAATACTCTTTTAGAGGTTATTTGCTCTTTTAGAAGCGCTGTTGAAACACCCAGGGACGTAGAATGCACTGGTGTGCAGAGAAAAGAAAAGTCGCTGGTAACGCACTGTAAGATCCAACACCAAAGCTCTGCAGAGGTGAGTGGAACAGTAGTGAAAACGTCAGCTTGCTGAACACAAAACCGCTCGGCTCAGAAGAAAAAATCTGAATGAACAGCCATACTGTGCCCTCCTTTGTACCCGTATGTCCGGGGGAGGGACATTGAAAGACATTCTTTCATTGGCCTTTTCTCAAGTTCAGAGGCAACCGAGGCTCTCAAGAGAGACCCCTAGTGTCACTACATTGACACAACATTGAGTGAGTGACAGAAGGGGAACCTGTATGGAAAATGTATGTATGGAAAAATTCTCATGTGTAAGTCCAAGCTCACAGCTCTGTCCTGCCTCACCATTTGTCATCTTTGTATTTCTTTCCAAGTGGCCAGGTATTAAGAGTCAAGATGGGCTTCATTTACAACAGTGCAGTGTCAGGTCTTGGCGACTTTTCCCCAAACAGTGTGCTCTGATTTCTCATGTCATTTCAGCCACTAATGGTCTTGTTTCGTGTAGAAGCTAAAGTTTAAATCTTAGAGTATTTATGATATGAGTGGCAGTTTAGAAACAGCTTACTAATTATAGTAATTTTGTCTGTTAACCTTTGTTTTTGCTCCTCCACCCCCTTTGTTTGTTGTGAAGTAGAAAAACCTGCTTCAAAGATGACATAGTATTTTAAGGTTATTTAAAGTATGTTGGTTGCTTATGGTTTTGCATCATACATTAATAAAGGTAAACAGGTAAAACCTAAAAGTAAGATACAGTATTTAGGCCATAGATCTTAAGCAAAATGAGCAAAGTCCTTTCTCCTTAATTGCCATTATGATGTGAAAGCATGCCATTGTTTTTGTGTTGCTCTTGTACTGATTAACTGTTTCATTTCCTACTCTACTAACTTCGCCTCCAACTTTAGAGTGAATGCACAATGACTCAGCACAACCCATTCTTTTCTTCCAAAAATATATCACACACTGGCTTGAACTCACACACACACATACACCTTTCTCTCTCTTTTTCTCTCTCTGGTCCTCATTAATGATGTTTTTTGGCTGGGACCTTGTCTGTCTTTTCTCTGAAGAGAAATGTGACTTCATCAGAGTTCCAGAGCTCTAATTTTATTGGGTGAAGGGTAGAACTTCAGATTCCATCTCCATATCCTACAATTCCCTTGTGTTGGCCCACTTCCTTCTGGATCTTGCCATGGAAACATTTGCATGGACTCAATTGCATTAAAAGAAGCAAATATTTTCATAGAGAGTATTTTCTGCTTTCAATTGAACACTTGCCTGCATTTGTATTTACCTGCAACACACAGAATAGGAAACATCACCTTTTGATCAGATTCAGTATAGAAGGAATTACTGTATGTTTGAGGTGAGCTGCATGGGAGCTCTGTGTTCTCACTTTGTTGGATAGATGTTTTTGTTTACTGCTTCACAGATTTATAGATGTGTTATTGGTGGTTCAGAAAAAGACATAATCTACAGTTAATTATACTATACTGGAGGTTTGCTCTTATTCTCTAAGTGGAATGAATTGAAAGTTGAATCATACATCACATTATGGTACATGATTACCCCCACCCCCCACCCCTCCCCCTGGACTTTCTTGGGAATGTGAAGAGAGAAGGGGTCAATGTTACTTAGCTATTTTCTGTTTGAAAAATAGATGACAGGTTATCAGAGAGAGAGAGAGGGAGAGAGTTCTCACTGCGAGAACATGACCATGGCAACGTTGCGGTCGTGGCTTTTCTTCCTCAGAAGGAAAAGGGATGGAGGCGATTTGGGGATGGCAGCGGGCTCGGTTTCGCCGGGTACGTCCCCGCGAACTACCGTCCGGGCTCGAGGCAACAGCGGCTCGCCTCACAGCCAGACTGCCTATCCTCTTGAGCCCCCTGAGCCAGATGAGCTTGCCGCTGCATCGGAGAGCGGTCCGGCATCTGACACGGATGACTCGACTGGGCTGCCGCCTTCGGGCCAGCACGCCCAGTCTGAGGCTGACGCCCAGATGTCCGACATGCTTGCCCGGGCTGCCATCAGTGTGGGGCTGGACTGGAACCCTCCGTCCTCCTCACAGCATTCGCGGCTGGATGATTGGTTCCTCGGGTCTGCGCGCCACTCACAGCCGTTCATGGAGGAATCCCCCTTCACCACCCGTCACAAGGCCTCTCACTCATCCGCTCTCACTACCCTGGATGGCTGAGCGGCCCATGGGTACACGGTGGTCCCCCAGTTGGACAGAGCGGTTGCGATCCACCTGTGCCCCGATAATGCCGCCACCTGGCAGGGTCGCCCTGTGCTCCCCTCCAAGGCCTGTAGGATGATGTCTTCACTGATCTCCAAAGCCTACAGCCGCTTCCGCCCTGCATGCCATGGCTCTCCTGCAAGTCAACCAGGCCAAGGCACTTAAAGATCTGCACTTGGGTAGTCCTGATCCTGACTTGCTGCAGGAACTGCGATCAGCGACTGACCTCACCCTTAGGGCCACGAAGGTCACAGTGCGGTCACTCGAGCAGGCGATGGACACTCTTGTGGTTCAGGAACGTCATCTGTGGCTGAACTTTGTCGAGATGCGCAAAGTGGACAAGACACGCTTCCTCAACGCGTCTCCCAGTTCGGTCTTTTCGGTGACACCGTCGAGGACTTCGCCCAGCAGTTCTCTGCGGTGAAGAAGCAGACGGAGGCCATATCACACATCCTGCCCCGCCGTAAACCTGCCGCCACGGGCCATGCTCCGTCTGCTCGCCGAGGGCGTCCTCCTGCAGTTAAGAAACGTGCAGCTCTGCATCAACCCGGGCCCAGCTCTCAGCCACTGTGTCGATTGCCCCGCAGGAAGCGCACGCCCCCCCATCTCGCGGATCCCTTCGAGGACCCGGAAGGCTCCCAAATGGTCCTGAGATGCCTGACCCAGAGACCAAGACATTCGCTCCGGAGATTGTAAGAAGACCACTCTTTCCCCGGTGGATGGCCGGGAGGAGAATCCTTTGTTGAATTTATTTCATTTACCACACCCCCTTCGGTTTGCGGTACCCACATTCTCAGTAAAAGAGCTATTTCCTTTGTCTCTGGGTCACCTGGCCCGTAAATGCCGCTCTCACGGCACTCTGCTGCCACACCTCAACAGTCCTGGCACGCTGGACACAGACCTCTCACCTTCATTCGGTTCTGATGAGTCCAGAGGATACCTCCACGGGACCTCCTCCTCAGTCATTAACCGGCTCCCTGCTGGGTGTGTGGAGCAAGGTAAGTGCTTTGAGTCTTCTCTCAGCACCAGAGCCTCGGGACGCACCCTTGCCTCCCGACGCCACATTACCTGCTCCACCCCACTGCGAAGCCCCATCAGTACGTCAAAAATAACCATCCCCTTAGTGCTTTGGGAAGCAGGCATTTGCATACTCAACTACCTCGATGACTGGCTCCTCCTGGCCCACTCCCGAGAGTTACTATGTGCCCATAGGGACCAGGTGCTCAGGCACCTCAGCCGTTTAGGGCTTCAGGTCAACTGGGAAAAGAGCAAGCTCACCCTGGTTCAGAGCATTTCTTTTCTTGGCATGGAGTTAGTCTCAGTCTCAATGTCAGCGCACCTCACCAACGAGCGTGCACAGTCAGTGCTGAGACCGCTTCAATACTGGCTCCAGACTCAAGTCCCGAGATGAGCATGGCACCACGGCACGCACAGTGTGATCATCACCCCCGCCTGCTGCCAAACGTTCAAACCCTGGACAGACCTCTGCTTTCTGCGGACTGGATTTCCCTTGCAGCAGGTGTCCCGATGCAACTGGCACGCAGCCGTGGGTGGTTGAAAATTGACCCCACTGCGCTGGCACATCAACTGCCTAGAGTTGTTGGCTGTAATTTTTGCCCTGTGGAGGTTTCTCCCGCTAATTTAGGGCAAACACGTCTTGATCCGATCAGACAGCACCACCATGGTAGCATACATAAATCTACCACCGCCATGGCGGTGTACACTCCCGCCACATGTCACAACTCGCCCACCGTCTCCTCCTTTGGAGCCAGCAGTGACTCAAGTGACACTCACAACCTCAACTTGGTGGCGGATGCGCTATCACGACAACGCTTGCCCAGGGGAGAATGAAGGCTTCACCCCAGTCGGTCCAGCTGATTTGGGAATGGTTCGGCAAGGCTCAGGTAGACCTGTTCGCCTCCTGAGAGACCTCCCACTGCCCGCTCTGGTACGCCCGAATGGAAGCTCCGCTCGGGGCAGACGCTTTGGGACTCGACACAGCTGGCCCATGGGGCTGCGCAAGTATGCATTTCCACCAGTGAGCCTTCTTGCACAGGTGCTATGCAAGGTCAGGGAGGACAAGGAACAAGTCACTCTAGTGGTCCCCTATTGGCCCACTCGGACTTGGTACTCCTCGCGACAGCCCCTCCCTGGCGAATTCCCCTGAGTAAGGACCTTCTTTCTCAGGGACGGGACACGCTTTGGCATCCGTACCCAGACCTCTGGAACCTCCAAGTCTGGCCCCTGGACGGGATGTGGAAGATCTAGCTGATCTACCACCAGCCGTCGTAGACATGATTAACCAAGCCAGAGCCCCCTCTACCAGGCAAATTTACGCCCTGAAGTGGCACTCGTTTGCGAATTGGTGTTCTTCCCGGGCTGAAGACCCACAGAGGTGCGCAGTAAGGTCAGTGCTCTCATTCTTGCAGGAGAGGTTGGAGGGGAGGCTGTCACCCTCCACCTTGAAGGTGTATGTAGCCACTATCGCGGCCCACCACGACACAGTAGACGGCAAGTATTTGGGTAAGCACGACTTAATTATCAGGTTCCTAAGAGGTGCCCGAAGGTTAAATACCTCCAGGCCAAGCCTGTTCCCCTCCTGGGATCTCTCAGTGGTCCTCTCTGAAGACGGCCCTCCTGATCACGCTCGCCTCCATCAAGAGTGTCAGGGACCTGCAAGCGTTCTCTGTCAGCCGAACCTTATTGTCAGCTTCTCAGAAAAATCCTGAATGAAACCGACGCATTTCCCTCCCTTTATACCCGTATGTCCGGGGGCGGGACATGCAAATTCTGTCTGGCAATTTCTCATTGGCCTTTTCTCATAGATCAGAGATGCAAAAGGTGCTCAAGAGGGACCCCTAGTATTGCTTATTCGACACAACGTCTCGTTCCCTCCATCAGGGAATGGAGGTTACATCCGTAACCTAGACGGTTTACACAAGAATCACGCAACACTCAATGTCATATCCTTTCACGGAAAATGAATAAGGCTCTAAAGCATGAATTATTCAGAATACAGGTTAACTTCTACTGTTTATGTGAGTATATGTTGTAAATACTGTACGTGTTTGAAAAGACCTGTGCCTTTTTAACACGTGAGAGAGTAAGCGAGAGAACCCAGGCATTAGGTTTGCAATATTACTTTAAATGAAAGTGACATAAACCAACAGAATGAAAACATTTCCTAATTTTAAAGTGCCTTAGTAAGGGTCCCAAAAATTGTTAAATGAAAAACAAACAAACAAACAGATTGATTAATAAAATATTGCTAATATTTGACCTCTTGTCAAGCATAGTGTGCTATACTGTGACAGGCAACACTTTTATCATCATATCTACATTCTCTTCATTACCCCAATTCAGCTTTCTTAAAATTTGAGGATTGCATTTTGGGACAAATCTAATGTATTATTGTAAAACAGGATGGAACAAGCAATAGTCAAAAGTCGGACTAAATTTAAAGCATGTAATTTTTTCTATGCTAAAATACTTTCTCTTTTCCTAGTGTAGATAGACAGCTTTTAGTTGGCTTGTTCATTGGTTGATTTCCCCAAAAAGTGTAAACAATTTGGCACTATCAAGATGTTGATCCATTTGCTTGAGTATCTCAGGCAATCTGACTTGGCAACATTGGCTCAACCAATAGTATGATTTTGGGCAGGGCTTTTGGTCAACCAGTTGAACACAAGGGGGGGTATTTAGGAAACCTGTTTGAAAAAAGTATTTATTATTATGTTTATTATTCATTTATTATTAATAACAAAATATATATCACATGTTGTGCTTTGTTGTCAGTCATTGAAAATATTATGAAATATCTTACCTATAACAATCACTTTCTGCATCAGGGATTTGTTTCAGCAGGTTTCAAGTCTCACAGTGTGAATATGTTTGGTCATCAACTCTTCTCTGCGTCTATAGTTTGTGCTGGATAGTAATTCATAATTCACCAAACCAGCAAGGATTGACCATGACCAGATATTAAGAGAAAGACGTGGACCAAAACAACAACAAAAAAAAAGAGGCATACGTTTATATGCATAAGTGCAGTTGATACATTTATTCTCGTATTATTACATTTATTTACTTTTTTTTAGTTATGTCTTGCATTGATTCCTTCTTTTAATTAATTGAATGCTTGGGGATTTAAACTGATCTGAAAACAGAATATTGTAGTTCCATCAGCCCATCTGAGCTGGATTAGACCCTTATATAAATAAAAGCCTTTCAGTGCTTTGGAGAGATTTTTTTGTTGTTGCTGTGGCTACTGAAACTGTTCTCTTCCTCTGCATAATTAAGTTCTTTCTTTGTGTTGATTGGCTGAGAGTTGTCTTCTGGGCAATGGTATATTTCTTTGTTATAAAAAAATAATAAATGTGCTGAATTATTTAACTTCTGCTATAATTTTTTTTTCTGTTGATCCTTCTCCAGCAAGTAAATGTTTGAGTTCTTTCCCATACTGAGCAGCGGAGGGTGGGTGAACCCTCAAAATGTGCCCTCCCGAGTTTTAGGAAGTTTTTTCTTGTCTCGACTCCTCTGTGCTCGCTTGTGGTTGTGGGAAATTTAAGGAATTATGAGCTCTAAACATAAAATTAAATAAATAAATAATTTCACATCTGGCATGTGATGAATTAATAAAAAATTGGTTCTTGATGCGAAAAAATTTAAATACACATTTTTAGTGCTCTACTCTCTGTACCAAAACGTATTTAATTAAGAAAGAAGCAGTAACACTTTACAATAAGGTTCCATTTTTTAACATTAGTAAATGCATTAAGTATCATGAACTAACAATTAACAATATATTTGTTACATCATTATGATTAATAAATTACCCTGTTTATGTTAGTTAATAAAAATAAAATTGTTCATTGTTATGTCATGTTAATTCATAGTGCATTAACTAATGTTATCTAAGACAACCTTTGATTTAAAAATGTATTAGTAGACCTATATGTTGAAATTAATATTAAATAATATGAATAAATGCTTAATAAGTATTGTTCATTGATAGTTCATGTAAAATAATGTTAAGTGTTACCAAAAAATCCACATCAATCATCATCATTTAGGACTCAGTCAGAGGGTTTGACTTCAATCAAATGTGTGTTCATGCAGGCTACAATCGATAAACAAGTCTCTATGCTTTAATATTGATATGTAAGGCTGTGTCTACATGTTTATCATTGGCATTGGTCATCTCCCTTTTAAAGCTACTTCATTCAATGCATCAGCGGGAGACAAACACAAGTGTTGTTCTGTGCATGCTAGTGTTCGTGGTAAATCCAAAGAGACGAACTAATACTTCACTTAAAGAAGACCTATTTTGCAAAATTCACTTTTACATGGTGTTTGTACATAAATGTGAGTCTGCAGAGTGTGTACACAACCACCCTACAATGTTAAAAGTCCACCCACTCCTCTTTCTTATATTTCCATTAACCAAAAACAGTGTCAAAATGAATAATTAAAATTTCTGCTCTAACGTGACATCACTTTAGAGCAGGCCTCGCCCACGACTGGTGACAGACTCCACCCTATTATCATAGATCCTCCCCTGAGTGATCTACACACAGTCTGCCATTTGTTTCCTCTCTGGAGCAGATACAGTGAGAAGAATAATGTCTCAGCTTCATAAGCGTCATTAGTGTTCTGTTGTAAAAGTGAACATAAGAGTCTTCATGTATTCCCGACATCAGAGCCACTGAAGATGCAGTGGACAAGTTTTGCTTTTGAAGGAAATGTGCTACAAAACATAAAAAAATGTGTGTATGTTTATGCAAATCATTTTACACAGGAATGCTTTGTGAATGAGTGTCAATATAAAGCAGGATTTTCAAAAAGTTTTATTCTCAAGCATGGATCAGTACCAACTGTTCGTGTTCCAGCTTTATTTCCTGAAGATGTAAGTATCGCACTTTATATTTTGTGAATGTTTGCAAATCGCCTTTCCGAATGTACTTGTTAGCTGATTCCAAGGTTAATGCAGCTAAAGTTATCATTGTCTCTGATTGTATTCATGGAGACCGGAGCTATGTTGGGGGCAGGGGCACAGCAGCTCATTTGCATTTAAAGAGACACACACAAAACAGCGTGTTTTTGATTCTACTCAAAAAGAGGCATTTACAACATGGTATAATAAATGATCCGTGGGTTTTTTGAGCTGAAACTTCACAGACACATTTTGGGGACACCTTATACTTATATTACATCTTGTAAAAAGGGGCATAATAGGTATCCTTTAACAAAGTGAAGTCTTCTTGTGTTGTTACCTAGATACAGTGGTAAACAGCTGCCAATTGTACTCACGTTGATGACATAATCAGACTATGTGGTTCAGATCCAAATAATATGATGTGAACACAGACCAGCGCAGGCAGCAGGAGGGGTAGGAAACAAACTTGGGTTTGGTCCAAGCAATCGAATTGTGAAAGCACACTTATAGAGCAGAAGAAGATTATTAATTATGTTTATCAATTCTCATTTACTGATTTAAGCTTTAGGATTTTGGGGTTTAAGACTTTAAGATTTAACATTGCTTCGGGATTTCTGCAGCTCAACTGGTAGAGCATGGCACAAGCAACACCAAGATCAGGAGTTCGATACGCAGGGATCATGCAAACTGAAACTATGTATTCTTTGAATGCACTGCAAGTCGTTTTGTATGAAAGTGTCTGCCAAAAGCATAAATGTTACTGGAAGACAGTTAACAGAGAGTTAGAGTATGTTTAAAACATTTTCCATATAAAGATACATTTTTACTTTAAAGTAATTGTGTTCATGATATCTGTAAGAGTTTTGATGATTTAAACTGCCATCTGCCGTCTCGTGATAACTTCTTTGTTTCTACAGCAACTTTATTGATCTTTATGTGTTTTCTTATCTATGAAGAGGTCAATTCATTAATGAGGTAACAACATAAGATAAAAATCCACAGACTTCACCGCACACTTATGAACGTGTGAAAAGTACTGCAGAGGTCACGATCCTTTTAAGAATGACAGATGATCAGTCTATCTGCTCGAAGGAAGTAAGATTATTAAGAGTTATGAGGTCATAGGTCATGGTCCATGTTAAGCAAACACACCCACCAAAGCTCATTAAAAGGGTCACAGCTTCAGTCCGACTAGATGACTGGGAATGAAAAGGTGGAAATCTCAATAAAAACGTGAATAATTTTTATGAGCGTAACAGAGCACAGATGGAGAGATCATTAGTTCACATGCAATTAAAAGTAAGAACTGATAGCCAAAAATAATAATAATAATAGCGGGGATGTATTCAGCGTATGCAAGGCTTGTGTAAATGTCTGAGAGGGACATTAACCTTAAAAACATTTGTATTTTGATTTGTTTGGTGTGTTAATGCTGAGGTGAAGTTCAAATGCACATGTTCTGGCATGGGCATTTGAGGGAAAGTTCACCCAAAAATTTAATTCTGTCATCAATTACTCACCTTCATGTTGTTCCAAATTCAAATAATTTTTGTTCTTCTGAAAATGATACATGTGATTTTCACACAATATACCATAAGCTCCCAGCAGCCAGAGTACATGAGCATATATACACTCACCTAAAGGATTATTAGGAACACCATACTAATACTGTGTTTGACCCCCTTTCGCCTTCAGAACTGCCTTAATTCTACGTGGCATTGATTCAACAAGGTGCTGAAAGCATTCTTTAGAAATGTTGGCCCATATTGATAGGATAGCATCTTGCAGTTGATGGAGATTTGTGGGATGCACATCCAGGAAGCTCCCATTCCACCACATCCCAAAGATGCTCTATTGGGTTGAGATCTGGTGACTGTGGGGGCCATTTTAGTACAGTGAACTCATTGTCATGTTCAAGAAACCAATTTGAAATGATTCAAGCTTTGTGACATGGTGCATTATCCTGCTGGAAGTAGTCATCAGAGGATGGGTACATGGTGGACATAAAGGGATGGACATGGTCAGAAACAATGCTCAGGTAGGCCGTGGCATTTAAACAATGCCCAATTGGCACTAAGGGGCCTAAAGTGTGCCAAGAAAACATCCCCCACACCATTACACCACCACCACCAGCCTGCACAGTGGATCCATGTTCTCATTCTGTTTACGCCAAATTCTGACTCTACCATCTGAATGTCTCAACAGAAATCGAGACTCATCAGACCAGGCAACATTTCTCCAGTCTTCAACTGTCCAATTTTGGTGAGCTCTTGCATACTGTAGCCTCTTTTTCCTATTTGTACTGGAGATGAGTGGTACCCGGTGGGGTCTTCTGCTGTTGTAGCCCATCCGCCTCAAGGTTGTGCGTGTTGTGGCTTCACAAATGCTTTGCTGCATACCTCGGTTGAAACGAGTGGTTATTTCAGGCAAAGTTGCTCTTCTATCAGCTTGAATCAGTCGGCCCATTCTCCTCTGACCTCTAGCATCAACAAGGCATTTTTGCCTACAGGACTGCCGCATACTGGATGTTTTTCCCTTTTCACACCATTCTTTGTAAACCCTAGAAATGGTTGTGCGTGAAAATCCCAGTAACTTAGCAGATTGTGAAATACTCAGAGCGGCCCGTCTGGCACCAAAAACCATGCCACGCTCAAAATTGCTTAAATCACCTTTCTTTCCCATTCTGACATTCAGTTTGGAGTTCAGGAGATTGTCTTGACCAGGACCACACCCCTAAATGCATTGAAGCAACTGCCATGTGATTGGTTGATTAGATAATTGCATTAATGAGAAC
Organism: Xyrauchen texanus; assembly: GCF_025860055.1. NCBI lineage: Eukaryota > Metazoa > Chordata > Actinopteri > Cypriniformes > Catostomidae > Xyrauchen > Xyrauchen texanus. The sequence goes on along the minus strand of NC_068297.1, from coordinate 17,484,337 downwards.
TTGAACAGGTGTTCCTAATAATCCTTTAGGTGAATGTATATATATATATATATATATATATATATATATATATATATATATATATATATACACACTGGCGACAAACATTTTGGAATAATTTACAGATTTTGCTCTTATGAAAAGAAATTGGAACTTTTATTCACAAAAGTGGCATTCAACTAATCACAATGTATATTCAGGACATTAATAATGTGAAAAATTACTATTACAATTTGAAAACAATGTTCAGAGCTTCTGAAACTACTTCAATGAGTTGTCATCAAAAAAATCCTGCACGTGCAGCAATGACAGCTTTGCAGATCTTTGGCATTCTAGCTGTCAGTTTGTCCAGATACTCAGGTGACATTTCACCCCACACTTCATGTAGCACTTGCCGTAAATGTGGCTTTCTTGGCGGGCACTTCTCACACCCCTTACAGTCCAGCTGATCCCACAGAAGCTCAATGGGGTTAAGATCCAATTATCTTTTCCAATTATCTGTTTTCCAATATCTGTTTTTCTTTGACCACTCTGCCCGTTTCACACATACTCCGTTTGCAGTGCGGTGTGTATTTTTTTCCGTACCCATGTTAACAGGTTAGAGCTTTTACACTGCACGCGGATGCAGTCCGTTGATCCGTTCCAGTTGCGGTGTGTATACAGCAGTGCAGCGATTGTTTCCGCACCGAGTCTATTTTTGCTGTGCTGCACCGCACTGAATTAAAGTGGCAGGGCATTGTTCACATTAAAATAGACATAGATTGTCAAGAAACTGGGTGACATGGATGACAATCGTCTCATCGTGGAGGTGGAAAAACACAAACTTCTTTATGACCCGCAGGATATGTTGTACAAAGATTTTAATGCCAAGGAAAAGGAATGGGAAGCAATTTCCTCAGCTATTGGTGTCGATGGTAAGTTTTAAAATGTTTGTTTCAAGTGCGATGTTTACATAGGCCTATGTAGGCTATTTAAACTTGTTTTAGTTGACCATCTAATGAATATAGAAAATGTATTTATATGATTATATGATTTTGTGGCACACAGAAACTGCGGATCAGTAGCGCACTGCAAACGCAGTATATGTGAAAGCACTATAGCACATGCTGCTCCTGTACCGTATACGCACCGTATAAGCACAGCAAACGAAAACAAAAAGAAAACGTTATGCCCGTTATGCATACTCATGTGTGAAACGGGCATAACGTTTTCTTTTTGTTTTTCTGTTTCAAAAGTGGCTTTTTCTTTGCAATTCTTCCCATAAGTCCTGCACCCCTGAATCTTCTCTTTACTGTTGTACATGAAACTGGTGTTGAGCGGGTAGAATTCAATGAAGCTGTCAGCTGAGGACATGTGAGGCATCCATTTCTCAAACTAGAGACTCTGATGTACTTATCATCTTGTTTATTTGTACATCTGGGCCTTCCACATCTCTTTCTGTCCTTGTTAGAGCCAGTTGTCCTTTGTCTTTGAAGACTGTAGTGTACACCTTTGTATGAAATCTCCAATTTTTTTTTAGCAATTTCAAGCATTGTATAGCCTTCATTCCTCAAAAAAATTATTCACTGACGAGTTTCTAGAGAAAGCGGATTCTTTTATGCTATTTTTGACCTAATATTGACCTTAAGACATGCCAGTCTATTGAATACTGTGGCACCTCAAAAACAAACACAATTACATTGCTAAGCTTAATTTAATGAACCAAAGAGCTTTCAACTGTGTATGATATAATAGCAAGTGATTGTCTAGTACCAAATTATCAATACAGCATGATTACTCAAGGATAAGGTGTTGAAGTGATGGCTTCTGGAAATAGTGCCTGTCTAGATTTGATCAAAAATTACTTTTTTTTTTAAATAGTGATGGTGCTGTTTTTTACATTAGTAATGTCCTGACAATACTTTGTGATCAGTTGAATGCCACTTTGGTATCAATTTCCTTCCAAAACAGCAAAATCTGTACATCGGTTTGTGTGTGTTTACATATGTATATATATATATATATAATCCTATATATATATATTAATACTTTTTGCTAAAGCTTACATGCCAAAGTGACACAGTAGGTTTGTGTTTTTATTTTGTTGCACATAAATGCTGTCATTACCTGTTCTTCTCATCCATGTTGAGCCTTAACAGATGTCAGTGCAGTAACATATGTCCACACTCACACATAGTTCCTTTCCAATGTTCTAGTCTGTTTTTGAAAGCGACAGGCATCCAGATGGAGGGCCTTTTATCTCCTATAGGTGCAGGGCAGCATGCCTACCATCTACAATGACACATTTTATTTGAGCCAGAATGAATAAGAGACTTTTCTGCATGCTGGATCAAGGAGGGCCATTTGAATCTTTGATGCATATAATCTACTTGTTTCTTTATTCAGGTCACCCATTATGATCTCCCATTTCATCAGGGCAGTTCTGCTGCAAATGCACGTGATATTCAAACAAGCACATGGCTAGATTTCTCAGAAAGGTTTGTTCGGTGTTGAGAGAGACAGAGGAATGAAACTGTTTGTAAAAATATAAAGTATATAGAGTTGACTTGTCTGAAAAGCTTGACTTATAAATGCATTTATTCACTAACATTAATAAACCTTTTTTTTCTTATTAAGGTTTAATTTTTTAAAAAGGATTTATGGGATGTAATTAATACATTTATTAAATTATTCAAAGGTTAAGTGTGTATTTTCTGTGCCACTAGTGTCACCATATGAAACAATTTACTACTCTTTTCAAATAGATTTCCCAATTGATCCAATATTGTGGTGTCTGACTGACCGGTATGCTCAAACAAACGGAGCAATGTTTTGATATCACAAGAGTGTTAAACCTTTCGGGGGAATCAACCATAATGAAGTGTTACCATCTAAAACATACACACTTTCAGCTTTAAACATTTATTTTCTTGATTGTTACTCTAGGCTATATATTTTTAAATTGCCAGAAAAATATTATGGTTTCAAATATTTGTATGATTTCTCAATTTGCTTTATTAAAATGAGAAAAACATGCAAAAACTTTATTTAAACATAATTTCATTGTGTGCACTCCTGTAACGGTGTTGACAAAACAGGCAGAAACAATGATAAAGTTAAGATGAACCCAAGTGCAGTTTATTTCTTAAAACGTGAAACCAGAATCCCAAACTATAAATGTGAAAGGTCTTTTTTTGTTTTGTTTCCTAACTAAACTAGACTTGATATAACTTGACTATGGCTACGACTAAGACTAAGACTAAAGCAAAACAAAAAAAAACACGAGATTACAAGTACTCTGACTTGAACAAAACTACAAGGTACATGTATACTGACTGGACTAAACTATGGCAGAACAACAAGGTTACACGTACAAAGGCTAGGCTAGACTAAACTAAACTAAACTATAGCTGAACAACAAGGTTACACGTACAATACCTGACAAATGACAAAGGCAAACATGAGGGTTTAAACACACAAGACATGGGTAACAAAGGCCAATAAACAAACAGAACTCTAAAACAAGATAACAAGACAACTAACTAAACCCAATGACAAACTAGAACTGAATCAAAAGTAATCAAACAATGAACCAATGAAAACCAGACACATAAACATGGAGGGAAAAGAGGATATGACAAAACTAAGAAACAGGAACTTAACAGGAAATTTCAAAATAAAAGTACACAAACTAAAGTCAACTGAGAATGTCACAACTCCATCTAGGTTTACTTATTTCAATTGTGCTAGGACTACATAAATATGTTTTGTTGCTCTCAGTGCCCACATCCGAATATGCATACTTCCATACTACATAGAATGCCAAAATGAGTAGTATGTCTGATTCCGCAGTATTCATAAAACAGTAGGCAATTAAATATCCAGATTACCACCTGCAGCCGCTGAGATTCTCAAGTGGGCATCCACTAGATGCATTACTATCCCATAATCTGAGAAGGCATTACATTCAAAACACGCATTTATACACGCTAGGGTGATGACCAAACACAGAACACCTGGGAACAAAGATGGGAACACATGGCTGTGATGAGGGCAGTGAATCATGGGAAGTGTATTTTGTGGGTAACTAAGAACAGATGACAAAAAACAAAAAAAACAAAAAAAAAAAAAAATTCAAAATAAAAGTCCTTGGAACAGAAAGGTGATAAAACCGTGACAGAGGTTACCCCATCTGCCTCTACCCTCCCTAGCAACCGGGACAATTTGGTGGCATAGGAGACCTTTCTGGAGTCAATTAGAACGCCCTGGATTTGAACTCACAACTCCAGGGGTGGTTGTCTCTTTTCAGGGGTGGCTCTTTTCAACTGTAAGTGCCAGTTATATTAAGAAAGTTGTTCCTAGTGATTCAATTGTACTTGTTAAACAAAGCCGAAGTTAATTATGTTCACGGTTGTTGTAACTACGTCATATATTCGGGTCACGGGAAAAATACCCATATTCCCAGATTAAGTATTGTATGTCCGGGAATGTATTTGTAGTACTCTATGCAATGAATCTGAATTGTTGCTAGTTAGTTTTTAGCTGCAGGAGGTTAAATAGGTTTTTCAGATCAAGTCAGTGTTGTTTCTGCCAATCAAAGAATTTGGGTAGAGCTCACAATTTAATTTAATATTAAGAAAACTAAATTTCAGTTTGTGGAACCCTTACGCAACAAAAATATATTTCTCAATATATTATGTGACAATATATTTCATGTGTCTCCATATATTGTGAAATTTACACAGTAATATATCATATGATATATTATATAATAATATATTATATATATGTAAGTATATATTGCAATATATGGGACAATACTGCAATTATTGCCGTTTTCATATATTGAATAAATACATATTATTATACTATTTAATATATTGTTATGTATATTGAAATATGTCCCACATTATATGAAATTATATATTGGAAGAAGCATTGTATATATGTGAAAATATATATGTAAAATTATATGAGCTAATATACTTCAATGTACAAGATAATATAATCAGATTTATATGGGAACATATGTCTTAAATATGTTGAAAAATATATTGATTTATATTACATAATATATTATATATAATTATCATATTATATATTGTATACATGGTAAATATGAAATAATCTAATCTACAATGTCTGTCATATATTTTAAAATATAATAGATTGAATAAGACATCAATATAGTTCATATTAACTGAACTATGAGGTTTATTTCAAAAGCAGCAGCTGAAGGGACAGTGACCTGAGAACAAACAGAATGAAAGGCATGTCACCATGGTTCCATCTGAAGCTTATGTACACATAATGTACATAATGTGCTCGGCAAACGGCAAGCTAGTTTGCTGGTAGGGATGTGCCATATATGCCATATCATAATTAGTTCAAGGCTATAAAATCATTGTTTTTTTTAAACATGTTAAATAGATGGCAACAACAACTATAAATGAACAAAAATACTTAAAAGAATTAATAAAACATTTCCTAAAGGACAACTGTTCTTCATTGTAATAAAATAAAACAGTCTTCAGTGCAACAAAAACAGAACAATCCCTCAGTGGAAAAAACAGGACAACAATCCTTTAGTGCAGTATTATGGATCCCGCATGCTAACTTATCAAGACCCACTCTGATTGGCCAGCCTTGGCCAGTCCTTCAGTTGTCCATGGATTTTTTCTTCTCCTGGTGTCTTAACTCACAGATCCTTTTGTTTATGGCCGTTCGTATGTCTGGAATCTCTGCCCCTGGGTGTTGCTGAACAACTGCATCTGTAAGAAAAGAAAATAAGAAGGACATCCATAATGTTAGCCTCTGATTGTTGCAAAAGATGAGGTGGATCCTAATACTGGTATTATTTTTCTTATATGCCTAGTCCTCGCTCTTCAGTGGGTTACCTGTAAATAGTTCAGTCTGAATCAGAATTGGCTTCTCAAGCAACCAAGGAAGGAGTTAGGAAGGTTCTCCAAGGGGCTTTTAGAGCGAGGAGGTTATACTACTGTATCCACTTTGTTTTCCAGGAAGTATTGTGGTCAGTGAAAGCAACTGTACTGCTGTAGCCAAGCGTTTGCCTATGGGAGGTCTAGGGCTGGGCGATAAATCGATTTTATCGATTAACTCGAATGTGTAGTTTACCCGATTGTTTTTTAATGAAAATCGGTTTTCTCTTTAACAACCGCCGACGCGCCCATCTGGGCTCCCGTAGTTCCGAATGGGCTCAGCGCTTGCCATGATAGAGATACACAAAATACATGGCAAAAGAACAAGACCGCGGCAGAAGCACACACGCCGAAAACATTTACAAACTGAATCTGCCTGGCCGCCAACTCTCACGAGTTCACTGTGAGAGACGCAATTGTCACTTTTTACACGTTCTCACGCCACACATCCATTTTCTCACGCAGAGAAAAATCGCGAATCAAAGAGGACACTGACACCGACATACAAGACGGAGCAGGTTACTATTGATATGAAACAGATTCTCAGCTCTCAGATTCTGTCAATTTTATTACGAAATTCAAACAATAAACACCGTTTTGGCGCTTGTAAATGTGACGTGAAAGATCACTGACAGATCTCAGTTCAAGCGGCACGTGAACCGATCATCTGTAACTCTTTACTACTAACTTACCGAAATGTAGCTAATAAAATCGATCGATCAGTGTTTTTCAACCGCGTAAAGATGTCCATAAAACAGCTGGAGAACAACATATGTCACGTAACATTTACCTCAGGATCAGAAATGCCTTTTAATGACCCATAGCACGCATGTTAGTTGGACTTAAAATAATTGCTATAGAGAGGAGTATTTTGCTGAATATGATAACTATATTACACATTTATTATATTTTACCTATATCATTAAAATATTATAACGTTGTGTTGTTATTATAAAAAACGCATTACGTTTAATTTGAGTTAGTTTTAACCTTTAATAATACCAGCTGACAGGGCTCTCTGTATGTTTACAGCATTAGGTGATTTATTTATTATTATACATTATACATTAACGTATCTACTGTACCAAATATTTATCCAAAGGAATTGCTATTGAATCAATATCAGAATCAAATCACAAGAATTGAATTGAAATTGTGAAATTTGTGTTAAGCAATAATAAAAAGAGTAGCATACCAGTCACATGTAAACATTGTGTTTACATAGTTAATAAACTTGATAAAATTATGTTTAGTTACCAAATAATTTGACAATCACAATAAACTTATTGTGATGCAAGTTTTTTTTTTTTTTTACACATCCCCCCCAATCCCAATCCACCCATTTTATGTTATGTTACATTTACACTATTTACAATGACATGGCCTGCCCTCCTTTAATCCAGATAATATCCCAGAAGGTAATATCAAAACAAAATAAAGTTACAACTTGTTTTGAACAATTTCTTTGTCATCTGCAGATTGATTTTAAGTAGGGAGAGAAAAAAGCCTCATATTCGCTTTCACCTCCATTGCTTGAGCTCTCTGTGATCTTGTCCGAAATGAGGGTCCTCACAGCTGCTAAGAGTGATGGAATTTCTGGAAAATATGGCCCACCGAATTTACCACAACAGGACTCCAAACAAGTTGTAAATACATAACATGTAAAAAACTAAATACACCTCCGCTCATTTTTTGGTGTCTCAAAGTGTAGCAAAATGTGTTGGTGAGGGGTTCTGAAAGCATTACAGGTTTTCTGCCAGACCAATTTTGCCTCAGTGACGCTACAGTGTTTAGCCCTAGGCTAAATTTTTTCCTACAGGAAACCCTATACTACATCAGTAGATATCCCCTAAAAATGTAGACACAGATACATCTCTAACAATAACACCAAAAATAAGGAGACAGTGATTTATTCAATCTAAAAGAATCACTATTTTAATCTAAAAGAGATAGTTGCCTTTAACTGCCATTTTGCGCAGCCTGGTGTTCTCCTTATGTAAAGCCTTGACTTGGGTCTCAAGATCTTTACTGGCTGCAGAAGATCCTGGTCATGCAGTCTTTCATTCTCCTCCCTGAGGGCCCTGATCTCCTCCTCAAGAGCCTCTAAAGCAGTCCCCACTGGGCTGTGGTTAGGTTCTTCTTGGGGAAGAACGTCTAATTCAGACTGTCTTGCAGCTATGAGTCTGTAGTTTTTCTGTTGGGTAAAAATGATCAAATCAATTATGTATGAAACAATACACACAAAAGTTAGGAAAATGAAACCAAAAAATGATTAAAATTAATAATTAAGTTTAATAGGTTCCATGGCTAGACTCTGTTTAAATTCATAGCTGTAGTACTATAGTTCCTTATTTTTTTTTTTTAAGTTGCCAGGAACGTTCTTGTACAACCCAGCAGCGCTACCATATACAGACACACAAACACTGATGGGCAATTTAGAGTCACCAATTAACCTAACATGCATGCAACCTTTGGCCTGTGGGATGAAGCCAGAGTACCCAGAGAGAATAGCAAACTCTGCTGTGAGGCGACAGTGCTAACCACTGTCAGAAATATACAAATATATACAGACAGAAATGTAAAAATATATGATCAAAATAGCTGTCATGAAAAGAACCCTATTACCTTTTTTGCAACTTGTTCTACAGTTTCCTCCTGTGTGTCAAGGTAAAGTTTGTTGGGTACCCTCTTTCTCTTCATGCTTTTTGGTAGGTCCTCTTGCAAGAGTTTCTGCTCAGCAGTCTTAAGTGTATACTCCTTTTCTGTTAGTAAGAAATAGTAGCAAGACTTTAAAAAAGAATTTAATGCCTAGAAACAAATCTATGTGGCTTACGTTACACTGTAAGCCCTTACAGGTTGATTGAACTTAAAAAATTTATGGAAACTCGTTGCCCTAAAAAAGTTAATTTTGTATTGTTGAAAAAACAGCATATTTTAAGTTTAATGAACTTAAGATTTCAAATGCATTTAATTGAAAACTTTTAGTTCATTGAACTAACAGTTTTTAATGCAGTGCAATTGAAACTTTAGGTACATTAAACTTAAAATATGTTGTTTTTTCAACAATACAAAATTAACGTTTTTAGGGCAACGAGTTTCCATAAATGTTTTAAGTTCAATCAACCTGTAAGGGCTTACAGTGGTGAATATTCCCACCGAATTACCTTCAGAGCCATGAGGCTGTCTCCAAACCTCAACCGATTCTGAAAAGAGAACCAGAAGAAAAATGCATTTACCTGTTTACATGGTAAGCTGATTTGTTACAGCCAGAATCTTGCCCTTCAACTCCTTTCCTAAACCTAGCAAAACTTGCTGAATGAAAAGAAAGGTGTTGCCCATGCACTTTGGGTAGTCTAGGTGCAGTGCGTAAGTTAAACCAAAAAGAAGACACATGGCCTGGGGTATGTTGTCTAAATTGTCCATTACAACATTCCCCTCCAAGATGATTCCCACCGAGGATGGGTGGAGATGGATGGACAGGGGTTGCAGAGCCACATCTTAATTTTCTAAGCTGAGGATTCCAACTGGCACATGTTGGTACGAGTCTCCATCATCAGAAGCCTGGACAAGAGATTGGAGATTACTAAAATACATTTTAGCAGTGTACAGTTTTTTTCTAGATATTAATTTTATTGGACATTTTTTTTGTTTAGTTGAATGCAAGCATATTTTTTTGTGAATTATGTACACAGGTGTATCCAGGAATTCAGTTATATTTAAACATTAAGTATGTTTTTCTTTTGCATACAAGTCTTTGTATATGACATGAATTACTGATTAAACTAAAACGTTATGAGATTAACCTTAATTGTATTTTAGTGTTTCAAAGGTGTCATGACATTAATTTAAATTTCTCCTGAATGATTTAAAATTAAAACTTCCTCCTCACTGACACTCATTTCATTCAACATTTATGTCAAATATAACTGTTAACAATATAATTGTTTTTGGTGTTTTTTTTTATTGTTCTTACTAACATAAATGCACAGTAAGGGTTACATATTTCCAGCTGAAAATATTATAATAAACCTATGACAGTAAAAATGCTTTAATAATACTTACAAAGCATGCTTTGAAGAACTCAGTTGGGTCATCACCAAGAAGTACTGGAAGCCCTCTCATGGCAACACATCGCATGTCAACGAGATCAGAGGTCTGAGGTGTGGTGATTGCAGAGAAAACATTGTTGACAAATGATACATGAAAGGAAGGCAATTTCTATGAATCATACTTTTGACTGTTACTTAACAGTCTTAAAGGGTTAGTTTACCCCAAAATTAAAATTCTGTCATTAATTACTCACCCTCATTTTGTTCCACACCTGTAAGACCTTTGTTCATCTTCAGAACACAAATTAAGATATTTTTGATGAAATCTGAGAGGTATCTGACTTGTCCATAAACAGCAATTTAACCAGCACTTTCAAGGTCCAGAAAGGTAAAGATATTGTTAAAACAGTTGAAGTGCCTGCAGGGGTTTAACCTTCATTTTATGAAGAGACAAAAATACTTTGTGCACAAAAACTAAAATAACAACTTTATTCAACAAAATCCTCTCTTCTGTGTCATTCTCATACACTGTTTACATTCAGAGCTTCCAGGTTCTACATCAGAATGTCGACTCATTATTGATGTAGAACCTGGAAGCGCTGGACATAAGCATTATAAGAGAATGACACAGAAGAGAGGATTTTGTGCACAAAAAGTATTCTCGTCCCTTCATAATATTAAAGGATTAATCCATTTTCAAATAAAAATGTCCTGATAATTTACTCACCCCCATGTCATCCAAGATGTTCATGTCTTTCTTTCTTCAGTCGAAAATAAATGAAGGTTTTTGATGAAAACATTCCAGGATTTTTCTCCTTATAGTGTACTTCAATGGCCTCCAAATGGTTGAAGGTCAGAATTACAGTTTCAGTGCAGCTTCAAAGGGCTTTTAACGATACCAGACGAGGAATAAGGGTCTTATATAGAGAAACGATTGGTAATTTTCTAAAAAATACAAATGTATATGCTTTATAAACACAAATGATCGCCGTGCAAGTGCTTCTGTCTTCCGTATACTTCAAAAAGCTTACGCTGTATGTCCTATGCCTTCCCTATTCAACTTACAAAACGAACGTGGCGCCAGTTCCGTTTTTTTTTGTGTAGAACATACAGCAAAGCTTTTTGAAGAATACGGAAGATGGAAGCACTTGGAAGGCGATCATTTGTGTTTATAAAGTATACAGTTGTTTTTTAAGAAAATGACCAATCGTTTCTCTAGATAAGACCCTTATTCCTCATCTGGTATCGTTAAAAGCCCTTTGAAGCTGCACTGAACTGTAATTTCGACCTTCAGCCGTTTGGAGCCAATTGAAATCCACTATAAGGAGAAAAATCCTAGAATGTTTTCATCAAAAACCTTAATTTCTTTTCGACTGAAGAAAGAAAGACGTGAATATCTTGGATGACATGGGGGTGAGTAAATTATCAGGAAAATTTCATTCAGAAGTGAACTAATCCTTTAAGGTTGAACTACTATAGTTGATATGACTATTTTAACAATTTCTTTACAATCTTTCTGGACCTTGAAAGTGGAGGTCTATGGAATGATATCTAAAAATATCTTAATTTGTGATCTGAAGATGAACGAAGGTCTTACATTTGAGGAACGGCATGAGGGTGAGTAATTAATGACAGAATTTTCATTTTTGGGTAAACTAACCCTTTTAAAAATAATCATATCAGACTGCATTTTAAAATTAAGCAACCAATGGCATCAACTTAAATGTACAAACCTTGGCTTGTTGCAGAAGATCGCTCAAAATCTGCCCGGCGAGATCTCTCTTTGACCTGAAGATCTGAATCAGTTGAGGACAGTGACGATCAAGAGACCCATAAAATTCTTGCTTAAGGTTCTTCCCAACCACCGGTTGAATTCTTGATACACCTGAAATAGTAAAGGAAAAAAGCATTTTTTACGAGAACTGTCAAAATTGAACAAATGTAAAATTAATATCTAACCATCATGTTTATCAATACTCATTTCAGTACAAATGTTGCAAACATAGGCATTTCCCTTTACCTGACTTTCTCTAAAAAGTCTGGCCAACGTTGAAGTATTTGGCTTACTGGAGGCTTGTTGATCACAACATACTTTCTCCTCAAGGAGAGAGTCATGTCCATCTTCTGATTAACAAAGACAGCATCAGGGTTTTTTCTCTTCATTTCATCCACCAATTGCTGTCTTTAAATTTTCCCTCCGATTGTTGTTTTTCAGTTGCTGTATGAAAACGGGATAAGTGTATTTTAAGGCTATTGAAAGACTTAAAACTACATAAACATTCTTGATATAGGCATGGAAAAGGCTGGCTTCTTGCATAGCTCCCATGTTTAAGTCTGTAATGTTTGAACAAGTATCCCCTTTTGTCACAAGCAAATATGCAATACTTACATTTCCAGATCATCTTGATTAGCCTTGCTTTGAACTTGAATCTGCAGAGTAACAAAAAACATTAGATTGCTTTTTACATATCAAGAAAAAAATTATATCTTTTTTTATCTGTTATCTACAAAATTTATATCCAAAATAAAGTACTATCTAGCTATCCATTTATTTATTTAGCATGTCATGATACACTAGACTCGCATTAACTGAAATGTACTAGCTAACGCCACGCTGATGAGCACGAGGAGGTTGCATTTCTTTGGCTAGACTACTACATGGGCTAGTATTTCTTGCGGGCAGTCGAATTTCAACTTAAGCTATTTGTTTAATACTTCACTCACAAAGAAATGTAAAAAATTCTAAAAGGTTAATGATAAAGTTGCGCTGTATTTAAGCCATGTTGAACATTTCTAATATGGCAAACCGCCAAGATGCAAAAACACCATTGAAAAAAGATATCGTTTTACACAACAGACGACATTTTCGTTCATTTGTTTAATGAGAATTATTGATCAAAAAAGGATAAGCATTAGATTTTAAATGTGACGATCCCAAAGAGCATATGTCGTATCAGAACTAACTTAAAAAAAGTGTCGGTTGCGACTGATCGATACAACACGATGGCGAACGTTAACATGTAAACACAGCCTAAACTTACATATAGTTTTACTGGCTAAATCTTATACATCTCATTTATCTATGTGTTATAACGTATTCGCTGTTTCAGACCAAAATGTACTACTACTCACCAGAAAACGTGCAAGATGAAAGTCCAGATGACCAGATGAAAATACGCGCTCCATCCATGTCTGACGTTAGTTCAAAGAGCCAATCAACATCTTCCTTGTATTGCGTTGCATTGACAACAGACTAAAATAAGCTAAGTTAAGTACATTCAATCTAAACAATTCAATAGAATGAAAAGTATCACGCAAATCGTACAACAAACTAAAAACATGGAGTAATTGTGCAAACATTTTGGAGTTTATGTTTATTGTACCTAAGTAGTTTGAATTAAAACAATTTCAGGGATAACAGTGTACATCAAATACTGTATTTTTCTGTCAATTTTTGTGCTGTTTTTACAGTTTTTTGTATTGGTTTCCCCCTGCTTTTTTTATAAGTTTACTCTGTTCATTTTAACACGTTAAATTTTGCTGCCATGTACAGCCGCTAAACTGATTTTCACTGTACAATGTTATTGGCTGACTATGTTGACAGTTAAGTAGTCTTATTAACCCAAATCTTAGCTGACAATCTTCAATTTAGGACTTTTAAAGTAAGTGTTTAATTAATGTTTTACTCCTAAATAAAAATTCATACTCATGTGACTAATGGCCCTTAGCTAGCTTAAAGTTCAAATGAAGCGGGATCGTACGTGACGGCCGTTAGCTAGCTCATCACTGTCCCGATCCCATGTCCACATTGGAAGCTGAGCCAATTTAATGTATTTTTTTCAGTATTTCTCTGGCGATATTTAGTCAAAGGCATCTGGGCTTGGTAATAATTTTTCAAGATTTCTTTTCTCTCATTGGAACAGTTTCATCATCTCCCTCATCAAAACTTTAGTTCAGCGTGTTGAGGTATTTAAAAAACTTCTTGATTGATTAAACCCCTTCCTGTCTTTCTCCATTCCTTTGCAGCTCCTCTATAAGTAAGCATAATTCCTTAATCAAGCAGCTACTGAGAGCAAGTTTAGTCTTCATTAGAGGACACAGATGAGGCATCTGTGGGGAGATTAGACCTGGTGTGAGATGGCACTTATTCAAACCCCCTGTTACTCTTTTCATCAGCTTCTGTTTATGGAATGAGAGAGTGATGACAGAAGGTGCTCTTCTGGCTTAAGGCTCTACTAATTGCCCAAATAGACTGGCTGCATAACAGGGGACAGTGTGAAGATTTGACACTCCATCTTCATATGGCCTAACTACAGCTTCACCTCTGGAGCTAGTCAAGCATTTAGAGGGATGCTTTCTGTTGGCTCAGATGCCAGTGCTTATGAAACGTGGAGTTTCATTTAGACAAGTATGCAGGCACGTGCACACAAAGACATCAAAGTGGGCTTGAGCACCTGCCCTTTATCTTCTTTGAGAGAAAGTACTTTTTCTGTTTTCTTTAAATAAAAAAAATATGAATGAATGAATATATATATATATATATATATATATATATATATATATATATATATATATATATATATATATATATAAAACAATTAGTTCCGGTCCTCAAATCTGATTGGACGAGAGATGTTCCATGAGCACTGATGGTCTGACAGCATCAGCACTCGGACGCTTCACTGTGTGTGTATATCGCTCCGCTTGTGTTCGTGCCATTCTAAACTAAAGTGTAAGTGTAGTGCATATGTGTTATGATTTTTGTCTTTGTCTTTATTGTTGAAATTACATATGTTAGCCAGCAGGTGGTGGCAAAAGATACATTTTGTGTGTAAAATGAGCCAGATGGTGACACAAAGTGAATCCGTCAGTCATTGTTTACATAGAACAGCGCTCTGTGATCGCTCCTATTACCTCTACATTACTTAAGGTTGGACATTTAAACAGCTTTAAATGAACAATTTCAGGATTAAGGCTCATTGCAGCTGAGAGACACAACAGACTGTTTGATTACAGAACTCGATGCGCTTACCAAGTATCCTCATACACACTGTTTAAAAATGGTGGAGGACATCGCTGTTTCTATAGTGATCTACCCCCGCTTGGACGCTATTTTTCTGCTGAGAAAGCTGGACCTTCAGAACACTGACAGCATATCTGCTTGGGAGTGGCAACAGGTGATCTCTCTCTCTCTCTCTCTCTACACACACACACACACACACACACACACACACACACACACACACACACACACACACGACAAATACACATAGACACGCACACACCCATCAATCCATCCTTGTTTATCCAATAACTTGTTAGAAACAGCACAAGCCGTGATACTATTTCTGAAGTGAACTTTTTGAATTAATAATGAAAGCTTGGATGCATCATTTGTTTTGAACCAGCAACCGTAATAAAGTAGTTCCATGCACAAATGCGTTTTTATGACCTTACTTGGTTTTTCCTAATTTTTAAAACGTACTTGTTCATTAAACTGTTGTTTATAATGTTGTATGTAATTATCCATGGCCGAATCACAGCAGTGCTGATGTAGGGCCATGTAGCACTCTTGCTCGTGTGATATTAATTATATATTTATGTGCACAGCTTCCCTGTCAAAGGTCTGGAGATGAGAATTCTTTGTCAAGTTTCCCTCCCAGCTCCTATCCCAGTTGTGTTTTTCTTGGCTTGTGTGGAGGTGAGTGGCGATGAACAAAAGACTAACATACCAGTGCCTCGACTTTACTGCTGATTAGCCAAAAGACAAATATAGTTTATAGTACTCATGAGCTACTGTAATACATTTTCTAAAGTTTAGCTAAGACAATATATCATGGCAAGGCAGGCTAATGTACTGTATTTAATGGAGATACTACACGTGAATACAGTAAATATGTGTCTAATAACGTCATCACAATTGTCACATTGATATGCAAATTAGACGTTAACCAATTAAAATGCGCTAATTTGCATACATTTGACAAGGCACTGCAGGTGAATAGGATAAACAAAATAACTAAAGCATATCGCCACAGAACTTCCCCAGTTAATGACTTACATCAAGAGTCTTTTCCCCTGAAATGTTATGTTTAAATATGCAGATTAGCTTGTTTTGGTTAATTTAGAAGAAATTTAGAGATACAAACAGACGGAGGGTAGTAGGCTTAAAACAAACACCATCTAAATGTGTATTTAAGTTTTCTTCCCATTTGAGTAAAAGAAGACATGGAAGCAAAATAGACCAAAATCTCAGTACTGACCACTACCCTCTCCTTGGTACAGTCATTTATTCTAAATATATACTTGAAACTAGTAACTAGAAGCTAGATAGCTTGCTCACTGGGGTTATTAATACAATTATCATTTAATTATTTTTAAACACTATTAAAAATCGTATTTTATCTAAATTACACAATGATGATTAATCGACTTTATAGACATTACAGTTTTATCGTCTGTTAATGCTGATATTCTGTAAAGCTGCTTTGAAACGATGTGTGTTGTGAAAGGCGCTATACAAATAAAATTGACTTGACTTGACTTGACTAGTAGCATTGAAAACATGCACATTGTGGCATAGTTTCCTTTGCTGTTGCCTGCTCTTGCGATAATCCTAGTGAATACTAAAGAAGACCAAGGTCTCTGTGTGAACTGATTATTTTATAGAAATCTGTTGTGTATGAAACAATTGCGTGAGTGTGAAGGAATTAAAATAAATTGGTAAGGAAGTCAAAGTTGTGTTAATATATTTAAAGTTTTGTTTAAAAACTTTTTAAAATAAATGATTATGAGAAATGCCCTTTTTTTCCACTTGAGCCCCTGCCCCCCCAAAATGTCTTTGTACGTCCCTCCAAGTATGGGCACCAACATAACATAAAGAACGAGGCTAGATCTTTATAAGATGTGGTACAGCTTTTATTTACCAAGCTGAGTTCTTCACACAGTACTCTCAAAAGCTCTTTTTACACGTCATTAAAACTTTACACTAGCATTGTAATGATATCTGATTTTGCTTAGTTTCAAAGCATCAAAATTCATTCACTTCAAGGATAATCTGTTAATTAGTGTTAACAATACACAATCCGACAATGTAACAATAATAGCAAGTAAGCCAGAAGTTGAACTAAAGACTTATGAATTGTCTGATGAATGACATATTGTAATAGTCTACTGTTTCCCCAAATGCTACATTCCACACCAATTAAAAAAAAACTCAAGCATGTTTCATTGCTACCATATAAATTATACTTTAAATCTAACAGCCAAAGACCTTAGGTTTTATGTGCTCTGATTCAGTGGATTTGCAGCGCATCTTTTGAAATTACATTCTTAAGAATCTTTATTTTGAAATCTGTTTTTTGAAAGGCCACTTTCTGAAAGCAATGTTGAAGACAAATGTTTTTAAAATGGCAGAGTATGGCATTTTCTAGAGTAAATACAGGCCGGACCTAAAAAATATCTACTGTATTCCTAGTTTTAAAACGAATCAATTTTATGGGTCTGTGGTGAACAATTGGACCAGATGACCTTCTATGAGCTAGTTTATTGCAGAGCCCCTACCTACCTGTCAAGGCAAAAAAGAGTGGGTCCATTTTGATTGGAACGTGGCATGACCAACACAAAAAAATGCCAAGAACAGCCATCGGATAAGCTGCTTGGACAACTTCCAGATACTTCAGAAAGCAAAGCCCCGGTCCTTCCAACATGCTGGAGAAGACTTCTCATTGGTTCATGAGTGGTTCCTTAGCAACCTCTCAAACCCCCATCCTAAAGTTTGCCCTAGGAGGTGAGAAGGCCAATACATTTCTTCAAGACCTCTCAAAGTGGCATTAACCTACCATGTGGCAAACATGGTACGTTAATCGCATCCTCCCCAACTCGAGCCCTGATTATTGGCTCAACAAGTGTGTGTGTGTGTGTGTGTGTGTGTGTGTGTGTGTTTGTTGCTGCATTTCGGGGGATTGAAGGGGCCTCCCCCACCCCTGGCTGCGGCCATGGCCACTCCAGACAGTCGGTTAGAAGCCTCTCCTCCCCTCAAGGTCGGCGGCCATACCTCCGATCTGGCGAACGGGCTTCTCCGTCCCCTGGTGAATGGCCGTGGCTGCTCCGTTGGGGTGGATGGTAGTGATGAGGACTCTATTATGGCACATCCCACCTCCTTCCCGGGTTCGGCACCAGTGTAAAGGAGTTAATGGAAAGGAGGAGGCGAGAACCAGCTTGACGATATAAATAATAGTTTAATATAAAACTGATCTATAAAGACAAACACACACAGCTGTCCGTAAATCTCTCTCTCTCTCTGTCACACTGCCGTCTTCGGTGGGCCTATATCCCTCTCGACAGCTAATTAGCCCGATTAGGGGCCGGGTGTGCGGAATCATGACCCGGCCCCTCCCTCTGACCTGCCACATTGACGAATGGGTAAGGAATCTTTACTTATGATAGATGATCTGAATGAATTTATGCTTTTATATATTCTCACTGTCAACATAATATGAAAGAGAAATGGACTGATTTTTATGTCTTCCATGGCTGCAGCAGTGCACATGTGCTGTGCTGTACTTTTGTTTGTTAATCTAACATGTTGGAAAGTCTGGTATTCTCACTTTGTGATCATACATTTTTGTTGAATATGATGTAATTTGTGGATGTTCTGTAGGCAGGTTCCTAATAGGAATAACAGCTTGGAGTCATGGCTCTGGGTTTGTTTTAAACATATAGCCTGTGATCAATGACTTTGATTAAAAATTGTAATAGCATAGAGCAGTATTACTAAGGAGGATTGCAGATGATTGTCTACAATGGTGGAATAAAGCTGTCGGTAGATCTGAAATGTATTCAATCAAACTCATTTGATGCTCAGGCATACTTTTTTATATTTTTTAACAAACAATATTGAAAGGCTTTTACTTAATTTAAAAATGGACTCTTTGCCGATGTATAATTGAAACATATTTTAAAGTGCATCCTGTGTATTAATGTGCATACATGGATATACTGACCCTATAGAACCGCCCCTGAATATCACTTCTAAACCTCATTCCAGTGACCTTGGCATTAGTGTATACTATCAGTTTATGATTTTCTAATGTTTTTTAGATTGCATAACCTGTGAATCAAATGTCTTGCAAATACATTTTGAGTTATTTGTTTAAATAGAAATCATGTTTTCACCTAATTAATTAACAGAGAAACAGCAAATTCATCTTTCATAAGGTAATAGTCATATTTTGCCATTGCTACGTCCAACAATCACTTACATCCTATTCATTTTATTTACCTATTCATTTATATTATTATTTTAGCATATTATTACCATTTTTAGTTTTGTTACGTTATTCTTGTTTATATTTTTGTAAATAAAATAAATTTTATTAAAACAGTGTGTTCATTGTTTTGATTATACAGAAGAGTTCTAAAGGGTTAGGCCGAATCTCATGAATCCTTCAGATTAATCAGATGATCAGCTCCCTCCAATTTACATAATTGTAATTTATTCAATGGTCCATTTGGATCATTCTTTTACAGTTAAGGTGAAACACTTTAGCTGGTGCCCCGAGGATGGAGAAAGGGGTTGTCTGATATTAATAAACACGCACACACGCACACACACACACACACACACACACACACACACACACACACACACACACACACACACACACACACACACACACACACACACACACACACACACACACATGTTCTGTTTCCATGTTTTATGGGGACTTTCCATAGACATAATGGTTTTTATACTGTACAAACTTTATATTCAATCCCCTAAACCTAACCCTACCCCTAAACCTAAACCTCACAGAAAACTTTCTGCATTTTTACATTTTCAAAAAACATAATTTAGTATGATTTCTAAGCTGTTTTCCTCATGGGGACCGACAAAATGTCCCCACAAGGTAAAAAATTTGGGTTTTACTATCCTTATGGGGATATTATATATTTTATCCTCACACACACACACACACACACACACACACACACACATACATCAGACCTTAAGTGACGTGTGATCAAAAATCAAAACATACTTAGGTGTCTTGTGTGAGGCCCAGTTCATTTCAATTGGTTCCATTGTGATTCTCACTACAGGTCTATAATTGAATCACAGACATATTTGATAGCATGCTTGTCATTCAGTGCACAATCATCTGCTCTGTAATGAAACACTCTTGTCACTGAACTGGTTTTATATATAAGTTGAGTGGCTTTTTATATTTTATTAATCACAGTTCCCCACTTTTTATTTGAGTGTATGACTTAAAAAGGATAGTTATCCAAAAATGCTGTCATCGTTAACTCACTTTTCTGTCTTCATTGGAACACAAAAAGAGATCACCATTAAATTCTTTCATTTAATTTTTCTTTCCATACAATGATAGTAAATGGTGACTGAGACATCTCCTTTGTATCTCCAAAAAGGGTTTGGAACAACATGAGATTGAGTGAATGATGACAAAATTAAACATTTTTGGGTGAACTATACCTTTTAGACCATGTGTAAAATTGATAAGCTTGGAATGCAAGTACTTCTAAAACAGAAAAAAAAAAAAAAACTTTAAAAATAATAATAAAGGTTAAACAAGACATTCTATTTCAAGTGCAAGCACCTTTTTATTTCCAGAAATGCATTTGCTTGAGACGTGTGAACAATCATTTGAATAAACTATTTGGCTACACATCAAAGGCACATCAATTTTGTTACAATCACATCTTTTTTCCTATTTCCTGCCCACAGACTCCACTCTCCTATTCTTCTTTATCAAATTGTTCCCAACACTCATTGTGAGGTGTTGGTGGTGCAGACATCTGGAAGAATGATGCAGCTTCCAACCTGGTGAGTCGCTCTTCTTTTTCTAATTCTCTTTGAAAGTGAATTTTGCATTAAAATTAAATAGAAACAAGCAGCAAAAAAGAACCACAATAACAAAAGCACCAACTGTCGACTTTTATTTTAAGCTGTGAGTGTAACACACATTTGTGATGAAACTTTGAGGTTTGGAACACTGGATGTCTTTATAGGATGTTTAGAGTGAAGAAAAAGGGAAATGTCTGCTGATTAGAGGAAGCACCTGGGTAAAAAAAGGAAAAAAGCTGCTGATGTTCCCGTTGCCATGGTGACTGGAATAATCAAACAAAGTGCATTTGTCCATTTCCTTTCTAGAATGTATCAACTCTGCTATTCTACTGCCTATTTTTCTTTCAGTCCAGATTGGTTCCTGATTTTGCCTCCCTTCATCTTGCTTTACTGTTTCACACAAGTTCAAAAGACGTTTAAATGGTTAGTTCAGCCAAAAAAATTTATTTGTCATCGTTTACTCCCTCATATCATTCCAATTCAGTATTATTTTCTTTCTTCTAAGAGAAAAAAAAAAAAGAGTTCTTAGGAAATAGGTCTTAGCAGCTCTTTTACATACAGTGCACTGAAAACCCTATATGCAAGTAGACTTTAGTGATGTCCGATTTTTTTAACGAATTGTACTTTTTAGCCGATTCTCAGCAAGTAACCGGTCGAGCCAATTCACAAAATCGAACTGAATGGAACTTTAGTTCTGGGCTGATGTTGCAAGACGGACAGCTGAAGTACTTGTACTGGCTACGCAGAACGTCGAACTGTCCGACTCAAAAAGAACGGAATAACCTGGTCCCACTAACTATCGAAGTTTGCTGAGTTGCTATGTGTTGAGACGTTAATGGCAGTAGCCGAAAAAAAAATAAATAAATTTATAAACCTATTTTTGTTTGTTTCTGTGTTATTTCAGAATTATTCAATAATATTTGCAAATGAAGGTCTCAAGTCTTAAGTAGGCATTTTTACATGATGATGTTACTCATACAATTATTAATAATATATTTGTTCCCTTTACAAAAAGCTTCACTACGATGTTGCGCTGCTAAGCGCTACGGGGGAACAGCTTTAGCTGTGAGCCGAGCTGAATAATGTGTGGAACACGTCAATGAACATTGACCGGAATTTATAGCCTCAGCTGATGTAATCATTAGATGCACCTGAGGCCAGGCTATAAATGGATACGTCACCAGGTGTCGTCAGAAGTGATTCTGTTTCTGTGTGTTTCACACACCCTGTCAAAACTTTCTTTCCTCTGTTAGGAGATAGAATCAGTTAGGCAGCGTGCAGTGAACGTTGTTCTATTTTTCTCTTCTGTTTAGAAAATATGATATATTTCTAAAAAATAAATAAAAAAAAAAATATATATATATATATATATATATATATATATATATATATATAAAAATATATAGATTTTCTTCCCGTGTTCACATACCCTCAACGTCATTATATTCGACTATCGTGGGTGCTGAGGCACGGGGGTATTCAGTGATGCCGCCGGTCGAAGAGACGCTTGCGGGCTATCTCTCGCCGGGCTCGGCATCGTCACTTAAGAAGCCCTCTCTCCCCTCAAAGCCTTGTAGCACAACCTCCACTTTAGTGGGAAGGGCTTATCAAGCAGCAGGTCAGGCTGGTGTTGCTCTGCACACTATGCTGTTTTTTAGGCGTACCAGGCTGACCTCCTGGACGACCTGAGTGTGGGTTCTGCGCTTGACGAGCAAGCCTCAGACCCACCTTGGTCCTGACTGAAGGGAGGCTCAAAAGCAAAGCTTGGTGAGTCGTGCTCCTCCTCCCAGGGATTGGGGACAGTCTCGCCTCCCTCGCCAGCCCCCGAAGCAAGACCTCAGGACTATAAATTCTAGTAAGAGAAAACCCTGACGGTCTTGCGCCTAGATTAGGGGGGCGCGTGCTTCACTTCACCCCTTCCGGTACCCCCTCGAAGCCCCTCCATTCCCGCCACCTCTTGGTGTTTCGGGTTGCAGAGGCTTCCGTCAAAATTGGGTGTTTTCGCTGTTCCTGCATTTTATTCAGGACGCGAAACACCCGACAACCCCTCAACAGGAAGTGTTAAAACATAATACCCTTCTCAGAGATCCTGGCAGCGTGGAAACTTCTGCCGGATATATTCTTTTCTGTGGGTCTTATAAGGGCGTCAGGATTTAATTCTCTCGCCGCTTTTCCGTGTTTCAACGGCGTGTTCTCACTACCGTAAACCGGATTTCTTTTTTGTAAAAACAAAAAAAACAAAACTCAATCTCCTGGTTAAAGGGGCCATGGTATGTGTTCCCCTTCCAGAGAGAGAGTTAGGTTATTACACTAAATACTTCCCGTTTCCCATGGAGGGTGAGGGGTGGCGTCTGGCTTAGATCTTAAAGCTTGAACTACCCGTGGGTGTTCAAGTCCAAGATGATGCCTGTCAAGACGGTCGTGTCTCAAGCCCTACAACTCGTTTGGCTGGTCACCATTGATCTTATGATGCACTTCTATACTTCATTTAGAAGTTCAGCCACAACATGGAAAGTTCCTGAGGTTCACTTCCGGGGGTGAAGTCTTCCAGGGTCAGGTTCTTTCACTCAGCCTAGCCCTTTTTACCCGCACATTCACAATGCATGATGTAGCGCTGGCTCCTTGCGACTCCGGGGCATCTGCATTCTGAATTACGTAGACGACTGGCTGATCCTAGCGCAGTTCCAGGAACTGGCAGTTCAGCACAGGGACATCGTCTTAGCTCATCTGTTTCTCTGGGGTTGAGGCTCAACGCCAAGAAAAGCGTCCTCTCTCCCACTCAGAACACTGTCTATCGGGGCATCGTATGGAGTTCAATCACAATGCGGGCACAACTGTCTCCCGCTAGGATTGAGTCCATTCAGATCACCCTGAGCAAAGTCAGGCTAGGTCAAGGTTGCACTGTTATCAGTATCAACGATTTCCAGGTCTCAGGGCGAACGCGTCCACGGTGATCCCTCTGGACCTTCTGCTCATGAGACCGTTTTTGTTGTGGCCAAAAGCCAGGGGATTTCTTCCAAGGGCCAAAACCCCTAGGCTAAATAGGGTTACGCGCCTCAGGCTTCGTTCCCTTTCTATGTGGTTCAGACCCCGGTTTTCTGCCTTGGGTCCCACTCTAGGTGCGTCTTGTTGTCGCAGACTGCTAACGACAGACGCCTCCCTGACGGGCGGGGTAGCGGCCTTAAGTGGTCGTCCAGCTTAATGGGTAGGAGGGTCGTCAGCTCGGTTGTCACAGTCACTGTCTCGGGTTGATGGCTGTATTTCGGGCCCTGAAATACCTCCTCCTGAGGCTGCCATGTCTTGGTGCGGGTGGACAATACAGCGGTAGCCTCTTACATAAATCTTCAAGGAGACCCACGTTCTTGTCAGCTGTATTTCTGACACGTCGGATTCTCCTTAGGGCCCAGGGTAAGCTCCTGTCACTCAGGTCAGTTATATCCCTGGATGCCCATATACGGGAGCAGATTTACGGTCCAGACAGGAAATACCAACGGGGGAGTTAAGAACTCCACCCTAAGGTAGTAGTTGCCCAGAGTTCTCCAGCAAGGGTTTTTGCCTCTTACTGATAGCACCGCGCTGGCCGAACAGGGCTTGGTTCTCGGAGCTAATCTCTTCACTCGACGACTCGCCTTGGGCGATTCCGAACAGGAAGGATCTTCTATCTCATTCACAGGGCAATATTTCATACCTGCCCCGAATTGAGGAATCTTTCATGTTTGGCCCCTAAGGGTACCAACTGAGGGACACAGGGCTTTCTCCTGAGGTTATCGAGACCTTTTTAAATGCCAGGCTTTTTCCACTTGGAACAAGTTTGGGTGAGATCTTAGGGCAGAAGAGGACCTCTTCGCCTCTATGGATAGCGCAATGTCTCCTCTACTTCTCCCTGAAATCACCCAGCCCCCTTGGGTCTGGACGTTAAGACACATACATGACCCAGAATGCGTCTGTATGCATTTCTTTCCCCAGTTTCTCTGCTCCCGGGAGTCTTGGCGATGTTCACCAGCAAGGGTCTTGCCTCGTATTAATGGCGCTGCGCTTGCTGAAGAGGATATGTTTCTCGGAGCTAATTCCTCTCCTCGACGGCTCGCCTTGGGCGATTCCGAACAGGGAGGACCTTCTCATCCTTGGCCCGAATTGTGAAACCTTTCATTCTGGCCCCTAAGGGTACCAAATGGGGTTCACAGGGTTTTCTCTTGGGGTTATCGAGACCATTTCTAGTGCTAGGGCTCCCTCCACTTGGAACTGATCTGGGTAGATTTTACAGGGCAGAAGAGGACCTCTTCAGCCTCTGTTGATAGCGCAATGTCTCCTCTACTTCTCCCGAGTCGCCCAGTCCCCCTCCCCTCGGGAGGGGCTGAGCATAGTAACGTAAATGCGCCTGCATGCGTTTCCTTCTACTAAAGTTCTTATTACAGAACCAGCTAACTGCCAGTTTGCTTCAGTTCTGGATTTTCTGTAGAAAGAACTGTCAGCGGGCACTTGCCTCGCCACTGCCAGGTTCTATGTGGCCACTGCGGTTTGTCACGGCTTGGTGGGCGGGGTACCCTCAAAGAGGCATCCTCATTATTGCCAGGGCCTACGAGTCGCGCGGTCAAGCTTCGCCAGTAGGTTTCAGGGCGCACTCTACCAGAGGGCTCTCCTCCTCTAAAACCTTGGCTAGAGGTCTCCCTCTGCAGCAAGTTTGTGATGCGGCAGGTTGTCCTCTCCGCACATATTCATTAGATTTTTATAGTTTGGATGTTTTGCCACTCCGGGCTCTTATGCCCTTGAGTCGACATCTCAAGCTCATGTCTGGACAAGTTTGTGATGGGGCAGGCTGGTCCTCTCCGCTCACATTCATCAGTTTTTATGACAAGTTTGTGTTGCGATAGGGTTCTCTTCGCACACATTCATCGAACTTTACTGGCTAGATTCTTTGCTACTCCGGACTCTTATGTCCTTGAGTCGACATCTCAGCCCATGCCTAAACAAGTTTTTGATGCGGCAGGTTGTCCTCTCCGCACACATTCATTGGACTTTTTTAGTTTGGATGTTCTGTACTCCGGGCTCTTACGCCCTTGAGTCGACATCTCAGCTCATACCTGAACAAGTTTGTGATGCGGCAGGCTGGTCCTCTCCGCTCACATTCATCAGTTTTTATGACAAGTTTGTGGTGCGATAGGGTTCTCTTCGCACACATTCATCAAGCTTTATGGGTTAGATGCTTTGCTACTCCGGGCTCTTATGCCCTTGAGTCGACATCTCAGCTCATGCCTGAACAAGTTTGTGATGCGGCAGGCTGGTCCTCTCCGCACACATTCATCAAAATTGAATGGTTTAGATGTTTATGCTACTCCGGGCTCTTATGCCCTTGAGTCGACATCTGAAGCTCATGTCTGAGACCTCTCGCGTTTTTGTGAGTACACTGCACAACCGTAGGGGTCCGGACAGCCCCAAGTGCGGCGGCGTGGGTATTGTGTTCCCCGTAGCGCTTAGCATCGCAACATCGTAGTGAAGCTTTTTGTAAAGGGAATGTCTCGGGTTACATGTGTAACCCTTGTTCACTGAAAAAAGCGGAACGAGATGTTGCGCTGCTTTGCCGCACTGGGACATCCCAGGACTGCTCTTCAAAAAGAAGTATCTGACGACACCTGGTGACGTATCCATTTATAGCCTGGCCTCAGGTGCATCTAATGATTACATCAGCCGAGGCTATAAATTCCGGTCAATGTTCATTGACGTGTTCCACACATTATTCAGCTCGGCTCACAGCTAAAGCTGTTCCCCCATAGCGCTTAGCAGCACAACATCTCGTTCCGCTTTTTTCAGGGAACAAGGGTTACACATGTAACCCGAGACGTTTTCCAGTTTTGTTTGTATTTTGTTTTAGACTGAATTGGGTAGCTA
The DNA here is from genome assembly GCF_025860055.1 of Xyrauchen texanus. NCBI lineage: Eukaryota > Metazoa > Chordata > Actinopteri > Cypriniformes > Catostomidae > Xyrauchen > Xyrauchen texanus. The sequence continues at coordinate 17,457,611 of NC_068297.1, read as the reverse complement.
ACTGTCAGTCTGAATTTCATTAACTTATGTATCAGCAACCATATACTAAAATGGCAATAAATGCAGATGATGAGTAGCTTAAGACCAAGTTCGAAATGAACAAGTTGGACTCGTACAGGCTAGGTTGCTCTTATGAGTTACTAGACTGGTTATTGAATCAAAGAACCTGTTTGAAATGAACAAATCAAACCTACAGGCAGAATCGAAATTCAGCTTTTCGGTCATATCTGAATCAAAAAGAACAGAATGGGCTGATCCAAATAACTGTCAAAATTTGCCATGGATTACAGAGGAGCTGCTGATACTATGAGGATGCATGTACCAAGGACTTGAGTGAGCCTGAGACGAAATCTGTTTTTTTAATAGCAAACAAAACGTTCAGTCAAGTGTAGTGTAAGTAATTTTACAATTTTTTTTGTGTATGCATATAATATTTGAAGATGTTATAAGCTGAATCATGGTTTCTATTGAGTTTATTAAGACAAGTTTATTACCTTTATATGCTTTAGACATGTAGAACATATCCCCAATTGTGTATCAGTGTCTGTATTGGGTGCTTTATGTGCAAAACTTTGATTAAGGAAACTTGTCCAAAATGTAATCAATATTTACCAGTCACAGGCTGACATGCTGGATTACTCTTTTGTTTTCAAGTTTGATATCTCTCGTGTGTGTGTTGTCGTGTTGTTTAAAGAAGTGTAGTTACCTTCTAGTGCGCCCTCGCCTGTGATCGTTGCCCAGTTCCCTTGGAGGAGGATTCCTCGTTTCCGTCCGCATGTCGGGGGAAACCATTGCCTGGGCTTGACTTAATTTTGGTTGAGAATACATTTTGTGTTCATTAATAAACTCATTGAATGGTTTCCTCTGCTCTTGGGTCCTGTCTATCACCCACACTGACAGTCTTCTGAAGCCTTATGGCATCTTTGGACACACCTCTTCAGTTTTGTCGTTGTACCGAAAGCTATTAGTTTGCGTGTTTAAAATTGTGACCACAAATAATATTTGAGAGCAAGACACAGAGGAAGATTATAAGTGAATGGTCTAACATTGAAAAATACATTCCAAAATAACTTATATTAACTTATAATATAGCGCACCAGCAGTTATATGGACTAATTACCAGCTTAGCATTTAAAATCCTTATCCACTTTTGTTGTATGAAACCAACACTCTCTCACGGCAAAATCGTCAGGATTCGTATGACTTTTCTAAATTTGGCTAATTCGTATGATATTGTGAGACTGCACTCGGTTGAATTCCTACGACTTTCGCTACAGCCAATGATGTTGCTGGATATCGTTTCCATCTTATGATAATTACTTGCTATTTGAGTAAAGGAACTATTCCTTAAAGGAAAATAATGTTTTGGAGTTAGTCTTTAAAACTCAAATCCCACAAAACTCTGTACAGCTGTTTTTGGCCTGAAATGCACTAGCACATGCATTTGCATCTGAAATATAAATCCTGCCACACACACGCACAAATGATTAATGATTAGCATTAATAGAATGGTGGTATGCTTCCTCACTGTGACAATTAGTTTCTTACATTTATAAATTCATGTGTGTGTGTTTCAAACCTGTTATTATAATTTTGCCTCATTGTCAGGACATAAATGGGTTCAGTGACTTTTAATAACAACCGTATGTGTCATGTGAATAATGATAAAAGTAAATGTCTTCATCAAGTCCCTAAACCAATCACTGCATCATTTAACTGGAGTTGGTCTTGCTTATAAAGTTTAATTACAAAAACACATGCTTGGCTGCCAATAATAATATTTTACTGCTTGATAACCACCATTTCTTTAAATATGAAAGTTCATTGTTGAAAGTAAACTATAACAAGTTGGTATGACGCAGGTGAAATGTGTCAGGTGAAAGATGTGTCTGACTGGTTATTCTGTCAACTTCTAAATTAAAAAGGCGAGATAGATGACTTCTCATTAAAGACAATACATTCCTTGATACCACGAGTATTGCTACACAACATGCATAATCGTTTTAGTCAGCTGGACTACTTTTTTAAAGCACCTATGAAAATTGTGACTTAAATGTTTTGGAAACATTGGAAACAGTTAGTTCATGAATTTGCCTGCATAATGTTTGATCCAACATCACAGAGTTCCTCTAATTAGTGCAGCTTACTATAATCGCTCTACAATGGGTGGCACAGAGAATGTACATGATTAATTGAGTAATTATGTTTTAGTCTCTGGGAGGTTTAACTTTGAAAACAAAATTCCCCTTTTGTGGTGATGACCATAGAAGGATTGTATTTTATGAGTTCTTTGATCTTACTTTGACCAAATTCCCCTGTCAGAAAAAAATTATTTCAAGTATAACTATGTCCTGAATCAGAGCTCTGAGTGGTTCAAAGAGCTTTCTAAGAGCTAGAGACTTTGACAGGCTATATAAAGACCAGATTATAACTTTAAAAAAGAGTATTTATCAGGTTCATTAAGAAAAGTAAAGTGGTCTGCTTACTCTGTTACTAATTTGTCAAACTCAATCAGTTGACTTCTTTGAAAACCTCAACACTGGGAAGACTCCATCTGCCATAGTTTTTGTATTAACCTGTTTCATGTGACATCACCGTATGCCTGCTTCGCCATGTTTGTGACCAAAAATCCATCGACCTTCAGTGTGTTGCGTTGGGATGGGACAAAATTAGGTGAAAATTTCATTTCTACAGTTTTTATAAATCTTGAAGAAGTGACTTCAAGATTTTGACTGCTTATCAGAGCCTAAAAGTAATTTTCTTTCTATAATTCTATAAATCCATTAAATATTTAAAGTGACACTGCTTCATTTAGCCAAAGTCAAGCAGTGGATAAGGGGGTGATCAGGGATGAAACACTTGTTGGTTTTTGCTCATTTGCATATTGTAATAAAAACAACCTGGTCTCATAGTGAAAACATGACTCTATATACATTTTGGCAAAACTTATTACACGTCTCTGCAGGTACAATTCCAGGCGAAATGAAGACTAGAGGCACTACAACAACTGTGATTCACTATCACTCAAACATGACTTTAATGGCTGATAAATAATTATTTTCTCTCTATTACTCAGACCCTGCTATTTTATGATAACAACACACATTTACTCACATCTTTTTTTAACACATCTTTTGAAAAACAATATATTTTAATGCATGTATTATAGACCCACCTACATATATACACTTATTCCAACACATATGGCTTGCACAGTAGCTCACCTGAATGTTGGGCTTTTAGTTGGAGGGCTGCGGTGCAGGTCCAGCCATGAGCTCAAGCTGACACGTGACATTACAGAGTCATAGAAGAGGCCTACTATTGGTAAAGTTTGGGCAACATTTTTATGTTAGTGTGGTATGTTTTAAAATCTAAAATTCCATCGCCTGGGCATCCATCTATAATTCACCTTAAAACCTCATCTGAATACAACATAATTATCTTGCTTTTGGTGCCCCCAGCTGGAAATTTCACTGGAAAACTGCAGCCAAATATGCTATACTATTATTTTTAAAAACACTACATGTTACAATATATTCTGTTTTTAATCTGTATATACTAATTTAAGTCAATAAACAACACATCATAAATTATAAAGCACAGAATGTATCCATACAACCAGTCTACAATGTAGATGTTTTAGTCATATGTACTAATGTTGAGTTAAACAGTTAAATGCAGTTCTTGAATTCATACTGTCGAGATCTACACATATGTTTTGTAATATTGTGACCAAATTAGATAAATATATATATATATATACACTCACCTAAAGGATTATTAGGAACACCTGTTCAATTTCTCATGAATGCAATTATCTAATCAACCAATCACATGGCAGTTGCTTCAATGCATTTAGGGGTGTGGTCCTGGTCAAGACAATCTCCTGAACTCCAAACTGAATGTCAGAATGGGAAAGAAAGGTGATTTAAGCAATTTTGAGCGTGGCATGGTTGTTGCTGCCAGGCGGGCCGGTCTGAGTATTTCACAATCTGCTCAGTTACTGGGATTTTCACGCACAACCATTTCTAGGGTTTACAAAGAATGGTGTGAAAAGGAAAAACATCCAGTATCGCGGGAGTCCTGTGGGCGAAAATGCCTTGTTGATTCTAGAGGTCAGAGGAGAATGGGCCGACTGATTCAAGCTGATAGAAGAGCAACTTTGCCTGAAATAACCACTCGTTACAACCGAGGTATGCAGCAAAGCATTTGTGAAGCCACAACACGCACAACCTTGAGGCGGATGGGCTACAACAGCAGAAGACCCCACCGGGTACCACTCATCTCCACTACAAATAGGAAAAAGAGGCTACAGTTTGCAAGAGCTCACCAAAATTGGACAGTTGAAGACTGGAAAAATGTTGCCTGGTCTGATGAGTCTCGATTTCTGTTGAGACATTCAGATGGTAGAGTCAGAATTTGGCGTAAACAGAATGAGAACATGGATCCATCATGCCTTGTTACCACTGTGCAGGCTGGTGGTGGTGGTGTAATGGTGTGGGGGATGTTTTCTTGGCACACTTTAGGCCCCTTAGTGCCAATTGGGCATCGTTTAAATGCCACGGCCTACCTGAGCATTGTTTTTGACCATGTCCATCCCTTTATGGCCACCATGTACCCATCCTCTGATGGCTACTTCCAGCAGGATAATGCACCATGTCACAAAGCTCGAATCATTTCAAATTGGTTTCTTGAACATGACAATGAGTTCACTGTACTAAAATGGCCCCAACAGTCACCAGATCTCAACCCAATAGAGCATCTTTGGGATGTGGTGGAATGGGAGCTTCGTGCCCTGGATGTGCATCCCCCAAATCTCCATCAACTGCAAGATGCTATCCTATAAATATGGGCCAACATTTCTAAAGAATGCTTTCAGCACCTTGTTGAATCAATGCCACGTAGAATTAAGGCAGTTCTGAAGGCGAAAGGGGGTCAAACACAGTATTAGTATGGTGTTCCTAATAATCCTTTAGGTGAGTGTATATACACACACAAATGTATGAATATCATGAATCTGTGTGCCCATCAAAATCTAAATATGCATGGTCACTAAAAGCATCATGCCCACTTAAAGCTACACTAACTAACTTTTGGCCCTCTAGCTGTTGGAGCATAGAACTGCAAGTTAATTTTGGAGGAACATTGTTTTGGTAATTACGTGAGCTGGGCTTCGTTTCTGCGCTTCTCTAATTAATCTGATGGTTTGAGGAGTACCAGTGTAACCATGGTTACAGGGATCAACTTATCAGAGCGAATGTCACTAACAATATCAAATCTCGCCCCCTCCCCTCAAGTAATAAAATAAATAAATAACGAAAGAAAGAAAGAAAAAGAAAAATTATCTTATGAGCAGGTAAGCAGCAGATCTTTCATTGTTGTTTTGACTTAATGAAAACAACTGATTCAAAATAAATAACGTTACAAAAGATATAAGACAATAAGACAACGATTGCTAGTCATATCAGATAAAGTCAAACGGAGCAAACTAGCAAATAGACTAAAGTAGTAACTGGTTTAGAGTTTGTCATTGTTACCAGCATAAAGTTGACATTTTCTACTGTCCTTCCTCGAAAATGAAATCAAGGGCTGCAGTATTACAATCTATAATATAATGGAACATTAGAGTGGCTAACACTATCTATCGAACTACCATACTAAGAGAGGTTATTGACTAACCTGTCAAGCAAGTAAAAGCCATCTCTGGGTCAGTTTTAAATCCTTTCAGCTCACAGAATTGTTACAACCTCTGAAAAGCCAACTGATGTTGATTGGGGTTTTATTTTGGGCTCTGTCGCTTTCCTTTTTTGCTCACAGACTCTTCTCTGTTCAAGGTTTCTTTATTTTGAAAATGGGTGATTCCCCAGAGGGTTGCATTTTCATGCCCACGTTGCTCATTTTTTGTGGCTACAAGTTTTCAGCTTTAAACTAAATTGTACTACCACACCAATCACCGCACATATACATGGGCTTTAGTAGCTTCGGACCTTCTTCTCTTAATTTATGGACATGACGTAAACAAGCACGGATTAATTTAGTATGCAACTAAAAAAAAAATCTACAATGCTGTTGAAATCATGTATTCATTTGTCAAAATGTGATCAGTCCAGTTGAATTTAATAAAAATTGTATGACTAGACTATCCTGTTTTAAACTTGTACAAAGTTTTAATTTGGTTATTTTTTTGTATCTCTCCAGGGCGCCAAGTGAGCACAGATTGTCATTGGAACCCCCTTAAAAGGTACATGACTCCACTCATGGGTTTCTTTAAAATCTAACATGTAACTTGGAATCTAACATGTAACAAGCATTCTCCATCTCCTTAATAGTCTTCTATATATTGCAATGCCCTTGCTCATCAATAATATCTTATTATTACTTTGACAATGAAAGTGTGAGAATCAACTGACAGAATTAGAGAGAGCAGGTCGAAAGTGATCGTTCAGTTCTGTTCAGCCAAGCTTATGTTTATGTCTTTTGATAGAGATGTAGTTTGTCACAGACATGTTCTTTAAGAAAGCTGAACAATAGCTGTGTGTATTTTATGTGTGTGAGAGAGAAGACAAACTGCATAATGTGTAGCAATTAAGTTTGCTTCCTTCACTATGTTACATTACAGTCTGCTTATTAGTGCATTACTCTGCTAACTTCTGTGTTTAAAAATCATCAGAATCAATTTTGACTTTCTGAGCAATCACAATAATCAAATGACATTTAAAAAGTCTGTTGCCTATCGGACCAGCTTTGTCTACTAAATGCCTAACCTTTCGAAGAAACTCTCACATGCTGAGAGGCAGTTACATGTGCTGCACAAAAACCCTCCTCAAACAAAAACAATATATATAAATAATATTAAATAATTCTCCCACACCCTGGTTGGTAATTCTGTCCTTGTATGTACAAAGATAGAACTATTTCCTGGGTGTCCAACGATTCAGTTTCTGCAATTATGGTTGGCACGGTAACCTGTAATTTGGGGAAAACAGGGAGCACTGATACATTTGAAATGTCTGTATCATTATGTATCAATGTCCAATGAATCTCTGCAATCACTTTCTGTCTGTTATGTGCTTTTCTTCAAACAATTATGTCCCTTTCTCTCCCAGCACACATATACACAGCAAACACTGAAATTGGAGGCCCATTTCTACAAACTCTATTGTCTATTATGCAATGAATTTCTATCTTGGGATTTTAAATCAGATTTTTTCCATGGAAGATTGTACAAACAACTTTTCATGGTAAATGGCAAACAGCACTAGAGTGCAGAGCAGTAGATCTATTTTATGACTTCCTTGCCCTTTCCTGTATCAAAAAATGTCCTTTGCAGTGCAGGGGAAAACAAATACTCAGTAATCTAATGTGAAGTGTCCAGACAGAAGCAGACACATTCACAAAGACACTGTCAGCTGTTTGGACTTTGCTGGAGGGAAACAGCCAAGTATTCTCTTCTATAACCCTGTTTTGATAATAGTCCCACAATGATGTGCTATATATCCCTTGAAAACTGTCTATTTTACAACCTCTCTTTGCTTGAAAGATCCTGAGAGATTTCTAGAACAAATATGTGTGTTATGAAATGGAGTAGTCGTGTGTGGTTCCATGGAGGTTTTGTACTATTGTATGAAGTCAGATTTCACAATGGAGATAAAATAATCAATGTGAGGGGCAGGGTTCAGAGTGTTACCATAGACATTGCAGTTCTATTTATTCACAATCTGAATTAAAATAATATAGTCCAGAAATGAAAAGTGTAAGTCAAACCAGCATGTGAAATTTTCTCTCTCTGTTGTTCTGAAGGACTTCAGAGCTGACAGACTTTTTTCATTGATTAGGTGGTCAATATTAACTTCCTTTGCTGGTGATTCTAAAACTATTTGGTCCAAGACGAATGATTCAAGATTTATTTTGTTGCTGCACATTACTAACTATGCGTCTATTCCAAAACCAAGCGGAATAGCAGCTGCCTTCTAAGCCTTACTTTTTGCAACAGCCTCTACATCAAAAGGATGCCTTTGATGGCTTCAAATGTTGCCATAAGTGGCAGCTCACTAGATATGGTCTACATCAATGTTATGGCTGTTAATTATTACAGTGCTAAAACAGTTACAGTGACAATTATGGCAATAGCTGTGGCAATTATACAGATAGACATTCAAAATGAGTTGTTATTACATATACAGACAATACATGAAATGTCTAGCTCCAGTCTGATTAGTGCTTTACTTTAAAAGACTTTCACAGCTGCATGCGATTGTACTTTCTTTTAAAATGTTCATATTCATAAAATGTATAATAATAAGTCTAAAAAAAAAAGAAAAATCAATCCTTAACCTCCTTCCCCATTATTCATTCTTCCTTTCAACTAAATCAATGTCAGCAGTCATTGTGCACTACTGTAAGTGCTTTTACATGTCTGGCCTTATAGATCAGCTATATAACAAAGGAAAAGAAATAAAGGAGGATACATTTGTGTCTTCAGACAAGGGGAGAGAAAGGGTCAAGTGCAGGGGCAACTAGAGAGTGACCTTGATGCATGCAGTTATTAAAAATCACAGGAAGTGCTCTTAGCTGGATTTGGGTAAGATGCGGCACTCTGAGCACATCACTTACTGCACTGTGACTAATTAATAATGTTTTAAATAATACTTTGTCTTAATGGAATAGTTCACCCAAAAATGAAAAGTCTGTAATCTTTTGCTCACGCTTATGTCGTTCCAAACTTGTATGTTGTTTTTTTCTCTCTCCATGGAACACAAACAAATACATTTTTGAGGAAACTTTAACAGCCATTTTTTAATCCAGACATGAATGCGGGCAGGGATGGGCAGTATTTCAGATACATGTATTTGAAATACGTATTTTAAAATACTATTTTGAACTTTGCATTTTAAAGTCTTTGGAAAAAATAAAATGTAATTTGTAATTGTAAATATATTTCAGTTTCAAAATACATCAAAATATTTTGTGCCAGTCAACCTCTTTATTAGGCTGCTGATTTCCTGTATTAACTAGTTCAGTCATGCCCCCCAACCCCAACTTTCATGCACGTGAGCTGTAGATGTCAGAGAGAATGACTCCATCTAGCATTGGGTGAGCTAATTTTCTGCATTCCTGCAAGCAAATGTGGAATTGATAAGGTGAGGATGTGATGGTCGATTCTACTTGTTGCAAAAAAACGTCTCGGGTTACATGTGTAACCCTTGTTCCCTGAAAAAAGCGGAACGAGATGCTGCGCTTTTGCTAAGCGCTACGGGGAACAATCCTGCATTGTCAACAGCTGTGAATTTGTGTGAAACACGTCAATGAACATTGACCTGAATTTATAGCCTCGGCTGGTGATGATCATTAGATGCACCTGTGGCCAGGCTATAAAATAGAGGCGTCACCAGCGTGTCGACAGATATGTTTTTCTGAAGAGCAGTCTTGGGACGTCCCGGCCTTAGGGGACTGCCGTTGGATGAAATCCCCTGGCTTTTAGCCATAGCTGAAATGGTCTCATATGGAGAAGGCCCAAAGGAATCACCGTGGACGCAGACGCCATGAGACCTAGTATTCGTTGATACTGATGAACAGTGCAACTTTGACCTAGCCTGAGATTGCTCAGGGAGTTCTGGATGGACCTGACACGAGCGGGAGAAAACTGTGCCCGCATCGTGATCGAGTTCCATATAATCCCTAGATAGGTAATTTCCTGGGTTGGAGAAAGAACGCTCTTTTGGACGTTGAGTCTCAGACCCAGAGAACCTAGATAAGCCAAGACGATATCCCTGTGCTGAACTGCCAGTTCTTGAGATTGTGCTAGTATCAGCCAGTTGTCTAAATAATTCAGAATGCGGATGCCCTGGAGTCGCAAAGGAGCCAGTGCTGCATCCATGCATTTACGTGAATGTCTTGGGGTGATAGGGCTAGGCGAATGGAAGAACCTGATACTGGAAGGCTTCGGTCCCGAAGCGAACCTCAGGAACTTCCTGTGCTGTGGCAGAATTCCAATATGGAAATATGCGTCCATGAGATCGATCGTGACCAGCCAATCGTGATGTTGGATCTGAGACACGACCGACTTGACAGTTAGCATCTTGAACTTGAACACCCTGACCGAGCGGTTCAAGCCTCGAAGATCTAGAATCGGACGCAACCTCCCACCCTTCTTGGGAACCAGGAAGTATCTGCTGTAATAGCCTGACTCTTTCTCTGGAAGGGGAACATATTCTATGGCCCCTTTTGCCAAGAGATTTTGCAGTTCTCTCCACAGTAGACAAGCCTGCTCCGGTCTTACGGTAGTGGAAACCACGCTGTTGAAACGCGGAGAGCGGCGAGCGAATTTAATTCTGTAGCCTCTTTCTACTGTCTTTAGAACCCACATAGAAATACCTGGCAGAAGTTTCCACGCTGCCAGGTTCTCTGAGATGGGTACTAATTTCAACACTTCCTGTTGAGGGGATGTTGAGTGTTCCGTGTCCTGGATTAAGGCAGGAAGCAACGGTACACCCAACTCTTTGTTGGAAGCCTCTATCACCCGAAACACCAAAGGCGGCGGGAGTGAAGAGGTTTCATGAGGGTATCGGGAGGGCCGAAGTGGATGATACACGTGCCCCGTCCCGAAGGGAACTACCCTCACAAAGTTGGGTACAAGACCGTCAGGGCTTCTTTCTTTTAGAAATCACAGCCCTGAGGTCTTTCTTGGGCGGCTGCTGAGGGCGACGAGCCTGTCCCCAGTCCCTACGAGGGGGAGCACGACTCGCCACGCTCTGTTTTTGAGCCTCTCTCCTAGCAGAATCGGGGCGAGACTGGGTGGCCGATGGCCCCGCCCCCTGAGTGCAGCGAGGAAGAAACTGCCCAAAGTCTTCCTCATGGCTTTTCGCCTCCTGGAATCTGGAGATAACCATATTCATGGCGTCTCCGAAGAGACCAGAAGGCGAAACCGGGGCATCGATTAAGAAAACTCTGTCCCTATCTCGGATGCCTGACAGGTTAAGCCATAAATGCCTCTCCGTACTGACCAAAGTGGACATAGACCGGCCAATGGCACGGGCTGACTGCTTGGTCGCGCGTAGAGACAAATCCGTAGCTCGACGAAGCTCTGAAAAGGCCTCTTCGTCGAGAGTTGTACCCGCACTCAGATCTTTTAGCAGGTCAGCCTGGTACGCCTGTAACAAAGCCATGGTGTGCAGCGCAGCACCAGCCTGACCTGCCGCTTCATAAGCCCTCCCCACTAGCATGGAGGTAGTTCTGCATGGCTTAGAGGGGAGAGCAGGTTTTTTCAAAGACGATGCCGAACCTGGCGAAACATAACCCGCAAGTGTCTCTTCGACCGGCGGCATCCTTGAATACCCTCGCGGCTCAGCACCCACGATAGTCGAATATAACGATGTCGAGGGCACGTGAACGCGCGAGGTATATGGTTTCCTCCACGAACGAGCAAGTTCATCGTGGAGGTCATTAAAGAAGGGAAGGGACTGATGAGGTGTTCCCTTCCCTTGGCCATCAGACAGAAATCTATCCTCTAACTTGGATCGTTTGGGGGTTTCTTGGTCATGCGGCCAGTCTAATTGAAGTCTGGCCACAGCACGAGTAACCACATCGAGTAACTCCTCAGAGGATTTTGCGTCATGCTTGGAGTGCTCGGATGGTGGTAACTCGAAATCTATAGATCCAAGAGAATCGAGGTCCCCCTCCTGAACTGAAGAGGCGCCGGAGCGCACTTCAAGATCACGAGAAGGACCAGCCGGATCTGGGGAGAGAGCGAGTGAAAGGGACGCACCCGTCTCTCGCTCCTCAGCCAGATCCATACGAGAGCCCCACGAATGAAGTCGCGGGTGCTGGCTCTCGAAGTAAGCGAGGCGAGCGAAGCATCCCGACCGAAAGAAGGTCACAATGCGCGCACCGCCCCGCACCAACGCGAGAGCCGCGTGCTCTTCCCCAAACAAACAAAGCAAAACTCATGCGTGTCCTTGTTCGTCATGAAGCGTTGACAAGGAAACACGCATCGTTTGCTCTGTTTCTCCGCCATTCTCTTTATATATATATATATATATATATATATATATATATATATATATATATATATATATATAATCTCTTTCAGAACAGAGAGAGAAAGGAAAGAAAGTTCTGCGCACTGCCTAACAATTTCTAACTCCTAACAAAGAGGGAAGAATGTTTTCTTAGCAGGTTGTGAGACACACAGCACAGTATGCTCTGAATGAAAAATATCTGTCGACACGCTGGTGACGCCTCTATTTTATGTTAATAATAATGTTCATTGACGTGTTTCACACAAATTCACAGCTGTTCAAAATGCAGGATTGTTCCCCGTAGCGCTTAGCAAAAGCGCAGCATCAAAGTGAAGCTTTTTGTAAAGGGAACATAATAATTGCTTGCAACAGTTATTTAATTTCTATTAAAATATTAAGATACTTCTCGCCAACCAATGCAATGCATGTCAACAGTAAGGAAATCAAAACTGGTCAGCAGCCAGCTAGCAAGCCAGTCTAACTAACAATAGCGAGTTCACTAGCTATTGTTAGCTAGATTGCTAGTTAGCAAGCTAAAATGGAACAACATTCAGATTTGCCTTCAGTTAGTATATGAAAGAATAAAAGAGCGCTATTAAAAATATGTTTGAAAAACTTTTTGGTAATTTCTTATATCCTACTGGGCAGTGGAAGGGAAGCAATTGTATACCAAAATGTTCATTGCATTCAGAATTGGACCTGATATATTCCAGCCTAATAGTGATTCTTCACTAAATGGACAATTTTACATGTATTTTGTGTATATTCAAGATACTGTACTTTATTTTGATTAAAAAAATACATGAAATACATGAAAATAATTTCATGTATTTGTGCTATCACTGAATGTGGGCTACACGCAAGCTTCAGCAGAGGTGAAGATTATCAGTGAATAACAGCTTACATTTTCATCTGATCCTCATCCAAAGCTATTGTATGGTTTCAGAACAATTTAAATCTAGTGTATGAGTTGAATGGACTACTTTTATGGTGATTTTATAGTGTCCTTTTTTGGACCTTGACAGCCCCATGTTCAAAATGAATTGCTGTTTTATGGCAAAAGCTGTGTAACGATTCTTATAGGTAGAATATAGGTTTGAAACGACATGAGGGTGAGAAAAATAATGACAAATCGGTTGAACTACGCTAGAATTCATGGAAAATTAACTCCAAAATACCTGGCATGTCTTTGTCTCACCTCCTCTAAGAAGAGCAGCTATCTGTGTTTCAGCAGATTAGCAGGTGTGCTCTCCATCGCCCTCCTTCCCTCTGGGGGGCTAAACACACCAGCATTACATCATTAACTGCTTATTGAGGCATCATTTCTATCAATTACCTCAGCCTCTGAAAGTCCCGCAGATAAGTCCTCAAGGACACACTCAAGTGTCACCCTCTACCAGCCAATCACAGTTTATGGCATTTATTACCATGGAAATCAGCTTAGAAAGTGGGATTTCTTGGAGGTGGTGGTGGTTATTATGAGAAACAAAAATGCGAGAGGTCTCAGACATGAGCTTGAGATGTCGACTCAAGGGCATAAGAGCCTAAACATCTAAACCATTCAATTTTGATGAATGTGTGCGGAGAGGACCAGCCTGCCGCATCACAAACTTGTTTAGGCATGGGCTGAGATGTCGACTCAAGGACATAAGTGCCCGGAGTAGCAAAGCATCTAACCCATAAAGTTCGATGAATGTGTGCAAAGAGAACCCTATCGCAACAAAAACTTGTCATAAAAACTGATGAATGTGAGCGGAGAGGACCAGCCTGCCGCATCACAAACTTGTTCAGGCATGAGCTGAGATGTCGACTCAAGGGCATAAGAGCCCGGAGTAGCAAAGCATCTAACCCATAAAGTTCAATGAATGTGTGCGAAGAGAACCCTATCGCAACACAAACTTGTCATAAAAACTGATGAATGTGAGCAGAGAGGACCAGCCTGCCGCATCACAAACTTGTTTAGGCATGGGCTGAGATGTCGACTCAAGGGCATAAGAGCCCAGAGTGGCAAAACATCCAAACTATAAAAATCTAATGAATGTGTGCGGAGAGGACAACCTGCCGCACAGACTTGCTGCAGAGGGAGACCTCTAGACAAGGTTTTAGAGGAGGAGAGCCCTCTGGTAGAGCGCGCCCTAAAAGCTACTGGAGAAGCTTGACCAAACGCCTCGTAGGCCAGGGCAATAATAAAGGTTGCCTCTTAGAGGGCACCCTGCCCACCAAGCCGTGGCAAACCGCAGTGGCCACATAGAACCTGGCAATGGCCCGCTGACAGTTCTTTACAGAAAATCCAGTACTGAAGCAAACTGGAAGTAAGCTGGTTCTGTAATAAGAACTTTAGTAGAAGGAAACGCATGCAGGCGCATTTGTGCTATGTATGCGTTACTACGATCGGCCCCCTAGGGGGGGGGGGCGCGGACTGGGCGACTCGGGGAGAAGTAGAGGAGACATTGCGCTATCAACAGAGGCGAAGAGGTCCTCTTCTGCCCTGTAAAATCTACCCAGATCAGTTCCAAGTGGAGGGAGCCCTAGCACTTGAAATGGTCTCGATAATCTCAAGAGAAAACCCAATTCGGGCCAAGGATGAGAAGGTCATCCCTGTTCGGGTCGCCCAAGGCGAGCCGTCGAGGAGAGGAATTAGCTCCAAGAAACATATCCTGTTCGGCCAGCGCAGCGCCATTAATAGGAGGCAAGACCCTTGCTGGTGAACATCGCCAAGACTCCCGGGACCAGAGAAACCGGGGAAAGAAATGCATACAGACGCATTCTGGGTCATGTATGTGTCTTAAGGTCCAGACCCAAGGGGGCTGGGTGATTTCAGGGAGAAGTAGAGGAGACATTGCGCTATTCATAGAGGCGAAGAGGTCCTCTTCTGCCCTAAGATCTCACCCAAACTTGTTCCAAGTGGAAAAAGCCCGGCATTTAAAAAGGTCTCGATAACCTCAGGAGAAAGCCCTGTGTCCCTCAGTTGGTACCCTTAGGGGCCAAACATGAAAGATTCCACAATTCGGGGAAGGGATGAAATATTGCCCTGTGCCTGAGATAGAAGATCCTTCCTGTTCGGAATCGCCCAAGGCGATCAGTATTGTACAGTAAGAGGCAAAAACCCTTGCTGGCGAACTCTGGGCAACTACTACCTTAGGGTGGAGTTCTTAACTCCCCCGTTGGTATTTTCTGTCTGAACCGTAAATCTGCTCCCGTATACGGGCATCTCTTCATGGAGGTTATCAAAGAAGGGAAGGGACCCATGAGGCGTTCCCTTTCTTAGACTGGAAGATAAAATCTATCCCCTAATTTGGAGCGTTTGGGGGTCTCTTTTTCGCGTGGCCAGTCCAATCTGGCAACCGCACGAGTAACAACATCGAGCAATTCCTCCATACATTTTTTATCGCGGACGGAAAGCTCGGAGGCGGGAAGAGAATCGCGATCCACCTCATGATCCGAAGAAGCTTTGGAACGCGCTTCGAGATCATGTAAGGGACCAGTTGGATTTGGGGAGAGAGTGAGAGAAAGGGATCAACCCGTCTCTTGCTCCTCAGCCAAATCCATGCAAGAGCCCCAAGAACAATCTTTTTTTTTCGTGAGTGCTGACTCCCGGAAGCAAGCGAGGCGAGCACGACGCACTCTGCCCTTTAAAGCAAATCGCAGTGCTTGCACCCAAACTGCAACGCGAGAGCAGCGTGCTCTTACCCCCAAACAAACAGAGCAAAAACTGATGTGTGTCGTCTTCAGCTATAGAGCGAGAAGAGGGGAACACGAACCGTTTGCGGCTTTCAGTCATTCTCTCTTTTTAGAAATATATTATATAATATTTTCTAAACAGAAGAGAAAAGAGAACAACGTTCACTGCATACTGCCTAACTGATTCTAACTCCTAACAGAGGAAAGAAAGTTTTGACAGGATTTGTGAAACACACAGAAACAGAATCGCTCTGAAAAAAGAGTTTCCGACGACACCTGGTGACGTATCCATTCATTCCGGTCAATGTTCATTGACGTGTTCCAGACATTATTCAGCTCGGTTCACAAATAGAGTTGTTCCCCGTAGCGCTTAGCAGCGCAGCATCGTAGTGAAGCTTTTTGTAAAGGGAACTGAATATTGAAACTTATAATTTGTCTCAATTTTCTACATCAGGCATCATCTTTTTTTTTTTTTTTTTAGGTACATTAGCCTGTCACATTGCTTTTTTATTTAGAATCACAAGAGAGGAATATAAAATAAAAAAAGGACATTCTTTTGTGTTTAATATGTGTTTAGGCAATGGCAGTAATTAAAAATGGTTTCAGAGCCACAAAATAAAGCAGTGACACTTCAGGGACTCTGGACAAGCAAGACAAGACAGAAAATATGCAGTATGCAGTGCAAATGGCAGAATGCGGTAACTACACATTTAGTCAAAATTGAGATATGATCTGGTTTCTTAGTCTCTGACATGTTGGCTTAACTATGCTCAGATTCATGAAGAATGGAGTGTGAAAATGGCAGCAACTACAAAACCAAGCGAAACCGCAGTTCTTACTGGTTTTTTTTGTTTTTGTTTTTTTAAGGTAATAAAGGCAGTCACAAGTATCTGCATTTCTGGGGTCATGCATCAATCATTGGAATTATTTAATGAACATTTTAAATATATTGCCATGTGTGTACAGTACAGTGTGTATAACATGTTTTACTGTACAATACAAATCTTGAAGCTGTTTTCCTTAGTTTCATTGTTGATGTAGTTACTTTTTGTTGGTCAAACTGGTTTGATGTATCCAGTAAAATGGACAAGACCGGATTTCTACATCTCACAAAATCTTTATTTATGAAACATCCACTGCAGCTTTGTTAGCTTCCCGTTTAAAAAGAAGGAGGCTTCTTAATGCTGGGCAACATTTAAAGAGTATTCACCCTGCGCAAAGAAACCAATTACTCTGACAAGGTCTACAGAGCACAGAACCATACCCACAGTTTTATCAGGCTCCCAACTTAGAGATGATTTTGTGTATCACTGAACACCATCAGAAACTGAGGTTCCATCCACTGGAACTAAGCACTAGTACAACCCCCATTAAAATGAGGAGATTTGTGACTCAACAGTAAAGCAGGGTTTTGTCTCTGAATCTGAACTTTTAGTTCAGCAAGCCTAATCACTTACACTTCAGCTCAAATAAAAAAAAACTAATAATAATATTAAGGGTAAAACTGGGCCTTCTCTTATACAACATGACCAAATGTATTTGGACACCTGAACACCACCCATTTGTGCTAATTGTACATTTAATTTCAAGACCAAGAGTTGGTTCTCCCTTTGCTGGTATAACAACTCACAGTCTTTTGAGAAGGCTTTTTACTAATGGTGTTTGTCTAAAGAGATTGCATGGCTGTATGCTTGATTTTACACCGATCAGCCACAACATTAAAACCACCTGCCTAATATAGTTCAGGTCCACCTCATGCTGCCTAAACAGTGCCAACTATTCTGAGACGATATTCTTTTCACCACAATTGTACATAGTGGTTATCTAAGTTACCATAGACTTTGTCAGTTCGAATCAGTCTGGCCATTCTCTGTTGACCTCACTCACCAACAAGGCATTTCCATCTACAGAACTGCTGCTCAATGGATGTTTTTTGTATTCTGAGTAAATTCTAGAGACTGCTGTGTGTGAAAATCCCAGGAGATCAGCAGTTACAGAAATACTCAAACAGCCCATCTGGCACCAGCAATCATGCCACAGTTCAAATCATTGAGATCACATTTTTCCCCATTCTGATGGTTGATGTGAACATTAACTGAAGCTCCTGATCTGTATCTGCTCAATTTTCTGCACTGCACTGCTGCCACACGATTGGCTGATTAGATAATGGCAGGTTTGTTGGCTCCAGACGTTTTGAGTATTTATGTAACAGCGTCCACAGCAGCAGTCTGTCCAATAAAAGATTTTTGAGAATACAAGAACTGTCACAGCACTGAAAGGCGAGGAGCTGAGAGGGGCCGCCTCACATTTCTCACTCAAACACAATGTCACTGGAGCTGACATTTACTGTCAAAATACAGTAATGTGATCTCTGTCTCTTGATCTAAGAGTGACTTAGCTTGGAGCAAACTATAATTATGACATAGATTTAAAAATATTAAAGCAAATTATAGTAAGATTCACTGATATCTGACATGAGTATTGACAAGAGCAATTAAAACACATAATATGCATCCTGCTCGTGACATTAGGTTTCCACTCTCTTTGGGATCAATATTAAATTACTTTGTGCTCAATTCAATATTCTGATTACATTAGCTGTCTGTTAGTCACTTTTCATGTATATCACTGACAAAAATTAAAAGGAGACAGTCAGATGTTTATCTTGATCATATAAATAAAATTACACAATAGTTAGTTGCGGTCCTCTATTCTGATTGGACAAGTGGCATTTCAAGAGCGATGACATTTAGTATAATAGAACTGGGTTGCTTTACTCTTTGTATCACTGCTTGGTAACACAACAGTTGATCCTGTTAATTGGCCTTTGAAAATATTTTCGTTAGCTGAGTAAAAAGAGACACAAACATAGGCCAGATTACAGCTAAAATGTAAATCGCTCAATAAAATCATTTTGTTTATAGAAATAATGTATAAAAGTAACATCAGACTCACAATTATGTTTATGTATAACAGTACTATATAAAAGAATTTAAAGGAATAGTTCACCCAAAAACTCAAATTCTCTCATAATTTACTTGCCCTCATGCCATCCCAGATGTGCATGTCTTTCTTTCTTCTGCAGAAAACAAATTAAGATATTTAGAAGAATTTTACAGCTCTGCAGGTCATCACAAGGCAAGTTAATGGTGACCAGAAGTCAGAAGGTCCTAAAGGACATAAAGGCAGCATAAAAGCAATCCATAAGAATCCAGTGGTTAAATCCATGTCTTCTGAAGTGAAATGTGGGTGCGAAACAGATCAATATTCCTTTTTTTTTAATCTTTTTTTTTTTTTTACTGAAAATCTTCATTTTCACATTCACAACTTTCACATTCAGCCACCTACTGGTTTGGACATGTCAAAGTTGAAGATTGATAGTAAAAAAGTACTTAAATATTGATTTATTGACCTTCTGAGATCTGGTCACCATTCGCTTACATTGTGAGGACCTGCAGAGCTGAGATATTCTTCCAAAAGTCTTAATTTGTATTATGCAGAAGAAACAAAGTCATACTATAGCATTATAAGTGAATTTCCATATTTGGGTTAACTGTCCCTTTAAAATTTTGTAACTTTTAGACATTTCAGAAACAATATGGTCAATTATTTCATCAGTATTTTTTCCTGTGGCCAAAACGTCCTGGATGTGATGTTGTTAATTGCTGAATTATGATGGTATTTCACTATAATGGTAGATCACGGCATTAACTTTATTCTACATTTATTCAGATATTTGTCAGACTCAAAAACATCAAAGGCAATTGTTTAAAAAATCAAATGCCTTTTAGTTGATGCAGAAAGCAAATAAGAAGAGAATTCTCATTAATGAGAATAATTTTATTGATAATTATTGGCTTAGTTTGTGCTCAGAAATACATAAACTTTCCCCAGTATTTTAAGAAATAGAAAGAGAGAGAGAGAGAGAGAGAGAGAGAGAGAGAGAGAGAAAGAGAGACTGTGGTCTCTTCTGGGATGGTGCCTTTTCTTAACCACTTCACAAGAAGAGTCAGGTTCATAGTTTTGACTTTTAGGGGACAACGGTGGTTTATTCTACATCACAATGTCTTACTTCTGCTTTGTTGCAGCCTCTTGCGTGCCAACAATGTGCTGATGCAACTTTCAAGGCAGGCGATGTGACAGTGTGTATGTGTGAGGCTCCGCCAGCACATTCTGTGTTGAATGCCCCCCTGAGCCTTTCTCTGAGAGAGAAACAGAGAAACGTTTTAAGCCATTAAATACTATTGGTTAACAAAGATTAACAATATCAAAAGAAACATGTCAATTAAAATGGTGTAACAAAGAGAGTTTTTGTTTTACATAAAGGCAAATCAAGAAATCAGAAGCCCAAGTTCAGAGACTGAAGAGCACATCAAGGCAGATGTGGTGCTTTTAATGTCACAGATGGTGAGAGAGAGATCCATGCTTAGAAACTAACGAATCAGAATTTAGTATCAAAGGGTCATGGAAGGTAAAGCTTTATTCAAGTTTGCCTTTTATGTTTGACTACAGAAAGCTTAAAAAGTAAACAAGGAGCTCAGAAGGCTGTGGATGACTGTAACTGCTCTCCACTGGGCCCAGATGTTACCTCAAAATGTTGTAATGCATATATCACATCTTGTTTTCTTTGGAAACTGTTTGATGTTGCACAATGACTAATGATGCCAATTGCATCTGTAATGCATGGTTATTAGGGCAGACTGACATAAAGTGGGGTGTTTGCAGTACAGCATTTAGTGAATGATTTTAATTTCTGTTATGAACAATTTCATGGCCCTATATCAATCAGTGTTGTGAAAATTACTTAAAAAATACAAATAACTAATTACTACTATAAAATTGTAATCAGATTGCTGATTTCACATTACTAATCACAATACTGATAACTTTTATATCACTTTCTAAAACACTTTTCACAGAAAAGCTTTTGTTTTTCCACTCAACAAATTTCTAAATAATGTCTATTTTCATAATTTCATTCATTGACTCATAGGTGCACATCCTTCAGCAGTCACAGAAAGGCAAATATAGGGAAAAACATGTAGGACAACATATAAATATAATTCATGTTTTCAATTTATTCTACATATAAAATATTATTTTAGATCAAGTATACAAGTAATAGGTAACTAAACGTAATGTAACATATTTTCTTGGGAATATTGTTTTCATTGTTAACCATTTGACATGTTTTGTCATTTTACAGATTTGTCCTACTGTTTGTTCCAATTACTTAATGACAATTTTTCAGTGGCACAAATATCCCTAACGACATGTTCCTTTTAGAAGTCATCTTTCCAAAGCCCTATTTCCTTGAAATAGATATATCCAGTCATTCAGAACTTACTTTATAAGTCATTTTAATTGGAAATTCTATTTGAAACGGCCTTACAACATCTGTATTGTTCTCCCTTCAAGTGCCCTTTGAAGGCATAATTTATGCCATTTGGAATGCACGGGTAACTATTAGCAATTGTGTTTATGATATCTGTAATGTTTTGTGATAACAGCTGATTGTTTAAAAAAACAAATCTGAATTAACTTCAAGTTGACACCCTCATGTAAGCTAACTCTCAATCCTCACTGAGCAATGACTAACTAGGTCTTTAGTGCCATTGTGTTATGTTCAGTCCTGTAGGTATCCTGATAATTTTTTGCCTTTGTGTAAATATTTAAGTTCCCCTTCTGTCACTCACTCGACGTTGTGTCGAATGAAGTGACACAAGGGGTCTTCCTTGGGAGCCTCGCATACCTCTGAACTTCTTCCGATGTGAATGAGGACGACCCGTCTGGCGATGGAGGCAACTTGGGGATTGCTGCGGGCTCTGTTTCGCCGGGTAAATCCCCACGAACCACCCGCCCTTGAAACCGCAGTCCTCCCCACAGCCGATGGAGGTGACTTGGGGATTGCTGCGGGCTCTGTTTCGAAGGGTAAATCCCCATGAACCACCCGCCCTGGAACCCTCTGTCCTCCCCACAGCCAATCGACGATTGGTACCTAGGCTCAGGGTGCTGCTCCCATACACACCCCCCAGGTACTTTTCTTCCAGGAGGTGCATGATGAGTTGACAAGGTCGTGGAGGGCAACTTTTACTGCCTGAAACCAAACCCTTCTCTCGTACGCTCTCACTACACTTGACGGCGGGGCGGCCCACAGGTACATGGAGGTCCCCCAGGTGGATAGAGCGGTTGCGATCCACCTGTGTCCTGAAAATGCCACCACCTTGCGGGATCGCCCAGTTCTCCCCTCCAAGGCCTGTAGTGTGATGTCGTCGCTGACTTCAAAAGCCTACAGTGCCACCAGACAGGCCGCCTCTGCCCTGCACGCCATGGCTCTCCTGCAGTTCCACCAAGCAAAGGTACTCAAAGAACTGTACCAGGGTATTCCCGACCCCAATGTGCTGCAGGAACTGCACTCTACCTACTACCGACCTCACTCTCAGAGCTACAAAGGTCACAGCGTGGGCACTCGAGTGGGCGATGTCACTCTCGAGGTCCAGGAATGCCTCCTCTGGCTGAACATAGTCGAGATGCGTGACTTTGACAAGACACCCCCATCATCTGGGGACACCGTCGACGATATAGCCCAGCAGTTTTCGGTGGTAAAGAGGCAGACAGAGGCTATATCCCCCTGTGCCTAAACAACAGCAGCTCCACCTCAACCCGGGCCCAGCTCTCAGCCCCAGCGTCGAGTTGCCTGCAGGCGGCGTATGCCCCCCATCTCCAGAACTCCCTGCCGGGTGTGCGGAGCAAGGTAAATGCTTTGAGTCTTTTCATGGAAGCATGAGATCCGAGAACCAAGTCCGAGTGGGCCAGTAAGGAGCCACTAAGGTGACTTGTTCCTCTTCCTACCTGATCTTGCACAGCACCAGTGCAAGAAGGCTCACGATCGCGATCGTTTTTGACGTACCAGGTGGGGCTTTGTGGTGGGGGTAGCAGGTAATATTGCATCCGGAGGCAAAGGTGCGTCCCGAGGCTTTGGTGCTGAGAAAAGACTCAAAGCATTTACCTTGGTCCGCACACCCGGCAGGGAGTTCTGTATAATGGTATAATTAATTAAGATTAAGTGCTTCAGCTTGAGCATATTTCTGGAAGTCTAATATAACCTTTTTAAAAACACTTGTTCTTAAAAGCTACTGCATCAGAAATGAAACAAATTAATTATTAACAATTTAGACAATGACCAAAGCATATTCAAAAAGCTTACCTGGTAAGGCATTTACTTCATATTTGCAAATGACAAATTGAGTTTAATTTAAAATGTTAATCAATGGTTTTCAAGATTATGATGTAATGGGGGAGACATATAGAGTAAAAGAGAGAAACAGTTTGTCTAGGGCAGTCTTGTTTTCCATAAGGCTTTCACATTTCAGAGCATAAAAGTTTTATTGCTCAGATTCAATGCAGTGTTTCTCCTGGATTATTTATCAAAAAGGGAGCGGCTGTTCATCATACTGCTAATCCGGCTCAGCACAGGTATAGACTAAAGGCTGTCTGCACACTCATCACACGCAATAAATCTCTGAGCTTGTGAGGCACAACAGGAAAACGATGTCCCATTCATTTGACTCATGCTGGGAGACCCAGAGAGGCAATGCAGTGGAGTGCTCTATTTGTTCTGGTAGAACAAGATCTGAGAGGAGTTGGATGGAGAACCGTATTTTATTCTGAAAACACACACACACACACACACACACACACACACACACACACACACACACACACACACACATGTTGTGTTTCCATGTTTTATGGGGACTTTCCATAGACATAATGGTTTTTATACTGTACAAACTTTATATTCTATCCCCTAAACCTAACCCTACCCCTAAACCTAACCCTCACAGAAAACTTTCTGCATTTTTACATTTTCTAAAAACATAATTTAGTATGATTTATAAGCTGTTTTCCTCATGGGGACCGACAAAATGTCCCCACAAGGTCAAAAATTTCGGGTTTTACTATCCTTATGGAGACATTTGGTCCCCACAAAGTGATAAATACACGCTCACACACACACACACACACACACACACACACACACACACACACACACACACACACACACACACACACACACACACAGGGTTGTTGTAGACATCTGTTATGTATAGATTAATTTGTCAAATAACTGTTAAAATATTGTATTAATCTTCTAGGAATAATTCACTTTTTCACTCACCAGAGAGTTTGGCTGCTAAATTAAATTTACCAGCCATTCCGATTTTCTACCAGCCAAAAAAATGTATTAAAAATTACAAATTAAGTCATTAAGAAACCACATTATTAAATTCACAGTCTAAATTTAAATATATTAATTATATTTTCCTCCCTTTCATCTTCCTATCAGAACTGTTCATTTTTCTCCTGTCCTTCTTTCTGCTCTTTTCTTTAAGCTTTTCCCCCTGCATGTGGTGGGTGTTAATTTCATGTATGGTGTATAATTTTGCTATTCAGAAAAAAATATGCATTTAAGAAGAGTAACTGTAAGAATGGTTCTGCTGGGCCCAGAAAAAAAACCCAAAACAAATTTAAATTCACAAATTCTTAATTTGGAATTTGTAGTGACCTTTGGAGATTTGCTCATTCTACATATCTTCATACATTTTATGTTCATCTGCTGTGTATGAAGTGTCTGCTGACCAGTGCAACTGCTTACTTTAAAGTAATGCCTTCAAAAAGTTGTTTGCTTTTGACAAAACACATACTTGCAAGATTTTACAGCCTAAAAAAACCTGATCTGACAGCCACCATATTTCTCTTAATCCACCTCTTACCGGTGGGCATTTCTCTAAGCTACAGTGTTCTGTCTGCCTCTCAATCTCTCATTCTGGCAAATATTGATCTAATAAAATGACTTCTCATGGTTAGGGTGCTAGTATGTGTGCTACAGTAGATAAGGCGAGGGGGCTTGTCATTTCCTTCCTGCATCACAGGTGGAAATCTAAGATTTGTCATAATCAGATGCAAAATATTTTCTTGTTTACTGATGTGGATAATTGTTTTTGTCCTCTAGTCTTGATTGGCTGTTTTCCAGAAAGGAGCACTGTACCCTTATTGGTATCGAATCTTGAATGACCGTAGTATCTGCTTCCATTTGGCTTTGTCATTTTCTTGTGTCTCCAGTTTTGCCTACATTAATTTAGATGATTAATAAGCCAATTTTAACAAGAATCAAAAATCTTTTGATGTTTTATTGTGCTTATTTTGCAGTTATAATTAGGAATCATGATTTTGCATATCAGAGCCACTCTTAATACAAAAATATAACAAAATTGTTTTTCTCAGAACACAAAAGTGTCAATCATTTCTTCAGAAAAATATTATATTAATAAACATCTCCTGCAATCTTTTTATGAAAGTTTTAATAATGCAGATGCAATTTCAATCTGAAAGAGTCTTCAGAGCAACTAATTACCTTCTATTCACTTTTAAGCCTTGGCTCCAAAGCTTTCATCATTAAATTGAGTTATATATGATTGCCATTTTCATTCAAACCTGTTTAAAACTGATTATTTAATATATCTCTGATGTACATGGTAAGATAAAATTGAACACATTGTTTTATAGTAATTAGTAATTATAGCACACTAAATTTGAAATACCTGTTTACAATGCATATTAAGTTTTATTTGCTTACTTCATGGATCGTGAAAAGATCTCATTAGTTACAATACAGTCACACTGTATCATTTTAGAATTGAAAATTTGGACCTGTTAGAATTCATTTGAATTAATATTTGCTCAAGTTTATTCTTTATATTAATGTGTTCATTAAGGTATTAAAGTTTATTAAAGTGTTAACACAATAAATTAAGTTTACTATATTATAGAAATATTCCAGGTTCTGTACAAGTGAAACTCAATGGACATAATTTGACAGCATAACGCTGATTATCACAAGACTCGTTAAGACTCGTCACTTCTTTTCTTTTAAAAAGGGGAAAATCTGGGTATATATTGAGGCACTTTCAATGGAAGTGAATGAGACAAATGGAGAGTTTAACAAAGAAATGTGAAGCTTATTATTTAATAAAATCACATACATTACTTCTTGTTAATACTCATGTATTATTTAAGCTGTAAGGTTGCGTATATGGCTTATATTGAAATTCTTTCTTTCTTTCTTTCTTTCTTTCTTTCTTCCTTCCATCCATCCATACATCCATCTAAAATGGACATGGTATCTTTTCAACCTAAGATGTGGTGAAACTCCATGATGGGTGATCTTTGATATATGCAGTAACCCTCTGATGTGGAGAATAACCCTATCATGTGGGGTAATCCTATGATTTGGGGTAACCCTATAATGTGTGGGTTAACTCTTTAATGTGGGGTATATCCCTATGATTGATGGGAACCCTCTGATGTGGGATATGGTAAATTGGACATGGTAGCTGCATCCCTTTTGGCTGCCTTGTTCTCAAATAGCTTTGATTTGTCTTGGACCAAACAGAACATACATATATCAGCAGAATATCAGGATAAATCATAGAAAAAAGTGGCTTTTTGTTTCATCCAAAGAGATATTTATACCAATAAACAAATGGTTAAAATAATTGTGTGCAACACGTTTATTTTTTTAACCAAAAGTATACTCAAACACCACTGTGATTTTCCTCTTAACGTTTCCAAAATCACTACCATACTGGTCTCAACAATAGGATAAAGAGAGGGTTTTCTGTGTTTCAAGTACAGAAAAAGTACATGTCTCTTTAAGGATTTGTTTAGAATTTGTTATTAAAAGACTAGTGTCCCATATGCTGTGGTCTACTGTTTAATTTATACAGCACATTAAACACAGCTGACAATGGCTAAGACTGATTCAGCCTACAAAGGGCCAAGTTCGAAATGGCAATACTAACCTTACTCCTTGGGATCAAACATTATGCAAGGGATGCTTCCATAAACCAGCAATTTCACTGATTACATTTTCTGTAAAGCTTCTTTTATTTCATTTCATTGAATTATTATAACCCCACACATCTCTTTTAATTCAAATAATAATAATAATAATAATTAAACCTAAATCTTTAAGCGTGGCAACTTAGAAATCATCCACAAGGAATTCTCATTTTTATTTTTGAACAAAATTTACAAAGCCATTCAAACAGTCTGTATTTTTATGTAAATACCTTTTTTCTTTTCTTTTTTACAGAACTTAAAAAAAAATCATGAATATTCAAAATACACTTTGAATTCACTGCTGTCTCTCATTATATACAAATATGTACAGTCAAGAAAAGTCAGCGTCTCTTTTCTCACAGGCATATGATTTATCTGTACTGAAAAAAAAAGATCTCAATATCCTTTTTATTGTAAGTAATTGTATAAATGCATCCAGACCTGGTCTAGACTTCCAGATATTTGTGATTAGCTGGCTGGCTGCCAGTTTTTAGAATGTGGTGATTGATCAGCTCAAATCGAGGTCCCATGGCTTGGATCAATGGCTTCTGGGATGGGTCCCCCGGGCACTGCCTGGTAAGAGAGAGGCATAGGTGTCTTTACAGGGCTCTGTCGGAAAAGGCCTCCGTTGGGTGCCCGGTGTTTGCAACGCATGGAGGGCGGCAGAGTGGAACTGCTGAGAGGGAGGGGGAGGCTCCGTCCGGGCACGCGGCCGACCCCAGGGCCCTCCTGGAGGAAGGAGGTCACGGACAGGCCCCCAGGAAGAAAATCTCTCATGGCTTCCTGGGACCCCGGCTGTGGCCGCATGCTGCCCATGTCCAGGGCAGATATCTCCAGAGATTGACCTGTGAGCTGTTTGTGTGCCAGATCGTCCTCCATCAGCCCACCCAAACGATGGTGAACCTGCTCCAGATTCACCTCTTTGTCCTGGAATGATAAAGAAAAAGAAAGTGAGAGATTGAGAGAGCATAAAGCAAGAGAAAGATGAAAGGATAGGAATTGATTTGGGGGGTGGAAGCGAGAATAAGCTAGAGATGAAAAGCAAAAATGTGGACAAACATTCAAGCGAGAATGGTTGTTAATGAAAAGAACTGAAGAAAAATTCATAAGGAAAAAGAAGAGATGAGTGATGAAAGTGAGTAAAACATCATAATAATTATACAAATTACACAACTTACAACTAAAAGCATGGAAGACTCCATGGAATACACCACGGACTAAAAATAAAATCAATATCTCTCATAATAGCAACGAAGATGATAAAAAGTTTTAGCTAAGCTTATGGACCGGTCTTTTAAAATTTTTTATTAACCTTAGAAAAGTTCAATAAAAGCGATTCAATGTTTCTGGCTTCTTTTGAAGGAGTGATGAAAGTGTATTTCTTCATTCTTTGATTTGCAATGCCATGAAATAGTTTTGGTCATGCGTCAGTGATGCCATGGCATGCCACTTAATGAGAGAATCAGAGAATCAAGCCAACATTAAGCGAGTCAAGCTGATGAGGGGGGACTTGACAATATGAAGCATTCAATAACTGTCAGTTAGCACTGATAACCATTACATCCAGGACTTTTATGTTAATCACTGTGATGCAGCTAGCTAAAATTTGCTCCTTCATTTTGCAAGTTTCTAATGCCCTATGTTCAGTGATGTGTTTTCTCTGGATGAATTCAATAAGCATCTTCAGTGTCTCTGCTACCATGGTCGATACCAAAAATTTCTACTATTTTGTACTATTTATAGGTAATTAGAAGTCTCACATTATGAGACTGTCTCTGAGTCATAAGATTAATGAAGAGACAATTAGGTCTCATGCAGCTGTGCTGGAAAGCTTTGGTGTGTCTGAATTTGCCTCTAATTAAAAATGCATTAATTTGCCATTAAAATACACCCAACTTGGGGCACTTACAGCAGTGACAAACAACAGAACTGGAGGCCAATCTCCTTTTTGAATTCAGATTGTAATAGTTTGGGACATCAGTGTGGGTGATCTGATGAATGACAAATCAGATGATTTTGATGAAAATGGAGAGAATAATGGAGAGGCACACAGTGGGATTCCTGTTAGTTCTGCTTTAGGACAGAGATTTCATGAATAAAATAATCACCACTCTTCTCTCTAAATAGCTAGTGTTGAAATGTATTAATCTGCCAAATATGAATAAATCTCTCGGACTCTGCATGTGTCTTATGTTTATACTATGTGATTCTATGCACAAGTAACTCCTAATTGGCTCAACGCCTATGTTCACATACAGTATAAAACCTGATTGATATAGATATGCAGGTGGTTACTGATTCCCAACCTGTTCCGGGAGGAGGGCTGTCCCTCTCCATAGAATTTACGCACTGTAAATTAGGTCTTGAACGACCTATTTTTAGAGAGTACTACATTTTGTTGTTAGCTGAAAGCTTACTCAAATTATACAAAATATAAAAAAAAAAAAAAACATGCAAGAGGCAGGGAATGTGTAGAACGCTGACAGGCATATCAATCATACAAAAAATGGCTAAAAAGAGTTCTGTGCGATTCTGCATTGGGCTTCTTATGACACTCAGTAACACTGGGAAGCAGTTTGTGAACAGAATAATTTTACTTCTGTTGTTGTCAAGTATAGAACAAGCACAAAGTCATGTGATCAACAGCTAATCGACAAAGACTCAGCATGTCGACGATTGGCAGAACTAATTGACTAGTTGGTGCAACCCCTACTACATTATACATTGGCTGTGATCAACCCACTGACATGTGTCCCTGCTCAGGTCTTTGCTGACCTGTGTAAAAAGCCTGCGAGTCTTCCCAGTCTCTTTCTCTCTCTGGCCAAACGTCCCGTGTGCATCCTGTAGCAGTTGCTATTTCATTATATGCCAATGACCCAGATGCCATCTCCAGAGCGCAGCCCTTAGTGTCCTGCATGAGACCACATAGAACCTGTGACTGTCTGGACATTGGCATATAATTGCAATAAGAAGTCACAGAGAGCAAAAACATTATAAAATTATCTTAAGGATTGATTATTTTGTGGTTCTTATTGCTTGCCATATCAGTGTTGGCTTATACGCATCGAATACATTTAAGTTCCAATCATTCCCCTCGTCACAGTTGCAGCAGTGTATATCATACATAAGCCATTGAGCCATTTACTGCTAGCAAGCATTGACCTAGGTAATAGGTTTGCCACTAATAGCTTTTGCGGATAAAACACTCAAGCTCTGCAGACATATGGCAGACTTTTATGAACACCTTAAAGTGAGAACAAGGAATTGGTGAATGCAATATTGGCTGAAAGCTAACAACAGTTGCTAGCCTGGAGTGCTTTTTATTTCTTATCTATTGGTGTGCTATTAATTCAAACCCAGTTACATTTCTAGCAGTTGAGAAATGGTAGTCATAACTCAGAAATAAAATGAGTATTATTCAATATCATCAACAATGTCTTTTAAATTTAATATTATCAACTATCAGCATTTTTAAACATTTATGAGCTGTTGCTGTCACCAATACACTTGCCTCAGCTCAAGATATCACCAAAGGGAAAAAGAGAGAAGGAGAGGATACAAGGATGCAAGAGTAAATGCAGAACACTTGAACATAAGTCAATAAGTCACAGGCTCTCTCATTGCACACACTTTAGTTTAGGGATCCAGGTACAACCATTACTTAATAATGAAGCAGAAGAAGAATAACTGTAACCAGAAGAAGTAGATTTTACCCATATTGCAGCTTGGGAATATATTTTTTTATGGAATGTAATTTCAGTGAGGGTGAATCTTTCAAAACCTGTCAAAAGACATGTCCAGGTCACATTTCACCCCAAAACCAAAATAATAAAATGACAAATCACAAATTTTATTTTGCATAAAGAAAATAAAAAATATATATTTATTTGCATTTTGACATTATTTTCAGGACAATTAAGCACATTTTACACTCCAGTTTTCAGCACTAAACAATGCAAGTTGTTGTGCGAACATGCAAGCCGCTATGAACAAGCTTCTGTCAGTGCTCATGAATGCGCAATAGGCATCAAGAATAGCGCTATAAAAATGCCCTGTAAATTATCCTGGAAATAAAGTCACAATGCAAAAACTCTTAAGGGTCCTTTTGTTTCTTCAAAATAAAATTTTGGGGGATGGGGTAAAATGTGAACAGCTTTTTGTGAGATTCAATCTCTAGTACAGTGTTTCCCAACCACTATGCCGTGGCACACTAGTGTGCCATGAATGATTGTCAGGTGTTCTGTGGAAAATTATCAAATTCCACAAAATAAATAAATGCATGAAAACAATATAGAATTTCATGGATCCAAACTCCTCACATTAGAGAAATTTTATGTTTTTATTAAACTCATAAAATCGCCCTCTGTAACGCTTTCTGAAACTCATGTGGAGGGCACTTGATGCTGTGTTCTGCCTTCAGAACCAAATTAAAACTAACACAAGAAGTCGTCTGTCTGAGGCAAAGACGCAAAATCGAATGACAATTACCTCAGCGTCAGCCTCCCTTGATGTGTTTGATTACACACAGGCGAGCACCCAGTTTAAGTTGATGCGGACCAGGAATAAGGTTTGAGTTTTTTTTACATGTTTTCATATCTTTTTTGTAATATGGCATTGTTCATAAGTCATGTTTTAGTGGCATCCACTGTCACTGCGGGGGAAAAAAACATTCATCTGATTCGTGTGGTGTCTCTGTTTTTCCTCTGTTCTCTTAATAATAGTTTATGACAGAATTTTACGACCGTGTCCATCAAAATGACGGACGATGAGAAAGTCTAATGCAAGCACTGTATGTGACTTGTTTTTTTTGCTTTTTTTGCATAGCCGAATTTCAAACATTACAATTAAACATGCTACTAAGACGGACAGAAAACATGGACAAGTTCTTGAAAAGGAAAAACATTGGCGATGGTTGGCCTATGTGGGATAGTGGTGTGCCGTAGCATTTTTTAGTTATAAAAAGTGTGCTGTGGCAGAAAAAAGGTTGGGAAACACTGTTCTAGTAGATGCCAATTACACAGAGCTAACAGATTTAATCTCCACATAGATAATCAATGATTTGATTCTCTTAAAAAAAAATTATTGAATAACTCCCTTCCCCTTTGCCCTTCCCTCTTGCCTTCTCTTTGGCAACACTTCAGCAAATGGGAGGCAGTAAGTTCTTGATATTCACACCTATAGCTGGGTGTACTGGAGCTCGACTAAATCGGGGCTTGCGTCAGTGGCGTCTGGATCCATAAAGTAGAGTGTGGCAGTGGCTGTACAGTCCTGGACATGGTGGGCAGGGGTTGGACGTAGTTTAGCCCCCTGAGGGGTCACCTCTTTGGGTTGTGCCCGCTGGCAACGTAGGCCGTTCCACCAAGACTCCAGAGCAGCCACAAGGCAGGCCAGCAGCAGCCCTGCAGCTAAGATGCAGAAGACCCCAGCAAAGCTGTGTAGTCTTAGGGCTCTGCCTTCCGGCTGGGGTTCTGTCTGCTTGTCCAGGTCACAGCGACCTTTTCGCGGCCACCACTTTTGCTTTAGAATATCAAGGTCTCCCTTCTCCTGCAAGTCAAGTATCCTGGTGAAGATAAAAGGAAAATTGCTCAATATGAGGGTTGGGACTCAAATCTGTCATTACACATTCATTTGAATTTTTTTCTGAACAGCATCCATAAAACCCTATAATAATATAAATATTATTATGTTATAATAATATAACATAACTGAATAATGTTTCACTGCTTTTGTTGTACAACTTTTTAGTAAGAGGGCACTGACAAAGAAGCTGAGTAAAAATGTTACTGAAGTGGATATTGAGTAAAAATATTAAATTCAATGCTCAAAGTAAATTACAAATGAATTAAAAATAATACTTTGGGATTTCAAATGTGTAAAAATTTCCCAGTTATCTCTTCAATGAAAAGGATAGCGGCACAAGTTCCTTAAATGGCTTTAAAAAAATCTGCAAAACTTTAACAAACTCACTTCAACAGTGGCAATGACCATTTGGACTTTTAAACATTCTTATCAAATAGAGCTAGCTCATATTGATATCTGTATTTTTTCTGTACACAAACCAATGCAGACATTCTGTATCCACATAGCTATTCATCTTAGAGCAGCAGACATTCAGAAAGTGGATGTATTTGTGAAGAATAACTAATGATAGAAAAGCATATGTCAAAGGTTAAAGTGTCCGTTACACTGTAATATTCTTTGGTTTTAATTTAAAATCTATTAAATAGAGAAGAAAATCTAATTTCCCATGCATAACAGATGTAGAACACTGGCAGGTGATTGTAGAAGATCCTCTGTGAAAATGGGTTTAGAAGCCTTGATGTTCCTGATGTGTGCATTATTAATTGCCAGCGAGATAACTGCACTAAGGCTAATTAGTATGTGAGCAGGGTGTTCCTATGAGTTGAAAATATAAATGCAAATTTGTGAACAAATGAAGGGCTGCAGAGTGAGGTGCTTTAAAGCCAGTGGAGAGAAAAAAGGAAGAGAAAGAGAATGGAGATAAATGTTCAGAGTAGCAGACACTGGTGATTCAACATGATTCATGGATTCTCCTGTGAGACTCTATGGCAAGACTGTGACTGCCAAGAAAATAAATGTCATGTAAACGAGAAAAAGGGAAACAAAAGGAAACAATCCATCACAGTCATGTGCTGTGATGTTTGCAAACCTTTGGAGCTTAATATTGACTTTAAAATGATTGAAACGTTGGTATCTATTCTTCAGCATGTTTAACGACTTGATACTATAAATTAGACATACTGTGGTATTGCGAACAGACTTTTGACTATTGGTATAATGTCTAGCACATATTGCAGGTTATTTAGCTCTTTTATATCATGCTGCAGTGTTACATGCTACAGATAAGCTCCTTGACTATGCTGCCGCTGACCTTTCGAAGCAGTATCCAATGAAAACCAGGCATTTCATATGGTGCATGTATACATGGGCAGTGCCAGCACTAAAATCAACACAAGACGCTCTCTTGAGTGCTTTTCATTAAAGTGGTGCTAGATGCTGGAATTGAGAGTTGCATTGAAGTGCTGATGTGAGTCGTGGAAGCACCTTAAGGAATTATAGACACCTGTAAAGAGATCAATGGAAAGGAGGAGGCGAGAACCGGCTTTTCAATATAAATAATAGTTTAATGATAAACTTAAAAGAGAACATAAACACACACATGACGAACATGTCCGTAAACTATCTATCTCTCCCGCACGATCCTCTGCAGTCGACCTTTATCCCTCACAGTGGCTTAATTAGCCTAATACGGGACCGGGAGTGTAAGATCACGACCCGGCCCCACCCTCCAACCTGCCACAACACCTTACAACATAATACTACTGTATGAACCTCACAAATGCTGGCAAATCCAGCAACTTTTTTTCCTTTCTCTGAACCATTCATTTGAATACCTTGCTAACATTTAAAGAAACTTAAAAACATCAGAATTGTATCCTTCCATATTGCCCTCTCCATTTATGCCATAGCAATATACAGCAGAAATAGTAAGAGCAGTATGGTAGTATACTATTCGAAACTCAGCGAATGATATTAAACTTTCACCTGAATAAAATCAGACTACGGAATCCGAAAGAAAAAAAAGAAACGTGATTATTTTTTAGCTTCTACATTTTAAAGAAAATAAGTAATAATAAAAAAAAGACAATCTTTGTTCTGTTGGCTTGTCTTAGGATGATACTAAGGTTAGTGTGACCTTAGTTGTAGCTCCAGTAATATTTAAAGATTTACAAAATAACACCTTGCACATGATTTCAACATTTGTATTCCATACGCATACACAGAGGTCTGGACTCGTACTGTTTTCCATTCAAAGTTGGATGTGGGGCATACCCACTTGAAATCTCTAATCTCAGAGCATAATGGCATTCTGCCCGATGCTTGAAAGATGACCTATAAGGCAGAGGTCCCAAACCCCTGGGTCGTGACCCAGTACCGGGCCGTGGAAGAGTTGCTACCGGGTCATGAGAATGTTCTGGAAAAATTTTCTGTGCAGCACTGATATACGCCCTTTGCCCTTTATGAGGCACTATCCAAATTTACATAAAAGGAGCAATTTCAGAAAACATAGATTCACACTTTCCTATAGATGAAGTTACTGTTTTCAAAGCAACACTCCGCCCTGCCCATTCTTGGTTCTTTTGGTTGCCCAGTAGAGAAAGGCTGTCTATGGGCGCTTCACTCAAATTGTGCTGAAACTGCCCAAAAAGTGCTGTTTTGGGGGTTGAAACACCAACATTTTCCAAAGATTATTGGAGATTGGGGCTTCTTTCTATTTCCTCCAGATCGTTGCATCAGGAAAAACACAGGATTTTACATGATGATACTTAATGTTTCACCGTGATTGTTATCGAGTCTGCTGTATTAGACACAACTGACCAACAGCAGTTGTTGGTGTATATGAACATTTTTAAGAAGAAATCATGCAAACTCACATGCATGATCACAAATGGCTGATTTTAATTTCCAAAGTGCTGTCACTGTGACAGATATGAGGTCAAATATGATCTAACGATTATTTGATCAAGACCACCATATATGATATAACAGGAGGAACAGATCCCGTATCCACCACCACAGCACATGGACTGCTGTTTGTGAAAGGATAAGTGAATAAAAATAATGTCATAATGTGAAAATTATGTCTTTGCATTTATTTTGAATTCAGTAAATAATATTGTTCATTATTAAGTTTTGATATGGAATACGATCATACTGAAGAATATTATTATTTATTGTATGTGGGTTCATAATTTAAGCAGTAAAGACCCATATTGCATGTCTAGTGGTAGTTTTTATTTTTATATCACATTTCTTAGGCTTTAGAAGTCTGTTAAACATGAGAGAATGTGTATTCATCAACCTGTTACATGCCCAACATAATCATACAGGCTCAATGAACCAAGTTTAGACTTGTTTTGATGATATTTCAGAAAATAACCCTCATACTTTCTTCAATGTAAACCATAGATATTCCTTTATAATAACTTTTATTAACATTAAAATATTTTTTTTACATTCTATTAAGCTTAAAAGATTATTTAAACTGCAGCACTGCCTATTTCCAGTGGTCGATTTTTAAAAATATTTAAATGGGTATGGTGTTGTCAAAGATTGTCCAAGTGTTAAAATAAGAAATCTTTTAAAAATCTTGTGTCAAGTTCTCAGAAATGGTAATCTTTGTCCAATTTGAATCCTTAGTTAAATGAACAAATAAATTATTATAATCTTTTTTTTAAAAACTGAGTACGGTCATACAAACACATGTGTGCATGGAACTACTTTATTACGTGGTGGATCAGAAACTGCCATTGCTGGTTCAAACCAAATGATGTGTCTTAAGCATTCGTTATTAATTGTCACTAAAAATAAAAATGTCACTTCAGAAATAGCATTATGGCTTGTGCTGTTTCGAACAAATTACTGGATAAACAAGGATGAATGAATGGATGGATGTGTGTGTGTGTGTGTGTGTGTGTGTGTGTGTGTGTGTGTGTGTGTGTGTGTGTGTGTAGAGAGAGAGAGAAAGAAAGAGAGAGAGAGACAAGCAGAGATGCTGTCAGCTTTCTGAAAATCAGCTTTCTCAGTGGAAAAGTAGCCATCCAAGCGGGTGTATTTTGCGGAAGACGGTGCGCAGGAGTCTTTCAATATAGAAACCGCAATGTCCTCTGCCATTTTAAACAGTGTGTCCACTCCAATGTGGAAAGTCAGATAAGAGGTAAGCACATTCTGTTTGTGTAATTATTCAGTCTGTTGTGTCTCTCAGCTGTGATGAGCCGTAATTCTGAAGTTGTTAGTTTAAAGCTGTTTAAAGCTATTTCCTAGCATTAGTAGTGTAGTAGTAATACGAGCGATCACGGAGTACTGTATGTAAACACAGGGTGGCATGGATTCACTTCACGTCACCTAACTGGCTCATATTACACATAAAAATTATCTTTTGCCACCACCTGCTGGCTAACATATGATAATGTAAAAAATGACAAACAGTAGCTCATCTTAACACATCTGCACTGCTCTTACACTTTAGTTTAGAATGGCATGAACACAAGCGGAGCGATACACACACAGTGAAGAGTCAGAAAGCTGATGGTGTCAGACCATCTTTGCTCATGGAATGTCTCTCGTCCAATCAGATTCAAGGACTGGAACTAACTGTTGTGTGTGTATATATATATATATATATATATTATTTTTATTTTTTATTTAAAAGATCTGGAAAAAATGAGCATCACTTATTTGACTTCTGTTACCCTCTGTAATTATATTTTATTATGAACAAAATCCACGTTTTGATATTAAAAAAATGAATTTTTCTAGACTGCTCGCCAACTGTCAATGACAAGCATTTTTCTACTCCAATAATTGAACTAGTAAAGGAAGTTTGGACTGTTTCTTTGAAGGCTGCTTAAACAGAGGTGTAAAAAAAATGTCTACACACAAAAGTGTTTTATAGGAAAAATCCTGAACATTGTTTGAGTTAAAAACATGTACATGTTGTAACTGTAGGCTCATCATAGCAATATCTTACATTATATTCTCTCTCTTTTTTTTAAGAAAGACAAAAGATTTCCTTGAACTGTTCTCTTGGCCATTTTTAAAACTTGCATTATCTTCAGTGGCATAACTTTCATGTGAACACTAGGAAGTCTTGCCATCTCTAAACTTCAACACACCTGTTTGCAAGTATTTTCAATAAACTGGCGTCTATTCGCAGTGGAGAGTGATAGCTTGTGCACTCCCGGTTGCCAGATAGCACAACTAAAGCGTCACCCTGCAGAATATTTCCAAACTGTACAAGTGTCAAGATCTGATTGGGGGTTTTCACCTATCTGGCAAACTCACATGTGTCGAAATCTAATTCTGACCACAAATCACCATTATTTAGGGTATTATTTTTACTGGTGTTTTACTATAAAATGTTCTTTTATACTGCATAATTTGTACACTAAAAAATATATTTTTGCCTGTTTTTAAGATTTATCGATTTCAACTGCATAACAAATTTCCATCTAATTGTCTTGAGGAAAATGTAATTAATAACATTTTGTAAGATTTATATATTTTATTTAGTTAAAGATTAGGCAATTCAATTAGATGGAAATTTGTTATTCAATTTAAATGGATAAATCTTAAAAATAGGCTAAAATATTTTTTGAGTGTACATTGCTATCCCTTTTTATTGAATGGTGTAATGCTTTGGATTAATTTCAAAGACACTATGCTTTTATAATTAGATTTTATTAAACATCTTACTACATAAAACCTCTAAACAGATAAAAAAGCAATAAACGACCCCAAGTTTCTAGTTGTTGGTCCGAGTGTTTACCAGCAGCCACATATAATTTACAGTGTTTTACACACCTGCATCTGCAGATGTTAGTTAAACAAGTTATGTTAGCAAGTTATGAAGGAATTTTGATGCATATTAAATTATAAAAGTTCATGGTTATCATGTTCAAGTTTTCCGCACTAGATCCGAGTTGGAAGTCTCACATCAGGTGTCATTCCATTACAATTTTCCAAATACGTTATCGGAAATTCTGACTTGAATTAAAAACAGTATATGCTTGAATTTCTACTGACCCTAGAACCACAGCTGAAGTATAAACTCTAAAAGAAAGCACACTTACTTCTGTGAGAAAAGGTCTCTATAGGGGCTGCCGTGCTGCAAAGCCAAGCCATATCCTTTACTGCTCATGCTGTTTCCTGTGACCACAAGCGTACAGTCGTCATCGGTCAGAGCCGCATACTCTAAGACAGCCATGTCCCATAGGAATGCATATGACTCCCTCTTAACCTGAGAGAAACCACACACATGCACAGTGCAATGTTTAATATGCCTATTTACAGCAGAATATCATGGCAGGTGTTTTATGTTTTTGATAACAGTACCGTAAACTCACAGCTAAACACTAAAACACAAGTTTCCTCTTTCAGTTGCACATTCCTTGACAGACAGGTCACAGACATCATTCAAAATGAAAGATGTTTATATTTAACTGAAAGTCATGAGATAGCTTTGAACTTGTTTCTTCTATGGAAACTAGCCTCCCCCGCTCTCTTTTAAAGGGATCTCTGTCTCTTGGGGAAAATGCCTTTTTTCCCACCACAACAAATAAAGCAGCTCAAGTGACTGCTATCCTTTCTGTCTCTTTTCAAATCGGGCTATATTGCAGACACACATTTATGACAAACTTTCATATGATATGTAAAGATAAAAAAATAGGATGTCAAAGATGAAATGACAAAGAAGCTCTCTTCCCCTGGCTCTTCTTTATATACATGAAATTTTCCCTATCTCTGTGTAAAGTACTAAAAACACCAAAAACTGCCTGAAACGATATTTACCATGTGTCTCTGAAGTGTACATCTATTAGAGGTATTTGGATTACTCTCAATCTATTAAAGTATTAATGTAAAATCTATAAATAATACGTCATAAATTAACTGTAAGGGTCTGTTCACACAACTTGCATATTTCTGTGTTGTTTTTAAATAGTTTTCTATGTAAACATTTTCTATACGGACATATTTGAATGTTGAAATGCATCTCATTGTTTTTTCAGCATCTCACAGCATGAAAGCCACGTTTATAAGAAATGTTTCTTAGTAAAAAATCTCGAGATCTGCATTTTGTTCCATTTTACTGTGTTCAGCATAGCTTTTTAAAATGTAAGCATGTGTTGTGTGTTAACGGTCCCTAAGACTGAGCATTTCTAGGACTGGCTGTTGAAACTGTTTGAAACTGGTAGTTGTAATTTGTAAATATTGTTAGTAGCACCACTTGTGTTGTGTTCAAAACTGCTTTAATTGCTTCTGTTTGCATTAATCTCTTTTGTAAGCAATTTTGATTACATGCTAATTTAAACAAAAAGCACCTCCAGTAAACAGGATGAAGAGACCCAGACACATAGTGGGACCGTTAATTTATATGTGAGTCTCTCTGGGCAATTACTAGCAGTTAATCGTTTTAGCTGTTGATCTGGCAAAGATGGCCAGACAACAGCATTATTCAACACCATCCAGAGAGTGGAAGTACAGTGATACCAACCTCTATTCATCTCTACCATATCTCTTTTCATTATTCTGCTTCAGAAATCAATTCCAGGCCTCCTAAATTGTTAGCTTAATAGCCAGTCATGTAACAAGGCTGGAATACACTCATCAGGAGACCTGTGATTTTGTTGATGTCTCCTGTGAAAAACATGTCAATAGACATGGCTTTTGTGATGCTTTTGAAAAAAGCTGTGAATATATGTTTTTTCCCCTTTTCTTAAAGATTCTCTTGGCATTGACAACAGTTTGTATACAAAGTGACTTTGAAAGTGTTACCAACCAAGCATAAATACATGAATACTTCCAGCAGCATGTGAATTGTAATTTTTATGATTCACACAATATGAGAAGGTGTTACATTTTCTAAGCAATTAATATTTATGTTGATAGTCTATAGCAGCTGTCTCATGTTTTCTGTCTGCATGTGCATGCTACATTTCCTGTTCCATCTTTAATGATGCAATAATTGCTTGAGTCATTCTGTTTTGAAGTTAAACAGCTTGCATTTTACTTTTACTTTTTCAGTGTTCTGTGAGACATGCTGTGGATTACAAAGAGCAACCAATAACCAATCTGCACCATCCACAAGATACTGTGAAGAAAATACATCCTACAAAGTATTCAGCAGTTTCATGGCTCTCACCAGGAAAAAGGACTTCAGCACCATGGATAGCTCTCATTGAGCACTGCACAATATACAGTACATTAACCACCTTAAACAGCTCTCCACCCTGTTTATTAGGGCTTCCAAGATTAATAATAGCAAAATATCCCTCTTACCTGAAAAAGTGAGTTCTATTTCCAGTGGTGTACATTCACATATATACTAAATAATAAATAATAATAATACATCAGTGGTTTGCAACTGGTTTTAATTTAGGACATTTACATTGGACATTAAGTGGTGGCCCCACACAATTCCAAACTGTTAAATGTACAAAATTAAAATGTCCAAAAATAATAATAATAATAATAATAATAATACAATAAATAAATAAAAACACTGAAATGTATTATTTGATAAGCCTATGTATTTTGCACCTTATTATTTGCAGAATTGCTACCCATTTTTGGATTGTGACCCACAAGTTGTCATTTTCAATGGATCAGGTGAGTGTTCGTTACCCCCACCCCACCTCGTCTGTAACTAACAGGACTGGACTTCATTTGCTCTGTCAGGTACCTTGCGGATGCCTTCAGCAGGAGAGGTCACAGAGTTGTCCTGTCCCTGATTTTTATTGATAGTTCTCCACAGCTCCGCAAAAGTGCTGTCTTGCTCCAGGGGGTTTGTGCCTTTCACCCTGAAATACTCAAACACCGCAGACTCTCGCACTGTTCCATAGCTGAAGTCTGCCTGTCTGGAAAGGTCTTGGAATGTTCTAAATTGAGAATAAATAGAAAATATTATAGACATATATTCCTTAAACATAATATAAGTTAAACATGTACAGAAAAACAGCATATGGCAGAATACCCATTTACAGAATTAATATAAGGTAAGAATTATTGATGCCTGATGTTCAAAATGCGTTTACTAAACTGTCATTGTGTTAACAAGCATGTCCCTGATAATTCTGTTTGTTATGTTATTGTTTAAACAATCTGGAGGTGTAGACATGCCTCAATAAATAAATGGTGCATTTCACAAACTGCCTAAATAGTGTAAAAGGAGCATCAAACAACAATTAAAATGATTCTTTCACTGGAACCAAACATCTGAACATGAGTGGATATTGCCAAGAATTCAGGATACTAACTTCATTCTAGTACAGACACTAAATGAATCACAATTAAAGGAATATTCAAGGTTCAATACAAGTTAAGCTCAATCGACAGCATTTCTGGCATACTTTTGAATACCACCCAAAAAAAATTTCTTATTAATTTCTTATTCTTTAAAAAAAAAAAGAACAAGTAAAAAAGCAAAAAACTATAATTCTAAACAGATACAAATATCACTGTTGGTGTTGTTATGCACATATCCTCCCAATACTGTCCCAATACCCACACCTGCTGTCTTGATACTTAATAGCACACGCAGGATAAGGTTCAGCAAATGTTGATTTTATTAACTACAGTGTGTATCTTTACATGTGTTTACGTGTTGGAAGTATACGTTTGAATGCTTTTTATTTGTTGTATCAAACCACATACCTATAAGTTGTGTAAAGTAGTTTTTGGTTGTCTTATATAAAGGTCAAGCTAATGTACACTCACCTAAAGGATTATTAGGAACACCTGTTAAATTTCTCATGAATGCAATTATCTAATCAACCAATCACATGGCAGTTGCTTCAATGCATTTAGGGGTGTGGTCCTGGTCAAGACAATCTCCTGAACTCCAAACTGAATGTCAGAATGGGAAAGAAAGGTGATTTAAGCAATTTTGAGAGTGGCATGGTTGTTGGTGCCAGACGGGCCGGTCTGAGTATTTCACAATCTGCTCAGTTACTGGGATTTTCACGCACAACCATTTCTAGGGTTTACAAAGAATGGTGTGAAAAGGGAAAAACATCCAGTATGCGGCAGTCCTGTGGGCGAAAATGCCTTGTTGATGCTAGAGGTCAGAGGAGAATGGGCCGACTGATTCAAGCTGATAGAAGAGCAACTTTGCCTGAAATAACCACTCGTTACAACCGAGGTATGCAGCAAAGCATTTGTGAAGCCACAACACGCACAACCTTGAGGCGGATGGGCTACAACAGCAGACGACCCCACCGGGTACCACTCATCTCCAGTACAAATAGGAAAAAGAGGCTACAATATGCAAGAGCTCACCAAAATTGGACAGTTGAAGACTGGAGAAATGTTGCCTGGTCTGATGAGTCTCGATTTCTGTTGAGACATTCAGATGGTAGAGTCAGAATTTGGCGTAAACAGAATGAGAACATGGATCCATCATGCCTTGTTACCACTGTGCAGGCTGGTGGTGGTGGTGTAATGGTGTGGGGGATGCTTTCTTGGCACACTTTAGGCCCCTTAGTGCCAATTGGGCATCGTTTAAATGCCACGGCCTACCTGAGCATTGTTTCTGACCATGTCCATCCCTTTATGGCCACCATGTACCCATCCTCTGATGGCTACTTCCAGCAGGATAATGCACCATGCTCGAATCATTTCAAATTGGTTTCTTGAACATGGCAATGAGTTCACTGTACTAAAATGGCCCCCACAGTCACCAGATCTCAACCCAATAGAGCATCTTTGGGATGTGGTGGAACAGGAGCTTCGTGCCCTGGATGTGCATCCCACAAATCTCCATCAACTGCAAGATGCTATCCTATCAATATGGGCCAACATTTCTAAAGAATGCTTTCAGCACCTTGTTGAATCAATGCCACGTAGAATTAAGGCAGTTCTGAAGGCGAAAGGGGGTCAAACACAGTATTAGTATGGTGTTCCTAATAATCCATTAGGTGAGTGTATATAATTTAAATGCTTTGTAGTAGTAGTTGTTAATGGATCACACAAGTTTACAGAATACAGTTTTTATTTTTTGTATTAATCTTTATGCAGTGTATTGAGAAACAAAGTAGAAAGAAAAGGCTTTAATATTTTACAGCAATAATGGATGAGAAATTTTTACATGTTTTAATGTGCAAAGTATTGAAAATCAAAATGAGTAAAATTAATTAACTTTTACAATTAATTTCACAGAGTAATAAGTAGGATATAACAGTCACCACTACCAACAACAATCAGTCTTCTGAGCGCAACTATAAAAAAAACAGCTGGTTTAACCGGGACAAACATTGTAAAGTCTACGAGTGTCCTATCGTGCAATGAAAAGTCATACACACTTGCAGTCTTCATGTCTACTTGACACTAGTGGCCAAACACCGGCAATACATAAGACAAGTGGGTAAGCAGGCAAATCCAAAACCGCAAGTGAGGGTATTGGGACAGGGCAATTGCCATCTAATTAGGCAACAAAAAAAATATAGAATTGGCTGAGATCTGTGAGCCAGATGGCTTTCTTAGGTGTTATAGGTACCAAAAGGTTGTTCCTCATCGATAAATTGTACTTATTTACCGACAAATGTAAATTGATGACTTGAAGGTCAAACGACAATGTCAACATGGCGGATGTAGTACAGCTTGTCTTGGAATGTACAGGTTTTAATGCTATATTTATGCAACCTACAGAATATACTTGCTCAACGGTTGAGAAGTTCTTCATCGAATTCAGTGCATAATATGAAAGTATAAGGAATTTTGAAGCAGCATTGCTGTCC
Organism: Xyrauchen texanus; assembly: GCF_025860055.1. Classification (NCBI taxonomy): domain Eukaryota; kingdom Metazoa; phylum Chordata; class Actinopteri; order Cypriniformes; family Catostomidae; genus Xyrauchen; species Xyrauchen texanus. Next base: position 17,413,693 of record NC_068297.1, on the reverse strand, counting down.
CAACATCAGCAGTGTGAAAACTTTTGGGAGGTTTACCATTTTCTAAAGTGAGGAAGGCCTATTCTAGGATAGAATGCGAGCACTTACGGTTTTTATTTGTGTTTACAGTTCGGATAGCAGTGGACCAAATTCTAACTAAGGAGAAGCACAGATGCTAGACTTCAGGGACCATCCTATTTTAGTCTTAAAGGGATAGGTCATCCAAAAATTTAAATGTTGTTAATTTACTCACACTCATGTTGGTCCAAAGCTGTATTAATTGCTTTTTATTCTTTCTGTGAAACACAATAGTAGATGATAAACAGCATGTTAGTTTCAGTCCATTCACTTTTTTATTATTATAATTTTTTTTCCAATACAATAGAAGTGAATTGTAACTGAGGCTAACATTTTGCCTAGCATGCCTTTGTGTGTTCCACAGAAAAAGTCATATGGACTTTGAAAAACATGAGTGTGAGTAAATTATGACAACATTACATTTTTGGGTGAACTATTTCTTTAAATTAATATCTGACAAGCACAAGTTAGATAATACGATTTGAGATTAAAAATATTTTTGAAATATGGCCCCAGGATTCTCAATTGTAAGGATAAATCCACAATGTAAAGCAGACACAGGCACAATTTCATGAATGGGGATATTTTTTAGGGCAGATGTCTTGTTTTTTCTCTTGCGTAATAGCACTGAGTTACTTCTCCTTATGATTTTCAGTGGGGAGTGATTTCATGTTGAGATAAGCATCTTCCATCACCCTTGGCAAGGCTATTTACAGGCCTCATGCAATTATTTTCAGATTCAGATGAGTCAGATAGCTAATCTCGAGAATATCAAAACAATGAATCAGATTAATTAAGATGATAGCTTGGAGGAGAAAAAAAAACCCAATGGAAAAATGATGCACATGATGTCATCTTGTGTCATCGCATTTATGATATAGTTATTTATACCCTTAACCCTGATTGGCTGCTTTTGTACAATTAGATTAATCTGTACTGGAAAATACTGCTGTGCTGAAATTGAAAGTTTCAAACAATACCCATGACACAGCAGTTCACCATTGTGTTTAACCCAGAAAGACATTCAAAAAGATCTTATTACTTATAAGTACATTGTCAAGTCATCACCAATTGTTTCAAATTTCTTACATTGGGATTTTGAAGGTGGGGGAACTTTATGATGTAGGGTAACCCTATGATGAGGGAATCCTATGACCCCCATCTCACCAAAAAGGAATTATGTTAAAGAATGATATAATATACAATACTGTATTAAACAAAGGAGCCATAATAAAATTATTAATTATAATTAAATGCATACATATACAGAAATCCACAAATAACATCGATGTGGTTGTCAGCTCTACTTTATTTATTTATTTATTTATTTATTTTGGCAAAACTATAGCTGGATGTCAGTGGACTTATACCAGTAACAGAATACTGTGTTTATAGTAGTGGATATATCTATTTAATTTTATTTTGTGATTGTACTAGAATCAGAATGCAGGTCAGAATGAAAGATAGTGGAGTGAGAAGTAGGTCTTGTTTTCGGTGAACAGTGCCATTCTAGATGAATGCTGTGTTGCCTATGGCAGGGTCCGCCAGTTACTAGACACTGACATTAATACTTAATGTAATTAAAAACGTTTTTTTGTTTGTTTTTTTTAATGAGCACGAAGGTAGCGGACCACTGTTTCGAATTGTTCTGCCACAATTAAACACCCGGTTTTAACATATTTTAACTTGATTTCAAAACAGACACAAATGTGGTTGGCCTGCCAGCTGCTCCATTTGAAACAGACCATTTTGGCCGCAGGCCTAATTTGACTCACATGCGAATAGATATCATCATACTGAGATGAGATTGGCTCTTGACACACAGTTTAGACTGACCGACAGAATTAATAATATTAAATAATAAAGTTGTTAAATAAACCACTATGATAACACAATTGTCTCCATAATTGATTTAATTCACCTTAAACTTTAGGTGACCTCAAAGCATAAGTGGAGGACTGTAACCTCTTGCATGCAATCTCAATGGACTTTCAAGGTTTAAAACATGCAAATAGCAAAACTACTCTAAAAGATGTTGTAGAAACATGACTTCATGAAACATGAAATAAACTACTTGATTTGATAATTCACCCAAAAATGAAAATTTATGATTTCCTGTTTGATATTATTTATTTAATAGTTGTCTATAGCAGAATGTCCAAACCGCTCTTTTCCAGATAATGAATTCAGTAAATATTGACTTAAATTTCACAAAGCTATGGCATGGCATAAAACAAAGTGCACAAGTGAAATGGGCTATTTTTATGATGCTTTATGGCACTTTTCTGCCCTTTTTGTAGCTTGATATGCCCTGGACCACTTTCCTTTTACAAAAGCACATTTTACTCCTTATGCATTTTAACCAAACATATCTAACAAGATATTAGAATTCTGTAGTCCATTTGGCATTCGATGTTATGTACTTGAGGACCTAGAAGGGTACTCTGGGTATGTATTTGATTACTGTCAAATACATACCCAGAGCACTGTAAGATTACAGTATGTAGTGCATTTGATGAAGACTCACTACAGTTAAAGACCCGGCAGACTCACTGTATTTTTTTATTTTTTATTCAGCTTTAAGAGACTACCTGTGTTCTGAGATCTTTTCAGCTGGCTACGGCAGGATAAAATCAATATAGGTGCTCTTAAATATATTATTACCTATAATAGGAACTCTGTTTGGAATTGGTCCAAAGATAATATTCATCATAGGTTACATTGAACAAAGAAAGGAGCTTCAATTAAACTATGTGTCTTGATTATGTAGAACATTCAGTATGGATCCTTGTAGAAGGCAAAGATTCAGAGATCCATAGTCAACCAGATGGCAGAAATAGAAAACCATAATTAAACCCCATTCAGGCTTAATCATATGTTCACAGCAGTGGCCATTGCTCTGAAGGTGAAAAAAACACTAGATGTAACAGCATCATAAATCATGAATATTAACAGGGCCACTGAACACTCAAAAATAGTTTACAAGCAATTTCTATAATATCAATTTTTTTTTCCCACTGATTAAAAAAAAAAGATAAATAGCATCTCCTTGGTTTTGCTTTGCTATGGCTACTCTGCATATAAACAATTCTATAAGTGATTTACAACATATAGTAAATTCAATATAGAGCATTTTATACACAACATTACAGATTCACAGATGTTTCATAGCGCACAGCTTTCAGTTGTGCTGCGAGAGCTCGCAGATTCACCCCAATGAATCTTACAAAGCACCGACTGATTTGTCAATCAGCAGCCAATAACAGGACACAAGCAGACTGATGCTGAGCATTTGGGGAGCTTTGGACCGAACAGAGTTTTTGTCAATCCTGAATACAATTTTACATCTGAGATATGAACGACTCCCAGTGGGCTCCCAGCATGGTGACGATACCGTATCATGTACTGGCAGGGCTGCTCGATTTTTATAATACTTACAGCACAACTATAGCAGCTGTGGATGTTGCACTTAGAGACGGTGAAATAATCCCCCCAGGGCCATCAGACACACACACACACACACACACACACACACACACACACACACACACACACACACACACACACACACACACACACACACACGAGCTGAATGAGAAATGCGACAGAAAAGCGGAACTCTTGGGTAAACTGTGTGAGGCATTTCACTGGTGAACTAACATGTCTCCAAGAGTATAACATCAGAATTCAGAGACACAGAGAGAGAGAGTGTGTGTGTGTGTGAGCGTGTATTTATCACTTTGTGGGGACCAAATGTCCCCATAAGGATAGTAAAACCCGAAATTTTTGACCTTGTGGGGACATTTTGTCGGTCCCCATGAGGAAAACAGCTTATAAATCATACTAAATTATGATTTTTGAAAATGTAAAAATGCAGAATGTTTTCTGTGAGGGTTAGGTTTAGGGGTAGGGTTAGGTTTAGGGGATAGAATATAAAGTTTGTACAGTATAAAAACCATTATGTCTATGGAAAGTCCCCATAAAACATGGAAACACAACATGTGTGTGTGTGTGTGTGTGTGTGTGTGTGTGTGTGTGTGTGTGTGCGTGTGTGTGTGTGAGAGAGAGAGAGAGAGAGAGAGAGAGAGAGAGAGAGAGAGAGCATCAGTACTTACACTTAAGAAGGTGCCAATCTAGCTGTGAAAGACATACATTTTAGATTTGAAAAATATGCAAAACAGTCAAAATTAAAAAAGAAACAGGATAAAATAATATTCTCAAACATGACTTTGATCAAGATTGTTAAGCAATTCCTAAAAAAACTCAGAAGTTTATCTAATCAGAAACACAGATATTAATAACACAGAGATTTAATGTGAAACACTAAAACAATACACTCAGAACCAAAAAAGCTAAATTCACCCAGAGGCAACTGACAATAATGGAGAAGTCTGTCAATACAAACCAATTTTGTGACAATTGGAATAATCTGAAAAATAAATAAATAAATAAAAATAACTATGAAGAATTGGCTATCCAAAATGGATAAATATGGGGTACCCATTTTCAAACACTATTTAATAAAGTATAAACAGACACAAATTCTAAACAACATTAAATAATCAAACAATTGGAAGTACTAGCATTGGAAATCAAAGGAAATCAAATTCCATTAGACTTCCCTGTTACTGAAAAGACAAAACTTATACACTGAAGGCCAGAAAAGCATCTGGACCTGATGGGATATTGAATGAAATGCAAAAAGAATACCAGCACCACATTTCAACTGGCCATTCTAAAATTATTCAATATGGTTCTGAATATAAGTTACTTCCCTGCCATCTGGAATCAAGGACTGGTAACACCCATCTTTAAAAATAGAAATAAACATGGCCCTAATAATTAAAGATACATTTGTGTGAGTAGCAACCTGGGACAATTATTTTGTTGTATAAAAATGTTAGACTCTAGACCAGAAGTCAAATTGGATCTCTACCAAATTACCGTACATCTGACCATATTTACAGGCAACAAACTTTAATTGAGAAACATGCTATTCCATAATAAAGGCACAATTTTTGCATGATTTATTGACTGGCACCAAAGATTATTCTTCAAACTTATTGAAAGCGGTGTAGGAATTAAAACCCTATGACCTTATAAAATCACTAATACACTGAAAGCATATTCGGCATGAAAATTAGCACAAAAATAACAAAATATCTTTCCCAGGAGTGTGGAGTGAGACAGGGATGCTGCTTAAGCCCAAAAGTCCCCAAATGAACAGGGTCTACAGCAGAATCTGGACCTGCTGGAGCAATACTGTCAGACCTGGGCCCTGACAGTCAACCTCAATAAAAATAAAATCATGACATTCCAGAAAAGATCCAGATCTCAGGGAACACAACGCACATTCACATTAGGAACTAACCAAATACATGCTCATCACACTACAATTATCTGGGGCTAAAAATCACTTCCACTGGAAACTTCAACCCTACAGAGAATGAACTGATAGATAAAGCCCTCATGGCCTTCTATGCAATAAAAAGACAATGTCCTATAGAGATACCAGTTAGAATTTGGTTAACATTTTTAGAATCAGTGATTGAGCCGATTGCCCTGTATGGCAATGAAGTGTGAAGTCCACTGACAAATCCAAATCAAGAATTCACCCAACAGGAAAAATATCAAATAGAGACCCTGCATGCAGAATTACACCAGCACACAACAAATAATGCATGCAGGGCAGAATAAGGCAAATATCCACTAATTATAAACATACAAAAATGGGTAATTCAATTCTGGAAATTTATAAAACTCAGTGACCCCCAGTCAAACCATTATAAAGGCCTGCAGTAGCAAGAGTTAAACAAAGTAATCAGTCCCATCTCTCAGCTGGACTAGAGCTTTAGTCTTGATGGTTCACTAACATCCACTAACCGCCATCACACTAAAGATCTGGACCAAAACAACCTGGCCAAACTAATTATATACAGACAAATCGCAGCACAAATGATAGTGTGACGAGTCTCTACTCATCTTGCTATGGCGGGCTAGTGGGTGTGGCTAGAAGACTCATCAAGGGAACGATGTCCACCTGTTCATCCCTCTATAAAAGTTAGGCTGGCTAGTGTAGATGGGGGGGGGTCTGTTCTCCGGGTTATTTTGTGTTTGATTTGGGCTCGGCTTTTTGTTATTTGGTTTAGATGTTTGTTTTCTGTTACTGATACTTGTACATCCATGCACCTGACAAACATTACAGATGACAATGTTTTCTTATTTTTTATGTTTTAACATTTATGTTAATAAATGTTTGTTTTTGCAACCCAATCACTGTGTCCTCCATTTCATTTGCCACGGCTTTGAGCCGGTCGTGACAAATGTGGGGGCTCGATCCATAACTTTGTTAGTTAAATAATTAATTTGTTAGTTAAATAATTGATTTCGTTAATCTAATGATTAGTTCGTTAAATGTGTTTTTTTTCTTAGTAATGTTTGATGAATCTTGAAAGTTCGTGGAGGATTATAGTGATTGGTTTGTTTGTTTTTTTTTTTTTTTTTTTTTGGCTGATTTTCACGGGAGGTGGGTTTCGGTAAGTACTGACTCTATTGGTATGTTTGAGGGGAGGTTTCTTGTTGGATATGCTTTTCCCTGTTTAGGTTTAGCAGGGTATCCTTAACGGGATACTCTGATTTTTTTTTTTTTTTTTTTTTCTTAGTTTGTTTTGTTTGTGCGGTGAAAGCAGCTAGAGCAGTTGTCTCGGGAACACGTCCGTGTTTTGTAATGGTGATTTGTTAATCGGTTGCCATTTCAAACACTGGTTTACAGTGTATAAAAACCCGCTGCAAGTAACTGTACGAAGATTAGGGATAAGTTTAGATAGTTTCTGGGTTTAGTTAGAGGGAACTGTTTATCCAATTTTTACCCCCTCAGATATATACATTTTTGTCTGGATTAAGTAGTCGAACGCTTGTATTTCACCATGGATTTAAAGGTTGAGGAATTTATTAGTGCTCCGTCTGAAGATCTGTTGGATGTTTTTACTAAAGACCAACTAGTAGAACTTGCAACTCATTACAAAATTAGCTTGTCAAGTCAAGATAAACGTGCAAAAGATAGTATTAAAGCTTTGATTAAGACCGGGCTATCTGAACACGGAGTTTTGGAGTCTAAATCCGTGGAAGATGCTTCCGTTTTTGTAAGTGCTGCATCAATGTCTCAACTAACATTTGACCAACAAAAACAATTGTTGTTAATTCAAACGGATATGAAAAAAGAAATGTTAGAAGCACAAAATCGCGTTGAGATATCTAAACTAGAGTTACAACAACAAAAGCTTGATCTTGAACGTTACCGGTTAGATCTGATAAGAGACGGTAAACTTAATTTAACGGAAGGAGTAGAACGTGATTTGGCTTCGTGTAAATTTGATGTAGCGACTAATATGAGATTGATCCCAAGATTTGACGAGAAAGATGTTGAACGGTTCTTTTTGTTGTTTGAACGCGTGGCAAAGGCACGAAATTGGCCGGATGAGGAATGTACGCTTATGCTACAGTCGGTTTTTACAGGGAAGGCTCAAGAAGCATATTTGTCTCTTAGCGTAGAGGACGCTAAGGACTATTTGACTGTTAAGAATGCAGTATTAAGGGCATACGAGTTGGTCCCAGAGGCCTATAGACAAAAATTTAGGTCCTGGAGGAAATCCGATAGTCAAACGTATGTTGAGTTTGTGCATGATATTTCAGTTCATTTCAATCGTTGGTGTACAGCTTCTGACGTGAAAACGTTAGATGATTTGAAGGAGTTGATCTTGCTTGAACAGTTTAAAAACTCTGTTTCGCAACGGGTAGCAATATACATCAGTGAGCGTAAACCCGACACCGCATATGAGGGTGCTATTATGGCCGATGAATTTTCTCTGATTAATAAAACCTCTTTTGGCTACAAAAATGCTGGAGAATACTTTAAGAGAGAATTGGGGCATGATTTTAATAGAGCTCAAAAAAATGTGGGTAGTATACCTGATAAACAGCGTTTTGGCTTTGTTGGAGGAAATGAAAGAGAAAACATCTGCAATTATTGTCATGAGTTTGGTCACTGGAAGAATGAGTGTCCGTTGTTGAAATCTAAGTCATCTTCAGTGAAACCCGTTGTTTTGGCGGTGACTACCTCAGAAATAAATAATGTGCAAAAGAGTTTTTTGTCACGTATCTCAACATTTTCTCCATTTGTTACTGATGGTTCTGTCAGATTGGTAGGTTCTACGGAAGATATACCGGTCAAAATTCTCCGTGACACCGGTTCATCAGAAACATTTGTCCTAGAGTCCATCTTATCTTTTTCAAACGACTCTTACACTGGGAACAATGTGTTGGTTAGGGAATTGGTCTGAATGTGATCTCTGTTCCCTTACATAAAATTGTTTTGCATTCTGACTTGATCCAGGGAGAAGTGGAAGTTGCTGTACGTTCCTGCTTGCCTGTGGATCGGAGTACAGGTAATCCTGGGAAATGATTTGGCTGGTGAACGGGTTTGGCAGAATGTTTCACCGCATTTGGTCGTCACACCATCTGGGTCGACTTTTGACTCGAGGGATGAAATGTTTACCTGTTCTTTGAATGGGTTTCCGTCATGCGTGATAACCAGGTCTATGAGTAAAATACCTACTGATGTTACATCTGAAACTAAAGAGATGTTGAGGGCACCTCTAGAAATTCCTTCCTCCTTGTCTGTGTCACGCGATGACCTAATTAAAGGACAGGAGACTGACGTTACGCTTGTTGAATTGTTTGATCGAGTTGTCCCTTATGACACAATCGTAAACCTTCCTTCTGGGTATTATCTAGAGGAAGGTGCATTGGTCCGAAAGTGGGTGCCGCAAGGAGAATTTGTAATTGGTGATCCAGTTGTACAAATTGTAGTCCCTCAGTCTCTCCGTCAACTTGTTTTAAAAACGGCACATGATAAATCTGGACATTTGGGAGTGAAAAAGACGTACAAATTGCTCTTGAGGCATTTTTTTTTGGCCAAAATTGAAGCGTGACATATCGAAGTATATTAAATTATGTCGAATATGTCAGCTTACTGGAAAACCGAATCAGTCTATGAAACCTGCCCCTCTCTATCCAATTCCTGCTATTAGTAAACCCTTTGAGCATCTTATTGTGGATTGTGTTGGGCCATTACCTCGGTCAAAGGCAGGGAATGAATATTTGCTTACGGTCATGTGCCAAGTGACTAGATATCCAGCTGTGTACCCGTTACGTTCAGCTAACCGCAAGGTTAGTTGTAAAAGCACTGACTCAGTTTATATCGGTGTTCGAATACCACGAATTATTCAGTCTGATCAGGGAGTAATTTTACTTCCAAATTGTTTGGTCAAGTTTTGAAACAGCTTCATATTCAACATAATCTTTCCAGTGCTTATCATGCTCAAAGTCAGGGGGCACTGGAAAGATTTCACCAAACATTAAAGTCTTTACTAAGGTCTTACTGTGTTCAGATGAAATGGGATTGGGAAGCTGGGTTACCTTGGCTCATGATGTCAGCACGAGAAGCCGCTCAGGAGAGTACTGGATTTAGTCCGAATGACCTAGTTTTTGGTCATGAGGTGCGTGGTCTTTTATCTATTTTGGCTGCTGATTGCTGCGGACGAATTTTTGAAGCCTGCCAATTGGCAAAAGCATCCTTGAGTAAAGCACAAGATCGAATGAAACGACTTTTTGATCGTCGTTCCGAACTGCGTTCATTTCAATCGGGGATCAAGTTCTTGCTCTCTTGCCTATTGTGGGATCACCGTTTCAGGCTAAGTTTGTAGGTCCATACACTGTTGCTCAACAAATTTCTGACCTTAACTATTTGATTAATACTCCAGATAGGAAAAAGAAGACCAGAGTGTGTCATGTAAATTTGTTAAAGCCTTTTTATGGTTCTGGAGATCTTGCTGACACTAAAATAGGTCAAGACAACATCGATATACCTAATTCTGGTATTAAATCTGTGCTGCTTACAGGTTCTTTGAGCTGTGATGCTGAATTAACAACAACTTCAATTCTAATAGGTGGGGATCAGGATGAGATTGATCCTGGAGATTCTATTCTTCAGGGTCGTTTACATAATTCAGAAGCACTAAGCTCTTTGCCTGGTCGTTTTAGTCATTTAACGGAGGTGCAGTGTACCGATTTGATTAATTTGATTTTTGAGTATATTACACTGTTTCCCGACACTCCGTCACGTACAAGTCTTATTGAACACGACATTGACGTGGGAGATTCGCCTCCAATTCATCAGCTACTATCGAGTATCTGCGAATAAAAACAACAATTAGAGAAGGAAGTTGACTATATGTTGGCAAATGGTATCGCTGAACCTTCTTTTTCTAGTTGGGCCTCTCCATCATTGCTGGTGAATAAATCTGATGGATCATTCAGATTTTGTACTGATTACCGAAAGGTAAATGCCGTAACAAAACCTGATTCATTTCCCTTGCCTCGAATTGAGGATTGCATTGATCAGGTGGGAAACGCAAAATTTGTTAGCAAGTTTGATCTATTAAAGGGTTACTGGCAAGTGCCTTTAACTGAAAGAGCTCGTGAGATTTCTGCTTTCATTTTACCGTCAGGATTATTTTCGTACAACGTTATGAGTTTCGGGTTGAGAAATGCTCCTGCAACTTTCCAGCGTTTAATTAATTGAGTTATTTCAGGTTTGAGGGGATGCGCTGTGTACTTAGATGACGTCGTCGTGTATAGTCAAACTTGGAAAGAACACCTCATTCAAATTAGAGCACTATTTGATCGATTTGTGGAGGCAAATTTGACCGTTAATTTGTTAAAATGTGAGTTTGCCAAGGCCACAGTAGTTTACCTGGGGAAAGTGGTTGAGCAGGGCCAAGTGCGCCCTGTCTGTGCAAAAGTAGAAACAATTGATAATTACCCTATGCCTACCACAAAGAAAGAACTGATGCGATTCCTTGGAATAGTGGGTTTTTATCGTTGTTTTTGTAGAAATTTTTCTACAGAGGTGGCCCCCCTGACAAACTTATTGCGGGGTGGAGTAGACTTCTGTTGGACGCCAGGCTGTCAGCAAGCCTTTGAAAAGGTAAAAATGCTTCTTACGGAGGATCCTGTTTTGAAAGCTCCAAAATTTGACCAAGCATTTCAGTTGCAAGTGGATGCCAGCAATGTGGGTACTGGTGCCGTTCTGTTACAGACTAATGAAGATGGAATTGATCATCCAGTTGGATTCTTTTCTAAAAAGTTTAATTCTTATCAACTTAATTACTCTGTGATTGAAAAGGAGGCGCTATGCGTTGATTTGGGCTTTACAACACTTTGAAGTGTATGTGGGTTCATCTGAGGGACCTCTGGTGGTTTTACTGATCACAACCCTTTAGTTTTTCTTCACTCGTTGCAGAACCCAAACCAGAGGTTAATGAGGTGGTGCTTGTTTTTACAGGGATACCTGTTAGATATTCGCCACATTAAAGGTTCAGAGAACATAACTGCTGATGCCTTGTCCCGTATTCATATAGTCTAGTGTCAAAGGATTTGTTAAATTTTTCCTGTCTTTTCTCTTTGTTCTTTTCTTAATTTGCTTCCCAGGTGCAGGGGTTGCTGGAAGGACGGGAGACGTGAAAAGACTGGGGAAAATTTAGAGTTGGACTAAGTTCGCTTACTGGACTGTTTGAATTTTGTAGTGGGGGGTTTTTGTTTGGGTTTTGGGCATGTTTTAAGTTCCTGTGCTCTTCTTTTTAGGGGGAGAGTGTGACGAGTCTGTACTCATCTTGCTATGGCGGGCTAGTGGGTGTGGCTAGAAGACTCATCAAGGGAACGATGTCCACCTGTTCATCTCTCTATAAAAGTTAGGCTGGCTAGTGTAGATGGGGGGGGTCTGTTCTCCGGGTTATTTTGTGTTTGATTTGGGCTCGGCTTTTTGTTATTTGGTTTAGATGTTTGTTTTCTGTTACTGATACTTATACATCCATGCACCTGACAAACATTACAGATGACAATGTTTTCTTATTTTTTATGTTTTAACATTTATGTTAATAAATGTTTGTTTTTTGCAACCCAATCACTGTGTCCTCCATTTCATTTGCCACGGCTTTGAGCCGGTCGTGACAATAGATATTAATATCCAACACACTCTCATGAAGAAATCGTCAGGATTCTTACAACTTTCCTAAATGTGTCCAATTCGTGTGATATTGTGTGACTACACTCATTTGAATTTCTACAACTTTCACTACAGCCAACATCGCTGGACAGTGTTTCCATCTAATACGCGACAATTACTTGCTTCTGTCACACACAACAGCTTCCCATCATGTTCACACACTCTACTGGTTGGTTAAGTTTAGATAAGGGGTTTGGGTAAGGGCATAATATTAATAAGTATGTCCTTATCACCTCGTGCACGGAACTCACTCTTCCGCATTCGGAAATTTGCACGTGATGAAGTCGTACAAGTTGATGCGAACAAAATCGTGTGAGACCATATGAAATAGTGAACTCGGAAATTATGTACAACTTTTCATGAGAAAGGGAAAATCAAACTCAACAACAGAGTAAAATGCAATGCTATCTGGCCCTAAAAAGAGAGTACACCACGGTAGACTATCTGTACACAGAGAGCCACCATGACAAGGTACAGACTCACTGGACACAACCTCGCTATAGAAATGGGCAGACACAGGAAAACATGGCTGCCATAGGAAGAAAGGTTGTGTTCACACTGTGATCAAAACAAAATAGAGACCAAGCTGCATTTTCTAACAGAATGCAAAAAAGATACAAACATCTGGGAATTGTTTTTTTTACAACAAAATTAAACATATACACAGCACATTTAATAATTTAACAAACTATGTAAAGAGAACACAAAGGCTGTCTCGTTTGGAAGGCTGCATTATACAGAGTGTCCTCCTTTAAACAAGACTTGTTTAAAAGAGACACCTTCGTAAGACAAACGGAAACGGAATGTAACATGGTTGCTATGAGAGCACGCCCCTCTTTAACAAGCCCAAGCACTTTGATTGATAAGGGAACAAACTCCCTCTGGAAGGGAATGCATGAGGTACATTTTAGGAGAAATATAATGATGTAAAAAGAAATGAAAATAGATTTTACAGGTGTACTTTTAGTCTAATACTTAATTTTAATTATATACTAATATAATTATACATATTACATACTCTGTACACATCTACTGAGGTACTTCAATTTGGAAATAAAAATGTCTTGCATTTGAACATCATATTTACAGGCAAATTGGTGTAATTTATTTTCAGACATTTCCACTGAAGCAAAGAATTGTGGGTTGTGAGTGCCCACAAAGGATACGATACACCTCATACATCCTCCTAATTCCAGTGAAAGAAGGTCACATTCGAAGGCTGCATTCTAAGTGTCCTACTCACTTTTCTGAAACGAAACGGCCTTGATGATGTATGCGGCCGACAAATGCGACCTCCGGAGGACGCAGCCTTCCAAACAATACACAGCCAAAGAGAGAGAGCAGTAGCCTAAGCCGCTCCCACATCTGCTTTTGGTTGAGAGGCCAAATTCAATGAGCAGGCAGATAATATTTACAGAGGCAGGAGGAAACAATTTGCACATCAGGTAGGGCATTACCAGTTCATATAAGTGCATTCTTATAGTCAAATAAGAGGGTGTTTTAAAAGTAAAAAGGCCATTTATTTCGCCTGTGAAATGGTGCAGAATTATTCTGCTCTACTAACCACTACCCAGTGGTATAGTAGTTTCTGAAGAGGTGGGCATACTATGAATTTATGACTTGCACCATCTCTAAAATATAAAATGTATATACAGTTCATATGTAAAATGTGTAAGAAATATATTTTTCCCATAAATTATTTTAAATAATAAATAAAATTGTGTGTGTTGTAATTATAGTCCCACATAAATGTACAAAATGTATATCAGGGTAAGTTTCTTGCTGGAATGGTGTATAGTACACGTGGTATGGTAACTTTTTTTTTACCATTTGTATTTTAAATTTGTATTTAAATTAATAGGTGTCATTAATGTTCCTTTCATTAGGCTTCTATAAAAATGTGTTCTACTTTATAATTACTCAACTTTATAATACTTTATAATGAATAAACTAACACATACATAATTGTGGCAGGACGGAGGGCGGGGCCGGGTTGTTATTATACACATCCGATCCCTTGTCAGTGTAACGTACTTCAATGGAAAGGAGGAGGCGAGAACTGGCTTGCTAATATAAATAATAGTTTAATTGGTAAACTGAAACAAAAGACAAAACACACACATGACGGACATGTCCGTAAACTATCTCTCTCTCGTCGCACCACCGTGTGCCATCGGCCTTTATCCCTCTCGGAGGCTTAATTAGCCTGATAAGGGACGGGGTGTGTATAATCATGTAATTATTATAAGCATCATCAAGCATGTCCCTACCTCGGACATACGGTAATAAAAGGAGGGAATCGTGCATCTGTTCATTCAGATTTCTTTTTTGGAGCCGAGTGGTTGTGCGATCATTGAGATGAGATCATTTCTGTTCCACTCACCTCTGTAGAGTGTCTGCTGTTGGATCTACGGCACAGTGCAGCTTTGCCCCTGGGTGCTTGTGACAGTGTTTCTAAAGAGAGCATTTTCCCTAAAAGAGTTTATTTCTCTAAAAGAGCAAACACACATCTGAACGTCTTTTTCAGGACGCGTCTTTGTAAAGATGCCATTCCACCCCTGTGTAGTTCCTGGATGCGGTTGATTTATCTCCACTCCTGACGGTCATAGACGCTGCCTCATGTGTCTGGGCCACGATCACACTGAGGTGGTATTTATGGATGGTTCATGTTCTCACTGCGAGAACTTAACCATGGCAATGTTGCGGTCGCGGCTTTCCTTATTAAAGAGGAACACCACTCCAGCCGCTCCCAGCGTTGCTCCTTCTTCCCACGGGATTCAGGATGACCCGGCTGGCGATGCAGGCGATTTGTGGATGGCAGCGGGCTCTGTTTGGCCGGGTAGATCCCACGAACCACTCACCCCCTTGGCACGCTCGTTGACTTCCATCCGAAGTCAACGCCCCCCAAGCTGGATGACGAATTTGCCGCTGCATCGGAGAGCGTTCTGGCGTCTGATGTGGAAGACTCGACTGGACTGCCACCTTCGGGTCGGCACGCCCAGTCTGAGGCTGACGTCTTCACGGCTAGACGGTTGGTTCCTCGGGTCTGGGCGCCGCTCACAGAACCGCTCACACCCCACAGGTTCCTATCTTCCCGGAGGTGCATGATGAGCTGACGAGGTCATGGAGGGCACCTTTCTGCCACTCAAAGATCTGCACTTGGGTAGTCCTGACCCCGACATGTTGCAGGAACTGTGCGCTGCAACCGACCTCGCACTCCGGGTCACAAATGTCACAATGCAGACACTTGAGCAGGCGATGGCCACCCTCGTGGTCCAGGAACATCACTTATGGCTGAACCTGGTCGAGATGCAGGAGGTAGACAAAGCCCGCTTTCTCCCAGCTCAGCCTATTCGGCGACACCGTCAACGACTTCGCCCAACATTTCTTGGCGGTGAAGAAACAGACAGAGGCTATTTCCCACTTCATGCCCCGCCACCGTTTTAGTGTGGGCCGTGCTCCGTCTGCTCACCAAGGGCGTCCCCCTGCGGCTTCCAAACGCAAGGCAACTCCGCCTCAACCTGGGCACAGCTCTCAGCCCAGCATTGAGCACCCCTCAGGAGGTGCACGCCCCCCGTCTCTCGAATGTTCTCGAGGACCCGGAAGGCTCCCAAGCATTCCTGAGACGGATGATCAAGGGAACGAAACATTTGCTCCGTAGCTGGTAAGCAGACCAACCATCCCCCAGTGGAGGGCCAGGACGAGAATCCTTGTTTAAAGTTATTTCCTTTGCCGTACCCACATTCTCAATAAAAGAGCAATTTCCTAATTTCCTGGGTCATCTGGCCCGTAAATGCCTTTCTCACGGCAATCCGGGAAATCTGCCAACCCAGATGTGGACCTCTCACTTCGGTGCATGGCAAAGATGCCAACACCCTACGTGCAGAGATCGTGACCCTTTTACTCAAATCAGCGATAGAGCCTGTCCCTCCAGCCGAGATGAAGAAGGGTTTCTATAGCCCTTACTTCATCGTACCAAAGAAAGGCGGCGGCTTATTTTCAACCGGGCCTAGCACAAACTCCCATTCAAAATGCTCACGCAAAGACACATTTTAACTTAACTTGCGGGTGTTCCGCTTGCACATAGCACCTTTCCCTCCACTGAGGTCATCACGTGCACTCTTTTCGCCCAGGAGAGTCCACTAAACTCGCCCTCTGGGATGCCGGGAACCTAAAACGTTCATGATGATTTTTATGGGGCGTTGGGGAAGGGAACATGCAGTTTGATGCAACCTGTGGCTTTGTACACAGCAGCTCATGTGCACGGTTCAGCGCATGGCTTTATTGAATAGGGACCCTTAGTGTCGCTTTATTCGACACAACGTCGAGTGAGTGACAGAAGGGGAATGTCTAGGTTACTGTTGTAACCTCCGTTCCCAGATGGATGGAACGAGATGTTGTGTCCCCCCTGCCATGGTGCTGAACCGTGCCACTGTAATAGCCAAACGTTATTCTCGCCTCGTCAGTGCAAAACCTGAATGAACAGATGATTCCCTCCATTTATACACGTATGTCCAGGGGAGGGACATGCAAATTCTGTCTGCCAAATTCTCATTGGCCTTTTCTCAAGTTCAGAGGTAACTGAGGCCTTCAAGAAAGTCCCTCATGTCGCTTCATTCGACACAACGTCTCATTCCCTCCATCAGGGAATGGAGGTTACAACAGTAACCTAGATGTTTAAGTTAAGACGTTATCTTATTACCATAGCCTACATAATATTTAATGATTATTTGTTTTATTTGTGTACTATAATTTGCTTTTATGTGTACAGTGAAATAGTTTTCCTACTTAGTAATATAAATTAAAATGATTTGATATCACAAAAAAAGGCACCACCGACTGTAGTAAATGACATGTGATGTAATTAGGGGACACAGTTGTCCAGTATCTGTGAAGTACATCAAAAACATTGGTGCTATAACATGCAGTATTTCACAAAGTTTAATTGCATAAGTGTAATTAAAAAAATATTAATATATATAAATATATATATAAAAAAATAAACGTTTGGCAAGGAAATACATTTACAGCGCAAATTATGGTTTCTCCAGGGATGCTTGTGCATCAGCATTAGATGCTGAAAATGTCCTGCCCCTTATGGAAATGTAAAATATAATTTGTTAGAGAAAATATTCAATCACATCTGAAATGAACGTTCTGATTGGTGGATCAGCTAAGTTGGACTGTCTACTTGCCTGTGCCATCAGTTGCGATCCCACCTCCAACAGCTAAGTGCGCATTTAGAGAGAATCTCTATACACTTCATGTATAAAAAAGCATGTCTATATATTCACTTCAGTAAAAAAAGTGTTCTAAGAACACAGCAGATCTACCTTTTTTCCAACAGTTTGGAGACTGCACAACAACACAGAGGTAAAAAACAGGAGGTGATATTAAAAATAGCTTTACATGGGGCCTGGGTAGCTCAGCAATAAAGACGCTGACTACCACACCTGGAGTCGCAATTTCGAATCCAGGGAGGGCTGAGTGACTCCAGTCAGGCATCCTAAGCAACCAATTGGCCGGTTGCTAGGGTGGGTAGAGTCACATTGGGTTAACCTCCTCGTAGTCTCTATAATGTGGTTCTTGCTCTGGGTGGGGCACGTGGTGAGTTGTGTGTGGATACCGTGGAGAATAGCGTGAGCCTCCACATACACTACTTCTCCTTGGTAATACGCTCAATAAGCCATGTGACAAGATGCGCAGAACCACAGTCTCAGATACGGAGGAAACTGAGATTCGTCTTCCGCCACCCGAATTGAGGCAAGTCACTATGCCACCAAGAGGACCTAGAGTGCATTGGGAATTGGGAATATGAAATTGGTGGGGGGAAAAAAATGCTTTACATATTTAACACAGACCTTACAATGTGTGCTTAAAAGAAGGATTGTCATTTGTTTTATTTCTGCAGTGCGTTTCATGTAATGCTGCCAATCAAGAATGATATGCCGATAAATAACTCTCGTTTGTGTGTTCCTCATCTCTAGATTATTAATTTAAATCAACATCAATGTAATGCATCATTGAAAGCAACTTTGTAGAAATTAATGGAGCTTCATTGATTAGACTGTCTGAGGTATGGCTTATTATTTAAGGGTTGTTTCGGCTCATGAAACTCAACTGTGATTGGCTTGATGGTCAATCAATCAGCCCAAAGTAACAAAACACAAAGAATACTGTATACAAATCCACCATTTGGACTCCGTATAGGCTTAGCATGAAAAAGTACAGGGGAACAAATCACCTTTTTAATGAGTACAGGGATGTGAGGGACACGTCCCCCACACTCTATAAAAAGGTTATTTAGTGGCTGCTATGCCTTTGAATGCCACCACCATCAACACAATCTTCATTGTGTAGTTTCGTTTGTACAGTTTGACAGCCGAATAGTAAAAATAAAAATCATAATGCATAGCTAAGAATAAGGCTCAGAGACCTGTGTGCTTATAACAACAAGAGCATGAGAATTCTCTGAAGTGGGAGTAGCCTTCATTGGACAAAACACATAAAAGGGAGAAATATTCTAGTATCTACAAGAAACAGAAAAAAAAAAAAATTATATGAGGAGACCTTTCATGGAATTTATGGAGAATTTCAGGGACTGTGAGCCTCATGGTGGGGAGTGAAGGGCCAAAGTGATCTGTAAAAGACAGCCAGCATGCTGGGAATTCTGTGCATATCAGATTTAATTGGAGAAATGTGATGCATTTAGGCAGGTAATTTTTTCTTTTATTTTTAGACTTCCTTCCTCCACACCTCAAGAACTTGCATTATATTTGATGCTAATTAAGACAATATAGCAATGTGAGATCTAGTCTTACGAGGCATGTACACGTACCACCCACCATCTGCTCACTGACCGTCTGCTACATATTGCACACAACACTGGAAGCATTATAATGGTCTAATCTGATAGGCTGGCTTTACACAACTTGAGTCAGGGCACACAGGGTTTTTTCACTGTACCGTGAGAAACAAAGCTGTGTTTACAAGGTATTGGGATGATACAAAGAGAGATTTTGGAAAATAGCTAATTACCGCATTTACCAAAAATGTCAAGGATAGTGGCATCAAAGCATTTAAAGATACTCAGTTTTATCTGAGACACTAAAACTAAAAGTAAACTATATGTCCATGAACAGAATTGTACTGTGTATTCTGATTTTTTTCTTATGTCTGAAGTAATCTGAATTTATTACATTTGGACAGAAATAAATTCTTATCACAAAGTCTTAACACACTTTCTGCTATTTTCCTGTGTTTCCTGTACAAATGTTCGTGGAGACTGTTGTGGCATTAATTGATTTCATTTTTCATGTGCCAGTCTATTATTGTGCTACATTTATTTCAAATAAATCTGCCACTAAATGGGTTTGGTCACTTTACATGTCAGTCAGAGGGTCTCTCTCTTTGCGCACATGTTTGCGCACATTCACAACTTTCTTGACCTAGGAGAACTCAGCTTATCAAAGGATTGTTTAAAAAACGATTTGTGGGTGTGGTTTGAACGTGATGATCTTTATTTTAAATTTTCCTCCACAAACAAATTTTTAAAACTGCCGTAGTATAAACTAGCTTTGTTCACTTAGTTTTATTAGGTGAAAAAAAGTTTGGCTTCTTCCATGGACCCTTTACACAGACCCTTGACGATGCGTTTATATATATATATAAAAAAAAAATTGCGTATTATTTAGTGCAAATTTATAACGGTGTACTTTATATAATATTACCCTTGAATTAGTAAAAAAAAAAGTAGTTACCACAGCTGCGATGAGGTTTCTAAAACAGCTGCTGCTAAGAGAGTGACAGAAAATGTGCCATCTTCGCTTTTCAGACTATTGTAATCCACCACTCTCTATTTTTTTTTTTATTTATTTGAAAAGTCGTGGAAATGTAATAGTGGTGTTTTTCTTTTGATGTTGGAACAAATGGATAAGCAAAATTTTGGTCTGCCTTGATCTCCCATTCACTGATTTCGATGTTTACCCTACAATCCTTTATTTCCTCATTCCAAAACCTGGAATTGTGAAAAGGGTCCATTGTATAAATTAAGCTTAAGTGGGTGATTCTTGGCCAGAATAAGCTTCATTGTGGACCAACAATTATGCTGTCAGTCAGGGTTGGACTGGGAAGAGAAATCGGCCCAGGATTTTACATGGCAACTGGCCCAACTTGGGGGTGGGTGGGTGTTCAATATCCTTTTCTGCATATCGTGGGGCCGTTTTGTGGTCCGTTCTGCATAACCCGGTTGCTCATTTTTGCTTATCGAGCCACATTTGTCTCGTTTCGCGGCCGACCCTCCGGCCCGCTCGTTCTCCAAATGGCCAGTCTGCCCCTGAGATAAAATTCTAATAATGTTCTATGGCACACCATGTAGTCTTGAACAGCAGGTACCACAGGGGGTATGCAAAAATAATTGGATTTTGCTTCATTCAACCTATAAAAAAACATTTACAACTTAAATAAAATAATATGGATTAGGCCTAGGGAAAAATAGATTTTCCATTTAATTGTGATCTTTTTCACAATTACTGTATGTGTGATTTTACAATCACAAAATTGTGATTAATTATTCTCTATATCAATTCTTAATATCCAAAGATCTATCTTTTATTACAGTATGTGAAGTTCAGCACTGAGATCATTTCACTGTGTGTTGAGAGTAAAATGTTGTATTGTATAAATTAGGTATGTAAAAATACATTTAGGAATATATATATATATATATATATATCTGTTTTTGTTGTTGATGAATAAATGTCATAACCGGCAACTTCATCTTTTCATTTTTTACATCAGGGATATTACAAGAGATAAGGAGCAAAACATGTTCAAAAAGAGTTTTTCATATTTAAATACTGAATTAATTTGAAATTCAGACACATTTGAATATTATTCCATCTTAACAATGTGTTGTACTCTGGAGCCATTTTGTTTTATTCCTCCAACAAACTAAAATGCCAACATACATTTTTTTTTTTTTAACAAATTATCATAATGGGAATGATGGAGTTTACATATTAAAGCTGTGACTGCAGAGACTTTAATATTATTTGTTTAAAATATAAAAACATGTAAAACCTACCAGGCCACGTGTCCTACCGTTGCATCCACCATGAGCAGGAAGTGGAAAAGTGGTCCTATATAGGTGATTTATAGCTAAACCTGACATTGTTTGACGCAAAGTGAGGACACAAAATGTATAGACAGTTTTTTAATGGAAAATATAATTACACATTTAGGGTGCAATGGGGCTAAAAACACTCCTTAAGGAAATGTAGCTTTTTTTTTCATGGTCACAAGATGTTTCAAGGTGTAAATCTTTTTTTATTTATTTTGATTATCGATGGAGCAACTTAATTAGTTTGAAAATAAATAATAGCGAAAGGTTGTTTCGATTAAAATGTACTTTTTTTAAAAAAGGTGTTTAGGGAGAATTTTACCACACACATGGGGTAAAAGGCTCTCTCACTTGGGGTGAAAGGCCCCTAGGGGGTTTAGAGTGAAATCATGCAGATATAGGGGCAATAGTTATAGGGCAAGTTATAGGGCACAATTTGACAACCAATGCAAACAATTTTGAAACACCAAGATGCTTTTTTGAGTAACAATTTAAGATAATGCTTACTCAAAATAACAACTTCAGAAAAAAGTCAACCATTTCCTGTTAATTTCAAACATATTTTACATTTTATTACATCTGAAGGAGCCTTTAGCCCCATTATACCATACTTTATTTGTTGCTTAATATCTTACAGACACATTTCATTTGATATTTATATTAATGAATTTGTTGCATTTATAAACACTTTCTTTGGCAGTTTAACATTTTGACCTCTTGCTGAGGACAAGTTAAGTTACATGTGCTTCCAAATACAGAGCATGCATTTTTTTTTTTTTTTTATCTAATGAAATAATTTGAAACTAAGTAATAAATGCCATAAGTATTCACATTTCCTTTACGTTTAACTTTTCCAGTATTTTTATTATTATGAATTTCTTGATTTTTAACATAAAGATGACTTCTGTGTGTAAGACATGTTTTGTCCCTTATCTCAAGAATCAATGAATAACATTAAGTCTTTGGTACACATTTTTAGTTTTGTGTCGATGAAGTGGCGCTTGAGACTTACTGATGGTGCTGTGGGAGTACTCTTAAAAGAAGTTTGGGGAACACTGCTCTAGAACAGTGGTTCTCAACCTTTTTTGAACAAACGCCCCCTGACCTCTTCATGATCCTCTTAACGCCCCCCAAAAAAATAAAAACATTTCAGAAATACTATTACAGCCAAACAATTGCAACACTGATACCTGAAGCCTGAGTTTTTGGTAAAAAAAATTAAAAAAACTGAAACAGAAACAGAAGTTTCTTATTGTATTTAAACTACATGTAAAAGCCTCAAGTTGAGTAATATTGTGTTTGGAAAAAATGCAAAAACACATGGATTGTTTGAAAGGTATTTCAAATGTATTTAGAAATTCAAACAAATTCAGGCTCACACAAATTTTTTTTAAGATGAACCAATCACGTGAACAATAACGTAACTAACCTAAATGGCCAATGAAAAAGCAGCGGTCGTTCGCGCACTCAATTAGGCAATATATACTAGGCTTCAAATTTGAATAGCCTACAAACGGTCATTTCTACCACTCTGACAGCTGCGGCATTTGTTTTTAGGCGTTGCTATGGAGATCATTTGCCGGTAACTAGCCGAGTGGGTTATTAGCAACATTTAAATATGAACTCATTAATTTGCACAGACATAATTTTATTTTACATTCAAATGAACATTGTATGAGTTGTCAGAGGCTTAAACGTTGTGATGAATAACAGTGAGTAACGTAGGGTGACCACCTGGCTATTGCTCTGTTGTTAGGATCAGCTCTAACGTCACCCGAATCAGCTGTTAAAAACAAACTCACCATCACCAATGATTTTCTCCGATTAGATATCCGCACCCGATCATCACATTACAATTAAAATTCTCAGGGCCAGATGTACTAACGCTTTTGCGCCTACTTCAGGCGTATTTGTTTCGCAAAGTGCGCATAAAACCATGGCGAGGTATGTACGAACGTGACGCACCGAGATGAAAGCGCAGATTGCCTGTCGCAATTGAAAATGGCAAAATGCGCTTTTCGTGTCATGCATATGCATTCATGGGATGGACAAGGGGAAAGTGGGAGTGTCACATAAATAGATGGGAGGGGAAGCGTAAACTGCGCCTAATTATGTATTCCGCGTTATGTACAGAAAATGCCGGTGAAAGCGCGCCTCTATTTTGCGCTGAAAATTCTCCGCCTCTTAAAAGCATGTGTAACTTAGGAAGCGGCTCTCCTGGCATATCCTCCTGGTGAAGTGGCAGCAGTAATCCGAGCAAAACGAAGACATAGGCTAAGGAGAAGAGCTGAAAAGATTTTTGCGCAGGCCGCCTGTTAAGTACCTCTGAGTAACGCCCCCCATTTGTGCCTGAGCGCCCCCCTCTCTGCTGCCTCGTTCACACCGCCCCCCAACACTGTCCAAACGCCCCCTAGGGGGCGGTACCGCCCCCGTTGAGAAACGCTGCTCTAGAACACATACAGTACAACAGTGTGTTGAGCAAGAGTTACTCCAAGAATATGGACAAGAATTTTTGCCTTGCAACTGTAGGGAGGGCTGGCACTGAGATGCAGTGTTGGCATAGTTAGCATTTCTCTTACCGAACAGCATTGTCCATGCGGGAAACAGTGAGGTAGGCTGCCAGATTGGCTGTGTAGGACGAACAGACAATTAGGGTGAATAGCCACCAGCTTCCCATTGCAATCCTGAGAGCCACTGAACTCATGAAGGACTCACCACCTACAAACACAAGACACAAAACAAAAACATTGTTGGGAATATTTTTTTTGTTTGTTTTTGAATAATTTAAGTTCATAGTAGACATGACAACCTAAATCGATGGTTCACCAAAAAATTAAAATTCTGGCATAATTTACTCGTCCTCATGTTCTTCCAAACCTGTGTGACTTACTTTCTTCTGTGGAACACAAAAGGAGATATTAGGCAGAATGTTAGCCTCGGTCACCATTCACTTGCATTGCATCTTATTTCCTTTACAATGAAAGTAAATGCGACTGAGGCAAACATTCTGCATAACATCTTTTTTCGTGTTGCACTGAAAAAGGAAAGTGGGTTTGGAACAACTCTCCTAAATTTCTTTAACTATCCCTTAAAACTGGGCACATTTTACTGCACTCCCCCTACTCTATGACTAATAATCTATCTTTTTATTTTATTTCAAATCAGCCGTCTTCAGTTGTCTGGTCTGGAGTGCGCATTTAATCTTTTCTTTTAGGTCTAAAAGGAGATCCAGAGAGTGCCTGGCCTGAATATTGAAAGGTCATAGGATGAAGTTGGTAACTCATGCCCATTAAAGGTTTGAAAGTACGCATGATGGTTATCATCATGTCTAAAACTATGTCTGTGACAACTGCCTGCTGCCTCATGGTAGAGTGATTCAATGAATAAACAGGCAGCATTTTGTGTGAAGGTACCTCAAAAGGAAACACATTATCACACATCATGACTAATGATCTAAACCAATTTCAACTTAATTTAGAGATAATCTGGTAAATAAATTGTGATTACAATGCTTATTTCTAGGTAGAAACAGAGTCATAAATCTTGGGGAAGAAATTGCCTTGGTGACCAGATGAAGACATCTTAATAGACAGGATGTTTTGCAAACACTGGATTAGTATGTGTCTTTTTACATATACATCTGTATATTGCCTGCATAGACAGTATTTTTCAACTTTTGGAAACAGCTTCTGCCTGCCTTTCACGAGTGACTGTACAATTAATGTTAATTACCTAAATGCAACATCTACTTTCATAATCATTTGAACAAGTTTGAAAGTACCATTATCACATTTTGGGTCAAAGGATTTTGAATTACAAAATGGTAAACAGCTGTAGAAAAAAAAAAAAGAAAACGGAAAATTTATTTCAACGGCTGTTGTTAATTACTTGCATCTCCTGGCCATAGTTCAGTTACACCGTTTAGGTCAGCATATGATCGCATCTTATTCAATCAAATGTATTTATGTAAACTGGTTAGTTGTGTGGATTTTGGTTACATTTACAAATGTAAAAAACGATCACCACAGTTGTAACTGAAATGGTGGCAACTGAACTTCAAAACAACAAAAGATAAATCAATGATGAAAAACGAACTTTCAATGAAAATGCACTGTAAAGTTTGCTTTCATTCAATATGGAAACAGGCATGTTTCATATGTTAAGGTCTGTAGTGCTTGTAAAAAAAGTGATAACTTGAAACTGAACCTGCAAATATCCTTACTATATTTGGTTTTATATAAATCTGTGAGTCAGTGATTACGAGTGGACGCGTCTCCCTTAGCCAGTTCCCACTACCCCCTGGTCACCGGGATCTACCACCACACCACTTCCCACCAGTGGGGATTTCTTTAAGACTGCAAGGGAAGCTCAGCTTCCCCTATAATGTCAAAAAAATAATGGTCAAATATGTACTATTGTGTAAACAATTTATTGACTAAAAATGCGTTAGAACACGTTCATCTCGAAGACGAGTTCGTTCAGAATCAGCTACATTACATATAGCAGGTCGGCTGACTCGATTTACTTCTCATTCATTCCCGTAGTGTCAGTGCATTTCCCTGTTGAAGCCGAGCGTCCATTGACTTCAATGTGGCTGCTCTGAACAGTTTTTTTCAGTGCTCCGAAAATAGACAGTCATTGGATAAATGCTGCGATTATGTCCCGCCCACGGACGCTCAGCGTCTCTGGGGGTGAATGAGGAGTGGGCTGGCCGGACTCCGGGCTTCAGCGTGATGATTGGAGGATCTGTCGAAAGACTGCATCTCCTTTTGATTGACAGCGAATCTGTACTATAAGAAGTCACTGAAGCTATTTACGCTCAGTCCCATCGCGGATTTCTCAAGTGTAGTCGAAAGACAAACTGCTGCAACCTATTTCTTTATATTTGTTTGGCGAAATTGCTAGTCAATTTGCATAATACATTCACACAATTATACACAACATTCCTTGTTTCAGTTTTACCAAGTTTAATATATTTTGTTTTAGAGCGTTAGTTCGTTCGTTCGTTCATTCATTCATTCATACAGTAGGCTAGGCTAGCGTCGTGCGGGTGAAACTGCGTACGATGGCAGGCGGTGCTAATATTGTCGACCTGATTTTGGCGAAGCCATTTGAAGAGTCTTCCTTACGAGGAAAAAATTAGAATTAAACAGCAGGGCAGATCAACACCTAAGATTGATTTAGTGCAAAAAATAGGGTAAATAAGTTTATAATGTAGGCCGAAAATGAGCTTCCCCTCTTTGAAAGACCAGCAGCCGCCACTGCTTCCCACATCTGACCTAAAAGCCCATGTGGTGTATGTCACCGCTCTAACCTCCCCCTCTCTGGGCAGGTGTGGTCTCCGCAGGGTCTTTTCCCCCTGAAAGAATAGGAAACTGGGTAAGACCCCATCCCCGATGTATGTAAGGGCCCAAGCCGTTGACACTATGCGAGAAACATAGAGAGAAAAGAGGCCCGGCTAGGCTCGGCCCGTTCCAAGGTTGGAAAGCGTCGCCTTGTTCCCCTGTCTAGGGTAACTATAAGGATTCCGACGACTTTATGGGGCATTGGGGGAAGGGTACGTGCAGTCTGATACAGCTGGTCGTTTTGGCACGTCAACTACCTGCCCACTACTGTGTCAGCAGTACACATACACGGCTCAGCACATGGCTTGATTTAAATTGGACCCCTAGTGTCGCTTCATCGACACTGTTGTGGCCATTTCCAGCTCCTCAGAAAAATCCTGAATGAAACGTATTTCCCCGCCTTTATACCCGTATGTCCGGGGGCGGGACATGCAAATTCCGTCTGCCAACTTCTCATTGGCCTTTTTTCATAGATCAGATGTATATTTGGCGCTCAAGAGAGAGACCCCTAGTGTCGCTTCTTCGACACAACAGGAACGGAGGTTACATCCGTAACCTAGACGTCAGTGATTATCTTGCAATGAAAGTGCTAGCTAAGATAAATAAGGAAAATGTTTAGGCCCCTGCCAATTTTTCATTTGGATAATCTGGGCTCTACAAGAAAGTAGTTGAAAAGCCCTGCTTCACATCTAACATTGTATTCTTTCTGTTCTTTCTCATAACAATAAGCCCTACATCATTTTGACCTTTCTAAGCATTTCACCATTGTCCCAGGATTCTAGCTCTGAAAAACTGAACCTCAACTATGATTCTTTTCTCTTTTATGCCGCCATTCTTTTTCTTGCTAGTGTTTTTGTTTTGCAGTGACACAGTGCTGTAGCCATGCAATAACATTCATTCTCCCATCTCCACTTTTTTCAGGAAAGCTCAACATCTTATAAGCCTGTGCTGAAATGTCAACACAATATTCCTCTCCAGTACACACAGCCTTGAAAATGTCATCACAGACACAGAGTCAGTGAGACCAAAAAGGTAAAGGGAAATGATCTGGGTTGCATCAATTCAACTCATTAGGGACTATAATTTGTCTTTCTGGACAGAGTCAAATTTTCTGAGATCTGTGCCCCATTAGGGCTAAAAGGAGATCCACAGCGATCCTGGCCTGAATATTGAAAGGTCAGAGAAGGAAGTGGGTCACTTATGCCCATTATATGTTCAATATCATACCTGATGGCATTTTGTGTGAAGGCACTTCAAAAGGAAACAGGTTTTCTTAGGCAGTATACATAATCACATGTCATGTCTAATGATCTAAACCAATTTCAACTTACTTTTAGAGATAATCAGATTTATAACAGGACATTTTTGCAGAAGAAATTGCCATAATGACTAGATGAAGACATCTTAATTGACTCAATATTTTGCAAACATTGTATTGGTATGTGTCTTGTTGCCTTCCTCTGTCCATATATATAGCCTGCAAAGGCAGCATTTTTCAACTTTTGGATTATGGCTTGCCTCTCATGAGTGACTGACTCAAATGAAATCTACTTTCATAATCATGGCATTTTGGGTCAAAAGGCTTAAAATTACAAAATGTCAAACAGCTGTAGAAAAAAAAAAACTATATATTTGTTTCAACAGCTGTTGTTAATTACTTGCATCTTGGTCTGTCTCGCCACACACACATTATGCACTTGAGTGAAATTAAAGCAAAGTGAACCATCTCAAAGCCTTTAAGAGCACAGAGACACTAATCGAGTCAGGTACGGTGTTGTTGTCATAGGCAGAAAGACAGAGTTTAGCAAAAGTAGCTGGAAAAGTGCAGCCATTTATCCCACTCTATCCCACTTTTCCTTTCAAAGGCTTTTTTAGAAGGCTCTAGTATGCCACTTGCAACAGATTCATCTTTCTGATTTTCTGTGCCAAAAATAGTATTTCAATGTGGGTTGCAGAATTTTTTATTTAGTTTTATTTTTTGCCAAACAGACAATGCAGACTCTCTGGGGATACTTGAGTACTTTAGAAATATTAAAAGAATGATATATATATATATACTGTTGAACAGAGATTTTCTTAAAAATATTAAAATGCTGTACTGGCTATGTTCCTGCATATAAGAATGTCAGTATTTGATTACACCATTCAAATTTCTATGCAGAATTACCTCATCCCTCACTTTGATGTTCATTTGTTGTGACTCATCTTACCTTGCTGTACAAAGGCTCCGTAGACGATCCAGATGGCACTTTGAAATGATGTGGTAGGCACAGGCTGGTGGGACCCGGGAGGATTCTGGGAACGGACAGACTGCACCCGTCTGAGCAGAAAGACCATGACACCCACAACAGGAATAGCAGCAGCAATGCAGGCCCACACAGCCAGGTCAAATGGGGCCAGTAAAGAGAAAATGTTGAGTCTCTCTTCTGTTTTGGTCATCAGAATTCCAACGGAATAATCCATATAGCGTTTGCTGAAGTCAACCACATTCTCTCGCTCTGGAGTGATGGTGATGGCCGAAATGGCCACATCTGCCCTCTGAAATGTACAAGTAGTAAATATTATCTATATATACACTTGTAATAACAATAACATAACATGTACCTAAATATTGACTTCTAGGCTAAACAATTGACATAGCATACTTCAAATGTAATTAACATTGATTTTAACACATTTTCAAGAGATGTCAATATACATCTATGTATAAAAAAACTATTAAATAAAAACTATTGCAAGAACTTTAGTTGACATATTGTATCTTCTTGAATGTGAATCTCACCTTCCCGATCAGCTCTCCAATCATTCCGTTCCATGACCCGTTGGCTTGAGGAGATCCATATTTCTTGTCAGCCACCTGATACATTTCATACTTAAAGCCCAGTACTTTGGCCAGGGCATCCAGAACATCTATGGAAAATCCCTTATATCTTTGAGGCTGACCAAGAATGTTTTCTGCAACCATTACGAATGGCTCCTCCTGGAAAAAAGAGAGAAAAAATTAGGGGAACTTGGTTTCCTTTTTTATTATTTGTCAAGCTAACACATTGTTATTATTTAGAATGGTTGAGCGTTTTTCCTAAATCCCAAAACCAAGACCAAAATTTCTAAATCCTATAGCTTTCAAGCTACATCCACCAACTTTTGTACAGACCTTCAGGCAGTTCTGATTCAGTGTGCCACATATTTTCTAAGTGATCAGACTTACAGATTTCCCATAGCATAGCAGACATTCAAAGTGACATTCAAAATCCCATAGATGTCCATTTACAGAATATTAATGATTTGAAAACTCCAATTGTCCAACTGCCAAAAAAGTGCCAAAACCCCTCTAAATCCAATCAACTGTCCAGCCTGACCAGGCTGGGAGACTAGCTAAGACCAGCTATCCAGCTTAAGCTTGTTTTTCCATAGCTATTTTATTTTTGAAGGGTTCACTATAAGAAGCAAAGATAATTTCTCACAATCCACATGTATCTCTTGCAACAATTTTATATTATTGGATGAATAAAAGATTTAACAATGATTGTTCAACTAATTTCTGTGGAGATTTAGTCTGCTCAGGTCACGGCTTGTGGTCAGATTGTCCGTCTGTCATATTCAAATCATTGGCTGATATGACACTTTTTAGCAGTGACAGCTGGGTCCCTTCAGTCTCAGTTTAATCTAAATGAAGTGTTTCAGCTGACCTGATACTCCATGGCCAGGGAAGCATGCAGTGCCTCATCAGAAAGAAATTATCTCTTTAAATTCACGTGGGCAAATTGCATTAAGACATGTCACCGCCAGACATGATAGACTATTTTTGAAATAGGCCCTGTGCACTCAAATACAGACAGATAAAATATCAAGAAGGAACTTGTGAAAGTAGTTATATCTAGAGGGACCACAGCAGTGATGGACTAAATAATGAATAAATAGCAAACTCCATGAAAATCCCAGGAGAGTCTATCAAGAGTTGGCATGGCTAAAGTAGTGATGACTGAAGAGTGACACAAAAACACAGAGGATAACCCTGTGGAATGCAGTAAGTATTTTAAAAACTTTGATAGCTATAAACAATTTATGTGATTGAGGGCCATGATAGAACAACACATTTCCACACAGTATTAAATACCCCAAGATTTCAAAATTTGAATTATGTTGCCAATTAGCTTTGAAGCCATCTATATGCTAGTTTACTCCTAAATGCTGTAAAAAGAATAGCAGACATATGCATTTAAACAATTAGTCTCTCTCTCTCTCTTCTAGAAAAATTGACAAAACATTTGACAACTCTTGTTCTATACAGATTTTCAGTCCGATCAAATCCTCTTAAAAATGAGAATGTCCCTCCCTCTTTCCCAACTGCAACTGACTAGAAAGTAGCAAATCATGGTTCAAGGATGTAACATGAATTAAAACATACTGTCTATTTTTTATCTCTTTGAAATGTCCAAACTCTGCACAAACTTCAATAGGAAATACATCAACACAGGAAAGAAAACTGCATTCGATGAGGCATTTCATGGGGTTTTTAATTGTAAAACCCCTATGTGCCAGTGTTTCAATGAAGTACTACAAGAACAGCTTTGTGGTTAGACTTAGTGCTGGGATTAGAGGCTTGAACAAAATTCTTTCATCAACCAATCGTTGCGCTGTGATTTTAGTGGTAGGATCAATGATAGGTCCACAAGAACATTGTTATAAGAACATATCCTAATTTGTAAATCATGTTTAGATTTATTTTGCGGTGACTGAGAGTTAGTCCTTAACGTGACATCACTGAGGCATGACGCCAGAGACTGGACCCAAAGGAAGCTGAAGCAATTCTCACCAATAAGGTCACCACTTTCAGAGTCACTCCTTGCATGCCTTGCTCAGCCCGGTTCTCCCTCAGACTACCATTCAGTCCACGATCAGAGTCCCATGCTGCAAGCTGAGAGAAGGAGAGAGAGAGAGAGAGAGAGAGAGAGAGATTGTGAATGAGCTGTGATCAAGCTTGCGATGGCAGACATGAATACAAAACAGAACTCAAAAGGGAAAGAGAAAAAATAAAGTATGAATCGGGCAGGGACGGGACTGTTGCTTAAAGCCAGAGCGGGCCTGACCAAACCAGAGTTATCCACTCTGAAACTATCCTCAAACACTTATCAGTTCATGATGCATCCTTTACTATTGAGTAGAAATCGATACCCCTTAAAGGATTAATCTTGAGGCTTTGGGTATTTTATGCTGTTGTTACATGCCCAGGAGATAGTGATCATGTGAGCATGTGAGGTAGTCTCCTTAGCAACAGCTGTCTGCCTGATGAGGGAAAAACTAAGGGCATTCCCTCACTTTTAAAACAAAAGTGGAAAACACACCAACACAGGCACAAAAACATCTGCTCTCTGTTAATATGTACATGTAATAAGTTACATACTTCAGCTTTAAATGCTTTAAATTAGCTATATATGAATTTCTTTATGAAACAAAATTTTATATTTATACACTGGCAGCCAAATGTTTGGAATAATGTATAGATTTTGCTCTTATGGAAAGAAATTGGTACTTTTATTCACCAAGGTGGCATTCAACTGATCACAATGTGTAGTCAGGACATTATTAATGTGAAAAATTACTATTACAATTTGAAAAAAAAAAGTTCAGAACTTCTTAAACTACTTCATCAAAGTAGTTCTCATAAAAAAATCCTCCATGTTCAGCAATGACAGCTTTGCAGATCTTTGGCATTCTAGCAATCAATCAATTTGTCCAGATACTCTGGTGACATTTCACCAGAGGTGGGACCAAGTCATTGTTTTCCAAGTCACAAGTCAGTCTAAAGTCGTTGCATTAAAGTCTCGAGTCAAGTCCCAAGTCAAGGCAGGCAAGTCCAAGTCAAGTCCAAGTCAATTTACAAGTCCTCAACTTTTAGCTTCAAGTCTTAAACAAGTCATTAGTGCACTTTGCGCAAATTAGTATCAGAGTATTAATTACTATAGTAAATTTATACAAATTTTATCTAGAAGTTTCTAATTTCTAATCTAATTTTATATATTATTTTTTTTTTATTTATCGATATCTACCTGTAAAGACCAAAGAGGGTAATAAAGATGATACATGGATCTTATCTTTGGACACACATTACGGCAAACCAAACTTTTACTCTAAACACGCAATGAAAGGACGCTGAACGTGCTGAACTGGTGAATGAAATCTGAAATATTACCAGGCAGTGGCTAATTGCAGACATTTAAATTGCATATATGTGTTATATAGTGTAAAGGGCTGCGAACAGAGTAAATGATCGGTTTTGTGATTTTTAGAACCATAACCAGTATAATTAAATAAATATAGCTAAACGCATGACAGAGGATCAGCGCGTCCGCAAAAGCATGAGTGTGTTTACATGCACGTTCTGACCAGTTATGCTCAAAAAGCACTAACGTGTGTGGTCACAATAAATGCAGTTCCTTTATCGAGGTCATACAACAGCGTGATAAAACACTGGGTAGATTTAGTCCATTACACCAATTGCTATAACACGTTAAACGCTACTGACCGCAGTAAAAAATAGTTTGCGGTTCGACATGCAGACTTTGTTAGCCTGTAAATCTTGTGCTGCCATAGACATGTATGTTACTGAACCATAGCTGACGTAAATTAGTTAACAACTTACCTCTGTCTGTGGATTTTCAGATGCCTCACAAAATTGGACGTTGTCGACGAGATGTCTGTAATTTTGGAACCACAGGTTCTACATGTTGCAATCCTTCTGTTGCCTTTAACTCTGTATTCAATATATCCCAATTATATCACCTTTGGAATCATTTTTGCTGTGTCCTTGTCCTTAAATGCCCGCCGCGGTCTTCAAACTTGGTCCAGCTTTCGTGGAAGCTGATTGGTTGGTTGTCTGATTGGTTGAATAAGGAGCGTTGACATGCAGATTTGTAAATCAAATTAATTGTTTATTTGGGAAATTAATTTTTGATTTACTGCACACTTTTAATTATACAACTCTTATCTTTGGTTTTAAAAAGTATAAGTATTTCCAAGTCAGACGGCTGAAGTCCAAGTCGAGTCGCAAGTCTTTTTTGATTCTATCGAGTCGAGTCACGAGTCATCAAATCAGTGACTCGAGTCCACACCTCTGCATTTCACCCCACGCTTCCTGTAGCACTTGCCATAGATGTGACTGTCTTGGCGGGCACTTCTCATGCACATTACAGTCAAGTTACAGTCCCACAAAAACTCAATGGCGTTAAGATCCATGACACTCTTTTCCAATTCTCTGTTGTCCAATGTCTGTGAGTCTTTGCCTACTGTAACCTCTTCTTTTTGTTTTTCTGTTTTAAAAGTGGCTTTTTCTTTGTAATTCTTCCCATAAGGCCTGCACCCTGAGTCTTCTCTTTACTGTTGTTGAGTGGGTAGAATTCAATGAAGCTGTAAGCTGAGGACATGTGAGGCATCTATTTCTCAAACTAGAGACTCTGATGTACTTATCCTGTTGTTTAGTTGTACCTTAAGGCATGCCAGTCAATTGCATACTGTGGTATCTCAAAAACAAACACAAAGACAATGCTAAGCTTCATTTAACGAACCAAATAGCTAGCGTTAGATATCATGGCAAGTGATTTTCTAGTACCAAATTAGCAATTTAACATGATTACTCAAGGATAATGTGTTGGAGTGATGGCTGCTGGAAATGGGGCCAGTCTAGATTTGACCAAAAATGACTTTTTTCAAATAGTAATGTGCTGTTTTTTATCAGTTGAATGCCACTTTGGTGAATTAAAGTACACATTTCCTTCCGAAACAGCAAAATCTGTACATTATTCAAAACTTTTGGCCGCCAATGTGTATATGTATATATATATATATATATATATATATATATATATATATATATGCAGTACTGTGCAAAAGTTTTAGGCACTTGTGAAAAATGTTGTATAGTGAGAATGAATGCCATAAATAGTTTTCATTTATCAGTTAACATAATACAAAGTCCAGTAAACATAAAAAAGCTAAACCAATATTTTGTGTGACCGCCTTTGCCTTCAAAACAGCACCAATTCTCCTAGGTACACCTGGACACAGTTTTTCTTGGTTGTTGGCAGACAGGATGTCTCAATTGCTTCTGTCTCTTCATGTAATCCCAGACTGTCATGATGTTCAGTGGGGTGCTAAGTGGGGACAATGCATGTTCTTCTATTCTATTCAATTAGTAAAAGGAATGGTTGGGAGTCTAAGATGTATATTTCCTATTACACAAAAATGTAATAAATAACCATCTTAAGACAAATGTTTTTGTAAACATATATATATACTAAGCAAAAAAGAAACATCCCTTTTTCAGGACACTGTAGTTTATTTCTGTAGATAATTCTGTAAAAATCCAAATAACTTGACAGATCTTTATTGTAAAGGGTTTAAACAATGTTTTCCATGCTTGTTCAATGAACAATAAACAATTAATGAACATGCACATGTGGAACGGTTATAAAGACACTAACAGCTTACTCATGGTATGCAGTTAAGGTCACAGTTATACAAACTTATGACACTAAAGAGCCCTTTCTACTGACTCTGAAAACACTAATAGAAAGATGCCCAGGGTCCCTGCTCATATGGTGAACATGCCTTAGGCATGCTGCATGGAGGCATGAGGACCACAAATGTGGCCAGGGCAATAAGTTGCAATGTCTGTACTGTGAGACGCCTAAGACAGCACTAGAGTGAGATAGGAAGGACAGCTGATCGTCCTCGCAGTGGCAAAAAATCCTGTGGTCGGTTCATCGAAATTTCACACCTGCAGGACAGGTACAGGATGGCAACAACAACTGCCCGAGTTACACAAGGAACATACAATTCCACCATCAGCACTCAGACTGTCCACAATAGGCTGAGAGAGGCTGGACTGAGGGCCTGTAGGCCTGTTGTAAGGCAGGTCCTTACCAGACATCACTGGCAACAACGTCGCCTATGGGCACAAACCCACCTTCGCTGGACCAGACAGGACTGGCAAAAAGTGTCCTTCACTGATGAGTTGCGGTTTTGTCTCACCAGGGGTGATGGTCGGACTCGCGTTTATCGTCAAAGGAATTAGTGTTGCACCGAAGCCTGTACTCTGAAGCAGGATCAATTTGGAGGTGGAGGGTCTGTCATAGTCTGGGGCGGTGTGTCACAGCATCATCGGACTGAGCTTGTTATAATTGAAGGCATCTCAACGCTGTGTGTTACAGGGAAGACATCCTCCTCCCTCATGTGGTACCCTACCTGCATGCTGGACTTTCCTGCATTTTGACCTCCCCCTCGTGTTCAGTTTATGTCTTAGTTGTTGAATCTTTTTATGTTCATGCAAATATTTAAACATGGTAAGTTTGCTGAAAATAAAAGCAGTTGAAATTGAGAAGAAGTTTCTTTTTTACTGAGATTATAAGTGTTT
Source organism: Xyrauchen texanus (assembly GCF_025860055.1). Lineage (NCBI taxonomy): Eukaryota > Metazoa > Chordata > Actinopteri > Cypriniformes > Catostomidae > Xyrauchen > Xyrauchen texanus. The sequence continues at coordinate 17,377,634 of NC_068297.1, read as the reverse complement.
ATATATATAGTATATATAAATCTTCTGAAATGGGTGAGTTGCCCTGGATAGTGAAGGAAAAGTAGCCAGCTGACTAGCTGATTTGTATAACATTTTTGGTCACTACAGTGTTGCCATTTTTCAATTATTGTTATATTATAATTATTAGGACTTTACTAATATGGAAATGTGGAAAACAGTAATAATAAAATGAGCACAGATGTGCCTAAAGTTTGACTGGTAGTGTATATTTTGGTGTTTAACTGTTAGAATGTCTCCCATTACACTGAAAACAACAAAAGATAAAAAGAAATATATGACATACTCTTAAAAAATATGCATATAATACTGGGCTTCTTTTTTCAAGTTAGTTCACATCAAGTTAGTCTTTTCAGTCCATATTCCTTCATGAACAAATTCTGAAAATGATTGACAGATACAGAAAAAAAACATTATATTATTTCCCAGATGCAGCCCGAAGCTGTGGATGTTATTCTTCCCATCAGTTAATGTAACACCACATTAGCAGCCAATAAGTCACTTGTTCAGCCAGAGTAAGACTCACAGAAGTAAGCTGAAACTGCTTTTAGTCCCCCTCAACAAGCAATGACACTGCTTCTGTAAAAGATAGTGCTCCTCTTCACAATGAAAAGTGTGATATATCCATCTGCCTCCAGACCCCAGTACCATTTATCATAATCCAAATATCACAGTAGATCTTTTCCTCTGCTGATGAATTCAGCAGGCCATTGCACTAACATCTTGGAACAGAGAAACTCTGACCCTAAAATCATGAACGGCTCTTGACGGGCCAGCGCTTGACCCAGCGGTCCTCTGCGAGTGACAGAATGACAGAGGCTTTAAGATCTGCCCCAATGACATGTGTCATTAGTCTTCACAGTAGTGCACAATACAAAATCTCTTACACAATAACTCCTCCTCTTCGTTCTCGATATCAGATTCAGTTTAGAAAGCTTTACTCACAAGATTTATGTGTGTAATATTACAAAATCAAGAGTAATAGTGAAATAAAGAAAGAGAGAGGATGACAAAGAGTCACTGAAAGTGAGGGGGAGAAAGAAAGGCAAAGTGAGAGCGTGCGTGAGTGAAAAGAGAGACTAAAGTAACACTATACAACAGTTCGTTCTGGTCCTCTTATCTGATTGGACAATGAGTGTTCTAAGAGTGCTGATATTTAGACCACATCCACTCTAATATGTTTTTGGTTGAAAACTTATTTTTCCATTTCCTAACATCAACTTTTTCCAAAGTATGCAAAACAAGGGAATGTTTTTGAAAGTATCAGTGGAGGAAAACGACATTCTATTGTGGATAAGGATAAGAAGCATATCAGTATCTAAATCAATGTGTTTTTAAGTGTGTATTTGGCCTTAGTTTTGAACTATTTTTGTTAGAAATACACAAATTACTATGCATACTATGCCTAACATTTAAGTTACTACAAATTTACACAATATTTGTCCTGAGCCCCAGAATATTTTGTAAGTGTGGAAAGCGTACATCAAGATTTGTTGAGATTGATTTGTGAAGCTTGTGTTATTCAATCAAGTGTATTAAAGGGTTAACTCCAGATTCTGTGCATAAAATCAGGAAGGTAATCGTTCAGCCTTCTTCAAAGAGCTGTAAGATGACAGTTCTGCCAGAAAAGTTTCAGTGAGTTTAAAGAATGCCTCCATCATTTCCCCTTCTTTTTTCTCTCACTCTCTCTGCTTGCTTTTCCCAGGTGAGACTGAAGAGCTTTTTTCTTTAAGTTTTTCCAAAAGTTTTATCTTTTTGCTTTTGCCTGTGCTGTTAAATTGTTAATTATGTGGGTTGCTGTTGACAGAGATAAAAGAGATGTGGCTTGTCCACTGGAGATATTCTGTCAGTGAGCATGCAATATCTATCCTATAGCACAAAAGAGGTCTCCACCCTCTGTACGTGTATGTGTGTATGTGTGTGTGTGTGTGTGTGTGTGTGGCTCTCATGAACGAAAATGCACATTTCATGTTCCTTTTAACCATAGCAACATATACACGGCCCAAAATGAACTTTTATATCACTAATAGCAGGTGAATTGAGAACTTTTAGAACATCAGCCATGAAAGTGTATTTTGCATTATATATATATATATATATATATATATATATATATATATATATATATACATACATACATACATAGATAGATAGATTACATTTGTGCTGCATATTGATTATTTATATTAAGTCATTGCCATTCCTTACCATGTAAACACGCCTCCTTTCTATGTAAATTAGGCTTATTGTAGATTGCGCTTCATTCACAAAATTTCCACGGTGCAATTTAGATTGCGGTAATGGCGCAATATAAATTGCAGCAGGCAATTTTTGTGCAAATGGCGTTCAGCAGCGTTTTTGTGGGAGCGTTTGTATCGTTGTCTAAATGCAAAATTTAATTAGTGAATCATTAAACCAGCGCAGAGCATGCACACACGCACAAAAAGGTACTTTTACCAGGTACAAATCATTTTTGTTTTTGTTTTTGTGGTTTACATTTTAAGTCAGAAACCTCACTGACCTCTATTATAAGGGCCTTACTGTAATAATGATTTTTGCTCTTTTAATTAATAAATTAGGGATGAGTCAAAATGAGTTCCCTGTCTGTCGCTCAATCAATGCTTTGTCGAATGAAGCGACACTACGGGTCTTTCTTGAAGGCCTTGGTTACCTCTGAACTTGAGAAAAGGCCAATGAGAAATTGGCAGACAGAATTTGCATGTCCCTCCCCCGGACAGACGGGTATAAAAGGAGGGAATCGTGCGTCTGTCCATTAAGATTTTTCTTCGGAGCTAACAGTTGTGCAATCAGCGAGCTGAGTTCTGTTCCACTCACCTCTGCAGAGCATTTGCTGTTGGATCTACGGCGCGTATCAGAACACGTCTTTTTAAAGATGCTCTTCCGCCTCTGTTTAGTTTCTGGATGCGGTGATGATCATAGGCGCTGCTTTGTGTGTCTGGGCCATGATCACTTTGAGATGACATTTGTGGATGGTTCTTGTTCTCACTGCGTGAACTTAACCATGGCAATGTTGTTGTAGCGGCTTTCCTTCCAAAAAAGGATGCCACTCCAGTCACCCCCACGGTGCTCCTCCCCATGAAATTGAGGACGACCCAGCTGGAGCTGGGATGGCAGCGGGCTCAGTTTCGCCGGGTAAATCCCCACAAACCACCCGGCCCCCAGCACATTCATTGACTTCCGTCCGGGCTTGAGGTGAGAGCGGCTCGCCACACGGCCAGTATGACTACTCCCTCGGATATGCCTTTTACTTTTACTTTTACTTCCACATCTCTATCTTGCTCGACATTGATTCTTCCTACAGTTCGTGTTCGGCGGCCAGGCGTATCAATACAATGTCCTCCACTTTGTACTTTCCCTCGACTACCTCGATGACTGGCTCATCCTAGCATACTCTCGAGAGTTACTGTGCGCCTACATGGACCAGGTGCTCAGGCACCTCAGCCGTAGGGCTTCAGGTCAACTGGAACAAGAGCAAGCTCGCCCCAGTTCAGAGCATCTCTTTTCTCGGCATGGAGTTAGACTCCGTCTCAATGACAGCTTGCCTCACCAACGCCTGGTTTGGTACTCCCCAGAGGAACCTATTGTAACAGTTACTATTGTAACCTCCGTTCCCTGATGGAGGGAACAAGACATTGTGTCCCCCCGGCCACAATGCTGTACCGAGCCACAGTAATTTGCTGAACCTGGACAGATGCACGATTCCCTCCTTCCCTGTAAAAATATTTTCTTTTCCGACCAAGGTAGAAGTCCAGCACTAGTGTCCTCTGAAACCTGTATGCTTCTTTTCACCAATTGCCCACAGGGGTGACAGAAGCTCATTAAGGTTCATTTCATTTCCCCAGATTCACATGCAACCTATGACCACACCATCACCATGGAAATAGATGAGGCAATTGTGCCGATATCACCCACGCCTGGCTCGCCGAAACTTAAAAACGGCTAACTGTGTTCCTTGAGACAGCCAACTTTGATATTAACCCTATTTTAGCAGTTTGTGCAGGACAAATAGACAATCTCTTCGTAGTTTGACTAGCCAGCAGTTCTTTCAGTCATTTGCTCGTTCATTTGTTCATTCCTTCATTAATTAATTCATTCATTAATTCATTCATTAATTCATTCATTCATTATGTTGGATTGACAGGATTTAACCAATCTAGTTTAAGATTACATTTTAAAATCTCCCATTGACTTTGACATTGATAGAATGTTTGCCATTCAAACAATAGCTGACAGTAATGACATGATTGTAATATTTGCATAATACATTCAGATTGGTCTTCTTTCCTACATCTATTTGCATACTGAATTTATGATTGGTCTTTTCATTCTTGCATCTACTTTGTGTCACAGTTTGTCTCCACCGTGTTCAAGGACTCTTATTATGAAGTTTTATCCTGCACTACATTTCCCATACTCCACTGCCCTAATCACTGCATTATCCCCACCTGTGTGTCATTCCCTCATTAAGTTAGTGTAAGCAATTCCTAGTCCTACTGTATATACCCTCTAGATTTGTTAAGTTTTTGTCAGTCCTTGAATTGGGATGTTTGAACGGTAATGTTTGAGTTGTTATGTTTGTTTCTACAGTGTTTATGATTAAAGTTTGAAGGATTCTACTCCTGTGTCTCCTCTCTTCCACTCCTTGGGCACCAAATGTTACACTTTGCTGTATAGCCAACTTTATACTGCAAGTACTGTGTTATGTTGTTTTTTTGATACTCATACACGGCTGAAAGAAAAGCAGGACACATACGGTATGAGTTTCACCTATCCTTTTCTTTCATCTCTTCTTGTCTATTATATTGGGGTCTTTATCGGTATAATGCTTTAATACTGAAATCATCCATTTCATTCCACTGCCACTGCTGATATTACTTCACTAAAATATTAACATTTTACAAATATTAATTCAGTAATCAACTGAGAGGCTCATTCAGTTCGTCAACCCTTAGGTCTGCTCAAGATCTAATTTCTTAGCACATGCTCCCTACGTGAAGGTGCTGGGCTGAACTGATCTGATCAGACGGAGCGGATCCATCTCGTAAAGATGTTTGGTGATCCCAGTCTGGATTACATTGCACAAGAACAGACGATTTAATGAAAAGAGAGAAGATTAAAAGAAAGTGAGCGAGGAAAACAGGAAAAGACACAGATGGAATTGGTGAGAGCGAGAGAGAGCAAGAAAATAACATCTCCATCTTCATTATGGAGGTGGATTCTACTCTTTGTCTGACAGAATAAATAAATAAATAAATGTGGATGAAGAGGAGAGGGTCGAAAGATAAAACAGCAGGGTATATCCAGGCTTCAGAGAGCCTGGAGGATGAGGCATCGTTTTAAAAAGATATCAGAGTGGAGGAATGCATATTCATGCCACTGGACAGCAGGAAGAGTGTGTATGTGTGTTTGCATATATGTGTCTATTAGCTGTTAGTGTATTGAGTGTAATGGACATTAGCAGTTTTAGATGTTTGGTAGAGGGTGAGTATATGTGTGTGTGTGTAGTCATTACAGCTCTATGTTTCTTGCCAAAGGGTACGGCCATGTTGACGGTGTTAAACGCACAAACTCTCTAATATTCAGGCAACAAGATTGAGTGTGTTAGCATGTGATGAACCAGTTAGCCCTATTTATGACCACAACCACAAAAAAGGCAAAGCCCTGTGAGTATGTGCATCAGAAAGATGAGAGAGATGAAAGAGAAACAGACACGCACAGAGAGAGAGAGAGAGAGAGAGAGATAATAGAATCATCAACACTGACAGGTTTGTTTGAATGTGTAATTTGAACTTTGTGTTGTTGTGAGGCTTAATGAACTCTGAGCTATTTGTGTATGAATACGTGTTAGATTACATTGACCATGTTCAACGTCAGTGCCTCCAATTTGAAAACAAAGCAGAGTCTTTCACCCTCTCTTTCCCTCTCTGTCCATTTGTCTTTCTCCCTCTGCTTTTTTGCAGTTCACTTATATTTGTCCCCTCAAACATTCATTGTGTCATGGTTTCTACATCAGATCAGTAGGGGCAGCTGCTCTTTCCCACACAAACAAATTTGTTAAACAATGTTTTAATTGCCTCAGCACTGACATTCTATAAGTGAAATAAATACATATAGAATTTTACAGACCAGACAACACCACAGATGAGAATTTAACAGCTATGATGAATATGTGTCACAAGTGTTAAACATGCAGGAGTAACAGATGGTTGGGTTCATTTCAGGACAAATCATATGAAATGTTACAATATATATATTAACGTATATAGATCTAAAGAAAGAAAAATCTAAAAGAAGAAGAAGCTAATAACAAAATCTGAAAGCATACAGTAAACTCCGGTAAACAAACAAACAAACAAAAAATCCTCCAAGTCTCTGGATAAAAATATGTGGTAACACTTTTATTCAGTAACATTAGTTAAATACATTACTTTAGGTAGCATGACTTTACAATGAAAGCATACCTTTAGAGCACATATTAATCCTCGTAAATGTTAATAACATATACTAATATATTTATGTATTAATGCATTATGAACTAACATAAACTATCAATGAACAATTGACCCTTCGCTAAGCTCCAGCCCCGCTTGGTTACTGTTGCTCGCTCTGACAAGCTCTTCAGAACTCCCCATTGGAATGAATGGGAGATTGCCATGAACAACGTGTTTTTTGGCAAAATATTCTGAATGGATTATATTTTAACGGGGGCTGGTATGAAGAATGACATTGTAATACATATTTATCTGAAGGTTTTGTAAAATAAATTGTTAAATTACACAGTAATTTGATTCAAAACTGTGGAGACTGTGAATCAGAATCAAGGCAATGGATTATTAAAGTCACTTGAAAAGAGAAAAACTACATTTAATAGCGATTACACATCTAATAACATTAGCATAAGTGAACACAGCTGTTTATAACGCTTCGTAACACTCATTTTGATGCTGCAAACTGTTTATTTACTGTCGCTTTTACTATGAATTGAATCAATACATAAATGAATTAATGTTCAGTTATTAGCTTAAATTTACCTTGGAGCAAATGCAGGTGTTGTTACAGATGTTACTGTATATGTTCATTTGGGAATGAGGGCTGACACAGTTTAATCCATAACATGCTCTTCTCCAGATTTAAATATTATTAAAAAATAAATAAACTGCACGTATCCTCTCTGTGTAACTCGTGTCACTACCAATTACCCGACAACAGTTGCTAAGACAGGATTCTGGGCATTAATTAGCCCAGACAAAAATATTTTTCATTGTTATTGTCATGATACCTAATGCATAATCAAGTGTTATTCTAAGTGTTAGTCTAATGTAATCAAGGTGTTACCAAATACATAAGAATACATTTTTTGCTAAATATCTGCTAAATATCACTACTTTGCGACAGGTGTGATAACAAGTCTTTGACAAGAGGTCTGTGTTTAAAAAATAAGGACAGTGAGCAGGACAGATTAACTTACTCGTTTCACATCTTTTCCAAACGTCTCACTGTAACTGGTCCCCAGGATCTCAAACTGGACGTGAGAGTTTGCTCCGTTACTACGGAAGTCCATTAACCCAGTGAGCCCAGATATCCGTCCCTGAAGTGAAAGACAAATAAGACTTCTGTGCAGACAGAAATACATAATTCAAACCAGATTTGTATTATTGAACTGTATTGAACTTTACTGAGCTGAACAGAAGTGATGTTAACCAGGTCAAATCAAGTGTAAGTGAAATTAATCAAACATCTTCAAACCTTTTGGATGGTGTCCAGCATGGACCATCCTCCATTCCAGGGTTTGGTTGACTTCCTCATACAGTTCAGACTGGCCATGCTGTGCCATTTTCTGTCTTCTAACTTTCGGTAAAAGGCATTGGCGAGCATCAGCACACTGTCGTACAGGTACAGACTAGACACCTAAGGGACATACAAAAATGTTTAAGATTACTATTCACAATGCTTGCAAGGAAGCACTGTATTGACATTGCTTAAACATTCTGGATAGGGGGTTCTCTTAAGCCCTAACATTAAGTATTGCACCTCGTCAATTAATTTAGCCTGAATGTATGTCATTTCAGTTGTGTTAATTTTTTCTGATGACGTCTTTCATGATATTTGCATAGCAAGCTGTCAAAAAAAAAAAAAGTGTGGTGTGGGACGGGTGTGCATTGACAAGTACGGATGCCTTTCACAGTTGCACACTGTCAACAACTGCATCTCCCGCTGAAAGCGTTGAAATGCATTACACAAACATATGAAAATGTTTCCTTCCAAAATGCGAATTAAATTATTTTGCATTTTCAAATATTTGCTGTGGTGTGAAGAACTAATAATTCACAATGTGTAGGATTATACTCAGCATGGAAAAAACATTGCAAATTCTTATTATTTTTGAGTGTGTTTTTTTTATAAAATTTTTGACATTTTAAAACATGGATAAACAGTTATTAATTTAAAAATGTATCAAACAAAATACGAAATGTGAAGTCTGAAAAATGGAGCTCCTGATATAATAGCATATAAAGAGTATATTACTGCATTAGGTACTTTTTAGAAGTTGCTGTGTTGTGAATTCTTCATGCTTCAGTTATAAATCTTTCCATTTCTAGGATATTACATTATAGCACCACATTGTTACGGTAATGGCGTAGTCATAGTGCAGGTTCATACAAAGTACATGTGCACTCAGGCGGGGTGAATGTGAAGCATGGCAGCATCATGATGTGGGGGTGCTTTGCTGCAGCAGGGACTGTTGCATTTCAAAAAATAGATGGCATCATGAGGAAGGAAATTTATGTGGATATATTGAAGCAACATCTCAAGACATCAGCCATGAAGTTAAAGCTTGGTCGCAAATTTGTCTTCCAAATGGACAATGACCCCAAGCATACCTCCTAAGTTTTCGCAAAATGGTTTAAGGACAACAAAGTCAAGGTATTGGAGTGGCCATCACAAAGTCCTGACCTTAATCCGATGGAAAATTAGTGGGCAGAACTGAAAAAGCATGTGCGAGCAAAGAGGCCTACAAACCTGAATCAGTTACACCAGTTCAAGCAACTTATTGTGAGAAGCTTGTGGAAGTCTTCACAAAATGTTTGACCCAAGTTAAACAATTTAAAGGCAATGCTACCAAATACTAACTAAGTGTATGTAAACGTTCTGACCCACAGAGAATGTGATGAAAGACATTAAAGCTGAAATAAATATTTCTCTCTACTATTATTCTGAAATTTCACATTCTAAAAATAAAGTAGTGATCCTAACTGACCTCAGAAATTGAATGTTGGTAACACTTTATAATACTGTATCTTATTTAATGCATAACTAATACGGAATTACTGCAGAACTAATAGGTAATTCTTCATTAACACTTAAGTCACTATTATTAACTACTAAGGAATATGTGTTAACTAATCAGTATGTAATAGCATTTTATAGATGTGTTAAGTAACAATTAGCTAATCAATAACTATTTAATTCAGTCCTGATGAACTACTTTTAATTACCTAGTAATTCAGCTTGAGGAGAAATAACTATTAAGTAACTACTAATGAACAGTCGATTAATTACAATTAATTACAATCATATAATAACAATTAGCCATTACAATATTCAGGTTGTGGCCATTTCTTCTTCCTTACTTCTAATGTTATTATTACTATGGAAATGCAATATGCATTTCATTGAATTACTACACTCCCAAAATGAGTCATTACAGTGAATGTAATAGTTTTGGCCTGTATGGTCAATTGCTTTGTGAGTGTGGTCTGTAACCAGAAATCAACTACGGAATGGAACCCCATCCCCACTATAAGAGACTAGCCAACTTACCTCAGGCAGGTTTATGATTTATATACAGTATAGTGTGTGTGTCTCTTGTTCACCTCAGCACATTTCACATTACATTTGGGTAAATTATTCCTGTATGTAAGGCAATGACTGAGGGGAAGGGAACATACAGGGAACCCATGATTAATTAATAAATAATTACAACAGAATTATGAGGGAATTACTTACAACCTGGAGCAGTATTCTAAAGTGAAAATACAGGGAACCCCATTAATGAATAAAAAAATAAAATAAACTTTAACAAGCATGGTACATAGTAACTGAGTTGTTATACTGATTTTGAATTTTAGTAAAGTTTGACACAAGTGTCTGTTTCACTTTTTTTTAGTTTCATATCCTCAAACAACTTTACTGAACCTTGTGATGTTTGAATTACAATATATGATGTAATGCCTTAAATGCAGTAATACTTTCTAATGTCCTTCATCAAACGCCCCAGAGAACCATATCTGTGCTCCATCCCCATCCAATAAAACCACTCAATACAAGCCAAGTGTTCCTTCAAGAGCTTCTTGGTCTTGTTGGCTCTCAATCTCCAGATCTGACTTTTATACGTAGACCACACCCTTTCAATATGATGTGTGTGCCCTCCATGGTTTGGGTTCACAAAGAACCTGCTGTGATTCACAGAGTAGTGAGTGTAGCCCAGCCTTGTCAAAGCCTTATAGGGTCTCCACTGATCACTTATAATTGTGGATCGTGGGCGAACATGTCTTCTTATGATGGGAATGAGATGATGTCTTGAACGCCGTTCTACGAGTCGCAAAATCGGTTATCGTCTTTGAGCCTTTATGGCCAGGATGCCGAACACCCACTTTTACCTTTTCCTATACCATCTGTGGCAGTGAACTCTATATGATTGATATTGTCACAACAGACGATAGTCTTATTTGATCATGCACCTTTTCCTCTCCCAGTGTTTCTACCAGAGCATGCAATACAAAGATACAAAAAAGGTCCTGCAGTACTTGGAACAGTGAATCACCAAAACGCTGGCATACCACAAGTGTGGGGTGGACCGTAAAACATTTGTAGATACCGCAGCAATAGCTGAGCTAGAGGCTTATGACGTTGAAGCCTACAAGAGCTTGCGAGAAACATTCCATAGAGGCCAGAAACTGTCACAGTTTGCAGAACAATGCAAAGAAATGTGCATGAAGGAGCCACTTTGAAGTGTCATTGTCCAAAAAAAGACAATTAACCTTTGTCCAAAAAAATAAAGTAACTTGATTTAATACATGTGTGTGTCAGAGAATCATTGCTCAGTGTTCAGGTTCAGGCCTTGTGAGGGCATAGACATTTATTTTATTTCTTGAAGTTTTATCTGTTGTTATGTTTGGTCAGTTTTTGGTCATTTGATTGGTATTAAAACAATGCTTTTATTTATAAAAGTGTTCACATTCTGTTTGTTTTCCCTGTATTTTCACTTTAGAATACTGCTCCAGGTTGTAAGTAATTCCCTCATAATTATGTGGTAATTCTTTATTAATTAATCATGGGTTCCCTGTATGTTCCCTTCCCCACAGTCATTGCCTTACATACAGGAATAATTTACCCAAATGTAATGTGAAATGTGCTGAGGTAAACAAGAGACACACACACTATACTGTATATAAATCATAAACCTGCCTGAGGTAAGTTGGCTAGTCTCTTATAGTGGGGATGGGGTTCCATTCCGTAGTTGATTTCTGGTTACAGACCACACTCACAAAGCAATTGACCATACAGGCCAAAACTATTACATTCGCTGTAATGACTCAATTTGGGAGTGTAGTAATTCAATGAAATGCATATTGCATTTCCATAGTAATAATAACATTAGAAGTAAGGAAGAAGAAAGGGCCACAACCTGAATATTGTACTAGCTAATTGTTATTATATGATTGTAATTAATCGACTGTTCATTAGTAGTTACTTAATAGTTATTTCTCCTCAAGCTGAATTACTAGGTAATTAAAAGTAGTTCATCAGGACTGAATTAAATAGTTATTGATTAGCTAATTGTTACTTAACACATCTATAAAATGCTATTACATACTGATTAGTTAACACATCTTCCTTAGTAGTTAATAATAGTGACTTAAGTGTTAATGAAGAATTACCTATTAGTTCTGCAGTAATTCCTTATTAGTTATGCATTAAGTAAGATACAGTATTATAAAGTGTTACCGGAATGTTTTTACAATTACATGTCAGGAATGTCAGAGTTTAAATGTATTTTGCTAAGGTGTATGTAAACTTCTGACTTCAACTGTACACACACACACACACACACAAAATACATATATAATAATAAATATTAAGAGTGTGACCCTCGAGGGTAATCCATTTACAGCTTTGCAGCCACTAAACTTTCTGAGTTTGAGTAGCCCTGAACTAGATCAACAGCGGGTAAAAGCCTCGAGTGAAATCTAGAAACAAAACTAACAAGCCAAAAAAAATCTTAAAAAATCAATTAAAAAAAATCTATCAAAAGGCTAAAGAACCAAGCACTGTACTAAAATTGCTCTCTAATTTTGCAAAAGACAGATTGTGTGCGTGTATGGTGACTCGTGAGAGAGCGCTGCAGGAGATTTTTGCATGTTCCAGCAGAGAGCATCCGTCGTGCTGAGAGACACCTGGAGAGAGAAAAGAAACCCTGAACAACAGTACTGTTATCACCAAGGAGACGAGAGCAGCACGGCCAAACTCTATGTCCCTCCAGACATGTCATTCTGACAAAACCACAAACTTATGAACAGATCAGCACATAAAGAGAGAATGAAGGTGTGACAAAGGAAAGAGTGCAAGCAAGGGATGATGGAAGGAATAATAAATAATAATAAAAAACCAGTGTAGATTACATCTTTACATTCTAAAAAATAGAGCTGTAAGACGCTTCACACACACCCCTGAAGCACACCCTAGTATCGCATAACCAGATCTTTGATGAACCAGGCAAAGCACTGTCTTTTGCAAAATTGTTGCAAAAAGATTCGTGTCGATTTTGACAAAAAAAAAAAAAACTCCTACTAAGATTAAGAAAGAGACTATCTAACAGGCATGTAATGTGAAGAACCACAGTTTGTTTTGTTCATACATGCCATTTAGGGGCAGGTGTATCTGAAAATGATTCTACCGCTTTACATATGTTCAGGGGTTCAATTGGACCGGTACAATCGGTAACCGGCACCTTCCATTCCAAAAACAAAAATAAGTGCTAGTTTGTCAAACCATTTCATTTATTGTATTCTCCGATGTTGTTTTTGTTTGATCCATTTGGGACATTCTGTCTCTGTTTAGCGAATATACTTGTTCAAAAAGATTTCAAGTAGGCCTACGTTATGATTTGCTCTAGTCTAGACAGTTGCGGACACTGGTAGAGGCAGAATACGAGAGCAGCATGAGACAGCGCACCTGCATATAGACGAGCGTTCCGCTTCTGAATCGCGCCCTGGTCCGATCTCTGATTTATAGAAATAGTGTACTAAGTAATCAATCAACTGCTCACCTTTTTCTTCGATCCACTGATATACAGTAGTGATTTTGCTTTGTTTAAATGTCTCTATTTATAATAAGAAACCGTACTCAGTATTATATTTATTAAAATACCGTTTTTTCCTCATGACTGTTTTTAGCCTATATCTGTGATAAACTCACAGCACATGAGTCAGTCTCCGTCTCTACGTGAAACTGCACTTGTCACAAACACATAATGACACATCAACCCGATATCAAGTTGAACTGCCGCCATTGGTGTATGAGTGTGTGTGTGTGAATAGGTGATTGGGACCTCTAAGGTTAAAAAAGCGCTATATAAATGCAGACCATTAACTCGTAATAATGGACACGTGTGATTATGATTATCGGATTTTCTGCGCCCTAGATAAACTTGTGCATCTTTTTTCCACTTAGGTGACAGAAGATGTCAGTCGCAACAGATGTTTAATTGAAGGTTTTTTTGCTCACATCACTTACATCAGAATATCATTCTTGCAATATAAATGTAACCATGTATTATGCTGCATTTTCTAAATGGAAAAAAAAGGTTACCGGCCAGATGGCGAGTTGGTTACTCAAACTCCGGTATCATTTCTCCCTTGATATAACACATCTGCAGCGAGAGACTATTAATGAACAGAGGTGAAATGTTCTTGCAGGGAGAACGCGCCCCACTGTGAACATCGTTAGACACCAGCGGAATGATAGAAAGCGAACTGGAGACAGACGCGCCTACATCACCTGTGAATCTAGCTCCACTCCTAAAAACAGAGTCTGTTGCCTTGGCAACAGGACACTCTAGTCTAGGTTTACACACAGCCCTAGATTGTTCAAATGGCTGAGAATGACATCTCGAAAATCTAATCTGAGAAAGCACTTGTTCTTCAGCACATTCTGAATATGGTAATAAGCGTCCTTTATATCTATTGTCACAAAACAGTCCCCCGGCTGCATTTGTGACATTATTTGCTTCTGTCAGCATTCCAATTTGACAATTCATTAGTTTGGAAATTAAAATGTCTCAATTCCAGAGTGGGATGCAACCCACCGTCTTTTTTCGGGACCAGAAAATAATGGCTGTAAAAGCCACATTATCTCTGCAAAGGGGGAAACTCCTCTATTGCCCCTTTCTCTAATAGAGAATGAATTTCCCGAATCAAAAATATCATACATATCTGTCTGAACAACCCCACTGAACACTGGCGGATTTTTCCAGAATTGAACTACATAACCATTCTTTATAGTTTGAAGTGCCCAGTTTGAAATGCCCTTCAGCTGCTGTCAAGACAACAGACAGGTAGACAGAGGGATTAATGCATAGCTCTTGCCTGCAGCGTGAACTGTAACCTCTTCATGGCGCGCTTGGCTTACTTTTGGTGACTGCCCTCAAACCAGCGGCACAGTGGAGGGAAGCCTTTGCTCCTCTAATGCTGTGGCTGGTTGAAGGGAATTTTATAATGATTTTCCCTTTATTGTATTTAGGCATAAATTATGAGAGGCCTGAATGTATCTACAGCAAGGACACAGACAGAATAAACATTTTCCCTGGTATTTGAACAGGGAAAAGTGTACGAACATTGGGGGGAATTTTTATTTCAGAAAACTGGTTACCTACTGGTTCTTTATGGGGGGACAATGTGTGATGCTTATGTTCACTGTTTTTTTTGTGTACACTTGTGTTTGATGAACATCAAATTATGTTATGCATGTCACAAAACCCTTGGTCATGGAGAGAGAGGTTGAATTTGATCAGGCAGTTATAAAAAGCAGAATGTATTTACAGCAGAGGACACCAGATAAACCGTATTCCCTAGTATAGAATGGGCAAGAATGTGCGAACATGGAGGGAAATTGAGAAAACCCCTCACAAACACCTTCACGAACAAAAGCATCGCCTTGACCAACGTCCCCCAGTGCGAGCTGTGGGGCAAAAATATGGAAATTCCAAATGGAGCCGATATTAGGTCAAAGTAATTTCTTAATGAGATGCACTTGGTTGGACTGCAAAACCATTGTGTGTAGATCCAACAGCTGACTGAAAAGAAAGACATCCATGCCGCCATCGAAAAACGAGCAGAGATAGCAGTGCTATGTCTTGTCAGAACTCCTGCGGAAGAGTTAAAATACCTCACATGTATTGATAGCATCCCAAAAGTATAATGGCACAGACGAAGCACTCGCGTGTTGGTTCACCATCAATCCATTCTCTTATTCCAGTCCCCTCGATCTGCGACCGGGCTCAAGCATGATACCCTATGCCGTGAGCAGTTCACTTCAAACGAGGAGGGAGAGAGAGAGAGAGAGAGAGAGAGAGAGAGAGAGAGAGAGAGAGAGAGAGAGAGAGAGAGAGAGGCAGAGGCCGCTGCTCTATTGTCTTATTCATGAAACACAGAAAAAGCCAATAGGGACAAAGTGTCCAATTTGTTTTCTTGCCTTCAAACTACATATACTCTCATACAGCGTTTTTAATGGTGACGTCTCAAGATGCGCATGGTAACTTTTTTACACGCTTGTTCGTCAGAAAATGTCCACCGTGCTAGGCCTCAAAGCTTGTCCGATGAGACTCGTGCTTTCGCTCAAGAGGAGGATGACAAACACGTAGAAGAATCCAATGTCTGTTTGCACTCCAATATTCTCAGACACAAAGCCGAAATCCCAAACTTCCCACACACGTAGCTCCAATTTGGAGGCTGTGGAACTGGAACAAGTGGTTATAATGCCCCATGGTGAGAAATTGCGAGCCTTGAACAGTGCTGCTTTCCGCGTCGTACCCATTTAATGTTTGGATTTTTTTAATTAAAGTTGCTCTGAAATTACACTGTTTAAAGGACTTGAGTCGCTTCTTAAATTTCATCCTGTCTTGCCTCTCAAATGGGAGAATAATAATGATCCTCTCTTTGACGTGAGTCATTGATACAATACAGACCAGACGAGATTATGCACTGAAGAACAGAAAATCTGACTCAATGGTGCGAAAAGAGCGCTTTTATGGAGCCAATGACGTAGCTCCCTAGGGGCGTCGCTTAAGCGCCATTAGCCAAAAAATTGCCATAATTGTATGAGGGCTTCAGACCACGTGACACTCAGGGCTTGTCCAAATGTGGTTATGCAGCTCCAGTTCCTACGAAAGCAAACCATTGATGCAGAGATATGACTCACACAGTTACTTAGCAATGGAAATAACAAGGATTGGCGAGTTTCCCTTTGTTTGTGCTTCTGTGTGATTGGGATCAAGATAGTATGCAAAATATTCTATCTGTCTGTCTGTCAGGGCTTTCAAATGGATACAATTATTTATAGAATGAACTGCATGATATGTTACTAAATTTATCACATTTAATTAATTAATCAGCCTCAATATATATATATATATATATATATATATATATATATATACACATAAATATAATTTATTTGATAAAAATAATATAAACTGCATTATATTATTGTGGCAGAGCATTAATCAGCATTAATAATAGCATTATTAAAGTATCAAACAGGGAATACAAAAAGTGTCTTTATAAGGCAATATATTGTTTATTTCCATATCACAGAACATACACCTCTCATTGGCCTACACTCCACAGCAATCCATTTTCCAACTGAATTTGTCAGTCTATCTTAGGTTTATATATTATACGTGCCTGCTGACCGAGACTGATACATGTGTGTGTATTTTAGGGTTGTTGATTTTACATCTCTATTTGCCATTGTACAGAGTCAGTGCACAGGCTTAGTTAGCTGCCTCAAAGAAAAATATTATTTAAAACCAGTTGAAATTCCTTTTGACTAAGATGTTCTTAAAGAACTTGATCAAAACACTACAATTCCATTTGACTAAAATGTAACTTTAAAACAGGCTCTTGATCTGTTATCGTTTGGTACCTGCTGTGGGTATTTAAAAATGGACTGGTACAGCAAAGAGTTGCAAACAGGAAATGTAAATGTAAAAGGAAATCAAAGGGGTGGATGGAATATCCCAACTGTGAATTTCTAGAGTGGACATTGTAAAAGTTGGAATTTTGTAATTTTGTCTAACTTAATGCTTTTTACTTTAACTAAAATCATATCCATTGCTCTGATTTTAGTTAATACATAATGTTTGTTTCAGGACATGTATTTCTAGTGTTTGTGTAATTTTGTGTTTTGTCATTCCCCCCTTCTGTTTGTTTATTGTGCTAGCCACCTCTTTTAAATTCAGTGTGGCTTGTTTAATAATTTTGTTAGATAGTTTGATGTGTCTAGTTCTGATCATGCTTGCTGTGAGAATTTTAAGAGGCTCTTTTGTAACTTGGAAAATTTTTGCATCTGACCTGAATAGCATTTTTGCAGAATGACCACCCCCATATGTCCCTTGTTTTTTGGCTACGGACATTTTTGTTGTGATATGCTGGGTAATTGTGATAGCAGATCAGTCACAAGTAGGTTATGCCACCAACCGTCCTCTCCTCAGTGGCAATAGTACAACCCCTTATTCACAACACATGTAAACAATTCCACCTGTATAAGCTAAGGACACCACTTGAGTGAATGCAGTCAAGTACAGTTGTGAACATTGTTTGCATGGAACAATTGTTTTGATAACACCAGCTTTATATCTGAATGAGTAAAACAAAACAGTCTAATGAGGACATCAATTAGACAGATAAAAACACAATGCCACTCACAAAGCTTTTACTCAGCTTTCCGCAAACTGTCAGCATTGCGCATGGAGACCCATGGCCCGAGGGCTAGGAATCACAATGCCGCAACATCTAGAGTTAATTAAAACAGCCAGTCTGCCACAGCACTGATTAAATCTCTGCACTGTATCATTAGCAGCAATAGAGGGAAGAGAGTCATGCCTATGGATCCTAACATCTCAAATATGTCTTCTTTTTTTGTGGGGGACTTAAATGCCCTTTTGTGGTGCTGCTTTGGCATTAGCTGTTCTTTCATGAATTATTGAGATGGCGACCCACGGAGAAAAGACACATAGATTTGCCATCTGCTATAAAGAGGGAAAACAAATTCTAAGCCCTAAACAAGGTTTATAAACAGCCAGAAACAGATACAATGTTTTAATGTTGCGTAAGGGAGGGGTAATGTTTTCACAATTACAGCTTACCGTCTGTAACCTAACAAAATTATATTTGTTAATGTGTAAGAGCGTCAAAACACAGAAAGCTTATCTGGATCAGTGGTGCATGCCCTTGTTTTGAATTAAGATTCAAGAGATATTAAGTGATACAATAAAGGACATAAACATGACACATAGTTACTGCGTGTCATGGTGCAGTGCCCCAGATACTCCTAACTCTGAAAGTTGTAATAGAAATATAATTACAGATAAAATTAGACTTTAGCTGTCTGTGGCAGTAATTCTCACTTGGTGCACTGTACTCTTTTGCTTCAGAGAAGAAAAAAAAAGCATCTACTAGGATTCTTAAATGCACTGTAAATTAGGGATGTGCAAAACTAGATATCTTCAAAATTAACTAGTCTTCAGGTTGTCTGAATGACTATTCAACGCATCCAGCCTGATCTAATGGAAATTACATGAATGTGGCAATGTTTTCAAAAATGGAGTGGTTCCTATCACGTATCGTGGCAGTTCTGAGGTAAACCAACAAAACCTACCTTCCTGCCATAAACCTTAAATCTAACCCGTCGTGTCATTAAAAGCAAATGTAAAATGAAAAACAGATGAGTTTTTTTTTTTAATTGAATGATACATCGAGTTTTAAATCAACAAAACGTGCCTCCCTACCCTAAACTTTAAACCTAAACCTGAATAACATGACATGAAAAAGAAAATTCCAGAAACAACTACATTATTTTGTTGTGCTTTTATTACACTTCTGACTAATGTGTTGACTTGCGTGCTCTTTAAGACTAGAACTCCGCCCCTTTGCATCGCAAGTGCAAATGTATCATAGTTATTTATTGTTTTAGTGTTTAGATTTCAAAAGAGAGCATTGTGTGAAAAACATGGTGAAAAGTAGATGTATATGACTGAAAATTTTACATGTGATTTGTGTGAAATGGAATAAGTCATAATTTTGCAGGTATAGTAACCTGATTCTATGAGACCAGGTTGGTCTTGGACTAAGTCTTAAGGAATAACACTGGCTTTTGATTCACCTGACCCTGATCGGAAGACCCAACACAACATTTAAATATGTCTATTTGAATGTGTTTGGCTGTAGATGCTGTGCTTTAAAGGTAATTAATTAAATACACTAAAAATGACATCAATCTGAAGGGGTGGATTTAACCCTGTCTCTTCAACCTATTGATGAGTTGAATACATTTACTAGCAATTTTTATAATAAAAAGGTAATCAAAGTGTTTTTAGTCATGTGCATTTATTCTGGTTATGCTATAATTATGAATGTTACAGGTAATTTGTGCATTTGACCTCTGAGTTGCCTGAGGGTCTGACCCATGACAGGAATGCAGTAACTATGCTTTCTCATTTCTCAAATATAATCTTTGAATGATTGTATTCACATAATTATACAGAACGTCATGTATGTAAGATTTCTAGAAATAATCTGATTGAAACTTCAACTTTGACTCCTGGTCATCATTGTTCATACTAGTCTCTTTACTTGGTATAACTGTATTTCCCTACAAAGTAAATAAAAGGAAATTAAAATTGTTACTGCTAAAAATATAAACTCTAAAAATATAAACACAAGAAAAATCTGTAAAGGTAACCTTCACTGTCCAACAAGTTGCTTGTTGGTTGATCACTGGCCAGTCGGACACTGTGACCCATCCCTACTTTAAATGTAGTATAACCTTCAGCAGAAGGCCACAGATTTAAGATTTCTTGTGATAAATCAGTATGATTTAAGCAGCTCTCTGTAAAGATCCATCTTTGTCGAGGATTACCATAGATTTCATATCCAGATCTATTTCTGATAAATGTGTCTGATTTAACTGTGCTATTGTGAATGTTGCTAAGATACACACCTCCAGAGACTGCAGGTACCCTTCCTGTGGGTCGCAGAGCAGTGAGGAGATGCGATGGTTGTTTCTCATGCAACGGATGTTGGTGTCTCTCCATAGAGGGAATATCTGCCTGATGACAGTCATCCGGCCCAAAGCGCTATGGACGAGCTCCATGATCTCTGTGTCACTCACTTCCTACACATACACATACACATACACATACACATACACATACACATACACATACACATACACAAGAGTTGGAATAAGTGTACCCAATCAGATAGCATTTCAGTCAAATAGAGAATTTTGCTTTGGACAAAAAGCATCTGACATATGACAAATTACCATCAGCATGCATTTCATGGTAACCATGGACTACCAACCATTTTGACAACCTACCAGTTACTATGAGTTTTTAAAAGTGTTGCGTTATATATCATTATATCTAAGGTTCAGCCATGTTAGAGTGAATTACATTGACCAGATTAGCAGGAAAACATATTGATCAAAACTCAGCAGAGCCTCAGCCTTGCCGATAAATAAAAACTGAAAACATGAGAAATCAAGGCCTGTCTGTTTACAATTTGCAGCATACAGTTGTAGTCCTTGAGTTTGAATTATAAATTCATAAATTCACACTGGAAATGCCTCAGGAAGTTAAGATGAGAAAATCTAGTTAAGAACGAACCAGTTCCATCTCTTTCTTTCAGAACAGTGATGTACAACATATGGGGGAAAAATAATGACAGAAATTAGGGATAAGACACTCTGAGAAAGAATGTGGTGCAATACCATATTTTTTAACATCCTCAATATTTAATCAGCTTCAAACTACAATAATATTCATTGGATATCAACTATTCCTCAGCTACAGAATGTTGTCAGGAAATTGTTGCTCATTTTAAGACACAGTAATGCTGTAAGATACAAGAAGCAGTGCTCATTCACAAATTACATTCAAAAAGAGGGAGAAATTATTGACGAAAATAAAAACAGAGATACAAATACATTGTGGAGATATTTTACACTAAATAATGTCAGAGCTAAATGTGACAGTATAATAGTAAAATAATAATATTAAGTGGTTTTATCTGATGTATGTTACGTTTATTTAAATTAACAGTTGTTAAATGATTGCTCAGGTTCAGTAATTGTTGTTAATGAATGATAAACAAAAACAGATGTCTGATCATATGCAGTTTACGCCAATTAAATGTCAAAATGAATGGCTCTTAAATCTTTCAAATGACTGTAATTAGCTTATCCATTGTTTCCTCAGCAATTGCAAATACTTTACATTTAATAGAGATATCAGCTAAAATGTGTGCTGGTTATTTACTAAATCAGGCCTAGAGTAAA
This sequence comes from Xyrauchen texanus, assembly GCF_025860055.1. Classification (NCBI taxonomy): domain Eukaryota; kingdom Metazoa; phylum Chordata; class Actinopteri; order Cypriniformes; family Catostomidae; genus Xyrauchen; species Xyrauchen texanus. The sequence goes on along the minus strand of NC_068297.1, from coordinate 17,355,974 downwards.
TAGTGTCTCTGTGCACAAAATATAAAATTGTGTTATAAATTAGCTTATCTGCAGTTGAGTTGAATCAGGTGTTGCACTGACAAAATATCTAACTTTTGCCGTTTAGACAAAAACGGGAAGAATGAAAATATGCTAAGATCACAGTACATTATAATTTTTTCTAATTGTGTATGTAATGTTTTACAAACTGAAATAGAGTGTGACAGCATTGTTTTGAACACTGTACATAAGTGGGCAGATAATATTATTTAATGCCTCATATTCCTGAAGCATGTTGAGCTATTCTGCAGGTGCAGATGTATCTATGTATGTATGGATAGATGATGGATGTATGTATGTATGTATGGATGATGGATGGATGGATGGATGTATGGATGGGTGGATGGATGGATGGATGGATGGATGTATGGATGGATGGGTGGATGGATGGATGGATGGGTGGATGGATGTATGGATGGAGCATCTTTATGCTACCCAGCCCACAATCATGCTGAAGAGAGAGAGAAAGAGAGAAAGAAAGAAAGAAAGAAAGAAAGAAAGAAAGAAAGAAAGAAAGAAAGACAGAGAAAGAGGAGAGCAAAATCTGAGTTTGCAAGTGCAAAAATCCACTGTCAGCTTTGCTCCAGCATGGTGACAGCATATTACATACTGAATGAGAGATGTGTCACATAACGAACACTGTAAGTTGAAATTAGATATGATGTTGGCAGATAGGATGGTTTTGGGCTGTTTTTTGTTTGACTGCCAAAAGCTTTGTGGTCGATGCCCGTTTATGAAAAAGAGAAGAATTTATGAAACTCATAATGAATATGTACTTACCTCATTGGCATACACCCAGTGACTATCTTTGGATGCTAGATTTGTTTCGACTGCCTGCAGAAAAAAGAAAGACAGAAGAATGCAAAAATTACTGAAATGAACAGCCTTTTCTTTTTTTTTTTACACTGCATACAGTATAAATATCCTAAGCTCCTCTAAAGCACAGCAGATACAGAGCCAAGGACATTCTTTTAATGGTAATGGTATACATTTAACAGTAATGGTATACAGCATTTGCAATAGTGTGTGAAAGACCTAAGCATTATATGCAATCAGACCAATTAAAACAAATCAAAGTTTTAAAGTTATAAGTGGAGCTTTTCTGACTTTCATTACAGCAGTGTAGTCAATCACAGTTTATGCTGTATGAGCTCCAGACCAACAAACATGCTAAAAAGGCTCCTCAGGTACCCTCACTGGTACCTCATATAGAATAGAAAGAGGGTGTTTTCACAAGGCTATATCTTTTTAAATATATAACTAAATTATGTAATTTATAATTTAAAGAAATCAGATTATGTGATGTAGAATTTCTGCTTCATCATCCTGCACTTTGGCAATCAATTATGATGGACGTTTAATGACAATTTATGATTTTTTTAGACAATTAATGATTGATCTTACAGTTCATACTCAATTCTAGTTTTAAACATTGCCCAAAAACATTTACTCAGTTTACTTACAGTACATACCACAAGACTAGTAATACAAATAGATAACTAATTTGGCATTGTAATCATGTTATATAGCCAGAGGGGAACAGGCTCCCCCATCAGAGCCTGGTTTCTCCCAAGGTTATTTTTCTCCATAAACTAACATCTCATAGAGTTTTGTGTTCCTTGCCACAGTTGCCTTTGTTCTGCTCACTGGGGGCCTAAAGTCAATAATTTTTAAGACATGATTTTCAATCGCGTTATTCATTTCAGCAACACAATGAGGACTTTGAGACATTATAGCATCATTTTCTGTAAAGCTACTTTGAAAGCAGCTTCACAGACAAAACTGATGACCTATTCAAGCATTATGTATCAGAAACTAAAGTAAAGAGGGATCTTTAACAGATTACGAATGTCACGTGCCCTAGTGCTAGGACACAACAAAGTAAAGATAGGTGTGCTCCCCGCACAACTGTCAGACCAAAAACCAATGACAACAAGATCATAGATCCAATATTTGTTTTTATTGGAAGTAGATGAAGTATTAAAGATGTAAAAATATGCAGCAGGTATTTGTACTTCAGGGTGACCCCTGGCTCAAAATAAACAAAACAACCTAGAAAGAAAAAGGAGAAAATAACTAACATTAAAAGAAAATAAAAATACAATTAAACTAACCTGATTTCAATAACAGAAACAGAGCAAACAATATAAATTAAACAGCATGGAGGAGAGTGACTGGCCCGAAGTCACAACAGTTCCCATCTGAAAGGCAGCACAGCGATTTTATAGGCACAAAATCAGAAAGGCCAATCTGCAAATCAGTGGCACCTGCACACACTCAGAGTAGAAGACACACCCACAGACACAAAGGCTGTGTCTCATTTCGAAGGCTGCGTGCTGTAGGATGCGTCCTTTGAAGGCTGCAGTATACCGAGTGTCCTGCTTTAAACAAGCCTTGTTTAAACGAGACGGCCTTCGTGGGACAAACGGAAATGAAATGTAACACGGTTGCTATGACAGCACGCCACTCTTTAACAAGTGCGAGCGCTTCGAGTGAGAAGGGAACAAAGTCCCTCTGGAAGGGAATGCATGAGGTACGTTTTAGGAGAGTTATGATGTAAAGAGAAAAGAAAATAGGTGTACTTTTAGTCTAATACTTTATTTTAATTATATATTAATATAATTATACATACTCTGCACCCATATGCTGAGGTACTTCAACTTGGGAATTAACATTCCTTGTGTTTGAACATCATATTTACGAGCAAATTGGCATAATGTTTTTTTAGACATTTCGGACAGCACAGCAAAAACCGCACACATTACGGAACGTAACAATGAATTATATATATACAACTAGCCATGAAAAAGAGAAAATGTCACACAGAAGTATGAATGGTTTGAATGGTTCATTTACATGAACTGCCTGAACAAACTTTTTTCCAATACAACATAAAGTATAGTTTAGAAGAGTGTGTTTGATCATTACTTCAGTTTTTTTAGTTGTAAAGCTGTATGCACAATATAATGAGACATAAAAACAGTGATGTAGTGTTTTGTCATGTTACATTGCAAATTTGCAGGAAAAAGTAGCTTGTTATTTGAAAAGCTACACTATTTTGAAAACAGCCAGAGGAATCGTTGATTAAGGTGATAGCTCAAGGATCGCCTCTGGTCAGGTTTTCTTGTGCTCTTTATTTTGTTCTTTCTCTCTATCTGGACATGCTATACCTAATTCTTTATTATGGCACAGAGCTAATCAGAAATGCAGCCCTGTGGGTAGAAATGCAATCCACTTGCAAATCTGTCAACAAAATGGAATTGTGATTTTTAGATAGCCGAGGCTGAATCTTGACAGTAGGTACATATCTAAGATAGGAACACCTGCAGAGGGGCATGCAGGCTTCCATATGAAGGGAATATATATACATTTTTCAATTCAATTTATCTTTATAGGCATGACAGTTAAACATAAAAAGATTCAAAAACTAAGACATAAACTGAACAAGTTTCACAGACATGTGACCAACAGAAATGGAATAATAAGTGTGGCCACCAGCTGCATTAAGTACTGCAGTGCATCTCCTCCTCATGGACTGCACCAGATTTGCCAGTTCTTGCTGTGAGATGTTACCCCACACTTCCACCAAGGCACTTGCAAGTTCCCTGACATTTCTGGGGGGAATTGACCTAGCCCTCACCCTCCAATCCAACAGGTCCCAGAAGTGCTCAATGGGATTGAGATCTGGACTCTTTGCTGACCATGGCACAACACTGACATTCCTGTCTTGCAGGAAATCACACACAGAATGAGCAGTATGGCTGTTGGCATTGTCATGCTGAAGGGTCATGTCAGGATGAGCCTGCAGGAAGGGTACCACATGAGGGAGGAGGATGTCTTCCCTGTAACGCACAGCATTGAGATAGCCTGCAATGACAACAAGCTGTTGCTGATGATGCTGTGACACACCGCCCCAGACCACGATGGACCCTCCACCTCCAAATCGATCCTGCTATGGAGTACCTTCCTCTGTGTAATGCTCATTCCTTTGATGATAAACATCCAACAATCACCCCTAGTGAAACAAAACCATGACTCATCAGTGAATGGAACTTTTTGACAGTCCTGTCTGGTCCAGCAAAGGTGGATTTGTGCCCATAGGTGAAGTTGTAGCCGGTAATGTATGGTAAGGACCTGCGTTACAACAGGCCCACAAGCTCTCAATCCAGCCTCTCTCAGTCTATTGTGGACAGTCTGAGCACTGATGGAGGAACTGTGCATTCCTGGTGTAACTCAGTTGTTGTTGCCATCCTGTACCTGTCCCGCAGGAGTGATATTTGCTGGTACCGATCCTGTGTTGTTACATGTGGTCTGCCACTGCGAGGACGATCGGCTGTCTTTCTTGTCTCCTTGTAACGCTGTCTTAGGTGTCTCACAGTATGGACGTTGCAATTTATTGCCCTGGCCACATCTGCAGTCCTCATCCCTCCATGCAGCATGCCTAAGGCACATTCACCAGATGAGCAGGGGCCCTGGGCATCTTTCTTTTGGTGTTTTTCAGAGTCAGTAGAATTGTCTCTTTAGTGTCCTAAGTTTTTAGAACTGTGACCTTAATTGCCTACCGTCTGTAAGCTGTTAGTGTTTTCATGAACGTTCCACAGGTGCATGTTCATTAATTGTTTATGGTTCATTGAACAATCATGGAAAACGTCTCGGGTTACATGTGTAACCCTTGTTCCCTGAAAAAAGCGGAACGAGATGTTGCGCTGCTAAGCGCTACGGGGAACAGCTTTAGCTGTGAGCCGAGCTGAATAATGTGTGGAACACGTCAATGAACATTGGACGGAATTTATAGCCTCGGCTGATGTAATCATTAGATGCACCTGAGGCCAGGCTATAAATGGATACGTCACCAGGTGTCGTCAGATACTTCTTTTTGAAGGGCAGTCCTGGGACGTCCCAGTGCGGCAAAGCAGCGCAACATCTCGTTCCGCTTTTTTCAGGGAACAAGTGTTACACATGTAACCCGAGACGTTCCCTTTACAAAAAGCTTCACTACGATGTTGCGCTGCTAAGCCCTACGGGGAACGCAATACCCACGCCGCCGCACTTGGGGCTGTCCGGACCCCTACGGTTGTGCAGTGTACTCACAAAAACGCGGGAGGTCTCAGACATGAGCTTCAGATGTCGACTCAAGGGCATAAGAGCCCGGAGTAGCATAAACATCTAAACCATTCAATTTTGATGAATGTGTGCGGAGAGGACCAGCCTGCTGCATCACAAACTTGTTCAGGCATGAGCTGAGATGTCGACTCAAGGGCATGAGAGCCCGGAGTGCAGAACATCCAAACTAAAAAGTCCAATGAATGTGTGCGGAGAGGACAACCTGCCGCATCACAAACTTGTTTAGGCATGGGCTGAGATGTCGACTCAAGGACATAAGAGTCCGGAGTAGCAAAGCATCTAGCCCATAAAGTTCGATGAATGTGTGTGAAGAGAACCCTATCGCAACACAAACTTGTCATAAAAACTGATGAATGTGAGCGGAGAGGACAAGCTTGCCGCATCACAAACTTGTTCAGGCATGAGCTGAGATGTCGACTCAAGGGCATAAGAGCCCGGAGTAGCAAAGCATCTAACCCATAAAGCTTGATGAATGTGTGCGAAGAGAACCCTATCGCACCACAAACTTGCTGCAGAGGGAGACCTCTAGCCAAGGTTTTAGAGGAGGAGAGCCCTCTGGTAGAGTGCGCCCTGAAACCTACTGGCGAAGCTTGACCGCGTGCCTCGTAGGCCCGGGCAATAATGAGGATGCCTCTTTGAGGGCACCCCGCCCACCAAGTCATGGCAAACTGCAGTGGCCACATAGAACCTGGCAGTGGCGAGGCAAGTGCCCGCTGACAGTTCTTTCTACAGAAAATCCAGAACTGAAGCAAACTGGCAGTTAGCTGGTTCTGTAATAAGAACTTTAGTAGAAGGAAACGCATGCAAGCGCATTTGCGTTACTACGTTCAGCCCCTCCCGAGGGGGAGGGGGGGGGACTGGGCGACTCAGGGAGAAGTAGAGGAGACATTGCGCTATCAACAGAGGCGAAGAGGTCCTCTTCTGCCCTGTAAAATCTACCCAGATCAGTTCCAAGTGGAGGGAGCCCTAGCACTAGAAATGGTCTCGATAACCCCAAGAGAAAACCCGTGAACCCCATTTGGTACCCTTAGGGGCCAGAATGAAAGGTTTCATTCAGCCAGGATGAGAAGGTCCTCCCTGTTGAATGCCCAAGAGCCGAGGAGAGGAATTAGCTCGAAACATATCCTGTTCGCCAGCGCCATTAATAAGGCAAAACCCTTGCTGGTGAACATCGCCAAGACTCGGAGCAGAGAAACTGGGAAAGAAATGCATACAGACGCATTCTGGGTCATGTATGTGTCTTAACGTCCAGACACAAGGGGGCTGGGTGATTTCAGGGAGAAGTAGAGGAGACACTGCGCTATCCATAGAGGCGAAGAGGTCCTCTTCTGCCCTAAGATCTCACCCAAACTGAAAGGTATTTCAGGGCCAGAAATACAGCCATCAACCCGAGACAGTGACTGTGACAACCGAGCTGACGACCCTCCTATCCCCTTAAGCTGGACGACCACTTAAGGCCACTACCCCGCCCGTCAGGGAGGCGTCTTTCGTTAGCAGTCTGCGACAACAAGACGCACCTAGAGTGGGACCCAAGGTAGAAAACCGGGGTCTGAACCACATAGAAAGGGAACGAAGCCTGAGGCGCGTAACCCTATTTAGCCCAGGGGTTTTGGCCTTGGAAGAAATCTCCTGGCTTTTGGCCACAACAAAAACGGTCTCATGAGCAGAAGGTCCAGAGGGATCACCGTGGACGCGTTCGCCCTGAGACCTGGAAATCATTGATACTGATAACAGTGCAACCTTGACCTAGCCTGACTTTGCTCAGGGTGATCTGAATGGACTCAATCCTAGCGGGAGACAGTTGTGCCCGCATTGTGATTGAACTCCATACGATGCCCCGATAGACAGTGTTCTGAGTGGGAGAGAGGACGCTTTTCTTGGCGTTGAGCCAAGAAAATAAAATGCAGGAACAGCGAAAACACCCAATTTTGACGGAAGCCTCTGCAACCCGAAACACCAAGAGGTGGCAGGAATGGAGGGGCTTTGAGGGGGTACCGGGAGGGGTGTAGTGAAGCACGCGCCCCGTCCTGAGGGGAGCTACCCCCTAATCTAGGCGCAAGACCGTCAGGGTGTTCTCTTACTAGAATTTATAGTCCTGAGGTCTTGCTTCGGGGGCTGGCGAGGGCGGCGAGACTGTCCCCAATCCCTGGGAGGAGGAGCACGACTCGCCATGCTTTGCTTTTGAGCCTCCCTTCAGTCAGGACCGAGGTGGGTCTGAGGCTTGCTCGTCAAGCGCAGAACCCACACTCAGTTCGTCCAGGAGGTCAGCCTGAAAAACAGCATAGTGTGCAGAGCAGCACCAGCCTGACCTGCTGCTTGATAAGCCCTTCCCACTAAAGTGGAGGTTGTCCTACAAGGCTTTGAGGGGAGAGAGGGCTTCTTAAGTGACAATGCTGAGCCCGGCGAGAGATAGCCCGCAAGCGTCTCTTCGATCGACTGAATACCCCCGTGCCTCAGCACCCAAGATAGTCGAATATAATGACGTCGAGGGTATGTGAACACGGGAAGAAAATATATTTATTTTATATATATATATATATATTTATTTATTTATTTTTTTTAATTATTTTTTTTAGGGGTTCTCCGTGAGCGAAAAAGATCTTCATGGAGGTTATCAAAGAAAGGGAAGGGACCCATGAGGCGTTCCCTTTCTTAGACTGGAAGATAAAATCTATCCTCTAATTTGGAGCGTTTGGGGGTCTCTTCTTCGCGTGGCCAGTCCAATCTGGCAACCGCACGAGTAACAACATCGAGCAATTCCTCCGTATATTTTTTATCGCGGACGGAAAGCTCGGAGGTGGGAAGAGAATCGCGATCCACCTCATGATCCGAAGAAGCGTCGGAACGCGCTTCGAGATCATGTGAAGGACCAGCTGAGTTTGGGGAGAGAGTGAGAGAAAGGGATCAACCCGTCTCTTGCTCCTCAGCCAAATCCATGCAGGAGCCCCACGAACGATCTTTTCGTGAGTGCTGACTCCGGAAGCAAGCGAGGCGAGCACGACGCACTCTGCCTGTTAAAGCAAATCGCAGTGCTCGCACCGCCCTGCTGCAACGCGAGAGCAGCGTGCTCTTACCCCCAAACAAACAGCAAAAACTGATGTGTGCCGTCTTCAGCTATAGAGCGAGGAGAGGGAACACGCACCGTTTGTGACTTTCAGTCATTCTCTCTTTTTTTTTTCTTTCTTATATATATATATATATATATATATATATATATATATATATATATATATATATATATATCTAAACAGAAGAGAAAAATAGAACAACGTTCACTGCACACTGCCTAACTGATTCTATCTCCTAACAGAGGAAAGAAAGTTTTGACAGGGTGTGTGAAACACACAGAAACAGAATCGCTCTGAAAAAAGAGTTTCTGACGACACCTGGTGACGTATCCATTTATAGCCTGGCCTCAGGTGCATCTAATGATTACATCAGCCAAGGCTCTAAATTCCAGTCAATTTTCATTGAAGTGTTCCACACATTATTCAGCTCGGCTCCTCCCCGTAGCGCTTAGCAGCGCAACATCGTAGTGAAGCTTTTTGTAAAGGGAACATTGTTTAAACCCTTTAAAATAAAGATATGTAAAGTTATTTGGATTTTTACAAAACAATCTTTAAAATACAGTGTCCTGAAAAAGGGACATTTGTTTTTTCTTATAGGTCTATTGTGAATGGCAGAGACATATTTAGCGGCTAGTTTGGTTGTGTTGCCATCTTCTCCAAGTCCATACTGTATGTGTGTTTATCTGTATCAGACAGCTAATGGAATGAATGATGAAATATTAAAAACATTTTAAAGAATGTTTCTCTTACAGTGTGGTACATTGGGCAAAAAGGATGTGTTTCTCATCTTCTATTTGGTTTGTATCACACTGTCTGCATATCCTCTGCTCTCCCGGTTACCAGGACATGTGATGTCTTCCTCTCATCTCTAGATCATAGTCATTTAATCTATATTTAGACATAATCTTTCTTTCTTTAAACTGTTTAATTGATAAGTAATTAGCAAATTTGGTACTTCTTTTTAGGACAGAATAGCATTGAAGTTTGTTGTGGAGGTAAAATTAAGTGTTTAATGTTTCATAATGATCATGGTTTTTTTGTCAATTTCTTTAACAATAAATTTAGATTTGTAATTGGTGTGGATATCAAATTTGCTTTTGCTTTTAGCAAAAATATTCTGAGGGTGTGATACAGCAGGGATTTCATTGGCAAGGAGGGCTTTATATTTGATTGATTCTGGATAAGACTGTTTGAGGTGATGCCAGAATTGTATCACAGAATTGAGGTATAGACCTAAATCAGCCCTACAGGCACTATTTGAGGTGCTTCTATGTACGCCTAAAATGTGTTTTTGTTTTGCAAAATCCTGTTGCAGATTTTTCTATTGAAATTCTGTCACAATTGTGAAAATTTGCCATGAGTCCACATATTTCACATCCATATAGCAGTATTGGTTTTATTATAGATTTTTATATTGTAATTGGTCACTTTTCACCCAATGTTTTTACAGCCAGATTAAACCTGTAACTGTAGGTGGCGCTGCGTTGTAGGCCCTCTCCTCTGTAAGTGAACTGGAATCAGTTTCCCTGTGATCTGGCTTTCTGCTGGATTCATGACAATTTTGTTCCAACAGAGTGAGGCTCTGCTGAAGCCCCTCTGCTGTAGGTGACAGCAGAAGAAAATAATCTGCATACAGCAGACACTTCACTTGTCATGTGTCATGTAGATTGAGGCCAGGGATGCTGGACCACTCAAGAGCTTCTGCAAGATAATTTAAATAGATGTTGAATAGAGTTGGACTCAGACTGACTGTCTCACTCCAGGACCCTGCTGGAAGAATGCACTTTTCTGATTTCCCATTTTTACTGCACATTTACACTTTGCCTAGATTAATTGTATAATATCAAATGTTTTCCCACCAATGCTGATTTGTAGGAGTTTGTAAAGTAAAATCATCATGCCAAATTGAGTCTAATGCTGTTTTAAATATACTAAAGCATGCAAATATTTTCATTAGTTGGTCCTTGAAGTTTTTGTCCAGTAGAGTATGGAGAGAGTAGATGTAATCTGATGTGCGTTGTTTTGGTAAAAAGCCAATTTTTGATTTGTGTTTTGTAAGGAATGTGACTACATGAGTATTTATTATACTGCAGAATAACTTCCTAGGGCCCTGCCCACACAAATACCGTGATAATTATTGGGGTCAAATGTATCTCCTTTTTGTATATAGGAGTGATCAGTCCTTCAGACCAAATCTCAGGGAAGATACCAGACCATAAAACCAGATTAAATAATTTGACTAGAGATTGAATGATGTTGAGGCTGCTGTTTTTAAGCATTTCATTACTAATTCTGTCTTGTCCAAATGCTTCCTTTAATTTAACATCTTTAATATATTCTTTTATTTCTGACTGCATTATAAATGTATCCAAAATAAATTTTTCAAGTTTTCCTTTCATGTTTTTTTGGAACTGGTTGAGGTCTGTTGATTATATGTTTTTTTAAATAGCTTTTAAAAGTAAGATTTCTAAATGTTGGTGTTTTGGATTGTGTTTCAGATGTGGGTCTTTTAAATTTGTTATATAGACTCCAAAATGTGTTTGGTCTATTGATTTACCAATTTAATTCATTTTAATTAAGTTTTATTTGTTTTTAATTAATATTCTTTTGTTGCATATGAGTATTTTGTACTTTTTAAGGCAGTTTGAGTAAGTGAGCCATGTCATCTGATTGGCTGGTTCTATATGTTTGATGGCAAGTTGTCTAAGACATTTACATTCATTATCGAACCAGATTGGATTTTTTTTTTCTTGATTTGTTTTGAATTTGTTTGGTTGTTTAATGTTAGATAAAATGGCAAACATTTGAGATATGTAATTAATTTTGTCTGTTGCTGAATTTATTCCATTTATCTGAAGCCTCTCCATTCTCAAGCTCCAGCTGTGTTATACCTTGAAAAAGACTCCCAGCACTTTTTAAGCCATGATTTTCAGTGCAATAAAAGAAAAATATTTCTATAATTTTATCATACAGTAAATGCATTGTATATGAATCATGTTAAGGTATTAAAACATACACTAAGTTCTGTCAACAATAAAGAGAACAACTTTCGTTCTGTGCACCTAATTTTATCTTTACTTTCAACAATTAATTTACAGAGTTTCCCAGAGTTTCCCAAAACATAAGACACCCTTCAGCACACCTAAGCACTCCCAGCATGCACAGCTATTGAGATTCAAGACGAAACCGGGCAGTAATATGTGCCCATTGCAAAGGTGGAACTCAGTTGAGATTTGAGCTCTCCATCGGTATTTAAATGTATGTGAGTGTACCTGTGTAGAGAATAAACATGGAAGACGAGGGTGAAAAGTGTCAGATGAAGAGAGAAATAAGAGAGACAAAAAGTGAATTAGAGGGCAGCTACATAACTACACAGTCTCTGTATTTTATACATCTGTGGCACAGCAAAACTGTATATGTGCTTAGTGAGTGGAAGCACATATATATCCTGCTCTCAGATAGCAACACCAAAACAGTTCAAAACATCTCCATAATTCACTTCCCACTGGCAGAAAAAGATAGAAGAATAAATGCATCAGCTGAAGTGGATCTACAGTTTGAAATGAAAACCAGTCTGCAATCTGGAGAGTTTCTCTCCTGATTCTGCTCGTCACATAACCTGCCTTTTCTGAAAAACATCTGTTCCATTCCTGCATTGATTTTGCTTTTGTTTTCTTGGCAGAAGTTTTCTTACTGAAGCACAAGAAAGTACAAACTTAATGTGAACAAAACCAAGAAGGCCAATAATAACATTTCAGAGTTTTTACCAGTGATGTTCTCCCTCTCTTATTTTATAATTAAAATTAATTGAGAAATAAATAGCCTGTGAAAAAAGACTTTACCCTTGAAACATGTTACATTTAGATCTATCTAAAATATTTATTCTCAAAGGCATTAACAATCGCAGAAAGAGAAGCACGGAAAAGTCAATGGATTTTCAAACCAGAGAATCTCTAGGTCAACAAGAGGAAGGATCAGTCAAAGAAAGGTTTGATGACTAAACTCCCATTCATTCAGGGTCAACTGTCTTACAAAGGAGAAATTTGCTTTACACAAATTATGTTTTATCTCAAAAGAAGGCTTAAGGCCTGACAACATACAACCCAGGGATAAAATATAAGAACATCTGCAATCCTCAACATGGATGAAATTACTATGTATTATATTATGTATTAATTACTTCCCAACCAGCAAAGCCAACAAGAGAAAACAATGTTTATGAGGTAAAAGTGGAACTTTGTCAATTGAATTCAGGATCATTGATTTTTACAGCAGAGTCAGGACAGACTATTATTATGGGAAAATTGTTGACAGAAAGTCAAATGATTTGTCTGCAAAAATTGCTCCATAATTTCAAAATTTCTGAACCAAAGCTGGAACTGCAATTGTGAGCATACAGTTAAAAGCAACAGTACTGGGACCAAAACTGCATTCCTTCACATACATCTTCGAATGAATGTGACATGAAAGGCATAGTGCATTATATTTTCAGAAACATTTGAGTAGTCATTACATTAATATAATCCTATCCCAAACCCTAAACTTAACCCGTACAGTTATGACACCAAAAAAAAATCATTCTATAACTTACTTCTTTGCAAATTAGTATCTCGCTAGCCGTCTCACTTCACGTTAAAGGGTGATTTTTCAGACATGAAAAATCACCACATGGTGTATAGCTTGTCTGAAATTCTAGACCGAATTTGATTGAAAAAAACAACAAAAAACAAACGAACATTAACAAACACTAACATGATTTTCCGTGTGATCATGCTGGCCAGGTCGACTGAAAAAATGCTCATGGGTACACACACATATTTTCATTATTGCTGTGAGTGCAAGGTGAATTAATTTACATTAGACCTCATTCGACTTCCCTCGCAACTGCCTCCATGACACAGAAATGTTTGTCTTTAGAATGATGTGCAACAAAGATTGCAGAACTGAAATAAAATCAATATGCACTACTCACAAAAAGAGCAATTACCAATTTAATATAAAAGGAAAAGGCACAAGAGCTTGTAGCAGTCATGTGCACCTCAGAGATGCATAATAACAAACAAAACAAAACACAATGAGTGTCAATATTCATTATGTATGCCAACAACACCAACAACAGTTGAATAGGGCCACTTTCTCTGTTGCTTCATCTTATAGTTTATACCACACTGTAGGTTTGTTTATGTACTGTACAGTATACACTGTAAAAATGCAACTTGGTTAACGAGTAGTTAACGTAAAATATCCATAAAAATTGTTTAATATGAAAAGAAAAAGATGTATTTACGGTAAAAAAAAAAAACTGTCCTGTATTATAAATGGTAAAAATGTATATTATGTTTAACAAGAGAGTACATGTACTTTTTACAGTAAATTATTGTTAAAATGACAAAAATGACATGGCATTCCCACAATTTCCTGCATGACCCATCATATTTCAATGTATTTAATGGGAATAGCATGTTTCTTCTTATTTTTAGTATCAGTTATATACTTTGGGGTGTTCTGTGTTATATTGGATCTAGTTTATTTAATGTTTATTAAACAACAGATTTTTTTTTACAATGTACACATACATTACTTCATATGCATGATGGCATTCTGACAAAAGCAAAGTTCACTGCCAAACCACCAATAAAACTAAGAGACAGCAACACAGCAAAAGTGATTTTTTTCTATTACTATTTACTGAGACCAAGTACAATAAATTGCTTTCCACAGTAATAGCTGCAGTTTCACTTTTTAAAGCAGACAATAAAGGAAGCACAACGATGTCCTAAATATACACAACAGAATTAAAGTAAGAACATTTTAATGACTATACAGTGTTCCATTATAGGAAAACAAATTTAGTAGTGTTTTTTATTCTTCAGGGAAGGAAAAGTTGTAAAAAGCAGTTATTTGTGTCTTTGAGTGAAATGTCACAGCAAAAAAAATTATACAACCACCCTTGTGTTGTCAATAGCTATTTAAGCAGGTGGAAGAGGGAAGGTAGGGAGAGAACAGGGAGAGAACAGGGAGAGATGGAAACAGCTCTGTTATGTCCGTAATGTTACTACTCTTGCACTTTTTGAGAAGTGGGAAGAAGGTGGGAATGGAATTTATAAAGAAGCATTGTTTAATGGTTTTGAACAAGTGAAATGTTGCTTATCCACAGGTTGTGTTGAAATGATTGCACTGTGTGCCAGGGCGGGTCCAGGTTGTGATGCTACACACCTGGCCCCTAATCAGGCTAATCAAGCCTCAAAGAGGGATAAAGGCTGACTGGAGACTGCATTGGGACAGAGAGAGTGATTTTTTTTTTTTTACCTCTTATCTTTGAGAAAAGGCCAATGAGAATTGGCAAACAGAATTTGCATGCCTCTCCCCCAGACATATGGGTATAAAAGGAGGGAAGCGTGCGTCTGATCAGACAGGTTTTGAGCTGAGGAGCCGAGAGTAAGGTCCCGGCCATTTCAGCGGCTAGTACAGTGTTGTGGTAAGAGGGATACAATGTCTCATTCCCTCATCACATTCCCTTTCTGTCTCTCACTCGACGCTGTGTCAATGTAGTGACACTAGGGGTCCCTATCTAAAAACGCCACAACACTGAACCGTATTACGTGGACTACTGATGCAGGTCAAGCAAGCTGCTGCGTGCAAAAATAGCTGGTGCATCAGACTGCATAAAACCTTCCCCAACGCTCCAAAAGTCGTGATGTAGTTCCCCATATCCCTGAGGTGGAGAAGCAATGTAACCAGCATGGGAGCAGGCCATGCCAGCCACGGCCTTTTCTCTCTCTATGTTTTCTCTCCATATAGAGTTAGATGTGGTTGGGAACATCTAATGCTATGACATGCATCGGGTAAGGTGTTTTTTTTCCCTATCCTATTCTTTCAGGGGGAAAAGACCCCATGGAGACCACATCATGCCCAGCAGGAGAGGTTAACATGTGGCAAATACATGGGGCTTACCATACATATATGGAGATGGTGCGGTGGTAGGTCCTGCCTCGATGGGGAGGAGCTCTACAAACACAGCGACCAGGGGGCAGAGGGAACTCTGCCCAATTGAGATGCGGGTACGCAAATAGGGGGAAAGGCACTATGTGCAAGGGATACACCTGGCCAGCTGTTCCGTATTACCGAATTCTACGTGTTCGGACATGTCAAAACACGAGACGATTATAAAATCTCACGAAGGTATTGGTGTTGCCCAGCCTGCCGCTCTGCAGATGTCTGCTAGAGAGGTGCCATTGGTCAGTGCCCACGAGGATGCCACACTCCTCGTAGAGTGTGCTCGAAACCCGAAAGGGGGCGGGCATGGCCTGGGTCTGGTAGGCCAACACAATGGCGTCCACAATTCAGTGGGCAAGCCTCTGTTTGGAGACAGCGTTCCATTTCCGCTGTCCATCAAAGCAGACAAAGTGCTACTCAGAGCGTCTAAAGCTCTGCGTGCAATTCAAATAGATGTCACGAAAAAGCACGCACTGGACACAGCAACGCTACGGCTGGGTCTGCCTCCTCCCGGGGCAGCACTTGCAGGTTCACTACCTGATCCCTGAAAGGGGTCTTAGGAACCTTGGGCACATAGCCCGGTCAGGTCTCAGGATGACTCCAGGCAAGTTGCTGACAGAGAACGTTTGCAGGTCCCCAACCCTATTGATGGAATTGAATGCAATTAGGAGTCTGCTGAATCAAACAAAAATCAGCTGGACCACCTCAGGGTGGATTCTCCACTCTCTGCTGAGTATTACCTGCCATGACAGCGTGTCCACTGTGGCGTTGAGGATGCCCGGGACATGAGTGGCGTGCAGCGACCTCAGCCGCTGCTGATTCCAAAGGAGGAGATGGCGGGCGAGTTGCATTGGCGATATATATGCTACTGTCGCTGTGTTGTCAGAGCCGATCAATACGTGCTTGGCACGGATCAGCAGCAGTAATCTGCGCAGTGCAAGTAATACAGCCAGCAACTCCAGGCAGTTGATGTGCCAACCCAGCCGTGGCCCTATCCATTGCACACGGTGCCCCAGCCCGACTGGGAGGCATCTGTAGTAACTACGATGCATCTGAAAACCTGCTGTAGGGGGGCTCCTGCCCGTAGAAAACAAAGGGTCTATCCAAGGGCTGAATAAGTGACACAGGAAGGGGTGATGGTGTCTGAATCCAGTGCTGTAGCGGTCTCATATGCATGTGTTTTTAAAAGTTAAATTTCTTTTTAAACTTGACATGGTGTCTAAAAACCGTGTCACTCCAGCGTGGTCAAAGATGCCCATCTAGTGCATGATACACAGCACAGACAGATGAAAACACATTTGGTGTGTTCCCCCTCTGAAAGTAGAGGCATCTCAATCGGCTTTGAACGGTACTTTTATAAGTCTCACATTCTAACTCTTTGAATGATCACTTCTCAACAGTCATATACACATTATCTCTCTCCCTCTCTCTTTCGCTCTTCTATGTCTACCCATCAATATGTGCAACAAACAATCAGCTGAAAGCAAATGAGAATTGATTACCTGAAACTGAGATTTGTGGGAAAGCAGGAATTCTTTGATGGTCCGGGGTTAAATTCAGACTCTTGAATCAAACACCTACTGATTGCTGTCAATCTACAACAGCATAAACAAGAGCTTAACAGAAAGGAATCAGTTTTACAAGAGACGGTGCTGCTTTGGCTGTTATAAAAATGTGCTGTACGACATGGAAATCAATGCTCCCCTTCTCAATCAATCAATCAATCAATCAATCAGTCAATCAATCAATCAGTCAGTCAGTCAGTCAGTCAGTCAGTCAGTCAGTCAGTCTGTCTGTCTGTCTGTCTGTCTAAACATGAATTACGGATCACAGATCAATGTACTCAAGGCTTCATGAAGAAAAACAGACATTTATATCTCACACTTGCATTCTTCTATAACGGGTACGTTCATTTAATGTTTTATCACGCAAAAACTCCCCTTCAATTAGCTCACTCTAATACCCATCGCCATGACAAAGATATGTGACCTCCCTCATTTATCTTATTAAGTGCACTGCCATAAATATTATGGTTTGGATGATTAAAACATACATTGTGTATTACACATTCTGAGTTATAAGCCTACAACTTCAAAACTGATTAAATGCAACTGCAGTGCAGCTCAAGCATTATTTTGTTCTTATACCTGAGTTTGTCACATTAAAATGGGCATTTCACAGCAAACTGATTTTTGGAACACATCAACATAAAGTAAAAAAAACAAAACAAACAAACAAAAACATTTTTTTAAATACTTTTCGCTCTGTGCATTAATTTATAGCTAAAACTTATCGGTTACCTAACGTAACCTCGGTTCTGTCTAGATGAGGGAACGAGTATTGCGTAAGCTAGCTTACGCTACGGGAAAGATTCATCTTTTCTGAGATATTGAAGCCAAAAAATTATCCTTAATTTTTGTATCCATTGTCAACGCAGTGCGGCAGCTGCAGACCTTGAGCGGGCTAGCTAGCGAGCTCATAGGTTGCTCTGCGGCAACTGCTGCAGCCTATAGACAAGCTTGGGCGAACTCGCATCCAATGAGAGGCGTCCGCGCGCTCACTGCAACAAAGCCCGCCAAAATGGGCGTGACTAGAGTGCATATAAGCGTAGTTCGTAGGCTGGAACCCTGGTTTTCATTGACTGAAGCGAAAAGTCGCTCGTGGCGCGAAGCACGGCCGGCTACGCAATACTCGTTCCCTCATCTAGAGAGAACCGAGGTTACGTTAGGTAACCGATACGTTCTCTTACGAGAGGTTCTCTCGTATTGCGTAAGCTAGCTTACGCTACGGGAACCCATTGTCAACGCCGAGCGGCCAAGCATCCACTGTATGAGCCCCAGGGAATTAAGGGGGACCCGGGGAGCCCTTATGAGTGGGGAAATAATATTTGGCCGGCAAGAATGCGGGTCATTGATTGTGTAATACATAAGCACATAGTGGGAAGGGAACGACAGAGCGGCGGTGCCGGTCTGTGTGGAATGTGTCCCATCAGTGCAGCTCACCAGGGGAGCTGTAGCGTATTAAACCGCTAGTAGTTTTGCCTGCAGAGCGGGCACTTCCATATTGTAAAATCTGACAAAGGTGGAGGGGAAGTCCATCCCGCTGCCACACATATGTCGTGAATGGAAATCCCGCTGGACCATGCTCACGAGGATGCCATGCCTCTAGTGGAGTGAGCCCTAATGCCCAACGGGCATGGCAGGTCTTTTGACGCGTATGCAGCAGCAATAGCGTCCACTATCCATCTAGATAGTGTCTGTTTCGAGCGGCGAGACCTTTGGTGCGCCCTCCGAACGAAACGAAAAGCTGCTCAGAGCGTCTGAAAGCGGCGGAGCACGCAGTATACAATCTCAGTGCTCTGACCGGGCAAAGGAGATTGGCGTCGCGTTCGCTATCGGGTGCTGGCAGCGCCGATAGGGAAATGACCTGTGCTCTGAAAGGAGTACCGATCACCTTGGGAACATAGCCGTGTCTAGGCTTTAAAATGACCTTGGAGTCACTTGGTCCAAACTCAAGACACGCAGCGCTGACAGACAGCGCGTGAAGGTCTCCCACACGTTTGACTGATGACAGGGCAGTCAGAAAAACAGTTTTGAGTGAAAGGTATTTCAAATCCACGGATTGAAGTGGTTCGAAAGGGGGGGCTTTCATAGTTTCGAGAACTATAGAAAGATCCCAGATAGGAACCGATGGGGGGCGCGGGGGGGTTCATCCTTCTAGCTCCCCTGAGGAAGCGGATGACCAGCTCGTTTTTACCCCATGACTGGCCATGCAGGGTTTCAGCGAACGCCGCAACGGCCGCCAAATACACTTTGAGCGTGGATGGGGATCTGCCCTTATCCAGCAGCTCTTGTAGAAATACGAGCAGCGACGACACCCCACATGTCCGCGGGTCCAGGTCTCGGTCGGTGCACCATTTTGAGAACACAGACCATTTTGACGCATAGAGTCTTCTCGTGGAAGGGGCTCTAGCGTGTATGATGGTGTTTATTACTCCTTCTGGCAGAGCGACGGGTAGTCGTTGATCACCCACGCATGCAGCTCCCAGCGCTCTGGGTGGGGATGCCAGATTGTGCCGCGAGCTTGAGAGAGGAAATCTGCTCTCACTGGGATGGGCCACGGCGCTGTCAGTGACAGCTGCATAAGCTCCGAGAACCATGTCTGATTCTCCCAACGCGGGGCTATGAGGAGCACCGAGTGACGCGTTTCCTGATCCTCTGCATTACCTGTGGCAATAGCGAGACGGGAGGGAAGGCGTAAGCGGGCATCTGGGCCAGTCCTGGGCCAGCGCATCCTCGCTTTCGAGAAAAATATTGGGCAGTGAGGTTCTCTTTGGATGCAAAGAGGTCTATCTCCGCTCTGCCGAATAGGTGCCATAACGTCTGGACTGTTTGAGCGTGCAGGGACCATTCCCCTGGGGAAGATTGTCTCTGGACAGTCTGTCCGGGCCGTCGTTCAGGTGGCCTGGCACGTGCGTCGCCCTCAGCGAGCGCAGGTGGCACTGGGACCAACTCAGTATGCGTTTCGTCAGATGGAAGAGGTTCCTGGATCTGACACCGCCCTGACGGTTTAGGTAGGATACCACAGATCTGTTGTCCGAACGGACCAGGACGTGGTGACCCTGAATGACCGGGAGAAAGCGCACGAGCACGTACTCGACCGCTATCATTTCCAGACAATTTATGTGAAGGAGCTTTTCCTGAACTGACCATAGGCCGAAAACCGGAGAGCCCTCGCAGACCACGCCCCAACCCGTGTTGGACGCGTCTGTCGAGATGACTTTTCGGCGAGATACAGCTCCCATTGTCACTCCCCGCTGATACCATTCGGCCACTGTCCAGGGCTGCAGAGCTGAAATACAGGTCTGAGTCACCTTGATGGGCTGGCGGCCTGTGGCCCAAGCCCGGCGAGATGCGCAGGTGTTTAGCCAATGCTGAAGCGGGCGCATGTGCAGTAAACCCAGCTGAAGTACTGCTGCGGCTGAGGCCATGTAGCCTAGCACTCTCAGAAATTTCTTCAGAGGTGTGAGGCTGTTCATCTGAAATGACGCGGCTAGTCGCTGCACACGGCGCACGCGCTGTGTAGATAAGCGAGCCGTCATTGCCACTAAGTCTAGTTCTATTCCAAGGAAGGAAATTGCCTGACTGGGCTGTAGTGAGCTCTTGGTCCAATTGACTGCAAGGCCCAAACTGTTCAGATGACTGAGGAGAACTGTCCTGTGAGACAGAAGCTCCGTATGTGATTGTGCCAAAATCAGCCAATCGTCCAAATAGTTCAGAATTCGCAAACCCTGACTCCGCAGGGGTGCGAGCGCCAGCGTCCATGCACTTCGTGAAAGTACGGGGTGCTAAGGACAGGCCGAACGGAAGGACGGTGTATTGATAAACCTGGCCGTCGAGGCGAATCTCAAGAATGGCCTGTGACGGGATTTATCTGAATCTGAAAGTATGCATTTTTCAGATCGAGAGAAATAAACCAGTCCCCTGGCGCACATGCGCGAGGAGTTTGCTGGTTGTAAGCATTTTGAACGGTCTTTTTGCAAGCGCTTTGTTCAAAACCCTGAGATCTAATATTGGTCTGAGGCCGCCGTCTTTCTTGGGGACAAGAAAATAACGGCTGTAAAACCCCGACTCGCTCAGGGGAGGCGGCACTCTCTATGGCCCTTTTGCACAGAAGGTTTGCTATTTCTGAACGAAGCATGCACGCTGCTTCCGTGTTCAAAGTAGTTTCGAGCCACGCTCTGAAGCAAGGAGGACGGCGATCGAACTGTAGCAAATAGCCCTGTTTTATTGTGCTTAACACCCATTCGGATATCCCTGGAATATCTTCCCACGCTTTGAAGCGTAATGTTAGAGGGTGAATGGCCAAATCGCTCTGATTGCCGCACAGCAGCTGAACAGAATGTGTGAGCCGCTTACTGTGCTTATGCTGGACTGCTCGCAGACAGCATGGACAGGCTGTTCTGTGAGTGACTTCCGATTGAGGTGAATGGGGAAAGAGTCACGTCTGTTAAGTGATGCGCAAGCATAGCCACGGGCACGGACTTACATACAGAGAAGTGTTTGCTGGCCGTGTGACAGAGCGGGCAGAGAATGGGCGCGCGCGTATTCGTGAGCGCATTTATTGACTCTAACACTCAAGTGGTTCAGTAACCGCTTTTGAGTGTGCTCTGATGGGGACACGGAACGTGTAATGCTTGTGTGTAGAGGTGAACACTAGATTGTGGGCACATTTTCTACACATAAGGCTGGTCGTGTGACAGAGCGGCCAGAGAATGGGCGCGCGCACGGATTCGTGGGTGCGTTTATTAACCCTAACACTCGAGCGGTTCGTAACCGCTTTATGTGAGTGTGCTCTGATAGGGACACGGGACGTGTAATGCTTGTGTGTAGGGGTGAACACTGAATTGTGGGCACATTTTCTACACATAAGGCTTTATTTTGGGTCGCCGTGGAAACGGCGTTTGAGTGCAGGCAAGCGGGTAATATCACCGGCTTGTTGGCTGCTGAATCCACCACTGCAGTAGCCTGAGAGAAGGGGACTGACAGGGGGCGAAGCTTTGACGGTGGTCCAGCCGTGGCGGGACTGAGCCGTCGTTTTCTCAACAACGCTAGGAGGACTTCGGTTGCTCAGGTTTCAGTACAATCTTAGGCCGAGGCCCGCAGGGGGGCGGCGGTCTGCGGCGGCTGTCTGAGCGCGATCGAGGGCGGCCGCCCTGTCAACGCTGAGAAGTCTGGCTTGTTGAGCTGGGCGCTGTGAAGAGGCTCGTGCAGGAGGCTGGTCACGTGGGCGGCCTGCAGAGGAGCTAGCGTGACGAGGCAGAAAGAGATTCATGGCTTGGGCTTCGAGAAACGGTCAACAATGCCACTCACCGCGGAACCGAAGAGACCGGACAGAGAGAGCGGCGCGTAGTGCGTTCAGCTTCTCCCAAGTCGGCTAGTCAGATCTGAAACAGCCTCTGTCTGTAAGACGGCCATGGAATGCAGAGCAGATGCGGCTTGGCCGGCGGCGGTATAGGCGCGGCCAACACAGGCGGAAGTAGTTCTGCAGGCCTTAGACGGGAGCACCAGCTTAGACCGCCATCTCGCGGAGGGCGGGCAAAGGTGCGGCGTGGAGTCTGTTGGGAGCCTGCTCAGGGGACGGTGACCACTCGAGCCCGAGGCAGTCGACGGCCTGTGTGAGGAGGCGCGTTAGTTCCCCTTCGACTCCGGCGCGGGTCCTGCTGGATTCCTGGGCCGAGGAGGAGGCGTGTGAGCCTGACCACTCCTCGCTGTCCGAAGCCATGATGGAACAGCCCTTATCCTCCGCTTCTTCGTCCGAGATAGCAGCAGAGCAGCCGCTCGGCGGCAACTGCGCGTCCCGGTGGGCGGGGAGGGTGAAGGCGATGCTCGAGGGAGGGGCTCCGGCGAGGCAATCGCTTCTACCACTGGTTCCGGCAGCCTTTGAGAGCGGCGCTTTTACTGCGCGGCTGAATGGAAGGCGCGCGGCGGCTTCGGTCCTGAGCGCTTCGAGTCGAGCCCGCAGGGTCGACATCGGAAGCTCCTCGCAGAGATCGCATCCGCCTTCAGCGAGGGCAAGCTCTTCATGCCCCAGTCCCAGGCAGAGAGAGCAGATGACGTGGCGGTCTCCGGTGCTGAGAGGGGCGTGGCATGAGGCGCAAGTGGAGCGAGGCATCTTTAAAAGACGCTCGTACTCTTTTGTGAAGTTCATAAGAACTAGCTTGCTTTAAAAGGATACGTCGCCGGATGGCGTAGCTCGCAGGACGGCTGAAGGTGGCGAAGACGGCCGGCTTCTTCGAGCGCTGTCCACGCTTGCTTGATGCCCCTCGAACGGCGACGCGGCTTCCAGTTCAGAGATGCGAAGAGCTTCGCTGAACAGATGAAAATCAGGGTTCCAGCCTACGAACTACGCTTATATGCACTCTAGTCACGCCCATTTTGGCGGGCTTTGTTGCAGTGAGCGCGCGGACGCCTCTCATTGGATGCGAGTTCGCCCAAGCTCGTCTATAGGCTGCAGCAGTTGCCGCAGAGCAACCTATGAGCTCGCTAGCTAGCCCGCTCAAGGTCTGCAGCTGCCGCACTGCGTTGACAATGGATACAAAAATTAAGGATAATTTTTTGGCTTCAATATCTCAGAAAAGATTAATCTTTCTCGTAGCGTAAGCTAGCTTACGCAATACGAGAGAACCTCTCGTAAGAGAACACCAAGGTTTAAAATGAAATCATTCAAGTGAATGTGAAACAGCCTTCTCAACTCATTTTGCTTTTGTAATAACATAAAACGTGAGATATATTTATTTTCCAATTAACTTTTTTTGATTCGTAGATTTAAAACAGAAAAACACAACAAATATATATTGAATCAACATTTGTCCCCTACTATTACCCCTCCCCAATCACCAGCCCCACCTTGACCCCCAACGAACACCCCTGTGGTCACACACAAGAATAAAATAAAGAAAAAAAAGAAAACAACAACAAAAAAATTAAAAATATAATAATCATACACATCCAAAACTATACCTCTCTCTCCACAGCCCCTCCCCAAGAGTCCCCCCAAAACACTAAATAACTGCCCCATTTCCTATCAAACAAATACCAAATCCTCAGCCTTAAACATGGCACCTCCTCGAAAGCTGCCCCCCCCATCTCCACACAACACTCCTGAAATGAGGGCGCTCCAGCCGACATCCATCCACTTAAGATAATCATAACACTGGTCAGAACCCAATTTTGTGTGTGTTTACCATCCATATTGATGACCGTCCCATTGCCCAAATCTGGGACAAAATTAAATTTGAGTGCCCAATTCGTCACATATCAGGACCCTCTGAACCTTCAACCAAAATTCTTGGATCTTAACACACCACCAAAAAACATGGGTTGTGTCTCCATCTTCTGATTGGTATCGCCAACAGGTGGGTGTGTCTTTAACTCCAAGCCTATACAATCTAGAGAGGGTCCAAAAGAATCTATGTAAAATTTAGAACTGCATAAGGTGCACCCTTGCATCCCCAGATACAGACTTGAGATTTTTTGGAATCCTAGTCCACACTCCCTCCTGCAATACCAGGTTTAAATATTTATTCCATAACCTCTTGATAGAAGTTAAAGCTCCGTCCCCCAGACTCTGAATTAGCAGGGATTAATACACTGATGCCTCATGACTTTTTCAAAAATCAGTAATCACCTCTCCCAGAGTATCTGCCACATTAGGGGGGTGTATGCTACTCCCAAAATAGTATAGAGCAGGTGGCACAACTGTAAATACCTAAAGAACTGAGATCTGGGAATCCCAAAATGTTGAACCAAATTTTCAAAGGATCTCAACACGCCACTCTCATATAGGTAACAGAGCTTATTAACCTCCCTCACAATCCACTCTGACCAGCAGAAAGGAGACTTATTAATACATAATTTGGGGTTCAACCATATGCTTGATGCAAAATTTAAATAAGTGTCTGAATTAAACACTCTGGAATCTTTTGTCCATATTGAGTGCAAATGTGAGATAATGCGGTGTAATTAACTTCTATGATTAGTTTGATAGAAAGGCTTTGCAATGGCGAAATAGGAGCAAGAAATTACTGTTCAATACAAAACCAGGGAAGGGCTTTCTCAGGTGGAAGCGACCAATGAGCCAAATGTCTGAGACCGAATGTATAATAATAAAACAAAATCTTGGGTAGGCCTAGCCCACCTTTGTCAATCTGCCTATGTAATTTATTGAAATGTAATCTGGGATGCTTACCAATCCAAATGAAGGACTTCGCTATGCTATCAAATTGCTTGAAATAAGAGAGGGGGACATCTACAGGGAGAGATTGTAGCAGGTAGCTGAATTTTGGAATACAATTAATTTTAATAACATTAACCTTCCCAATCATAGATAAATGTAATGAAGCCTACCTGCCCACATCACTCGAAAAGCTGGGAACAAAATGTCCATGTATTTAATGCCCTGATTGGGCCACTGGAAGATGCCCAGCTGAAAAGCCATCACTGGGCAGTAAACTGTCAGAGCCAAAGCTTCGGATTTAGTCCAGTTAACTCTGTATCCTGAGAATTTAGAAAAGGATATAATTCAAAAAATTCTGTGGAGGCAAGGCATAGATCTAGTGGGTTCGGAGATGAATAATAAAATATCATCTGTGCCATACCTCACACCACCACCCGGAAAATCCTTTCTTATCACGACTGCTAATGGTTCCAAGGCAAGACAGGACAATAATGGGGAAAGAGGGCAACCCTGACGGGTGCCCCTATCTAGAGTCAAATAATCTGAAATTAATCCATTTGTTTGTACCGCCGCTACCATGTGTCTATAAAGTAAATTAATCCTTCCAATAAAAGTATTCCCAAACCCGTATATTTCCAAAATCTTAAAAAGATAATCCCATTCTACCATATCAAATGCCTTTTTTGCGTCAAGTGAGATGGCAGTGACCGGAGTCTGATCATTTGCCACTGTCCACATGATATTGATGAAACGCCTAATGTTATCAGAAGAGATGTGGCCTGAATAAACCTCACCTAATCTATATGTATAAGAGATGTCAATACTTTATTTAATTGGTTAGCCAGAATATATGCCAATATTTTTACGCCTAGCTGGATCATGGAAATTGGACGGTAACTCTTACACTTGCTTGGATCTTTGTCCTTTTTAAGAATCAGACAGATCCGGGTTATTGTCATGGTTGGCGGAAGCTTCTTTAATGATTCCGTATAAACTTAGAACAAAAGTGGAGCTGCAAAGCAGCCTGGACCCAGAGCCTTGTCTGTAGGCAAGGCCTTAATTACTTCTCCAAGCTCCTCCAAGTTTATCTCAGAATCAATAGAATTTTACTCCAGTTTAGTGCGTACTAATGGTTCCACAAAATTTCTAATATTTTCATCAGTAAACAAAGATGTGGAACATTAGAGATAAAAATAGAATTCTTTAAAAGCATTATTAATATCAATGACTGAGGTAAATATTTTACCACCAGCATATTTTACTGAGGGAATGGTAGAAAAAGTCCCCCTACTCAAAGTATGACTGTCTTGCCCTGAATAGCCAAAACTCCACCTTCCGTGACAAAACAGTTTTATATCTGTATTTCAATTAGGTCAATTCTCTGAGGCACTCAGTCGACATTTGGTGCTTCAGCTCTTTTAATATTCTCTTCCAACTCCACGAGTTCTCGGCTTTGGATTTTTTGGTGAATGTGACTGTATGATCCGACCCCTAAGAACCGCCTTAAATGCCTCCCAATCTACACCCACAGAGGATACTGAGGACCAGTTGGTCTCCATATAAACATTGATTTCAGCCTTTAACATTTGTTGGAATTCAGGATTTTGCAAAAGGGATGCATTAAAGAACCAACTATATGATTTATTTTTCTCTGTATGTGGCAAAATCTCTAAACTCACGAGTTTGTTATCTGAGACTAAGATGTTTCCAATTGAGCAATCAATGACAGGTGAAATGAGGGACTTAGATATATAAAAAAAATAAAATAAAAAAAAATCTAGAATAAATCTTATGGACTGATGAAAAAGAAATTATAGTCCCTACCAGTTGGGTTCAAAAGTCTCCAAACATCTGCAAGACTAAGACATTTACACATCCTGTGATGAGTCAACATTGCTCTAGGGGGCTTAAACACTTTTGCTTCACTCTGATCAAGGACTGAGTCCATCAATAGTTAAAGTCTCCTCCCAATATTATATCATAAAGTGTGCTAGCATCCCTTCAGGATCTATAAAAAAGCCCTGATCATCAGCTATAGTTGCGTAAATATTAGCCAAAATCAACCTTTGCCCCCTGAATTTCAGCTAAAACAATAATGACAATTCCTAATTTATCTTTATCTGTATGAGACATTGTAGATGCTTAATTATCAGTGTAATGACTCGCCTGCTCTTACTTGAGCAAGCACTAAAGAAAACATGTCCACCCCATACCTTCCCAAATGTTTCAGCTTCCTGCAGGGAAAGATGCGATTCTAAAAAACACTATATAATTTTCATACGTTTAAGAAAATAATTAACATTCCTTCTATTCATGAGGTGTCACAACCTATTCACATTCCATGTGGAGAGAGACAATCCACTCATATTAACATTTTACATTTTGACATTTTAGGAAAAATTGTTGATGTGTCAAAAATGTAATTATAAAGACCACATTCCAACATTAGTGCAACAATCAAACCCCAAACTTCCCCCGAGCCAAACAAACAGAAAAAAGAAAAAGTGTGCATTAACCCCGAGCATGACAGCGCCAACTGGCATCCATCCCTCTAAACTAAAACAGTCCATGTACACCTACGAGAACCCCCGTGACTGCTTTGCAGTCGGATTGCTAAAGTCCGGTGTTTCTATATACATTTTGTGAGACAGAATTACACAACAGAAGATAATATTGAAAACAAATTCCTGCCAATAGGCAGAATAAACACACAGAATGTGTAGAATCAGCCACATAACTGCCCTGAAGGTGTGTTCCTCCACAAAACAAGCTCCAGCAGCTAGCGGAACTAGCACAAAAAACCAACAACAACAACAAACAAAAAAAAAGCTCAGATTCCTCAGGCAGTCAAACGAATGTTCAGTGAGCCGGCCCATTCGACTGGTACATGAGTGCAACAAATGACCCAATCAATCCAATGTCCTGCAAGAAATACTCCACAAAACAAACTCGGACCAATATGAGGCATAAGCACAAAGAATGTGCAGAATCATCCACAACACTGTCCTGAATGACTGCAACTACACAAAGCAACACCAGCCACTAGGCAGAACCAGCACAAAAAGCAACAAAAATGGCGCTCAGCTTCCTCAGATTGTCAGTGAGTCAGGCTCACTTGGCTGCAACTTGAGTACCACAAAATAACTTAATCAGTCCATTGACGTTATGAAGGACATGGCTTGCTGGGGACATGTAAATATGTTGCGGTCGTCCTTAGCATCTAGTCTCAATTTGGCCAGGAACATCAGTGCAAATGTGAACTTTCATTGATGTAAGAGTTTCTTGCATTCCTTGAATCGATCATGTTTCTCTCTTGTCGAATTTGCAAAGTCTGGGAACAGAGAATATGTGGTGGTTCTTCTAAGAAAGACTTCCTTTACTCCTTGCCTCCTGTAACATGATATCTTTATTGGAAAATCTCAGAAATTTGTCCAGAATTGATCGGGGCCTGTCTCCCTCAGCGGATCGCCAAGCCAGAACCCTGTGAGCTCACTCGATTTCTAGCTTATGGCCTGTTATGTCGAGCAGACTTGGAAAGAGCCTGTCCAGGAATTTCACCATATCCCGACCCTTTTGTCCTCAGGAATTCCAATAATTCGGACATTTACGTAACCACCGGTTGCAGTTCTCCAAATCTTCCAGCTTCTCCCAGATGTGCTCCAAATCCACCTTGGATGCTAGCAGATTAGCAGCTAATTCCCTCTCTGATGATTACAGATAATCGATCCGTTTCTCGACATCCCCCACTCTTGTAACCATCTCAGTGAATTTAGTCTCAATGGCAGTGATCGATTGACGTATTACAGCAAGATCCTCCAAGTCAGCAACGATCTTCATCAGCATTGCTGACACGTTCTTCAATGCTCACCAAATTTCCTTCACTTCACCAGCCAAATCAGCTCCCAGCCTTGTGGCCTGCTGCTCGGAGGCTTGAGCTTGTGTATCTTTTAATGTCTCCAGAACCGGAGCATTTTCAATTCTTTGACATATTTTCTTCATGGAACAGTTAAGAATCAGGGTGTATCGAATCTCAACAGTTTATGACACAAAAAGTGTAAAGAGCCTGCGTTCACACGTCAGAACCTCGCATGGTGCCACGCGACTCCTCCGTAAGACATATTTCTACGAGAAACAGGACATTCAAAGAGCAGAAAAAAGTAGGTCGGGACTTTAATTTATTCACAGGGAATGTATCTATTGGATGATAAGAAAAATTAGCCTTCAGAGGCAGAGCAAGTTATTTTTGAAAGACAATTTTTGTTGTTATTGACATAATGTGCACTAATTAATCATGCACAATAAGATTGGAATGTTTATCAAGACAGCAAAAAGTGTTCATTTTTTATGTTATGTCTAACTTCATAACAAAGGAGACAAAACAAGAGGAGCTATTTTGCATGCCAATAAGAGCAAATCTCTTTTCAAGGCAGCAAAGCACATTTAAAGGTATACAAAGTTCAGACAAAGCCATATCCACTGTTTCGGAAACTGAGTGTATGAATCTGAGCTGCTGACAGCTACAGCCAGACTAACAGAGAAATAAAAAAAGGCAAAGTCTATTTGCACTGAGTGCAAATTGCAATGGATGCTATTTACACTAAGTGCAAAGAGCAATAAATGCTACTAAGTGCAAATAGTGGCAGATACTCTCACACCCATGTTTAAATACTAACATACAATATAGTGGCATCACTGCAGCATTTTATTGTGTTTATTTGGAGTCCCACAGACACCCTACACCAGGGGTGACCAACCCTGCTCCTGGAGAGCTACCTTCCTGCAGAGTTTAGCTCCAACACACCTGCCTATCATTTTCAAGTAATCCTAAAGGCCTTGATAAACTGCTTCAGCTGTGTTTGATTAGGGTTGGATCTAAACTCTGCAGGAAGGTAGCTCTCCAGGAGCCAGGTTGGTCACCCCTGCCCTACACCAACCCCTAACCCTACCTTACAAAACTTAACCATGGTATTTTTCAAGTAAAAATCATAGTAACCACAATAATTAAACATGGTTACTATTAACTACTATAAACAACATGTTACTATAGTAACACCATGGTAAGTACTATATAGTTTCCACCAAAACACATGGTTACTACAATATTACTACATGTTAAATAATAAACTAAGTAAGTTAAATAAAACTACCATAATTTAATACGTATCAAATCCTTCTCTCAACTCACAGACCTTCACTGTGACCAAATCACTGCGAGGAATCTATTTAAATTATTACTATGATTTACAGAGTTAGCGTAAATAACCTCTGCCAACAAGATGGGCTATTTGCACTTAGTGTAAATAGACACTCTGATTAAAAAAAGGCTCTCAATTCAGATCTCTACCAGCCAAGTCCAGCCCTGCCTCCGTCTGTCAGCCCAAGATGAGAGTGGTTACATATGAACTGAGTTTAGTGGCATGTTTAGACTACAAGTTTATGGTATTTCACTTCAGAAAACTCAAATAATCAGTGTGCATGACACGGCAATAAAGGCAAAAAGATTACTTAAACATCAGCTGTGGTTCACAGATTTAGGGTACTCCAGGTAAAAGCATTTAATCTAAATCAAGCTCAAGTTCATGGTAAAACAAAAAGAATACTGAGTAGCACTCATAATAATGGGTGATTTCCAAATGGTATTTTTGCACTCTTAAAGGGCACTGACGGAAGAGGACACTACTTGAATGGTCATTTCAAATGAAAGTAACTGAATCCCTTAATAAGGGGCACTCATTCAAGGTCGCAAGGAAATGGTTCATCCAGCAAGGTGCGCTCCTACAAGGTCGCAGGGAAATGGAACATCCAGTGGCCACTTCAAGGTAGTCGTTTTGTATTTATGATCACGTGATCCTGGCAGTTGTGCCCTTAAGGTTCATTTCGAAACCTGATGTAATTTAAACCCTTCAATTCCTCTCATGCACAAAATACATGAATGTTTACATATTTAAAATTACAGAAATAATTTGGCCAAGTGATATGGAAATGTTATATGGTCAAGGCCTGGATCTACTTCATAGCCGTGTGTTTACTGGAAAATAATTGCACACCTTAGAATTTCTGTCAACCAATCAGAATCAAGCATTCAACAGACCCATACTATAAATATATATTTAGGAGAAAATTGCTGTTACAATGGAAGTTTTTGGGGCCAGTCCATAAATAAAAAAATAACGAGTGTTATATTTGCATATATGTGTTAACATGGTTTCATTGAGCAAAAATTGCTTTCAAGCCTAATATGTGTAAAGTTATATCAAATATTACATTTTTGTTGTCATGATGACACATCAACGGGAAACCCTGCAAGCTATTTTATCACACTAAAATTATGATGTTTATTCTTGTAGCTATAGTTTTGAAACAGTATGTATTTTAACGTTTATAAACAGGCCCCAATTCACTTCCTTTGCAAGTCCCTCACTTTAACTGTATTTCTTATAAAAAATAAATAAATAAACAAGGGAACCTTATGCCACAAATAATGTTGATTGTGCTTAACTTGTATTGAACCCGGAACATATGGGAAAGTAATGCCCTGCACCCTTCAAAGTACTCACTTCAAGATTTCTGCCCTTCCAAAATGAGTAGAGCATTGTGATGCTCACTTTCAAATAGAAATTGCCTAATGTTTATAATTAACAGTAAATTAAATCCATATACTGAACTAACACAGATGGAGGAGATTCCCGATGAGAGGTCACCAGCTGTCTAACTCTAAGAAAGGTGAGACAGCACTTAACCTTGGCCACTGTACAAGTGTGTGCATGAACAACAAATTGAAAGCCAAGAGCAATCTTAATATGTGCAGACTAATGTGATAAACATGACTGCAAGTTAATGTTTTGGCTGTCACTTGTGTAAGATATGTAGGTTTTATTCAATAGGCTACTTTTTGCACTTGGCCACTTGAACTGACCCAGTATGAGCATATATGAAAATATATGCACACAGACATACACAAATCCTGCATTACTATAAAATGCAAGTTCAGATGAGACATGCTTTGAATTGGCCCATCCAGAGATTAAAGTTATTCGATTAGCATACAGTATATGCACATGGCCCTTTATGAATTCAGAAGCTGTCAGCTGTATTTTGTGCTATATCTGTGGCACTAAATAATACATAATAATGTGTGTGTGTGTTCAAAGAGTAAGGCTGTCTTTGAAGCACATTCTTGAAGCACAATCTTCCAGATTCTTGTACAGACTGTGTTAATGTTGCTCTGTAAATCATAATAACAGAGTGGAATGCCATAGCAGGCGGCTCTGACCTGCTGGGTCTGAGTGATGATTATTTTTCTGCTGATTGTAAGCCAGTGCCTCTCAGTGAAGTCGACTAACACCATTAAATGTGAAATGTGGTTTTCAAAGCTGCTTTCTGGCATTGATTTTTAAAACCACAAACACAGATGCTGCCCCTGTGTCTGTTGAACAAATATTGTGTCTTTGATGCCCTTATCTCTTGTGGTGAAGATCTTGTCACACATCGGCACATGAGAGAATTGCTGTTTGCTTAAAGACAGAGAGAAAAACAGAGAGAGAGAGAGAGTGGTAGCTTGCTGCTCTCTTGACCCATTGCTTATGAGAGAGCCATGCGAATATATGGATGCTTTGACCTATATCCTGAAAGGTTCCACAATAACAACAAAGAGCCAGGGGTTAATTTTTTTTAATTTTTTTAGAAAAGTTAATTACAATAAATAAAGACACAGAGATGGGTGAAGGGTTTTCACAGCATTTTCCCACCTCCTACTTCATGTTAAGTAATATTTATTTGTACAGCACTTTTCACAGCACACATCTTTTCAAAGCAGCTTTATAGAAAATATTGCTTTACCAGACAATGAAGCTGTAATATTTGTAATATCTTAGAGTTATCATTGTGCACTTTGATAAAAACGTGATTGTATATTGTGTATAAAAATAATGAATTAAGTACAAATGTTGTGTATAAAATAATGAATTAAGTAAATAATAATTGTATTTAGAACCCCAGTGAGCAAGTCGAAGACGACTGTGGCAAGGAAACACAAAATTCCATAAGATGTTGATTAATGGAGAAAAATAACTTTGGGAGAAACCAGACTCACTGTTGTGGCCAGTTCCCCTCCTGCTAAACAACTTGTTTGAAAATAATGACTGGAATGCCGCTAGAAAACACACATTCTACTTGTGAAGTTGGGATAGATCATTCAACCCCGACCTCAGCAAGAAGCATCATTTGATGTAATTTCCAAGATGGTGGCAAGAAACAAGCATAACATGGAGTTTGGTTATGTGAAAGTATTTTCCCTGTATTAAATGGGTGAACATACAATATACAATACATGTACAAGAAGATATTAAGTAGACTTATTTGTTTGTTAATTAATGCCAATGTTTTCAGCAACAGTATTTTGCTCATGAAATAGCTACTAGATAGCCAGCTACAGTCGCTAGCATCTGGAAGCCTGTGCATTTGACATGAGCACATTTGACCGTGTGATTGACTGGAACACACTGAGGTCTTCAAAACAGGTTTTGAAAATTGCGAAAAGGTGAAAATGTATGTTTATTTCAACTGCAAAGGTGCAAATGCTGTGCCAGATGTGAAGGGGAAGGATAATGCATGCATACGTCAGGTGTTTTTCAATCAGAAAGATTGGAATAAATGAAATGCATATATCATATGGCACATGCCCCATACTACGGTTCAGCGCTCCGATGCTCTTTGAATCATCAGATCCTGCTGGAGGCGATGACGGCAGGGGAACAGAGCTTACCCCAAAAGGAATTTGGACCTAATTTAACCTAAGCCCACCAAATGAAGATACAAAGCCAAATTATTATTACTAATGAATGAATCCCGAGTCCTTCCTGCTAGAACTACGCTTGCATTAACAAAAAAGACTTCCATATATGATGTACTGTATCTGTGCATATATGCTCAAGCCTCCTGGGGAAGCTTCCTCTGTCCTATAGGCCCACACCTGCTTGTTGTGCATTAGAGAAGATAAATAGAGTATTGAGAAGTACCCAATTGGTGCTTCTTAATTGGAAGGCTGCATCCTAGTTAGGCTGGATATCTCAGCTGCCAAGTAATCAAGCACCGTCGAAGGCTGTCTCAATTGTGAGGACACTTGGATGGCAGTCTTGTTTCACAGCCTTCGTTCACCAAATTTTGGAGGATGCATCAGGTGCATCCTTCGTGGCCTTCAATCACCAACAATCTTTGCATATTTCAGAAAAAATATATCGGAAAACAAATCAAATGGATGTGCACCCTCCTGGTGGCTTCCTCCATTTCTACAAAGTAGATGTAGTGGTTTACAAATAATTTATTTTCATGCCTTGATGCGGAGGCTGAAACCTTAGCCAAGTGGACTTACTAGACCATCTCATTCATAACGCTGAATGCTGAGGAGGAGCCTATAGACTACAGCCTCTTTAAATTATAATCACTAAGCCTATTTTGATCACACATTCAGTTGAGGGGAGCTTTACAATAAACAGCATTCCCTACATTTAAATAATTGAAGACTTTAAGCTAAACTGAATTTTAATACTGGAATATGTTCCAATAGATATAATTTGGAAACAGTTTGGAAAGATCAGCTAATTTATTCTTTAAAAGACTATTTGGAAAACTTTCCAAAATAAGTTAAAACAGAACTATGATTGACTTGATTGACTATGATTGACGTGATTTCAAACAAAACAACACGAGCACACACATTTTGTGACGAGGAATGAGGATATAATACACAGCTTTATTAACAAAGAAAAAGCAAACCAAAACACAGGGAACCAAGCACAGAACATTAAACTAAACATGCAAAGACTGACACACAACCAGGGAAAACAAGGGCTTAAATACACCAGGGGAAACAAGGAATACCTGGGGAAACAATCAGGGAATAAGGAACACCTGGGGAAACAATAATGGAGAACCAATCATGATGTCTGATTTCGTAGCTGCACCAAACCAGGCACTTCAATAACTGTCTGGTTTGGTGCAGCTACGAAATCAGACATCAGAAGACTACAAAGGACAGTTCGGTCTGCTGAGAGGATTATTGGTTTCCCCCTACCCCCCCTTCAAGAACTATACACTTCCAGAGTGAGGAAAAAGGCTGGTAAAATCACTCTGGACCCCACTCACCCAGCCCACTACCTTTTTGAACTGTTGCCTTCTGGCCGGCGCTTCAGAGCTCTGAACACCAGAACCGTCAGACACAGGAACAGTTTTTTCCCTCAGGCCATCCATCTAATGAACAATTAAATTGCCCCATTGAGCAATAATGATGTGCAATACATTTTAATTTATATTATCCAACATATCCACTTCTGCCATTACTTACATTGCTCTGTACATAATATACTGTTTTTTGTTCTTTATATAACAGATTGTATTAGATTTGCACTACGTGTGTGTATGTGGGTATGTATGAAGGTGAGTGTATGTACGTATATGTATAATTATTTATTTTGTGTTCTTTATTGTTTTTAATTACCTATGTCTTGCTGCTGTTTTTGGTATTGTTTGTATTGTTGTACACTGGAAGCTTCTGTCACCAAGACAAATTCCTTGTATGTGTAAGCATACTTGGCAATAAAGCTGATTCTGATTCTGATTCTGAAATAAAACTACAAAAGGAATACAAAACTAACAGGAAACAGGAATGTGGGAACTAAACAAGAATTTCATCATAAAAGTCTAGACAAAGACAGGGAATATATGACACATTAACTCACTTGTGCACATTAATTATAAGAAAATCCTGATTAATTTGATGTCATGTGTGGGTGTTATTGAGATTTTTCTATAAAAGATGGGTTAAAAAGTCCCCATTAGCTTAGTGAAGAGCCGTACAATCAGCATTTATTTGTTATTTTTTCACACTTTGTCTCTCTTTGTCACACACAAATGCACGCACGTATGCACGCACACACACATGCTGTCTCATCTCGCCATTGCACATGATTACATTTTGTGTGACTTGATCTGAATCTAATCCAAAGTTAGGTGTGAAAATGAAGGCTCGGGTTGGGTGGAGAACTGTTACTAGCATTACATTCAGGTGTAAACAGTGTGGCGGTGTCTGCATAATCCATATTAAGAACACTGCAAAAAATATATATGTATATTAATTAATTCATTAATTAGCATTTTTGTCTTGTTTTCCAATAAAAATATCTAAACATTCTCAGAACAATATATATATATATATATATATATATATATATATATATATATATATATATATATATATATATATATATATATATATATATTATTGCTTTCTGAGAAATTTAACTAAATTTAGCTAGGTTGATGCTTAAAACAAGAAAAGTTTATTTTTCTTACCCTATTGGCAAATCATTTTTTCTTGTTGTAAGCATAAAGTTTACTAACAAAATATCTTATGCCCAGGGCCGATCAACCCATTAGGTGATGTAGGAGACCGCCTACGGCGGTATCGCTTCGGGGGTGCCAATCTACCGAGCCAATTTTAGTATGTGTCCAATCTGTGTCGAACAGAATGCGCCCCGTGCATTCCGATAACATGTTGTGATGCCCTTCATGGAACATATACACAGTGTACTAAATGCCTTATTACCATACTATTCTTACTGTTTCTGTTATATCTGTGTTTGTTAAAAACAGTGAGAGAAGTATGGAAAGCATTCCATTGTGAACACGGGCATAGGCTCACGAGTGATCGGGAATCAGAGGGATACCTAATGCTTAAAAATAAATATTTTTTTGAGTCAGTTCTTTTTAATGAATTTGTCTAACGTTCAGGCTGTTCATTTTAAGCTCTTTGTCACGCAGTAAAACAGTAACAGGATGCTTTAGAAGACAGAGAGAAAAAAAAACAATAATGAATGAAGTGGATATTTACTTACAATTCTCTGAAACAAAACCTGCAGCTGCATTTAATCATTTGCTAGAGCTGAAGAAGGTCATGTGCAAGTGTGTGTGCTGCCTGTGAGCAACTGTCTATTGCAGGTAAAGACATTTTCTAAATAAAATGTACAAATGTCCCTGCTGGGAAACATACAGTTCAATGTGCATAGAACTTTATGGCAGTGGCCCTTGATTTGATTTGATTTGATTTGATTTGATTTGTATTTATGTTTTTGAACAGCTTAGACCACATGACTTGGTTTATGTGCACTTTTCCTTAAGTTTATTCCTGTATATGGTGATAAATATTTATGACACCATATTATGAAGTCATAACATGCACTTGCATATTTCTTCCCAACATAGTTATAATGAATAATTTTTTTAGTCTATAGACATTGGGATGTATTTAATTATGTGTTAATTTATATTTTCTTTGTGTGTGCACTGAACAAACATACACAAATTACCACGGGACATAAAAACAACACAAAAAAT